>NC_044039.1:146816676-148016676 GCF_901765095.1 Microcaecilia unicolor | reverse complement strand
CTACTGATTCTACTTACCAACCTGCAGTCAGAGGTGATGTTATGACATCAATAAACAGGAGTAGGCATAGGGGCAGAAGGGGCGATGCGCCCCCTCCCAATATGACCTGTCTATCCCTTGCATCCTCAAAAGGTCACGTCAATACTATTCTGAAAAACATAATAAAGTGACAAGTGTCACCCATAGCTGTACTGGAAAAGCAGTGGGATTGCAACCCTAAGAGAATTATAGAGAATTAAGAGGTCATGTGTCACGATTCAGGAAAGATGAGCCCTTGGGCCGCAGCTGAGTTGGTGCTACCTAATCAATCTAAGGGTGAGCCAGGCCCCAACTGGAAGCAGGCAAATCACCTAGACTAGGCACAGGCCAGACAGAACTAGGGACAAGGCTTAGCTAGAGCTGGAGACAAAGCTCAGCTGGAACTGAAGGCTTGGCTGGAGCTGGAGGCTTGGCTGGAACTGGAGTCCAGGCTCGGTGGGACCTGAAGGCTTGGCTGGGACTAGAGACAAGGTTTGGCAGAAACTGAAGGCTTGACTGGAGCTGGAGGCTTGGCTAGAACTAGAGACAAGGCTCAGCGGGCAGACTGGAGACAAGGCAAAAGGCAGGAAAACTGGAGGCAGGACAAGGCAGGCTGAAGGCAAGGCAGCTGGAGACAGGACAAAGCAAGGCTAGGCAGCTGGAGACAAGGCAAGGCTGGCTGGAGGAAAGGCAAGGCAGCTGGAGTCAGGGCATGGCAAGGCTGGTTGGAGGCAAGGCTCCTATACTAGTAAGGACTAGGTGACCTGTGTTACAAATGCAGTGATAGAGAGGGCGCTGTCTCCTTACATAAGCTCAGGGTCATGATGTCATCAGTGGTTGCCCAATCAGCTTTCCTGCTGCTGTGCCTTTAAATAAATGTTCCCAGTGTGCGTGCGCATGCCTAAGAGTCAGGCTCTGGAGTGGCCTGAACACCCAGCACTGCACCTTGGAATGTTGGTGATGGCACAGGCAGCCTGTTGTGCCAAGAGGGCCAGCTGAAGCCCCAGAGAATGCTGCGTAGTCAAACCCCGATGCCCCCCTTAGGTGAAAAGGTGATCTGGGGTGCAGGGCATAGTGGTGGCCATGACAATACCTCCTCTCCAAGGATCTTGCTCCCCACAGTCTTGACAGGGGTCTACATGGAAATGTACGATGGAACCTTCTGATAAGCAGCAGAGCAAAATAGTGGCCAGCAGACTCCCATGAGCTGTCCTCGGGACCATAGGCCCTCCTGGAATCAGGGATGTCCTGGACCCTGTATCCAGGGTCTGGTTCTTCAGGCACAGTACATGAAGTAGAGGTTGGGGAAGCTCCTTCAGAAGATCTTTAGCCATGTAGACAGCCATGGCCTGGGGACTTAGATGCTACAAGCAAGCAAGCCTTACCCCGAAGAGGCCTCTCTCCCAGCAGAAGATCCATGGCCATCTATGTTCAGGCATAGGGGAACCATCTGGGTTTTCAGATGTCCTTGAATATTTCCATATACTAATGAAACTGGAATGGTCTTAGGTAAATCCTGGGTAGGAATTTTAAAATGCTGAACAAGAGCTTTGCCTATGAAGTTCCCTTCTGCTCTAGAATACAAGAAAACCTTGATACTTTTCTTCCCTTGATCTAAATCCAGCACTGTCATGACTAGGGATTGAATATGGGGAGACCTGGGGGAGTAGGCCTAGTGTCGTGTCCTTGGCCAAAACACGGCCTGAAGGTCCAGACTTGTTAGGACACATGTGCATAATGTTCTTTCTCACCACAGCAGAGGCATTAATTCAGTGCTGCCACCTCTGCTTTTCCTGTGCAGAGATAGGGGAGGGATCCACCTGTATGGGATCCTTGAGGTCAAGAGGTAAGCCTCCCTAGCAAGGGATGCATGTATCTTGCTGATAGCCAGGTGTAAGTCGGGCCGTCATTCCGAAAGGTTGCTGTTCCTGAGCGTGCTCTTGGAACAAGTAATTGACCAGATTATAGAGACCAATAAGATCATCTAGTGAGGTAGGAAGGTCCCATCCTGCCAGCTCGTCCTTGATTTGGGGTGCCAACCCCTGCCAAAAGGCCACAACAAGACTTCCATTGTTCCAGCTCAGTTCTGAAGCTGAAGTGCGGAACTGTATAGCATAATTCCCAAGGGTCTGTGTCCCCTGATTTATTCTAAGAAGCTTGAAAGCTGCCGATGTGACCTTCCCTGGCTCCTCAAAGACCTTCCTGAATTGCATCAGGAAAGAGTGAAGATCACTGAGCACAAAATCGTTCTATTCCCAAAGCGGAGAAGCCCATGCAAGAGCTTAGCCAGACAGCATGGAGATAATGTAGGTTGCCCAGGCCCTATCTGAAGAGAAGTCTGTAGCTTGGAGTTCAAAAATTATTAGACATTGGTTAATGAACCCTCTACAGTCTTTGGGATTCCCGTTGTATTTAGGCTGAGCCACAAGTTAAATACCAGGAGTTACGGAAGCAGACTCTGGGGCTGGGTCTGGACCTGGAAGAGCTGGAGCCTGTTGTACCGCCAACATCTGGTAGTGGTCCATTTGGGCAGACAAGTCCTGGACAGAGTCAGTGAGCTGCTGGACCTGGAGAGCCAGTTGCTGGAGCAACTGCACGATAGTAGACTCACTTGAGCTGATGGCCTTTGCAATCTGTCATAATTCACCAAAGGTGATCCCTTGAGCCATAGTTGAGTTTGCGCTACCCAGTCAACCCAAGGGTTAGTTGAACCCCAAATGGCAGCAGCTAAGTCACCTAGACTAGGCATAGGTCAGACAGAACTAAGGACAAGGCTCAGCTGGAGCTGGAGACATAGCTCAGCTGGTACTGGAAGCTTGGTTGAAACTGGAGACAAGGCTGAGCAGGAACTGAAGGCTTGGCTGCAGCTGCAGGCTTGGCTGGAACTAGAGACAAGCTCGACAGGCAGACTGGATACAAGGCAAGGCAGACAAACTAGAGGCAGGACAAGGCTAGCTGGAGACAAGGCAAGGCAAGGCTGACTGGAGGCAAGGCAACGCAAGGCAGCTGGAGACAGGACAAGGCAAGGCTGCAACACTAGCAAGCACTAGGCGACCTGTGTTGCAAAGACAGTGACAGAGTGGGCACCACCTCCTTACATAGGCCCATGGTCATGGTGTCATCAGTGGATGCCTGGTTGGCTTCCCTGCTGCTGCGTCTTTAAATAAATGTTCCCGGTCTGTGCGCATGCCTAAGAGTCCTGCACACCAAGTCCCATCGAGTTTTCAGGATATCTACAATGAACATGCATGAGATAGAGTTGAATGCACTTCCTCCTCGGTATGCAAATCTATCTCATGCATATTCATTGTGGATATCCTGAAAACCTGATGGGACTCAGTGTGCCCTGAGGACTGGGTTGAGAAGCCTTGTTGTAATGTATACAGTTTCCAATGGATGAGATGTGCCATTTGTGCTGGGGGGCAGTTCCATTAGGCACCAGGAGAAGAGCATAGGATAGACAGAGCACAGTAAGGCAAGGGAGGGAGGAGACAAGGAGGCAAGAATGTCCAAAGGATACACTCCTATGTCCACTGAGGAGGAGGAAATGAACAGCATTGTTAATGGGAGAACAGTACCCAGAGGCAGATACAGGACAATGCCAATGACTGTCTTGCTTCACTCAGGAAGAAAACAACCACATTGTGGAGTCTGAGACTGGAAAACTTCAGCCTGCTGTTTCAGAGAGATTCTACAAGAAAATATCTAGCAACAAAGAAGCACATTTGGGAAAAAGTGAATTCAGATAGTAGCTGGCTACAAAGTGTGAATGTAGTTATATCCATGGGCATTCCAGCTAATTTTCAAAGGGAAACTGCAGAGATTTTCTTTTGCTCCTTATATGTCCATATATTATTCTTCAATTTTAACCCAATTCAAAATGGCCTCACCCTAAGTGGAGAAAGGTAATTTTCGATAGGGACGTGGCAGGTTCATGCCCCATTGTTCCCTCGAGTCTAGGTGAATTTTCACAAAAGTGAACTTTCAACTGGACAGACAGATGGATTGAATAGTTTTTTGAAAATAGGATTTGGTTAGAGCACTAGCACCACAGAATACCAATGAGATAAAAGGAGAAAATGTTTTCTTTTGAAATATAAGCAATGCCAGTGACATTTGAAACCCAACATTTAATTTCATTGCTCTTTCTCTTGTGCAGATTGGGATCCAGACTGCTTGGGTATGGATAGTTTGAATGTTAGAATTTTACCATATCGTTGCATACATTAGCTCCTGCTTTGAAACATTCTTGATTTTAGGAGTATCCTACATGTTTCTCTTTGATATCCAAGACATGTCACTTGCTCACTGTTAGCAATGATAGACAGAGAGTGAGAAGAATACATTTATTTGTATCCACTCAACAAACATCTGTAGAGTATTTTCTTTTCTGGCATATGAGCCAAAGATTCGATGAACCTCTTCTCACTTTTCTGCTGAACATGTAAGTATATTTGAGTCTCCTGGCTCACATCTTCAGCCTTCTCTCAAGACCTGCGTGATAAGAGTTAGAAGGAAAACAAAGAATGGAAACAGCAGACAACCACAAGTTCGGAAATGACAGTCCTGCATTTCGTGACTGTGGTCCCCAGCTCCTGCATGGATAAATGGTTCACATGCTGATTTCAGCTGGTGGTGCCCCCCTGAGGCCGATCCCCTTTCATATGTAATGCCTAGCAGTGGGAGTAGAGGTGTTGGTCTGAAAAAAACACACATACACACACACACACACACACACGCGCACACAAGTACAGCTTCAAGAGCAAGAGAGCTGGGAATAATTATGAATAGCTAAATTTGATATCTGGCTGAAATGAGCTGGATTACAAACTGAGGGTGGTTTGGAGGAGTTCTCTGAAACTCAGCTCAGGATATTGACTCACACATAAAAATGCCCCAGTGCAGCCATGGGTTCCTTTTATGATGAGTTAATTTGCAAATAGAAGTTATGAGTAGAGTCTAAATATATTTATTGTCAATTCTGAAAAAAAAATAATTTAAATAAAGCAATTTTAAAGCAAGAAATTTCCAAGATATATATCCCACTTCTGTGTCCCTACAATGATGAGATCACTGGCTCTTCAGTTGTTCCTACTGAAATCTCCTTTCTGAGCCCTTACGTTTGGGATTTGAACAGGCTTAACTGATCATTCTCACTCAGTGGTTGGTGGTTCAACAAAAAAATAGACAGTTTAGTAAAAAGAAATGATCTGCAATGTAACATCCACACTCTTATCACCTCTCGCTTAGACTATTGCAACTTGCTTCTCACAGGTCTCCCACTTAGCCATCTCTCTCCTCTTCAATCTGTTCAAAATTCTGCTGCACGACTAATATTCTGCCAGTGTCGTTATGCTCATATTAGCCCTCTCCTCAAGTCACTTCACTGGCTTCCTATCCGTTTCCGCATACAGTTCAAACTCCTCTTATTGACTTTAAGTGCAATCACTCTGCAGCTCCTCAGTACCTCTCCACTCATCTCTCCCTACATTCCTCCCCAGGAACTCCATTCACTGGGTAAATCTCTCTTATCTGCACCATTCTTCTCCATCGCTAACTCCAGACTCTGTTCCTTTTATCTTGCTGCACCATATGCCTGGAATAGACTTCCTGAGTCAGTACATCAAGCTCCATCTCTGGACGTCTTCAAATCTAAGCTAAAAGCCCACCTTTTTTATGCTTCTTTTAACTCCTAACCCTTATTCACTTGTTCAGAACCCTTATTTTATTATCCTCACTTTAATATTCCCTTATCTCTTATTTGTCCTGTTTGTCTGTCCTAATTAGATTGTAAGCTCTGTCGAGCAGGGACTGTCTCTTCATGTTCAAGTGTACAGCGCTGCGTACGTCTAGTAGCGCTATAGAAATGATAAGTAGTAGTAGTAGTAGATTATGCAAGGAGGTGAATCCTTATAGAAGATGAACCCTATGTTCTGTGATTCCATTTCTTTACTTTTAACACCTGCCATATCCCTTCCGGTATTAATTTGGAAAGACCCCATTCTCTGGGATGATCCTTAGTACCTGTACTTCACAAGGAGGTGATGTGTTCTTCCCTTGCTTTTGCTCCTTTGAAATACTGGGAAGACACTCCTTTCCAACCTCCTCTGGGCTCCTCTTGCTGAAAGATACAGTTCCCCCCAGCTCTAACAGAATGCTTCCTGACACTTTGCACAGAAGCCAGATTACTTTGCATAACACTGGTCACCAGTGCTTTTTTTGAAGGAAAAAAAGGTACCAGTACTCATACAGTGGGAGTCATTATCTATAGCTCTACCCCCACAGTAGCCACACCCATTTTACCAGCCATGGAGTATATAAAAAGCTATAATTGAAAATAGTACACAAGTCCCAACAAAAGAACCCCTAAGACTGACTATAAACTAATAAAATATGTAGACAAAAAAAATCAGCTGAAACCCCCAAAAACCAGACTCTGGCATTCAGGATAACACCAGAAAAACAAAACAAAAACGTCCCCTTGCTATAAAAATAGCAGACATAAATTTCAAATATTCCATTCACTATATTACAAATTAACAACTACAGATAAAACAAACAAACGAAGGAGCACAGCTACCACACTACTTTATCTTAAAATAAAAATAACATTCTTTTTTTCTACCTTTGTTGTCTGGCAATGTACTTCTTTTCATTTGTGTTGGTTCCAGTCTCTGGTTCCTACTTTCCTCATCTTCTCTTAACTCTATTGCCAGGATTTCCTGTTTGTCATTTTTCTCTCCTCCTTTTCCCTTCAACTTTCTTCGATTTTATTTTTTTGCCTTTATCCACATTTAGTTCTTTCTTACTATCCAATCTTCCAGCATTTCTCCCCTTGTCCCCCCCTCTCTCCTCATCTAGTATTTCTCCCCTTTGTCCCCTTTTCCCCATTCAACATTTCTCTCCTTGCCGCCCTCTCTCTTCATCCAGCATCTCTCCCCTTCCTCCTCTCTCCCCATCCAATATTTATTCCCTTTGACCCCTCTTTCTCCATCCAACATCTCTCCCCTTGCCCTCTCTCTCCATCCAGCATCTTTCTACTTGCTGCTTCTCTCCCTATCCAGTATTTCTCCCCTTGTCCCCTCTCCTCCCCATCCAGCAACTCCAGTAGCAGAGCGGGAAAATCAAGACGAAAAAGGTGTGAGGCAACACTGCTCAGACGTGAACCGTTGGCTCTGCCGATCCCCTGCCCTTCTGACATCAGCTTCCTGTTCCAGGGCAGGGGGTCGGCAGAGACAACAGCACATGTCCTAGCACTGCAGCCCTGCACCTGCTACTGCTTGCAATGCTGTGCCCGCGGTGCTGGTGCTGCTGCTTGTGTGCAGCTGTGTGGCCACAGGAGATGGGGGAGATGAGCGGGGAAGGGGAAAAAAGGTGCCAGTACACTGTACCGGCATGTACCGGCATAAAAAAAGCACTGCTCGTTACTCTAATCCAGAGGTTCTCAACTAGAGAGTTGCATAGGGAAAGAAATTTCACCCAACCCACTCATCCCTCATACCCACCCGTACCTGCTAAGATCCATTCCATCCCCACAACTAAACTCCTCTCTCCCTACCTGTACCTGCAGGAGTTGATGCTATTATTTCCTCACAGCCCTCTGTTTCCTCCCAACCCCAACAGCCTCCCATGTTTTTTTGGATGGTATTCACTATTTAACCAATGAATGTTGTTCCAAGCCTCAGTCTGGCCTTCCAGCTGCCTCTCCGGGCATTCCAAGCCTCATTCTGGCATGCCAACTTCCTTTCTCCATACATTTCAAGCTTCATTCCATATATTTCAAGCTTCATTCTGGAGTCACCAGAGATTTTGACTACACTCCCACGGGAATCCCATGGCAACTTCTTTCATCCCCGCAGGAATTCTGTGGGGGATTCCCACAATCCCCATTCCTGTGCAGCTCTCTCTTCTCAACCCAGACTTCAGGATACACCCAGTCAGTCAGGTTTTCAGGATATCTACAATGAATATGCATAAGAAATTTGCATGCACGACCTCCATTCTAGAGAAATCTATTTCATGTATACTTAATGTGAATGTCCTGAAAACCTGACTGGTTGGGTGTGTCCCAAGGACTGGGTTGAGAGCCTCTGCTCTAACTGAAAATATAAGACCCAATGTAATTTCTAGACCCTGTTCCAGAAAACATGTTGGAATTAATGGACTGTCTCTATGAAGCAGATAAGTAAAATGTGATATCCCTTATTTGGGGTATTTGTTTATTGAGCTGGATGAAGATTTGATATGAATTAAGTTGAAGACTTGGGAGACTAAAATATGCTGATTAAACTTCATTCTACCCCTGTTTGATGGTCCACATATAGTCATATTATTAAGACTGTAGAGTGGAATGTATTTTTTTCGACCCTTCGCTATGGAATTTAATCTCCTTACGCTGGTATTGAATATTTTTGGTATTTTATAAAGGAAACATGAGTATCTATATGTCTTTATAGAATAGGCACCCAGAATCAGTCCCAGTACTGCACAATTCCTCATATGTAATTTAATTTTAACCTAGACATTTATACTCTGCTTTGCCAATATTGTTCAAGGTGGATAACAATAAAGAAATACAATTACACTTAGTTCCCATGCCATTACAGTATTTAATCAGAATAATTAATATCAACATCCTAGCAAAGACATTTTTCAGAGCCAGGTTTTCAATTGATGCCTAGAAATTTAATAACAGTCCACAGACCTCAAACTCCAGGTCTCAGGTTTTATAGCGATAATAATCCTATTTCTAGTCATTGCTGTGGTTAATGTGAATTGTATCTCTTGGGTTCAATGTAGGCATCTTGAATGAGATATAAGGATATAAAATGCATATGATATACAAGACTAAAACCATGTATAATTCAAAAGATAACTAAGCAGCTTAAAGGCAATCCTTGCTTTCACTTACTCTGAAGGTGTAGACATGTACTCCATGCATGTACTCACATGTTTTGTAAAATTAGCACATACACTGTAATTCCATCCTGCTCCATCCAAATCAACCCCCCTTCTATGCACAACACGTGTACATTTGAACCATTTTGTCAGCATAAGTACTTACATGTATGACGCTGCCACACAATTTTATAAGGCCCACTTTCACGCTTTACATGTGGAAAATGTTTACAGAAGTACATAAGTGTTGCCATACTGGGACAGACCAAACGTCCATCAAGCCCAGTATCCTGTTTCCAACAGTGGCCAATCCAGGTCACAAGTACCTGGAAAGATCCTAAAACAGTACAATACATTTTATATGCTGCTCATCCCAGAAATAAGCAGTGGATTTTCCCAAGTCCATTTTAATAATGACTTATGGACTTTTCTTTTAGGAAGCTAGCCAAACCTTTTTTAAACCCCACTAAGCTAACGGCTCTTACCACATTTTCTGGCAATTAATTCCAGCGTTTAATTACACATTGAGTGAAGAAATATTACCTAACATTCTATTTGCTTTCTTTGCTGCCACAGCACACTAAGCAGAGGGTTTCAAAGTATCATGAACGATAAAGTTGTTCCATAATGTGCAATGATATGACCTGAACCCAATACATTCAAGTCAGTTCTCTTCTCTCCATAGCAATATTTGTGACCTGGATTGGCCACTGTTGGAAACAGGATGCTGGGCTTGGACCTTTGGTGTGTCCCAGTATGGCAATACCTATGTACTTATGTAATACATTCCATTCATAGACGGTTGGTAGCCAACTGTTTTGGGGAGGCTAAAGGGGGCGGAGCTTACCTCCATGGCGACGTCAATGACGTCGTGTCACTGCCAAGAGGGCGGAGCTGACCTCCGTATTCTCCGTGGAAGCGACATCAATGATGTCGCTGCCATGGAACTAAAACAATTAAACCGCACGCGCGAGGGGGTCGGGTAGAGCGGGCGCAACACCCGGAAGTCGACCATTGGGCTGGGGAGGCTTAGCCTCCCCAAGCCTCTTACAAGGGGCGCCTATGATTCCATTCCAGTTCTTATATACCACAATATCCCCAACGGAATTCGGTGCGGTTTAACAAATCCACCACAAATACATTCATTAATACATGTTTTGTAATCTAGATAAAACATATTCTTCAAATAAAAATATTTTCAAAGATTTGCGGAAGAGGCCATAATGGACTAATGCTCTAAGCTTATTAGGTAATGAGTTCCAACACTTAGCTGTTTGATATTGGAAGACTGAAATGAAAACTGATTTGTATACCACTTTTTGGGGGAAGGCATAATTAAGAGCTACTCATACTAGTTAGTCTTCAAAATATTGAATTACCTGTCTCTTGACTCTCTTGCTTCCTCTTTGGCTTTTACTTCTGTTTTTCTTCTTTCTAATATCTCTTATCACACATGATGGAATAAAGGTGCACACCTACTATTACACAGACAGTCCTATTTTAAAAGCAATTTCTTGCTTTGTTGCACCTGTGAAAATAAAGGTGCAGAGACTTCCAGCAATAAAACCATTATAGGTCATAACTTCAGAGATAAGGAACCCTCCTTCCCTCTTAGCCTCATCGCCCTCAAATCCTCTTTCAACTCCCCACTCAACCCTGAATTTACCTAAATATTGAGACTATACACCTATGAGCCGATCCTGTAGCTCAGGTTAGTGCCCGCTGTGACAAAGGCCTCCCATTCCCGCAGTCCCATGCCTCCCAGGCCCCTATGTATCACAAGGGACGGAGGGCAGGAAAGCCACCTCTGAGGAGCAGGAAAAGCACTGCGCCTCAGAGGCAATGCGCTTAAATAACCTCTCCAACTCTTCCATGTCATTCAGGACCTTTCCTTGCCCCACCAATCAGCTCCCTCTCAGTCTGGTTTACCCTTAAACTGCCCGATGGCAAGCCAAGCTGTCAGGAACCGCTGCCCTCTGACCTTGCTGTTCTTTCTCCCCCCTCGCTCTTGATTTCCCTGCCTTCCTGCTTCTGCACTATCCCGATAACACCGGTAAGGAGAGCCCCCATGCTTCACTTAAAGTGTGCCCTCCAGACCAACTCTTGGGTTAGATAAATATTAAAGAGACTTGTGGGTTTGGCAGTGGCCACTAAATATATAAGATCCAAATCCATGAATTTTCAGCCAAAAATTCCCTCTAAATGCGCTGGCAGAATCCAGATACTGCCAGGGCAGAACGAGGGTATTCCCCTGAGCTGTACGCAGGTTGTATGTGCCAAGTGATGCAGACTGGGATTGTTTGTGGGTGTTAGCTCCAGGGGCGTAGCCAGACAACAGATTGTGGGTGGGCCTAGGCAAGAAGTGGGTGGGCACCGTGTTCTCCCCACCCACCCACCCACCCCCACCCCACCACTACCATCACCACCACCCAAAAAATATCTAAGTTGGCAGGAAAATGCTTCTTTCCACCTTGACAGTCTGCAAAGGCATGTGCTGAAAACTGAGCATGCGCAGGTTCCGGTATCGTCGAGAGTAGCATTTTTGTTACCATTAGGCAGAAGTCTTCAGCTGGCGGAGCTTGGGATCCCCACCAGCCACCACTAAACTTAAGTTACTGTTGGGTGGGCCTAAGCCCTAAGTAGGTGGGCCCTGGCCCACCCAGGCCCACCTGTGGCTATGCCACTGGTTAGCTCATGCAGGAAGACAGAGCACAGTTGTATTAAAATGTACTTTAACAAGCTAATTAATGTATTCTATGCAGTGCAAAAAGTTTGCTGCCCACTTTTGATGCATGCATCAGATGAGAATTTTTTCACCAGGTCTGGGGAAGGTTTTCCAGAGAGGATTTCTTGTCACTTTCACATTTAAGTACTGGTTTTGTCTTGTTTTGCTAGTGGAAAGAAGCCCCTGCAAGTTTTAAATGGGGACGATAAGCAACACACGTGCGCATGTCCAAACAAAACCAACAGCATCAGTACACAATTGGTACCTTTTCTTCTGTCCCTAAATATGAGCCTCTCAAAAATTTAAAGTGCAAACAGTTTTTGAAAGGCTGATACTTAGGAGCAGAAAAAGAGGTGCTGATGTGTGCTGACTGGGTAGACCGTGCAGATCTTTTTCTGCCGTCATCTACTATGTTACTATGTGTGCTGACACTTTTGGCTTTGGTTCAGACATGCGCACAAAAAGCTATGCTTACTGCGAAACTTTGTGTACATGCATCCGGCATACTCTCCCCCCATTTGCCGCAGGATTTCTATGCCCTGTAAGGCATACAAAACCCCAACCTTGGCTGACTTCTAATATCCGCTACCTACGTTCCTGTACCCGCTCCGCCAAATGCCTCTGGCGGAAATCTCGGGCCCTTGCTGATTTCTTACACTTTAAGTTCATGCTGACCTCCTTCCAATCTGCTCTTTTACGTGCCAAACAGGATTATTATATCCAACTGACCAACTCTCTTGGCTCTAATCCTCGACTTCTCTTCACCACATTGAACTCTCTCCTCAAGGTGCCCCCTCCCCCAACTCCCCCTTCATTATCTCCTCAGACCCTTGCTGAATTCTTTCACAACAAGGTTGAAAAGATAAACCTTGCTTTCTCTACCTCACCACCTCTCCCTCCACTAGTCCGTTCCCCTCTCTCTCCTTCCCCTCATTCCCTTTCCTCCTTTCCTGAAGTTACTATTGAGGAAACTACACTTCTCCTTTCTTCCTCAAAATGTACCACCTGTTCCTCTGATCCCATTCCCACCCACCTTCTTAATGCCATCTCTCCTGCTCTTATTCCTTTTATCTGTCACATTCTCAACCTCTCACTTTCCACTGCGACTGTCTCTTCTGCCTTTAAACATGCTGTGGTCACACCTCTCCTTAAGAAGCCTTCACTCGACCCTACTTGTCCCTCTAATTACCGACCCATCTCCCTCCTTCCTTTTCTCTCCAAATTACTTGAGCGTGCTGTTCACCGCCGCTGCCTTGATTTTCTCTCCTCACATGCTATTCTTGACCCACTACAATCTGGTTTTCGCCCTCTCCACTCAACCAAAACTGCGTTTACTAAAGTCTCCAATGACCTATTACTGGCTAAATCCAGAGGTCAATATTCCATCCTCATTCTTCTTGATCTTTCCGCTGCTTTTGACACTGTCGATCACAGCATACTTCTCGATACCCTGTCCTCACTTGGATTCCAGGGCTCTGTCCTTTCCTGGTTCTCTTCCTACCTCTCCCTCCGCACCTTTAGTGTTCACTCTGGTGGATCCTCTTCTACTTCTATCCCTCTGCCTGTCGGCGTACCTCAGGGTTCTGTTCTTGGTCCCCTCCTCTTTTCTATCTACACTTCTTCCCTTGGTTCATTAATCTCATCCCATGGCTTTTCCTACCATCTCTATGCTGATGACTCCCAAATCTACCTTTCTACCCCTGATATCTCACCTTGCATCCAAACCAAAGTTTCAGCGTGCTTGTCTGACATTGCTGTCTGGATGTCTCAACGCCTCCTGAAATTAAATATGACCAAAACCGAGCTTCTCATTTTCCCCCCCAAACCCACCTCCCCGCTCCCCCCGTTTTCTATTTCTATTGATGGCTCTCTCATTCTCCCTGTCTCCTCAGCTCGAAACCTTGGGGTCATCTTTGACTCTTCTCTCTCCTTCTCTGCTCATATCCAGCAGATTGCCAAGACCTGTCTTTTCTTTCTTTACAACATCCGTAAAATCCGCCCCTTTCTTTCCGAGCACTCTACAAAAACCCTCATCCACACCCTTGTCACCTCTCGTTTAGACTACTGCAATCTGCTTTTTGCTGGCCTCCCACTTAGTCACCTCTCCCCTCTCCAGTCGGTTCAAAATTCTGCTGCCCGTCTCATCTTCCGCCAGGGTCGCTTTACTCATACTACCCCTCTCCTCAAGACCCTTCACTGGCTCCCTATCCATTTTCACATCCTGTTCAAACTTCTTCTACTAACCTATAAATGTACTCACTCTGCTGCTCCCCAGTATCTCTCCACACTCGTCCTTCCCTACACCCCTTCCCGTGCACTCCGCTCCATGGATAAATCCTTCTTATCTGTTCCCTTCTCCACTACTGCCAACTCCAGACTTCGCGCCTTCTGTCTCGCTGCACCCTACGCCTGGAATAAACTTCCTGAGCCCCTACATCTTGCCCCATCCTTGGCCACCTTTAAATCTAGACTGAAAGCCCACCTCTTTGACATTGCTTTTGACTCGTAACCACTTGTAACCACTCGCCTCCACCTACCCTCCTCTCTTCCTTCCCGTTCACATTAATTGATTTGATTTGCTTACTTTATTTATTTTTTGTCTATTAGATTGTAAGCTCTTTGAGCAGGGACTGTCTTTCTTCTATGTTTGTGCAGCGCTGCGTATGCCTTGTAGCGCTATAGAAATGCTAAATAATAGTAGTAGTAGTAATAGTATGCATAAAATTTGCCTATAATTAACTTATTGCATTCCTCAGTTTTAGGCTTGTGGTAGAAGCCATGCACTCAGCATTTGGGCTCAGCTCTACCGGGAGCCTTCTTGCATTGGCCTATGAGAGTGGGAACACCCCCTCCCCCAGCAGTGATGGGGGGAGGGGGAAAATGGGACTTGAAAAACTACCTTTCTGTGATTTTTACTACATTCAAAGCGGTTTACATAGTACATACAGGTACTTATTTGTACCTGGGGCAATGGAGGGTTAAGTGACTTGTCCAGAGTCACAAGGAGCTGCAGTGGGAATTGAACTCAGTTCCCCAGGATCAAAGTCTGCTGCCACTAGGCTACTCTTCCACTCCATGGTGCTCAAGCCTTAATAACTGTGAGGCTGGGCTGAGCAGATTCACTTTTGCAGTGACAATTCTCAGCCCTGTTGCTCTCTCACTTTATTCATAAGAACATTCCTGGCATCACTGCCTCCTTCCTGGCAGAGGACAGGAGGAGGAGGATTCGGGCAGTGCAAAAGCTCTGCTAATATAAAAAGAAAGATCGCTGAAACTGAACAGTCTGCTGGCTGAAATCCCTGAGCTGCGGGAGAGGAAGAGGTTGGATAAAGCCCATGTACAAAAACAACTCCCCCCCTCATAAAAAAAAGAGAATAAAAGCAAACTCCATGGCTACATCTGATCTGAGAAAAGGAAAAGCAAAGAGGGCCAGAAAAACATACTCCATTTGGTCACAATTTTGTGGACCCCTGCTCTATAGGCACAGATTGAGAGAAGCACTGGTCTGAAAGAACTTGCTTGGTGATGTAGTCTAGATTTCTAAACGGAGAGCCCTGTTGGATGTACGAACTTTAAGCTAAGTCAGGGGCTTAGCCGGACCTCAGCGGGAGGGGGTCCAGAGCCCAAGGTGGGGGGGGGGGCATGTTTTAGCCCACCTCTCCCAGTTGCCGACCCCGATATGCCACTTTTGACCCCCCCCCCCCCACCGCCGCAAGGTACCTTTGCTGGCGGGGTCCCCAACCAACTCCAGCCATAGTCTTCTTCAGCGCCGGTCTCTGGTGCGTTCACTGATCTGTGCTGTGAGTCCTGACGTCCTGCACAAAGTGCAGGACGTCAGGACTCACAGTGCAGATCAGCGAACGCGCTGGACACCGGCGCTGATGAAGACTAAGGCTGGCAGGGGTTGGGGACCCCCGCAAGCAAAGGTACCTTGTGGCGGCGGCAGGTCGAAAGTAGTGGTGGTGGTGGGGTTGAAAATAGAGGGGGCCAGAACTAAATCTGTGGGGGCCATGCCCCCGTGGCCCCACCTAGCTACGCCCCTGAGCTAAGTGCTGGCCATTTATTAAGTTAAGACGCGTATTTAAAGATGTCATTGATATTTAAGGAATGGCAAAGGAATTAAAAATTAAGAAAAAGCACACAATCAAGAATACAGGAGGTTTTTGACCAATCATATGATCACAATCCACAATGAGTTGGTATTAAGTTCGTATGCTTTGCCCCCGAGTAAGGACTGTTGAGGTCTTTTCCTCCTTTCCGGTAAACAAGGGTTATTAGGATACTGTTTGGTGAATAAGGGCAGATACACAATCATTAAGTTATTTTTCAGCTTAGTATTGAGCTTTCTAAACAGGAAACATAATAGACTTCAATCATGGTCAAGTATAAGAAGCATTATATAGCAGAGAGACAACAACACAGTTTCATTCCTCTAAAACAAGGAATCTAGGAAAGTATAGTCCAGGAGGTACAGAACTGATCCGCTTCAGTAGCAAACTTGGGAGAGAAGGAGTGGCCTAATGGTTAGTGTAGCAGGTTTTGTTCCTGAAGACCTGCGTTCAATTCCCACTGCAGCTCCTTGTAACCTTGGGCAAGTCACTTAACCCTCCATTGCCCCAGGCAGGGGCGTAGCCAGACAGCAGAAATTGGGTGGGCCTAGGCAAGAAGTGGGTGGGCACCAAGAGTTCTCCCCCTCCCACCAAACAAATATCTCAGCTGGTGGGAAAATGCTTCTCTCCACTTTGGCAGCCTGCAGCAGGCATGTGCTGAAAACTGAGCATGCGCAGGTGCCAGAATCGTGGAGAGCAACGTTTTTGTTACCATCAGGAGGAAGTTTTCAGCTGGCGGAGCTTAGGATCCCCACTAGCTACTGCTAAACATGTGCTACTGTTGGGTGGGCCTGAACCCTAAGTGGGTGGGCCCCGGCCCACCTAGGCCCACCTGTAGCTACGCCACTGGCCCCAGGTACAAAAACTTAGATTCTGAGCCCTCTAGGGACAGAGAAAGTACCTGCATATAATGTGTACAGAGCTGTGTATGTCTAGTAGCACTATAGAAATTATTAGTAGTACCTGACAGAATATGTTTAAAAAAACTGTTAGCCACAAATCCTCATGACTATGCCAATGCTTTCTTATCAACCTCTCATATTACAGGATGAGTGCACCTGAAACATTCTGGGCCTCTGGTGTTGAATTCATTGTCATCAGAGCATGACATGAATGCCATCCATATAGATGGATTTTAAGCATCCAAAGACAAATACTATATTGGAATAATTCCTGTTAGAAACCCTAGGGCAGAGTCAGCCTGGTGGCATAGGTATAGTGCTGTGCATTGCCATGCAAGGGGATCTGGGTTCAATTGCATGGCATGCTGTCAATGTCTGAGCTTTGGGGGAGGGAGGATATAGAAGAGGAAGACAGCCCAACTGATTATGGGCCAGATGCACTAAACGTAACGAGCCATTAACGAGCAAGTAGTAAACCGTGGCATGCACAAAAGGCTTCTCGGAGCCATTTTCTGATCACGGTAGCAGCTAACAAAAACGGAATGCAGATGAGCAAATTAGTACCCCAATGTGTATAAATCGTATTGTAATGAGTTGCACTACCGTTTTCCGATTGCCTAACCATGGAAAATCTAATGGGAGGTCTGTATCTCTCATTGGGGCTGCACGGGATTTATTCGCCTCTAAAAACTTCTATAAATTTAACAAAAAAAAAATTGGGAAAAAAAACGTCCAAGTGCTCGTCAGGGATGTCCTTTATGGACGTCCTTCACTCAAAACAACCAGCTGGAAACCTTTGCCTAGCCACGTCCAAGTGCTCATCAGGGCCATCCTTCTAAAGTGCCTAACATGGACGTCCTTCACTAAGGACGTCCCTGACGAGCACTTGGACATTTTTCCCCCAGATTTTTTGTGATGGGTGCGAGGACGTCCAAATCAAAAAACTATTTGCATGTCTCTTTCGATTATGCCCCACCTCCATGTCTCTCTCAGCCATGAAGCAAACAGCTCCCCTTGGCTGCTGCCTTGGCTTCCCTGGTAATATGACCCCTAAATAAGGGGAGCTGGGATAGGAGGGAAGCCAGCATGAAACTATAGGGAGTTGAAGAAGCCTGCAGGAAGCCACCTTGCCCCTTATTCCCACCCCCTCACTAACCTAGAAGTAGTGGAGTTGTCTTAAGGGAATGGTAGTATTTCTCCTATGTTGCAATATGTGTGTGTGTGTGTGTTTGTGTGTGTTTGGGGGGGAGGGGTCCCAAGCTAAAGTTGCTGTAGGTATTGCTGGGAAGCCCTGTGCCTTGCCCTGCAGGACTGTTCTGACAGGGGGTCATGGGGTAAGGAGGGTGAGGTGGTATGTAACATGCTAATGGTGGTACAGCAGACTGACTCCTTGGGATTAATTGAATGGATAAGAAAACTGGCTGAAGGGGCTGGCCTGAAGTTGATGGCCCAGGTGGCTCCATGGAAGGCCAGACAAGGGTAAAACCTAGCTCATCTCATGATAGGCCAGGAAGTAAAAGGTGTACAATTCAAACTGTTTTTGCTCAGATGCACTTTGTGAATGAGTGCTTGCTATAAACTTTACAGTGAAGCTGTGGTCCTGCCTTTATACCACAAAATAGTTGGCTGTGCTAATGGTAGGGTGTATTGTATTGTGTTTGGGCTTCAGGCTTAAGGAATATGCAAATTAGGTGTGTGTCTGGAACCCAAACATTTAGGAGTGCCCTGTCAGATGCCTTAATTTGGTAGTTCCCAACCATTGTGCTTAGGTGTTGTCAGACTCTCAATGACTGCTCCTGTCAATAGAGTCCATCAAAGCAGTGTGGGGACACACACACACTTTCACTTTTGCATACACACAAACATTTTCTTACTCCTAGACTTATTTGGAGCAATTACAGGAGCAACAGCAGCAAGGACTTGCAATGAAACAGGTTATCCCCTAGTCAGTGCTTCTCAACCTAGCCAGTGGGGTTTGCAGGATTACTACAATGAGATCCATTACATGCAGATGGCTTTCGTGCATACTTATTGTGGTAATCCTGAAAGCCGACTGGTTTAGTCTGCCTCCTGGAGAGGGTTTGGGAAGCAGTGCTCTCTCTGCATGGCTGCTAGTCCCAGACTAGCCGCTGCACTTTCTCCTCAGGTGCTGAAATCAGAGCTCCCTGCGACTTATACTGCAATTTACTAGTGGCTTGGCCAGTTTTAGTGCAAAGTTATTACCTGAAACACAGATGCTGCTGTTATGCCCACTTCTTTCAAGAGCCGAGGGAGACGGGAGACGGGATCCGGGGGGGGGGGGGGGGGGGGGGGGATACATGAAACTTTTACACGCAACCTGCTGTTCCCATTGCACTACTTCTCCAAGAAACGGGTATCTTTTTAAATGAAAAAGAATCAGGTGAAAATGCAATTAGGAGAGATTAAAGTAGAAACCTAAGGCACAGCTCGGGCAGCACATCCCGACCAGTAGGCATGACAGGGAGAGAGGGGGAAGCGCAAACCTGCCCCAGACTGGCAGCCAGTGGGGTAAGAAATGTAGCGCTTCATGGGGCGACTGCATCAGCCTTAATGATTTCCTAAAGTGAATGGGAAACATCCCTCCAGGGGACTCTCTCGGCTGCTGCCAGGTGACCCACCAGGAGGTTCTCGTGGTTCCCCCAGGGTGTCACAAAGGGTCTTCAGCTCTCCCAAGGTAGCAGGCACCAACCGGTTCTCACATCTAAGATACCCAAGGTCACACAGGCATCTCTTGTATTGCTTAAGCAACTCCAATTCTCTTTAGAATTAAATCACGCCTCTTGTATGAGTCTAGGGGGAACTCTCTGACCACCATCACGGGAGGGGAGAAGCTCAGCCCCTTTTAATGCCATCTGTTATAAAAGAGGCATTGACACCACGAACCAACGGAGCGGGGTGAGGACTGAAGCCAAAAAAAGGGTGGGGGGCACAGAGATTCAGTGAATGCTAAAATCAAAGATTTTTTTCAGTAACAAAAATATCAAATTATTTAAAGAAAAATAGGATCAGTTAATATTAAGGAACTGGAGAAAAAGCTGAAGTCAAGTCACATCCTAGGATTAAAAATTCAATCAAACGGCCAAATTTAAAATAATACTGACAACTAGGTTGCCTTGAGTGATAAGAGCTAGCCACATAGAAGAAATTCAAGCTTCCCCTCACGGTCAAACGTGCAGGATGGCTGAGCTGGACAGCGGCCGGGGAGTCAGTGAGCACCTGAAGGCCTGGAAGGACCAACTGCAGCCGGCTCTGGTGGTATCTCTGCTCGTCCTCCTCTGCTTAGAGGTTGCCCTGTGGGTTAGAAGCCCAAGACGGAGCAGCAGAAGCCCTCCGGGTCCCTTCGCTTGGCCCCTGGTGGGCAATGTGATGCAGCTGGGCGAGCAGCCCCACCTCACCTTCTGCAGAATGGCTCAGAAGTACGGCGATGTCTTCCAGATCCGCCTGGGCAGGCTGGCCGTGGTGGTGCTGAACGGAGAGTCGGTCATCAGACGTGCATTGATCGGTCAGAGCGTTCAGTTTGCGGGCAGACCCGGCTTCGCCTCTTTCCAAATGGTCTCGGGAGGGAAGAGCATGGCTTTCGGCGGATACACGGAACTCTGGAAGGTCCACCGAAAGATCGCCCACTCCACCCTGAGGGCTTTCTCTACGACCAACACGGAGATGAGGAGGCTTTTGCAGAGGCACATAGTGGACGAGGCGAAAGACCTGATCGAGGTGTTCCTCAGCCTCAGCGCCCACGGGCGCTATTTCGACCCCTCTCCAGAGTGCACCGTAGCAGTGGCCAACGTGATCTGCGCCCTCTGCTTTGGGAAGAGATACAGCCACGAGGATCAGGAATTCAAGAGCCTCTTGGGCAGGAACCATAAGTTTGGGCAAACCGTGGGAGCGGGCAGCCTCGTAGACATCCTGCCCTGGCTCCAGACTTTCCCTAACCCGGTGCGTAGCCTCTACCAGAGCTTCCAGGACCTCAACCGAGAAGCCTTTGATTTCGTGAAGGTGAAGATCTCCCACCACCGCCAGACCTACGACCCCGAGGTGACCAGAGACATGAGCGACGCCTTCATTAGGCAAATCGAGCATGAGACCAGAGGTGGCCTCAGCAAAGAGTACGTGGAAGGCACGGTGACTGATATTTTTGGGGCAGGGCAGGACACCAATTCCACAGCCCTGACCTGGATCCTCCTGCTGCTCATCAGGTACCCGCACCTGCAGAAGAGGCTGCAGGAGGAGGTGGACGGGGTAGTGGGACCAGAGAGGCTGCCCACCTTTGAGGACAAGGGCAGCCTACCCTTCCTGGAGGCTTTCATCTACGAGACCCTGCGCTTCAGCAGCTTCGTGCCCGTCACCATCCCTCACTCCACCACCGCCGACGTGACGGTGAACGGCTTTCACATCCCCAAGGACACGGTGGTGTTTGTCAACCAGTGGTCGGTCAATCACGACCGAGGCAAGTGGAAGGATCCCGACACCTTTGACCCTTGCCGGTTCCTGGACCAGAAGGGCCAAGTGGACCGAGACTTGGCCGCCAGCGTTCTGATCTTCTCCTTGGGCAAGAGGCGGTGCATAGGTGACGAGGTCTCCAAACTTCAGCTCTTCCTCTTCACGGCCATCCTCTTGCACCAGTGCACTTTCCGAGCCGATCCAGCCCAGAAGCTGAGCATGGGCTGCACCTACGGGCTGACACTGAAACCTCTGCCATTCAGCCTCTCGGTGACACTGAAAAGCCTCTGCGTTCATTGATCCCCCACTTCCGGCACCCGGAGTTTTGCACGGGACCTTTGTGCATCTGCCCCTAAGTCACCTGAATTCCTCGTTTCTTCAGCGCCTTTCTTAATGGCTCTGGGGATGTACTGTGTGTCAGATGGGAAAGAAAGGGGGCTGCCGATCGGATCACTCTCACAGCTTCAGCGGGAATCCGGAGCATTGGGAGAATCGGAGGACTCCAGTCCTGCAAGGACACGGAAAACTCACGGGAAGGAGCCCTCTGAAAGCCTCAAGACCTGCTCTCCTTTTTTCCTACTCTCACATGGCTCCTGCTCTGTTGGTTTCCAAACTCTCTCTCTCTCTCTGCCTTTCTGTATCCCTCGCCCGGTCGAGGACCACCCAGCATTGCATAATCACACAGATTTCTACCGATTCACTAAAAGAAACGCCAGCCGGCCAGATGCTGCATCAAGAGTTTACCGGACAAGCAAAAGTAATGTATTCAAGTAAGTCTTTCTGCTTATCTCTAGCTGCGTGGGTAGTAATTTGATAACCTAATTCACCATGAAAGACAGCTGTCAACCAAGATCTATGCGCAAGGGCTGAAAATCCCAAATCAGCTGAGACTGTTGCTTTACAGGATTTCCTCCTGGCTCTTAACATCCAATGACTTTCCGCTTTCTGCAGCAGAGTCGTCCTTCATCTGAAATAGTTCCTCTGACAGCGACTCAAAATCACTTCTAGAAAACGTGGACTATTCTCCCATATTTTAAGCCTTGTTGTCTGTCTTTCTTTCAACTTTTGATCATGAAAGATATTTTTGCATAACATAGTATGGATTGTTTTTGCATATATCTCTTGGACAGGGCATATTTTGTTGTCATGATCAATGAGCTACAGTGCAGGTGACCTTACAACAAGGACAGGAACAGACTTTACCTTACGGATGCATACAGCTGTGATTTTGATTTCCTAATTGATTTTCCTTGAAAGAAGGAGGAGGAGGAAAAAAACCATGCATGCCATGTGGTTTAAAACCAGGTTTGGTGCAGCTTTCCTGGACATGAGCCGTGTGGTCATCCTGTACTTAGGACAGAAGCATTAATATAACATTTAGGCACAAAAGAGAATGAGTCTTTTGTCCCCTCAAATTCACGCTTTTTCTTCCCCTGAAGCACGATTCTCGTAGTATTAATTCACAATGATACTGTTAGTAGCTGGCAAAATTTTAAGCTGCATCTTTGTTACAAACATGCCTTAAGCACTGGTTGACAGTCAGTACCCGAGCCAACTAACAAAAACAAATAAATCTATCAGAATGTGCTGTACACTGTTATATTTATGAATGTATTTGTTATACCTTCTCTGTCCTGCACCGTGTATCTGTAGCTCTGTCTGGGTTTATGCCGCCAAGATTTCTGGATGGGGTTCAGTAGTTATTATAGTGAGGAAGCTTGTTTTGTTTTTTTGCTTAAAACATCTTATTTGAGAATGTTATCAACTGAAATCACATGACTGCTGTCACTTTTAGTTTCTTCTGTATTCTATACCTTCAATAAAAAAAAAAAACCTACTGGTAAAAATGGCAGTTTCCTCTCTCAATTAGCTTTAGAAGGAGTAGCCTAATGGTTAGAGAAGTGGCTTGAAAACTAAGGAAGCCTAGCTCAAATTTCACTAAACCCTCCATTGCCTCAGGGGACGGTGAAATACCTAGTTCACCTGAATGTAACTCACCTTGAGATAATATTGAAAAAGACATGAGGCTAAGTCCAAAATCCCTTCCCTGTATTCTACAACAGTCAGAGATTTTTTTTTCCTTTTACTTAATAGCAGTTTGGTCCTGTTTTGGGCTTTCTGCTCATTCAGAATCAGGGCTGGCATCTGGTACTTCCTTCACATTTTATATCTTAGCTGGAGGGCCAAGCACTAGGATTCAGAAATTTATCCTGCAGTCAAGGGCTCCAAATTCCACCACTAGGTGTCACCATTGCAAAATGTCTGACTGCCTCCTCACAGGGTGCCAAAATGTTGTCTCTGCAGAGTCAGGAATCAAATCATGGTCTTTCCACATGACAGTACACAGCACTGAAGTGAATAAAAACTTATCTCCAAAGGACTGAGCTAAAAAAAAAATTCAGGGGGCTATTATTTTTTTTTTTTTTTTGCATTATGAGACAAATGGCATATACTGAAGAACTCCAGTTGTTTAGCATTTCTCAACTCAAAAAGTTTGCAGTTTCCATCTCTTTGTGTTTGTAACTTTCAAGTTGTTATTTGTTTTTGTTTATTGGGGATTTATTAACAACTTTTATGAAGAGATTGACCCAAGGCAGTGTACAACAGGTATAGCTTGACATAAAACTAACACTTTTTTTTAAACAGCATAACAATTGTGAAATGATCACACATATGCATAAATACAATCAATGAGGTAAATTTGGAGATGGCAAATTGAATCCTAGAAATAGGAGTAAGCTGGTCAGTCTGCACATGTATTAAAGGCTTTCTGCTTCCTGAAGTACCGTCTAGTGTTAAGAAAATAATAGCAATGCCAATAAGATATATTTCTGGAATACTGCAGAGGGTTGTAGACCCTGGAACAAGAAATTATAGTTCAGGAATCTACTGCAGTGAAGGCCCTCCAAAGCATAAAGGCTGGCGCAGATGCTCCCAAAAGGACAGACCTGTTTATAAGACCCCCGCTGGGATTGAAGCATCATTCATTACTCAATAGCACCATTTAATGGCCAGGAATTATAATTGCATGCACCAAAGAAAGCATCATTGTGTGACCATGGCCAAAGTTGCTGCTAACAAAAGGGTAAGGGAAAGACTATATACAAGGGGTAAGAATACTCTGGCTAGTTCGGAATGAAGGCTTAATGGTAAAGGGTACAAATTGTCAATATTATATTAAATCTTGTTAGAGGCCATCCCACCAATACTGGGTGGCTAATAGAATTTAATTATCTAAATCTTATCTATCTAAATCTCAGGGCATGGCCTATGGTCCTGAAAATTAATGGTTTGCAAGTCAGGGGCCCCTCATTTTTGGTTCAGGCCCACCCAAATCAGGTAACCAATAAGGTGCTGCATTTTTCCTAAAGTGTCACCCTCTGTCCCTCCATTAGTGCTCAGATTAAAAAAAACCTGTTACATTTTGACATCTCTCCACCCTCTTCCCTGTGCCAGCACCTGAACCAACTGGACAGGTCCAGTTCAAACTCCCAGTCTCGTAAGTTCCTCTTGTAATTTTTCAAAATCCTCTTGCGATTTAACAACTTATGTCATCAGCAACTTGAATTACCTCACTAGTTACGCCCATCTCTAGATAATTAAAAAATATGTTAAAAAGCAACGGTCCCAGCACAGACCCCTGGGGAACACCACTATCTACCCTTCTCCATTGAGAATACTGACCATTTAACCCTACTCTCTGTTTTCTATCTTTTAACCAGTTTTTAATGTACAATAGAGCACTACCTCCTATCCCATGACCCTCCAGTTTCTTCTGGAGTCTTTCATGAGGTACTTTGTCAAATGTCTTTTGAAAATCCAGATACACGATATCAACCAACTCACCTTTATCCACATGTTTGTTCACCCCTTCAAAGAAATGTAGTAGATTGGTGAGGCACGATTTTCCTTTATTAAATCCATGTTGTCTTTCTCATTAATCCATGCTTTTGAATTGTAATTTTGTTCTTTATAATAGTCTCTACCATTTTGCCCAGCACTGACGTCAGGCTCACTGGTCTTTAATTTCCCGCATCACCTCTGGAACCTTTTAAAAAAAAATCGACGTTACATTGGCTACCCTCCAATCTTCCGGTACCAAGCCTGATTTTAAAGATAAATTACATATTATTAACAATAGTTCTGCAAGTTCATTTTTCGATTCTATCAATACTCTGGAATGAATACCATCTGGTCCAGGTGATTTGCTACTCTTTAATTTGTCAAATTGCACTATTGCATCTTCCAGGTTTATAGAGATTTCATTCAGTTTCTCTGACTCATCAGCTTTGAATACTATTTCTGGCACCGGTTTCTCTCCCAAATCTTCCTGAGTGAAGACCGAAGTAAAGAATTCATTTAATATCTCTGCTATGGCTTTGACTTCCCTGAGTGCCCCTTTAACCCCTTGGTCATCTAATGGTCCAACTGATTCTTTTGCCGGCTTGATTTAATATACCTAAAAAAAGTTTTTACTATGTGGTTTTGCCTCCAACGCAATCTTTTTTTCAAAGTCCCTCTTTGCCTTCCTTATCATTGCTTTACATTTGACTTGCCATTCCTTTGTGCTGTTTCTTATTATTTTTAGTCAGATCCTTCTTCCATTTTCTGAAGGATTTTCTTTTAGCGCTAGTAGCTTCCTTCACCTCACTTTTTAACCATGCCAGCTGTCATTTGCACTTCTTTCCTCCTTTTTTAATACATGGATTATAACTGGCCTGGACTTCCAGGATGGTATTTTTGAAAACATCCATGCCTGATGTAAATTTTTGGCCGTTGCAGCTGCTCCTCTAAGTTTTTTTTCACCATTCTTCTCATTTTATCATAGTCTCCTTTTTGAAAGTTAAAAGCTAACGTATTGGATTTCCTGTGTGTACTTACTCCAGAGCCGATATAAAATCTGATCATATTATGATCACTGTTATCAAGTCTCCCCAGCACCATTACTGCCTGCACCACATCATGTGCTCCACTAAAGACTAGATCTAGAATGTTTCCTCCTGTTGTTGGCTCCTGGGCCTGCTGCTCCATAAGCAGTCCTTGATTTTGTCAAGGAATTTTACCTCACTAGCATGCCTTGATGTTACGTTTTGAATGGTTGGGACTAGTTTGGACTGATATAGATGGGTTTCACCAGTTTGAACCACTCGGGAACTGGTTTGGACCAGTTTGAAACAGTCAGAAGTGGTTTGAACTGTACCTGTTTGAACTAGTCCAGACCAGTCTGATTCAGTTAGTACCAGTTTGAACTGGTTTGATCCAGTTAATATCTGACACTCCACCCTTGTTTCACCAATTCTATGCCCCTGCCCTACCCCCAATAAATAACTACAGGGAGGGTAACAATATAGGCTTCAGCATCTACAGGCCACATTGAAGGCTGGAAAATGGGTAAGTATAAGAGGTTATACTCTTCAGCCCCCATTGTGTCACAGCCCCCCCAACACACGCAATGCTTCCCCCATATATTAAAGCCAAACAAGTTCTACATCCACAGACCCCCCCCCCCCCCTCACCAAAGCCTCTCTTCCAATAATAGCAAAGCAGGGCTAGGATATTACAACATAAAACTCACAATATGAAGAAATGTCTGATTCTAGTGTAATCTCGGTTAGAGTACTATAAACTCTCTTAGTATTAAGCATGTTGTGAAGTAATGCAAAACTGTTAATAAAAACCAATCACTCAGGATCTAGAGCACTAACTTCCAAACCTCACACAGCAATGACCCTCCCAAGGAAAAGACGTTGCTTTAAATATTACAGTGGGCCTTAATACATCAACGCATCTATTGTGAAAATTGAACAAGCCAAATAACTAGATTGCATTCATGCTAACAGAATACCTGGTCTCAGTCACACAAACAGGACAAAGATGTCAAATACAGAACGAGTGACTGCAAACTAGAAATAGAAATACAGTAAAAGTCTTGAATATCCAAAGTAAACCTATCAGTTGTCAGATAAGTGAACAGTTGTATAATACAGAAAAAAATGGTAAAAGGCTGTAAAAGCAGGGTCCTGGGTCACAACTGTGCTGCTTTGATGTAAAAGCAGGGTCCTGGGCAGTGGCGTTCCTAGGGGGGTGGACACCCAGGGCGGCGCCCCGCCCCCCGGGTGCAGTGCCCCCCCCGATGCAGCGAGGGCCCCCCCCGGTGAAAGACCACCCCCACAAAAGAGCCCCCCCAGGTGCATGCCGCTGGGGGGGGGGTGCTGCAGCGCCCCCCTGCTGCGAGTTTACTAACTTTGCTCGTTCGCTGCAGCTCCCTCTGCCCCGGAACAGGAAGTAACCTGTTCCAGGGTAGAGGGAGCTGCAGCCAATGAGAGAAGTTAGCGAACTTGCACAGCACCCGGGCCGGACCCCCCCCCCCACTGCCCCCCCCTTGGTACGCCACTGGTCCTGAGTCTGAAACAAATTGTCTCAGGTGGGAAACTTCCCTCTGTGCCATACCAGAAAATGGAAGGACACAGTGACATCATTGGGGGGGGGGGGGGTGAGGGTGCTGTCGGATATGCTGAATGGTCACATTAGCAAAGGTCAGATAATATAGACTGTATTGTATGTACACAGAAATTAAACTGAAACCTCAAGAAGCCAGACTTTGTATGTAGTACAAGAGCAGATAAATAGGAGATGCATTTCATTCTACACTGTGCAAAACATAAAGATAGCAGATGTCAGAGATGGTGTGGGGAAGTGCAAGCAGAGCATTTGCCACTGGACCCAAGCCTGCATGAGGCTGAAGAAGGTACAGCTGCTAATCTGAAGTCAGTGGAACAGACCTCCAACATCAAGGAAGCCTGAGGCAACCAATTCTGGCAACTTGTATGCTGGAAAGCAGCAAATAAATACAATTTTTGAAAAATTCTATATCTGGTGGTTATTTGCCTTTCAGTAATCTCCTCCCTCGGACTCCCCAGAGTGTGTATCCATCTCTGTGTTCCTTAGTGTCTGGTTCTCTTATATACCTTTTTCTGCTTTGGGTTATGGGATGGTTATAGTATTTAATCTTGATTCTTATCGGCTTCAAAGACAGTTACTTTGAATGAAAATAATATGGAAATTCAAGTAAAGTTCAAAGAAGCCATCAAGTGGTTTTCTGGTACACAAATTTGATAACTTGAATCTCAAACTTTTATAAGGCCTTTCATTGCCAGAGACACGTGTGTTTTTCACTCTGTAAGTGTGATGGAATGTTTAATGAATTTGCCCAGCTAAATTAACCATCCAGGAGTAAAAGGTTTCGCATTAAGAGCCCCCTTTAAGTCTGCTGTAAATAGGAGGTAGAGGAGACTGGTTTTTACTGTATTTTAATATAGCAGCTCCTGTAGGTATCTGGAAGTAGAAGTGGTAATTTTATTTTTAAAAGATACTAGATCAAGATGAGTGAGGGAAGCCTCCATCTCCCACTCCAGCTGCAATCTAGACAAAGAAGGTAGTTTTAAAAGGTTCCAAAGAAATTGGACCTGGTAGAAAATCAGAACTGTTAAGTAAAGCTGTGCCAGAGCTGGTGGTTGGGAGGCGGGGATAGTGCTGGGCAGACTTATACGGTCTGTGCCCTGAAGAGCACAGGTACAAATCAAGGTAGGGTATACACAAAAAGCAGCAAATATGAGTTATCTTGTTGGGCAGACTGGATGGACCATGCAGGTCTTTTTCTGCCATCATCTACTATGTTACTATGTATGTAAAGAGAACTAAATAAGAGAGCTCAGTGCTCCAGTTGTGGTAAGTTAACAAGTTTGCCTCCTCTAGACCCTTCAGTGTGTTGATCCAGTGCTGCTCTTTCTGTGTCTTCAAAGGCCTTGAACTGCCACAGACCTTTACCATAAGTACATAAGCACCGCCTTACTGGGAAAGGACCAAGGGTCCACCAAGCCCAGCATCCCGTCTCCGACAGTGGCCAATCTGGGCCTCAAGAACCTGGCAACCCCCCCCCCCCCCCCAAAAAAAAAAAAAAAACTTAATTCTTAATAATGGTCAATGGACTTTTCCCTCAGGAATCTGTCCAAACCCCCTTTAAATTCCATAAGGCCAGCTGCCAGTTCCATAGCACCTCCTCCTCCTCCTGGCCACCTCTTTTTTTCCTGCTTCAGTGCTTCTCTTTCACTTGCTACATGCTGTATTTGCTTTTCTCTTACCAGGGGTGTATGGATGCCTGCCTCCTCCCAATCTACTTGCTACTTGCACATAGAGATGCCAAGTCTCACACAATAGGGCTGATTCAATTTGCATGTGCATGTGAGATCCCCTCCAATGAGCTCCTCTTCTCATGCATTGCAGCTGCAGCCACTGGAAGCTGAAGATCAGGAACAGTGTGACTGTTGAAGATCCCCAAGGTCCTAGCAGCATAGGAGGAAAGTCAGGCTCTGGATCAGAAAGGGTGGCCACCGTGGGAAAACAAAGTGGATGTTGAATGCAGGTTGCATTGCCAAGTGGCGATCAGAGACTAAAGAG
Source organism: Microcaecilia unicolor (assembly GCF_901765095.1). Lineage (NCBI taxonomy): Eukaryota > Metazoa > Chordata > Amphibia > Gymnophiona > Siphonopidae > Microcaecilia > Microcaecilia unicolor. The sequence goes on along the minus strand of NC_044039.1, from coordinate 147,987,106 downwards.
GATTTATTTTTTATTTGATTTGGGGACTTTGCTCACTGAGATGGGGGGGGGGGGGGGGAATTGATGCCAAACAGAGGGCTGTTGGAGTAAGGGGAAAGATTGATGCCAAGGGTAAAGTCGCTGGGGTAGAGGGGAGGGACTGATGCCAAAGGGGAATGCTGCAGGGCATAGCTTAAAATTGATGATAAGGGGATGGGTTTGTTGGGGTAAGGGAAGAGACTAATACTAAGGTGAGGAAGGAGGATTCCTGGGCTACAGCTAGATTGATGATAAAAGGTAAGCCCAAATAGTATATTGATGCCAAGGGTGGTATTTTGATGTCTAGGGGGTGGGGGAAGTGAGAGTGCATTAGAAATGTGGGGAACAAAGGAATTACATATGCACAGACACTGTAAAGTACACCTTTGATTTCAATCTTGTTTTCAGATAGGAATAAAGTCAAAAGCAAGCTCAATATTATTTTGTACCACTGTATTTGCAAACAATAATCAACTTTTTTCAGATTTATAGCTTGCAGAGATCACTGGAAAAAAATCTCAGGCTTTGGTTTTCATTCTCACTCATTGGGATAGTAAATCTCCCTCCTTTTTGAGATGGGCCACCCTTCGTGTCTGTGCACAGGACAATGAATTGGGGTTTGATTTTACTGTTTTGCTCTTATAACATTTGTTAAGGGCATTTTTTTTTTCATTTTACTTTCTGTGACTTACCACCATCTCTGTTCTCTTTATCCTTCTTCCCTCTTTTTTTTTTTTTTTTTAAATCCCTGCCACTCCCATAGTCCTGGATTTTCTTAATCTCCTCTTTCCCCCTTTCTCTTTGTCTGCTCATCCATAGCCCCTTTGTATCTGTGCTGTTCTGTATTCCTATTCCTCAGTCTCTGTGCCCTTCTCTCTCCATATCTACCACATCTCTGCTCCTTTTCCGTGTATGTGCGCGTTTTTCTCTCTCTTGAAAAGGTCAAAAGGGGTGGGGGAAAGGGTAGGAGGAAGATGACCCTGGACAGATCAGACTGCTAGCAATAGAACCTAGGCAGGAGCACTGGGAAGAGGTAGAAGATCTGGGAGAGAGTGGCACCAGAGAAAGAAGACCTAAAACTAGATATCTAAAGTGGGGGAGTTTAGGAGAAACAGGACTAGGAAGAGGACCATGGGGAATGTAAGGAGGGAGAGGAAAAGGAGCGGGAGGGGAAGAACCAGAGGAAACCCTCTCCAAAGTTTCTACCTTAGGCCCCCTTCTATCCAAAAGCTGTACTCCTTCTCCTTCCTCAATTCAAGTATTGGTAACGAAAAGAAGGGCACATCTGAAGTTCAGGACAGTCTATCATCACATTGGCCAAAATAATCATATTTTAATTTCCTGTAATATAGCTGGAGAGAAGCCAATATTGCTCCTCTGTGATGGTTATGGTAGAACACAGGAGTACATCCCTCTCAAACTCCCAGATGTCAATCATGCAACAAATACAAGCAAAGAAAACAGCTCCATCCTTCATGCATACCAGAGAAAACATCTGCAGTCAATCCTCACTTGAGAGCAATTTCATTCAACTTGGACATGAGTTATGAAACATGACATAGCTTAAGGAAGATCTGTAAGAGCCAATTAGAAAATGTGTCCAGGAACAGCTCCTGCAGTGGGATTTTTAGATGTGTGAAGATCTTGGCTAAAACAGAGCTGAAACTATCAGCTGTGCTTTGTATGTATATTGGATATAGTCTTCAGTAACAGCTCCTTCAGGCACTTTAACATGGCTGTTAATATGGTCCTTCCTTATCAAACAGTAGAGAGAAATGTCTGACCCTACCCAATTGAGATTCCCCAAGTTATCTGCATTAACCATACTATTAACATGGCACCAAGGCCACTCCTCAACCAGCAACTTCTGGTTCCACTGTGGTCTGAACAACTCTCAAAACATTTGTAGGTATGGCAGAGAAAAATGGATCACTGCCTGCTGATAGGGTAGCATGTCTTTGCAGTAGGTCCTTGGATTGGCTGTTTCTTGCTGTTTTTCTTTCCTATCTTTCTGATAAAATTCCCTTCTGATACTTCACCGTGTACACCACCTTGATTTAGCTGGTTATAGGGGCAGAATATTACACCTAAAATAAACATGTTTATTTTGTACTTGATATATACCACCTTATCCTATGAGCAGATCATAAACAAACAAAAATGGAAATAATCCTAGTGAATGACTCTTGCCTTTTAGCTTAGATCAAGTCAAAGATATGAGGTGAACAGATTCCTTCTTGGCCTTTTGGCTGAAATCAAGAACCTACGTATTAAAAGTAGATAATAAGATAACACAATAAATAACAATAAGAGCCATAAATAAATATATAAGAATAAAAGTGCAAACTGACTAGACACACAATCTTTATTACATGTATAAAAACAAATGTTAAACAGCACCAGAACATTCCTGCCATATTAAAAAGTCTACAATGAATCAGATTCCAAAACTGTTTCAGCTGTCACTTGCTTCAGGGGACTTATTTTAAAAGGAATGATGCTTAAGATGGAATAAGCAAATAACACTTTCCAGGCTTCGAATGGAATGGGAAATGCTTTTAAAACTGAGAATAGTAAAGTTTTTGGAATCCAATGGATTACAGGACCCAAGGCAACATGGTTTTACTATAGGCAGGTCTAGGTCTTGTCAGATAAATCCAATTAATTTCTTTGACTGGCTGACCAGCAAGTTGGATTAAGGGAGAGCGCTAGACGTGGTGTATTTAGATTTTAGCAAAGCCTTTTAGAGGATTCCGCATAGACGACTGATAAATAAACTGAGTGCCCTCGGTTTGGGCCCTAAAGTGACAGACTGGGTTAGGAACTGGATGAGTGGAAAGTGACCCAGTGTAGTGATAAACGTAGCTCATTCTTAGGAAAAGTATGTTACCAGTGGTGGACACCTTGTGCTGGCTGAGGGCTGTAGAGTCCTTAGCTGCATGCTCAACTGACCTTGGTAATGGACTGGGGGCAAGTGCAAGGTCATTAAGCTCAACCATAGCGCTAGGAGTGGAGGAGTGGCCAAGTGGTAGGAGCACCGGTCTTGCAATCCAGAGGTGGCCAGTTCAAATCCCGCTGCTGCTCCTTGTGATCTTGGGCAAGTCACTTAACCCTCCCATTGCCTCAGGTACAAACTTAAGATTGTGAGCCCTCCTGGGACAGAGAAATATCCAGTGTACCTGAATGTAACTCACCTTGAGCTACTACTGAAAAAGGTGTGAGCAAAATCTAAATAAATAGGCCAAAAGACCTGTGCACTGGGGAGCTAAACCTAGGACCTGCACTAGCCTGAACATTCTTACTATCTGCTGAAGGTAGAGAAATCTTGGAAAATTCCAGCAGAGCAACAACCTATATCCCAGTGATGTCACTGGAAGTTTCAGCTCTCTACCTCCATTTGCTTGGTGTGACTGGGACACTAGCATGGTAGCACTTTAGGAATCTAGTTTTTGATTTTGGTTTTGAAAGAGAAATGGAAAATATATGAAATAAATTTGGAAACCAGAAACACGCAAGTCTGTTTTCAGAGAACAAAACCTTTCACGTCTCCAAGGCTTTACTATGGGAAACAGGTAAAAGCTGCACCTTTCAAGCCATTCCCCCTTCTGAACCAAAAGATTCACAAACCTCGAACCTATCACAACCCAAAAAATATACACCCCACTCTACCCTCAACATCCCTTCTCTTACCTGTCCAGGCACAGCTCCAAACACACTTTTCACACCCCCTTCACTTAAATATCCTGTTCACACATATAAAACTCCTACACACACAGGCATCTGGTATTTATGACCGCTTGTGTGTCTGACCTGCACTTTTCTCTGGCTTTCTATTAGAAGGCTGGATTTGTTTCAGAATATTTTGTGGTAACAGAGCAAAAGCTTTTGCTTCAATATTCATCTAGGCAAAGCTTCTGTGGGAGAAGGGAAGCTTTTGCAATGGAGCAAGGAAGTGGCGAGTTGAGAACCAGGGAAGCCAGAGTTCAATTCCTGCTTCTGCCACGGATGATCTTTGTGACCTTGGGCAAGTCGTTTAGACTGTAAGCTCTTTGAAACAGGGACATATTGCATCTGAAGACTTATAGTGCTGTGTACATCAAGTAGCATTATAATATAAGGCACTTACAGTGGGGGAAATAAGTATTTGATCCCTTGCTGATTTTGTAAGTTTGCCCACTGACAAAGACATGAGCAGCCCATAATTGAAGGGTAGGTTATTGGTAACAGTGAGAGATAGCACATCACAAATTAAATCCGGAAAATCACATTGTGGAAAGTATATGAATTTATTTGCATTCTGCAGAGGGAAATAAGTATTTGATCCCCCACCAACCAGTAAGAGATCTGGCCCCTACAGACCAGGTAGATGCTCCAAATCAACTCGTTACCTGCATGACAGACAGCTGTCGGCAATGGTCACCTGTATGAAAGACACCTGTCCACAGACTCAGTGAATCAGTCAGACTCTAACCTCTACAAAATGGCCAAGAGCAAGGAGCTGTCTAAGGATGTCAGGGACAAGATCATACACCTGCACAAGGCTGGAATGGGCTACAAAACCATCAGTAAGACGCTGGGCGAGAAGGAGACAACTGTTGGTGCCATAGTAAGAAAATGGAAGAAGTACAAAATGACTGTCAATCGACAAAGATCTGGGGCTCCACGCAAAACCTCACCTCGTGGGGTATCCTTGATCATGAGGAAGGTTAGAAATCAGCCTACAACTACAAGGGGGGAACTTGTCAATGATCTCAAGGCAGCTGGGACCACTGTCACCACGAAAACCATTGGTAACACATTACGACATAACGGATTGCAATCCTGCAGTGCCCGCAAGGTCCCCCTGCTCCGGAAGGCACATGTGACGGCCCGTCTGAAGTTTGCCAGTGAACACCTGGATGATGCCGAGAGTGATTGGGAGAAGGTGCTGTGGTCAGATGAGACAAAAATTGAGCTCTTTGGCATGAACTCAACTCGCCGTGTTTGGAGGAAGAGAAATGCTGCCTATGACCCAAAGAACACCGTCCCCACTGTCAAGCATGGAGGTGGAAATGTTATGTTTTGGGGGTGTTTCTCTGCTAAGGGCACAGGACTACTTCACCGCATCAATGGGAGAATGGATGGGGCCATGTACCGTACAATTCTGAGTGACAACCTCCTTCCCTCCGCCAGGGCCTTAAAAATGGGTCATGGCTGGGTCTTCCAGCACGACAATGACCCAAAACATACAGCCAAGGCAACAAAGGAGTGGCTCAGGAAGAAGCACATTAGGGTCATGGAGTGGCCTAGCCAGTCACCAGACCTTAATCCCATTGAAAACTTATGGAGGGAGCTGAAGCTGCGAGTTGCCAAGCGACAGCCCAGAACTCTTAATGATTTAGAGATGATCTGCAAAGAGGAGTGGACCAAAATTCCTCCTGACATGTGTGCAAACCTCATCATCAACTACAGAAGACGTCTGACCGCTGTGCTTGCCAACAAGGGTTTTGCCACCAAGTATTAGGTCTTGTTTGCCAGAGGGATTAAATACTTATTTCCCTCTGCAGAATGCAAATAAATTCATATACTTTCCACAATGTGATTTTCCGGATTTAATTTGTGATGTGCTATCTCTCACTGTTACCAATAACCTACCCTTCAATTATGGGCTGCTCATGTCTTTGTCAGTGGGCAAACTTACAAAATCAGCAAGGGATCAAATACTTATTTCCCCCACTGTAACTATCTCCCATAAGAACCACAATCTTACTTAAGGTCACAGCTACAGCCACCCACTCACTGCTCTTATCCCTCCATACTGATCCATGGTTGCAACATGTGGAGGCACCATACTGCAACACATTATGTGGCCTTTACTAAGGCATGCCTAAAAGCAGGGGCGTAGCTACGGGTGGGCCTGGCTGGGCCCAGGCCCACCCAATTTCAGCCCAGGACCGCCCAGCGCCAGCCCCAGCACCCATCACCGGCCACTGCTGCTTTTCCTGTTAAGCAGCAGGGCCGGCGCTACAAAAAGAAGAAGCGCTAACGGCGCTAAGGATGAAAAATGTTTAAAAAAAAAAAAAAAGCGCGGCACCGGCAGGCACTGTCTAGGCAGCCTTGAGGCATTGGCTGCTGGCTCGCAGGCTCCTCCCGTCTCCTACGTCACTGCAGTGACGTAGGAGACGGGAGGAGCCTGCGAGCCAGCAGCCAATGCCTCAAGGCTGCCTAGACAGTGCCTGCCGGTGCCGCGCTTTTTTTTTTTTTAACATTTTTCATCCTTAGCGCCGTTAGCGCTTCTTCTTTTTGTAGCGCCGGCCCTGCTGCTCAACAGGAAAAGCAGCAGTGGCCGGCGATGGGAGCTGGGGCTGGCTGGCGCTGGCATGCAGGGTGGGCCTCGTCGAAGAAAAGAGGGAAAACTTGGAAGAATGGGGAGAAAAAGAGGGAAAACAGATGGAAGGATGGGGAGAAAAAGAGGGAAAACAGATGGAAGGATGGCAGAGAATGAGGGAAAACATGGAAGGATGGGGAGAAAGAAGGAAAACATTGAAGGATGGGGAGAAAAGAGGGAAAACAGATGGAAGGATGGCAGAGAATGAGGGAAAACATGGAAGGATGGGGAGAAAGAGGGAAAACAGATGGAAGGATGGCAGAGAATGAGGGAAAACATGGAAGGATGGGGAGAAAGAGGGAAAACATGGAAGGATGGCAGAGAAAGAGGGAAAACATGGAAGGATGGGGAGAAAGAGGGAAAATAGATGGAAGGATGGGGAGAAAAGATAGAAAACAGATGGAAGGATGGCAGAGAAAGAGGGAAAACAGATGGAAGGATGGGGAGAGAAAGAGGGAAAACTGATGGATGGGGAGAGAGACTGGATGGAAGGATGGGGAGAGACTGGAAGGATGCAGAGAGAAAGGTGAGAGACTGGAAGGATGTGGAGAGAGAAGGGACACTGAACAGAAAAGGGTAGAGATACAGAGACACTGGTTAGAAAGAGGGAGAGAGAGACATTAGATGGAAGGATCAGGAGAGAGGGTAGATGGATGGAAGGATGGGAAGAGAAAGAGGGAAGACGCTGGATGGAAGGGTAGGGAGAAAGAGGTGACACTGGACGGAAGGATGCAGAAAGAAAGAGGGGAGACTACTGGAAGGATGGGGCGAGAGAGGGGAGACTGGAAGGATGGGGAGAGAAAGAAGAGAGCTGCTGGATGGAAAAGGAGAGTAGTGAAAGACTGGAGAATAAGAGGAAGGGGCATGGGGAGAACAAGGGAGAGAAAAAGATGAAAAGCCATAAGTAGATGAAGGAAATTAAAGAATGGATAGTAAGAATGAATTAAATCAGGACAGAGAGAGAGGCAGAAAAATATTGAAGAAAGCAAAGAAAAAGGAGAGAAAAATGAGAAATGGCCAGGAAACCGTGGCAGAAGAGTTAAGTGAAAACGAAGGAAAGCAGAATCTAGAGACTGGGAGCGACACAATGAGAAAAAGTAAATGGCCATACAAGAAAGGTAAAGAAAATAATTTTATTTTTAATTTAGGATAAAGTAATATGGTATCTGTGTTAATGAAGTTTCAGAGACCAATACTTCCTTCCTTAGGTCAGGCGAGGATACCGTAACAGCATTATACTGACCTGAAGCAGGAGGATTTGGCCTCTGAAAGCTCACTGAAAAGGGTGTTAGGCTATTAAATAAATTTTCTGAAATCTGATGCACTGAAAAGCAGCACTTTACCCTGTGTGACAAATGCATCTGATTAGCGTGACTAAATTTTGCTGGGGGAGGGGGGTAGAGAGAAAATTTTGTGCCCACCCACTTTGGGTTCAGGCCCATCCAAAATTGGCAGTCTGGCTACGCCACTGCCTAAAAGTAGCCTGCGCTGGTGTAGGCATGTTTTGGACATGCACTGGTCCATTTCCTCAGTGCGCCTGAGAAAAAAAAAAAGGCATTTTTTTGTGCCAGAAAATGGACAGGTGGCAAAATTTAAACACGCGCACATCCATTTTCGGCCTGAGACCTTACCGCCACCTATTGACTTAGCAATAAGGTCTCGCACAACAACTGGACCTAGTGGTTAGGGTGGTGGACTTTGGTCCTGGGGAAACTGAGTTCAATTCCCACTTCAGGCACAGGCAGCTCCTTGTGACTCTGGGCAAGTCACTTAACCCTCCATTACCCCATGGAAGCCACATTGAGCCTGCCATGAGTGGGAAAGCACAGGGTACAAATATAACAACAAAAAAAACATGCACCAACTGCCGATTACTGCCAGGTAAGGGCCACATGGTAGAAAACAGAAAATATTTTCCACTACATGTTTTGGTTGCGTGCCAAAAATGGAATTACTGCCAGAGGCATGCAGTAGCGCCTTTGTAAAAGGACCCCTATATGACGAATGAACCCCACTTCCCGCTTCTACAAATTTACAAAGGAAAGCATTCTTGAAACAAGTGAGCAAAGCATGAAGAGGCATGGTTTGAAGTCTAGAGTACTTACTGCACAGACTGCTATGGCAATCCTTTGAACACCGAAGAGCAGACTTTGGTAAGAAGTGTGACGATACAGGCACTAAGTAGAGCACTGTTTTTCAGGAGTTATTCCATATCTCTTGTAAATAGTGAGGACAAAAGTGAGACTGTTATGTATAGTTTGCTGTTATGATTCTTACATGAATCAAGAGACATGACTGAGGAATACAAAATAAATGTTATTTATATAGTCAGAAATAATTTTTCTACAAACTTGTAACCAATTGACATCTGACAAGCCTTAATTTTTTTTAATTTACTTTTTTTACATTTTCTATCACACGGTGAAAATATAACATTTTAAATTTAAGACACGTACATAAAATTATAATTTATAAAACACTAGATGACAGTAAGTAAAGCAACTCACAGTTATGCTGATTACATCAGTTTATAATCTTTCAATATTTTCTATTAATGTGCATTTGACATGATAAAACACAAATTGGTCAAAAAGAAAAAGACAAGCCAAATTCACAGAGTTGATATATATCTTCAATATTTTCTTCTCTTGGTGAGTATAGCTTGGATGTTTGCTCTAGTGCTTATACAGAAGCAGAGTAAACCAGGCTTCTACCTTCTCTTTTAGTGGAATGAAAAGTCCTTTTCATAAGTTTTATGCATTCTCCACAAACAGCAGGGTTTTTTTTGGAATGATCATAGTGTGATGCATTGACTGGAGCAAGAAATGTCAAACAAAATAAATTAACACTGTATTGTTCTGGGGTTTAATTAATGTTGTTAGAACATCCTCAAGGGATTCCACACTTGTGCAGTAACATTTTATAGCATTTGCGGGCATTCCTTGGATCCATTCCTATCTCAGTAAAACTGGGCTGTTTCTGGGCAGCATAGTATATTCTATGTAAACTATATTAGAAAATGATAATATTTCACTTCAGGTAAAATTCTAAAAGTACCAGGCGGCCAAGACACTGAAATATATATAAACATCAAGACAGTACTGACTACTTACTCCGTGCCCCTTAGGTAACACTGGTGAGTGAATGGGGAGCGCAAAGTTGCACATCAAGGAATACGCATAAGGTTCTATTTTGGTAGTACATGTCCATAAATTTGCTCTGAATGTCAACAGGGAGAATAGATCTCCATGGTGTGATGAAGAGGAAAATAGAAGTCTTATCTAGAAAACTCTGAAGATTTTATAATCCTAACACCCTATTCATTTTTCTCAGTAAAAAATGTCAGCTGTTAGAAAATAAACTGAATGTATATGCACAATATAAGTCTGCCCTCTTCACTACTCTACTCTGCAAAACGTCTGACAAACATTTATTGTCAATAACTAGCTCAAAATAAAGTACTATTTAAAAAGGCTAGAGCTAAGTATTTGTGTCACAAAATGCAAATATATATTTTTATTTTATTTATTTAGATTTTGCTCACACCTTTTTCAGTAGTAGCTCAAGGTGAGTTACATTCAGGTACACTGGATATTTCTCTGTCCCAGGAGGGCTCACAAGGAGCAGCAGTGGGATTTGAACCAGCCACCTCTGGATTTCAAGACCAGTGCTCTAACCACTAGGCCACTCCTCCACTCATTTATAGCCTCTATCTGTGCCATCAAGGTTAGCAGCAAGGACCAAGTAGTTTCTCCTGACCCACACTTCTATTTATGAGAATCCACATGCCAATGATGTAAAAAAGTAGACACACACCCTTGTAGGTTCTGTAAATGTAAGTCTAATGCTTCCCAGAAACAAACAGCAGGAGAATGCATATCTTTCCTGCTGCCCCAAAATGCAATTAGAACAGTACATACACTATCAGGTTCTACAGATAAGTATACCTGAAGCGTAAAGTTTTTCAGCTCTGAGCAAGATTAATTTTAAACAGGATTAACAGAAAAGTACAGAGGGCCTTTCCTACAGAGATTCAAAACTCAAAGCAGTGGAATAAGTTCATAGTCTGTTATTAGTAATGAGTCCAATTTCTTCAATGACTTACAAAAGAGCAGAGGTTCTGGTTCCAATAAAATAAACAAACAAACAAGTTCACAGTACTCAAACACTGCCAATCTAAAACTCCCTGTTCTCGCAAACCTTTTCAAGTACCAAGTAATTCACTTTAACATTAAAATGCCCCAAAATCACAGTATCTGGGCGCTGTGGCAAGGTTCAGAACCACTCAAGCAATTTGGTTCCTCAGTAGGAGTGCGTATGGTAAAATTTGTATTTCATTTTCTGATTTGTTTGTCGTTTTCTGTTGCTTCATTTGGGTTTTTTTTTCTGATGTTTATTTTGCTTTGTTTCATGTAAGAAATGAAATAAATATCACAAAAACCAAAGGAATCACAGGCCCACCCCCATGCTTACTCTCCATTAGGCTTTTCCTATGATTTCCTCCCTCCCTCCACTTACCCCATCTGCAGTGTCACTTTATTGTCCAAAGGGGGCAGGAATGCTTGTGCATTCTTTCCCCTTAAAAGCTGCATAAAATATTTTTAAAGTAAAAGAAGAACACTGGACAGAACAATCACCACCTGTACCTGGAACAGGAAGGAATTCAGCACAACCAGAGAGATGCTATAATTTACAAGAACCATGGCGACCAGTAAAATTGAGATAAAAATTGAGATAATTTATATAAAGTGCGAATACACACCATGACACAGAAGTAAGTGGGAGCACATAATTCTAAGGGGTAGCTGGACCAGACTGCAAAGACGACATTTGAAAAAAAAAAAAAAAAAATCAGCCATACAAGTGGTTATCAACATCTCATGGTGCTGGCATGGACAGTCTCCTAGGGCAAGGGTAGGCAACTCCGGTCCTCGAGAGCTGCAGGCAGGTCAGGTTTTCAGGATATCCACAATGAATATGCATGAACTTGATTTGCATACACTGCCTCCATGGTATGCAAATCTATCTCCTGCATATTCATTGTGGATATCCTGAAAACCTGACCTGCCTGTGGCTCTCGAGGACCGGAGTTGCCTAACCCTGTCCTAGGGAGTTCTGGAAAAGCTTACAAAGGTAAGACCAGTCCTTACAGAACACCAGCTATAGGTAAGCAATTTTCTCCCAAGGACAATCATAATGAATCAATCCACAAATGGGAATCCTCTAACAGAAGAGGAGATGGAAAATTCAATCAATCATTTATTTCATGGGGGTTTTTTTCAACTAAAAAGCTTAAAGCAAGTTACAAATAGGTTTAGATCTACAACTAAGGTGTAAATATAGTAAGTAACAATTCACAGCTGGAGAGCAGATGCAAAACAAACATATATTAAAGAACAACTGTAGTAAGGATGAAAGAATTGCATCTAAGACAATCACTATGCTGGAAATTAGTACAGTGTGCAGTAAAGCCAAATAAGGTAGTTACCATAACTGGATAAGTGATCAATGGGGTGCTTAGGGAAATTTCTCACACCAGAAATCTGTTTTCTATATGGCAGCAATCCATGGTCAAGGTTCACAGTTATAAAGCTCAAATCAAGGCTGCAGACTAGTGGTTCCCAAATCTGTCCTGGGGGAACTTCCAGCCAGTCAGGTTTTCAGGATATCCACAATGAATATTCATGATAGAGATTTGCATGCCGTACAGGAGATGCATATAAATCTCTTTTATGAATATTCATTCTGGATATCCTGAAAACCTGACTGGCTGGGTTCCCCCAGGACAGGTTTGGGAACCACTGTTGCAGACCATAAGCTAGCTAAAAAATAAAATAAATTTTCTAATAGTTTCACGAAAACTTACATAACTGGATCTATTTTGATCTTTGGTGCAATCCTTAGAGCTGGCACAGATTGCGTGAAGGTTCTTTTTATGGTGGCTGTGAGTCTCAGTTCCTTGAGGCCGGCACAACCAGATGGGTTTGTGGCACTAGTGCAGGTGGTAGGATGGGGCATATGGAATGAGGCAACTATTTTCAAAAACTTTGTAGGCCTGTGTCAGTATTTTATGATTAATATGATTCTTTTGAATTTGCTTACATTCAACATTGTTCCAACTGCAGCATTTTGTACGAGTTGTAGTTGCCAGTTGAGTTCGTGGGGGATCCTAATAGAGCATTACAGTAATCCAAATGAGCATTCACTCAGGCCTACCTGACTAGTAAAGGCAGAGCCATCAAGGAAAAAAGGAATAATGGTGTAGCGGACATATATGGACAAATGTGGATTTGGTTACTGCAAGGACTTGGATTTCAGTGGTGAGTCCAAATCCAGTGCAAAACATAAAGCTTTGAACATAAGAACGGAGGGGAACATCACACGTGCTATAGTAGGTCAGACTGTGTCAAAGAAATATCAAAAAATTAATGTCAACATTTTAACTTGATAACAGAAGGAAGGCGATAACGAAATATGTGAAATTATGAAGTGATAAATTTCTCCATGTATGAACTGCATGAGAGAAAATACATCCAATTGCAATCATAAAGAAGGACCCGGGGGGGGGGGGGGGGAGGTCTTCACAAGACTGTGCACATGTGGGAATTCCAGAACATTCACAGAAAAACCTTTCCAGAATTATTTTGGAGGCTGTCCATCTTTGTATATGATGACATCCACTTGTACAGTTGACTCATTATGTTTGTTCTTGGAGGAAGTCACCATCTCAGGTCTGACAATTCTTTTTAGACTAATGAGGCAGATTATTAAACATTGAGAGGCATTCGTACAACACACCAGGGTCACTGGACTGATACCACACACTATAACCCTGTCAGCCCTGTCATTGTGCACAGTGTGCTCTCATTGAAGGGAATGTTATGACCAGCATCCAGTATATTAAAAGACAGCTTATTTTCCCCTCTTAACTTTTCAATGCCAATTAAAAACAAACAAACACACATGAAAGGCCATTAGTGAAATTTGCTGGGTGTTTTATAACTTAAATACAATCTAATACACTAGGAGCCCTATTATTTACTAAGCCACACTGTAGGTGCACTAGCATTTTTAACACATATTAAAAATTAGCGTATGCTGGTAGAGACACCCATAGCATTAGCATGCGCTAAAAATGCTAGCACACCTTAGTGAACAGGGCACTAAGTTGTCCAGCCCATACAATCACAGATCTGTGCCAACTATATAATTTATGCTCCGCACCTAATGACTAGGCTCACAAAAATCACATAAAATAATTTTCTGAATAAAAAAAATATGTTGACGAAAAACTGAATGACTGTCATGTTTTTGGATTTTCTTTACTTTGGGGCTGGAATCACTGCCACCTTACAAATGGAGACGAGGATATACACTGGCCTAAGAGGCTGAATATCTCAAGTCAGTCCTGGCATACATTTTAGCAAGTATAATTTTCAGGATATCCACAATGAAATATGTATGAGAGAAATTTATATGCATGACCTCCATTGAATGCAAATCTCCCATTCATGTTCACTGTGCATATTCTGAAAAGCAGAATGACTAAGGGTTTGAGAAACACTGTCCAAAGCTGTCAGTTGTGTTTCATGAAGGACAGACCTCCTGTAGCCTGCACATATGTACACAGCAGGAAGCATTTCAAAAAAAGAAAAGAAAATGTAACAAAATACAAAACTATGTGACAGGAGGAAAAATCATTGCAAAATGTGGAAGAGTCAGGAAATTGGACTTTTCAACATTCCTGATCTAAAGCAGATCTTGCCTCATATTCATTTTTCCTCTTTTTCTGAAAATGAACACAAAAGCTTTCTTTGCAGTGGATGCCCTGAATTTACCATCCTTAAATTTCTGCTTAATGGGTACTGTAACAGTGGCAAAATCAGTAATGAAACTGCCCTAACTTGCTAGTAATTCATGTTAATATAGTCCTTTTATACTTGTAGCTTGGAGTTGGAAAGTAAAGTAGAGACAGTCTAGTCAAGTGGTGTCTCTCTTGTGGTGCATTGTATAGATTTTCTGCAATAATTAAAATACCAAACATGATTCAACATCAACTCCCTTCCATAGTTCTTGCCAATCCTCAAATGCTAATTGTTCAACCACAACAATTATGTATCTCTAAAAAAAACAAAACAAAAAAAATACTGAAGGGAAGGGGGGGGGGGGAGTTAACAATATGGACCATCGTTATGTTGACACAGTTATGATATTTTAGCAAAGGGTCCCATTTTATGCAATGAGACTGTGCTAAAATAGCATGACGTGGTAAAATAACCAGTATTAACAGTAGCCCATGTTGATAACATTCACCTTAAATAATAATCCAGTAAACATCCAAGTCTTTTCTCAAGAATTTTACCAACATCCTGTTGGTAGTAGCTCACTCTCCATTACCTTCCAGCAGCCCGGAATGTTCCGGGCTGAAATAAGCAGCTGACTTTTCACTAAGGCTCAGCAGCAGTGAATGCCCGGAACCACAGTAGTGACAGCAGTGGTAAAAACCTCACTGCAGAAAGCAGATGTTTTGAGCCACAGCAGCTAAATCCATTTTATACTGCTATTAGGCTCTAGGCTACAGCCATAGAAGCTGTCCACCATGGTCCAGTAACAAGGTATGTGCTTGGTCACAGTAATGACAATAGTGACAAACTTTTCACAGTGGTCCAGCAAAAGGCAGGCACCCTGGGCTCTAGTATCAGTACTTCCCTTTAGTTCTACTGACAAAGCTGGTCATATTTATTCAGCCTGTACATAGGATTCTCAAGGGCTAATGTACATCTTCCACATACCACAGGTGATAGCATAGCTGGGCTGGTACAGTGAATGATACATACCTGTAGCAGGTGTTCTCCGAGGACAGCAGGCTGATTGTTCTCACGACTGGGTGACGTCCGCGGCAGCCCCCACCAACCGGAAAAAAGCTTCGCGGGACGGTCGGCACGCAGGGCACGCCCACCGCGCATGCGCGGCCGTCTTCCCGCCCGTGCGCGACCGCTCCCGCCAGTTGAATGACTAGCAAAAGATGAAACACACAACTCCAAAGGGGAGGAGGGAGGGTAGGTGAGAACAATCAGCCTGCTGTCCTCGGAGAACACCTGCTACAGGTATGTATCATTCACTTTCTCCGAGGACAAGCAGGCTGCTTGTTCTCACGACTGGGGTATCCCTAGCTCTCAGGCTCACTCAAAACAAGAACCCAGGTCAATTGAACCTCGCAACGGCGAGGGTATAACAGAAAATTGACCTACGAAGAACAACTAACTGAGAGTGCAGCCTGACCAGAATAAATTCGGGTCCTGGAGGGTGGAGTTGGATTTACACCCCAAACAGATTCTGCAGCACCGACTGCCCGAACCGACTGTCGCGTCGGGTATCCTGCTGGAGGCAGTAATGTGATGTGAATGTGTGGACAGATGACCACGTCGCAGCCTTGCAAATCTCTTCAATAGTGGCTGACTTCAAGTGGGCCACCGACGCTGCCATGGCTCTAACACTATGAGCCGTGACATGACCCTCAAGAGCCAGCCCAGCCTGGGCGTAAGTGAAGGAAATGCAATCTGCTAGCCAATTGGAGATGGTGCGTTTCCCGACAGCGACCCCTAGCCTGTTAGGGTCAAAAGAAACAAACAATTGGGCGGACTGTCTGTGGGGCTGTGTCCGCTCCAAGTAGAAGGCCAATGCTCTCTTGCAGTCCAATGTGTGCAACTGACGTTCAGCAGGGCGGGTATGCGGCCTGGGGAAGAATGTTGGCAAGACAATTGACTGGTTAAGATGGAACTCCGACACCACCTTCGGCAGGAACTTTGGGTGGGTGCGGAGCACTACTCTGTTGTGATGAAATTTGGTATACGGAGCATGAGCTACCAGGGCTTGAAGCTCACTGACCCTACGAGCTGAAGTAACTGCCACCAAGAAAATGACCTTCCAGGTCAAGTACTTCAGATGGCAGGAATTCAGTGGCTCAAAAGGAGGTTTCATCAGCTGGGTGAGGACGACGTTGAGATCCCATGACACTGTAGGAGGCTTGATAGGGGGCTTTGACAAAAGCAAGCCTCTCATGAATCGAACGACTAAAGGCTCTCCAGAGATGGCTTTACCTTCCACACGATAATGGTAAGCACTAATCGCACTAAGGTGATTCCTTACTGAGTTGGTCTTGAGGCCAGACTCTGATAAGTGCAGAAGGTATTCAAGCAGGTTCTGTGCAGGGCAAGAACGAGGTTCTAGGGCCTTGCTCTCACACCAAACGACAAACCTCCTCCACTTGAAAAAGTAACTCTTTTTAGTGGAATCCTTCCTAGAGGCAAGCAAGACCCGGGAGACACCCTCAGACAGACCCAACGCAGCGAAGTCTACGCCCTCAACATCCAGGCCGTGAGAGCCAGGGATTGAAGGTTGGGGTGCAGCAACGCTCCGTCGTTCTGCGAAATGAGAGTCGGAAAACACTCCAATCTCCACGGTTCTTCTGAGGACAACTCCAGAAGAAGAGGGAACCAGATCTGACGGGGCCAAAAGGGCACTATCAGAATCATGGTGCCGCGGTCTTGCTTGAGCTTCAGTAAGGTCTTCCCCACCAAAGGTATGGGAGGATAAGCATACAGGAGGCCGGTCCCCCAATGAAGGAGAAAGGCGTCCGACGCTAGCCTGCCGTGTGCCTGAAGTCTGGAACAGAACAGAGGCAGCTTGTGGTTGGTCTGAGAGGCGAAAAGGTCCACCGAGGGGGTGCCCCACGCTCGGAAGATCTTGCGTACCACTCTGGCATGTAGAGACCACTCGTGCGGTTGCAATACTCTGCTCAGTCTGTCGGCCAGACTGTTGTTTACGCCTGCCAGGTACGTGGCTTGGAGGAGCATGCCGAACTGACACGCCCAACGCCACATCCCGACGGCCTCCTGACACAGGGGGCGAGATCCGGTGCCCCCCTGCTTGTTGACGTAATACATTGCAACCTGATTGTCTGTCCGAATTTGGATAATTTGGCAGGACAGCCGATCTCTGAAAGCCTTCAGTGCGTTCCAGATCGCTCGGAGCTCCAGGAGGTTGATCTGCAGATCCTTTTCCTGGAGGGACCACAGACCCTGGGTGTGAAGCCCATCGACATGGGCTCCCCACCCCAGGCGAGATGCATCCGTCGTCAGCACTTTCGTGGGCTGCGGAATTTGGAATGGACGTCCCAGGGTCAAATTGGTCCGGATGGTCCACCAGAGCAGTGAAGTGCGGCAACTGGTGGAGAGGCGGATGACATCTTCTAGATTCCCGGTGGCTTGAAACCACTGGGAAGCTAGGGTCCATTGAGCAGATCTCATGTGAAGACGAGCCATGGGAGTCACATGAACTGTAGAGGCCATATGACCCAGAAGTCTCAACATCTGCCGAGCTGTGATCTGCTGAGACGCTCTGGTCTGCGAAGCCAGGGCCAAGAGATTGGTAGCCCTCGCTTCGGGAAGGTAGGCCTGAGCCGTCTGGGTATTCAGCAGCGCTCCTATGAATTCCAGAGACTGAGTAGGCTGGAGATGGGACTTTGGGTAATTTATCACAAACCCCAGCAGCTCCAGAAGTTGAATAGTGCACTGCATGGACCGGAGGGCTCCTGCCTCCGAGGTGCTCTTGACCAGCCAATCGTCGAGATATGGGAACACGTGCACTCCCAGCTTGCGTAGATACGCCGCCACCACCACGAGGCACTTTGTAAACACTCGTGGGGCAGAGGCGAGCCCAAAGGGCAGCACACAATACTGAAAGTGCCGTGCGCCCAGACGGAATCTGAGATACTGTCTGTGAGCTGGCAGTATCGGGATGTGAGTGTATGCGTCCTTTAAATCCAGGGAACATAGCCAATCGTTTTTCTGAATCATTGGCAGAAGGGTGCCCAAGGAAAGCATCCTGAACTTTTCTTTGACCAGGAATTTGTTCAGGCCTCTCAGGTCTAGGATGGGACGCATCCCCCCTGTTTTCTTTTCCACAAGGAAGTACCTGGAATAGAATCCCTGCCCTTCCTGCCCGGGTGGTACGGGCTCGACCGCATTGGCGCTGAGAAGGGCGGAGAGTTCCTCTGCAAGTACCTGCTTGTGATGGGAGCTGAAAGACTGAGCTCCCGGAGGACAATTTGGAGGCAGGGAGGCCAAATTCAGGGCGTATCCGCACCGCACTATTTGGAGAACCCACTGGTCGGAGGTTATGAGAGGCCACCTTTGGTGAAAACATTTTAACCTCCCTCCGACCGGCAGATCGTCCGGTACGGACACTTGTAGGGCGGCTATGTTCCCGTGGATCCAGTCAAAAGCCCGTCCCCGGCTTTTGCTGTGGAGGCGCAGGGGGCTGCTTAGGCGCACGCTGTTGACGAGAACGAGCGCGCTGGGGCTGTCCCTGTGCCTGACGAGGCCTTCGGGCCGGCTGGTTGTACCTACGCTTCGCAAAAGAATAGGGTGCAGCCTGCCGGGCCCGGGAAAAACGTCCACCTGTGGAGGTGGATGCTGAAGGCGCCCGGTGGGAGACCTTGTCGAGAGCGGTTTCCTGCTGATGCAGTTGGTCCACCATCTGCTCGACCTTCTCGCCAAAAATGTTATCCCCCCGGCAAGGGACGTCGGCCAGTCTCTGCTGGGTGCGGTTGTCCAGGTCAGAGGCACGCAGCCATGAGAGCCTGCGCATCACTATACCTTGGGCCGCAGCACGAGATGCCACGTCACAGGTGTCATAGATACCCCTGGACAGGAACTTTCTGCACGCCTTCAGCTGCCTGACCACCTCCTGATAAGGCCTGGACTGCTCCGGCGGGAGCTTCTCGACCAGGTCCGCCAGTTGATGCACATAGGTCCGCATGTGGATGCTCATATAGAGCAGGTATGATTGGATGCGGGTCACGAGCATGGAGGATTGGTAGGCCTTCCTCCCAAACGAGTCCAGAGTGCGAGACTCCCGCCCCGGGGGCGCCGAGGCGGTATCCCTCGAACTCCGTGCCCTCTTGAGAGCAGAATCCACGACCGCTGAGTCATGGGGCAATTGTGGCCGCATTAGCTCTGGGTCAGAGTGGATCCTGTACTGGGACTCTGCTTTCTTGGGAATGGTGGGGTTAGTTAATGGTCGCACCCAGTTCCGAAGCAGCGTCTCCTTAAGGACATTGTGCAGCGGCACCGTGGAGGACTCTCTAGGTGGTGATGGATAGTCGAGGACCTCGAGCATCTCGGCCCTCGGCTCTTCCACAGAGACCACGGGGAAGGGAATGCTGATAGACATATCCCGCACAAAGGAGGCAAAGGAGAGACTCTCAGGAGGTGAGAGCTTCCTCTCCGGTGAAGGCGTGGGGTCCGAGGGAAGGCCCGTAGACTCCTCTGAGGAGAAATATCTAGGGTCCTCCTCTTCCCCCCACGAGGCCTCATCCTCGGTATCGGACATAAGCTCATGTAGCTGAGTCCTGAACCGGGCCCGGCTCGACGTCGAGGCACCAAGGCCTCGGTGTCGTCGAGCGGTGGACTCCCGCGCCGGCGGGGACGAAGCTCCCTCCATCGACGTCGACGGGGACTCCACCTGCGTGGCGGTCGAGACCGGCACCGCAAGCGGCAGCGGTGTCGACGGCCCCGGCGCCGGGCTAGAGCTCGCCGGCGCCACAGTCATCGGCGCCGAGGGCGCAAGCACCCCCGGCGCCGGCACAGCCTGGCGCATCAGCCCTTCCAGGATCCCCGGAAGGATGGCTCTGAGGCACTCGTCCAGGCCCGCTGCCGAGAAAGGCGGTGGGGCCGGTAGGGGTGTCGGTGCCCGGATCTGGTGGGAGCCAGGAGACTGCACCGAGGTGCCAGGACCCTGTTGCGTCGGCACCTCTATCACCGACAGGGATCTCTCCTCTCGATGGGGACGCTTCGGCGTCGACTCCTCTCCGACGTGCATCGAGGGCGACCGGTGACGGCGCTTCTTATCCTTCTTCCGATGCCCGTCACCGGCGCCGGGAGGCATGGAGGAGGAGGATGACGATCCCCCTCGGTCTCGAGGAACCGGGTCAGACAGGGTTCGGTCCCGTGGGCCACGGGCTGAGGGAGTGACCGGGGCCGACTGCCCACGCGGCCTCTCACCTCTACCCTCACCGGAGGACCGGCGGGCCGACGGGACCTGTTCTCCTGGGGTCGATGCCATCGGTGCCGATGTCTCGGGCATCGATACCGGTACCGAAGGACCGGGCGTCGATACCGATGCCGTCGAGGTCGAGGGGCCGGCGCAAGTTCCAAAAATACGGTCCCGTTGAACTTGCCTCGCAACCTGAGTCCGTTTCCGGAGACCGAGACACAGGGGACACGACTTGAAATTGTGCTCCGGCCCGAGGCACTGGAGGCACCAAGCGTGGGTGTCGGTCTGCGAGATGGGCCGGCCGCACCGACCACACTTTTTAAATCCACTCGGGACCTTCGAGGACATCGACGGAAAAATCGCGTCGGCGAAATTAAAGTCGTCGATGGTGGCGGAAATCACACCTCGAAAATGAAAACGACCGTGCGGCCACTAGGCCGCAACGCTACGTCCCCGCTGGAAGCGAGGGAAAATGGGAGCGCGTGCTCCTTTTTTTTTTTTTTTTTAAAGAAAAGAAAAGTGGAGCGCGCGGCGATAAATGAAATATAAAAGAAAATAAAAAGGTTCGCGTAAACGCGACAGTTTTTCCGGGGCTGAAACAGAGAGAGCGGCACAGGCACGACTCTCTCCAGGCGCGGAAAAAAAGGAACTGGCGGGAGCGGTCGCGCACGGGCGGGAAGACGGCCGCGCATGCGCGGTGGGCGTGCCCTGCGTGCCGACCGTCCCGCGAAGCTTTTTTCCGGTTGGTGGGGGCTGCCGCGGACGTCACCCAGTCGTGAGAACAAGCAGCCTGCTTGTCCTCGGAGAACAAAAACTACAATTTTCCAGAAACCAAACAGGTCTGTGTTGGCAGACTGCGGTCAGAAACATTCAGTAATAAAACAGGACCTGGGCAACCAGATATTATAGAAAAAAAACCTCACTAGTATCCATAGCTGTTTAGATTATAACAAAGCTCAGTGCTTATAAAATCTCCCAGAAAGCCTCTTTAGCAACATCAACCTGCTGCTATCAATCAAAATCTACACATATTCACAAACTCAATTTGATGGCAATGAAATAATCCAATATCTTGCCTAGATCAGATTTCACAAGTTTCCTACTAGGTTTGCCTCTGATGTGTTTTTCAGAAATAGTTAAAAGGAGAGAGGGCGTCCCAAAGGCCCAGCAGCAGTGCTGTGCACTTCCATGTGGGAAGTCTGCAGTTTAATCACTGAGGAGCCCTTTTCCTAAGCTGTGGTAAAAGGGGACTTGAACTAGTGGTGGCAACCATTTGCGTGCTGAGGCCCGTTTTACTGCAGTGGGCAAAAAAGCCAAAAAAAAAAAGAAAAAAAAGAAATGGCCATTCGGTAAGACTGCACTTACCGTGTGCCCATGCGGGGGGGGGGGGGGGGGGGGGGGGGGGGGGAGAACTTACTGTCACCCATTGAGGTGGCGGTTAAGGGCTCCTGTGCTACCCTGGTGTTAACTGGTCAGCGCATGGCACTGCACAATTAACACTGGGTAAACCCCTGTGGAGACATTAGATAAATATTTATACTACTGCAGAAATGTGGCATGTTGGGGGAGGAACTACTGCCAGCGCCCATGTTTGGCCAGCACTCATTCCAGATTGCCCGTAAGCCTGCGTTGGGCTTACCACTACTTAGTAAAAGGGCGCCTAAGTCAGGTTTTCTGCTCCTTAGGCCTACCTGGAGCTGGGAATCCCATGAAGGTAGTGTTCATGGCTCCTGGAGGATAGAATCAGGGAATCATTATAACGTCAGTAGCGTACCAAGGGTGAGGCGGTGGGGGGGCAGTCTGCAAGGGGGCGCACGGAGCAGTCACGTTGCTGTCAGCTCTGCCTGTTCCCTGACCCCTCTGAAGTTACTTCCTGTTCTGGGACAAGGGACCGGCAGAGCCGACAGCCACGCGACTGCTCTGTGCACCCCCAGGTGGTGAGGATGATGCGTCGGAGGGGGTTTCGATGCGCCGGGGGGGGGGGGGGGGCGTAGTGGCGACCCGTCCCAGGTGGCAGTCAGCCTTGATACGCCACTGATTATCGTAACACCTGGTGGCCAGATAATGGCCCATTATTGTAGGGTTATTGAAGGGGATTCCTGTCTATTATCATTACTATAATAATCAGACCAGGCAAGCATAGGGATGGGAATATAGAATTCTACCTCTGGTTCCAACTGAACTAGAAGCCTAAAGGTACAAGGAGGAAACTACCTGGTCAAAAACCTGAAAGAAAAGGAAAGCTAATGACAGTCCTTCCTTGTCAACAGGGATGGTGCGTGATGAGCAAACCAATTCAGAAACATCTATTGAGAGTGAGCATGTACTCAGACGACAATCATAAATCCACTTAAAAACAGACACATCCAAATTCTTCAATCACCTATAGTGGCACAGTATAAAAATCTAATGTTAAATGGTGTTCCGTTCATTTAACATCTCTAATCTCACATTTACTTTGTTAGCTCACACACCAATTGCATACATTATATATAAATTAACCCTTAAAATCACACATTCAAAACAACTAATAAGCATTAAAAAAGCGTCTCTGGACAGCAACACTGTGTATGTGACCTGGTCAGAGGTGCTACAACCAAGAGGAATTCAGATGCTGAACAGTCGTTTCCTGCCCCCTTTACTTCACTGAAACTGGACAGAACTGTTGGTGGCCAGCTAAATATTTTCTGGTGCTTATTTATATGAAAGCTTAAAGTGAGGGCTGTCATTTAGAACAACTGAAATCCGTCACAAGGATGTCCCAAGAAGCGCTTCAAAATTTCCACATCTTTTATTTTATATATTTTCCATGGATCATACGCTTCCACTAATGGTGCATGATGCCTTGGTCAGAAACACCCCAAGTAATCTGTGGGATGATATTTCACTTGTAACAGTGGAGAAACCAAACCATGGTGGCTAAGGTAGACTCTGTCCAAGGCATCGTGCTTGTGTCAGCAAGTTGTAAAGAAATCAGCAAATATGAGCACTAGCTGCAATGGGATCCATAAGTAAGAGGATTGTGGTGGAATTCAGTGTACAACTGGGAATCCCCCTAGTAAGAGCACATAGTATACAGCAGTTCTGGAGAGGAAACATTTGTTTTATGCCTCTTTGGTGTAGAGGACCTGCAAAATCTGTAACACTTAACAGTGTTGCTGAAAAAAAAGACAAAATTTGAGAACATAAAGATGTAAGAAGTGGAGAGAAGACTACGATGGACGCACATTTGTGTTAAAACTAAGTAGACATGGCAGGCGGCTACTGAAGATGTCTTAAGCCATGTAGTGAGTGATACTTCTGCTTTTGATGCTAATCCATCAAGTTCAGGCCTGATGTCCAAGAAAATGTGGGACAGCTCTTCGGCAGATGTGGCTCTAGGTACCTTGTTCTCGGCTTCATGAATCTTTATCACTTTAAGATCTGTGAACTGAAACTTGATCTCTCAGAGGAGCCAGCACAAACCAAAAGGAATTTTCTTATTTGCTTAATTCAGCTAGCATTTCCTCAAGTTCCCTCTGGCATTCTGAATCCTAAAACAGCAAAATGACACTATTATTGTCTATGTAGCATATTAAAATATTACATGTTCTGTTTACAACTCACTAAGTTTTCCATCCTGCCTAATGAGTTAGCATTTTCACACCATCTCCTACTTGATGTTCTGCCTTTCAAATTTTAGATTTCCCAAATTATCTTCAGGGGGACAGTCGCCATACAGCATGATTACATAAACTTGTTGTACATATAGTAAGCATACT
Organism: Microcaecilia unicolor; assembly: GCF_901765095.1. NCBI lineage: Eukaryota > Metazoa > Chordata > Amphibia > Gymnophiona > Siphonopidae > Microcaecilia > Microcaecilia unicolor. Next base: position 147,962,902 of record NC_044039.1, on the reverse strand, counting down.
ATGTAGCTCTTGATAGCATTCCCTTGGCTTATCTGAGCTGGAAACTGATTTTAGATGTATTTGCCTCTTCAATCCAAGCTCAAGGCAAGTTACATTCAGGTACAGTGATAGCCCTAAAGAGGTCTTACAATCTAAAGTTGATACCTTGGGAAGTGGAACAGAAAGTAACCTGCCCATGATCAGAAGCAGTATTAGTGGGAGAAGTGGGATTTAAACCCTGTTTTCTGGTTCTCAGCTTCTATTGTCATCCCATAATCTGATGGTAGATTTTCTAGAATTTTAGTGATGACCCGCTTCCCCGAATCTCTGTAGATTAGTGTTTTTGATTTATACTGGTTCCTGTTCCAGCAAGAGATACTTGATCTATTAACTTGCAGGAATAATCATGGTCCCTTGAATTATCTGTGCTACTGAATGCTAGAAAAAGGAACATGGGAAAACAGGAAATGAGATAAGGTGTTTTGGACTACATTGCTTTTCACTCATAGCAAAGAATTAAGGAAAACAGATATATAATACTAATTTTGTTAGCATTTATTTCACCTGCACGTGGCTCGCCCTGTGCTCAAATTTGGAAAAGTGAATAATTTAAAACGAAATAAAAGAATTCAAAATTTAAAACTCATTATGAGCAAATTACAATGACTAACAGTGTAGGATAAAGAGTGAGAAGGAGAAATTATGTCTCAGCTGATGATTATTTTTCCTTTGGTCCTACCAGACCAGCTCAGAACCTGTGGGTTATGTCAGCTGACCAGCAGACGGAGACAGAGAAATTAGTTGTGTGATTTGACAGTTAAGGGCACTGTGCAGTCTTAGAAGGCTCACCAAGCAATGGAGCTCGTGTACACACTTCTAGTGAAATGTAATCCATTACCTTTACTAATAAGGCACTGTTGTACTCTACTGACATACATTTCCCCAACTGGGTCAGAAGCTGCCTCCAAATCCAATGAGATAAGTTGAATTGTAAAACAGAAGCACTTCATTCCTCATTGACAATAATCTGAAAATTCTACGTATAATTATAGACAAACATTTAACATGTGATACTCAAATTTCCTCAGTAATCACAAAATCTTTCAGGCCTCTTTGGAAACTAAAAAGGATCAGACCCTATTTCTCATCAGAAACATTCAGACTATTGGTACAATCATTAACATTATCCCAGTTTGATTATTGTAATGCCATATATGCTGGCTGTAAGGAGTACCTGTTGAAAAAACTCCAAATAGCTCAAAACACTGCAGCCAGGTTGATATATAAAATCTTTTGTTTTGAAATTACACTGGCTTCCTATTAAAGCGAGAATTACCTTTATCTTTCAAATACTAAATGGCACAGCTCCAGACTATATGGTACCATTAATAAACTTAACTCAAAGAAACACTAAATATGAGGCAAGAAGCTATCTCAGACTACACCTCCCAAATTGCAAAAAACTGATCTACAAAACTGTCCACCCTGCAGACTTCACTTACCTAGGAACCAAATGGTGGAACTCCTTATCACCCAAAATAAGAAATATACAGGAACATACTAGATTCTGCAAAATCCTCAAATTGTTCCTTGTATACAATATGTAAGCCGCATTGAGCCTGCCATGAGTGGGAAAACGCGGGGTACAAATGTAACAAAAATAAAATAAATATTCAAACAAACCCTCACAAAGAACAACCATATCTCAAACAATTAATACCTGAATTGATTTTTACTTACTCTATTTACCATTAACTTTCTTTTTGCTTCACGTACAATTTCTCATTCATAATCCCTGTATGTTTATGATATTATATTGTAAAATTGGATTCTTACAACAAATTACTTTCTTATGCATTATTCTTTGTTATGTATCCTATCCTGTTTATTGTAAGCCACACTGAACTCAAACTTGTTTGGGATAATGTGGGATACAAATGCCACAAATAAATAAATCCCCACTGGCCCCCGTCCCATTCTCTAGCTCAGGTATTGGGAGATGACTGAAAATACAAATGCAGAGGAGAGAAAAGAGCTAAAAGTATACATTTCCCTTCAATGCCCTTCCTGAGGCAAAACAAGACCCTAGAGAAAGGATTTGTTAAGATGCAGAAGATTTCCTGCTCTGACTGTTGGAAATGACGCACAGAGAAGCTCAAGCTAGATACTGACTTAAGCAGCAAACAACATATCAAACCGGTGGTTTTATTTACTTACTCACAAAAGTACATGGAAAATATGATTATGCTAGGAACTCCTTGAGGTTTTAGCGTGTCAGTGCTTCAAAAGAACTGCATATCAGCATAATGAGGGGGAGGGAGGGGAACGTAGCCCCACCAATGTCACCCAAGCTCCTGCTAGATCTTCAGGATAAGTAAAAAGGCGCTAACTTTGACTATTAAGAAACTCCCTGCTCAATTGACTAGAAACTATGGGGTCAGCTGCTGGCTGAGAAGCACCAAGTTAGAGCTTGCTATGTCTGCAAAATACCCTTAAGGGGGTGACTCACAAAGAACTACTTTTATTCTCTGTCTCCATCCACTGGTCAACGGACATAACCCATTTGTCTGGACTGGTCTGATAGGGTGCTAAGGAAGTATTACAGCACACCACACTGTAACAGTAAGGTCCTGAGGAAAGTCTCTCAATCTCTATCAAAACATGTAGCATAAAAATCTAGTTATGGCACAGAAAAATTTTGTATTTGTCTGCATATTTAAAAATTCAGTGTTGCATCTGTGTCATTTAAGTTACAACTGTTCTTTTACAGATTATGCACTATCACAGTCTTATTTTTAATTAAATTGGATAGACTTTGCCTGGGACCCAGAGGAGCATTTAAACTGCAGCTTGTGTTGGGGGGGGGGGGGGGGAGTGGGGATGTTGTTTGTTTGGTTGCATAACATGCTGATTGCTTTGATGAGCACCTTATTTTTTCCAAAATGAAGCTATTTTACTGTTCTGTTTTTTTTATATGTTAATAAAATTGTTTAAACATAAACTGCAGCCTTTAACAATACTCTAATCCAGGGGTTCTCAACTCAGTCCTTGGGACACACCTAGCCAGTCAGGTTTTCCGGATACCCACAATGAATATGAATGAGACAGATCTGCATATAAAGGAGGCAGTGCATGCAAATTTATCTCTTTAATATTAATTGTTGGTATCTCAAAAACCTGACTGGCTAGGTGTGTCTTGAGGACTGGGTTGAGAACTCCTGCTATAACCATCATCTCCCAAAGCTACCATTACCACCATTAAGTCAACTTACATCTGTTTCACCTCAGAACAGTAGTGACAGTCAAAGGGCATGCAACAGAAATAAACTGCACATAGCACATGGTATTTACAGGACTGGCCGGTGAGTTAAGAAACACATTAAGCACTTACTCTTTATGGATGTCATGTGAACACATCATGACATCCTCCTGGTATCTGAATGTTATTTGTTCACAGAAAATAAGCTAAGGCAGGCACAATGACATGAACCTGGCTGGGGCTGCTGTGGAGGCAGCTCTCAGCATCTGGCGGCAGAAATCCCAACCATCACATAATAGTGACACCCAGTGACCAGACTTGGGGTGAACTTGCACCAGGTTCTGCAGGGAGCTGAAGTCTGAGGCTCCTAACCAAAGAATAGTTTGGTAGCTAGACTAGCTAGCCCCATAAGCACTGGACACCCAAGGAACAGAAAACCTACAGAACACACAAAAAAATACTCAAGCAAAACTGAATAGAAATACTATTTTGATTAGTTCAGCACTTAAGATTAGTATCTGCTGGTCATTTAACATTTACAAACTTATCCTACTGTTTACCGGCTTGACAATGAGCAAAAAAGATCAGTGACTGGTACCTCATTTGATCTGACTGGCAGTTCCGACGCCAAATTCAACCACTTAGCAGCTGCAGTTTGATTCCCCAGACTGCTGTAGCACTAAAAGCAAAAAGTGAGAAATAATTCAGTTGCATAAAGGAGTTCACAGCACAGGGCAACTTGCAGGACCTGAGGGCCAGTTTCAACAAGGACAGGTGAGGGAAGATACAGCAGTGAACATCTCTAAGGTACAGGAATTCATGTTCTCACTGTAGCACACACTGAACAAAATACAGAACAAGGCATATCATGGTTTCAAAGTTAATATTCATTCATTTTCCAGTTCTATAAACTGACGTATATGGATATGTAAAACTGAGAGGGCATTCCAAGATGGGACTGAGTAAGCTGCACCCAAACTCAGAAGAGAATAAAGCCACTAAATATTTCAGAAAATGGCTTCATAGTTTGGCAGTTGTGTGAATTATTAGAAACTTGGTAATAAAACACAGAAGGAGACCAGGCTATCTGATTTAGTATTGTTCATCTAAGAATCAATGCGGAAGACAACAAGGCCTAAAATGGCCTATCAGTGGAAGTGGAAAGGCCAGCATTTTAAGAGTTTCTGGACACACTTGGCACTGATAATGGAGGATGGTGGAAGTGGAGGCAAAAAGACACTGAAAATTCAGATAAAAAGCATGAGGTGTGGGGTTGGAGGGAAGGATCTGTTACTGGTTTGATTATGAGATGCAGGAAAAGTGAGGACCCCCTTTTACTTCAGCTGGTAAAAGGGTAGTCTTTTTTTTTTTTTTTAGGAAATGGAAGTGCGGCAAGTAAAGCACTTGCTGCGCAGCCATTTCGGGGGGGGGGGGGGGGGGGGGGATCGCTTACCTCCACCCATTGAGGTGGTGGCAAGAGCTCCTGTGCTAACCCGGCAGCATGTGGCACTGCCCGATTACTGCTGAGTACACTCCAGCACTAGAAAAATAAATATATTTTTGTAGTGCCAGATTGACAGCGGGCTGGGGGTGGGAAGTACCGCTGGGCTGCTGTGATAGGACGGTGGTATTTTCTGTTTAGTGAGCAGTAAGCCCTGAAAAAGGGGCCCTGTATGAGTAATTTGGTCTTTTTATGCCATCATTTACTATGTTACTGTATCAATATATTTGTGTTTTTTCTTTGATTCCATATTGCTCCATCATGGGAATCCTGCCTATTGTCTCAACATTTCAATTTAAAAAAATCATTTTTGGGACCATCTCTCTATTGTTTTACTGTAATTGAAACAAGCAGCTCCTTATTTTCTTACCATACCCCAGTCCATCATGGTAAAAAAAGCTAAGAATGTATATCTACTTAGTCTCTACCTTTATGTTTAAAACAATTTTATTGAACAAGTAAATAAAGATACAGGAAAACAAACCGATGCAGAACTTGCTCAATGACTGTACATACTAACCTTCCAGATAATTAATGACATAGCTCATTGACATAAATCATAAGGTGCATAAAGAGTATAAAGATGTAGACTCACAAACCAGTCTAATTCAATAACCTAAAAAAATATTTTATGACAATCCATACCATAATAATATCCTAACTCAAATCATATCTGACTCTCCTTCCAATCTACCCCAGGATACCCTTAAAATCTGTTTAGAAAAGGATGCACCCAGGCCTGGCTCTTATGGCCCCCAGCCATCCCTAATAGTAACATAGTAAGTGACAGCAGATAAAGACCTGAAGGGTCCATCCAGTCTGCCCAACAGTCTCATTCATTCGCAATTCTAGATTGACAACAATGAAAGTGATATTATATACATTCTTACACTAAACAGGGAACACCCCAATGCCCTCCCCCCATCCCCAACTACTTAGTCTTTATCTTAAAGCAACAGGACAATGTAATGTACTTAAAAATGTCAATTTTACATTTTCTTTCTCTGCATCCTCACTTTGGTCTTATTCCTAGGTCTCCTTTTTTGCCCAAACGTTTTTCTTCTGTTTGTTTATTTATTTAGAACATGTAGGTATTTTCTATTATGTATTAACCCCCTTTCCTGAGGTCACTGTTCAATTGCTTGTTCTGTACTCACGCAAAAAGTATCAAGATGATACCTCTACATACTTATTACCGCATTCCGGTTTACTTTGACCCAGTCTGGCAAAATAGCTAAGAAAGAGCAACAGTTGAAAACATTTTTTTGTTTGACTAAAGCAAAATAATGACGTCAGTCACATAACTTCTGTAAGTTCAAGACTTGGGTATTCATTTGACAAAACATAGCCTTGGTAAAGCTTTCATTGCCCTAACATGTCATGCATAACTTACTGTAATAAGCTACCAGTGTAAATAAACTGAGCATAAGAATCTCAACATCTGGTTAAGTAATGTGCCAATAAGTCCATTATCAAAATTGGAGCAGTTACTAAAATCTAGGTGAGTCTTGTACCCAAATCTACTGGGCACTCACAGCTCTCAAAAAATTTCTTTGATGTAGAAATGTTTTAAAAATCCAGAAAAAGACCTGCTTAAAACATAGGGGCTTTCACTGGCAGTGAGAGTAACAGAATTGTAAGTACAATGTTTTTAATGTAATTCTTGTTATACCTAGATACAAGGCATTACCATATAATCTTTGTTAACATCACCTATACTATTGTCCCAAGGTTATTCTGTGATAAATACAGTGCAATCCGCATAAGTGCAAGGGTCTGGGACCAAAGAAATGCATGCAGTTAACCGGAGCGCACACTTAACCGTTGTGACCCAAAGAAGCTTGACATCTGATAAACACACGTACAGTATACAAACTCCGTTAACTGACGTTAGGCTTACGTGAAGTAATCAGTTATAGTCCTCTGTACACTATTGGGTCTGTGAGTTCCAAAGACTACGTCTGCCAGATGGTAAAAACTGTCATAGCACTGACATCCAGTGGCCTCCAGATAGGCCCGCACGGTGTTGAGACTCTCCAGTGCTCTTGCAAAAGTGACAGGAGGTTGTTGAATTTTGTCAGCATGTGCCTCGCTGCTCATTTCTTCATCTGTTTCATCATCAGCTGTTGCTGCCTGTGTGTAGGCGCATATCTCAACATCAGTGCTGTCGTCAGCTGTTTGTAGAGCATAATCAACAGCTATGTAGTGAAGAAACTCCTCTTCAGTAACACCGGCCGGGATGCCAATAACCTGTTCATCTGACGCGTTTGCAACAGCTGCATCTGTTTCGTCCCTCTCCACATCCTTAACAAAGCTTGCCCGCTTGTAGCAGTTCACAATGGTTGCCTATGTAACATGATTCCAGGCTTCTTTCTGCATATGTAGGGAATCCAACAGTGATAGATTACGAGCCAATTCAACAGCACGTTTATCCTTGCCAGTCTGGTCATCCATAATGCTCATCAGACGATGTAGCACAAGAGCCCGATAATGTTGTTTGAAATTGGCTATTATGCCCTGATGCATAGGTTGTATCAGAGAGGTAGTGTTTGGTGGCAGGAAGACCACCTTGACATTAGACAGCCTGACATCATCACTGTGTGCAGCACAATTATCACAAAGCAACAAAATCTGACGCTTTTGTGCCCGCATTCTAGTGTCTAACTTCTTTAGCTACTGCTTCCAAATTTCCCCAGTCATCCATGAATTTGCATTAGCCTCGTATGACACAGGAAGTCGCTTAACTTTCTTGAAGCAACGGGGCTGTTTGCTCTTTCCAATGACAAGGGGTTCCAACCTCTCACTCCCATCCATACTGCAGCAAAGGAGGATTGTCAGTCAGTCCTTCAACGTTTTACCTCCAGTAGTTTCGGCATGTTTGAATGCAAGTGTTCCATCAGGAATCGCTTGCCAGTAGAGACCGTTTTCGTCAGCATTGAAATGTTACGAGGTGCAAACTCGTTCAAGATGGTGGGAAGAACTGAAACAACTCAATTTTCAGCACCAAAGTCATCAGTGTCTTGTTTCTCACCATGCTGTTTCTTGAATTGTATGTTGTTCCTCTCTTTCCATCTTTCCAACCATCCAACAGTGGCTTTGAATTCAGTTAGTCCAAGACTTTCTGCTAGCTGGTTAGCTTTCTCCATAAGCAGTGGACCACTGACAGGAAACTGTCTGCTCCTGACTCGAGAAAACCACTGAAGAGCATCTTCTACTTCCTCAGCTTTTCCCGCATGTTTTCGTTGTGGATTTGTATTGTTTTGCCAGTCTTCCAGAAGCTGGTCTTTCTGCTTCAAGACACGTGAAATTTGGCTGGGATTGACACCATATTCTTTAGCAATAGATGCTTGACTTTGTTTTCTAATTTTTTAAAGAACTTCTATTCGTTCAGCCAGTGTTAAAGTCTTACAGTTCCGCCACAATGACGACAACCCCAGGGTACACTCTAACAACATTCTTTCACTTATTCTGCCTGTGGCAGTTAAAGGGGTGGTAAATTTGAAACCTCATTGGTTGTCACGCGCCAATCGGCTTCCATATTCCGTGCGCACGTTTATGCGGAGTCTTTCCTGCAGAGGAACGGTCTTAAACCATGCATATAAGCGAATCTTGCACTTATCAGTGGTGCGCTAAACTGAAGTTTGTTCCCATAGAAATTGATGGTGCCAAAAACGGGACTGAAGTACAGCACACAGTTAAACAGAGCTTGTGCTTATCTGATGTGCACTTAAATGGAGTGCACTGTATACCCATAACCTATGGAACTGTCAAACAGAAAATGGACATACATCTGACCTTTGATATTTGGGGAGGTACATTAAGTTTATTTTCTACCATTATGTCTGTGTTTATTGTAGAATTTGATATATCACTTTTATTAACAAAAGGTCAAAGCGGTTTATAAATGTTAAATTATAGATAAAATGGAAAGGAACTCCAGTTAAAACAGGAGAGAACATGCACTCCCACAAAGTATATAAACAGATAAGGAAAAAAGAGGGGGGGGGTGCATTTCTGAGGACCTGCGTGGGCTGAAGACGGCAGCATTTAGGTGCTAAGCAAATCAAATGCCGAACAACCTCTATTGGATTAAGGGCTGTAGTCATCAATAGAACGTCCAAGACCTTACTAATACTACTACAAATCATTTCTATAGCGCTACCAGTCGTACGCAGTGCTTCACAATTGAACACAAGACCTTACCATGTCCACTGATTCATACTCTTATATGGGTCAAGTTTACTAATCATTTTGCTATCCCTCCCAAACCCAACAATTGTAGTACTGTATTCTAAATATCCCTTCCCTCATCCTCTCCTACTTTCACCAAACAAGTAATACATTACTTCAAAACACATTCTGCATCAACCAGAGGTGCCAGAAATAAATTTAAAAGCACGGACAAGAGAGCACTGAAACATGGCAAGATCCAGAGGGTACGTTCCAGAATGAGCCCTGTCCCACAGCAGTGAAACATGCCAAACCTTCCCTTCTAATCCCAACCTCTTGTCAGAGCTGTGTAGTAAGAACAAATATAAGGCAAACATTTCCTCCATATAGGAAGCAGAAAAGTGCTTCTTCTATTCCCTAGGTCTAGGAAGCAGCATCAGAGTAGGTAGACACCAATGAGTCTTCTCCATCAATAAACGTTTAGTAGTGTTTCTTCAGAGCCCAGCACTTTGTGAAAATAAAGGAAATAAAAATTGTCTTGCTATTTGGAGTCATCCCTTATGTTTCAGTAATAAAGGAGCCAAGATCTTCTTTGGAACGTCTGAACCTCTAGCAGTTGGTACAGCTTCATTGTGTTTGCACTTTGAAAGTGATCAAGGGAGATATAGTTCTTATGTTGTCAGACTTGGGGGGAGGTGAATTAAAGGAATGTGAAGAGGGTGAAGGCGGGATAATTTGAGGGTGGATGTTGTAAAGCTTATGTGCCTGTATTGTTGTGTATTGAGAAATATGGGAGGGGTGGAGGCTGGGGGGAATGTAGTAGATGACATGTTAGGAGGCGGATTGGGTATTCTAATTTTGTGTTTCTAGAAGTACAGAGTGGGTATGGAGGGGGAGGTGGAAGTCAAGAATGATTAATGCACGCTCCAGAAGAAAAGAGAGAGAGTGAGGGCACTTACTGAAGAGAAACAGTTAGATTTGTTTGCTATCACTCAGATGTGGTTGTTCAGCTTTTTCCTGATGGCTTTGATTGGATTGGGGGATTTAAGCAGTGGAAGAAAAGGTGGCTCATACTGATTTTTAGGGAATTATTGAGGGTCTAGAAATGCAATTCTCAGGCAGTGAGTGGGGTTAGTATTGTTGTTTTGCAGATTACAGGGGAGTAAGATTTTGAAGTGTTGGTAGTCTATTTTGCCCTGTCAGATGGGCAGTTGATGCAGGAAATTTTAGAGTTGATGGATGAGTATGCACTGGTTGTCCCAACTGTTGGTGCTCAGAAATTTTAATATAGAAATCGGGCCTGAAGATCAGTCTAATAAATAATCTCTAGCACTTAGATTTTTGTCAGTTTGTGGTAGAGTCCTACTCACAAGGCTGGAGAAAACTTTAAATTTTATTTTTATAAACAGCTTGGTTGGCTCACTGCAAGTTGTAGATCAAGTTGTTGTCCCTGTCCCAAAGTAATACCATCAATTGTTTGTGTGTTCAGTAGTTGCTCAGAACCTTAGGGCAATGGAAGAGATCAACTACTGGAAAATGTGATGGCTGACTAGTTTTTGCCAGGGTCTGAGGTTATAGCTAAAAGGACAGCACAGATGTATATCTAGTTAAGCAGTGGAATGGTATTTGTGGAATGCAGTAGATAAGGTGGCACTACTTAGGCAGCTTAGGTTGGGAATAATAGAGTCTCTCTTCACTACTCAGAGGGTTTAAGGGTTATGAAATGATCATTCAGATGGGCAGGAAGGGTCTAGCGAAAGTACAGGAAGGAGAATAAGGTGGTGTGAAGAACTTTGTGTAAGGATAACCAGACTTCTGGGTGGTCAGCCAAAATGTATTTTTTAAGCATATGATTACTATGGCATGGCATTAGAGCAAGGGAACTATTTCCAATAGTTAAGGAACTTAGTGGGGAAGGTTGCATGGTTGAAAGCGATGTAACTGTGATGACAAAGTCAAGATTTTATGTAACTGGGGTTTGTGAAGAATGGTAGGTTTTGGGATAGGGAGTTGAGGAGGCCTCAGTTGATATGACAGAGGGAGATGTTAATGACATGGGAGACTGCTGGATGCAGTTTGAATTGGTTTCAGTTTTCTGTGAATTAGAAATTTTTATCTAAGATTAAACCTATCAGCTATCTAGGGTATCCCCTGCCCAGCAGCACTGATTTAGTTAGCAGGAGATTTGGCTGCTTCTTTCCTATATGGGTGTTGGCCGCAGGTTGTGTGTAGAGTTGCACTGGGATGGATGCAGGGGATGAACGCAGATCCTGCGGGGTTCCCGCAGAAGTGTAGTGCCAGGCCAGCCTATCTATCCTTTCCTTGTGTTTCTAAGCTAGTTTAGCACTTATTAATGGATATGTTTCAGCATAAAGTACCTTCCTCAGGAATCTACAATAAAAAATATACACTTACAACCTTAAAACAATGCGATAAATAATGTAAAAGACAATAAAAATATTTTTAAAATAACTGTATAACAGATAAATGTAAACAATGAATCAATGTGTGCCAGAAAATATATAATTATATGTAAAAGTTATACACAAAATACAAAAGAACGGACAACATACTAATTGCATAAAAATAAACAACATGACTGTTTCACAGTGGTACAATCATAAAAAAATAAGAAAATATATACCAACATATCTTAGTGTGGAATAAAACATATTATAGAAAGGACATAATATGAAAAACATGTATGATGTGGCAAAAATGAAATAATGCCAACCTTGTTAGGAGAAATCCTAAACCAAATACTGGACTGCTGCAGATAAAAATATCTCAGGGTCTTGAAAAAGATCAGCAGAAAGTCCAAACTGTATAGCATACCCACGTTCATATATTTATTGATAGGCAGGTTTGCCACCAATTAGGTTCCAGTATTCTTTGAGCCTTGGAGTTACCTTTTTTCATAGTCTTGTTGTGAGCATTATTTTTTATGATTGCATTAAAAATAAATAAATAAATAAATAAATAACATGATTGTCTCAACAGTAGTACAATCAGTATGTTGTCCATTCTTTTGTACTGTGTGTATAACATCTACATATAATTATGTATTTTCTGGTACACATTGATTCATTTTATACATTTACCTAGTATATAATTATTTTTAAATTTTTTTATGGTCTCTTACATTATGTTTGTTTTAAGGTTGTAAGTGTATACTTTTTATTGTAGACTCCTGAGGCAGGCACTCTGTGCTGAAACACGGTGCCATGTCGAGTCTTGTATGAAGTTTTAGTATGAAGAGTATTTTGACCATTAAAGTATTGTTGTACTTCCACCCCATTGTTTGCTGAGCCTTCTTCTGCTTCCCACTTGGTTCTTCTGCTTTGTTGTTCTCATTGTGGGACTCTAATGATCAGTCACTACTTGTTTGAAGCTTAGGACAAGAAATCTATTAAACCCATCCCCTTTTAATACACAATTACTGCAAGTTTATGTTTACATAATAGTAAAACTTTGGCTTAACAAATTAACCTATATGCCCCTACACAGATGCACCCAAGATACGTTTCCCTTTTTGACACCTACCTTATGCTCAATCTTAAGGAAAAATGGTAAATTGTTGACAGTAAAAAAAAAAAAAAAAAAAAAAAAAAAAAGACACAGTGATCACTTACCTTGGCAAGATATACCCTTGTTGCCATGGAAAATCCTGGGCTTAGCTGCTCTGCCTGAAGAAAACGGAAAGAAGAAAAAAAAGGAGAATTTTGATAGACCATGTCTGAGGGAAAATTTCAAATACTAAGATGGCCGCTGACTAGACAGTCAAGGAGCAGTTAGCTCCAGGGACCCCGTACAGAGCTGGCCAGAAACCAGCCGGAGACCAGCCAGATCTCACCGGGAAGTGGAACGGGCAGCACTGCAGAACTCAGACATCCAGTCCGGGCAGGGACACTGCAGAAAGCCGACCGCAACCACCTCCAACCAGGGCCACAGCGCTATCAGCCCTGGCCTCGACCTCCGTCCACCACACCTACCTCCAACATCGCCGACCTCCAGCCCGCCTGGAACCACCGCTATCAGCACCTCCAACACCACCGACCACCCGCTCGTCCGCATCCATCTCCAGCATCGCTGGCTGCCGCCGACCACCTCCTGCACCGCAGGCCACACGCCTGCCTGCACCACCCCTGCATCGTAAGCCACCTGCTGTGCCCACCGTCGCTGCACACTGCGTTGGTCGGCGGGAGAAGGGAGAGAAACGCCACACACGTGGAGATGGAGGGCAGGTGAAAGGAGCAGGAGAGTGGAGCAGCCATCGGAGGCGTTTAGTGTGGTGTGAGGTATGGGCCAGTGGGGGAAGGGAGCGAAGTGCCGCACACGCAGAGTAGCGGAGACAGAGGTGGGAGACAAAAGGAGCAGGATAGAGGTGCAACCATCGGTGCAATCACCGAGGCTGATACCTACCCTCCGCCAAGGCACAGACAGCGACCTTTTCCCACAACTCTCAGAGCACATCAAGATTCAAATCCCTCCTTCCCAAGGGACAGAGTCAGTGGGAGAGAGTAATTGAGTTTGATACAGAACTAGCTGACTTACAACACATCTACTACCTGATTTAACTTTCAGAGAAAAGGGAGCCAGTGAAGTACAAAAAAAAAAAAAAAGAAGCATCTCTAGTCCAAGGACTTTATTTGCTTCTAACACACGAAGGGAATTAAAGGCAGCAGTAAATCAAGTAGCTGAACTTGCCAAGGTGAGGAGCCTGAGCAAAGGCACACCCCAGGTGAAGTCGGGGCCCCTGTACCTGCCTGCTTGGACCGTCCTTAACCCTGCACTGAGGCCGTCTCACCGAGATACCCATCTCCAGTGACTCAGCTCTTAAAATTAAGGAACCCAGTGCATTGGGGAGATCCCTATCCCCAACCAATGATACAACTACGGAGCCTCTGCACCCTCGGGCAATCCTTCTGATCATCTAACTGTGAGTACCCATCTAACACGGCATACCAACAGCCCTACGCAAATTGATCACATAATGAACACCGGCAAACTGATCCTAACAATCTACTCCTTATCCTTGATCCACCTAACACTAACCACCCCACTCGTTGAAAGCAACATCATACCCATACTACATAACCATCAAAGTCTGACCAGACGCACCACACCTCACCAAACTGACAACCACCAAAACAAACTGTATTCAGTTCAGAATAAGGATTTTTATTAGGTAACAAAATCAGTGTTTTGTGGTAAGGTATTTGTGTGTCTAGTGCAAGGCAGTTCACTAAAGAAGAAGTATTTATTTCACAGCATCTCATAGGTACATGTATTACTGCACCCAAAATATTATTATCAGATGGTTTAAAAATATCCTTTAACCATAACACTCAGTACCTTCAGAAAGTTCTGCAGTGCATCATAAATAGTAGCAGTAGGAGGAGTTTCATACAAGGCAGAAGCTGTTTTTCTCTCAAGCCATCCAAGGTTAGCAATCTGAGGAGAAATGGCAACAACATATAACAAATGGGAACATGTACCCTGAAGTATATGACAAATCAGCTGCATTTCTGAAAAAAAAAAAAAGCCACAGCAGAGATTTTGGAGCTCATCTGGCCAGCTGCTGCCTGGCTTAATGAACTTTCACAAAACCTAATAGATGGATTTGCAATGCAAAATAATCTGTGTTGCCAGTGTAAATCACAAATGGGTGGGTGGGGGGGACCCTACTGGATTCCATAGGATCAATTTAAAACAAGATACACATACCAAAGACCACAAAAGAACTACCAATGGCTTCAAAATAAACATTAAATACAATAGCAAAAAGAGAAGAGCCCCAAGGAACATCTGACTGCAGTAACCTCCAAGAGGAGACCAAATCCTCAACATCTCCAAGAAACTACTGGAACATGGTCCCTCAAATTTTAAGTCAAGACTAAGGGATGCAAGCAGATTCTCCCGGTCTACAGTATTACACGATGAGGATAATTCAAGACAGATTAAGGTAACACTCTCTTAATGGATGTGCCACATAAAGCCACACTAAAAAAAGATCTAGAACAGTATTCACCCAAAAATCTTCAAGCTGATAATCTAGAATTTTATTGAAAGATGGAAAGATTAGAAATTAGGAGATAACTGGTAGGATTGCCTTTTATCAAATTTTGAATTCTTCAGGAAATGGCCCATGACAGCCTGCTTCAATGATGAGGGGTAAACTCCTGATTTAAGAAGTATTTACAATGTATGTTAGGGCAAAGCCCATTAAAAAAAAACACTCAATAAAATGCCAATAAAGATCCTGAATTAAGATTATAAAAATGATATATCAACTTTTCGGCATGTAACCCTTTAGTGTCCAATGTTCCCGTAATAAGCCATATGGGAACAGATTGATGGGAACACTGGACATTATTAAAATTACTTCTAGCAAACATCTTTCTACCTATCTTCCCAAAACAAGCATTACGTTTCTAGCAAAACTGAAATGTTAGGAGGGTTACCTGTACACACTGAGTGGTTACAGTCAAAAACCAATTTAAATAGAGAATTGCATGGCTGCACTCCTCCTTTCCTACCCACATCTTCCTTTGACTGAGACACTGAAATATCTATACAACATTCTACAAACGGGAACAGGAATGGCTTTTATGATCAAGGACAGAACCTAAAATGCACTGTAGTACAGTTCCATGGAGCAAGCGAGAACAAAACGAAGATGGCTCTCTTACCTGGTAGCACCACCTGCCCAAAAGATAGTAAGACTTGGCATCATCCGGTTTTAGAGAAATTGCTTTCTCAATGTGTTCCTAAAGAAAATGCAGAGTTTTACAACATACTGAAATAAACTTACTCTCTCCAAATAGTATAATAAACATTAAAATTGTTTTGTATCAGCCAACCCTACCTTAGGTAGATTCTATTATTATTCATTAACACAGTATTAAGCAGAACAAATCTGGTACAAAAAGTAAATACTAGAGCGCCAAATCAGTGAATCTCCCTTCACCCAGCCTAAACCCACTCACCAAAATAACAGAGAACTATAAATCCACCATCAGCCTGGGTGCTTACAGACGACGGTGATAATACTAAGAATGCTGAAAATACCACTAGAGGTACGGGAGACTACTGCAAAGTGTTTTATTATGCCATTATATCCAAGCTCCTAGACTCCTGAAGTCCATATATCCCTTTATAGCTTCCCACTGCATGAGCAGTGTGATCTTTGTTGAATACATCTCACTACCTAGTATTATACTGCAGACCTTACTTGGTCACTGGCTCTACCATCACTTTGCATGTCCCAACCCTTTTCTCACTTGTGATTTCTATTGGCCCATACTGCCTTAATCTGCATGGTTTTCAACTAGCACTGTCCAGAAAATGCTTATTTGATTCAGGGGCATAGCCAGGCCTCGACAGGAGGTGGGGGGCCAGAGCCCAAAGTGGAGGGGGACAAATTTTGGCCTGCCTCTCCCACTGCACAATGGTACCTTGGGCTGGCGAGGGTCCCAACTCCCGCCAGCTGAAGCGTTTGTCCCCCGCTGGTCTCGCATTGCCTGCCCTACGCTGTTCTCAGTCGCAGCATGCATGCTCGTTTTAATGAAACTGAGCATGCGCGAACAGTTGCGCATGCTGTTTCACTAAAACGAGCGTGCACGGTTTGACTGAGAAGAGCAGGGTAGGCAATATGACGAGACCAGCACGTGAAAAATGCTTCAGTGGTGGGGGTTGGGGACCTCTGCCAGTCTGAGGGGGACCCAGAGCCAATTTGGAGGACCCAGGCCACCATAGCCAGTGCCGTTGTGAGGGCAGCTGACACCTGGGGCAGGTCGCCGCTGCGCACCCCCCCCCCCCCCCCAGAGCGTGTGTTTACATGGAAAAGTGGCGAGGGATGGGCGGGAGGGCCGAACCGCCCCGAGAGCATGTCGCTGGGAGCTGCGTCGGCTCCGCTGGTTCCCTGCTCTCTCTGCCCCGGAACAGGAAGTAACCTGTTACCGGGCAGAGGGAGCAGGGAACCAGCGGAGCCGACACCCCCCCAGCGGCGTGCACCCGGGGCGGACCGCCCCACCGCCCACCCCCCTTCCTACGCCACTGACCGTAGCTATGCCACTGATTCAATTCAGCCCGAAATACATTATTTGTATTTGACTGAATATTCAAATACAAATACAAATAATCTGGGGCTCTATTGTGCTAAATATTACGGAAATAAACACTTGATCTCCGATTTCACGTGACTTCTTTAATTATTTTTATTAAAACTCGAAGTCCAATATTTGGATTTGGTATTTGGCCCATTAATATTTTTCATTATTTGTATTCGGACGAATAGTAAAATATTCTATTCAGTACAGCTCTAATTTCAATAGGGATCAATTCTCAAAGCTTGCAGTTGACAAGCATCTCATCAAAAAAGGCCAGGGTTTCTCAATCCAGTCCTTGGGACACACCTAGCCAACCAGATTTTCAGATACCTACAATGAATATGCATGAAATAAATTTTATTTATTGCACTTGTATCCCACATTTTCCCACCTATTTGCAGGCTCAATGTGGCTTACAAAGACCTGTTATGGCATCACCATTTCAGGGTACAAAAGGGTTAAACTAACTCTACAGAAGCAGACAGCATCACCAGTTAATTTCTGACACAGGGACTCTGCTGTTACCCTACTTCCCAAGTCTCATATAATATCTGAGCCCTCCAGATGGAAGAGCTCTCTTCACTCACCTTAAAGACGTATCCAGTCTGAATACGCTTCTGGATGCTCTCATGATCTGATAACTGACCACAAAGAATGGCAAACCTACAACACAGAAAATTTAGCTACTGTATGTCTTGAAAGTTCACAAACACCATCATTTTTGGATTATTCTTACAACAACCTAAAAAGAACACAGCTCTCTCCAGGATTATGTTTTTTAAGGTAGGTGCACTCGTGAGGGATACTACTGCGTTTAGTTAGCCTCACTTCAAACAGGGGAGGGGTATACTAATATGGATATGTAACTCTTACTTCACTGAAGTGGTGAAAATACGAACCCTAGAACTACTGAACTGGATTGAAAATCTTACCATAAACACTAGGAGGCTGATAGTCAGACCGCGGGAGTTAGACAGGCTAATTGCCACGATCAACACTAAAACCGGATATTCAATGTCAGGCCATTTCTGGTGAGTGGCATTCAATATCCGGTTTACTTTTGACTGGTTTGACTTTGACCGGCCAAGCCGATATTCAGCATTGACCAAAGTCAAATCAGCCAAAGATAGGACTGCTTTGCGTGCAGCCAAATATGGCCACTAAAGTTAAGAAGTACTTCCCTCGTCCTTATTCTAAATCTAAGTGCCAGTGATTGTATGTTTCAGTGGTAATTTCACAATTTTCACATGTAAAAGTGCCGGCACTTATACGTACATTGGCCCAATTTTAAAAACAAACACTATACATATAAATGGTGCCAATTAGCCAGCAAAACTGCCAAGGGTTTTTTTTAATTTTGGAGGCAAAAATAGATATTTTCCCCTCCTCCACCCCAAATACCTCATTTAAAACCCTGGCCAAAACACACACTTTTTATGAAACTTGTGTTTGCTTTGAAGCTGGTGCAAAAGCTGGGGAAATTTTAAATATACATGTAAATGGGAAGAATATGTATAAGTTTTTTGGTCCACCCAAACCAAGCTCTCTTGAATCTGTGCATCCCGGTACATCTACATGTATAAATGGTGCATTCTGAAACTACCATTTGCATATGTATGCAGTCTACATGCACAAGTGTTGCTATGTAGACACGCAGATGCTTCTAAAATGACCTCCACTACGTATAAAGAAGACCAATGTTGTTACCACTCGGGTCTGGCTGGATACACTAGAGCAGCCTAAGATGAAATGACAAACTCACAAGTCATCAAGCTTTCCTTTAAAAAATAAAAGATCGCCAATTCTCCACTGGCAGACATTCCCAAACAGAAAGGAAGGTTCTAACAAATGTTTAGACTAAAGGTGAAGAATATTTTCTCCTCAAACCAATTCAAAAAAGAAAGCAACCCAGAAAAAAGGGTTCATACAGATCCTATTAGATCCAGCTAGATGCTGAGGAAGTTGTATAAATTGCAGTGTGAAAATTTCAGTTTAGATAGAAGTTTCTTACAATAAACAAACTATTCTTCCTACAGCATACCAGCTAACCCCCCTAAAATTGTTTCCAAAAGGCTAAAGAGGAACACCTGCGCCATTAAATAATGATGTGCCAAGGAAAAACTCAAATGCAAATGAGGCAGAAAACTATTTCCATTCCCCTCAGCTCCCTCCTGATACCAAAGAACTGTAATACATTTTTAAAAGATTTCATCATTTCTGAAGAAAACGTTCAATGCTTACTAAAACAAAAACATTGTTTAAAGGTCTATTAATTAGCACTCATTAAGCACTCTACATCAATCAACAGCAGCTCTTTTACTAAATTGCAGTAAGTTTTTAGAACAGAAGAACATAAGCATTGCCATACTGAGACAACTGAAGGTCCATCAAGTCCAGAATCCTATTTCCAACAGCGGCCAGTCCAGTTCATAATTACCTAGCATGATCCCAAAAAAGTAAGATTTTTTGCTACTTTTGCGTACTGTTCACTGCCATTGCCTTGACTTTCTTTCATCTCAAGCTATTCTTGATCCACTTCAATCTGGCTTTTGCCCCCTTCATTCAACTGAAACAGCGCTTGCTAAAGTCTCCAATGATCTGTTCCTGGCCAGATCCAAAGGTCTCTATTCTATCCTCATCCTTCTCGATCTATCTGCTGCTTTTGACACTGTTGATCACAGCCTACTCCTTGATATGCTGTCCTCACTTGGATTTCAGGGCTCTGGTTCTTTCCTGGTTTTCTTCTTATCTCTCCCAGCGTACTTTTAGTGTATACTCTGGTGGATCCTCCTCTATTTCTATCCCACTGTCAGTTGCATACCTCAAGGATCCGTCCTGGGACCTCTTCTTTTCTCCATCTATATTTCTTCCCTTGGTACTCTGATCTCATCCCATGGTTTTCAGTATCATCTTTACGCTGATGACTCCCAGATCTACCTCTCCACACCAGAAATCTCAGCCAAAATCCAGGCCAAAGTATCAGCCTGCCTGTCTGACATTGCTGCCTGGACGTCTCAGCGCCATCTGAAACTAAACATGACCAAGACTGAGCTTCTCATCTTCCCCCTAAACCAACCTCTCCTCCTCCCCTATTCTCCATTTATGTGGATAACACTCTCATCCTTCCTGTCACATCAGCTCGTAACCTTGGGGTCATCTTCGACTCCTCCCTCTCCTTCTTTGCACATATTCAGCAGACTGCTAAAACCTGTCGTTTCTTTCTCTATAATATCAGCAAAATTCACCCTTTCCTTTCTGAGCACACTACCAGAACCCTCATCCACCTCTCGCTTAGACTATTGCAACTTGCTTCTCACAGGTCTCCCACTTAGCCATCTTTCTCTTCTTCAATCTGTTCAAAATTCTGCTGCAAGACTAATATTCTGCCAGTGTCGTTATGCTCATATTAGCCCTCTCCTCAAGTCACTTCACTGGCTTCTTATCCGTTTCCGCATACAGTTCAAACTCCTCTTATTGACCTATAAGTGCATTCACTCTGCAACTCCTCAGTATCTCTCCACTCTCATCTCTCCCTACATTCCTCCCCGGGAACGCTGTTCACTGGGTAAATCTCTCTTATCTGCACCCTTCTCCTCCACTGCTAACTCCAGACTCCATTCCTTTTATCTTGCTGCACCATATGCCTGGAATAGACTTCCTGAGCCGGTACGTCAAGCTCCATCTCTGGCAGTCTTCAAATCTAAGCTAAAAGCCCACCTTTTTGATGCAGCTTTTAATTCTTAACCCTTATTCACTTGTTCATAACCCTTATTTTATCATCCTCACTTTAATATTCCCTTATCTCGTTTGTCCTGTTTTTCTGTCCTAATTAGATTGTAAGCTCTGTCGAGCAGGGACTGTCTCTTCATGTTCAAGTGTACAGGGCTGCGTACGTCTAGTAGCGCTTTAGAAATGATAAGTAGTAGTAGTAGTACTTATCCCATAAATAAGCAGTGGGTTTTTTTATTTACTTATTTTTGTTTCACTTGTATCCCCCATTTTCCCACCTATTTGCAGGCTCAATGTGGCTTACATAGTATCATAGAGGCGTTCGCCAATTCTAGTATGGACAAATACAAAGTGATATTATGGTAGAATAAGGTTCATGTGTGACAGACACATTATGGATTTTAGAGTGGAAGAGTTATTTTATGTCTATTATGAGCTTTGGTTTCGTTGTGTTGCAGGGATTCAGGTTTTTAAGTTGGGTCGGTGGGGTATGCTTTTTGAACAGGTTTGTTTTTAGTGATTTCCAGACGTTTAGGTGGTCATATGTAGTTTTTACGACTTTTGGCAGTGTGTTCCATAGTTGTGCACTTATACAGGAAAAGCTGGATGCATAAGTTGATTTGTATTTAAGTCCTTTGCAGTTTGGGTAGTGGAGATTTAGGTATGTTCGTGCTGATCTTGTGTTTCTGGTTGGCAGGTCTATGAGGTCTGTCATGTATCCCGGGGGCTTCGCCATCGATGATTTTATGAACCAGGGTGCAGATTTTGAAAGCAATACGTTCTTTGATTGGGAGCCAGTGTTTTTCTCGGAGGGGTATGGCGCTTTCAAATCCAGTTTTTCCAAATATAAGCCTGGCTGCTGTGTTTTGAGCGGTTTGAAGTTTCTTTATGATTTGTTCTTTGCATCCCGCATAAATATCATTGCAGTAGTCTGCATGGCTTAGTACCATTGATTGTATCAAGTTGCAAAATATTTCCCTCGGGAAGAATGGTTTCACACGTTTGAGTTTCCACATTGAGTGGAACATTTTCTTTATTGTAGATTTTACTTGGTTCTCTAGTGAGAGGTTTCGGTTGATTATAACACCGAGAATTTTCAGGCTGTCTGAGATAGGAAGGGTGTAGTCTGGGGTGTTTATGTTTGTGGGTTTATTCGTATTGTATTGGGATGAGATGATGAGACATTGTGTTTTTTCTGTGTTGAGTTTTAGTTGGAATGCATTTGCCCATGAGTTCATGATGTTCAAGCTGAGTCCATCTTAATAATAGCTTATGGACTTTTCTTTTAAGAACTTGTTCAAACCTTTTTTAAATCCTGCTACGCTAACTGCTTGCAACACATTCTAGAGTTCAATTATACACTGAGTGAAAAAAATATTTTCTCACATTTGTTTTCAATTTGCTACATAGTAGTTTCATTGCATGTCCCCATGTCTTTGTATTTTTGGAAAGAGTAAAAAGCAATTCATGTCTACCTGTTCCATTCCACTCAAAGCTATCTCTCCTCAGCTCTTCAGGCTGAAGAGCTCTAGCCTCTTTAGTCTTTCCTCATAGGGAAATCATCTCATCCCATTTACAATTTTGTTGCCTCTCTCTGTACCTTTTCTAATTTCACTATATCGTTTTCTGAGATGTAGTGACCAAAATTGCACACAATATTAATACTTTAACAGCATAAATTAACTTAACTGCTCTGCAGTTACCACATAGCAAAGTTCTTTACCACATGTTGTTATTCACAATTAGTAAGGATATACTTATGCTAACTACACAAGTGACAATGCACTAAGTACCATACACTAACTGCAATGTGCAGCCCTTACCCAATCTTCTCATATAACTTACCCAATCCTACCCCCTAATGTCATGCAGTTGATGAGCAAATTAGAACACATTGTAATGTCATCACAGAAGCAGTTGTCACTCTCATGTCCTCCTTCATGTTCTTTGGCTGGTGGGTTTGTGAAATAAGCAGCTTGTTTTTTTTACCACAGTTTTGAATAAAAAATATATCTGTTTCTAATTAAGTGGAAGAATTAAAAATGAAATGGAGGAAGTTCATATGCAGACCACAGAGAACTGCAGCACTAGATTCTAGCAACCTTTGACCACAACAAGCAAGTGTAAAGATAACTTCAAAATTAAGTATTTTTGCAATATTCCACTTCATGCACAGCTGTGACATCTACGCAACTTGTTTATAAAAACTCCCTGAAGGTATGCTATATATTTCATCGTTATATAATACATTTTGAACATGTGTAAGATTCATTTTACTGTAACTGGTTAACCAACACCTTTATGTGAATCAGAAATTAATACAAACACTTGACTAAGGAGGAATCATGTCTCTACAAAAGTAGATTAAAGGACGTGGAGGGGCATAATCGAACGCAAACACCCATCTCCATGGGTGTCTATCTCCGAGGACGGGTACGTGAAGGGGCGGGCCAGACCGTATTTTCGAAAAAGATGGGCGTCCATCTTTTGTTTCGATAATACGGTTGGTGCCGGGCAAATGCATCGGCTTTGGGCGGATTTGAGCTGGGCGGTATCGTTTTTCAGCGATAATGGAAACCGAAGGCAACCAGCTCAAAAACGAACAAATCCAAGGCATTTGGTTGTGGGAGGGGCCAGGATTCGTAGTGCACTGGTCCCCTTCACAAGCCAGGACACCAACCGGGCACCCTAGGGGCACTTTTTTTTAAAAATTTTATTTATAAGAATTTAATTTTACAAGCACTAAAATAACTTGCCAGAAATACAGACAAAATAATACAAGAATTATTTCAATCAGGTAATTATAAACTCTTCCTTAGACCACAAAATAGGGAGAGTGAAACAAGAGAAGGAGATCAATTAAACAACAGTAAACAAAGAAAACGTGGTATTAACCTGATTATCCCCAGTTATTATTTATCTGAATCATTATTCCACATTGATCGTCTGGTTGGCTCATACCCAGAACGGTGTATAGTCAATTTATTTCGTTGGAAACATACTTATTGTCCAATATTAGTGGAAATAATTCAACTGATTTCATTTTTTCTCTTTTAAAACCAGAAATTATTTAACAATACAAACACTTGAGTCTCTAATTCAATTCCCACTGATTAAGGTAATCCCAGTTTCACAGGCTTCACTCCTTTTGAATAAATATACTAAGAGGAATCATTTCAGAGGAAAAAACTTTAGGAGTCATACCCTGAACTCTGGGAAAACAACAATCTCGATATTAATCATCTGTAATAATATTCATTTTGTTCAAAATTTTCTGGTCTATTATCATCTTCAAAATCTTAACCATTTCCTATTCCTGTAGAACTTAATTTGCCGTATCAATTTTTAATTCTCAAAGGATTCAATTAGATTATCCATGTGGCTCACTAATAAGATTATATCGGAAGCAAACTTATTTACTACCACCGTTAGGTCCTGGAGCGCCTTCCAGATGATATTCAATGTAACCTCCACGGGAGCCAAAAACTCCAAGCTGATAGCTCTTGCGGGTTTAGGAGTGGCACCGCCGACACGAGTTCAGCTGTAAACGACTTCCGTTTCAGCATACACTCCTAACTCACTCCTCCACTCCTTTGGACATGGTGGTTAAATGATTCGGGAGCGATGAAGTTGTTTCCAGGTCCAAGAGCATCGACGCTCCTTCGCCGGTGCTAATCAAAGGACTCACCAACCCAGTCATCTGTGGGCAGCTCGTCACGCAGCGGTCCCACACTTGCTGCACAGGGGACAAAACGCTGGCCATTGGCGGCTGACCCCCCTGATTGTCCCCTTCCTCTCAGTTAAGGTAACTGCAAGTGCAGAGAGGAAATTTCAAGTAAACAAAGACAAAACTTCAGAGGTCAGCTGGGCCGTTGTGTGTATGAGCTTCAGGTCACCATCTTTTCACTCTCCTTAATTGGGACACTCTTTGTCTGGTTTCTCCTCAGAGGCCTGTCTGATATGGGTAACCCTTCAGCATAGCCCTCTGAGTCATTGAAACACGGAAGCCCCTCCACCACTACAAGGTGGTGTCCCTTCGGAGGGGCCTAGGTGGCACTTGTAACAATAATAAAAAAAAAATTTAAATACCTCCCAAGCATACTGCTGTGATGGAGATGACATTTGAGGCTGGTATACAGGCTGGAAAAAAAAATTTTTTTAAGTTCTTTTTTTTGGTGGGAGGGGGTTGGTGACCACTGGGGGAGTCAGGGGAGGTTATCCAGGCAGTTGGGGCACTTTTTGGGGACTTGTTCGTGAAAAAAAAAAGGGTCCAGAAAAAGTGACCCAAATTCTCGCTTCTGGTGCCCTTCTTTTTTCCATTATCGGCCGAGCGCACCCATCTCTCCTCGGCCGATAAACACGCCCCAGTCCCGCCTTCACAACGCCTCCGACACGCCCCTGTCAACTTTGTCCGTTCCCATGACAGATTGCAGTTGTAGGCGCCCAAAATCGGCTTTCGATTATACCGATTTGGGTGCCCACGGGAGAAAGGCGCCCATCTCCCGAGTTGGGTCGAAATATGGGCGTCTTTCTCTTTCAAAAATAAAATGGTTATTCTACTAAGCTTATTTCTTCTTGTAATGGGATGTTTATCAATGGAGAAATCACTTTTGAAAGTTGTCCCTATTCCATGTACCTGCAGCAAAAAGGGCAGCACTTGGGGTGGGGTTGAACAGCAAAGCTAAATTACATTTAGAAATGTCAGTTTGAAATCCCCACAATTACCTTATCCCGTAGCACTGGATTTTTAAAGGGAAAGTCATGCGGACTTTCCCTTTGAAAACTATCTTGCAGGTCACCAAGTTGCAAAACTGCCCTCAGAATGGGTAAAAAGCCTTTGAGAACCAGGCTCTAAATGTCAGGGCCTGGCTCACTACAATGAAAGATTTTAACATACTACTACTACTACTTATTTCTATAGCTACTAGACATGCACAGCACTGGACACCAAACATGTATGAGACAGCCCCTGCTCAACAGAGCTTACAATCTAATCAAGGCAGGCAAACAGGACAAATAAGGGATATGGGAGTTATTTATGGTGGGAATGACTAAAACAGACATGGGTACTGAACAAGTGAATAGGAGTTAGGAGACGTACATCAGCCAAACAATTCCCAGTACGGGTCAAAATTAACACTTTAAAAAATGCTTTAAAATGTATTAAACAAGACTGCTTAAAAAAAGTTCAACAAATATAAAGGCTATCCACCTTTGCTTGTATATAGTGAAATTCTTCAACACAGACCCCTTCTCTTCTTATTCTTAAGTACTTGTGCATTGCTGCAGAATTGTGTTTTTTCACTGGATTTCTGCACGACAGGCTGTCTCTAGGGTATATCTCTCTCCTGCACTCTCTCCAGCAATGGATGTATCTCCTGCCACCGTCTACCTCCAGCATTTTCCTATGGGTTAAGTATCTGTCTCTCATATTTGTGTTAGACAGTTCTGTTGCCAAATCTAGGGTTCAGCTGACACTAAAACCTGAATCCAGACTGGGACACCAAAGAGGTCATATGGTAAAAAGGTCAGCCCACTGCTCCTGCTAGCTTGAGATCACCCCCGCTCCAACCTAATAGAGGTTGGGAAAAATTATACAAAAGGGGTCAAGAAATATCTGTCTGTTCATACGTATGGGGGCAAAATACCTCTCCAAAAACATAATAGAAAAATCCAGTAAAAAAAAAAAACAAAAAACCATCACATCCAATTAGAAAATAGGTCAAATCATACTGGAGAGTTCTAAAGAAACAAGCTACCCCTCCTCCCCTCCCCCCAACTAAAACAACCCAATACATTTCAGTAGGAGAAGGAATTACAACTTCTGTAGTACAGAAAGTTACATACAGTGAAACAGTTAAGAGAATTCCTCCTTGTCTACTTACTCAACCTTACAACTTGATAAAACTAACTCCCCACTCCCAAAAAAACACACCTCTGCAACTGGCCCATCACCATGTCCTCCACAAACTGGCCCACATCCTGCAAATGGCTACCCCCCCCCCCCCCCACACACACACACACACTCCAGCACCTTTCAAACTGTCCCTTGCATACACAAACAAAAAAAGAAATATACAAAACGCATATGTATGCACACACATGCATGCAAAAGAGACACACACAAGCAACATAAATACAAAGACATGAGCATGTGTACAAACACAGACATGCATGAGCAAAAGGAGTTGGAAAGAATTCCATAAGTCAAAAAAAGATATTCCATGTCAGTTTCTGCAATTTTTACACATTTGTTTGTTAACTATCTAAATTAATGCCTAAACATCACTAACATGACAAGAAAAACAGCAAAACTAAATGAACACAAATGGAGCCTTTAAGCTGTGCATGAGACAAATTATAAAACAGTTTTTACACAATACAAGGCTGCAGTCCAATCGGTTAAATGTGCATATTACACATCTCAGGCAGAAGATAGTTTTTTTTAGATTCAAAGAAACTAATATCTTTTGTAGGCTGACAACTTTGAATTCAGATAATATTGACATTCTGCTTTGTCCTTCTGCTGACCAGTTAGCTTCTTAGTTTTTGGAGAAAATTTATAAAATTAGAACTTTATTTACCCCTAATTTAGAATTAGTAGTTAATTCAACCTCTTTTAGTGTGTTTGACTGCTATCCCAGCTGACAGATTGTGGTCTGATTTTCCTCTCAACAGTTGACAAAGCTACAATTTGTTGAAAAAAAAAAACCCCATTCCAAATCCAGTTGTACATTGGATAGTTGTCTGGCTTACTTGATAGCTAATCCCCCAGAAAATACAACTGAGTGGATAGTAACCATAGAAAACAATTTTCTATAAATGGTGTCTTTTCCATCCTTACTGGGTGATATAATCTTGACACCAATTCTTAAGGGTGCAAAGCTGGATGCTAGGCAACCTGCTAATTATCAGCCTGTAGCTAGTATTCCATTGTTTGCTAAGTTCTTAGAGGCCTATGTGGCAGAGTTACTGTTTGATTTCCTAAGTTTAATTTACATCATTTAGTTTGGGTTTAGGCCCTTCCATTCAACTGAAGCAGTATTATTGCCAATCACGACTGAAGTGAAAGCACTATTTGCTTGGGGTAAGTCATCTGTACCGATACAGTTTGATCTCACAGCTGCATTTTACACAGTAGATCACAACATCTTACTATATAAATTGAGTACGCTGGGTATAACGGGTAAGGTTTTGAATTGGATGCAAGAATTTCTTACTCTGATTTTACAGGGTAAAAATGTCAAATGCTCTTTCATCAGATTGGAGATCACCTTGTGGTGTGCTCCAGGGCTCTCCACTCTCACCATCCTTGTTTAATGTTTATATGTATTCATTTTGTCATGGTTTTTCCACCACTGGGTCTATGTATTTCTCATACGCAGATGACATGTTTGTATTAATACCGATTAACAATGACAGTTCATCCATTTTGTCAAGTGTTTCACCTTGTATAAATAGAATTGAAGACCAATGTACTATAAATGGGTTCAAATTAAATAGGGACAAAACCAGACTCCTATGGTTTAGCAGACAAGAGAATGCCATTCCTACAGAATTAGTTTTACCGGATAGGTTAATCGTAAAAGTGGAAAAAGTATCAAAGATACTTGGTGTCTTTTTGGACATCTCTATCAATGAACCTCAAATTAATGCTGCAACTAAAGATGTATTTTTTAAATTACATCAACTTAGGCACATTAGAACATTATTACCAGAGAAGCATTTTTCCATCTTAGTGCATTTGTTTTATCTTTAGATTATTTTAATTATCCTTACCCACGTGAGAAACTTCTTCAAATAGTTACAATAATCACATTTCCCAGTAACTTGTCCTTTGATTTTTATGTCTTTATTCTTTATTTCTTTTATAAACCATAAATTCAAAATTTTAAATTAACACTACTATCCTCACACCTTCACTCGCATTACATTCGTACACCTCACTACAATCATACATCAATCATATCCACTGCAGTGAATATCAAAACCAGGTCTCTTGTAACAGGAAGCCTAAAGGATACAACTATACATCAATTATACACCCATTTTATGTGGTCATTTTACCTCCCTGTGACCACCGTTACTACTGTAATTGCTCTAATTGTTTCTTTCAGAGTCCTGTGAAAGGCTATCACAAGTCTATTGTACTCCCTTAACTTGGGTCGTTTTATATCTCCTGCGAGTCCTGGTTCTTTAAATGTTTTCTTCCTAGTGTTCTTATAACATCCTCCGGAGAGCTGCCACCACTGCCGTCTCTCCTCTGCTTTTTTTGTCTTCACTGAACTGTATATTCTTTTCTTGCAACTCTTTAATTTCTCCACTATATCAACACAATTGTGTTTCACTCTAGGCGTCTTCAGGGGCAATGACTTATACCATGCCAAATATAACTCTGTTTCTTCAGCTCGGTCAGGTCGGAACTCAGACCGACTTGCCAAACATGGTGCTGAGCTCTTCTCGGACGCCACGCATGCATGTGGCTGAGATTAATTTCTGGGGCCTTGGATTTGAGACATGCCCCTGTTGGAGAAAAGCCCGCTTGACGGGCTTGATGTGGGGATATGAACAAATGGAACGCAAACTTATAAAGGGTCTCTCCATGCAAAATGTGTTAGACATGTTTTGATATACCCAGTATAAAGGTCCTCAGTTGATCTGAAGAAAGTGATATTTGTATATCTACTGACCATTGGTACGCCAAGAGGGCATAATCTACTTCCTTCGATGTGTTTTGAAGAAACTTGTGATGAAATGTGAGGGATACCTGCAACCGTGACCCCAAAGTGAGAGCCTCTTCCAAGGTGTCCTGCACATCCTCTGCTAAGTCTGTCCATAATAAAGAATGCACACAGTGCTGTAGCTGAAGATAAGCAAAATAATCTCTGTGTAGAAGTGAGTATTCCATCTACAAGTTCCCAAAAGATTTCATCTTGCCCTCGTTTGTAAGAACTTGCAATAGGTAGACCGTTCCCTGCTGTGTCCAACAAGAGAACACACTTTTTCCCTGCCCTGGCGGAAAGGCAGGGTTATCACAAATGGAGAGGTAGGGAGTGGATGGCACTGAAAAATGATGTCTTTTGCACAGTCATCTCCAAATAATCTGACAGGTCTTTAACTGAGCACATGCCTGGAGGAACCCCCAGGGCAGTCCACCATCTGTATGAAAAATGACACTGAAGTGCAACTGAGGCCTGTTGGGTTTATAAGATGTTTGATGGTTCTTGTCCTAAGTATTTGATCACACTTTTTTCTTTTACATTTATAGTTGAAATTTGCTTTGAACCATATTTTGGGAGTTGGCAGAATACAAGTACTATATCATATCATATATCATAACCCATGTGAAGTCTATAATATACAGTATAAGCTTGACAATGAAATTCCTCTTACAAAGTTTTCTTTTTTTAAGCTCAAAATGAAAATGGTCATAAAGGCTTCAGCTGCAGATTTTTGTACTTGAATCACTCTAGTTTAATTCTACCAATTAAACCATTTTTAAACACTGGGGCAGCACTCACGAGTTGAGCTGCAGAAGGACTTCCTACCTGAACTATAATCACAAGACTGGTGACATCACAGCCAGTTGGATTTTCTGGATATCCATAGTGAAAATGAATGCAATGAAACTGAATATTCTGGGTCTCTAACGTACACAAATTTTTTTTTTTTTTTTGTTAGATTTTTTATTAAAGATTGCTCAAATACAAAATAGCCAACAATCGGCTGTTCATCAACATATTTTTCCACATCAAGCTTGTTTAATTCTAACTTTAACTTTCCCTCCCCTCCCTCCCTATCCCAGTGGTGTGTTTGATTGTTCTTTATACTGTTCATAAAGTGTCCATATTTTGTTGAAAATCCGCATGGAGCCTCTTCGCATGGCTGTCAGCTTTGACATTTGGTATAAGTATTCAACTCTTCCAGTTGCTATTTGTAATGTTGGTGGTTGCAGCTGTTTCCATGCCCGGGCTATTCCAAGCCTTGCTGCCACAAAATATTGAGTCGCCAGTCTGTGTTGCCAGCCAGATATCTCATCTGGTTTAAAATGTAGAAGGCAGTGTTCTGCCCTCCATGGGCATTGTCTTTGTATAACTGTATCAACCAGCTGCAGTAACTCTTTCCAGTATTCTTTTATTTTCTCACAGGACCACCATATATGTAGGAATGTGCCTCTATGGCCACATTCCCGCCAACATTGACCTGATGCTTCCGGGAACATCTTTTGTAGTCGGTCTGGTGTGTAATACCACCCATAAAACATCTTAAAACCATTTTCATTCACCGTTTGTGCTATGGATGACTTAAGTAGATATTTATAAGTACTTTTCCACACCATTGTGGAGTATGTATTCTGCAATATCTCTTCCCATCTCCTTTGATATAGTACCTGAGGATCAGTCTGTCCCAGCAGAGCCAGGTATATACGTGTTATCCCTCCTTTGCCTCCTCCTCTAATAATCGCATGTTCTAGATCTGTTTCAGCTAGGTCTAATTCGTCTTGCGCTTTCTTCATAAGGAAATTACGCAGATTGCAATAATAGGTAAGATCTCTCTCTATCAGACCATATTCCTCCTGAAGGTCTGCAAAACCAATCATTTCTCCATCTTTCCATGTTTGCCCTAGTGTGCGCAACCCTGCTTGGGCCCATTTGTCAAAAATCTTCTCCGATCTCCCCAATGAAAACCCTTTTGCCCAACGTATTGCTGTCTGCCGATAATACACTCTTTCCGGAAACAGACGTCTCCTCAATTGATACCACGTCCATAAAGGATGTCTCAAACCAATAGGCATTGCTCTTATTGTGGGCACTAGTTCCTCTTTTGGTACCCATAAAATATCTTCTATTTCTCGCCTGCCCAACCATGCTCTTTCCCAATGAAGCCATTTCTTAGATGCCCCAGGTGACCACTCTGCCAAGACCCTAATCTGGGCTGCTTGGTAATATAGGTAAAAGTTAGGGACTCCCATACCTCCTCTCTTCCATGTTTGAAACATCATAGATCTCCTTACTCGTGGTGGGCGTTTCCTCCAGATATATGCAAACATTTTGCGATTTAGCTTTGTAAAAAAGCTTGCAGGTATTGGGATCGGGATTGCCATAAATAAGTACAGCAATTTCGGTAGCAGCATCATTTTGATAGCATGTATGCGCCCCTGCCAAGATATATTGAGTCCTTCCCATCTGTCTAATTCCTGAAAAAGTTCTTCTGCTTTCTTGGGGAAATTAGCTGCATATAGCCCCTCTAGTTGTGAGGTTATCTGTATGCCCAAATACTTAATAGTCTTTTTCGCCCACACAAAGGGAAATTCAGTCCTAAGAACCTCTAATTCTTTGGGAGGCACTGTGAGATTCAAAAAGGTGGATTTTTCCAAGTTCGGCTTAAACCCTGATAATTTCCCATATTGCGTGAGGTGTTCTATTACCCTCTTTATAGAAGTTTCTGGTTTCACAATTGTGAGCAATATATCATCGGCAAACAGCATAAGTTTGTGTTCTCTCCATCCTCTCACCACTCCCTTCACCTCCCCATCTTTCCTAAGCATGCAGGCTAGCGGCTCCAGTGACAGAGCGAAAAGAAGTGGAGATATCGCACATCCCTGTCTGGTCCCACGTTGGAGCTTAAATGTTCTTGTATAAGACCCACTAATTTTTAAAGTTGCTAGTGGACCTTGATATAGTAACTTTAACCAACTCAGAAACTTCCCCTCTATCCCTACCCATTGCAATACTTGGAATAGAAACAACCAGTCCACTCTATCGAATGCTTTTTCTGCATCGATTGATAACAATACTGCTGGGGTCTGGTCGTCTCTCACCTGTTGGATAATGTGCATCAGACATCTGGTATTGTCAAACGTCTGTCGCCCCGCTATAAATCCCGCTTGATCCTCATGAACTATACCCGGAATCTGTTTTTGTAGTCTGCAGGCCAATATCTTTGTAAATAGCTTGTAATCCACATTCAAAAGCGAGATTGGCCTGTAGGAGCTACAAAGCCGGGGGTTTTTCCCCGGCTTCAATATTAAAGTTATTGCTGCTAATCTCCATGTATAGGGTAATTCCTGCGACTCTGATAAATCATTAAACACTTTCAGTAGGACTGGGGCCAGATGTTTGCTATACACCTTGTAGAACCTAGTGGGGAATCCATCTGGCCCCGGGGCTTTACCATTTGCCATATCTGTTATTGCCCACATTATCTCCTCTAGTGAAATGGGTGCCGACATCTGCTCGGATCCTCCTCTTTCCACCCGCGGGAGGTCCGCCCCTTGTAAATACTGCTCTATTTCATCTACCTCTGGGACTTGTTCTGGTTCATATAAATTTGTATAGTAATTCAAAAACTCCTCTTGAATCTGTTCCATCTGTGTTACAAAGTTCCCATCAGTTGTTTGTATGCCCCCTATATGATTACGTTGTGCTAGCTTTTTCAATTTACAAGCTAGCAGTCTACCCGCCTTATTCCCTAGTTCAAAGTGTTCCTGTTGTGTCTTTTGTAGTTTAGCGGCCACTTCTGCCAGCTGCAACTCTTGAAGTTTGTTTCTCAGCTCGTTTAATTTTGTCTGCCCCCTTGTGTCTGTGGGTATCTTTTTATGTGCTTGTTCTAGCTTTAATATTTCAGTCCTAATACTCTCTTCTTGTTCCACTCGTGTTTTGGTTATGTGTGCTCCTAATGCTATTAATTGTCCTCTAAGGACCGCTTTTAGACCTTCCCACAAATATTCTGAGCGGATCTCACCCACATCGTTGAATTTAAGATATTCCTCAATATATTTTTCTATCACTGGGATGTTTTTGGGATCCATTAGGATTGCCTCATTTAACCTCCAGTATCGCTCTCCCACCTGTCTAATTCCTATATGTAATTCTAATACCACCGGAGCGTGGTCCGACCAGGTGCGTGGCTCTATATTGATCTTACTTATGGTATTAGCCACTGTCACATCTCCCATCCATCCATCTATTCTAGAATAAGATCTATATTTAGCAGAATAGTATGTATAGTCTCTTTCCTGTCCGTGTTTTGCCCTCCAGAAATCTGTCAATCCCCATCTGGCCAAGAAACTTTTCAATCCTTTCCTATCTATTTTAGCATATACAGCTTGGCCTGTAGAGTTATCTAACGGGGGATGAATCGTGACATTAAAGTCTCCCCCTAAGAGGAGTCGACCTTGTTGATGCTTTTGCAATTGTAATTCCACTTTTTCTATAAACTGTTTCTGCCCGGAATTCGGGGCATAAATATTAACAATGGTGTACTGAGTATTATATAGTGACACTTTTACCAGCAGGAATCTGCCTTCTTTATCAGTTACTGTATGTTGAACCTGCCAAGGAAGTGAATCCGACAGTGCTATTAATACCCCTCTCTGTTTAGACTTGTCCATACATGATGAAAATAAGATTGTAGGGTATCGCCTATGACCCACCAGTCGCTCGTGACACTTTTTCAAGTGCGTCTCCTGTAACAGCACTATATCTGCTCGCAAGCGTATCATTTCTTTAAATGCTAGCTGGCGTTTCATAGGCGAGTTAAGGCCCCTCACATTGAATGTTACACACTTAAACACTTTATCACCCGATACCATTCTATCAAACTATAATATATCCACCACCGTTTTCCCTTGTCCCTTTCCCCCCTCCCCCCTCCCTCTTTCCCCAATAACCTGAAATAGCATGCCCCCTTCTTCTTTGAAGGCATGCTAAGAAAAATTGTGGACTTCCGTTCACGTCTTCTACACCAGTCCATTTAAGCGCTTTGGCCCTTAATGATTTACAGGCACCGCTCCCGCTGACTCATGATCAGAGTTTAGC
The DNA here is from genome assembly GCF_901765095.1 of Microcaecilia unicolor. Classification (NCBI taxonomy): domain Eukaryota; kingdom Metazoa; phylum Chordata; class Amphibia; order Gymnophiona; family Siphonopidae; genus Microcaecilia; species Microcaecilia unicolor. Next base: position 147,928,333 of record NC_044039.1, on the reverse strand, counting down.
CTGACTCTCTAAGCAAAAATTTAGTTCCAATGTGCAATGTGTTGTCATGTGCCTTTCTCTGCCACAAGCCGTTGTTCTGATGCTTGTCTTCTCAGCCGTCCTCGCCCCTGTGAGACTCTCTGCCATCGCTGCTTGCTCTTTTTCGGAGGTCCATTGGTTTGGTGTGCTGTGCTCGCTGTTGTCTCCTTGTTCTGCCCCAAAAACTCCTGGGCCTCCTCAGGCGTGACCACTCGTCGTTGCTTTCCCTCCTTATAAAACACTAAGGCAAAAGGATGCTGCCACTTGTATTTGATTCCTTCATCTTGGAGCTTTTCCGTTAATGGACGTAGCGCTCCTCTCCTTTTCAATGTGGTAGCCGCTAAATCTTGAAATAGTTCAATGGGATATGTCTCCCATATTATGGGGCTAGCTACCCTTGCTTGGCGCATGACATCCTCTTTCATTTTGAACTCTGTAAAACAAGCCACAATGTCTTTAGGCACATTAGCCTTTCTCGGACCCAGTGCCCTGTGCGCACGTTCTAGTTTAATTGTTTCGGGTGCCACTGTGTGCTCCGGGGTAGAGAGCAGATGGGCCGCTATATCCTGCACTGCTTTTTCGCAGTTGATAAATTCTGGTAGCTCCGGTAGGCCCCGTACTCGGATGTTAGCTCGCCGGCTTCTATTTTCAAGGTCTTCCACCTTGTCCGTGAGAAATCTCATGTTTGCTTGTTGCTCACCCATTTGCTGTTCTAATCCCGCTATCATATCCGCATGTTCTTCAAGGCCCACTTCAGTTTCATTAACTCGATTTCCCAGTTCTTTGATCTCCTCTCTGAGGTCTGCGCTCAATTGCGCAAAGTCACGCCGCATCTCTTTAATGTCTTTTTTAATATCCAACAGCCAGGTACTCAGCTGTTCCCATTTATCTGGTGCCAGCTCATTTTCCTGCGTTTCTTCGTGTGCGCCCTGCGCATATGTAGGCCGCTGGCTTAGGGAGGCCCCTTGACTCGGCTGATCACCTGCCTGCCTGTCCGCCACGTGGTCGCGGTCCCGATATGCGAATGCAGTTAAATCCGCCGTTTTGGGTTTCGAGTGCGCCATCTTCGGGAGCGCGTGTCTTCCACTGTCTGTTCTACTACACGCCTTCTGTTTCGGGCTCTAATTGCTCTTCTTTTAAGCTGGTATTCGGGCTGGTGTTCGGGAGCTGCGCGTTCAGACCGCCATTGCAGTTCGTGACGTCACCGGAAGTCCTTTCGTGACGTCACCGGAAGTCCTAACGTACACAAATTTTTATCATGCCTTTTCATTGTGAATGTCCTAAAAATCTGACTGGGGTCACAAGGATAGGTTTGGGAAAGCCTACTGTAAAACAGATCTTTAAAATGAGCCTAGAAAGGATGGAGAAAAGTCAATTCCTTTTAGCAACCAAGATGAACCCAGATGCCTCAGAACCTCCACCACAAGCATTCACACATCAAGGAAAAGACAGTTTTCAAAACTTGATTATATAGCATAATTACCTCAAACCTTATTCAATTCTAGAAGTTAACTTCAAGTCGAGGGATTACTGGGTCACCCTTAAGAATCAGTTAAAGGTGTTTAGACTAGAACTACACTAATCATTCTGCAGCTCTAAAATAATAATAATCATAAACCTGTGGCACTGAACATGTTCAGTTCCATATATGTTCGTATTCCTCATAGTACCGTTGAAAATTTCCTGAGGGTGAAATGTATGCAGGACAAAGGGAAGGCAAATACTCCTTCAGCTCAGTAAGAACATTACTTGCAAAAAAAAAAAAAAAAAAAGTTCAGGCTTCCTCATAGCTATAAATATTTCATCTGTCTAGTCTGCCTCCTACTTCAAAAGTGCCAGATCTTTCAGTGGTACTACTCCTCCGTGTCAACACAAGCTGAAGAAGTCAGTACTCACAGCTCAACTCCTATAGTGACACTATAATTATAAACAAAAGGAAGAAAAGGACTTCTCCTATGGCTTTATGCAGCTGAAAAAATACTACCACCCAGGCTGTTTCTGACACTTGATCCAACAAACTGCAAATGAGCTTTCACTCTTATGAAGAAAATTAAATGTCAAAATCTGACCTCTAAGATTGTTTATAAAAGGCAGAAAAAAATAACTATTACTCAAAAAAGAAAAAAAAAGCTGGTTATTAGTCAAAAGGAATGTATGTTTTTTTTTCTCTACACAAAAGCATGAAACAAGCACTGAAGATTTCTGTGAGAAAAGGTATTGTAGAGCTTAGCAATTTGTGTAGATGGGCAGACCAGACAGGCCTTGCAAGTCTTCATTAGTCATCATTTTCTATGTTATATAGAAACACAAGCAAAAACGCCCATTTCAGAACAAATGAAACGGGCCCTAGAAAGGCTATCGTCAAAGCGTGTTCTCATCTCCCTCCCCTGCCCTCCCCTCCAGGTCCAGCAATTCTCCCCTCCCCTGCTCTCCCATCCATGTCCAGCGATTCTCCCCTCCATACCTGGTCGCAGCGGCGACAGGCTCAGCTCGCGTCGCCTCCAGCCTTCCCTCTTAGTGTCCCGCCCTCCTCTGATGTCATTTCGTCTTTCCGTGAGGGCGGGACACTGAGAAGGAAGGGAATGCTGGAGGCGAGCTGAAGTGAGCTCATTTGCATACGGTTATGAACCTAGACAGCCAACCACCAAGGACACAGATGGACAAATTATTATATAGAGAGATAATATGTTCCAGCCATTGAATGATATTTTTTGGCTTAATGCAGCTGATCCTGAGATTTTATGCACTGCAATAAACTTACATGATGACAAATTGTTCTTAGATCTATGAACTAAATTGATTTTTTGAAAAAAAAAAATAAAGGGTGCCATTTATTACTGCTGAAATCCACAGCAGATGAGCTACTGGTCTGTTGCTGCATAGCCCTATTATTGCCTTTTCAAAGTGCAAAAACAGACTAAAGAAAAAAATCTAGTCACTCTAGAAAAAAATAAAAGTTTATCTTACAACTGGCAGATGAAACTCAGTGAACCAAAAAAGTAATTTGAGTCAACCTGGAAGGAAATATCTTCTCAGCACACAGTATGAAGAGAGAAGGCATGCTGTGCTTAAAAGCAGCCTGGTTACTGTCACCAGTTTCCACACTGAGTGCACAGCAAGGAAGTCTGTTCCATTTGACCTGGGTATATACATTTTAAAGGAATAACACACGGAAAAAAAAGAATGACAACACGCTGATCTTAGCAACATTCTTCAGAGATTTATGTTAACAGGGATGTTTGTGAAAATTCTCTAGGAATGGAAATCACAGAATCCAGTGTGCAGAACCCCACAACTACTACCAACAGCTATCAATCACAAATGTGACTGGTTTTGAAAGACAAGTTCCTAGCTTTGCAAAGAGACAAACCATTAAAATATGGGACAGGAGAAGCATTAAATCATAGAAAACCGGACATGAACTAAAAATACCAATATCAAGGATGAGAGGGTTTAAATGGACGTGATGAGTCATTTTCAATTAGATGGCTTTCGTATGGTCTATTCTGGCACAAGCCTATTAAAAGAAATGAGGCTGCATGTTTTATTGCATAGACTGGTGGATGAGAGGATTTGTTTTGGCCCGGGGGGGGGGGGGGGGGGGAGAATGAGAAACAAATGGAGTTTATATATATATATATGTCTCTAAAAATTAGAGGTTCCTTTTAGGCCTTTATGTTTGAGAAGCGATTTGTTTTACATAGTGTATATTTTGCTTCTTATGTTTGATGTTTATCGCCTTTTCTTTGTAATGTTGACTTGAGCTTCTAATAAAAAGACCTCTAAAAAAGAAAAAGAAATAGAAATGAGGCTGCAGAAAGAAAGAAAGTGACATGAACATCTAGGATGACAGTATCAGTTATTAAACTGCCAGCTCAACTCCATTCCTCCACAAAAATTGTTGAATTAGGCAGCACTTGTTAAAGAAAATGATGGTGACCCAAAAGTGGGCAGAAGTACCTAGATTGGCAATCACAGCTAGGGAGCATTCAACAAGTACAACTCCAAGTGGCATGCCAGGGAGCAGAGTATGCTACGGATTATGCAAGCTGACCCACCCACAATATACTAAATATAAATCAATGACAATTAATTCAGCAACAGAACTATATAGAATCTTAGACCTTTAACAAGGAGAATGACAATCCCAAGCAGTCTGCCACCTTGCCAGCCAAGGGAATGTCATTTGAACACATTCCCCCTCAAAAAAGCCACTGTTAAGTAATACTTGAAATTGAACTTGAATAGGTAGGCCCCTGAATTTACAGACCCATGACATCTGACCATCCAATTTCTGTGCCTCACTCAACCCACAGACCCATGACCCATTTGCTTGCTCTGCAGGGGAGAATAAGATGGCACAGCATTGCTTTGACTTTGAGGACGAGCTTAGCTCAAACACTGAACACTCAGGCCATACGGTGCACAAAAATGGACTGTTTGATTGTATACTGCTCTGCTCTACGATTGTATTAAGAGTGGTTTAGCAAATACCAAATAAACCATGCTGATATAGAGGGCACTACAGTAGTCAATGCAACTTAATATTCATGAATGAGGGTGAGAACAGTCCTATCTAGGAATGGCATAATAAATCTAATCTGACAAAGAGTTAAGAAATATCAAAGCAGTGATTTGAGGCTCAAAGGAAAATCCAGAATCAATTATCACTCCTGAAACTGAAAGGGAGGAGCTTAAGCTAAACATCTATCCATCCTGGGAAGGGGCAAGAGAAGTGAATTACAGACAAAGACTTTTCATTATCGCTTGACATTTCTGAAAACTGAATATAAGGTGATTTGACTCAAGCCAATAGGCAATCTGTAACAGACAATGGTTCAATGGATCAAGATTAAGAACGTAAGAACATAAGTATTGCCATACTGAGATAGACCAAAGGTCCATTAAGCCCAGTATCCTGTTTCCAACAGTGGCCAATCCAAGTGACAAGTACCTGACAAAATCCCAGAACAGTAAAACAGATTTTATGATGCTTATCCTAGGAATAAGCTGTGGATTTTCCCAAGTCCATCTTAATAATGGCTTATGGACTTTTCTTTCAGGAAATTATCTAAACTTTTTTTTAAACCACACTAAGCTAACTGGTTTTACCACATTCTCTGGCAACGAATTCCAGAGTTTAATTATTCGTTGACTACATAAGTACATAAGTATTGCCATACTGGGACAGACCAAAGGTCCATCAAGCCCAGCATCCTGTTTCCAACAGTGTTTTAAATTTAGTACTTAATAGTTTCATTGCGTGCCCCCTAGTCCTTGTATTTTTGGAAAGAGTAAACAAGTGATTTAAGTCTATCCATTCCACTCCACTCAGTCATTTTATAGACCTTTATCATATCTCCTCTCAGCCGTCTCTTCTCCAAGCCGAAGAGCTCTAGCCACTTTAGCTTTTCCTCAAAAGGAAGTCAACCCATCCCCTTTTATCATTTTCGTTGCCCTTCTCTGTACCTTTTTTTTTTTTAATTCCGCTATACCTTTTTTGAGATGAAGTGACCAGAATTGCACACAGTATTTGAGGTGTGGGTGCACCATGGAGGAATATAAAGGCATTATAATAGTCTAAATTTTGTTTTCCATTCCTTTTTCCTATAATTCCTAACATTTGAAATACGGCGACCAGAACTGAATGCAATACTCAAGGTGAGGTTGCACCATGGAGTGATACAGAGGCATATTTTCAGTCTTATTCACCATCCCTTTCCTAATAATTCCTAGCATCTTCTTTGCTATTTTTGGCTGCCGCCACACAATGAGCAGATTTCAGTGAATTACCTACGACGACACCTATATCTTTTTCTTGGGTACTGACCCCCAAGGTGCATCACTTTGCATTTGTCCACATTAAATTTCATCTGCCATTTGGATGCCCAGTCTTCCAATTTCTTAAAGTCTTCCTACAATTTTTCACAGTCTGCACGTGTTTTAACAATCTTGAATAGTTTTGTGTCATCTGCAAATTTAGTCACTCACTCATTCTGATATCTGTTATCATTTATACATTTGTTAAATAGCACTGGTCCTAGTACTGATCCCTGTGGCCCTCCACTATTTATCCTGCTCCATTAACAGAAATGATCATTTAACCCTACCCTCTGTTTTCTGTCCAATAACCAATTCCTAATTCACACCAGAACATTACCTACTATCCCATGATCCTTTAATTTTCTCAGGAGTCTCTCATGAGGAACTTTGTCAAAACCTTTCTGAAAATCTAGATACACTACATCACCTGGCTCACCTATATCCACATGTTTATTCACGCCTTCAAAGAAATGAAGCAAATTGGTGAGGCAAGACTTACCTTGGCTGAAACCATGCTGACTCTATCCCATTAAACCATGTTTATGTGTTCTGTAATTTAATTCTTTATAATAACAGATTCCACTACCTGGCACTGATGTCGGCGTTACATTGGCCAACCTCCAATCTTCAGGTACTTTGGCCGATTTTAATGACAGAGGGAATAATGTAAGACTTGTGGGGTTTCCAGAAACAGTGAAAGAAACCAATCTTCTGAAATTAATGGCGACCTGGCTCTCAGAGAATCCAGGTGGTGGAGCAAGCTAACCTGGGAGCATTATAGACAGCTTTGGCAAAACATTTCAAGAGATCTCTTCAGAAGACCAAGAGGGGATAGAAATGTCAACACGGAGCAGTCTTTTCTCCTTTTGTGACTCAGTACACTTGCTGCATAGCAGCCTAGTTCTATATTTACACAGAAACTGGAAAGTATAGATGATTTGGAAATGAAGAAATGTGGATATGACCGAGAGGACATTCAAAAAATAAAAATGGAGCTGAAGGATTGAATTCAATATGGAAAAATAGAAGCATTTTATCTTTCACATTTTGAGTATGTTCCTATTATCAAACTGTTTGGTCTAACCACCATTTTTCTTTTTAGTTGTTATCCTTCAGTTTCAATACAAAAAAAATGTAAAAAACAAAACAAAAACTAACAGACAAGATATGTTGCATTGAAAATTCCTAGGATGGTTATACTTCTAGAGCCAAACACCAACCAAGCTTCACTATCCCGAAGGAAAATGAAGAAGCCGCCCAGGGTTTGTTTTGAAGAGCTGAGGGGGGTGTAAAAACATATGAATTTGGTTTCACTGCACAATCTTTACTAATAACCCAGTAATTGTTTGCAAAAGTTGTGTCCAGCTGCAGTTATATTACAGCTTAGAATAAATGCCTCTGTCAGAAAAGCAGCCCATGGCCAAGATTAGCCTCTGGCACTGAAGCCACAGAGCAAGGCACCAGAGGGAGACAGGAGAATTTAAAGTGGTGGTCCATTCCACAGCTTAGTACATGTATTGCTCGCAAATCTGGCAAAGCAAAAGAACAGAATGGTAGCCTGCGAAATTTAGGTCTCAGCTTTAGAGAACATATGATCGAGTGAGAGTTGTGACCCCTCTGTGCTTTATTCAAAAAGCTGTGTGCATGGGAAAGCTTCAACTAAAGAGCTGAACGGGAATGGGGTTCGCGGGATTCCCATAGGGACGGAAGCAGTTCTGTGGGGTTCCCGTGGAAGTGTAAGCTACACCTGCACCAGCCTCTCATCTACTGAGTAACAAGTTCTTTGAGTGCTGTCTCCTCCTCCTCCTCTTCCTCCTTGCTTTAACAGCACAAATGTGGAAAGTCTTCCATTAAGAGAGACACAAATGATGATGGAATTCAAAAAGGAGTGGAATGAACACAGAGGATCTCTAATTAGAAAATTGAAGTTATAAAAAAAACCAAACCATAAATGGCTGCATGTGTGTGGATGTGTGAAGTAATGCTTAGATGGCGACGCTGGCTGTGATTAACTAGGGTCGATACCGGGAAGACTTGTATGGTCTGTGTCTAATATATGGAAGTCTGGTTTAAGATGGGCTGGAAAGGGCTTAGACAGCAACTTCAGTGGCTGGAACATAAGGACAGTGCTGGACAGATTTTCAAGATCTGTGTCCCACAAATGAGAAGACGCATAGACTAGAGTGGGCTTCAACGACAACTCCAGCAGTTGGAACATAAGGATAGGGCCAGATAGACTTCTATGGTCTATGTTCCAGAAACACAAAAGAAAGACCATAATCAAATAATTAATATCACATTCAGTGATTTAATCATGAATTGATAATGAGTGTGACTATTGGGCAGACTGAATGGACCATTCAGGTCTTTATTTGCTGTCACTTACTATGTTACAATTAATCCTCTTTGCTCCCGGGCTGATGTGCAGACCTCAGCTCTGACATAGGCATGAGCATCAGATGTCAATCTGAACTACTGGCACGTGCATGTGGTGACCTCTCAGAACACAGTGCCAGTAAATCAGAGACAAATCTTACATGTGCACACCAGAGTGTTCCAAGTTTCAACTTCCATTCCTTCCTTGCCTACAGTGCTGTGGCTCAAATTCTCTGAGGGAGCTGACTGGAATTTTCTTTTATGTACCATTAAATTCTTCCAGTGATGGGTGAGGATAGGTTAAATTCTTGCAGGGACGGAGGGGGGGGGGGGGATGGGTTAAATTCTTGCGGGGACGGGTTGGGATGGGTTAAAGTTTTGTGGGGATGGATGGGAATGAGTAAGATTCCAGTGGGGACGGGTAAGATTCCGGCGGGGATGGGCAAGATTTCTGTCTCCGTGCAACTCTCTAGCTCGAACATACATATCAACTCTTGGCCTTTTCTAGTTATCCCACAGCAGGAATATTAGATGCCTGAAATGGGAGGTGAAGCACCTTACAGAATTACTGTACAACTGCAGTTTAACTACCAAAAACATGAGATTGCTGTTCATGTAAGATACATTGAAACACACTGATTTCTAACCTTTCTTAAATGTGCACAGATTTCCAATACCGAAGGAAAGCAGATCCATCCATTCAGGTAGTCTTCCTTTATCGCTTCCCACACACAGAGAACCTAATCCACATTGTTATTCCTCAAATCCTGAGTATGCCAAAGTTTGTTTCCTCTTAAGTACCTTAGGATCTGCTACCTGCTAAAGTTTCAATTGCTGGCTCTCATTATGATTAAAATGGATTTAATATACTGCCATTTATAAAAAAAATACAGAATGGTGGTTCACAATACATAGAAATTAATTCAATGAAACAGAAAAGTTCAGAGTTCTTCAAAGCTCTACTGCCAATCATGAATCAGAATTCTCACATAAAAACAGAAAAACATAGAAAATGATGGCAGATACAAGGCCATATGACTTATCCAGTCTGCCCATCCATATCAGCTCCTCTCTATTCCTTTCCCTACGAGATCCTATCTGCATAACCCATGCTTTCTTGAATTCAGATACTGTGTCTCCACCACTTTCACCAGAGACTATTCCATGTATCCGCCACCCTTTCAGTAAAGAATTTCCATAACTCCTGAGTCTGTTCTCATTTAAATGTTATCTTAGGCCTTCTTATTCCAGAGCTTCCTTTCAGTTAGGAGGCTTGCCTCCTGTGCATTTATGCCACAGAGATATTTAAATTTCTCTACCATATCTCCTCTCTCTCACTTTTCTTCCTCTTTATATCTTTTTGAAGGTGCAGTCTCTAGAATTGTATAAAGTACTCTAAATAGGGCCTCACCAAAGATGTATACAGAGGGACTATCACCTCCTATTGGCTATTTCTCTCCCTATGCATCCAAGCATCCTTGTGGCTTTTGCCATCACTTTTTCTACCCGTTTGGCCACCTTAAAATGGGAAAATTAGGTTCTTACCTTGGTAATTTTCTTTCCTTTAGTCATAGCAGATGAAGCCATTACCTATGGGTTGTGTCCATCAACCAGCAGGGGGAGATAGAGAGCACTCAACTTTTCACAGTGCCACATGGACAGCCAGCTCCACTGCCTCTTCAGTATTTGAAGCTTCCAAAGCAGTATGGCAAACTGCAATGGGAATAACATGAACTTTCCTCACAGCGAACGATGGCCCCTTAACAAGGGCATGAACTCAAAAGGAGGGAATGAACACATCCTCCTGGAGGGAATAAACTCGTCCTCCTTATTGTATAACTGGAGGGGATACACTCAACCTCCTGGAGGGAATAAACTCATCCTCCAAAACATAAACTGGAGGGAATGGACTCATCCTCCTATAAGTTAACATGAATCCTGTAGACTGTTTTCCAACTTTCTCCCAAGGAAGGAACTTCAGGAAACAAGAACAGAACCTGAAACAGATTCACAGCATGCATTCAATCATACAGGGAGGGCTCATGGCTTCATCTGCTATGACTAAAGGAAAGAAAATTACCAAGGTAAGAACCTAATTTTCCCTTCCTTGTCATCAAGCAGATGAAGCCATTACGTATGGGATGTAACAAAGCAATCCCTATATAGGGTGGGAACAGGTCACACCACGCGCTAGCACTTGTGCTCCAAAATGCACATCCCTCCTAGCAGCCACATCCAGCCTGTAATGTCGGGCAAAAGAGAGCTTAGAAGCCCATGTTGCTGCATTGCATATCTCTTGACGAGAGAGTGCTCCAGTTTCAGCCCAAGAATAAGAAATCGCTCTGGTAGAATGCGCCTTAAAGGCTACAGGCGGAGACCCGGCCGGCAAGCAGATAAGCTGAAAAGATAGTTTCTTTGAGCCAGCGGGCAATAGTGGCTTTAGACACTGGAGACCCTCTGCGAGGACCTGATAGCAAAACAAACAGATGATCATAGATCCTTAAAGAGTTAGTAACTCGCAGATACTGCAGCAGAGTCCTGCGCACATCCAACAGGTGCAACTGCCCAAAAGATTCTGGAAACTCCTCCTTATCAAAGGAGGACAAGAAAATAGGCTGGTTTAAGTGAAATGCTGAAACCACCTTAGGCGTGAAGGAAGGCACGGTCCGAACCGTGACCCCGGACTCTGAGAATTGCAGAAATGGGTCTCTACAGGACAGCGCCTGGAGCTCTGACACCCGTCTCGCCGAAGTAATGGCCACAAGAAAAACGGCCTTTAGTGTCAAATCTTTCTCCGATGCTCGCCAAAGCGAGCCTGCAGGGCCTTCAAAACTAGCCCCAGATTCCAAGCTGCACAGGGTGCTCGCACGGAAGGCCAGAGCCGAAGCACCCCACTAAGAAACCGTGCCACATCTGGATGAGCAGCTAAAGACACGCCTTCAACCTTACCACGAAGGGAGGCCAACGCTGCCACTTGCACCCACAGGGAATTATAGGCCAAGCCTATTTGTACACCATCCTGCAAAAAGTCCAGAATCGGCGAGACAGGAGCCCGCATGGGTGTGATCGCTTTTGAAGCACACCAAGACTCAAACTGGCGCCAAATCCTGGCATAAGCCACGGAAGTAGAATGCTTGCGGGCCTGCAGGAGAGTGGAAATGACTGTGTTTGAATAGCCTTTGTCCCTCAATTGCGCCCTCTCAATCGCCATGCCATAAAACCAGAGCAGCAGGCGTCCTCCATGGCTACCAGGCCCTGTGACAACAGGTTCAGTACCAGAGGTAAAGGAAGGGGAGCCTCCACTAGCATCTGTCGGAGGTCCGCATACCAAGGCCTCCTGGGCCAATCTGGGGCGATGAGGACGAATCTGCAGGAGCACGCGCCCTATCAAGGGCCATGGAGGGAACACATATAGTAGGCCCGGAGGCCAGGGCTGAGTCAAGGCATCCAACCCTGCCGAGAGAGGATCTCTCCGTCTGCTGAAGAAGCACGGGACTTTAGCATTTGAACTTGTCGCCATAAGATCCATCATGGGCTTGCCCCATTTGGCACATATCTGCAGGAATACTTCGTCTGCTAGTTCCCATTCTGCTGGATCGATCTGATGCTTGCTTAGATAATCGGCTTGCACGTTGCTCTGACCTGCAATGTGAGCTGCCGACAGAAACTGAAGATGCAGCTCAGCCCAGTGGCAAATCTGTTCGCCTGCGCGGCCAGTGCTCTGCACTGAGTGCCGCCTTGTTGATTTATGTAGGCCACTGCTGTCGTGTTGTCCGACATCACTCTGACAGCCAATCCTTCCAGGGTTACTTGAAAGGCCAGAAGCGCCTGAAACACCGCTTTCAACTCCAGGCGGTTGATGGACCACTCCAACTCCTCGGGTGTCCATAGACCCTGGGCATGCTTCCCCTTGCATTGTGCGTCCCAGCCCTTCAGGCTGGCATCTGTCACTACTAGACACCAATCTGGGAGCGCCAGCGGCATTCCTCGCTGCAGCATGCTGTCTGAGAGCCACCACTCCATGCTGAGTCGGGCCGCAGGGAGCCAAGAAAGTCTGCATTGATAATCCTGAGAAACTGGAGACCATCTTTGAAGTAGGGAATACTGTAGAGGTCTCAGGTGCGCTCTCGCTCAGGGCACCACTTCCAATGTGGCTGTCATCGATCCCAGCAGCTGGACAATGTCCCAAGCTCGCAGGCGGGGCATCCTCAGGAGCAGACGGACCTGATTCTGAAGCTTGCACCGCTTTAGCTCGGGTAGGTATACATAGCCCGAGTCTATGTCGAACCTGGCCTCCAAATATTCTAGAGATTGCGAGGGGGTCAGGTGACTTTTGGCCATATTGACGACCCAGCCTAGAGATTGAAGTACTGAGACCACTCTGGCTGTAGCTTGATAGCTCTCTGTTACAGAGTCTGCTCTGATGAGGAAATATTGGCCCACTCCTCGGCAAAGAGGGAAAGACGTCCTCCGATGACAGGAAGCGAGGAGGGGGCCGGTGCACCATCATTGAGAGGGTCGCCCCTGAACTCCAGGCCTAGAGCCAGTGGCTGCGGAATGCTTGTCCGAGCGAAAGGAGTTCCTCTGCTGAAAAACGGGCACGAGAAGTGAACCCAGCAGAACGCCCCGGGCGGTACCTTCTAGCTTCACGGAAGAGAGGTCTATAAGAGGAGTGGACCGCCTGGCCCTTGGAGGAAGGCCTCGGCCTATCTTCGGGTAAGCGCTGGGGTTTAGGATCTCCCAGGCCTTTAACAATTTTTTTTCCAACTTCTCACCAAATAGGAGAAGGTCTTGAAAGGGCAACTTCACCAACCTTTGCTTAGAGGCCATGTCTGCTGCCCAATGTCGTAGCCAAATAAGACGGCAAGCCGCCACTGCTGCTGCCATTTGTTTAGCCGAAGCTCTGACAATATCATAAAGGGCATCAGCCAAAAAGGACAAGGCCGACATCCGAGAAGGGCTCCGCTCCATCTCCGGGCTGTTCCACTGCCTGTTGCAACCACGCCAGGCAGGCTCTAGCAGCATAACAACTGCATGCAGACGCCCGAACAGTAAGACCTGCAATTTCAAAGGACCGTTTAAGTGCTGCTTCCAGCCTACGGTCTTGTATATCCTTCAGGGCAACTCCTCCTTCCACAGGGAGGGTAGTTCTCTTTGTCACCGCAGTGACTAGGAAATCTACTTTAGGCATTGCAAAGCGAACCAAATGCTCCTCACGCAGAGGGTATAATTGCCCCATAGCCCTGGAAACTTTCAAAGGTCCCTCGGGGTCAACCCACTGAGCGGAAATAAGCTCTTGGATGGGGTCATGCAAAGGAAAGGCTCGAGCAGGCTTTTTGGTACTAGCCATCCTAGCATTCACAGAGGAGGCCGTGCCACTGTCAGGCTCTCCAATAGAAAGGACCTGTAGGGCATCTGAAATAAGCTCTGGCAGCTCATCACGGTGGAAAATCCTCACCGCGGAGGGATCATCCAGATCTTGTGGTAATTCTGCACCTGACTCTGGCTCCTCAGACCACGAAGGCCTGCCAGAACTCTCCGAATCCTCACAGCCCGACCACGGGGGGGGGGGGGGGGGGGAGGGGGGGGGAGGGGGAGGAGGTGCACCACAGTCTGAAGGGGAATTAGCCCTTCTACGCTTTTCTTTATGCCAATTATCAGGGAAAATAGCCTCAGCGGGCAGTCCCAGGCCAGAATCCACCGGGGGGGGGGGGGGACGACAATAGAAGGGGCCTCAACGACCCTTGAGGGAGAGCTCTTTTCAGCATGCATGCTTTATGAAATAACATAAAATCATGGGGAGAAAAACTTGCCCTGGGCACCCAGATCCCATCCGGGGCTAGCCGCTCCCTGAATAGCCTCAATTCGACGACACTCCTCCCCCCCCCCCCCCCCGGGCTCAGGGCTCTCCGTCTCTACGGAGGCTGCGCCATGCGGAGAATTCAAAATGGCATCCACTGCCAGCACTAAGCGTGAAGAATCATCGCTCGCCATGCTCGGGCCGGCTCTTACACCTGTACAGCATGATTTACAGAGCCCCGCTGCTGATTTGCGCTTGCCACACCGGGAACAGCGCTTTACATTCTCTGCAGCCATCGCCAAAAACGACGGGAAAATTCAAAATGGCGGTTTCGTGCCAAAAACGCCCCGATCGCGGGCCCACCCCGGAGGAGTTAGAAAACACTCTTACCTCACCGGACCGAGTATCACAGCTCCGGTCCCATAGAAGAATCAAAGGAAAACCTCAGTTCCATTTTTTTTTTTTTTTAACGCTGTGAGGAAAGCAGAGGTAATAAGAACTCCGGAGGCTCAGATGAGTGGGAAAGGCAGGGAAAGGCGAACCAATGTGCCTGCAGCCACTGAGTGGGAAAGGACAGGGAAAAGCAAGCTAATATGTCCACATCCACGGGGGCATGGGTAAGGCAGGGAAAGGGCTAACCTATGTGCCTTCAAAGTGAAGCTGCTATAGCCTCTAACACCCCGGCTAACAACTGGCAAGCCAGGAGCCACCCCCAGGCAGATTTTGGATGGAGCACGAAGAAGCTGCAGCCACCCTGCTTGGGGAGATACAGAATACTGAAGAGGCAGTGGAGCTGGCTGGCCATGAGGCACTGTGAAAAGTTGAGTGCTCTCTATCTCCCCCTGCTGGTTAATGGACACAACCCATACGTAATGGCTTCATCTGCTTGATGACAAGGAACATCAGATACCATCACCCTTAAGTCCAATTTGTCTTTCATGCACAAAAGTAATTCATCCCCTACACTGCTAAAAATGTACAGAAGGCTGCAAGGAAGGGGCCTTCTATATGCAGCTGCCCCTTTTGCCCATTGGTAAAAGCAGCCTTGTTTCTCCCCCTTCTGTGCAAACATAAATATAATCACGCCTACCCTCAGTTAAAAAAAAAATTTTTTTAATGAAATGTGCCCATGAACTCTAGACATTGGACCTGCAAATTGGCTGTGCAGCAGATCTCAAAACATTCCAATCATGCTAGCCACCAAAGCTGAAAGTCTAGTTTAAACAAACATTAGCAAGAACAAGGCAGAGAGCAAGACATGAAATACTGTCAAATCTTTATACTCCACAAAACACTTTTGCCTTAAAATTGCCTTAAAGGGGAAGAAGAGTTATTATTCAATGGTAATTCTTTCCCATTTAAGACTGGACAGCCGACACTGGATCAGTTGTACCTTAATTTTTAAGCTCCAACAGACCTCAAATATGTTAGATGTATAGATACAACTGGAAAAAAAATCTCAGAAATGTTGACCACTGTATTTAAATTGAACCTCTGAAAAATCTTTTTTCTTTTTTTTTGCTTATTCAAAAAATACAGGAGTGAAAGGACAGACTGGATTACTGAGTGGGAGTGTTTTACTCAAGCTTGCTTGCATGTCTGAAAAAAGTTCAAATTGCAATTGAAATCCCTTTCCCAACATCTCTCTGAACAAAATGAAGTATAAAGAGGTGAAAGTCAGGGGAGCACAGCAGACTGACAGAAACCAGGACTCTGGATCAGAGAAAGAAATTCATTAGCTGAGCGGCTCTATCTTCTAAGCATCAAGAGCTATTCATGAGCCCTTACCTAAGCGCTGCCAAACTCTTTCAATAGCAAAGACTGAGTTAAAGCAAGATTTTGATAATCAATGCTGTCTGTTAAATTATCAGTCACAAGCCAGCTAACAAATAAAAATGAACACAAAGAAGCTTGCTGGAAAAAGCACTGCATATATTTTGGAGAAAAGAGATCGGCAACAATTAACACTGAGTGAGATGTCTGCAAGCCAGCACCTTAAAGATACCCCACAGCCCAATCACAATCCCTCTGCACTGCACACATTCTGAGAAAAGGAGAATACATACCACTGGTGGCACTCTGCAGTTTGATCACACTTCTGAACCACAGCCTCTGCCACTTCTTTTCCTAAAAAGACACAACAGCCATCTCTCTTATAACCACAACCCAAATTCCTCCAATACCCATAACATACTCTACAGAAGAGTTTAAACAGGCCACATCCCACCCCCTGAGAATGAAAGGCATATCAGTAAAGCGAAGATACTTACCTGTAGCAGGTATTCTCTGAGGACAACAGGCTGATTGTTCCCAATGTTCTCACAATTGGGTCGATGTCCGCAGCGGCCCAGGAATCGGCAAAAGTTTTGCAAGCAAAATAAAACAAAGTCTTTCTGGAGAGTTCCCTCGCGCAAACTGCGCATGCGCGAACATCTTCCCGCCTGCCACGCAAGCGTGCCTCTCTAGTTTAATCAAAAAGTATAAACACAAGAACAACAACAACTCCAAAGGGGAGGACGGCGGGTTTGTGAGAATCAGTCTGCTGTCCTTGGAGAATACCTGCTACAGGTAAGTATCTTCGCTTTCTCCAAGGACAAGCAGGCTGCTTGGTCTCACATGTGGGGTATCCCTAGCAATCAGGCTCACTCAAAACAATGAACATTGGTCAATTGGGCCTCGCAACGGCGAGGACATAACATAGATTGACCTGAAACCAATATCAACTAACTGAGAATGCAGCATGGAACAGAATCAAAATGGGTCTAGGGGGGTGGAGTTGGATTCTAAACCCCGAACAGATTCTGCAGCACCGCCTGCCCAAACTGACTGTTGGATCAGGTATCTTGCTGAAGGCAGTAATGAGATGTGAATGTGTGGACTGATAACCACATTGCAGCTTTGCAAATCTCTTCAATGGAGGCCGACTTTAAGTGGGCCACTGACGCAGCCATGGCTCTAACATTATGAGCCTTGACATGACCCTGTAGAGTTAGCCCAACTTGGGCATGTGAAGAAAATGCAATCTTCTAGGCAATTAGAAATTGTGCATTTTCCGATGGCGACTCCCCTCCTGTTGGGGTCAAAAGAAACAAACAACTGGGCTTTGTCCGCTCCACATAAAAGGCTAATGCTCTCTTGCAGTTCAAGGTATGTAATCTGCTTTCGTCAGGGCGGGTATGAGGATGGGGAAAGAATGTTGGCAAGACAACTGACTGATTCAGATGGAACTCCGACACCACCTTAGGCAGGAACTTAGGGTGCATGCGGAGGACTACTCTGTTGTGATCAAATTTGATATAAGGTGCATGTACTACCAAGGCCTGAAGCTCACTGACCCTACGAGCTGAAGTAACAGCCATCAAGAAAATGACCTTCCAGGTCAAGTACTTCAGATGGCAGAAATTCAGTGGCTCAAAAGGAGCCCTCATCAGCTGGGTGAGAACGACATTGAGATCCCAGACACTGGTGGAGGTTTGACAGGGGCCTTTGACAAAAGCAAACCTCTCATGAAGCGAACAACTAAAGGCTGTTCAGATATAGGCTTACCTTCTACACGGCGATAAGTACTAATCGCACTAAGATAACCTCTTACAGAGTTGGTCTTGAGACCAGACTCTGACAAGTGTAGAAGGTATTCAAGCAGGGTCTGTGTAGGATAAGAAAGAGGATCTAGGGCCTTGCTGTCACACCAGATGGCAAATCTCCTCCATTTGAAAGAGTAACACCTCTTGGTGGAATCTTTCCTGGAAGCAAGCAAGACTCGAGAGACACCCTACGAAAGACCCAAGGAGGCGAATTCTAAGCTCTCAACATCCAGGCCGTGAGAGCCAGAGACTGGAGGTTGGGATGTAGAAGCGACTCCTTGTTCTGAGTGATAAGGGTTGGAAAACATTCAAATCTCCACGGTTCCTCGGAGGACAACTCCAGAAGAAGAGGGAACCAAATCTGACGCGACCAGAAAGGAGCTATCAGAATCATGGTTCCGCAGTCTTGTTTGAGCTTCAGTAAAGTCTTCCCTATTAGACGTATGGGAGGATATGCATACAGAAGACCTGTCCCTCAATGTAGGAGAAAGGCATCTGACGCTAGTCTGTCGTGGGCCTGAAGCCTGGAACAGAACTGAGGGACCTTGTGATTGATCTGAGTGGCAAAAGGATCTACTGAGGGGGTGCCCCACGCTCGGAAGATCTTGTGGACTGCACCCATGTTCAGTGACCACTCGTGAGGTTGCATTATCCTGCTCAATCTGTCGTTGTTTACGCCTGCCAGATAAGTGGCTTGGAGAAACTTGCAGTGGCGGTGTGCACAAAACCACATCTGAATGGCTTCCTGACACAGGGGGCGAGATCCAGCGTCCCCCTGCTTGTTGGTATAATACATGGCAACCTGATTGTCTGAATCAATATGATTTGGTTGGACAGCCGGTCTCTGAAAGCCTTGAGAGCGTTCCAGATAGCTCGCAATTCCATGAGGTTGATCTGAAGACGTTTTTCTTGAAAGGACCAAGCTCCTTGAGTGTGAAGTCCATCTACATGAGCTCCCCACCCCAGGAGGGATGCATCCGTCGTCAACACTTTTTGCGGCTGAGGGATTTGGAATGGTCATCCCAAAGTCAAATTCGTTTATTATACTTTATTCAAATTTAATTTATGCAATCCAACATAAATAAAGATTCAGGCAATTAGAAAATAAAAGAAATCAATCCAACTTGGTAAATTTTCTTAATATTATATAGTCCACAATAAGGTGATCCAAGATCTAGGAAATAAATCTATTAAAACAAGAAGGAAAAAAAATAAATGTTGAACAGAGAGAGATGGAAAATCGCAGCCGAGCAACACCTTAATACAATTCCTATTACAGCCTTATTCTTTAGAGGAAATAAAATCTTGTAACTTTCCTGGATCAAAAAAAATATAAGATGTGGAATTCAAAGAAACAAAACATTTACAGGGAAACCTCAATTGAAAGGTTCCTCCTATACGCAGAACTCTTTCTTTTAGTAGCAAAAATGCTTTTCTTCTTCTTTGAGTGTCCTTGGAAAAGTCCGGAAAAATCTGTATTTTTGAGCCAAGAAAGGTGGAGTTCATGTGGCGAAAATAAAGTCTCAGTATATTATTACGATCAGTTTGCAGAGCAAATGTAGCAAGCAGTGTTGTTCTCTCAGTTATAACCTCCATAGAACTTTCTAAAAAATCAGTTAAATTCATACCAGATTGAAGATTCTGAGGAAAAACTCCCCTTCCTGCACCAGAAATATATTGTACTCTAGTAATAGGTGGGAATCCCTCAGGGGGGACCCCTAATATCTCTTTAACATATTTCCTCAACATTTCTAGTGCTGGAATGAGTGGCAACTTAGGAAAATTAAGGAAACGTAAGTTATTGATCCTAATCTGGTTTTCAAGAAAATCTATTTTACGCTGCTGGAGGTTAGAGTTTTTCATCAACATTTCCGTTGAAGATTTCACAGCTCTAAAATCTATATCCAAGGTATCCAATTTAGCCGTTTGCTCTGCTACTTTAAGAGAAATAACTGTCTGAGTTTGCTTTACCTCTGCCACGTCTCCCGTTAGAATTCGTGAAATCTGCTGCAAGTTGGAGTTTAGGCCTTGTATCGCTTCCCATAAAACTTTTAGGGTAACAGCTGAAGGTCTTATCAATTCTCCAATTCCCGCAGAGGACTCGCTCAGGTTCCTTTCAGACGGAGTATTCGTCTGTAGTGATGTTCCTTCTAGCGTTGAGGAAGCAGCGGGGTCTCCATACACCGGCACAGGGGATCGACTTCTGGATTCCACGCTCTGTTCCCCCGCTACGTCCTGTCTCCCTCCCGGCCTTGGAGGTACAGCTGTTGGGGGTGGACTCAATGAGACTCCCTCGGTGCTTTGGTCATTAAGATCACCCGGACCGCCCGAAGTGAGAACTCCAGCTCCCGGCGTTAGCAGTCCCAATTCTACCAGAGTCATCTGCCGCAACGGAGTAGGTTCCACCCTGCCTGTGGAGGTAGGCATACTGGGTTTTCCTTTTCATTTCCCCATTACGGGTCAGCAAATCTCTGTGCGCAAACTTCAATGGGATATGGAGAGAGCTAAACGCACATCCGTTCAGCTAGACGCCATCTTGGATCCCCAAAGTCAAATTTGATCGAATCGTCCACCACTGCAAGGAATTCCGAAAGTCGGTGGACAGTTGGATCACATCTTCTAGACTTCCCGCAGCCTGATACCACTGGGAAGCTAGGGTCCATTCAGCTGATCTCATGTGTAGACATGCCATTTGAGTGTCGTGTTCGTGAGTTCTTGTGCCCGACGGGAGCACAGAGGTGAAGACTCAACCCTGCTCTCCGTTGGGCAGGCGAACAACCCCGCGGCTTCACCTGTGGTGACAGCCGACAGGACTTCCGGATACAGGCAGGGGTCAGACGGCCGCATGCAGCAGGCAGAGAGCAGCTAGGTTCAGGCAGTAGTAAGTCAGACGCCCAGCAGAGAGTGGTCAGGAATCTAGCAGGAACCAGGTCAGGAAGTGAACAAAGCGCAAAACAGGATTCAAGCAGGAATCAGATCAGGCGGCAAACAGAAGACAGTCGGGACTCAGGCAGGGGTCAGGTCAGGCGGCAAGCAGAGCGTAATTCGGAGTTCCGGCAAAGGTCATGTCAGGCAGCAGGCAGAGCGTAATTCGGAGTTCCAGCAAAGGTCAGGTCAGGCAGCAGGCAGAGCATAATCCGGTGTTCAGGCAAAGGTCAGGTCAGGCAGCAGGCAGAGCATAATCCGGTGTTCAGGCAAAGGTCAGGTCAGGCAGCAGGCAGAGCGTAATCCGGTGTTAAGGCAAAGGTCAGGTCAGGCAGCAGGCAGAGCATAATCCGGTGTTCAGGCAAAGGTCAGGTCAGGCAGCAGGCAGAGCGTAATCCGGTGTTAAGGCAAAGGTCAGGTCAGGCAGCAGGCAGAGCGTAATCCGGTGTTCAGGCAAAGGTCAGGTCAGGCAGCAGGCAGAGCGTAATCCGGTGTTAAGGCAAAGGTCAGGTCAGGCAGCAGGCAGAGCGTAATCCGGTGTTCAGGCAAAGGTCAGGTCAGGCAGCAGGCAGAGCGTAATCCGGTGTTCAGGCAAAGGTCAGGTCAGGCAGCAGGCAGAGCGTAATCCGGTGTTCAGGCAAAGGTCAGGTCAGGCAGCAGACAGAGCGTAGTCAGGATTCCAGCCAAGGTCAGATCAGGTCAGGCAGTAAACAGCAGTAGACAGAGTCACTGGAGCTCAAGAGATTCTACTAAAGCAGAAGACGAATCAAGGTTGGTGGGAAACTGTGCCGCTTATATAGCCCCTGCCATCAAGGAGACAGAAAACAGCTGGAAAGGGGCAGAGCAATCAGAGGCTGGCTGGGCAGGCAAGGAAGCCCGGATTGGCCAGCCGATGGAGGGGGCAGCATCAAGTCACGGGTGGCCAATCCGGCGCTGGAGGCACGGCCCAAGTTCCCGGGCTCCGCACCCTGAAGAGGAGCAGAATCCCTTGGCCGGTGGCACTGACAAAATGGCCGGCATTCCCCAGCAGCAGCGGATCATGGGCGGGACGCCAGCACCGCAAAGACGGACAGTGGTAAGCCTGGCGCGAAGAGGGAGTTGGAGCGTCGGCCCAGCCAGCATGGATGACGCTCTTCCCTACAGCGGCGGAGCAGGAGCACGGCCCGGCCGCGAGGAGCACATCAAAGGTGAGGAACGCAACAAGGAGTCACGTGAACCATGGAGACCATATGCCCCAGAAGTCTCAACATCTGCCAAGTCGTGATCTGTTGAGACGCTCAAATCACAGACACTAGAGACAGGAGATTGTCTGCTCACTCCTCAGGGAGAAAAGCTTGAGCTGTCTTTGGTGTTCAACAGTGCTCCAATGAACTCCAATTTTTGAACTGGGGTGAGATGGGATTTGGTATAATTGATGACGAACCCCAGTAGTTCTAGCATCTGAATAGTCATTCGCATGGACTGTAGAGCACCCGCCTCTGATGTGCGCTTCACCATCCAATCGTCGAGATAAGGGAAGTTATGCACTCTCAGTCTGCGTAGTGACACTGTGACTACAGCCAGACACTTTGTGAATACCCTGGGTGCAGATGCCTGACCAAAGGGCAGTACATAGTACTGAAAGTGCTGTGTTCCTAGCCGAAACTGAAGATACTTCCTGTGAGCTGGGAGTATCGAGATATGGGTGTAAGCATCCTTTAAGTCCAGAGAGCATAGCCAATTGTTTTCCTGAATCATGGGAAGAAGGGTGCCAATGGAAACCATCCTGAACTTCTCTCGGACTAGAAATTTGTTCAGGGCCCTTAGGTCTAGGATGGGACACATCCCCCCTGTTTTCTTTTGTACAAGAAAGTACCTCAAATTGAATCCCAGCCATTCTTCCCCTGGTGGAACGGGTTCGACCACATTGGCCTTCAGAAGGGCGGAGAGTTCCTCTGCAAGTACCTGCCTGTGCTGGGAGCTGTAAGAATGAGCTCCTGGTGGGCAATTTGGAGGTTTGGATTCCAGATTGAGGGTGTATCCTAACTGGACTATTTGAAGAACCCACCGGTCGGAGGTTATGAGAGGCCACCTTTGGTGAAAAAACATCAACCTCCTCCCTACCGGCAAGTCGTCCGGTACGGACACTTTTACAGAGGCTATACTGAACTGGAGCCAGTCAAAGCCCGTCCCTTGCTTTTGCTGGGGAGCAGAGTGGGCTTTAGACGCACGCTGTTGACGAGAACGAGCATGCTGGGGCTGAGCCTGGGCAGGCTGCCGAGAAGCAGGAGTGTACCTACGCCTACAGTAGGAATAGGGAGCACTTCTCTTCCCTCCAAAAAACCTCCTAGATGAGGAGGCTGTAGCAGAAGGCGCCCGGTGGGAGAGAGAATCCATAGCATCATTATGCTTCTTAATCTGATTAACAAGATCCTTTACTTTTTCTCCAAAAAGATTGTCCCCCCCACCCCCCCACCCCCGGCAAGGAACATCCGCCATCCGCTGCTGGACCGAATGATCAAGGTCAGAGACACACAGCCATGAGAGTCTGCACATCACTATACCCTGAGCAGCGATCCTGGATGTCACGTCAAAAGTACCCCTGGCCAGGAACTTGCGACACGCCTTCTGCTGCCTGACCACCTGGCGAAAAGGCTCAGCCAACTCCGCAGAGAGTACATCAACCAAGCTAGACAGTTGACATATAGAGTCCTGCAAGTGTACGCTCGTGAAGAGCTGGTATGACTGGATCTTGGCAGTGAGCATAGTGGCCTGATACGTCTTTCTCCCAAAAGAGTCAAGAGTCCTAGCTTCTTTGCCTGGGGGCTCCGAAGCATAGTCTCTAGTACTCCTAGCTTTCTTGAGAGCGGAATCCACCACCATGGAATTGTGGGGTAATTGGGAGCTCATCAATCCAGGTTCACCGTGGATCTGGTATTGGGACTCAGCTTTCTTGAGAACCACAGGGCCAGACAGAGGGGCAGACCAGTTTCTCATAAGGACTTTCTTCAGTACCTTATGGAGAGGGACTGTCACAGCCTCTTTAGGTGGAGAAGAGTAATCCAGGACTTAAAGCATGTCAGACCTGGGTTCATCCTCAACCTCCAGAGGGAAAGGAATAGCCGTAGCCATTTCCAGGACAAAAGAGGAAAAAGAGACTCTCCGGTGGAGATAGTCTTCTTTCCAGCAGAGGAGAAGGGTCAGAGGGAATCCAAAAAGACTCATCGGAAGAGAAGTATCTGGGATCTTCCTCTGATTCCCACGAGTGCTCCTGCTCAGTGTCAGACACTACCTGTGTCAAGGTACTCTGACACTGGACCTGTCTCAACACCGAGGAACGATGTCCTCTGTGGTGATGTCGAGAGGTTGACGCCCTATCCAACTGCACCGAAGCTCCCTCCACCGACGTCGAAGGGGAGTCGACCTGGGTGGCAGCTGACGCAGATGCCGCAGGCGGCATTGCAGTTGGAGACCTCACCACAGGTGAAGGGCCAAGCACTGCTACAGCAGATGGCAAAGAGGGCGCAAGCACCCCAACACCGAAGCTGATTGACGCAGTAAGCCTTCTAGAAGTTCTGGAAACAAGGCCCGGATACGCTTGTCAAGAGCCGCCATCGGAGAAGGCTGCGGGGCCGGTGTAGCAGGTGGTGTCAGAATCCGTGGAAGGAGTAGGTACCAGACTGCCAAGAGACCGACGCTTCTCAGGTGCCGACTCTCTCAACGTCCCAGAGCTCCTGGTACCGTGCAAAGGAGAACGATGACAGTGCTTCTTAGCCTTCGCTCGACGCCCGTCATCAAGACTCCTCGGTACCAAAGATGAAGACGTGGAATCCTCACGTCTTCTTGGGGCCGGGTCTGACAAAGGTCGGTCCCGGGGGGCCTGCATAATAGGAGGCCTCGAGACAGGTGGAGACCAACTCGACGCCTCACTGCTCCCAGCGCGAGTTGGTCTCTCAGCAGCCATTACCTTGCTCCCGGACGTTGATGCTCCAGTTGATGTTAACGTCAACCTCGGTACTGATGTCAATGTTGAAGGTCCGGACTGAGCCCCAAAAAGTTTTTCCCGTTGGGCTTCTCGAGACACTTGGGCCCATTTCTTTATACGAAGACACAGACTACAAGCGGCTGGGCTATGGTCAGGCCCAAGGCACTGGATACACCAAGCACAGGTATCGGTACCTGAGATGGTCCGGTTGCACTAAGTATAACTTTTGAAGCCGCTGGGTGTCTTCGATGACATGGAAGAAAGCACGGCCTCGGCGAAATCAAACGACACGATTGTGCCAAAAAACAAAAGCACAAAATAAGGGGAAAAGGCCGGCCGCGTCGAAAAAGAAAGGAAACTTTAACAGGCAAAAATTCTCGGCGGCCATTTTGAATCTCGCCGAGACCGTCAGGCAGCATACAGGAGGACGGAGAGCAGCGCGCTGGGCAGGAAAGAGGGGGCTCTTTCCTGCCCCGACGTCACTAGACTACCAGGGAAGATCGCGTGATGTGAGTAGGGGAGAAGTGGTGACAAGGCCGGGGGGAGGGCGATCCCGAACTCGGACAAGACGCACCGGAGCACCTAGGTTTTAGAGGAGGGAAAAAGGAAAAATTTTTTTTTTTCCTATTTCTCTCCTCTAAAACCTAGGTGCGTCTTATGGTCTGAAAAATACGGTAGGTTTGGCTGAAAGTTCAATTACAACTTGTTAATATTAAACCAGTTATTTTGAAAATTGATTCCATAGCTATTAAATGAAAAAACAAAACAAAACAACAAACAGTGACTGAAATTTCTAAAAAATGGCATGCAGAAGTTCACCAACAGTCTCCATGCCTACACAATCCTTGGGCTTGCTGCTAAGACCACCAGCAATAGTACTAATTGATGTTAAATCACTGTGGTGGTTTGGTAGTGTAGGCGAATGTCAGCTGGAAATGAAACTTAAGCAAACACAGGTTTCACAGAACAGATTTCAGATTATGACGACTTGGAAAAACGTGGGAAAGTCCAAAAACTATATGATTTGCAACTTAGTTGCTCCATACTATTCCAATGGGCCTAGGTGCCAGTTATAACTGCCAAACCCACTTCCTTACCTTCTAACGCATAAGACTTCTTCTCATCAGCATCCTCAGCTATCTCACACATGTCACTGTAGGCACGAGCAAGTCGCCAAAGGAAATCTGGTCTGTCGCCATACTACAGCGAGAACATATCATATCAATGTATTAGCTAGCTGATCAGACAAGGGGTTTTCAACTCTTGCTCTACTCCTTCTCCATCTCAATTTTACATACAAAGTAGCATGCACATACTCTTGGTAAGTTGAGTGCCTACAGCCAGCCCCATTTAAGAGGGAAGATTAGGTCATACCTGATAGTTTTCTTTCCAATAGTCCTTCTGACTATTCCAGAACCTGTGGGACAGTTGTGCCCATCAACCACCAGGTGGAGATAGAGAAATGAAAACTGAGCTGTGACATCTCTCTTAGCATCCAGTCCATCTCCTCAGTATTTACATAGACAAGTAGTAAGGAGAAACACGGAACACATACAACAACCTTAAACAACTCGCTAACCTAACACCAACCAGATGAGCAAACATGTGTGGACCTCTCACATTTCTGGAAAACTTACAGAGAACAAGAGATATGCAGGAAGCACCATGCAAAGTGACATTTGTTATTTGACCCATTACTTCGAACTGACTAAACATCTCAGAAACCTCGGGCAGGCCTCTGGAATAGTGAGAAGGACTAATGGAAAGAAAATTTATTTTTATTTATGTTACATTTATATCCCACATTTTCCCACCTATTTGCAGGCTCAATGTGGCTTACATGGTACCGTATCGGCATTTACCAATTCTGGTATGAAGAAATACAAGGTGATATTGTGGTAGAATAAGGTTCATGTGTGATAGACACATTAGGGGATCTTAGAGAGAAAGAGTTAAGTTATGTCCATTACGAGCTTTGGTTTCGTTGTGTTGCAGGTATTCAGGCTTTTATGTTAGGTCGGTGGGGTATGCCTTTTTGAACAGGTTTGTTTTTAGTGATTTCTGGAAATTTAAGTGGTCATATGTTGTTTTTATGACTTTTGGCAGGGCGTTCCATAGTTGTGCGCTTAAATAGGAAAAGCTGGATGCATAAGTTGATTTGTATTTGAGTCCTTTGCAGTTTGGGTAGTGGAGATTTAGGTATGTTCGTGCTGATCTTGTTGTGTTTCTGGTTGGCAGGTCTATGAAGTCTGTCATGTATTCCGGGGCTTCGCTGTAAATAATTTTATGAACCAGGGTGCAGATTTTGAAAGCAATGCGTTCTCTGATTGGGAGCCAGTGCAGTTTTTCTCGGAGGGGTTTGGCGCTTTCAAAACGCGTTTTTCCAAATATAAGCCTGGCTGCTGTGTTTTGAGCAGTCTGAAGTTTCTTTATGATTTGTTTTTTGCATCCCGCATAAATTCCATTGCAGTAGTCTGCATGGCTTAGTACCATTGATTGTATCAAGTTGCAAAATATTTCCCTCGGGAAGAATGGTTTCACGCATTTGAGTTTCCACACTGAGTGAAACATTTTCTTTATTGTAGATTTCCGCTTGGTTCTCTAGTGAGAGGTTCCGGTCGATTGTAACACCGAGAATTTTCAGGCTGAGATAGGAAGGGGGTACACCTGGGGTGTTTATGTTTGTGGGTTTATATGTATTGTATTGGGATGAGATGATGAGACAGTGTGTTTTTTCTGTGTTGAGTTTTAGTTGGAATGCATTTGCCCATGATTCCATGATGTTCAAGCTGAGCTTGATTTCGTTGGTAATTTCCGCCAGATCATATTTGTAAGGGATGTATATTGTGACGTTGTCCGCATAGATGAATGCGTTAAGGCCTTGGTTGGATAAGGACTTGCTAGTGGGGTCATCATAAGGTTGAAAAAGATCAGTGATAATGGTGATCCTTGAGGTACTCCGCAATCTGCTTTCCACGGTGATGATATGTTTGAGTTTGATTTCACTTGATATGTTCTAGTGGTTAGGAAACCCTTCATCCATTTAAGTGTGTTTCCACCAATCCCGAAGTAATCTAGGAGTCTTAGTAGTATTTTATGGTTGACCATGTCGAACACACTAGACATGTCAAATTGGAGGAGAAGTATGCTTTTACCTGTTGCTATTTCGTGCTTGAATTTAGTTAGGAAAGTAAGTAGTACAGTTTCAGTGCTATGTAGGGGGCGAA
Source organism: Microcaecilia unicolor (assembly GCF_901765095.1). Taxonomy (NCBI): domain Eukaryota; kingdom Metazoa; phylum Chordata; class Amphibia; order Gymnophiona; family Siphonopidae; genus Microcaecilia; species Microcaecilia unicolor. Next base: position 147,900,616 of record NC_044039.1, on the reverse strand, counting down.
ATCCTGATTGTGATTCATGTAGTATTGTGAATTTGTTTATATAATCATTAAGTTGTTTGGTTACCATGCTTTCCATTAATTTGACTACCAGTGGGATAGATGCAACTGGGCAGTAGTTGGTGATGTCATTTGTTTTTTTTCTTGGTGTCTTTTGGTATTGGGATGAGTAGGATGTTAACTTTCTCCTTAGGGAAGAGACCTTGTTGAAGCATGTAGTTTAAGTGGGATGTGAGGTCTACTATGAAGCGGTGGGGGCGGATTTTATTAGGTAGCTGGGGCAGGTATCCAACTGACAGTGAGTGTTGGAGAACCGGTTAATCGCCTGGGTAACTGTATCGGCGGTGAGGAGAGCGAAGTTTGACCAGGTTCGGACCGCTGGGTATTCACCATTGATGAAGTTTTCAGTATCCGTGTTGTCCCGAGGTAGAGTTTTGCATAGGTTTGCAATTTTTTCATTGAAGTATTTAGCAAGATTGTTTGCAGATGGGATGTCAGTATTGGTTGTGGTGACCAGAGTTATGTCTAGTAGTTTGTTCACAAGCTGGTATAATTTCTTCGTGTCTTTGTAGTCCGGCCCTATTTTAGTTTTGTAGTATGACGTTTTGGTCTGTCTTATTGCGTATTTGTATTTTCTTTGTATTTGTTTCCATGTGTTGAGTGTGTGCTCATCTTTTATTTTTGTCCATGCGCGTTCGAATTTCCTGGATTGTGTTTTTAAGTTTTTCAGTTCTTCATTGAACCACAGTATCGAGTTATGTCTGCATGAGGTTCTTGTTCGTAAGGGTGCTATTTCGTCTAATATGCTTCTACATCTTTTATCCCATTCTGAGAGTTAGAATATGGAGTCCGTTTGTGCTGTCCAATCATTATTGTATATCTGTTGCCAGAATGTTTCCGAGTCTATTTGGCCTCTTGTGCTGTGGGTTGTGTGTCCTCGTATGCAAAGAAAACCCCTTTTCCACCATTTTAGGGATAGGTTTAGTTTGTAATGGTCGGTCCATGGTGTTTCTGTCATTATTAGGTTCTGGTCTGTGGACAGTTTGTGTGAGATGAGGGCGAGTGTGTGCCCTTTCGCATTGGTTGTTTGCATATGTGGTGTAGGGGTATTTCCCTGTGTGTCTCACCTTGCTGGTCTTGGCCTGCATAATCCTATGACATCAAGATGGCGTCTGTACCCTATGACCTGCACAGCAGTGATTTAGCTGATTCAGCTAACTGAAAAATCACTAGCAAGTCAGGTAACATCCAAGGACATGCTGTGGACAAACTAGCCCCCCCCCCTTTATCTCCCTGAGAAGCTGTAAGGGAGTGAGACATGGCTCCAGCTAGCCGGGTGAGAAACAGAAAATGCATACCACAATGTAACAACTTGAAGGTTAAGAACAACGGACCCTTCTTGCCATGCAGTGAGCTGAGGAAGATCCAGTCTGAGTTCCTGCAGTCACCGGACCAAGAGGTACTGGGAAGAGCGGGAACAAGAAAGAAGCTAGTCGGAATCCTTGGAAGAAGGTGGAGGTGGAAAGAAGACCAGAGAGACCTAATAAGGTCCACCAACTGATGAACTGTGTATCTGGAGAAAAGTACCGTATGGTTCAGCTACCTGCAAGGAGTGACCTGTGCCCTCCCTGTTTGCTGCAGAGTTCCGGTCCCAGCTCTGACTAAGACTCGCTGCAATCTCAGCTTGAGTCTGGGAAGTATCCTGTGCAGCTTCCGAGAGACTGCCACGAAGGTCTTCCTGGTGATAGACACGGTGATCTATTTCCTATTAGTCTGGGTTTAGTTAGTGGTAATTACCTGAGCAAGAGACGGGTTATGGCCATACCGTGATCAGGAGAGAAGCTGCTAATAACGGTACTACCTCGTGACATAATGTAACCTGACCAATCAGTGTGTAATTATCTGGTAACCAGTAAGGAACAGAGTGTGTAGTGTGACAATATAGTTGTAATATTACCAGCCAGGATTTTTTTTGTATTCAGCCAAAGCTTTGCCAGAGTGGTTTATTTTGTATACCTTATCTATATTTTCTTATCTATGATAATCTATAATAAAAACTAATATATTTCAGCCTGTTTTCTCAGTTTCAGAACTTTCTCGCGGAAGTAATTGGCTAGGTTCCAAGGTTCCCTCCCCTAGACCGAGTACAGAATAATTTGTCTGCAGATAGTTCTGTTTGGGGAACCTGGGTCACAGATAATATATTACCTGTGATAAACGATCCTACAGTGGCCATTTAAGATCCCATAATTGAAGGAAGTCCTTGCATTCTCGTGCGTTGGTAGAGTTTGGGTCTTCTAGGTGAAGGTTAATATCTCCTAATACTAGTACGGTGGAGTTGGATACACAAGTATTTGAAATGAAGTCCATGAAGTTTGACTGGCTTTCGTTCTAATTGCATGGTGTCTGTAAAACAGGACACAATTTAGGTGGTTGAGCAGGGTTTTGTGGTGGATTCTGATTAAGGCTATTTCGAGTTGGGTTGTTATGGACTCGGCAGTGGTTTCGATGGTAAAGTGGGATCGATATATTAGTGCTATGCCTCCACTCTCTTTTCCTTTCTGGTCCAGTGAGTGATTTTGTATCCTGGAGGGCATAGGTTTAGGATGATAGAGTCCCTCTTGATCATGGATCCAGGTTTCAGTGATGAAGAGTAGATCAAGTTTTTCTGACATGATCCAGTCTGTTACTATTGTTGTTTTGTTTACCACGGATCTGGCATTAACGTAGCCTACTTTAATTTTTTGATATGGGTATTCTGTGTTCGGTGTTATGTGGACTTTTGTCCGTTGTCGTTTCTTAGTTTGTGTGGGTTTTTTATGACCTTTCTTTTCCTTCTGTTGAGGTTGTTCATTTGTTTGTGTTCTTCCTTTGTTTCGGTTGTTGTCAGTGTGGTGAGGTGTGGTGTATCTGTTCAGTCTATGATAATTATGTAGTATGGGTATAGTGTTACTTTCTGCGAGTGGGGTGGTTAGTGTTAGGTGGATCAGCGATAAGGAGTACATTGCTAAGAGTAGTTTGACGGTATTCATTATGGTTTCGATTCACTTTAAAGCGTTCAGAAAAATTTGATATTTTCTGAATCTTGTCCCAAATGTCCCACCAGTATAATTGTAAATTGTCACATTCATACAATAGATGAACCAGTTCCAGTTTTTTTGTGGCAAAACCAATAAAGGTCTGAAGACGAAGATCCGCTGAGCTTGGATTTCCTGGGAGTCCATAATGCACAATGCTGCCAATTGATAGGTTTATCATCCACCTTGATAACTTTATTGTTCCAGATGATAACATCATCAGCTTTACCTCTTCACACCAGACATCACTGCTGAAACCCAGGCCAAAGTATCGGCCTGCTTATCCGACATTGCTGCCTGGATGTCCAACCGCCACCTGAAACTGAACATGGCCAAGACCGAGCTTATTGTCTTCCCACCCAAACCCACTTCTCCTCTCCCTCCACTCTCTATCTCAGTTGAGAACACCCTCATCGTCCCCGTCTCATCTGCCCGCAACCTCGGAGTTATCTTCGACTCCTCCCTCTCCTTCTCCGCGCATATCCAGCAGATAGCCAAGACCTGTCGCTTCTTCCTCTATAACATTAGCAAAATTCGCCCTTTCCTCTCTGAGCACACCACCTGAACTCTCATCCACTCTCTCATTACCTCTCGCCTTGACTACTGCAACTTACTCCTCACCGGCCTCCCACTTAGCCATCTATCCCCCCTTCAGTCCGTTCAGAACTCTGCTGCACGTCTTATCTTCCGCCTGGACCAATATACTCATATCACCCCTCTCCTCAAGTCACTTCACTGGCTTCCGATCAGGGACCGCATACAGTTCAAGCTTCTCCTACTAACCTACAAATGCACTCGATTAGCAGCCCCTCCCTACCTCTCTACCCTCATCTCCCCTTACGTTCCTACCCGTAACCTCCGCTCTCAAGACAAATCCCTCCTTTCAGTACCCTTCTCCCCCACCGCCAATTCCAGGCTCTGCCCTTTCTGCCTCACCTCACCCCATGCTTGGGTAAACTCCCTGAGCCTATACGCCAGGCCCCCTCCCTGCCCATCTTCAAATCCTTGCTCAAAGCCCACCTCTTCAATGTCGCCTTCGGCACCTAACCACTATACCTCTATTCAGGAAATCTAGGTTACCCCAACTTGACATTTCGTCCTTTAGTTTGTAAGCTCCATTGAGCAGGGACTGTCCTTCTTTGTTAAACTGTACAGCACCGCGTAACCCGAGTAGCGCTCTAGAAATGTTAAGTAGTAGTAGTAGTAGTAGTAGTAATGGCATTCTTTGAAGCTAGCATAATCTTTGACACTGTAGGGAGCAGGAGCTCCACTTAACGACTTCCAAGGATGGGTCCTGCGCCTTTCGCTCCTGGAGAAAGCAACACAGTGACTCAATAAGGTCGAAGCCGGCCCGACGTATTAACATATCATAGTCGCGAACCAGCAGCGATTCAAGCAGAGAGCACGCAACCCAGAATCACCTCTCCTTTCCAGTGGATGGGGCTACTTTCACACTGTCATCGGCTCGTGCGGCGCGGGACGGTAGGCTAGCCACACGCCTCTCTGATCTCCTGGGTCGGGTCTCCCAGGGAACCACTGGGAACTGCACCCTGGTCAGCCCTCTGTCAATTCAATTGCCGCTTGCGCGGTGTACTTCCGTTTCTCTGCCCCTGTAGCCCCAGGGCGGCGACTGGCCGACGCTCTTCACGATATGCAGAAGGGCTGGGGTGTCGCAAAGTGGTATGCGGTACCAGAGGCACGGATGGGCGCCGGTGGGTGTTCTTCCTCACTCGTAGCAGGCCGAAGTTAAGGAGGGGTGCCGAGGAATGGCCTAATTTTTCCTTCCATTACATAGCTTCCCACTATTTCAGAACCTGTGGGATGTTCAAAAGCAACGTCTAGAGTGGGTGAGATCCAGGAGCCACCACTCTGAGGATCGAAGTCCCAAAACTGGCTTCTGAGCATCACAACATCCACCCTGTGATTGGCAAAGGTATAAGCGTCAACCACATAGCCGCCTTGCAAATTTTTACCAGGGAAAGTAATGTAGTCTCCACCTAGGATGTCGCTGTATGCCTCGTAGAATGAGCCCACAAGACCTGAGGAGCCTGCTTCCCCACAAACAAATAAGATGACGCCAAAGCCTCCTTCAGTCATCTAACAACTACGGGCTTGGAAGCCATGAAGCCAAGCTCTGCTTGCCAAAAAACACAGCCTGTCCAATTTGCGAAACTCACTTGTGACCTCCAGATATCTAATGAGGATTCTACGCACATTGAGAAGCTTCAAGGCAGAATACTGCACCTCTTCATCCTCTCTGCAAAAGGGCAGAAGCTCCACAGATTGGTTGAGATAAAATGCTGATACCAATTTTGGAAGAAACGAAGACATTGTGCACAGGAAGACCCCCACCTCTGAAAAGCGAAGAAAGGGATCCCGACAAGACAGCCTGAAGCTCCGAAACCCTATATGCCGATGCAACCACCAAGAAAGTTCACCTCCACATTCAAGGAGCCAGCGATGTGAGCTGCTAACAAAACAGTGAAGATTTTTCTCTGCCCAATTCATGAGGGAGGCCACCTCCACTGAAATCCAACGGCTGCAGGTCCCGCCTTGCTTGTTGATATAAGCCACCGCCATCACATTGTCAGAGAAAACTTTGACTGGGGCCCCCACCAGAAAGGGAGCACAGTCATATAAGGTATTCTGCACTGCCCTGAACTCCAAGCAATTTACTGACCACCGAGACTCCTGGTCCATCCAGGTGCCCTGTGCCAAATGGAACTTGTAACGAGCTCCCCAACCCAACTTGCTGGCGTCCGTTGTAACCACCTCCCATTGTGTTTTTGGAAAGGGAGCTCCGACGATCAAATTCCTAGGTGACAACCAACACTGCATACTCTGTCTGAAAACCAGCATCCAAGAAAGATGAAGGTCGTACTTCTGTGACACAGGAGACTAGCGGATGAGAAAAGACACTTCTGGTGTCAATGATAGCGGTGATGAAAGTGGTGCCATGGGCAAGGGCTCATATGTGGCCACATATGAGCCTTTGCCCATGGCACCACTTTCATCACCGCTATCATTGACACCAGAACCAGAAAATAGTCCCAGACCCTGGGCCCGCCTTGACTGAGGAGAATACGAATCTGTTGAACCAGCTTCGACCTCCTGCGTTCCGGGAGGAAGATCCTCTTCCATGTTGTGTTGAACAGACTGCCTAGATACTCCAGCATCTGCAATGGAGTTAGTCTGCTCTTCATAAAATTAATCACCCAATCCAATGACTGCAGAAGACAGACAATTTTGTCTGAATAGGACAAAGCACGAATGAATCAGTCATTGAGATACGGGTGAACTCTGATTCCCCGGCACTGAAGGAAGGCCACCACCACCACCACCACCCTGGTAGACATTCTTGGTGCTGTGGTGAGACTGAGAGGCAAAGCCCTGAACTGGAAGTGATGGTTCAGCACTGCAAAACATAGAAACCTCCGATGAAGCGGACATACGGGTATATGCAAGTACGTCTGCTTGAGATCGAGGGTGGTGAGAACTTTTCCCGCTTGAACTAAGGCTATAACTGTTCTTAGTGTTTCCATGCCAAAGGAGGACACTCTGAGGCAGCAGCTTAGACCTTTGACACCTAAGAACAGACAAAAACTGTCTTCTTTGAGGCTTGGGGAACTGGAACAATAGCCAGGAGCAACAGCAAGAAATCTACGGTGACCTGAACCTCGACCACTTTGGTTCCTTTTCAACAAGGAGGCTTCAAGAAGAGAGGAGCGACCGGGAGGGAGAACTTCCAAACTTGTAGCCTTCTGTAACAATATCCAGAACCCACTGGTCTGATGTGATTTTGGCCCACATCTCCTGAAACTCCTGAAGATGTCCTCAGACTGGAGGAAGAAAAGAGTGGTCCAGCCTCGCATCACTGCGAAGCTCAGGAGGCATTGAACGTTTTAGATGACTGAGAGGACTTCTTCCTGTCTGCACAAAAGGAAGATTGGCATGCCTGAAAGCGGGACTTTTGACCATATTGCTGACGACAAGGCCGGTACCATCTGCTGTCTCAAAATCAAGATCGAGAGCCCCCTGAAGGCGGACAACCAGAGACCTTTGGCTTATCCTCCGGCAACCGCTGTGGCTTAGTTTCCCCCAGTTCTTTCACCGAGTTACTGAAATCATCTCCAAATTTTGCCACTTGCTCTAAAAGAGCAGTTTAATTAGACATGACTGAGGCTGCATCTGCTCCCCAATGTCACAACCAGAGAGTTACTGACGTGCCGTAACACCCAAAGACATATTGCGGGCCATAACCTGTAACATGTCATAAATAGCACCTGCCAATCAGGCCAATCCTGCTTTCAAGCTGGGCGTTTTAGTACCCATCTTGTGTTGCTGACTGCTAATGCCACTTCAAGCATGCTGTAGCCACACATGAGCTGCACACTGTCGCTTGAATAGCTCCTCTGAATAGACCGAGGACACATCAGATAAAGAGGGAGAAGCAGAGACATGCCTCCAGGAGCGGACAGATGAGGCTAAACAAGATCTCTTCGGAGCCAGAGGGGCAGCAGGGTGAGAAACTGAAGCACCTTGCAGCAATTCTGACTATCCCTGCTTCAGTAAATAGGCCTGTTGTAAGACCAATATAAACTCCGGAGAAAACAAAAGATCCTGATGCAGCTGAATGCTCTGTTGGACCCTGAGGTTGTAAAATGGCGAATGTACTCTGCACGTGATCAGAGGCTGTTCCTAAATGCCAGTCAACCCTGACAAAATAGCGCTGGTTCCCATGCTCTCCCTGCATCAAACTGTGCACCAGCTCTAATGGAGAGCCCAAAGTCCCAAACATGTCATGCCAAATCCGAAGACATGCTGCTGTCGACAGTTTCCCCCACTTCCAGTGGGATTCCCGGCTTTCATGCACTGCAACCCCGACACCAGCTGGTGGGTCCCACAGCAGGAAAACCACTGAACTGTCTCCAAGGGAGCCATTCACCTTCACCTCAATTGAAACAAAAGCAAACAACGGCGGTTCCAAGCAGTAAGTCAGGATCCCTCCCCTGTACCAAGTAGAACTTGCAGCCTTTCCAGCAGTTCCGAGTTAAACTTTAGTCAGACTTACCACTGACGGCTGCTCCCTCTCAAGCTCAGTCTCCACAAGTTTTACTCCAGCTGAGAAAGAATCAGGACTGATACTCTGTCCCACACTTTCCAGTAAACTTCTTTCCTTCTCCTATCTTTCTTTCTCTCTCTTTTTTTTTTTTTTTAAAGGTTGTTGAACTGGAAAAGGAGAGCTCCACAGGAGACACGGATCTGAAGACCTCCAGATATGACTCTGCAGACTCAAGCCACCCTCAAAGCTCAGCTGGGGATCAGCTGACCAACTGGACCAGGAGCATATCACTCAGAACCAGAGGCTGAAAAGTGTGTCCATTCACCTGCTGGAGATGGAAAATACCGAGAAGCTGGACTGGATGCCAAGAGAGAGATGTCTCAGCTCAGTTTTTAGTTCACTATATCCACATGCTGGTTGATGAACATGACTATCCCACAGGTTCTGGAATAGTGGGATCTATGTAATGGAGTGACCAATTTCACCTACCCAACCTACCAATTCTCCAACACACATTGTTACTGTGCAAAGTAGAACACATTTATTATCAATGAATGACCACACAATAAAGAGTGGAGAGAAAAAAATATCAACTAACTCAATCATCTTCAAATAACCGGAGGATCACTGGTGAACCATATTTACTATTATAATGGAGAAAAGGGACCTCAGTGTAGCAAAAATGGACCCTAAAACAACTCAGGGTCTCATACACTAGCTGGTACCATCATTGGTCCTAAAATAAACTCCATATAGAAGACAGTGCAACAGTAAAGGGCATAAACTCAATATTATTATTATTTTTTTTTTAGTTACATTTGTACCCCGCGCACTCATGGCAGGCTCAATGCGGCTTACATATACACGTACTTATTTGTACCTGGGGCAATGGAGGGTTAAGTGACTTGCCCAGAGTCACAAGGAGCTGTGCCTGAAGTGGGAATCGAACTCAGTTCCTCAGTTCCCCAGGACCAGAGTCCACCACCCTAACCACTAGGCCACTCCTCCACTCTCACAAAGAAATTTAACAGTCTTATAATACTAGAATAGTTCAAATTTTTCAATGAAGACAAATAGACTAATCTTCAAATAAAGACGGGAAGTCCACCAAGATGAACAAATGTCTAAATCCCACGAAATGAACAGATACAAAGAGAACTGAGAAGTGGACCAGTGACTCAAGAGACCGGGACTACAGAATCAAGTGCGAAAATCTTTATTGTAGACTCGACACAAATCTGTGTTTCGGCCACAGGCCTGCCTCAGGAGTCTCAGTAGTATCTGTGGTCAAAGGAAATTCCACAAGGGAACCGATACTAATGGTCTGGAGAAAGACCTTTAGAGCAAACAACGAGAGAAGTATCGCAGCTCTAGGGCTGAAGCAAAATGACAGAAAAAAAAAAACCTTATACCATCAGTATCAGTTTCCTTGTGGAATTTCCTTTGACCACAGATACAACTGAGACTCCTGAAGCAGGCCTGTGGCTGAAACACAGATCTGTGTCGAGTCTACAATAAAGATTTTCATACTTGATTCTGTAGTCCCGGTCTCTTGAGTCACTGGTCCACTTTCCACTTCTCTTTGTATCTAATCTTCAAATAATGATGTTTCTCCAACTTAAAATTCCATTGCTGCATAGTAATCCAAAAAATTAGCAGCAAATACTCATTCTTTCTATGCTTTTGAAGAAGTTATATTAAACCAAACAGTGGTTGGTTAAAGGTTTGGGGAGGAAGTGCTTTTCTGTGTGCTAAGATGCCAACTAGAATGCAGCTTTATGAAAAGAGACTTTGAAAATTAGGTAGATAAGGCTGTTTTATGAATTACCAGGCACAAATGAAAGAGTAATGGGCACCCTAGACGAACTTTCAACCTTACCCCCCCCCCAAAAAAAAAAATTTAATTTTCAGCCTCAATTACATTTTTGGATCCCTAGTCTTTCATGCCCCCCTCCAATATTTTAATACACTGTAATCATAACCATCCAATACTTCTATAAAAATGCATAATTGAATAATCTAAATATTACATTTTGTCAGGTAAAATTACGCACTGATGGTTCTTTGAGTTTGTGTGGCCGACGGAACCCAGTGTTTTGCTTTGAGTACAGTTGTTTTATGCTAACCCCTCCTCCTACAACCTGCTGTCCTAGCCTACTGCCTAATCTTGCCTAATGTTAGGCCAGCCCTGTGGTTTTTCACTAGAAAATTATACAGTAAAATAATAAATGAAACTTTACCAGCAATTTATTGCTAAGTACCAGCTGGAATCCAACCAACTTCTCCTTCCTGTCACCCTCGTGCAATTGGTCTGTCTGCCTCAACAGGTTTGCAAATTCTTCTTCTGCTACTAGGTCAAAGGCTAAAGTTCCTTCATCCTCAATTCCAAGGTCCAACGAATCCCTCCGTGCAAGCTTTACTGTCTCAGAGCTGATTTCATCCTCTTCCTCGCTCTCTTTGTAGCTCTGCTGATCGTAATCAGATTCAGCATTTGCTGTGGTATACCTTTAAAAAAGAAAAACAATCCAAAACCTGTGTTATTGGATCTAGGTACATACAGTGGTGGAAATAAGTATTTGATCCCTTGCTGATTTTGTAAGTTTGCCCACTGACAAAGACATGAGCAGCCCATAATTGAAGGGTAGGTTATTGGTAACAGTGAGAGATAGCACATCACAAATTAAATCCGGAAAATCACATTGTGGAAAGTATATGAATTTATTTGCATTCTGCAGAGGGAAATAAGTATTTAATCCCTCTGGCAAACAAGACCTAATACTTGGTGGCAAAACCCTTGTTGGCAAGCACAGCGGTCAGACGTCTTCTGTAGTTGATGATGAGGTTTGCACACATGTCAGGAGGAATTTTGGTCCACTCCTCTTTGCAGATCATCTCTAAATCATTAAGAGTTCTGGGCTGTCGCTTGGCAACTCGCAGCTTCAGCTCCCTCCATAAGTTTTCAATGGGATTAAGGTCTGGTGACTGGCTAGGCCACTCCATGACCCTAATGTGCTTCTTCCTGAGCCACTCCTTTGTTGCCTTGGCTGTATGTTTTGGGTCATTGTCGTGCTGGAAGACCCAGCCACGACCCATTTTTAAGGCCCTGGCGGAGGGAAGGAGGTTGTCACTCAGAATTGTACGGTACATGGCCCCATCCATTCTCTCATTGATGCGGTGAAGTAGTCCTGTGCCCTTAGCAAAGAAACACCCCCAAAACATAACATTTCCACCTCCATGCTTGACAGTGGGGACGGTGTTCTTTGGGTCATAGGCAGCATTTCTCTTCCTCCAAACACGGCGAGTTGAGTTCATGCCAAAGAGCTCAATTTTTGTCTCATCTGACCACAGCACCTTCTCCCAATCACTCTCGGCATCATCCAGGTGTTCACTGGCAAACTTCAGACGGGCCGTTACATGTGCCTTCCGGAGCAGGGGGACCTTGCGGGCACTGCAGGATTGCAATCCGTTATGTCGTAATGTGTTACCAATGGTTTTCGTGGTGACAGTGGTCCCAGCTGCCTTGAGATCATTGACAAGTTCCCCCCTTGTAGTTGTAGGCTGATTTCTAACCTTCCTCATGATCAAGGATACCCCACGAGGTGAGATTTTGCGTGGAGCCCCAGATCTTTGTCGATTGACAGTCATTTTGTACTTCTTCCATTTTCTTACTATGGCACCAACAGTTGTCTCCTTCTCGCCCAGCGTCTTACTGAAGGTTTTGTAGCCCATTCCAGCCTTGTGCAGGTGTATGATCTTGTCCCTGACATCCTTAGACAGCTCCTTGCTCTTGGCCATTTTGTAGAGGTTAGAGTCTGACTGATTCACTGAGTCTGTGGACAGGTGTCTTTCATACAGGTGACCATTGCCGACAGCTGTCTGTCATGCAGGTAACGAGTTGATTTGGAGCATCTACCTGGTCTGTAGGGGCCAGATCTCTTACTGGTTGGTGGGGGATCAAATACTTATTTCCCTCTGCAGAATGCAAATAAATTCATATACTTTCCACAATGTGATTTTCCGGATTTAATTTGTGATGTGCTATCTCTCACTGTTACCAATAACCTACCCTTCAATTATGGGCTGCTCATGTCTTTGTCAGTGGGCAAACTTACAAAATCAGCAAGGGATCAAATACTTATTTCCACCACTGTATAGTCTTTTGCCGTTTTTGGTTGTTTGCTCATAAGTACAATGAATTTACTGAAAAGATGTTTTTCTCAAGATAGAAGATGTTTCAGCTTAGTCTTCATTATTAAAACAAATTCTCTGTAGTTCTAAATATTGCCTGTTTTTATGCTTCAAGCATACAGGAGTAAGGGTAATGGATTTGACATACCGCCTTTATGTGGTACAACCAAAGCATAGTATATGCAGGCACCAACAGAATGCTGGAAAGGATTATGTCCAAATGGTTTGTACATGTGTAGCTCAGAAAAAAAAAAAATTCTTCAAAGAAGAAATAGCAAGTCACCAAATTTTGGCTCACTGGTAGAAAACACAAATATCAAATATGAGTTTGAAAATCAGAAATATCAGGTCAATATTTTCAGAGAAACCCCCCCCCCCCAAAAAAAAAAAATCCCCAATACTTTATTACTGGATGTGGTTAGAGGATACAGAATGTAGCCAAACACTCCATTCAAAAAAAGTCACCTTTGGTCTTCTCCCTCTCTCCAAGCAAATTGGCCCAGATCAAGAAAAGATGAAGAAAAAATTCTGAAGCAATTAAAGGAGAACAAACTTTTCTCATAACACACCCTTAACTTCCACATACAACCTCACCATATCCACCCTATATGACAACCAATAGAGAAAAAAATAGAGAGACAATGTTAAGAGCTAGACAATTTGTAGATCTTGTACTGCCTGGTACTGTTTTACAAAATGTCATACCCCAGGGAGTTAGCCAGCTTGAGAATTACCTGTACTTACTTGTACTTTCCATTCAGTTTAATCAAAGTTGTGACTTGAGTTACAATCGTTGCTTTCAGGTTAACACAAATAAAACAAAGGGATTTCTAAGAATAAAATACTCGCATATTACGACATGTCATTAGCTCTGCCTGACAAAGGCTCCTATACAGGGAACTGAGGTAATCCACAGGAAAAGGTTTTGTTTACCAAGGTTTACTGCAGGTGCAGAAATAAAACTTTTTATCACCCAGTGGGAGCGGTAAAAAGCCTTGCTCACAAGGTAAAAATTAAAAACCATGATTACAGCGGATTCAGCACCTCCTCCCTCCCTCCTTCCTTTGTTCTTCCTTCCCTTACCTTCCTCCCCGTCACGACCCAAGGAGATTCCCATAGGCCTGCTCCGGGCCTTCCTTCCTTTGCTGACTCCCGCCTTCTGATGAAACTTCCTGTTTCGCGAAACAGGAAGTTACAGCAGAAGAACTGGGTTTGAGGAGCTTCAAGGTTGGGCCGCTAAGCTCCAGGGCTCTGCCACTCTTCCTCAGTGCTGCTCCATTCTCCGCTGGCTCTGGGCGTGGCTGCAGGAAGTGGCGGCAGAGGGCGCCTGAACTATGTCTGGATGGGAACAGCAACCTGCCACCGCCACCCTACAAGGAGGAGGTAATTGGGAACAGGAGAAATCACGAGGGGGGGTGGCACAAAGCACATGGCGGTACTTGGGAACAGGAGATGGCATGAGGGAGGGGGGGCCGCCGCCACACAAGGAGGTTAAATTGAAAACAAGAGACGGGCCTGCATTGCTAACAGTAACCAGCCAGTCACCTTTAGGGTGGTGAAGTGCGGGGAGAGGAAGAGGCTGTGATAGCAATGCAGGCCAGAAGCAAATGCAGAGTGCCGAGTTTCTGGAGGGTCTTCCAAAAATATCTCCATAGACAGCAACAACATCTATCATCCTTACACGAAACCTTCCTTTGAAAAATCTTCCCTCCCTCTGGACACTGAGAATGCAGTCTTGTTGTGGGGGGGGGGGGGGGGGGGGGGGGAACAGATTTCTTTGATTTTTGTTCTGAATTGGTTATGATTTATAAAATAACAGTTGTACAGAATACTGTTTCTTTTTATACTTTAATAAAATAATTTAAATATAAAATCCTAACTGTTCAAGGCTTCTGCGGATGGGATCAGACGAGGCGAGGTGGGGACAGGACAAACTTTGTCCCCGAGTCATTCTCTATCCCATACCTCATATATTCTCAGTTTACTGAAGAAACATCCTTATTTACATGCTTAGTTACTGCACAGTAAAAATCCATTGAGATTTAAAATAAATGTTATAACAGCTAATATGACTGACAATGCTCCTCCTGTTTTCACTGGCTCTTTAGCTCTGCATAGCATAACAAACTTTTTCACTCTAGAGCAGCGGTTCTCAACCCGGATGTCAGGTCACGAGATCCTGGGAGGTGTGTCACAGGGCAGGCACAAACATGGAAACAACTCCGAAGGGAAGGCTGCAGCAAAAAGTACAGCCCAGTGGCAGCAGATACAGCAACACAAACTACCACATTCTTCATTAATTTTCTGTGAGCAGTGCTCCTTCTCTAGACTGCCAGCAGCAAACCTTGCTTACCAGGCTTTCATTTCCAGTGTGCAGAACCATAGACAACAAAGCAGAAAATAAAAACAGACCTACAATATGCTTGGAAAAATAAAATGTCCAAAGCTAAAAGAAAAAAAAAAGCGTTATATTTTGAATTTATTAACTGGCATATGTAAGCATTTGGGCCAACTGTCTTACTTATCTTCTTTAACTATTCTGTATGCTCCGTCTCAGAAATTACATTCCCTTAATTCTAATTGCTTAGTTCTCCCTAATCATAGGTCAGCTAATCTGGAATCCATTCATCATATTGCATTTTTCTTTAAATCTCCTAAATTATAGAATGAGCTTCAACCAATATTCGTACTGAACTCTCTTTTACAAGGGTTAATTCTCTTTTGAAAACACCTTTTTAAATTGGCTTATAACATCTCTCTCTGATTTGTCTGATCCTCTAGACTTGCAGTAAGTCAGGTTGAGAAGGTTGTCCGAGTATGTAGATTGGAATAGTAGAGGACTATAACTATATGTATGCTCGGGTGTTTGGAGTTTTACTATTCTGTTAATAATTGGCGCTCCTTTTTCCTTTTTTTTTGTGGACCTGTTTTTTTTTTTTTTTTAGTGTGTAAACCACTCAGATCTGCTGGCCAGAATAAGAGGTATAATACGTTTTAATAAACAAACACTGGGAAATGTGCATTGCAGATGTCTTTGTATTTTGTTCAGTACAAATATGCAAGCAGTCTAAGCAACACAGTTAATGATTTGCAAGCCCTGATGGTATAGGCAGATTTAGATGTTGTTGCTATCATGAAGACATGGTTCCATGACTCCCATGAATGGGATGCTCCGGGCCTTCCTTCCTTTGCTGACTC
This sequence comes from Microcaecilia unicolor, assembly GCF_901765095.1. Classification (NCBI taxonomy): domain Eukaryota; kingdom Metazoa; phylum Chordata; class Amphibia; order Gymnophiona; family Siphonopidae; genus Microcaecilia; species Microcaecilia unicolor. The sequence continues at coordinate 147,885,094 of NC_044039.1, read as the reverse complement.
CCGCCTTCTGATGAAACTTCCTGTTTCGCGAAACAGGAAGTTACAGCAGAAGAACTGGGTTTGAGGAGCTTCATGGTTGGGCCGCTAAGCTCCAGGGCTCTGCCACTCTTCCTCAGTGCTGCTCCATTCTCCGCTGGCTCTGGGCGTGGCTGCAGGAAGTGGCGGCAGAGGGCGCCTGAACTATGTCTGGATGGGAACAGCAACCTGCCACCGCCACCCTACAAGGAGGAGGTAATTGGGAACAGGAGAAATCACGAGGGGGGGTGGCACAAAGCACATGGCGGTACTTGGGAACAGGAGATGGCGTGAGGGAGGGGGGCCGCCGCCACACAAGGAGGTTAAATTGAAAACAAGAGACGTGCCTGCATTGCTAACAGTAACCAGCCAGTCACCTTTAGGGTGGTGAAGTGCGGGGAGAGGAAGAGGCTGTGATAGCAATGCAGGCCAGAAGCAAATGCAGAGTGCCGAGTTTCTGGAGGGTCTTATAATCTATTTAGGAAGAATAGAGAAGGTCAAAAAGGTGGAGTAGCAGCTTTCTATATGTGAGAAACAATATCAAAGCGACTGAAGTGCAGGGGGCCTGGGGAAAGGAAAAAGTGATATGAATCACTTTGAAAAAGAAGACGGAACCTCTATCCATATGGGTGTTGTCTACAGACCTTTGACACAATCAGAGCAGCTTGATAAAGATCTGGTTCTAGATGTCCAAAAGTTGGGAAAGGAAGGGGAAGTGCTGTTATTGGGAGATTTCAACCTGCCGCATGCGGACTGGAAAGTTCCATCTGCGGAATCGGAAAGTAGTAGAGAGATTGTGGATGCCTTTCAAAGTGCTCTACTCAGACAAATGGTGACGGAACCCACGAGGAAAGAAGTGATGCTGGATCTGGTACTCACAAATTAGGAAGTGTATCCAATATCAGAGTTGGTGCCCACCTGGGCAGTAGTGATTATCAAACGGTTTGATATAACAGTTAAAGCGGAGGGCAGCCACTCAAAACACGAAGTCCTGGATTTCAAACATGCTGACTTTAGTAAAATGAGGATGCACCTGAATAAAGAGCTGATGGGATGAGAGGACACACAAGAAGTGGAAAAACAGCAATCCAGGCTGAAAAGAACTATAAAAATGGCTACTGACCTTTATGTGAGGAGAGTAAATAAAAGCAAGAAAAAAAGGAAACCACCATGGTTCTCCAAACAAGTGGCTGAGAAAATAAAGGCAAAAAAGAGTTGATGTTCATGAAATACAGAACGACTCAAGAAGAGGAACACAAAAAAAACATACTGGATGAAACTGAAAGACGCCAAGAGAGATATGTCTGGCGAAAGTACAGGCAGAGGAGCAAATGGCTAGAAATGTAAGGAGGGGAGACAATCATTTTTTCAGATATATTAGTGAAACGAGGAAGGCTAAAAATGGAATTATGAGACTGAAAAATGCTGTGGACTGCTAATGTGGACAGCAATGAGGGAAAAGTGAATGTGCTAAACAAATACTTCTGATCTATACTCATGGAAGAAAATCCTGTAGAAAGACCATGATTGGCTGGCAAAGATACATATGAAAATGGAATGGATATCGTACCATTCATGGAAGAAATGGTTTATGAACTGGAAAAACTGAAAGGTGGACAAAGCCATGGGACCAGACCGGATCCATCCCTAGATATTGAGGAAGCTTAAAGAGGTTCTGGCGGGTCCTCTTAAAAGACTTGTTTAATAAATCCTTAGAGAAGGGAAAGGCTCCGCGGAACTGGAGAAGAGCAGATATGGTCCCTCTTCACAAAAGTGGCGACAGAAAAGAAGTGGGAAACCAAGCTTCACTTCAGTTATTGGAAAAGTAATGGAAGCTTTGCTGAAGGAAAGGATAGTGAATTTCCAATGGGTTATAAGATCCGAGGCAACATGGTTTTATCAACGGTAAATCATGCCAAACAAATTTGATTGAATTCTTTGACTGGGCAACCAGAGAACTGGATCGAGGACATGAGCTAGATGTAATCTACTTGGATCTCAGTAAAGCCTTTGACACTGTTCCACATTGGAGGCTCTTGAATAAACCTGACAGGTTGAAGTTAGGACACAAAGTGGTGCACTGGATTAGAAACTGGTTGACAGACAGACATCAGAGAGTGGTGGTAAATGGAATTCACTTGGAAAAAGGAAAGGTGAACAGTGGAGTGCCTCAAGGATCAGTGCTGGAGCCAATTCTGTTCAATATATTTGCGAGTGACATTGACGAAGAGTTAGAAGGTAAGATTTGCCTTTGTGCGGATGGTACCAAGATTTGTAATACAGTGGACACCTTGGAGGGAGTAGAAAACATGAAAAAGGATCTACAAAAGCTAAGAATGGTCCAATGTTTGGCAGTTAAAATTGAATGCAAAGTGCAGAGTGATGCATTTGGGGAGTAGAAATCCAAGGGAGACATATGTCCTAGGAGGTGAGAGCTAATATGTACAGAGAGGGAGATGAACCTTGAGGTGATGATGTCTGATGATCTTAAAGTAACAAAACAGTGTGACAAGGCGGTGGCTGTAGTCAGAAGGATGCTAAGCTGCATCGAGAGAGGAGTAACCAGCAGAAGGAGCTGTTGATGCCCCTGTACAAGTCGTTGGAAAAGCCCCACCTGGAGTATTGTGTTCAGTTTTGGAGGCCATAGCTTGCTAAGGGTGTATAAAGACTAGAAGCAGTTTTGTATTTGACCAAAGTGTGGAATTTCAATTGCATGTGGTTTCTATATAGAGATCTGCAACAATCCACTAGATTTGATATATTTAGATTTTAGCAAAGCCTTTCACATGGTTCTGTATAGACAACTAATAAACCGAGAACCCTCGGTACAGGCCCTAAAGTGACAAACTGGGTTAGGAACTTGCCGAATGGAAGGTGACAGAGGGTAGCAGTAAATGGAGCTCACTCTGAGGAAATGGATATTACCAGTGGTGTGCAGCAAGGTTTGGTTCTTAGGCCGGTTCTTTTTAACATTTAAGTGATATTGCAGAAGGGCTGTCTGCCTCTTTGCAGATGATACCAAAATCTGAAATAGGGTAGACGTCCCTGATAGTGTGGATAACGAGGAAGGACCTAGCAAAGCTTGAAGAATGGTCCAGAATTTGGCAAAGATTTAATGCTAAAAATTTGGCTGGTAGTGTGGCATTTGGGATGAAAAACTCCGAGTGAATGATACAGTTTAGGGGGTGAAGAATTGTTGTGAACGAAAGAGGAGTGGGACTTGGGTGTGATCGTATGTGATGATCTTAAGGTGGTCAAACAGCTAGAAAACTCAACAGTGAAAGCTAGAAGGATGCTTGGAAGAACAGGAAGAGGAATGACCAGTACAAAAAAAAAAAGGAGGTGATGATGCCTCTGTATAAGACTCTGGTGAGACCTCATTTAGAATACTGCAAACAATTCTGGATATAAACAGAATGGAGTCTGTCCAGAGAACAGCTACTAAAATGGTCAGTGGTCTTCGTCATAAAGTGTATGGGGACAGACCTAAAGATCTTGATATGTATACTTTGGAAGAGAAGCGGGAGAGGGGATATATGATAGAGACATTTAAATACCTATATGGAAATAATGCATAGGAGGAAAGTCTCTTTCAGTTTAAAGGTAGCTCTGGAATGAGGGGCATAGGATGAAGGTGAAAGAGAATAGACTCAGAAGTAATCTGAGGAAATAGTTCAAGAAAAGGGTGGTGAATTCGTGGAAAAGCCTCCCAGTGGAGGAGACGAAAACTGTATCTGAATTCAAGAAAGCTTGGGACAAATACACAGATCTCTAAGTAAGAGGGTATAGTAGATGGCATGGATGGGGTGACTGGATAGACCATATATCCCCCCAATATTCAGAACCATTTACCGGAGAGGAACAGCTCCTGGCTGGTTTAATAGTACTTAGCTGGCTAAGCGCTACTATTCAGCAGGATATAGCTGGTTATCTCAGCTGAATAGTAGCACTTAGAGGCTAACTGGCTATTTTATGCAATTTAACCAGCTACTACTACTTCTATTTAGCATTTCTATAGTGCTACAAGGTGTACGCAGCGCTGCACAAACATAGAAGAAGGACAGTCCCTGCTCAAAGAGCTTACAATCTAATAGACAAAAATAAAGTAAGCAAATTAAATCAATTAATGTGTACAGGAAGGAGGAGAGGAGAGGAGGGTAGGTGGAGGTGAGTGGTTACAAGTGGTTATGAGTCAAAAGCAATGTTAAAGAGGTGGGCTTTCAGTCTAGATTTAAAGGTGGCCAAGGATGGGGCAAGACGTAGGGGCTCAGGAAGTTTATTCCAGGCGTAGGGTGCAGCGAGACAGAAGGCGCGAAGTCTGGAGTTGGCAGTAGTGAGTAGTGAAGAAGGGAACAGATAAGAAGGATTTATCCATGGAGCGGAGTGTAGGGAAGGACGAGTGTGGAGAGATACTGGGGAGCAGCAGGTTAGTAGAAGAAGTTTGAACAGGATGCAAAAACGGATAGGGAGCCAGTGAAGCAACTTGAGGAGAGGGGTAGGATGAGTAAAGCGACCCTGGCGGAAGACGAGACGGGCAGCAGGGTTTTGAACCGATTGGAGAGGGGAGAGGTGACTAAGTGGGAGGCCAGCAAGAAGAAGATTGCAGCAGTCTAAGCGAGAGGTGACAAGGGTATGGATGAGGGTTTTGGTAGAGCGCTCGGAAAGAAAGGGGCGGATTTTACGGATGTTGTAAAGAAAGAAACGACAGGTCTTGGCAATCTGCTGGATATGAGCAGAGAAGGAGAGAGAAGAGTCAAAGATGACCCCAAGGTTTCGAGCTGAGGAGACAGGGAGAATGAGAGAGCCATCAACAGAAATAGAAAACAGGGAGAGTGGGGAGGTGGGTTTGGGGGGAAAAATGAGAAGCTCGGTTTTGGTCATGTTTAATTTCAGGTGGCGTTGAGACATCCAGACAGCAATGACAGACAAGCACGCTGAAACTTTGATTTGGATGCAAGGTGAGATATCAGGGGTAGAAAGGTAGTTTTGGGAGTCATCAGCATAGAGATGGTAGAAAAAGCCATGGGATGAGATTAATGAACCAAGGGAAGAAGTGTAGATAGAAAAGAGGAGGGGACCAAGAACAGAACCCTGAGGTACGCCGACAGGCAGAGGGATAGAAGTAGAAGAGGATCCACCAGAGTGAACACTAAAGGTGTGGAGGGAGAGGTAGGAAGAGAACCAGTAAAGGACAGAGCCCTGGAATCCAAGTGAGGACAGGGTATCGAGCAGTATGCTGTGATCGACAGTGTCAAAAGCAGCGGAAAGATCAAGAAGAATGAGGATGGAATATTGACCTCTGGATTTGGCCAGTAATAGGTCATTGGAGACTTTAGTAAGCGCAGTTTCGGTTGAGTGGAGAGGGCGAAAACCAGATTGTAGTGGGTCAAGAATAGCATGTGAGGAGAGAAAATCAAGGCATCGGCGATGAACAGCACGCTCAAGTAATTTGGAGAGAAATGGAAGGAGGGAGATGGGTCAGTAATTAGAGGGACAAGTAGGGTCGAGTGAAGGCTTCTTAAGGAGAGGTGTGACCACAGCATGTTTAAAGGCAGCAGGGACAGTCGCAGTGGAAAGTGAGAGGTTGAGAATGTGACAGATAAAATGAATAAGAGCAGGAGAGGTGGCATTAAAAAGGTGGGTGGGAATGGGATCAGAGGAACAGGTGGTACATTTTGAGGAAGAAAGGAGAAGTGTAGTTTCCTCAATAGTAACCACAAATATTCAGCACTTCGCCAGCCAAGTTTACCGGCCAAATTGGACCACGTAAATAGCGATCCTATCTTTGGCTGCTATAAACCTAATTGGCCAGCTCTGATTATTAAGTTGGCTGGTTAAGTTTAAGCCAGTCACCGGAAACGGCCCAGCACTTAGCTGGCCTGCCTCCTGCGGCCTGAATATCAGCTAGATAGAAAGATGAAAGCAGATAAAGACTATCTGAGAGCACCACCAACATTCCTGACATGGAAAGAGCAAAAGTAACCCTTGTGGAGAAATTACTCTGGGCTTAATAAGAGCTCTACTTACCCTCCTTCACTTTCTGCATCTGTCTGAGTAAGTCCTGAGGTGGCTGAAAAATAGATTGAGCTTGAACCTGTGGACTCACTACGTTCTCTGCTCAACAGGTGTCTCTTTCGACGAGGTACTTTCTGACTCTCCTCCAGATGGCACCTGAACACAAATCAAATAATGAGTATCCAAAATGCTGGAACAGAAAACAAATAATCTCCAAATTTCCTTCTCTCTGCTGCTCCCAAGTCCTAAATTCTATGTTTTAAAATCAGAACAAAAATAAACCACAATTCCAATCCATAATTGTGCTTGGGGGAGGGAAATAATGGACTTAAAAATACTTTACATAGCAAAATCCGTTTAACACACACACACATGGAAGCACATAAAATAAACCATTATAAACAGCAAAGCAGACTCACAAGGTAAAACTTATTCATACCTGTTAAATGTCCTTTCCTTGAATCCTGCTAGATTAGTCCATAGTCCTTTCCCAACCAGTAGATGGAGGTGCAGAAAACTGATTTAACCCAGTGACATCACTAGTATAAGGCCTGGTGCAGGCAACAAATCCTCATTATGTGAATACCAAAGCAGATACCAATTTGAACCAGGACCTTCTCCAGTAGAGCAAGGATCCTGACCAAAAAGAGTAGGACATTCTAAAAAACAGTGTACTATGATACCCTTGCCTCCCATACATTTATTGCACTCATCAGAATCCCAGAGACCCATGGATTTGCCTTTGCTTCTAGTAAGGTAAGCATTATGTAGGATCTTGAGCTGTATTTCATGTAGACCCACATTAGGAGTGACCTGGAAGGTCAAGAGAAAACGAGAGCTCCTGCACCATAATCTTGGTCCCCAAACGTGTACTCCACTGCTCTGCCAGCTGTGAGAAAAAAAGGAGCAGGCCACCACTCCTTGACCAAGCGAAACCACTGGGAAAGCCGGTTGTAGTCAGCAGGCATCTGCGAAAAGATGGTATCCAAAGTACTGAAAGAAGGGTACTGGCAATCAGGGCTTTTCAAAGAATGGATGTAATGCCTAAGTTGCAAACAATAAAAAAAAACTTCTGAGGGAGATTCCAAGTAGTCTGGCACATTGATAAAGAAGGACACGGACCCTCTCCAAGAGCAATCACCTCCCCTATATAACGACAACCCCCCTAAGTCCACAATTCAAAAGAAGACGTTCCTGTCCCACCCGTAGTCCAAGCCACAGGGAAATCAGGTAACTGCCTACACGAGTATTTAGCGGACAGTGCCATAGCCTCAGACTTCTCAAAATTAATCTTAAATCCAGAAAAAGTACCAAATTGTTGAATAAGATCTACTAAAAAGGGAATCCCCTGAGACATACGGTCTAGAAAGAACATATCGTCTACAAAAAGATTAATTTTGTACTCCTGCCTCCCAACCCAGCTACCCATCACCTCAGGAGACTGTCTGATTTTACTAGCCAAGGGTTTAAGGGAGAAACAAACAACATAGGGGACAAAGGACAGCCCTGTCTCGTACCCCTCTCCAGCGCGAATGTAGAAATGAGTCCTCTATTAATCAATATCTGCTCTGTAGGCTGGCTATACAAGGCTCTCACACCTGTCAAAAACTCACTAAAGATGCCAAATTGGGGCAGCACCCAGAAAAGATGATCCCATACTATTTTATCAAATGTCTTCTGCGTATAAACTGGTAATAATGGCGTTCCCAGGGAGGCCTCACCTAGCCTGTAAAGTACTCAGTGAATGAAGGATACTTGTAGAGGTGTACCTCCCCGGAACAAAGCCTGTTTGGTCCTTATGAATCAAAAAAAAGGTAGCATTTTCTCCAATCTGTTATCCAGAACGAAATACAAAAGCATCAAACCCCTAAGAGAAAAACTACACTGGCTCCACTAAATGAATTGCGTTCAAAATCTGCGCCCTGGTCCATAAAATCATTCACGGCGAGGCCCCGGTCTATACGTCAGAACTAAAAGACTTACCAACCAGGAACACAAAAAGGTCAGCATGCTCATTCTTGAATCTCCACTACCCCAGTTGCAAAGGACTTAAATATAAATCAACATATGCATCTAGCTTCTCCTACATAAGCACGCAACTATGGAATGCACTACCAAACGTCATAAAAACAATGCACGACCTAACAATCTTCCGAAAATCACTAAAAACCAACCTGTTCAAAAAGGCATACCACTATGATCCATCCTAAATATTAGACAACGAAACTCTACCAAAATCAGACAAAAACCGAATTCTTTACACCTGACTGCTTCATTCACTCTGGCACTAATGAACCCTAATGCACCACCACTCTATCTCTCATGCCGGAAACAAACTCTCTATACTTGACTGCTTAATTTACTCTATGATTTACTGTATCATTTATGAACTCTAATGCAATATCACTTTGTATTTCTCATTCCGGAAATGGCGATTGCCATTATGGCATAATGTAAGCTACATTGAGCCTGCAAATAGGTGGGAAAATGTGGGATACAAATGCAACAAATAAATAATAAATAAATTATCAAACAACTTGATATCCTGATTCAACAATAATATGAGAGGTACGATCTCAGTAGTTCCAGGTCTTGTCCAGGTTTAGGCAAGACTACAATGGAGGAATGGGTCAGAGAGACCATAGTTTGTCCTAGGGTGCACAATTTTATAATATAATATTCAGGGCCCAGATCATTAGGCCCAGGCACCTTTGTCAGTTTAAGTCTCTTAATAGCTTGCTGAGTCTCAACTCCTTGAATAGGTGCATTAAGGCTGATTGACCATTCCGGCGATAAGACAAGGAGCCGAAGCCCATGGAGAAATGCTTCGTGCTACACCATGTCACAGTGGCCAGAATCATACAAAGATCTACAAAAACGCCGCCTGAATTTCCAATTCCCTAGTAAGGACCGCACCCAAGCGGGACTTAATGCGAGTGATCAGCTGTTTAGCAGAGCAGTTCTAGACCAAGGTGGTCAACAGCCTATCCGCCTTGTTCCCCCCACCTAGGAAGATTATACTTGTAGACTTGAATAGCCCTCAGGGCCCTCTGATTCAAGAACTCGTTGATCTGCCCCTTTAACTTCCTGTAGGTGTCCCAAGCACCATCATCGGCACCATGGATTGTTGCAGTTCTAGCGACTTGAAGCAGGGAAAGGAGCTATCTGTCCCTTTCCCTACAAGTGCAACTAGTATACTCTATAATTTTCCCCCTCATCACTGCCTTACCGGCCTCCCAATACATGACAGGATCCACCCCCACAGAATCATTATTACCAGGAAAATGATTCCACTCTCATCAAGAATGCCCGAAAATCAGGATCCAAATACAGCATAGGATTCATTCGATAGCCTGTGGATATCTTCTCCTGCGATACCCCAGATTTACCCAAACCATGCTATGATCCAACACAACTCCTGTATCTATGTCAGCTGTGCGAGCTACTGAGAAGAGAGGAGAAAGCAAAATATAATCCAGCCTTGCTTGAACCTTGTGAACATGACAGAAGAATGTATAATCATGGGTATCTGGATGGAGCACCTGCCAAATATCCACCAGGCCCATCGCGTGCTGAAAAAAGTTTATGCTTCTCCCTTCCATCCCTTTAGGTAGGGGTTTCGGAGAGATACAGTCAATCAGTGGGTCTGCCGTGATGTTAAAATCACCCCCAACCACATACTGATAGTCATGTAGCGGAGCCAAAGCAGCCAGCAGAGTGGAGAAAAATCTATGAGAGTACACATTTGGTGCATAAACAGAACACAAGGCCACTCTACGCCCCTGAAGGGTCCCCACCCAAATCACAACCACCCATCTGGTTCCTGTATAATCCTGTGATGCACACTGTCTAGCATGAATAAGTATGGCCACACCTCTTTGTCTATTATTAAAAGAAGCAAAGGCGAGTTTTCCAAACCAGGATTGTTTCAACTTAGCATGTTCTGAGAGGGGGAAGTGGGTCTCCTGAATCAAGAGGGTATCTACTTTCATGCACCTACTATAATTCAGAATTTTCATTCATTTAACTGGTGAGTGAATTCCATCCACATTGAAAGTGGCCACTCTCAAACTACCCATTCCACCATATGAGTACACCTTCCCTAAGAGAGCAAAAACTCTATGAAACATCCTGAAAGCAGCATCCCAGCTAAGCCGCTCCAGTGTAAAGGAGTACAAGGCCGCAAATGCGTAGCCACCAAGGTCAACAAAGTCAGACACAAGACACTGTAACCCCTTGATCCAACCCCTCCCCCATACCACAGCCCAAAACCCCCCACCCCCACATTCAAACCATTCCACCTGACCCTACCCAGTCCACACATACTCCACATACAACGCAAGCCAAACCAGCCATCCTCCCAAACACAAACGCATATTCCAACCACTCCCCCACAAACATATCCTTCTTTTAATCACACTCCCCCACCCCAAGTATATACCAAGAACAATATCACCCACCTCCTCTCTCCCTCCAAAGAAGTATTACAATATAAGTATATAAGTATCGCCATGCTGGGACAGACTAAGGGTCCATCAAGCCCAGCACCCTGTCACCGACAGTGGCCAAAAGAACAAGCAATTTGTCCCGCCCATCCTAGAAATACTGTATTAGTCCCTCTTCCATTCAATAACATTCTACGGCTTTTTCCTCCAGGAAGCTGTCCAACCCTTTTTTGAAGTCCACTAAGTTAACCGCCTTAACCACCTTTTCCGGCAGCGAATTCCAGAGTTTAACTACGCGTTGAGTGAAGAAAAATTTCCTCCGATTCGTTTTAAATTTAGCACACTGCAGCTTCATCGCATGCCCCCTTGTCCTAGTATTTTTGGAAAGCGTAAACAGATGCTCCACATCGACCCGTTCCACCCTCAACTTATGCAACACATGCAGCACACATAGAAAGGTCCCACTCACTAAAGGGGCTCCTGGCAATTTCCCCCCCCCTAAGTGGGGCCAAAACCCCTTGCTGACATATCACAGGAGGAACAGCGCCATCCGCCCTCTGAAAATATGGAGGTGCAGTTTGAAGACCACAGTCATAAAAAGGATAAAGAAAAACAAAACCCCCTCCAATTAACAGACCCGGAGACAAGAACAATCAAGCACTCAGTGCTAATGACAGAATCACAGCAATGTAGGAAATATGTCACTCATAACATTGCAAAATTTAAAAAATCAGTTGGATGGAATGGAAACCCCCCACATGCAAGTTAAAGCGAGTCCTCCAATGCCATGCAGGCCAGAGCCAAGGAGTGGCTGGATCAAGAAGAGCCCCTAAGCTGGCAGTAGCTTCTCCAAAAAAGCCTTCAGATCCTCTGCTCTAGTCAAGGACACTGTACAGTTGTCATATATAATCCATACTCCAGCAGGGTACTAAAAAGCAAATTTAACACCTCTCGCAAACAATTGAGAGCAGTATGGCGCCAGCAACCATCTCTGTTCCATGATGTGAACAGAAAATTCCTGAAACAGCAACAAGCGGGCTCCTCTGTATTCCAAAGATCGTTGTTTCTTGTACAGCTCTGGTAGCGTAGCCTTCACTGCATAATTCAGATAGCGGGCAATGACTGGGAGCAATCTCCCGAGGTCCTCTCTGTGCACACCAATTCAATGCACCCGCTCCACGTGTATTGGGCCCACATCTGGAGGGAGCCCCAAAGCCTGCGGCAGCCAGCGTTCAAAAATCTCCACAAGCTCACTTTCTGGGACGCTCTCCAGGACACCAATAATGTGCAGGTTGTTCCGGCGTCCCCGATTCTCCTGATCCTCCACCTTGTCTGACAAAGCTTTCACCTGAGCCTCCAAGGCTCCGATGAGTCCTTCAGTCACGGCCATGTGGTCTTCCTGGGCAGAGATATGTTCTTCCGCCTGCTGTATCCTCACTGCATGACCCGCGACACTATCTTTAACTTCTTCCATTCTGGTATGGAGTTTCGCCAGCTTGTCATCCAGCAATAGCAAGAGATATCGCATAGACACCTGAACTGTGTCTTCGTGAAGGGCCAGCGGAGACATGACCTGCCGGGAGGATGGAGGCGACGCCATCTTTTTTGGAGTTGAAGCAGCTTTCTCCCACCCAGGCCTCAATGCCTTAACCAACATGCTAGAAAGATCAGATAAGACTGAGTTTCTACAACACTGGAGCACTCAGTCCACCTTCAAGTTATGTTTCTGATGGTTAATCAGCGGCGAGAAGGTAAGGGGAGCGGAGCCAAGCCACCAGGCTGCTATCATGTGACCCCCCCAGTAGCCTCATTTACTAAGCGCTCTTCCCCTCAGACACAGAACAGGAAAACAGCCTTAAAAATCAGGTCCTAAAGGAGCATCCCTCTGCCTATCCCCTCCCCCCCCCCCCTTCAAGCTCTTCATTTTGAGTGGCTGAAAGGTAGAGGGGAAGGGGGAGGGGAGACAGAGATGTCTCAGCTGTTGATTCTTTAAGTCTTTGCTCTGGCTCCTGGATTCAAATATGATTTGTCGAGGCCTGGCTTAAACAGTGGGGAATCTTTTACAAAAAAACAAACAAACAAAACAACAACAAAGCTGTACTTGCTTGACTTCTCCAACTATCTCAGCTGCTAGCCCATGAAGGGTGGTCCGTAGACTCTCCACTTGTAGTTTCAGTTCACTGATGTCATGCAGTATTCTGCCCAAGTTATACTGAGACTCCAGCTCTTGATTGTCTGATGAAGCTGAAGCCCGTATGATGCCATCAGCCTCATTCAATCCAGGTCTTTCACATGAAACTAATGAGGAAAAGAAGCAGGAAGACCACAACAGTACAAATTTATGAATCTCAGTTCAATAAAATATGCTGACTTCTGTCAGCATTCGTTGTCCAGTTATGGTCCCGGGTCCAGTCCGCAGAGGCAGTAAGATATATATAAGATATATTGTATTTACATATATAGGCTCACAGCACTTGGTACAGGTAAATATTACAATGCTGTATTGGTGTGTGTGTGTAGATGGGAATCAACGAGAGAAAGGTAAGGATAGGGGTGTTCAGAGGAAAACAGAGAGGGAGAGCCTTGGGGTAGGGCTGAAGGAGATGGGGGGCCAGAGTCAGGTGCTCTGGTGGCTAGAGATGTGGGTGTGCAGAGAAAGAAAAAAAGAGCAGAGCCATGTGCTCTGACTTATGGGGAGATGCACTAAAAAGTCGTTAAAGCCCTTCCCTTACCGAGTCCCTTAGCGAATCGGTAAGGAATGGGCATGCATCAAGGAAAAGGAATGCAAACGAGCTGCTCGATGTAGCTCACTTGCATTCTCTATTCGATCGGTAACCAGTTGGCCGGTCAAGCATGCATAGAGCAGCCAAGCGTTATGCTGGCTGCTCTGCGCATGCCAAATACATCCAAAAAGCACCTATTATACAATTATTATGCAAATAATAATACTAGATTATACTCTTCGGTTAAGCTGGAGTGAAGAGAGGTCTAACAAAGTAAAGTTTATCTGAAGGTGGTGACAGAATAATAATAAAACTGCAGCCTCGAGCCGTTATTATAGGATGGACGAGCAGGACTTCTGGTGGAAAAAGAATTATGCAAATAATTTGCATGAAAAGAAGTGTACAAACAGAGGAGAGCGCAACATGGAAACATGCACATAGGTTTGCACTAGCCAGTAGCATCGTCGCAGTTGAGGACATCCCCCCGCAATAATAAAAACGTCCAAAAAGGCTGTTTTTATTATTGCGGGGGGACATCCTCAACTGCGATGATGCTACTGGCTAGTGCAAACCTATGTGCATGTTTCCATGTTGCGCTCTCCTCTGTTTGTACACTTCTTTTCATGCAAATTATTTGCATAATTCTTTTTCCAAACGGAAGTCCTGCTCGTCCATCCTATAATAACGGCTCGAGGCTGCAGTTTTATTATTATTCTGTCATCACCTTCAGATAAACTTTACTTTGTTAAACCTCTCTTCACTCCAGCTTAACCGAAGAGTATAATCTAGTCCTACGTTTGCTTCAGTACATGCACAAACTTGTAGTTCTGAATTTTTGCCACTGAGCACCCCAAACAAATCAGAACTACAAATCCTGGTATGCACTGTGATGAACAGGGAGTGCAGAACACAGCAAATCTGCGGACCAGACTTACAAAGACGTTCTTTTTGGACGTCCTTCACTCAGCCGAGAGACCTGGAAGTCTCTGAGCCAATCACACCGCGTTTAGTTCAGCTAAACGCATTGTGATTGGCTCAGAGACTTCCAGGTCTCTCAGCTGAGTGAAGGACGTCCAAAAAGGACGTTTTAATTATTGCGGGGGGGGGGGGGGGGACGTCCAAAAAGGACGTCTTTTTGGATGGACGTCCTCAACTGCACTCTCCTGCTGATCGAGCCGCATCGGAGCCTTCCTGCAGCAGGCAGTGGACGGGATGAGCAGCGCGGCGTCTTCCTTTCGGGCGGCACAGGTTTTTATTGAATAAAAAGGACATCCAAAAAGAACGTCTTTGGAGTGGGGTTTTTTTTTTCAGGTGAAGGACGTTCAAAAAGGATGTCCCTGACGACATTTTTTTTCTTCCCTTTGCCCCAATGAGAGGTGTATACCTCCCGTTAGGTTTTCCACAATAAGGGGATCGGAAAATGGTAGTGCATCTCATTATAATAGCCTTGCAACGGTAGTGCAGCTCATTATAATAGCCTTTGGATCATCTGCATTCCGTTTTCGTTAGCTGCTACCGTGATTGGAAAATGGCTCGGAGAAGTCTTTAGTGCATGCCACGGTTTACTACTTGCTCGTTAAGTTTAGTGCCTCTGGCCCTTGTATACCTAACAGAAACAGAGAGGGATCAAATAACGTCTTTCCTTCCCAGCCTTTATCATCAGCTATTTCCTTTGCAAACTCCAGTTTAATTTCCTGATGTTAGGAAGGCGAGCACTTTCACAGGTTTTAATCTTTGAAGTCCCTAGTTTTGGAGTCTGTCTGGCTTTCATTGTTCTCAGAGAGCCCTGGTCCCAGATGCCCAGAGAGGACAAAGGTATGTTAAGTAGGGGTACTTGAGAAACAAAGGGCTAGGCTCTTCCTCTCCCTTTTCCTCTGAACACCCCTATCCTTTCCTTTCTCTCCTTGATTCCCATTTACACACACACACACCGATACAGCATTGTAATATTTACCTGTACTAAGTGCTGTGAGCCTATATATGTAAATACAATATACCTTATATATATATATATACATATATATATACACACACACACACACACACACGTATATATACATACATATATATATACATACATATACTAACCCGTGTGGACTGTGTATTCTTGGGAACCCACTGCCTCTGCGGACTGGACCCGGGACCATAACTGGACAACAAATGCTGACAACTTCATGCTAATTTAAGAGGATGCTACATGTTTTAACACAGGAAACATTCTTTGCTTCTGTTTTAGAAGCTATTATTAAAAAAATAAAACAAAGATTTAAAATTAGTTTAAGTTACTTCCAGTGGAGAACTCGGCCAAGATGGCTCCCAGGACCCCCTCCAGGATTCGTCTAACCACCTCCAGGCCAATGACCAGTACTGTGGTGACACTTCTCTGAAACACCCAGCAGAGAGAGCACTGAAAGTGAATCAGAAGCATGGGACACTGCCAAGAAAAGGGGGGTGGGGGAGCACAGGGAAAAAAGACAAAGAGAGAGACCTGGAGCAAAAGGGAGGTGGAAGAGAGGGGAGAGATGCTGGACCAGGAGAGAGAGAGGGACATATGCTGGACCAAGAGAGCAAAAGAGATATCAGACCATGGATGATGGGGGGGGTGCAGGCAGAAGGTAAGAGAAGTTGGATATGGCGAGGGACAGGGACACAGAAAACATACGGGCTGTGGAGGGAACATAGGGACAGGGACAAACATACTGAACATGGGAGGGGGAGATTTACTCTCTTATACAACTAATGTGGATAGATTTTGTTAGTTAACTCCATTTCACCTCCTTGGCTAGCTGTTTGTGGAATCCCTCAAGGTTCTCCACACTCGTCTTTTGTCGTTTAATGTTTACTTAAGTTCTTCAGGTAAAATACTATCAAGTTTAGGAGTTTTTGTTCTCTTCTATGAAGACGATAGCTTCATCTTGAGTCCAGTACTTGAATCTCTTAATTAAACCACTCAAATACTGAAGAATAACATCTCATTAGTTGATAACTGAACTAATAACAAATTTCTTAAATTAAGCAGAAACCCCCCCCACCAAAAAAAAATCTGGTTTGGAAACTGAATTCATTACTGGAAAGAGATAGCTCTATCCACTGGAGAAGCTTTACAGATAGAAAGTACATCAATGGCGTTAGGTATAATATTGGATTGGAAGCTTACATTTGAGACTCAAATAAATGATTTGGTTAAGAAACCTTTTTTTAGGTTGTGCCAACCAAGCTATTCACTTTATTCTGAGGCCTGAAACGTTTAGACTTGTAGCACAATATATTCTTCTACCTCAATTTGATTATTGTAATTCCTTATACTGTGGCATTTTGGCAAAATTGCAGCATAGACTAGAACCTGAGGTACTACAGAGGTTACCTACTACTTCACCTGTGCAACTGCAAAAATGTACTTTACAAGTCTATCTTCACAGTGGGATTTAGCTACCTGGGCTCAAAATGGTGGAACTCTACTCCAACAGCCATAACCATTCAAGAACTACCTCCAGTTTTGAAAAGATCTAAAGACCCACCACTTCAGGAAATTATATGAGTAAAACATACACTAATCATTCTGGAACAACAATATATAACACAACCTCTAACTGTAATGCATCTTTTCATTTAAGAAATGAGGTAAGATATATCTTCTCAAGAAACCCAATGACTATTCCATACAGACTAATAGTTACCTTGCCAACCACTGTAAAACATAGCATCATTCAACCTCGTAAAGTAAAATTAGTCCTTACCTGATAATTTTCTTTCCATTAGTCCCAACAGATCAATCCAGAGGAATTGTGGGTTATATCCCTCTGCCAGCAGGTGGAGAGAGAGAAAACCTCAGAGGTTTGGTAATGTGTCTGTTACACATGAACCTTATTCTACCACAATTTGTTCATACCGGAATGGGCGAACGCCTTTACGGTACTATGTAAGCCAAATATCTCTCCTGCCTCCTCAAAGCCTACAAGGCTCCTTGACCGCACTTGTGGGAGGCAATGATTGAAACCTCTAACCTTGACATTGCTATTTCTGTGAACATTTACGTAGTAGGCGAACTAAACGAAGGAAAAAGTTAACAATAAACTCAAAAAACAGAAAAAAATGCTGTAACCATCAGAAGGATGGGCCTCTGGATTGATCAAGGATGGGAGAAGAGATCCACCCTTCTTGGGTATCACAAAGTAAATGGAGTAGCGGTCTAGCCTGCTCTCTGATGGAGGTACCGGCCGAATTGCCACCAGGCGCACCAGCTCGGCCACAGTCTCCCAGACCGCTGCCACTTTGGCATCCACCTTGCAGGGTGATTCCAGAGGGCGAGTAAATTCAAGTTTGTAGCCATCCCTGACGATTTCCAAGACTCATGTATCCGAGGTAACCCTGGTCTATTCCACTAGGAAATGGGACAGCCAACCCCCCTCCCCCCGAAGACCAGCAGGGGATGGACCAGGGCCCCATCATCGAGAATCTCTCACAGCGGACTGCCCCTGCAGTGTAGAGGTGGAGGGACGGCATTCCCCCCAAAAGGGCTGTGACTTCTGTGGAAAAAAACAAGGTCTCAGAAATGTCCCAGAACAGCCAGTATAGTAATGCTTCGCCTCTCTCTACCGGGAGTGGGTCCAGCTAGAGCAGAAACCTGCTTTAGCTCTGTCTTCAGGAAGGCGCTGTCCCTTGGAGTCACCCAGGGACTTAACGATCTGTTCTAGGTCCTCTACAAAAAGGAGTTTGCCTTGAAAAGGCAGGCATGCCAGGCGCGATTTTGATGCCACGTCTTCCGCCCAGTGCCGTAGCCAAAGCAAGACATCACTGCCAGTGACACCTCCTTAGCTGACGCCTGCAGGGGGTCATACAGCAGGTCCGCTAAGTACGTGAGGCCGGACTCAACAGCTGGCAAACCACCAACTAATTCGTCCACCAAAGACGCTTTCTGAACCCAAGAGAGACAGGCTCGTGCCGCATAGGAGCCACACACGGATGCCTGTAGGCATAATGCCACCACCTCAAAGGTCAACTTGAGGGAAGCTTCCAGTTTCCGGTCCTGCGGGTCTTTCAGAACCGTGCCACCTTCCACAGGCAAGGTGGTCTTTTTGGTGACCACCGTGACCAAAGAGTCTACTGTGAGTAACCGCAAGGACTCCAGATCCCCAGACGGAAGTGAGTCAAGTCTTGCCATTGCCCGAGCCACCTTCAGGCTGGCATCCAGCAAATCATACTGTGCCGAAATGAGGACCTTCATGGCCTCATGAATGTGAAAAGTCTTTGTGGGTCTCTTGGTCCCCGACATAATCGACGTGACAGTCGGAAGGGCAGATGCAGACTCTGGGGAGGAAATGTTTAAGACTTCGAGCGCCCAGATAATATAAACCAGGAGTTCCTCCCTGCGGAAGAGCCGTGCCACTGTGGTGTCATCTCTCTCATTTGGCGGCACCTCAGAACCTGCTGTGAAGTAAGTCCCTGAAAGGCAGTCCTCCTCCGCGTCTGATATATCGGAACCCCCCGGGAAGTCCCTGAGAGCTTCCATACGCGGACACTTAGGCAACAGCGCCTGCGAACTAGTCAGTGGCTCTTGAGAGCATGTCCCTGGAGGACAGAGCAAAGAGTCCCCTGCCTGTTTAAGTAAGAAAGCTGTGTGCATTAAAAGCACAAATTCAGGGGAAAATGCTGCCTCTGACCAAAGAGGATGGCCTGCAGAGTCTCTCAACTCCCCTGCTTCGCTGACCGCTGGAATCACCTGCTGCTCACTCGACTGACCCGCTGTCCCTGAGGAGCCAGCACATGGCGATAAAGAAAAGATGGCACCCACAGGCGAGCGCCCTGCGAGAAGGTCCGGGCTTCCTGCGGCTCTACTGTATCACCCGTCGGATTCCCCGCTAACACTGCATGTTGCAGGCCCTGTGCGCTCAGGCACACACACGCATCACAAGAGCAGGATGCTGCTCTCTGGTTCCCACACCAGGAGCAGTGTTTTGCCGTTTCCAATGGTGTCATCATAATGAGATTGCCGAAGGTTGAAAATCGCCCGACTCCCAAGCAATGTTCCTGGCTACAGCCCAGCGCTCCCCCGCCTGTCCGCCAGAAAGAAATCAAAGTGCAGAGTTAAATACTCACCAGCTGCTGTGAGAGGCTTGCTTCTGCAAATCGCTTGTTTTTTTTTTTTTTTTGAAGGAGGCAAGGGAGAAGCCAAGCCAGGCGGTTCAAAGCTGAAAAGGCACCGTGGGGTTGGCGGGGGGGGGGGGGGGGGGGGAGGAGGAGAAGGAGGGATCTGGCACCACCAGGTACACCCTAAAATCCCACTCAGGGAACCTCAACCCCAAACTGGGCTCAACTGAACCCAGATGCTGGGACAGGAGCCCTTCAATGCAGAGCTGCACAGTTATGTCTCTCCATCTGCTAGATAGAGAGAATACCGAGGTGACGGTAGCTGATGGTGTTCGTCATGTTGTG
Organism: Microcaecilia unicolor; assembly: GCF_901765095.1. NCBI lineage: Eukaryota > Metazoa > Chordata > Amphibia > Gymnophiona > Siphonopidae > Microcaecilia > Microcaecilia unicolor. The sequence goes on along the minus strand of NC_044039.1, from coordinate 147,865,464 downwards.
ATGACACACTTTCAAGTCAAGGTGATTTTTGAATTGTAGTTTCCTTCTGTTACACATTTTTTGAGGACCATTTCTTCTTCCAGAAATCCCCACAGAAATAAAATACAGGGACTCCTGAGGCAGGCCGGAGTGGCCAAAACACAACTCATGTCGAGTCCAGGTTTTAGCAATAAATTTTTGCTGTGAACTGTTCGAGTACAGTAGAAGTTTTTTGTCATCATCTATCTTGTCTCCTTCGCTGTGACTGCTTGCTTTGGTGTTACCTGTGCGGAGGTTTTTGTTCTTCTGTACTTGTCAGTAGCTGCACAGGGCCACATATACCAAACCTCTGAGGTTCTCTCTATGACCTGCTGGCAAAGGGACATAATCCACATGTCTCTGGACTGATCTGTGAGAAGCTATGAAATATAATTGAATCAATGTAATCTCTAACAACTGTGAAATGTAAGCCACATTGAACCGAAACTCATTTTTGGATAATTGTGGGATACAAGTATAAATAAACAAACAAACTAACTTCTCCAGAACACGTCTACAAGATTGATTTTTGGAGTTGGTAAATTTGAGAGTGTCACCTTTACTTAAAAAAAAAAAAAAAGAAACCTAAATTGGCTCTCCATCAAGTTAAGAATTAAGTTCAAGTCTGCATGTTTAGTATTTAAATCCTTATATGGTATGGACTCTATTTATTCTCTACACACTTTAAATGTGTTTAGTAATCATCTAAATTACTACGGTTAAAAACATCCATGTTAGAATATTCATTCCCTTTTCAAGGTACCAAAATATGGAATTGTATTCCTTTACAAATTAGTCAAATTGCGCTTTAGAAAGCTTTATGGCCCTGTTTATTAAGCCATGCTAAGGGCGCGCTAGCGTTTTTAGAGCATGCTAATGATTAGCACATGCTAAACGCTAAGTTGCCCATAGGAATCTACCTTTTTTCAACCTTAGAAGACTGTAGTTCTTGATTATTTTATTGTTTGGGTTATTATTGCACCATCTCTTGGAAAATGTGCATTCCCCCTCCCCCCAGTCCCCACTAACTTGGAAGTGATAGTGCCCTATAACAAACAAGACACATGATCTGTATGCAGTAGTTTGCGGACCACGGTTTCAGTCAGCCAATGTTTCTGGACCTCCACTCAAAACATTTGAATAGCCCCGCTATAGAATATCTTCTTTACATTGTGCAAAAGATCAAAATACATGCAGCAAAATAGTAACTCTCACACACTAGGAATAGAACCTTATTACCCCTTTAGAACGTGACTGAGGCTCATGGCTGGCTGGAGCCATGTCATCAAAGCATCTTTGTGAAAATTCAAGGTGGGTTTTTTTTTTATTCTGAAAAACCTCCACACACTACCAATGTGCCTCTGTTGAGCATCAAAAATACTAAGAAAAGAAACTCCCAAATCAAAAGCTTTATCTCTTTTTTCCAGCAAGTTATTATCCAAATTGTTTGTTTAAACCATAATTCCTGTGAACTCCTGAGAGAAACCATATTCAGAACAGTGCCCCCCATTTTCTCTTATGGGGCCAATTGTTTTCTACAATGAGTAATATGGGATGTCTCTGCTCTCAGAGAAGCTGGAGAATTAACACAATCCTATATAATAATTCTCACCGCCAACGTTCTAAAGTAGATGCCTGTGTCCGAGGCTCCTTCGGAGTTGCTGAGCTAGGCTCCGAAGTCAGGCTGACGTCACCGTTGACATTATGCTGAGAAGGAGGTGGGGCGAGGGCTCCAGCAGCCAGCTGGCAAGGGAAGCCTCCAGTTGGCTGGGCTGTCTGAGGAGGAGGAGCCCGGCCGTGAGGCTCTAACCCACAGAAGTAGGAAGCACGGCGAGGGCTCCAGCAGCCAGCTGGGCACGCAGCAAGCCCAGCTCCCGACACGAATCCTGTGGCCAGAAACAGAGGGTCAGGGCGGCTTACGGAGCGCCGGCTCTGACAAGATGGCCTGTGCTCCACTTCGCGGGGTGAGAGGATCAGTGCGACTTCCGGAGCGCCGGCTCTGACAAGATGGCCGGCGCTCCACTTCGCGGGGCCGGGAGGACTGGGGTGGCTTCCGGAGCGCCGGCTCTGCAAAGATGGCCGGCACTACACTTTGCGGGGGCGAGAGGATCGGGGCGACAACCTGGGTGGCTGGGGGGGGGGGGGGCAGGTGAGAGAGCAGGGTCATTGGACATGCGTGGCTGGAGGGGGGGCAGGGGGAGAAGAGAGTCGCTGGACATGGGTGGCTACAGGGGGGGCAGGGGGAGAGGGAGGGGGTCCTCAGACCAGAGAGGTGGGGTGGAAGGGGGTCCTCTGACCACAAAGGGGGAGGAGGAGGCCCTGAGAGAGGGGGGGTGAGGGCAAACACTCACTCTCTGTCTCTCACATACACTCTCTGACACACACACACTCTCTCTCACACAAACACAGTCTCTCTCTCTCTCTCTCTCTCATTCTCTCTCTGACACACACACACGCCATCTCTCACACACACTCTCTCTCTCTCAAACATACACTCCGAGAAAAACCTTGCTAGCACCCGTTTCATTGCTGACAGAAACAGGCCTTTTTTACTGTTATATTAATATTTCAATTGACACAAGCTGAGTATTACTACTTGCTAAATATAGTTTTGCACAATACACACAAATTAATATTCTTTTCAATTTCAGCCTATTTAAGGGCTCCTTTTACAAAGCTATGCTAGCAATTCCAGCGTGGCAAATGCAACAATGCCCATTCAATTTTTATGGGCTTTGCTACTATTCTGCATGACTTTGTATATATTTGCCAAACACAAGTCAGGAGAGGAGGAAGAAGAGAAAGCATATGACTTTAGTATTACCTTGGTGCAGATTCTGCACTGCTTGCGTGCATTCAAGATGTCCCACAGAGTTCTGTGTTTGATATCCATTCCCAGTTCTACGCTTTCCTTTCTTCTCTTTTCTGTTCCAAGGTTGCTTATAAAACACATAAAGTAAGCCGATTCCTGTAGCTGCTCCCAGTGCCAGTCCAAAGCCAAGAATCTGCAGCTTAGACATAACTCTTTCTTGTTCCTAAGGGAAACAGGCAACACTAGGTCACATAAAAATTGGTATAACGAGACATTTCTGTTTTCTGCCTCTTGCAAATGTGCAGCTGTGATCAATCAGGGCATACATTCAATTTTAAGCAGCTGCCAAAATAGTTATTTTCACAGTTTAATAGTTGATTTTTCTGTGAATTTTTTTCTCCAAAACAATTATGATATTCATAAATTAAAAGATAACCACATTTCATCAAGTCTAAACCTTCCAGAAATGCTATATAAAACATTAAATATAGATACCAGCCTGCAGACCAACAAAGATACCTACACTGAACACACATCCCCAGCTCTAAAAACCATGGTACTTTGATCCTATTGAATATTATCATGTCATTATCAATCAATGTCATTGTCTACAGAGTAGATATCAGGCCCATGTTCTACCTTCCCCTTCACCCTCAATCAGTTCTTTTTTTTACGACAGTTATTGAGTCCCTAGCACTTAACTCTGGCTGTGTTAAAAAGTTTGAAGATGAAACATGGCAAACCTACCAAGTTTTCACTGACTTGTAAAGAAGAGGCACCCTAGATATTTTAACAGCATTTAGATAGCTTTATTCCTGCAGAGAGCTGATTTATACAGGTGGGCTCTACCAGTAACTGGACTTCAATTTATTAATCTGTAAACAAAGAAAACCTATTAAAATGAAAGATCAGAACTAGAGCTTTCTGAAGTACAGTTTTTTAAGTGTTTGTACCACCTTACTAATAAGAATTATATATAAACAGAGTACATAGTTACATAGTAAATGTCAGCAGATCCACCCAGTCTGCACAACAAGGTGGTTCGAGTTTATCTGACACACTGTGCATGTTCCACTTCTTCATGATTAAAACACAGACATACTAACATCTCTCTCTCCCTCCCTGCCAATTTTGGGGGCACAGACCCTAGCAGTCTACCCGGCACTAGTCCTATTGCCCAACTACTGGAGGTAGGGTCTTGGTAAAAGCTTGTTTACAAGAACATATTCCAAATCCAAATGCCAATTTCTTTCATGTCCAAGATGGAAAATTAACAGTAACGTTCACTGTCCACTGACTGGTTTATTTCTGTATTAACATATCTGATACCAACTCCATACACCTAGCACTGCACCACCCAACTATTTTCAGTGAAAGGTGAAATCATTGAAGATAATACATGCAACTTGCCAAACTGTATTTTGCTTGTCAGACTTGAGCTATAAGATGCAAGTGAGCCCCCCATCCCTTAAGACTGGCATCAGTGGTCACCAGAAGCCATTGCGGAGTGGCGAATGGCATCCCCCAATGTAGGTTCGCTTCGGAGAGCCACCATTCCATGCTGCTCCTGGCCTGTGGCCTCCAAGGAAGATGTCGCTGATATTCCTGAGACATCAGAGACCACCGACTGAGCAGAGCCTGCTGCAGAGGCCTCATGTGACATCTCGCCCATGGCACCACTTCCAGCATTGCCGCCATCAAACCGAGCACCTGAACATAATATCCCAAGCGCGGGGACGATGTATTCCGAGCAAATGCCAAATGTGAGACCGCAACTTGCACCGCCTGTCGGGAAGAAAAACGCAGCCTAGCGCTGTGTTGAAACACTCCCAAATAGACGAGTGACTGAGAGGGGATTAACCGACACTTTGGGAAATTGATGACCCAACCTAGTGCCTGCAGCACCTCGATAACTCGAGCTGTGGCCAGCCGACTCTCCATCTCGGATTAGCCAATCGTCCAAGTACAGATGAACTCTGATTCCTTGTTTCCACAGAAACACTGCTACTACTACCATTACCTTCGAAAAGGTTCGTGGTGCCGTGGCCGGACTAAATGGCAGAGCCTGAAACTGAAAATGCTGACCCAGAATCGCGAAGCATAGGAATCGATGATGAGGAGGCCAGATTGGAATATGCAAATATGCCTCCTTGAGATTTAGAGAAGTCAGGAACTCCCCCGGTTACACCGCTGCAATCACTGAACGCAGAGTTTCCATGCGGAAATGCCTCACTCGTTTACCTTGCGCAAGTCGAGTATCGGTCTGAAAGACCCTCTTTTCCGAGGCACTACAAAATAAATGGAGTAGCGGCCTGTGCCCAGCTCGCCCTGAGAAACTGGACTTACCGCTCCCAATTGCAGCAAAGATGCCAAAGTTTTGCTAACTGCCTCCCGTTTGATGGCTGTAGCGCAACGGGATTCCAAAAAGGCGTCCCCAACGAGAGTGGAGAACTCCAACTTGTACCCTGTTTTGACCACGTCGAGCACCCATTGGTCCATGGTAATTCTGGCCCACTTTTTGAAAAAGAGGGACAAACATAGGATTTTTCAAAATTTCCGTTAGGTATTTTTTAAAGGTAATAAGAGGTGAGATTGAAACCTGCTTAGGAAAATTTATTAACCTAAGCGTGTTAGATCGTTGATTATTTTCCAAAATGTCAATCCTATTTTGTAGGTATAAATTCTCTTTTATCAAATTAACTTGAATTTGTTGACAGTTCTGAAATATTTTAGAGTTATTTTCAATTTCTTTATTCAGGATTGCTACTTTTTTTTCCATTAATGCAATTTTTTCAGACAGAGTTAAATTGTTGAGTTGAGGAAATAAACTTTTGTGTGAAAGAAACTTCCAGGCCCACCAGAGCCTCCCATATAGTGTCTAAAGTTAAAGTATCTGGTTTTCTAGGCAGAAAGGACTTACTTAGTAAGCCTAATTCAGGTGTGGAATCTTTCGGTAGCTGTCCCTCCACTGCCATGTTGTTTCCTCCAAGCTCATTCTCTCCTCCTTCACCCGTCGCTTCCAACGTGGGGATAGATGGTGTTCCTGCACTCAAGTCGGCACCCGCGCTAGCAGACCCTGTCGTTTGTTGAAGATCTGGGACCTACTGGTCCCTTCTCGGTGCGTCCGCCAGCATGAGAGGAGGATTCAGCAATTCGGGACTCAAAGATATCTGTGCTTCAAGCCGGGAGTGTAGCAACCCTCTCCCTACACTCTCCGGCAGCGAAGGCATTCCCGATAAAGTTGCTGGGACTAAGAAGCGATCCAACGTCCCCCGCACTGGTGAGACAAGCGCTGCGGAGCTAGCACTCTGTCTGCCTCTCCTCTTAGGCATCAAAAACAAGGAAATAAGCTATACACTCAAGAGTGGGAGAGGTATGTTGAGAGCAGCTTCTCTGTACTACTCTCACAGCGCCATCTTGCCTCCTTCCTCTTCACTGCCTTCTTTTAGTGTTCTCTATCTCCACCTGCTGGTAGACGAATACAACCCATCAGTTCCTGAGTTCATCTGCTGCTGAAGCTAAGGAATAAAATGTTAAGTTTGAAGGCGGATTTCAATAAACTCCAAGCTAGTTTGGTTTTGGACAAAACTGTAATTCATTGTAAATTATAGAATATGGAAAGCGCAACAAGGCCTCTGAATATTATATTTTCCACAAGTTATTTCCATTTTCCCAGAGAAACTATTTAAGGGTACCTAAGGGAGATATTGAATTTTCTGGACGCTACTATGCCTCCCTTGAACAATATTTACTATGTTCCTTCAGGTAAGATAGCAAGAAAAATGGAATATCCAAAGATTCTTTAGATGTTACTGGACTTCTACAAATGTACTTACAAAAATATCTCTGTTTGTTGTTTCTTTTGTATACAGTAGGATATTTCATCTTTGGTGGCCCAAGGTTTTTCTTCGTTTTCCTTGTAAGTATATGATTCAGTTTAGGAAAGTTTTGTGTTTTTATGAACCACCTCAATTGCAAACCTTTATTCAAGCTAGGATAGCAACTTCTGGTACTGGTACCTAAATTTGTGTGGGAAATTTAATGTAGGATTGATTGTCTAATTTCCTTTATCCAAAAGTTTTCTATTTCTTTATATTTTTTTGTTTAGTAATCAATACTTAATTTTTCTTTCTTTTTTTTTCCGATGGAAACATTTCTGGTCAAGATTCATCTTGTTAGTTAATACTGTTAAAATTCCATAAAGATAAAATAAAAAAATACAGCTGGCAAAGGTACAGGCAGAAAAAAAATGGATAGAGATGTAAAGATAGGTAACAAGACTTTTTAGGTATGTCAGGGAAAGGAGAAAGGTTAGAAATAGAATTGTAAGACTGAAAGATGCTGAAAACTGCTATGTGGAGAGTAATGTGGAAAAAGAAGACATGCTAAATAAATCAATGCCGTGCTGCCCTCCATTGGAAAAGTGGTCTTCTTAGTGACCACCGTAATTAAGGACTCCACCGTGGGACGATGTAAGGACTCCACCGTGGGACGATGTAAGGACTCCAGTTCTCCTGTTGGCAGCAGGTAAAGATGCGACATGGCCCTCACCACCCACAAGCTGGAATCCGGCGTGTCCCATTGTGCCAAGATAAGGACCTTCATAGCCTCATGAACGTGAAAAGTTCTGGGGGGCATTTTGGTCTCCGACATAATGGATGGGGCGGAAGGGACTGCAGACGAACGGTCTGGAGGGGAGATGTTTAAGACTTCAAGTGCCAGAACAATAAGAGCAGGAAGTTCCTCCTTTCAAAAGAGCCACGCCGCCATGGGGTCATCACCCCCTCCGGTGGCAACTCCCTCTCCTCAAATGAGTCCAACGGGGCCAGCCAGGAACTGTTAGAAAACTGGCCATCATCCACCTCAGAGGTCACGGAGGCCTCCTCCAGGTCCCGCTGGGCCTCAACATGCAGCCGCTTGGGAAACAGTGGTGGTGGAAGAGCCAGGGCCCCCTGAGGGGCCCTCCCAGCATCTTCAGCAAAAATGCTGCCATCAATAGCACAAATTCCAGGGAAAAGGGGGTGTCCTCCACCCACAATCCTGTCAGCAACCCCCAGTGAAGTAGGGGCGGGCGGCCCAGAAGCAGGAGCCGTCTCCGCATGATTTTCCTCTACCTGCATGTCTGCTGCTGCGGCCACACAAGATGGCCAGTGGGGGGGGGGGGGGGGGGGGGGGGGGGGGGGGAGAGTGGGGGTGGAAGAAAAAATGGCGTCTGCCGAAGGTCACAAAAATGAAAGGCCAGAGGCACCCACCAAAACCTACTACTACTAAACATTTCTAAAGCGCTACTAGGGTTATGCAGCACTGTACAGTTTATCATAGAAGGACAGTCCCTGCTCAAAGAGCTTACAATTGTTAATATATGGCCTAGCTTTAAGGCTACCACTGGAATAGTGATGGCCAAAGCTATGCAGCCGAAAACAACTGAAAAAGTACTGATTAGGCCAAACAACAAGTAAATGATTTAATATTTGAGAATCTGCAAAGAGCAGGTCTGAATAATGACTTCTGACACAAATTGGTACAATTTTTAAATCAAATATAGCATCTGTAATGAAAGATCAGATGAATAAAATGGAGCTTATTAGTTTTGGTATACAATGATACAGAGGTAATACAGAGTTCATGAGAAAGGTATGAAAAGTATTGCAGCCGGAAGATGAGAAACTGTTATCTCAACGCTTCCCAAAACATGTTGATAATTAGCAGTAGCTGAGAACGGAAGGAGGTGGGTACATCAGATAGCAGATCGCATGGGAAAGTATGATCTCAGAAATTGCGAAATATTAGGAGCTAGGTATCTCACCATTCACTTCTATGGAGAAGATAGAGTATAAAAGAGGAGAGATTTTGGCTTAGTTTGAGAGTCTTCTCCGAAGCTTCTGTCAGACGGCGAAGCCCTGTGCGGCTGAAACCAGAATCTGATGTCTGTATTTGTATCAACTTGAAGACCTGTGTTTGGGTAAGAAATAAAATGTATCTATCTATCTAAACCTATCTCTGTCTTTATTTTTATTGATTCTATCTTCTCTTTACCTTACATTTAGCCTACAAGGTAGATCATATACAAGTGACACTCAGTCTTTGCAGAAACTTAGACAGATGTTTAATAAGATTTATGTGGGAACATAAATGGCCCAGAGTATATCTAGATCCAGAAAACAAACAGAAAGCAGTAATTATGGGAATTAGTTTTCAATTACGGCTCCTAATGCCACCCCAGAATAGACCTTGTGATTGGGTGACAATGGAGGTCAGAGAAACTATACAGAATCTGTTATATGAAATAAGTACCTTTAGTCCCCCGTATGACAGAGTCAGAAAGAGGTCTATAAGAAGAGGTAATTAAAAACACAATCTAAAGGACAAATGTACAGTCAGTCATATAGGGCAGTCTAGATTTCCTGAATAGGTATAAAGGTTAGGTGCCAAAAGCAACAATGAAGAGGTGGGCTCTGAGCAAGGATTTGAAGATGGGTAGGGAGGGGGCTAGTTGGCGTAAGGGCTCAGGAAGTTTATTCCAAGCATAGGGTGAGGTGAGGCAGAAGGGGCGGAGCCTGGAGTTGGCCATGGTGGAGAAGGGTACTGAGAGGAGGGATTTGTCCTGTGAGCGGCGGTTTCGGGTGGGAACGTAAGGGGAGATGAGGGTAGAGAGGTAAAATCCGCCCCTTTCTTTCCGAGCGCTCTACCAAAACCCTCATCCACACCCTTGTCACCTCTCGTTTAGACTACTGCAATCTGCTTTTTGCTGGCCTCCCACTTAGTCACCTCTCCCCTCTCCAGTCGGTTCAAAACTCTGCTGCCCGTCTCATCTTCCGCCAGGGTCGCTTTACTCATACTACCCCTCTCCTCAAGACCCTTCACTGGCTCCCTATCTGTTTTCGCATCCTGTTCAAACTTCTTCTACTAACCTATAAATGTACTCACTCTGCTGCTCCCCAGTATCTCTCCACACTCGTCCTTCCCTACACCCCTTCCCGTGCACTCCGCTCCATGGATAAATCCTTCTTATCTGTTCCCTTCTCCACTACTGCCAACTCCAGACTTCGCGCCTTCTGTCTCGCTGCACCCTACGCCTGGAATAAACTTCCTGAGCCCCTACGTCTTGCCCCATCCTTGGCCACCTTTAAATCTAGACTGAAAGCCCACCTCTTTAACATTGCTTTTGACTCGTAACCACTTGTACCACTCGCCTCCACCTACCCTCCTCTCCTCCTTCCCGTCCACATTAATTGATTTGATTTGCTTACTTTATTTATTTTTTGTCTATTAGATTGTAAGCTCTTTGAGCAGGGACTGTCTTTCTTCTATGTTTGTGCAGCGCTGCGTATGCCTTGTAGCGCTATAGAAATGCTAAATAGTAGTAGTAGTAGTAGTAATGAGGGGCTGCAGACTGAGTGCATTTGTAGGTAAGAAGAAGCTTGAACTGTATGCAGTATCTGCTACGAAAGAGGATCCTCTGCCTGCGCGCATCTGCAACTGCTGCCACATGAGGGAGAAGAAAAGATGGCACCCGCCAAAGGGCACGCAGAGGAAAGGCCAGAGGTGCCCACCAAAACCAGCTCCGACGCCTCCACGCATTCCCCCAACTCAGGCCGCACCCTGCCGTCTGACAATAGAAAAGCTTTTGCGGAACCCCACATGCACGCGACACAAGATCCTGACGCTGCCCTCCGGCTCCCACACACCAGGAGCAGTGCATGGCGGTTTCCGATGGCATTGTCACGACAAACTGCTGAGCCCATCTGAGTCTATTAGAAGTTATGTATAAGTTGGGGGGGTTTCTGTCCTTTCTTATGCAGATGATATTTTCTTATTGAGCTAAGCAAGTGATATGTTTGATACCATTCAGCTTTTAAGGAAGTATATTATTCAAGTCAAGGATTGGATTAAAAGCAATTTTTTAAAACTGAGCAAGCAGAAAACTAAAATTGTTTGTTTTGGAAATTATAGCAATACTAGTAAGAAATGCCCATTTCGGAAACAAATGAAACGGGCGCTAGCAAGGTATTACCTCCCTCCCTAGTTCCAGACCCCCCCTCCGTCCCTCCCTTCCAAGTTCCACACCCCCTTGTCCCTCTCTCCCTCACTTCGTTGCGAGTTTCAGCTGCCGTGCGCATACCTGATGCGAAGGGGAGCGTGTGAAATGGGCGGTAGCAAGGAACGGCGGGCGTATTTCTGTACTCCTGCCCCTGCGTGGCTTTTGTTGATCTCGTGCCTTGTGCCTTCCCCGGGCCGCTCTCGACGTCATGGCGTTTTGACCCGAGGGCGGAGCTACACTGCAGGCCAGCCAAACCGGATATCTCTGGCACCTCAAGTTTCCGGCTTGAGGCTTCATTGGAACGTTGGAGGTGCCTTTTATATAGAGAGATACCCAGTAATAAAATGGTACTTGATAGTGGTGAGACACTAGATATAGAAAATAAATCTGAAGTCTTATTGTGTGTTCTCAGATTCTAACCCCTATGTTTACTATTCACTTTGAATGAGCTGTGTCGACATTGCCGCGCAGCTTAGTAAACAGGGGGGGAATTAACCTTTGAAGTACAAATTGTTTGGTGAAAGTTTTTCTTTGGGTTGAGAAAACTTTGTTCCATTCATTCTTTTTTTTAGATAATAAAAGTTACAGGTTGTTAGTTCAGTCAATAGTATTATTTATTTAGATCGTTTATACCCCGCTTTTTACCACATAAAGCAGCCTCTAAGCAGCTTACAATGAACTAAAGAAACAATTACAATGACAGTAGAGAGGGTAGAGGGAACGGAGGAAAAAGGGAAGGGAATATAAATTCAATATTAAAAAAAAATAAGTAGGCAAGGAAAAGAAAACAAAAAGAAGAGAAAGTAAGGAGTCCAAAATCAGGTCTTGACTCGCTGCGACACATTAAGGCAGGTAATCAGATCCTGTGAACAGGACAGGAATGCGGGTGGTGGCCAACGGCTGGAATCAACGATCCAGGAGGAAACAGGGCCCCTTCAACGTGCACCACTCTCCAAGGACAAAGCAGCCACAGAATAGATGACCAGCAGCCAACATCGCCGAGGACGACCACCCCAGTCCAGCAGCAAAGCCAAGAAGGTTTTGACTCGTAGTGACAACCACGGCCTGGAGGCAAAGCAGAGCAGAAATCGACGCTGGCGGAGAACACCGAAAGAGGACCCACAGTGCGGGAGACGCCAGTGGCCCGTTGGAAAGGCTGGTGAAGAATCGAGGCATATAGGCGCCTGGGAAGTGTGGATCAACAGTCCAACAGGCTCCCTGCATTGCGCTAAACCGGATCCCGCTCTCCGGCACCTACAACCGCACTGTCGATGCAACCAGGCCCCCCTGCTGACTCGCTGACACGCCGGCGAAGAAGCAACGACGGACAGCCGCTCTCCCCGAGATCTCGGACCAAAACCGATCTATCAAGAAGTCAATCCGAGCACCGCGGTACCCAAGGAAGCCAGCACGAACAAAATCAGGCCAATCCACAGCCCAAAAATGGGCTTGCTCCGCGATGATTGCTGGAGCCAACGGCTTCTTATTACCACAATTGGACTATTACAAATCACTATATATATTTCGGAAATATTGTTCAAAAGATTGCAATTACTCCAGAATATGGGTGCTAGATTGATATTTGGTGTATCTAAGTTCAAACACGTGTCCTTATTGTTGAGAGAATTACACTGGGTACCAGTGAATCAAACAATATGTTTTAAAACTGCATGCTCTGGCCCAGTGGACTTCATATTGCTGGCTGTCAAAGAAATGAGGTGCCTACATCTCTCATTGTAAAAGTTTGAGCAACAGCAGGCCTTGTAGTCCTGCGCTCATATGCCATGTTTTGTTTGTCCTTTTTCTTCCTCTCACTCAACCTTCCTTTTTTTCTGCTATCACCCTTTCCAAGCTCCTTCCTTCTACCTATTTCCCTCTTTTTCATAAATCAATAACTGGGATGTCTCCAGAAAATATTTTAAATCTATTGAACATCCCAATTTTTCATTCTAATTCACAGTTTTATCAGTTTCTACAAAAAAGGTTCCCCTCACTGGACAATGTAATTAGGATTTAGGAGTTTATAAAATTGTGGGGTTTTTTTTTAACTATACATAAATGTACATTTTTTATGTACATTGTTTAAACCATAATCTGCTCTGGAGCTAATTGGTAATCAAGCAAATACTAATACAGTATAGTGTAGTGATGGGACAAAAATAGTTACCAAATTCAAAAACACACAGGATAAACACAAAGGATCCTTACATAGAAAGAGGATGGAATAAAAGCAAAACTTAAATTACTTTCACACTTTGCACTGGGCATAGCGGGGTGTAACCTGAACAGAGCAGCAGGTACAACTCTGGCCACCTTCCTGGGCAGACTGAATGAACCATCTGCCATCATTTACTATGGTAGTATATAACAGGTCAGAATCTTAATTTAACTTCTCATCAGGAAATGCAGTGGAAAAAAAAGCGTCAGCATTCTCTCAGGCCTTTCAATCTTTTAGCTTCTTTCTCCATTATAAGGGGGTCCTTGTAGTCCTGCACGCAAATACCATCTTTTGTTTTTCCTTTTTCATCCTATCACTCATCCTTCCTTTTTTTCTGCCATCACCCTTTCCAAGCTCCTTCCTTCTGCCAATTTCCCTCTTTTTCAAAATCGTCTATCTCCCTCACTGTTTCTAGAGTTGCTTTCCTATCCCCTTCCACTTTCCTCTACTCTGTTCTTTCCCCTCTCTTCCTCCTCAAGAATTGTCAGGTTCCTCTTTTCTACTAGGTCATCTATCATACAGATGGCTGGCTGGCAGTAGAGAAACACGGTGAGTGAACACTTCTGCTTCCAATACTGCTCATTCTTTTATGTACCATATACTTTACAAAACCAAACAAAATAAAAAAGCAGCAAGAACAGTAGTTATGGGGGCCAGAAGCACCAACACTCATGTCTCCGTGCTACCAGCCTGCTGTTGCTCAGCCTTTTACAATGGGAGATACAGGCATCTCATTTATTTGACAGCCAGCAATATGAGCTCCACTGGGCCACAGCAAATGCTTCGCTTCCTCTCTAGTGTGTTTTTTGTTTGCTTTTTTTAGTTTGGGTCATTTTCTCATACAAAAAGATAAATAAAAAAGGTTTTCAACAGTGTTCCTTCAACATTTTCTAAGCACTTCTTTTTTGAACATCCCCAATGTCACCTTCTATTACACATAGTTCTAATCCAAGAAGGACCGGCTGCAAACGTTAGGACACTAAATCAGGCATGGACGTTATTCAAAAATACCATCTTGGAAGCTCAGTCCAGATGCATTCCACGTATTTGCAAAGTGGAAATAAGAGAAAACGTCAGCCAGAATGGTTAAAAGGTAAAGTAAAAGATGCCATTACAGCCAAAAGATTGTTCTTCAAAGAATGGAAAAAGGACCCAAAGAAAATAAGAAGCAACGTAAGTACTGGCAAGTCAGATGCAAAGCATTAATAAAGAAGGCTCAAAAAAGAATATGAAGAGAAACTTTCGCAGAGGCTTAAACTCACAGTAACAACTTTTTCGGGTACATCAGAAGCAGAAAGCCTGTGAGGGAATCCATGGGACTGTTAGATCACGCAGGAGCAAAAGGGGCGCTCAGGGAGGCCAAGGCCATAGCAGAGAAACTGAATGAATTCTGTCTTTATGGAAGAAGATGTAAGAGATCTGCCTATACCAGAAGTGGTTTTCAAGGGTGATGATGTGGAGGAATTGAAAGAAATCTCAGTGAACCCTAGAAGATGTACAGAGCCAAATTGACAAATTAGTGTAGTAAATCACCTGGACCTGATGGTATACATCCAAGGGTACTCAAAGAACTCAAGCATGAAATTGCTGATCTGCTGTTAGTAATAACCTGTCATTAAAATCGTCCGTAGTACCTGAAGATTGGAGGGTGGCCAATGTGACACCAATTTTTAAAAAGGGTTCTAGGGGTGATCCAGGAAATTGTAGACTGGTAAGCCTGACATTGGTGCCAGGCAAAATAGTGGAAAGTATTATAAAGAATAACATTACAGAACATAAACAAACATGGTTTCATGGGACAAAGTCAGCATGGGTTCAGCCGAGGGAAGTCTTGCTTCACTAATTTGCTTCATTTCTTTGAAGGCGTGAATAAACATGTGGATAAAAGTGAACTGGTTGATGTATCGTATCCAGATTTTCAAAAGCGTTTGACAAAGTTCTCACGAGAAACTCCTGAGAAAATTAAAGAGTCATGGGATAGAAGGCAATGTTCTGGTGTGGATTAGGAATTGGTTATTGGCCAGAAAACAGAGGGTAGGGTTAAATGGTCATTTCTCTGAGTGGAGGAGAGTGGGCAGTAGAGTGCTGCAGGGATTTGTACTGGGACCAGTACTATTTAACATATTTATAAATGCTATGGAAATCGGAATGATGAGTGAGATGATCAAATTTGCAGATGATACAAAACTATTCAAGGTTGTTAAAACACGTGCGGACTGTGAAATACTGTAGAAAGACCTTAGGAAATTGCAAGAATGGGTGTCCAAATGGCAGATTAAATTTAATGTGGACAAATGCAAGGTGATGCACATTGGAAAGAATAATCTGAATCACAGTTACCTGATGCTAGGGTCCACCTTGGGGGGGGGGGGGGGGGGGTCAGCACTCAAGAAAAAGATCTGGGTGTCGTTGTAGATAATATGCTGAAATCTTCTGCTCAGTGTGTGGTGGTGGCGGCCAAAAAAGCAAACAGGACGCTAGGAATTATTAGGAAAGGGATGGTGAATAAGACCAAAAATACTATGTATTGCTCCACAGTGCACCCACACCTTCAGTACTGTGTTCAGTTCTGGTCATCGTATCTCAAAAAAGATATAGCGGAATTAGAAAAGGTTCAAAGAAGAGGGACTAAAATGATAAAGGTGATGGAACTACTCTCATATGAGGAAAGGCTAAAAAAGTTAGGGCTCTTCAGCTTGGAAAAGAGATGGATGAGGGGAGATATGATTGAGGTTTACAAAATCCTGAGTGGTGTTTAATGAATAGAGGTAAAGGTGAAATTAGGCCTTACCTGCTAATTTTCTTTCCTCTAGACCCTCCAAGACCGGTGAAGACGCTTGGGTTATGCACTCCTACCAGCAGAGGGAGAATGAGAAACACTGAACTTTGAACACTGCATATGTAACCTGTGCAGAACCTCAACTAGCCAGTACATCGCTAACAAAGCAGAGAAATAACCAAACAACCTCACAGAACCCTGTACATGGAAACTCAAACCAAGAATGTAGTGCTTCCACAGGCTGGACATAAACAGCATCCAAAACCTGCACCAGACTAGTACCAGAAACTTCACCTGGCAATCCCAGCCTGGATAAACTTGACCAACAATCAGTCACATCAAAAAACAGGCTCAAAAGAATCTCTCAATCTTATATACCTACAGGGCGGGTTCCTGACCGGTCCGGAGGGTCTAGAGGAAAGAAAATTAGCAGGCAAGGCCTAATTTCACCTTCCTCAGCGACCCTCCAGACCGGTCAAGACGCTTGGGAAGTACCAAAGCTGAAAACATCTAAGGGCGGGACACCCGAAGGCCAGAGGTCAGAACTGCTGCTCCAAAGCTTGCTTCCCCCCTCGCTTGAACATCAATCCTATAATGCTTCACAAAAGAATGTAGAGAGGACCAGACCGCCGCCTTACAAATATCCTGCAGAGGAATCAATCTACTCTCCACCCAAGAAGAAGCCACCCCTCTAGTGGAATGAGCCTTAAGAGCCAAAGGCACCTCACGACCCTTGACCAAATAGGCTGAGGCAATTGCCTCCTTCAGCCACCTGGCTATAGTTGCTTTGGCAGCAGCCGCATCCTTCTTGGGTCCACCATACAGAACAAACAGCCGATCCGAGGTACGAAATTCCTGTGTCCTTTTTAAGTAGTGACGTAAGACCCGTCGAAAATCTAACTTAGACGACGCTGCTCTGAATCACCTGACTTGTCCCCCAGCACTGGCAGGGAAATCGCCTGATTCACATGAAAAATGGAAAACTTAGGCAAAAAGGAAGGAACTGGCTTTAATGAAACTACAGGACAGAGCTCTGAAATCCTCCGTGCCGAAGTAATGGCCACCAAAAATACCGTTTTTAAGGTAAGATCCTTACAAGTGCACATTTCCAAAGGCTCAAAAGGAGCTCGCACTAGCACATCCAGAATGAGATTCAAATCCCATGAAGGAACCAAGGGACGCCGCGGTGGATGAATCAATTTGACTCTCCGCAGAAAACGACTCACATCAGGCGCAGAAGCCAAAGACTTCCCTCAAATCAGGCCTTGGTAGCAAGACAATGCAGCCACCTGCACCTTCAAGGTAGACAAGGAAAGACCCGTCTAGACCATCCTGCAAGAATACCAAAACCTCCACGATCAAAGAATGAAAAGGCAAAAATGCCTGATCTTGGCACCAATGCTCAAAAATCCTCTAGACACAGAAATAAGCTAGAGAAGTGGACTGCTTACAAGACCATAACATCGAAGCAATAACTGGAAGAAACACCTTTCAACAACCTATTCCTTCCAAGAGCCAAGCCGTAAGCGAGAACCGAGAGGGGTCTGGCATTACAATCGGACCCTGACACAACAAAACCATCTCCTGCAACGGTATCTGCCACCCCCAGTCGCACCAGATCGCCGTACCACGGACATGGCCAATTTGGAGCCACCAGAATCACCGGACCCAAGTGACATTCGATGCGCTGGACCACCCGACCAACGGCCACAGGGGAAACACATAAAGCAACTCTTGCGGCCACGAAAGAATCAACGCATCGGTCCCTTCTGCCTGAGGATCTCTCCTGCGACTGAAGAACCGTGGAACTTGCGCATTGTCTGACGTCGCCATGAGATCCAACACTGGAAGGCCCCATTCCCGAACTATGCGAGAGAAGACCGACCGATAAAGGGACCACTCCCCAGGATCCAGAGTACGTCTCCTCAGAAAATCTGCGTCCACATTGTCCACTCTGGCCACGTGACCCGCCGAAAGATCTTGAAGATGAAGTTCTGCCCAGCGAAGCAAGCCTGTTGCCTCCTAGGCCACTGCCCAGCTCTGCGTGCCTCCTTGCCGATTGACATAAGCTACGGCCGTGGCATTGTCGGAGTGCACCGACTGCCCTGCCGACGAGAATGTGCCAAAAGGACTGAAGCACCAGACGGATTGCCCATGTTTCCAGATGATTGATGGACCACCGGCCCTGGGCTACCTGACCGAGACAATGAGCCCCCTTCATCCTAATAGACTGGCATCCGTGGTGAGAACTATCCATGCCGGGGATTCCAGAGGCATGCCCTTCTCCAGATTTGGAGTGTGGAGCCACAACTGCAGGCTGTGATGGGAGGCTTCAGTCAGAGGTAACTGAATCTCCAACTCCTGCGTTTGCGGAGACCATCGACTTAGAAGAGCCAACTGCAACTGCCGCATGTGTGCTCTGGCCCAAGGAATTACCTCTATAGACGCCGCCATCAATCCCAGTACCTGAAGGTAGGCACAGGCCAACGGCTCCCTCTGTGAAAGAAGGTGCCAAATCTGCCCCTGCAGCTTGGAGATCCTGACAGGAGGCAGAAAGACACGACCTTGTGCCGTATTGAAAAGAACTCCTAGATATTCCAGAGACTGCGACGGAATCAGATGACTCTTGACCGAATTCACCACCCAACCAAGAGACTCCAAGAAAATCACCACTTGAGCGGTTGCAGACTTGACCCTCCGTCCGCAACTTGGCCTGCATCAACCAATCGTCGAGGTAGGGATGCACTAAGTTGCCCTGCTTCTGCAACACTGCAGCTACCACCACCATAACCTTGGAAAAAGTACGGGGAGCTGTCGCAAGGCCGAAAGGCAGTGCACAGAACTGAAAATGCTTCCCTAAGACGACAAACCGAAGAAAGCACTGATGATCTGCTCAGATAGGAATGTGCAGGTAAGCTTCTGTCAAATCCAATGAAGTGAGGAACTCTCTACTCTGGACCACAATGACTGATCGCAACATTTCCATTCAAAACGAGGGAACCTTTAGAGCCATATTGACCCTCTTGAGGTCTAAAATGGACCGAAAGGAACCCTCCTTTTTGGGCACCACAAAATAGATTGAATAACATCCTGTTCCCCGTTGACCGAGAGGGACAGGAACCACCGCCCCCTGGTCCACGAGACGCCTCAAAGTGTCCCGAACCACCACTGCCTTGAGACAGGAACGACACGGGGACTCCAGAAAAAACTCGGGAAGCGGACACTCAAACTCCAGCGCATACCCGTCACGCACCACTTCGAGAACCCACTGGTCTGACGTGATCTGGGCCCACCTCTGGTAAAACTGTCCCAGCCGAGTGCCTACACGCAGCAGAGGCTGGACCCCCACGCCTTCATTGAGGGTTGCACACCGAACCTGTACCCCCCGAGGAGGAATTGCGCCCTCCACGGCGACCCCCTCGAAAGGACTGAGTGCACTAAAAAAAATTACCTCTAGGAGCCCTGACGGGCTTCCCAAAAACGGCCATGCGCCGAAACCCCTCGCGCACCCGCTTTGCTACAAACCTCTAGGAGCTGAGGAGCCTTTGCATCCCTAAGACTGCGAACCAATTTATCCAAATCCTCGCCAAAAAGCATACAACCTTTAAAGGGAAGCAAACACACTTAGACTTAGAGGCCACATCTGCGACCCAAACTTGTAAACAAAGCACCTGATGTGCTGCCACGACTAGGGCCATATTCTTAGATGAAGCCCGCAGCAAGTCGTAGAGAGCATCCGATAAAAAGGAACAGCCCATCTCTAATTTAGCTAAATCCTGAATCCAAGAAGCCCTGTCCACTGCCGAGTCATCCAGAAACTTCTTGGGCCAACGAAAACATGCTCGAGCCACCGATCCCCCACACACTGACGTCTGCAATGCCAGCGCCGATAAATCAAAACTACGCTTTAGAAACGCTTCCAACTTTCTATCCTGGGGGTCACAGAGAACCACTCCACCATCTACGGGAATAGCCGTAGCTTTAGTGACCGCCGTGACCACTGCATCCACTGTGGGGGCCTTGAGAGAATCCCTATCCTCCTGGGGTAAAGGATAGAGCCTGGCCACTGCCTGAGCCACCTTACAAGGAGAGTCAGGGGACAACCACTCCTGGGAAACCATCTCTCTGATATCCTTATTCATAGGGAAGGATTGTGCCGTACGTCTAATGCCCTTAACTAAAGGGTCAACCTGCTTTACCTCCCCCGCGGGAGCTTCGGCAGGCTCAAACTTGAGAGTAGAGACCACTTGATCAATAAGCTCCGATTGCTCCTCCCTATGTGTCACGCTCCTCACCTGTTCGGCGCTCCTCCAGACTGACTCGGGCCACGGGTTCCTCAGAAAGGGCTGAGGATCAGGCTTAGGAAGGTCTGTTTCAGTTTCTGTTTCCTAAGTCTGGCAGCCGTCATCTAGCTTGGATCAAGAGCACGGCCATCTTGGTTGACTCAGGGGAATCAGCCATGTTTCGGTTTCCTAGTCCAGCAGCCGTCATCCGGCTTGGAGCAAGGACAGCAGCCATCTTGTTTACGAGAACAGGAAGGAAGCTCATATTTGGGCGTTGTGCTACTCTGCTGATGGGGGCAGCCATCTTTGAACAGCTGCACATGGTTGAGCCTAATCCCTGCACTATTTAAAGCCCTGTTTCCAGTCCTTCCATGCTTCGGCTTCATCTGTTCCAGTGGTTTCCTGTATTCCTGACCTTGGATTGCTTACTGACCACGCGTTGTGTTGCTGCCTGCCTTGACCTTGGACTGTTTTTACTGACTATTCTTTGCTCTGCCATTTATGGGCTCTGGACTGTGTTTGTTTGCCCACCTGTCTGGTCAGTGGTCGTGCAACCCCGCTGGTTCCGGAAGTCCTGCCAGCCACTCGAACCCAGGGGCTCAACTCCTGGGGGGCAGTGGCTAAGTGCAGGTGAAGCTAGGGGTTGTCAGGCTGCCTGACCAAGTGCGGTGTCACTCCATCTTAGCCGTGCTCAGTCGGGGCACAAGGGCTCACACATCCCGAGTCATAACACTATGAAAGACGCGGACCACCGAAAGATCCTCCCCTGGAACCGCACTGTCCTGCTCTGCAGCAGAGTCCAAAGGGTCATCCTCCCCAAGCTCTCTGAGGACACCATCCGAAGTGCCTGGAGAGTAACACTCCCCCTCATCTACTCAGTCCAGCCAAGGCCTTTTAGACACTACTCGACTGACCCCCCCCCCCCCCCCGGAGGGTCCAGCCAGCACCCGAAGTAGACGCCGAAGG
Source organism: Microcaecilia unicolor (assembly GCF_901765095.1). NCBI lineage: Eukaryota > Metazoa > Chordata > Amphibia > Gymnophiona > Siphonopidae > Microcaecilia > Microcaecilia unicolor. Next base: position 147,844,347 of record NC_044039.1, on the reverse strand, counting down.
AACCTTCGCGATTAGCTCCGGAGGCGCAGCCGACGATTGTTTTGGCTCCCCGCAGAGCCGACAAGGAGTTCCCGGCGCCTCTATACCTCTGCGTGACAGCGAAGGAGCTTGGCTGCGGCCATTAGCGCGGCAGGAGGGAGCAAGACAAGGACCAATCCTGTGCCCCAGCTAACAGCCCCAGCAAACTCTCTCCTAACAGAAGGCACCTGTTCCTCCGGACAGCACAACAAAGAAGGCACTGCAGCCAGAAAGAACTGCTTTTTTTTTTTTTAAAGAAACAAGCACACTGGAGCCTGGTTGCTGCTGACTGAAGAGGCACTCAAGGCTCCCGCCCTGACAGAGGAGCCGCGCTACAAGGCTGTCTAAATCGGAGAGAGCAGCACAAGGGGAGGGACCCGGCCAACCAGGTGTGTCACCCCAAAGGAAAAAATGCGAGCCCCACCGGACCCACACACAGAGAACCAGTACAGGATTGTTTTGTCTTTTTTTTAAATTTCTATTATAACCAAAGGCCTACCAAGACAAACCCCCAGGCCTACCGGACTAGTCAGACTGCACAGGCTGCACATCTACCCTCTGCTGGAGACTGAGAAATACTGACTAGTTGGGGTTCTGCACAGGTTACATATGCAGTGTTCAAAGTTCAGTGTTTCTCAGTCTCTCTTTGCTGGTAGGAGTGCATAACCCAAGCGTCTTGACCAGTCTGGAGGGTTGCTGAGGAATTGATTTTTACTTGTTCCAAAAGTACAAAGACTAGGGGACACTCGAGGAAGTTACATGGAAATACTTTTAAAATAAATAGGAGGAAATATTTTTTCACTCAACGAATAGGTAAGCTCTGGAACTGTTTGCCAGAGGAGGTGGTAACAGCGGTTAGTGTATCTGGGTTTAAAAAAAGGTCTGGACAAATTCCTGGAGGAAAATTCCATAGTCTGCTATTGAGACTGACATGGGCAGCAACTGCTTGCCCTGGGATTTGTAGTATGGAGTGTTGCCACGATTTGGGTTTCTGCCAGGTACTTGTGACCTGGCTTGGCCACTGTTTGGAAAACAAGATACTAGGCTAGATGGACCATTGGTCTGACCCAGTATGGCTACTCTTATGTTCTAAGAAGATGTAGAGCTGTCTGCTTATGTAATGTGCTAACACAACAATGCATATTTCTAGGTGACTCCATCTGAGACAATTTTCCAGAATTATCCATGTGAATTATTTATACCAGTGTTTCACAAAACTTCTGGGAGAGCACCAGCCAGTCTGGTTTTTCAAGATATCTGCAATGAATATCCTATATAATAATTTGCACCTCCATCTGGCTGCCTGGGTTCGTAACATCTTTAACAGGCTGACGTCAGCCAGCCTCAAGGGTTAAAGGAAAGGGGAGGGAAAGTAGGTTTCGGTTTCTGAAATTGAACAAGCAAAGGGGAGGGGAAGATAATAGGTTTAACAGAGCTGTTCTGATAATAGAGATACTGAGAGCAATGCTTTGATGGTGTCAGCATGGTCCCTTCCTGCTCTTAGCTACAGTCCCAGGCTTCAAACTTTTACTGCCAGTGCGAACTCTCACTCTCCTAACGGTTCCCTTAAAAACATAATCGCCATTTACATGATAACCTTGCTAACACCCGTTTCATTTGTTTGAGAAACGGGTCTTTTTTACTAGTGCATAAAATAAATATTAGCATACGCTGCCTCTGTTACATGTATATTTTTTTTATGTACTTTAATTGCAGATATCTTGAAAACTTGGTTGTCTGGTACTTTCGGTTTGAGAACCACCTGATTTACACCAACAGGATATAATAAAGTGTAGACTACTTGGCCTTTTTTAAGAGAGACAAAAAAAGAGTAGATAGGCTGGTGGTGTCAATTTATTTTTTCTTTTAAGTGCTAGTCGAAGTCAAAAAACCTGAAAAATAAAAAAATAATTTCACGCTGCTCCAGAACTATCTGCAAATGTACAGTGGGAAACAGGAAACCGTTCTGTGGGTGCTTGTGCACCCCCAATATTGAGCAACCTCCGTGACTATGTCCAGGGATGGGATAATTTCCATTAGGTTTAGCACCCCCTAAGCATTTTTAAAAAGTTGGCTCCTATGCAATGGGGCTTTCTTTTCACCTTGCCCTGGATTACTAAAAAGCTAAAGCTTATCAGGCATTTAGAAACCTGGACTCCTGCAAAGATACCAAGTCACACGCATTCGACTGTACTCACACGCACTCGGGGATCGGGGGGCAGGTCTCCTCCTCACGCGCATTCGGGGATAGGAGGGCAGGTCTCCTCACGCGCATTCATTCGGGGATCGGCCTTTCCTCTACATGATAAAATGTCATCTCTTCCACTTTCCTCCTTGTCCGCGAAACGGCACCTTTTCCTCAAACACCAACAACCCCCATCACCATCAAACTCATACCTGAGCTCGCCCACTAATAATCTCACAGCTTTCCTTCTCCGGTGCCCCGTTCCCTATGATAAGTAGTAGATACACTAGTAACACTACCACACATCACACAAGTTCTCTCCCTCTACTGTAACTCTACATCCCGCCTCCTTGCCGGAAAACAGGAAGTTGCGTCAGAGGAGAGCGCAGCATGTCCGAATTGGAGTCGACGATCAAGAACTTAGGTTAGGTCCTTGGAGTGGATTTGACGACGAAGCTGCATTGATGCAGTTAGTGCTCTGTAAAAGTATGCAAGAATACACATGTGACTGTTTTGTAACTCTTCTATGGGGGAAGCTCTCTGAAGATGCGCTTTTGTACTAGCCATAATCCGACTCCGAAGATGATGAGCCATGTCAAAAGGAATTTGCATTTTCATAGTAGAAAAAAAGCTGTACGCCGCTATCCATTGCGACAAAGTACGTTTTGTGAATGGTTGAGGCAGAAGCCGCTCCTGTAGAGAAAAAAATAACTGAGATGGTCGGTCTGGGCAAATTCTGCGAGTTAAATGGTAAGTGCTCGCGCACAATCTAAAGTATGCAATCGACATTTGTTAGCATCAGTAAGAGCAAGTGGACAGAATACTGGAAGTATTATGGATTGATTTAAATAAAATGCAGACGCCAGTTTAGGAAGAAATTGTGGGTGTGGTCGAACGTATTATGTAATATTTGAGTATATATGGCTCCTAGTGTACCCAGTGTAGGGTTACCATATGGCTCCAGAAAAAGGAGGATGGATTGAGCCAGCCGGGTTTTACTTCCATTGCTTTCAATGGAAGTAATTGAGCCAGCCGGGTTTTACTTCCATTGCTTTCAAGCTTGAAAGTAGGCTTCACAGGACCACAGCACAAGGAAATCTGTAGGCCAAGCTTTAACTCCTCAGGACTCCCTGGCTTGGAAACAGATCTCCACAGGAACACAGCATAAGTAGGGTTACCATTTTGTGTCCTCTGAAAAAGAGGACACGTCACGCCCCCCCTACCCCGCCCCCGCCCCGCCTCATGCCCCGCCCCTGCCACGCCCCCTTCAGGTCCGGGTTCCGCCCCTATTCCCCCCCCCGTCACATAGTCCCCTCCCCCCCATCACATACCCCCCCCCTCACTTACTGTCTAGCCCTGGTGGTCTAGTAGCGTCTTCTCTTCGGGGCAGGAAAGAGCCCCCTCTTTCCTGCCCGGAGCGCTGCCTGCCCTTGCCTGCTGCATCCTCCTCGGTATGGCTGGGGATTCAAAATGGCCACCGAGAGTTGAAGCGGCCTCGCGAGAGTTCAACTCTCGGCGGCCATTTTGAATCCCCAGCCAGACCGAGAAGGATGATAGACAGGGGAGGCAGCGCTCCGGGCAGGAAAGAGGGGGCTCTTTCCTGCCCCGAAGACGTCACTAGACCACCAGGGAACATGGTAAGGAAGGGGAGGGGAGGGGACGGGAGACCACGCGCCGATCGCCCGCCCACACGCCCACTGCACGCACGCGCCTGCCCGCACCCGCGCCCACGTTTGTCCAGAAATCCGGACAAACGTGGGCGGGGGCAAAATCCGCCGGACGCCCCGGACATGCCCTCAAAAAGAGGACATGTCCGGGGAAATCCGGACGTATGGTAACCCTAAGCATAAGGAAAAGCTGTAGCAAAGCTTCAGGCTACTGCCTCATAAAGAAAACAGAGATTGGAACTAGCAGTCACAGGTAATTGCCAGAACACTGACCACTCTCAGAAGACAACTTAAGAAGTGCTCAGTGCTGATGACATCACCAGCTTGGCCACCACTCTACAGCAACCCCACAGGTCACTGACTGGAACTGCAGGTAATTTAAAAGGTTTTGAAGGAGGAACAGAGCACTGACGGTACGGACGTCGTCGATGACGACCATGACAATATGCAAATGTTCCAAGCCACACCCTTTGCCCCCCCCCCCAAATGAAACAGTCAAACTACTCCCATGTCACTGCCACATTTAATTGGGATGTCCCCCTCAAAGTAATTGAAAACTCGTGTGATAATGGCAGCCACATTATAGTCTTACCATGTACTCACTGCTAATTTTGACCCCTCTGATAGATACTCGCAGAAAGTACCATTATGGTAAAAGGACTCTATTAAGATTAATAGTTGGTCAGTTACTTGGAAATTGTGGCAACAGCATAATTATTGGATGGTGGGATAGCTTTGCAATAATGCACAACTAAAATCTTTAGATTCTCTCGAAAGAGACTATAGGTTACCAGTGCATCAACATTTCAGATGGATAGAACTTACTCATATATTGCAACATAGCAGACTTAGATGACAAATGGGCTTTGAAAGAGGTTCTAAGAAAACTGGGATTTGATAATATATTGCCTAGAAACAAGCATCTAGTCCAGTGGTACACCTAAAGTATGGGGAGGTCAACTAGAGCATGACCAACAGTGGCGGCCCAACCATTAGGTCAACTGAGGTGAGAGCCTCGGGCAGCATCTCGCTCCTTTCCACCTCCCATACCAGCCATAGTCCAGCTTCTCCCCCTTCCCCAAGTCTACCTTCTATTTTGGTCTGTAAAGGTCTGTGGCGGTGGCAGTGATTCCCATACGCTGCCCTGTCGCTGGCACCAACTTCTTCTCTGTACTGTGGCCTGCCTTTGAGGAAACAGGAAGTTATATCAGAGAGGCAGGCTGCAGTACAGAGAAGAAGCTGGTAGGGAATTGCTGCTGCTGCTGCCTTTTGGAAAAACAAAATAGAAGGTACAGTCAGGGAAGGGGGTTGAGGAAGGAGGGGGGAGATGCTAGACTGCAGCAGGGGGATGAGAGGGAGTTGGGAGAGAGAGAGTGTGAAAGGAGTGATGTTGGGCGGGGGCCCCAGGGCACCATCTCATCCTTGCCTCAGATGGCAGATTGCCTAGGGCCGCCCCTGATGACCCATTCCCAAATGTGGAGTAAAACCTGGTATATGAATTTACATACATCAACTTCTGCTATGCTTCAGCAGATTTTGATACATAAGACCTAGTGAATTCCATACAAAAAGTACAAGATTGCAAGCACTGCAGTAATTGAGGCTGGCATTGTAAGTTGAAAACTGGTACTCTAATGCACATGCCTCTTTCTTGTGCATTGTTGCAAACATATTGGGCAGACATCTGGCATTAGAGTGTTATAATTGCAAGAGACTCTTACATATGCATCGATAACCTGGAGGTCCTAAGGATTGACAATATGTTCGCCAAAAGAAAAGGCATCACTAAATGACTTCCTCAGAGTCATTGTGGTTACTTTTCTACTGGTTGTAATCAAAAAGATTTCCAAAAAAAAGGATGCTCTTGCTGTCATGGTCAGTCACTGGTAGAATACAGGTTTGTCTATATCGCAAGTATAAAGGGCTGCAGCTGAAAAGCACATTTCTAGCAAAAAGTATTATCGTATGTGGGAAATTTTTAGATCAATACATAGCAGAGACAAGTAACTAGATGTAATGTCTTTTAGCACTTTGACACATAGATTAGGATTTTGTTTTCTTGTTTGTGTTTTAGATAAATGGATGAACTTTGAATAAACATACTTGAACTAGAAGAAAAGACCCCATTATAGCAGGGTTTCTCAATTCAGTCCTCGCAACACAGTGGACAAGTCCGGTTTTCATGATGTCCACAATGAATATACATGAGACAAATCTGCATATAATGGAGGCAGTGCATGCAAATGTATCTCATGCGTATTCATTTTGGATATCATGAAAACCTGACTGGCTAATGTGTATCCCGAGCACTGGGTTGAGGACCCCTGAATTATAGAATACTAGTGTAATCTGGCATCGGCACATCTTTCATTTATGTGCCCACAGTTATATTAGCCATAGAACTGGCATGGGATGCCGAAATGCAGCAGAGACACATGAAATTTATTTTATTCTGTTATATGCATGAGTGGTGTTGCCATCCATGCCCCTCCTATCTTTTATCCCAGCATTAAACCCCAAAGTACATAAAAGTTGCACGTTGCTGCCCGATTTCCGCTGGTTCAGTTCCAGCACTACAAAAATCTTAAAAAATTCCTGTAGCACTGGAAATGGCACACACTGGGGATGGTAACTACCGCTGAGCTCCTGCAGTAGTGCCAGATTGGCACAGAGCAAGCTCGTTGCTGCACGCCAATCCTTCAGTAAAAAGACTCCTAAGAGACCAAAAGGCTTTCTCTGGGATGCAATTTGATGTAATCTATATGTTATATGATTTATTTTTTTATACTATATTAATCCTTTACATTATTCTTCTAACACCTATTCCCTTGTTCAGTATCCATGCCTGTTTTACCAGTCCCACCTCAAGTAATTTCCTTGTCTCTTATTTGTCCTGTTTGTCTGTCTTGATTAGATTGTAAGCTCTATTGAGCAGAGGCTGTCTCTTACATATTTAGTGTACAGTGCTGCGTATGTCTAGTAGCTCTATAGAAATAAGTAGTAGTAGTGTTAGTAGTATTGCTATTGATGAGAAAGATTCTCCAGTCTGATGTTTTTCTTCTGATTTGTATTTATATGTCTATTATTTATTTTTATTACATTTTATTCTTTATGTTTTTAATTCTTATGTGTATGATATTGTGTTTGTGTGACAGACCCCTGATGCAAGCCATGCTAGGTCTTAAATAAAACATTGATTTCTTAGACTTCCGTGTCCACCTGGTTTTTCCATCTACAGCCTGATACACTTTTTTACCTGACAACAATTTGTGTTTATTCTCTCTGACTCTGCATTATGCTATAACGCCAAAACCTGGAACAAGCCATTCAGCATATGTGTAGGAAACCTTCCATACCATAGCAGAACTAACTTCAGAACTCAAGCAACAAGCACTTTATCAATCAAAAGGCAGTAGCACAGCAACAATACATATCCTATTGGGAAAATGCAACACATGAGACGTACATATCTCTCTACCTTAGCAGGGTCGCATCCCCTCATTGACTCTCTCTCTAATCATCCTCTAAGTTCTCCCTTTCATATTCCCTTTCATAAGTACATAAGTATTGCTATACTGGGAAAGACCGAAGGTCCATCGAGCCCAGCATCCTGTTTCCAAAAGTGGCCAATCCAGGTCACAAATACCTAGCAAGATCCCAAAAATGTACAAAACATTTTATACTGCTTATCCAAGAAATAGTGGATTTTCCACAAGTCCATTTAATACCGGTCTATGGACTTTTCCTTTAGGAAGCCGTCCAAACCTTTTTTAAACTCCGCTAAGCTAACCGCCTTTACCACATTCTCTTGCAACAAATTCGAGTTTAATTAACGTTGAGTGAAGAAAGATTTTCTCCAATTAGTTTTAAATTTACTACATTGTAGCTTCATTGCATGCTCCCTAGTATTTTTGGAAAGCGTGAACAGACGCTTCACATCTACCCGTTCAACTCCACTCCTTATTTTATAGACCTCTATCATATCTCCCCTCAGCCACCTTTTCTCCAAGCTGAAGAGCCCTATCCGCTTTAGCCTTTCCTCATAGGGTAGTCCCATCCCCTTTAACATTTTCGTTGCCCTTCTCTGCACCTTTTCTAATTCCACTATATCTTTTTTGAGATGCGGCGACCAGAATTGAACACAATATTCGAGGTGCGGTCGCACCATGGAGCAATACAAAGGCATTATAACATTAATGAAAATGGAATGGGACTTGATATACTGTCTTTCTGTGTTTTTTGCAACTACATTCAAAGTGGTTTATATAGTATATACAGGTACTTATTTGTACCTGGGGCAATGGAGGGTTAAGTGACTTGCCCATAGTTACAAGGAGCTGCAGTGGGAATTGAACCCAGTTTGCCAGAATCACAGTCCACTGCACTAACCACTAGGCTAGTCCTCCACTCTGCTATACTTGCTTAGTATCCCTATGACCCCTCCCTGCACCCTCTTTTGTATACTTTGTCCCCTTTCCCTGTCCAGCAGACTTCTGACTCTCTCTATCCCTTACCCCACTCTGTCTAGCACCATCCTGGCCCCTTCTATTTCTCACCTGTTCCTGCCTCTGAACATTTGCCACTCTTCCTGGCTTCCAGGCAGCAGAAAAGTCTTCATCCTAGGCCACCACTCCATCTTTACTGAGGGACCCTTTTACTAAGCAGCAATAGAGCTAATGCATGGGTAGTGCGCACCAAATTGGCACTGCCGCCGGGGTAGCGCGGGTGCCTGGCAGTAATTCCAAAGCTGGAGCATGCTGCTTCCCACAGTAGAAAATAATTTTCTATTTTTTACCACAGAGGGTGTTCCCAGCGGTAATGGCAGCATGGCCACAATGCCGCATGCTGCCTGATTACCATGCGAGTAGCGACTAGGCCCTTACCACCAAATAAATAGGTGGCGGTAAGGGCTCAGGCAGTAAATAGCCATGCACTACTTTTAATTTTAGTGCACAGCCATTTACTGCCCCATTAAAAAAGTTCTTTTTACCCGTGGCAGTAAAAAAATGGCCAGCACGTACCAATTTCATGTGCCCACACTAGCACAGGTCACTTTTTACTGCAGCTTAGTAAAAGGGCCCCTGAATGCAGTGCAGTGGTAGTTTTCAGCGTATTTCACCTGTTTTGTATGATCTGCATTGGCTCCCAATTGAGGAGAGAATTTTGTTTAAAATATTATTTTTGATCCATAAGGCACTGAAACATGAAAGTGCACATTATTTGTCATCTGTTTTAAAGCTATATTTGCCAAATTGCTTGCTGAGATATGCAACATCTGCTCTTTTAAATGTTCTAGCTTTCAGAAAAGTGAATTTTGAAGAAATATGTAAAGGTTCCTTTTTGACTGAAGGGTCACTGTTGTAGAATCAGCTCCCTATGAAGATAAGAACAATGGTGACACAGTGCAATTTTAAAAAATTATTGAAGAGTTATATGTTTGTTTGTGGAAGTACCACAGAAAAGAGACTTGTGCAACAACTATGATTGAGTATAAATCTCATTGTAGAAACAGATGTGTTCATATCTATGGAGACTTACAATATTGGGAAGTGAATAGAACAGAGTCAAATTGGGACTCATTTTCGAAACAGAAAAACATCCAAAAAGCGAGACAAAGCGTCAGATGAACACTTTTTTGCCAAAACATCCAAATCACTATTTTCAAAGCACATTTTTAACATGCTTTTCTATGCAGTTCATATGTAGTGTGTCCAAATCACAAGGGAACGTGTTGGGGCGGGATTTGGGTGTTTCCAAACCTTGAATGTTTTTCTGCCATAATGGAACAAAACAAAAATGTCCAGGGCTAAAAGTTAGATGTCTTGGTCTAGACCTGTTTCAATCACAACTAAGTCACAAAATGGTGCCCTAAATTACCACTGGAGGGATTAAGGCATGAGCCCTCCATACTCCCCCAGTGGTCACTGACCCCCTTCCACCCGCTAATGATGTGCAAGAAACAGTACATAGCAGCTACTATGACAGCTTCAGATGTTATGGCCAGACCTATTAGAGCAGCAAGCAGGTCGCTGGAGTAGCCTAGTGGTTGGTGCAGTGCACTGTAGAGAAGGGAACCCAGGCCCATATCACACTCTGTTAACTCTTGTGGTAGAAAGTGTGAGCCGTCCAAAACCCACCAATACCTACTGTATCCAAATATAGCTGACACTTGCAGCCTTAAGGGCTATTGTAGTGGTGTGCAGTTGGGAACAATAGGTTTTTGGTGCGTTTTTCCCTTGAACATTTTTTTTTCAAATATGGCCTAAAAAGATAGATGCACAGAACAAAAATACATCTAGCAAATGGCCATGTTCAAAACAAAAAGATAGTAGTTTTTCTGGTTTGAAAATTGCTATGTTCACCACTTGATCTGAAAACATCCAAAATCAGATTTAGATGTTATATTGAAAATGTTTTAGTTTGTTACAGTGGCGATCCTTGGTCGGCTGCCAACCGGGGTGGATGGCTGCTGCACACACTCCCCCTCCCCCAACCAGGTGCAACAGCATCCCCCCCAGCGCATCAACACCCCCCCCCCCCCCCAGGTGCATTCTTACCTGCTGGGAGCAGCCGCACGACTGTCCGTTCCGCTGGTTCCCTGCTCCCTCTGCCCTGGAACAGGAAGTAACCTGTTCCAGGGCAGAGGGAGCAGGGAACCAGCGGAGCTGACACCCGTGCGGCTGCTTTCTGCATCCTTCCAGCGGCGTGCACCCGGGGCGGACCGCCCCCACTGCCCCGCCCTCAGTATGCAAGTCGGTAAAAAATTTAACAACCGGATCTTGCGAGCCGGCTCCAGCACACCACTGACTGTGTCTATCTCCACCTGAGTGTTTACCTCCTTCCTTTCCCCTGCTCAATTTTTGTCCTTCTCTTTTCCGTCCACCTCCTCCCACTCCTAAGTCCGCCTAGCACAGGATAAGCCATGAGTGGCTTGCTTTCCACACTTTACCTAGACAAATCTTTTGCATTTCTGCTTCATGAGTAAGAAATCACCAAGACCAGATGATATTTACCCCCAAGTTCTAAAAGAACTCCAATCTGAAACTGCAGACCTACATCTAGATATCTGTAACCTATCATTAAACTCAGCTGCAGAACACACATTGGGAATGCGTTAGCACATTTTCTTCAAATGTGAGCAACAGAACCACGTCAAGGTCCATTCCCTTGTCTGTTGGCATTCATACACATTCACACCTGGAGGCACCTATTTTCCTTCCTTTGCCTTATTTGGCTAAAAGATAACAGTGGTACTGAAAGTGCCTTCTCTAAAGAGACACCACTGTGGGAAAAGCAGGTGCCTTCACTCTTTCACACACAGATGCGTGCTCACATGCACACACATGCATACTCAATCATACAAAGAGGCACTCACACATGCATACTCTAGAGGTGGATTGAGGCCAGCAGGGCCGAAATACAGCTCCAGTTGTGTAAAATATAGTGATTTAAGCCAAATCAATGTGATTTATATCAAAGTGGTGCAATATGAACATGGATACTAAAGCTCAACCTGCACATCCCCCACTCAGGAGATCATGAAGCAATGGGCCAGAAGTTGCCTGATGATGTCACAAGCAGGGAAAACACAATCTGAACTTTATCATCTATCTTCAATGTGCAGCCACTGGAAGGGCAAAAACAAAAATTGCTCCTGTAGTTTCCACATCATGAACATGGAAGATGAAGCTCAAGCTGTATTTCCTGTGCTCAGGACAACATGAAGCAATGGGCCAGAAATTGCTTGATGATGTCACAAGCAGGAAAAACACAACCTGAACTTTTATCATCTATCTTCAATATGAAGACATTACAAGCGCAATAATAAAAAATATTTGCACCCTTAGCTCTTATGGAAAAGACATGGATGCTAAAGCTCAAGCAGCATTTGCCCAACTCAGGAGATCATGAGGCAATGGGCCAGAAGTTGCCTGATGATGTCACAAGTAGAGAAAACAGAACCTGAACTTTATCATCGATCTTCAATAAGCAGCCACTGGAAGGGCAAAAACAAAAATTGCTCCTGTAGTTTCCGCATCATGAACATGGATGATGAAGCTCAAGCTGTATTTCCTGTGCTCAGGACAACATGAAGCAATTGGCCAAAAATTGCCTGATGATGTCACAAGCAGGGAAAACACAACCTGAACTTTAACATCTATCTTCAATATGAAGACATTACAAGCGCAATAATAAAAAATATTTGCACCCTTAGCTCTTATGGAAAAGACATGGATGCTAAAGCTCAAGCAGCATTTACCCAACTCAGGAGATCATGAGGCAATGGGCCAGAAGTTGCCTGATGATGTCACAAGTAGAGAAAACAGAACCTGAACTTTATCATCGATCTTCAATAAGCAGCCACTGGAAGGGCAAAAACAAAAATTGCTCCTGTAGTTTCCGCATCATGAACATGGATGATGAAGCTCAAGCTGTATTTCCTGTGCTCAGGACAACATGAAGCAATTGGCCAAAAATTGCCTGATGATGTCACAAGCAGGGAAAACACAACCTGAACTTTAACATCTATCTTCAATATGAAGACATTACAAGCGCAATAATAAAAAATATTTGCACCCTTAGCTCTTATGGAAAAGACATGGATGCTAAAGCTCAAGCAGCATTTGCCCAACTCAGGAGATCATGAGGCAATGGGCCAGAAGTTGCCTGATGATGTCACAAGTAGAGAAAACAGAACCTGAACTTTATCATCGATCTTCAATAAGCAGCCACTGGAAGGGCAAAAACAAAAATTGCTCCTGTAGTTTCCGCATCATGAACATGGATGATGAAGCTCAAGCTGTATTTCCTGTGCTCAGGACAACATGAAGCAATTGGCCAAAAATTGCCTGATGATGTCACAAGCAGGGAAAACACAACCTGAACTTTAACATCTATCTTCAATATGAAGCCACTGGAAGCGTAAAAATAAAAAATATTTGCACCCTTAGCTCCTATGGATAGGACATGGATGCTAAAGCTCAAGCAGCATTTACCCCACTCATGAGATCATGAAGCAATGGGCCAGAAATTGCCTGATGATGTTACAAGTAGGGAAAACACAACCTGAACTTTATCATCGATCTTCAATAAGCAGCCACTGGAAGGACAAAAACAAAACTTTCTGCTCACTTAGGTCAGCACAGTGAACATTGATACCAATGCTCAGTCAGACATTTTCCTTGCTCACATCATGAGGCAATGGGCCAGAAATTGCCTGATGATGTCACAAGCAGGAAGACACAACCTGAGCATTTTCATCCATCTTCAATATGCTGCTTTTGAGAATGCAAAAATAAAAACATTTGCTCCTGTATTTTCCACATCATGAGCATGGATGATGAAGCTCAAGCTGTATTTCCCATGTTCAGGACAACATGAGGCAATGGGCCAGAAATTGTCTGATGATGTCCCAAGCACAGAAAACACAACCTGAGCATTCTCATCCATCTTCAGTATGCAGCCAGTAAGAGAGCATTCATAAAAATATTTTCTTCTCTAGCTCTTGCACAGTGAATGTGAATGCTGAAGCTCAGCCTCTATTTTTCTTGCTCAGGAGCAAGCCTGATCTAAAACTCTCATTTTCCTAGTAGAATTAATAGATACAGAGTTCTCTCAAAGTACTATATAGGGGAACATTTCAGACTAGCAAACCCCCTAGTTTATAGAACTATACTTGAAATGGTATTTATGTAATGTAAACCATACTCTTTTTCCCTCTACAGAGAGAGCGGGAGACACCAATACTCTGGAAAATATGCAACTATATTTCCATATACAAAGCATGTATTATTGCACAATTATCTGAGGTCAATTTCAATTGTTTTTCAACACTTACCTGGATATTCTTAGCAGCTCCCAGTGCAAGAGATGAACTTGAAGTCTGCTGATCCTGTACCAGTATTCTGGTACTCTGATTAATCTTTATTACTATAGTGGTAAATACCCCACTCTAAATAAAGTACCAATATTTTATGCAGTATAATGGTTATCATGCCTAATATCATTGAATCTAATCATTTGACTTTCTGCAATCATTCCCTGATTTCAGCTCCTGGTAAGTTCTCTACTGAGGCAGCACTAAGCCAAATGAATCAAGAGAGCATTTGTCCATTGAAGTGTGCAAATGAAAACATTAACAAAATTGGGTCATAATTAAAGAACAGAAACACTTTTCTAATAATAGTCCTCAGAAATGAATGAAGCAGTGCACAGCTTAAGATATATTTAAATAAATAAATCTGGTGCTTTACCTGGCTTCAACCAGCATGCAGGTTATTATAAGACTTTAAATGTTAAGTGTTTAAATCAAATTTAAATCAAGCACTTACCCGGCTCCTAGTGCAAAAGATGAACTGGAAGTCTTCTGCTCTTCCACCATTATTCTGGTGCTTTGATTAATCCTTGTTAGCAGAGTGGTAAATATTCCACTCCAGATTAAGTGCCGAGTGCCGTGAGTACTAACCTGGTTAGCAGTCAGGGCAATGAACCCGATACCGTGAGTACTAACCATTATAGTATGGAAGTTGTTCCATAGCGTAATGATTAACACTCAGGGCAATGAACCCGATACCGTGAGTACTAACCATTATAGTATGGAAGTTGTTCCATAGCGTAATGATTAACACTCAGGGCAATGAACCCGATACCGTGAGTACTAACCATTATAGTATGGAAGTTGTTCCATAGCGTAATGATTAACACTCAGGGCAATGAACCCGATACCGTGAGTACTAACCATTATAGTATGGAAGTTGTTCCATAACGTAATGATTAACACTCAGGGCAATGAACCCGATACCGTGAGTACTAACCATTATAGTATGGAAGTTGTTCCATAGCGTAATGATTAACACTCAGGGCAATGAACCCGATACCGTGAGTACTAACCATTATAGTATAGAAGTTGTTCCGTAGCGTAATGATTAACACTCAGGGCAATGAACCCGATACTGTGAGTACTAACCATTATAGTATGGAAGTTGTTCCGTAGCGTAATGATTAACACTCAGGGCAATGAACCCGATACCGTGAGTACTAACCATTATAGTATGGAAGTTGTTCCGTAGCGTAATGATTAACACTCAGGGCAATGAACCCGATGATTTAAGATCACATAATTTAGCACTTACCTTCTCTTCCACCGGTATGCGCACTTACCTGCTCTTCCACCGGTATAACAATATTTTATTAATCCTACTCCTAAATAAATCCCTGGTGGTCTAGTGGTTAGGATTCAACCCAGAATCAATTCTAGGCCAGTGAAAGTAGGCATTATGTAAAGTAGAGCTTGTAAGGGCAACAAATCTTTTTGTTATAAAAGTAAATAAATATAACCAATGTGCAATGGATAATGCATCTAAGTATATTATAGATCAAAAGATTCTAGGTTCAACTCCTTCCTGGTTGATGCTGGTAGAGATTTGCATGGCCAAAGAATCATCAGTTCATTTTTGGATGTTTCCAATTTTTTTTATGACATTTGTATTGAGTTTTGTTTTTTTTTTCAGTTATTTCACACTTCAATATTTTATATTTTTATGTACTTTTTAATGAATGCAAATTGATTGTTTAGATATTAATTTATAGGTTTATATGTGTGTCATTTATTTGATATTGCTACATTTTTTAAGGCTCCTAAATGAACTGAATGTACTCCAACAAATGCATATCTCTAGAAGCTGTTAAAATAATCAGGACAGTGAAGATGCAAATAGAAGAAAAAGTACTTAATATAATCAAACATGCAGAGGCCAAAGAATGCATGCCAAGACTCAGAGATGAAGGAAAATATGTAGTGAATGATGAGGAAAAAAATAGAATTACTTAAGTATTTGTTTTTGGTGTTCACTGAGGATGGTCTGGGAGAATTATGAAAAACTGAGAGAAATGAAGTGAACCTTGATGATTTTCAGACTACTGTCTATGAGGTGCTAGCTAAACTAAAATGTGGATATTAAGGAGTTTAAACAATTTTCCAATTTACACAAGCAGGCCTTTGTTAATGAAGCAAGGCTTTCCCCCCTTGTTTACTAAGCTAAGCTAGCAGTTGCCACATGGCAATGCCGAGATAGCCTACTCAAAGTGAAAACTGAGGTCCATCTAACTTGCAAAAGTATTCTTGGTGTTGAGGCTAGTGTGATGCTGCTTTAAAAAAAAGTAAATTAGTTTTGCTGTTGGAGAATGTGTATGATTGACTTTATGTTTGTGAGTGTAACAGTGTTATAAAAGTATATAAGGTGGTGCTGCTTTGCAGTGTGAGAATGTTTATAAGTATATTAAGTTTTTTATTTGGAAGTATGATAGAGCTTTGAAGTAGCTTACAGTTTGGGTATGTCCAGGAAGATAGGCCTTAAGTCTGCCCAGAACTGCCTAGCTGCAAATAACTACTGAGAGCCAACAATGAATGTCTGCAGGGGAAGAAATTGCCCTGGATCCAGCCTCCCAAGATGTACTGAACTTTCCAGTAGTTTGTATTAAATAGAACTGGGGGTTTTGATTTCTTTGGTTCTTGTTATATGATTGGAAATTAATACAAGAAATGAAAAAAGTTTATAGTTTTGCTGTTTAGAAGTGCAATAGAGATGGAAAAGGATACAATGTTGTCGTCTTAGAGGGTGAGAATGTTTAAAAGTATATTGTTTTACTATTTGAAAGTATGATAGAGCATTAAATCATTTTCCTGATTGTGAGTGTGATTAATTGGTAGAAGTATATTTTCCTATTCGGGAGTGTAAGAAAGTTTAGGAATGTATTATTCTATTCTATCTGTTGGAAAGGCTTCACATCCTCTCTCCTCTTCCTCTTCTATGATTGGAGTGGGGACCAGCGGGCGTATGGTGAAAATGTGTTATCTTTAAAGTATGGTTTTGCTGCTGTGATTGATCTTTATAAAGTATATTGTTTTGCTATTGAGGAATATAAAAGTATAGTTTACTAT
The DNA here is from genome assembly GCF_901765095.1 of Microcaecilia unicolor. Lineage (NCBI taxonomy): Eukaryota > Metazoa > Chordata > Amphibia > Gymnophiona > Siphonopidae > Microcaecilia > Microcaecilia unicolor. The sequence goes on along the minus strand of NC_044039.1, from coordinate 147,827,537 downwards.
GTGGGAATGAGAGAAAGGTAAAGAGTGTGTATTCTGTTTGAGGTGTCATCTAAAGAATGATTATGCTGTTCAGTATATTGTTTTGCTATTTGGAAGTGAAAAAGGTTTGTTGTTTGGAGGATATGTTGAAGTTTGGGAGTGTGATCTATTCTTTAAAAGAGCCTTGGTATACTTGGGGGACAACAGATGGGAGAAGGGTTCAGAAGGATAAAAACGGCCATGGCACGGAATGGATAAAGGATAGCAGGGCTTTTCCTTCAGCTCTGAAGTTATGAGGGAATAGGGGGGAAAACAAAGCTTTCAATGTCCTACCTTTGGTGGGTGGTCTTTCCACCATATGCTACTCACTTCACTCACTCTAAAAAGTGCAGTTCATAGCACTGTGGCTGAATAAAAATGAAGATCTTTTACTGACAGAATAGCTACACATTTGTGAATGTATCATCATTGGGGAGCAACATTGGAATACACAGTCCCTCCTTTTCTTAGCAGAGTACCACTATAGCCACATAAACAACATGCCTACAGAGACTGAGTCAATCCTTTAAGTCAGAACAGCGCTCACCAATGTTTTGTGGCTATGACCCCAATTCACATGGCCACAAGAAGCAAGCGACCCCTGGGTTGTGCAGGATAATGATGTCCTATGGAGCACCCATGCAAGTCGTGACCTCATTTGAGGTTCTGATTCACAGTTTGAGAAGCTCTATTGTAAGGTGCATTCTTTAACCCCCTTTATACTCACCCCTACTAGAAACATTCCCAATTTTAGATTATTTATTTAGTTATTTATCAATATTTCAATAATTAAACAAGCAAGAAACAAATCTTCTTCTTGTACAGAAAAGTAAGGTAACATTAAGCATATGACAGTATTAACTACAGCATTAAAAAGAAAATAAGGAAAAAAAAAAGAAGAAATTACTTCTGTTACCTATACTCAAGTCCACTATTTGATTCCAAGATTCCCAATCAATGGAGACTAAGGAAATCATTAATACAAGTTATAACCAGATCTGCACCAGGATCCTATTTTTATAATTCGAGAGCAGACACTAAGGGATCACACCCCAGGCTTTATGACCCTTCAGGTGGAAACAATATGCAATTGGCTCAGAGCTGTGGGCATCATTTATAAAAACAAATAGGGGCCATTGTGTAGAGAGCTGTCATTAAGGAAGCATGAGAACGAAGGCACACATACAAGGTAAAATAAAAACCATTAGCAAAAAAAACAAGTCCATGAAATCCTGACTTTTACTCTGACTCTCTTTTGGGTTTAGGACTTTCTGAGGAGAAACAAACATGGGTGTAGCTCCCGAAGAAGCCTAGAGTGAAATGGAAGCGCTCTGATGAGCTCACCGTGACAGCAGCAATGTTCTCAGATAAGTGCCTTTCCTTGTTAAAAAACAACACCAAGAGAAACACATAAAATAACAAAAAGTTTGAAAAATATTCATAAAATCTATTTAAAAAAGCTAAACTAGCACAGGAGGTTTTTCGGACCTATGAGGAGGTTCGCCCAGCTACTGTGGTACATCAATAATTCCACAGGCTGAGCTTCTGAGGTCTTTTCCTCCTTTACCACACTAAAAAGGTGTAATTGTAGCACGTAGAGTAAAACCATACTAGCTCATTAACAAGCATAGAATAGATTTGATTAAGCTAGCAGCCTGAGAAGTGTACAATTATATATTTAAGATGCCTTCATTAATGGCTAAACCCTATAACAAACTCATCATAGGCTCCTCTTTCCCAACTGAAACCAACCACAGTGTAAAAAACTCCCAAGAAGGGAGAAAAAACACTGTAGCAAAAAATGGAGTGTGTAGAGATCCCCAAAATTACACAAATTACTGCAAAAATGAAGTCACAGCTTATCACCTAATATATGCTCAAGAATGGACTGAAAAAGTACTTTTAAATGTCATTAATAATGTGAAAAAAGGTTAATGGAATCCAAACATAGTCAATTAGCTTTTTTCATCGACAGGGTAACTGATGACCCTATAACGTCGGAGAGCCATTAATTTCCATTATTTCCTGGAACCAAGAACCTTAGCCAAATCTACGACAGCAGGGATCCCCAGTTTCGCTATTTCATCTGGAGGAAATATCCACCGTTTAACTGTCAGTCCTTCACAGCATGAAATGAAACAAAAAATGGCTACCGTTTGACAAAGTACCTCATGAAAGACTCCAGAGGACATTGGAGAGTCATGGGATAGGAGGTACTGTCCTATTGTGGATTAAAAACTGGTTAAAAGATAGAAAACAAAGAGTATTTATTTATTTATTACATTTGTATCCCGCACTTTCCCACTAAAAGCAGGTTCAATGCGGCTTACATAGTAATAGGTAACACAGAATTTTGTTATGTAAAGTAGGAAATTAAGTATAACATAGTAATATAGGATGGATGGGTAGGTAGAGACAGGTGATAGAGAGGAGGGTAAGGTGGGAGATAGCCTGGGTCAATGTCGTTTTCTCTTTGGTATATGTAAGGGTAGATGGGTTCATAAAATTAATCTGGGTTCTTTGGGTAGGCTTGCTTGAATAAATGGGTTTTTAGTGCTTTCCTGAATGGTAGGTGGTCATGGATTGCTCAGACAGGTCTAGGGAGAGCGTTCCAGAGTTGCCTGCCCAGGAAGGAGAAATAGGATCCATAATAAGTTTTGTGCTTGAGACCTTTACAGTTGGGGTAGTGCAGGTTGAGGTACTTTTGCGAGGATACAGACATGTTTCTTGCTGGGAGGTCGATCAGATTTATCATATAGTCCGGAGATTCTCCGTGTATTATCTTGTGAATTAAAGTCTGGGTTTTGAAGTTGATACATTCTTTGATTGGGAGCCAGTGTAGTCTTGCACGGAGAGGAGTTGCACTCTCAAACGTGATTTGCCAAAGATTAGTGTCGCTGCTGTATTCTGGACAGTCTGAAGTTTTTTCAGGATGTGGGCTTTGCAGCCTAAGAAAATACTGTTGCAGTAATCAGCATGGGTAAGTACCGTGGATTGCACTAAATTCTGGAATGTTTTCTGAGGTAGATATGGTTTTACGCATTTCAATATCCACATCATTGTGAACATTTTCTTTGTGGTGGATGTGGCGTGATTTTTGAGGGGGAGAGGTGGGCTGTCTAGTGTCACTCCAAGGATTTTCTGGTTTTCAGAAATGGGGATTGTAGTGCCAGAGGTGGTGAGATTAGATGAGGAGATTGCGGAGTACTGAGATGAAAGGATTAGGCATTGTGTTTTTTCTTTGTTCAGTTTCATCCTAAAGGCGTTGGCCCAGGAAATTAAGATGTTCATGCCCATGGATATTCTATCAGAGATTTCTGTTAGGTTTGATTTAAAGGGAATGAATATGGTAACGTCATCAGCATAAATGAAAGGGTTTAGACCATGTCTGAATAGGACTTTGGCTAATGGGATCATCATTAGATTGAAGAGTATCGGTGATAAAGGGGATCCTTGAGGTACTCCGCAGATTGGTGACCAGGGGGGTGAGATATCAGTAGGGTTAAATGGTCAGTATTCTCAATGGAGAAGGGTAGTTAGTGGGGTTCCCCAGGGGTCTGTGCTGGGACCACTGCTTTTTAACATATTTATAAATGCCCTAGAGATGGAAGTAACTAGTGAGGTAATTAAATTTGCTGACGACACAAAGTTATTCAAAGTTGTTAAATCGTGGGAGGATTGTGAAAAATTACAAGAGGACCTTACGAGACTGGGAGACTGGGTGTCTAAATGGCAGATGACGTTTAATGTGAGCAAGTGCAAAGTGATGCATGTGGGAAAGAGGAACCTGAATTATAGCTACGTCATGCAAGGTTCCAAGTTAGGTGTCACAGACCAAGAAAGGGATCTAGGTGTCGTCGTTGATACGTTGAAACCTGCTGCTCAGTGTGCTGCTGCGGCTAAGAAAGCAAATAGAATGTTAGGTATTATTAGGAAAGGAATGGAAAACAAAAATGAGGATGTTATAATGCCTTTGTATTGCTCCATGGTGCAACCACACCTCAAATATTGTGTTCAATTCTGGTCGCTGCATCTCAAAAAAGATATAGTGGAATTAGAAAAGGTGCAGAGAAGGGCGACAAAAATGATGAAGGGGAAGGGCGACTTCCCTATGAGGAAAGGCTAAAGCGGCTGGGGCTCTTCAGCTTGGAGAAAAGGTGGTTGAGGGGAGATATGATAGAGGTCTATAAAATAATGAGTGGAGTTAAACGGGTAGATGTGAAGCGTCTGTTTACGCTTTCCAAAAATACTAGGACTAGGGGGCATGCGATGAAGCTACAATGTAGTAAATTTAAAACGAATCAGAGAAAAGTTTTCTTCACTCAACGTGTAATTAAACTCTGGAATTCGTTGCCAGAGAATGTGGTAAAGGCGGTTAGCTTAGCAGAGTTTTAAAAAGATTTGGATGGCTTCCTAAAGGAAAAGTAATCAAAAACAGCGAAGATGACGCGGAAAAAAATATAATAAAACAAAAGAGAAAAAAAGGACAAAAAAAATAATAATAATAATAACAATAACAATAAAAAAAAATAGTATATACAGATAAAAAAGGAAAAACTCAAAAAAGGAATGATAAGTAAAATATAAAAATCAAAAAAAGAAGAAAAATCAAAAAAAAGGGGGACGACACAAGCAGAATAAAAATTGAATGGATTTATTAAGGTGATATGACTCGACACAGCTGTGTTTCGGCCCAACTGGCCTGCGTCAGGAGTCTAAATAAAACAAATTAATTTTAATTTGAACATATGAATATACAATAAAAAATTTTTACAGTAAAACAAATAATGAACAAAAGATGTACTACAATCAATGGACCAATGCTTTTGGTAGAACGTTTTTATAAAAAAAGAGAAAATCTATCTGAATATAATATAAAGGTAACAAAGAATGAACGAATAAAAATACATGCTTTGAAAAAGACTAATAAGAAAGTACCAATAACTCTACTTTAAATTATGTCTATCAATGAATTTCATATTGTCATTAAAAAATTAGCTCTTTAAAAAAATTTTTTATATTACATTTAAATTGACAAAGTTTCTAACTATCTACAAAACCTGAGCATTCTATATATGTATATAATATAATGCAAATTAATGGTAATTATAGAATTAAAAATATTATGTATAACCTTAATGTATAGTACATATTTAGAAAAAGAAGATAATTATAATTTTACCTGTTACACCATATATGTGCTCTCTGGCAATAATAGTCCTTGTAGAGTATTCAAATAAGCACGCCTTTATTCAGTAACACTCTACCTTTAAAAAGGCTGTGTGCACAGTTTAACAAAGTATATGTCACCATAGTTGATTGCCAGCGAACGCAAGTATCTTTGGAACTTCTTGTGATGAGAGATATATATATATTACCACCATCAGAGTCCTCCATAACGGTAAGACATTTAAGATTAAATTTAGAGTATATATCATCAATATCACATAAATCCACAGTAACGCGCATATATTATGAAAATTTGATAATTTCTTGAGGAGCTAAAATCAGTTTGAGTTAATTCCATTGATTTGATCATATCAAATATTTATACAGCACAGACCACGCAGGTAAATATAGAAATATTTTATAGCTTCATTGACAGAACTGCAATATACATATTCAGCTGAAAAATAGCATCAGCGATGTTCACAAGCTTTTTTTATAGACACACTATTTTTTTGCTTTAGAGACTTCTGTTTGCCATATCATGAATACATTGTGTCCCACCATCATTTCCAATACCTAATATTTTCTTATAATTAGAATTGTGTAGAAGATAGTAGACATTTGAGATGAGATATATGACCCATAATAGGGAACACCAAGAACTATAGCAGAATTGAGAATATTTATTTTCATAGTTTACATATTGTTTCATCTTTTGTTATACAGAACTTTGTTAAACTGTGCACACAGCCTTTTTAAAGGTAGAGTGTTACTGAATAAAGGCGTGCTTATTTGAATACTCTACAAGGACTATTATTGCCAGAGAGCACATATATGGTGTAACAGGTAAAATTATAATTATCTTCTTTTTCTAAATATTTTTAATTCTATAATTACCATTAATTTGCATTATATTATATACATATATAGAATGCTCAGGTTTTGTAGATAGTTAGAAACTTTGTCAATTTAAATGTAATATAAAAAAATTTTTTAAAGAGCTAATTTTTTAATGACAATATGAAATTCATTGATAGACATAATTTAAAGTAGAGTTATTGGTACTTTCTTATTAGTCTTTTTCAAAGCATGTATTTTTATTCGTTCATTCTTTGTTACCTTTATATTATATTCAGATAGATTTTCTCTTTTTTTATAAAAACGTTCTACCAAAAGCATTGGTCCATTGATTGTAGTACATCTTTTGTTCATTATTTGTTTTACTGTAAAAAAATTTTATTGTATATTCATATGTTCAAATTAAAATTAATTTGTTTTATTTAGACTCCTGACGCAGGCCAGTTGGGCCGAAACACAGCTGTGTCGAGTCATATCACCTTAATAAATCCATTCAATTTTTATTCTGCTTGTATCGTCCCCCTTTTTTTTTTTTTTTTCTTCTTTTTTTGATTTTTATATTTTACTTATCATTCCTTTTTTGAGTTTTTCCTTTTTTATCTGTATATACTATTTTTTTTTATTGTTATTATTATTATTATTTTTTTTGTCCTTTTTTTCTCTTTTGTTTTATTATATTTTTTTCCGCGTCATCTTCGCTGTTTTTGATTACTGTTGTTGTTTGCGAAGACAGGTTTCTTCTGTATTTTTGACATTCCTAAAGGAAAAGCCCATAGCCTATTATTACATGGACTTGGGGAAAATCCACTATTTCTGGGATAAGCAGTATAAAATGTTTTGTACTTTTTTGGGATCTTGCCAGGTATTTGTGACCTGGATTGGCCACTGTTGGAAACAGGATGCTGGGCTTGATGGACCTTTGGTCTTTCCCAGTATGGCAATACTTATGTACTATCCCCTATCAACAAAAACAGGATGTAAGGTAGACAGGGAAGAAAAGGAGACCTTGGATCAGGGTGGCAAGAAGGGGGAAGAGATGGGGGGCCCCTGGAAATATTTTAATGTAGACTGAGGGAGGGGATGGTGGAGGAATAAATGATGGGCCTGGAAACAGGAGAGGAAGAAAGAGAGATGGCCATGGGGTAGAGGGAAGGAAGAGAAAGGGAAAGATATTGGACTCGGAATGGTGGGGAGGGAGGTATAGATGCTAGATGGGAGGGCAGTTGGGAAAATTGAGAAAGATGTTTGACCCAGGGAAGGAAGGGAAGGAGAGGCACGGAGGAGTTAGGGAGAGATGCTGGCTTATGTGGGATAGGGTGGAAGGGGAACAGCAGCAGCAGAAAAAAGAAAGGGAACAATTTTGGACCATGGACGGGAGAGAGAGGAAGAGAAATGACTGACAATGGGGGGGGGGGGGGGGGCAGGAGGGTAGATAGATGGAACAGGAAGATGATAGGGGTGTGAAGAAAAAGGGACAGGGAGATGTTAGGCCATGGGAGGGATAGGGAGAGGAAATATTGGGCTCCAACAGTGGAGGGAGAGAGAGGGAAATTGTGGAACCAAGGGATAGCAAAATAATTAGTGAGAGGAGGAAGATAGCAAATACAGAGGTAGAAATGTAGTAACGGAGGGTAGATGAAAGATGGAAGGGAATAGCAGGCTGGGGAAGGAGTGATGAGTAATGGGACAGCTAAGGAATGAGAGAAGAATATGGAAAGTTAATAGGTAGCTGAAAAGTTAAAAAAAGGAGAAGGGTGAGAAAGAAAATGAGTTTGAGTGGATAGAGAGGCTGAAAAGAAAAAAGGGAGCTAAGACAGATAAGTGAAGGATCGATATGTCAGAGAAATGTGTAGTGAAGGAATAGGACAGAGAAGAAAAGACAAATAGACAAAAGTCGCTGGAAAAATAATTAGCAGAAGATGGAGAAACTGGGACCAACGTGATGGAAAAATAAAATATCCAGACAACAAAGGTAGAAAAAAAGAGTTTTATTTTCAGTTTATTAAATGGAATATGTTAACTCTGGGAGTTTTGTAATTCAAATTAATTTGTATTGTGTTGATTGGCATAGCCAGATTGAGTGGGAAACAATGCTGAACTAGTGGGTGGGCACTAAATTCTCTCCTTGCCTCCTGCCCCCCCCCCCCCATGCCTGAATGCAAAATATAAATACCTGAGCTGGTAGGGTTCTCCAGGCCTCTCCAGGTGAATACTTCCTCTTCCTTTGCTACTCCGATAGCCAGAATTCTTACAAACTCTGCAACCAGTGGCAGTGTCCCCGAGCTGCTGCTGCCACTGCTGACCCACGCCTTTGAATGCTTTGTTTTTCTGCATACATGAAAACTGAACATGCATGGGGGGGGGGGGGGCAGCAATGGCGGCGGCAGCAGCTCAAGGACACAGCCATCAGCTGGAGAGCTTGGAGAGTTCTGGCTGTTGGACCAGAGGATGTGATCTTCAGCAGGCACAGCTTGGGGATCCCTGCTAGCCACTTCAAAGGTGATGTCTAATTTATTTTTTTTTGGGGGGGGGGGAGTCTGAGCCCAAAGGGGAGGGGAGACACAAGCCCCCTATAGTGATGCTACCAATTGTGTTCAATAAAAAAGGAAGTGCATTTCTGTTTATATTTCTTTAGTGTTACAGTACTTGCCATGTTTCAATTTTGGTGTCATATTTCCAGTTTTCTAATTTCTGATCTCTTGTTCTGTATTTGGTGAAGGCCTGTCATCTACTATGTTATGTTACTATGAATTAAACAATGGGTTTTGCTTAAGTAGAATGCAATTTAATGTAGACAAATACAAGGTAATGCACACTGGGAAGAATAATCCCAGTGCGGATTAATACCTTTCAAATATTTGAACGTCTGTATCATATCACCCCTGTGCCTCCTTTCCTCCAGGGTATACATGTTCAGATCAGCAAGTCTCTCTTCATATGCGTTCCAAGACATAGGAAGTATTTTTTCACAGAGAGGGTGGTGGAAGCTTGGAATGCCCTCCCGCGGGAGATGCGTGGGATATACATAAAGGAATCCTGTGCAGAAGGAATGGATCCTCAGAAGCTTAGCCGAAATTGGGTGGCGGAGCAGGTGGGGGGAAGAGGGATTGGTGGTTGGGAGGCGAGGATAGTGGAGGGCAGACTTATACGGTCTGTGCCAGAGCCAATGATGGGAGGCGGGACTGGTGGTTGGGAGGCGGGGAATCCTGCTGGGCAGACTTGTACGGTCTGTGCCCTGAAAAAAACAGGTACAAATCAAGGTAAGGTATACACATATGAATTTATCTTGTTGGGCAGACTGGATGGACCATGCAGGTCTTTTCTGCCGTCATCTACTATGTTACTATGTTACTATCTGAATCATAGTTACTTGATGATGGGGTCCACCTTGGGAGTCAGCACCCAAGAAAAAGATCTAGGTGTCAGTATAAAGAATATGCTGAAATCTTCTGTCCCCTGTGCATTGGAAGCCAAAAAAAACAAACAGAATGCTAGGAATTATTAGGAAAGGGATGGTAAATAAGACTAATAATACTATAATGCCACTATATTGCTCCATGGTGAGACCTCACCTTGAGTATTGCACTGGATGCCGAATCTGGAAACAGGATACTGGGCTAGATGGGCCATTGGTCTGGCCCAGTATGGCTATTCTTATGTTATTAATCCTTCTGTAGAGGGTTGGCCTAAATGGGCACTTTTTAAACATTTGCACGTGCCAGGAAATCCTGGTGTTTATATATTGGTATTTAAACATGCATTTTCTTTCTGAAATGAGATTGCATGTGTAGATTTTGATTCTGCAAAAGTCCCCCTAAACCACATCTGTTTGCTGTGTACATGTAGTTCAGATTTACACATATGTGACCTGCTGAGTGAAAAGGGTATGTGACTTATTTATACCACAAGATAGAGGGATATCACATAATCCTGCAAAATTTCATCCTCAGGAATGGACCAATTACAATTTTAACAAATGAGAAATATTTATTAAAAAAAAAAAGTAAGTAAGTACCTTTTTGTACTTGCACTTTTAGGCTGTAGAACATGAAAAACCATCAAATTGTGGGAAAAAATTACATAGTCCCTTTCTACAGAGCCTACAGTACACAAGACTTTCAAAAATGAAAGTTGCCCAAATGTACCCCTCCAAAGATTTATAATCCTTTATATCTCCGTTATATGTAACCCCAGTTTTGTTAACTTTTACCAGTTTGCTAAAATCAGATTTTACATGGATATGCAATATATGCATGTAAATTGTGAATAGGGCTTCTAAAATATGGGCCTAGGAGTTGTTTAAACTTTACAGTTTGTTAATGGTTAAGTGATATTAAAGCTTACCTTTAAACTGCACTTTGGTTTGTGCTCATCTATGGCTGCTTACATCCCAGTCAGGTCCCGGGCATGCTAGCACCATTCCCACACCTTTTGTCTTCAATGCCTTGGGGTGTTCCCACCAATGTTGGTGCTGCTTTACCCCTCTCTCCTGGTGTTTCTCTAAGGCTTTTATCTCTTTGCACCTCTCAGGGAAACTTGGAGTCTTCATGCCAATGTTGAAAGCCCTTTGACCCTCTTTTGCTGCTATGAGGTGTTTAGTCTTCGAATACTGTTGCCTCTGTAGCACAAATTTCAAAAAAATGATGGAAAGCCCTACTGTGCAAAAAGAGTAGTTATTACCTGTAACAGGTGTTCTCCGAAGACAGCAGGCTGCATATTCTCACAAGTGGGTGACGCCACGTCGGCCCCGGAGGATTTTAAAGCAAAATCTCAAAATCTCTTTACGGCGTTCCGACGCGCGAGCGATCGTACTGCGCATGTGCGCACACCTCTTCCCGCTCGCCGTGCGGACACGCCCCTCAGTTAAATCCAAAAGATGGAGGAGACAACTCCAAAAGGGGAAGGTGGGAGGGTTTGTGAGAATATGCAGCCTGCTGTCTTCGGAGAACACCTGTTACAGGTAAGTAACTACTCTTTCTCCAAAGACAAGCAGGCTGATATTCTCACAAGTGGGGTATCCCTAGCTTCCAGGCTTACACAACAAACAGTGGTCAATTGAGTCTCGCAACGGCGAGGCCAGAATAAAATTGACCTGAAAAGAAGAAATATCTAAATGAGTGTAGCCTGGAACAGAACAAAAATGGGCTTAGGAGGGTTGGAGTTGGATTCTAAACCCCAAAGAAGTTCTGCAGCCCCGACTGCCCAAACCGACTGACGAGTCGGCTATTGCTGAAGGCAGTAGTAAGATGAAAATGTGTGGACTGATGACCACACCGCAGCTTTGCAGATCTCTTCAATAGTGACTGATCTTAGATGAGCCACCGACTTAGCCATGGCTCTAATTTTGTGAGCCGTGACATGGCCTTCTAGAGTCAGTCCAGCTTGGACAAAAATGAAGGAGATGCACTCTGCTATCCAAGAAGAAATTATGCAGTTTCCGACAGCAACTGGCATTAAAAGAAATAAACAACTGGGCGGACCGTCCGAGGGAGCTCGTCTGCTCCACGCAAAAAGTGCGGAGCTTGCTTTCGCCAGGGCTTGTAAGATGAGGGAGAAAGAATGTTGGTAAGACAACTGACTGGATCAGCTGGTACTCTGATACCAGCGCCAGTAAGAACTTTGTCTGCATGCAGAGAACTACTCTGTTAAGATGAGAAGTAAGGTAAGGCGCTTGAGCTACTAGAGACCGAAGCTCACCGACCTTACGAGTTGAAGGAACAGCCACTAAGGAAAACGACCTTCCAGGTCCAATACTTCAGATGGCAGGAATCCAGTGGCCCGAATTGAGCTTGCAGCAGCTGGATGAAAACGACATTGGGACCCCAAGATACTGGATAAGGAGTGATAGGAACTCTGACCGAAGCATAAGAGCCAACTGTCAAAATTATTGTGGGTGGTAAGCCCAACAGAAATAATCTCCCCTAGACACATACAAGGAATTCTCTCAATATTGGGGGAGAGATAAACCTCTCGTGAAGTGGACAGCTAAAGGCTGACCTTTCACACGTTGATGATAAGCTCTATGCTGATGACACCCAACTGTATCTCTCCACACCAGACATCACCGCGGAGACCCAGGCAAAGGTATCGGCCTGCTTATCCGACATTGCTGCCTGGATGTCCAACCGCCACCTGAAACTGAACATGTCCAAGACCGAGCTTATCGTCTTTCCACCAAAACCCACTTCTCCTCTTCCTCCACTTTCTATCTCAGTTGATAACACCCTCATCCTCCCCGTCTCATCTGCCCGCAACCTCGGAGTCATCTTTGACTCCTCTCTTTCCTTCTCTGCGCATATCCAGCAGATAGCCAAGACCTGTCGCTTCTTCCTCTTTAACATCAGCAAAATTCGCCCTTTCCTCTCTGAACACACCACCCGAACTCTCGTCCACGCTCTCATTACCTCTCGCCTGGACTACTGCAACTTACTCCTCACCGGCCTCCCACTTAGCCATCTATCCCCCCTTCAGTCTGTTCAGAACTCTGCTGCACGTCTCATATTCCGCCAGAACCGATATACTCATATCACCCCTCTCCTCAGGTCACTTCACTGGCTTCCGATCAGATACCGCATTCAATTCAAGCTTCTCCTTCTTACCTACAAATGCACTCAGTCTGCTGCCCCTCACTACCTCTCTACCCTCATCTCCCCTTACGTTCCCGCCCGTAACCTCCGTTCACAGGATAAATCCCTCCTCTCAGTACCCTTCTCCACCACCGCCAACTCCAGGCTCCGCTCATTCTGCCTCGCCTCACCCTATGCTTGGAACAACCTTCCTGAACCCTTACGCCAAGCCCCCTCCCTGCCCATCTTCAAGTCTTTGCTTAAAGCCCACCTCTTCAATGCTGCGTTCGGCACCTAACCCTTACCGTTCAGTGAATCCAGACTGCCCCAATTTGACTGCCCCTATCGGACCGACCGTTCACTTGTCTATTAGATTGTAAGCTCTTTGAGCAGGGACTGTCTCTCTTTGTTAAATTGTACAGCGCTGCGTAACCCTAGTAGCGCTCTAGAAATGTTAAGTAGTAGTAGTAGTAGTATTGCACAAAGATGAATACTGACAGAGTTGGTCTTGAGACCAGACTCAGACAGGTGTAGAAAGAACTCAAGCAAGGTCTGTATAAGACAAGATGCAGGGTCTAGGGCCTTGCTGTCACACTAGACGGCAAACCTCTTCCATGAAAAAGAATAACACCTCTTTGTGAAATCTTTTCTGAAAGCAAGCAAGAGTCGGGAGACACTCTGGAAAACTCAACGAAACCCCACTCTCAACATCCAGACTGTGTGAGCCAGAGATTTGAGGTTGGGATGCAGAAGTGCCCCCTCGTTCTGCGTAATGAGAGCTGGAAAACATTCCAACTCCAGAAGAAGAGGGAATCCTATCTGACGCAGCTAGAAAAGAGCAATCAGAATCATGGCTCCACAATCTTGCTTGAGAAACAGCAAAGTCTTTTCCACCAGATGTATGGGAGGATACGCATACGGAAAACCTGTCTCCCAAAGAAGGAGAAAGGCATCCGATGGTAGCCTGCCGTGAACCTGCAGCCTGGAACAGAACTGAGGGACTTTGCGATTGGGCTAAGTAGCAAAAAGATCCACTGAGGGGTCTTTCGAACTATAGGCATGCTCAACTGTAGCATTATCCTGCTCAGCCTGTCGGCCAGACTGCTGTTTACACCAATTAGATAAGTGGCTTGGAGAAAACATGCCGCATTGCGGGCCCACCGCTACATCTGCATGGCATCCTAACTCAGAGGGCAAGATCCAGTACTCCTTTGTTATCGAGTACATCACAACCCGATTGTTTGGTTGAATTAAAATAATTTGGTTGGATAGCCAGGAGGGATGCAACCTTCGTCAGCAGCTTTTGACTGAGTAAGATGCCTCAGAATCAAAATAGAGAGAATTAACCACCTCTGAGGGGAATACCGAAGACTGGTGAACAGTCGGGTTACATCCTCTAGATACCCTAAACTTGATACCACTGGGAAGCTAGGATGCACTGAGCGGATGTCATGTGCAAAAGTGCCATGGGAGTTACATGAACTGCGGAAGCCATGTGTCTAGAAGTCTCAATATGTACTGTGCTGTAATCTGTTGAGACGGGCAATCATCGTGTTAAGGGAACACATGCACTCCCAGTCCATGAAGATACGCTGCAACAACAGCCAGGCACTAGGAAAAAAACATACTCTGGATGCAAAGAGAGTATAAGTATCCTGTAAATCCAGAGAGCATAACCAATCGTTTTCCTGAAGTATGGGAAGAAGGATGCCCAGGGAAAGCATCCTGAACCAAATCTGTTTAGGCCCCTTATGTCTATGATGGGACGCAACCCACAAAGAAAGACCTGGAATAGAATCTCAACCCTTCTTGCCCTGGTGGAACGGGCTCGACTGCATTGGCGCTGAGAAAAGCAGAGAGTTCCTCTGCAAGTACTCACTTTTGATGGAAGCTAAAGGATTAAGCTTCCAATGAACAATGTGGAGGGTTTGATTCCAGATTGAGAATGTATCCTAACCGGACTAGTTGAAAAACCCTACCGGTTGGAGGATAAAGAAGTCACCTTTGGTGGAGAAAATGTAAACTTCCCCCCCCCCCCCCCCCCGACAGGCAGAATGGCTGGTACGGACATTTTTTTTTTTTTTAGTGGCTATACTGAATTGGAGCCAGTCAAAAACCCCTCTGTTTCCTGGGGAATAGCTGCAGGGGCCTGATTAGGTGCACGCCGCTGACTAGAACGAGCGTGCTGAGGCATAGCCCGAACCGGCTGTCGAGAAGTAGGAGTATAGGTACGACCCCTTAAGGCACAAGGAAAACTACTCCTCTCTCTAAAGAACTTCCAAGATGAGGAAGTGTATGTACAGCATATCTATAGTTTTCTGCTGAGTCTCCTCCTCCAGGAGAGAGGCACACAGTCATGAGAGTCTGTCACTGTACCTAGAGCAGAAATCTAGGTGTTACATTACAAGTGTCGAAAATGCCCTTGGACAGGAACCTGCGACACACCGTGTGCTACCTGACCACTTGGTGAAAAGGTCTAGCCTATTCCGGTGGGAATGCTCGTAAAGATCTGACAAGACTTGATTTGGGATGCGATCATGCCAGCCTGGTACGCCATTCTCCAAAAGAGGCTAAGGATGTATGCTCTGGCCCTGGGGGCGCCAAAGTAAGTTCTTAGAACTCCTATCTGTTCTGAGTGCAGAAGACTCAGGTGAAGATAGTAGTCCAGGACCTCTAGCATCTGGGCATTGGGATTCACAATCTCCACTGTAATGTCAGATGACCATCATTGAACTGAACTAACTACTCAAACAGAGCAGCACAGATCCAAACACGTCCGATATGGAGGCTAATATGGGTCGAGAAGTTGCCCCAGTAGGGTGCGAACACCCATACCAGAGGCAGCATCGGTGAAGGAGACCAGGTGAAAAGCCAGATGCCGCAGGAGGCGGTAGCACCCATGGCATCCAATGGTATCCATGGTCCCGAAGCCAAGGACAAAGTCTGGAAATGCAAGGGAATCGAAACCAGACTGCTAGACCATGGCACCGACGGTACCGATGATACACATGGTACCGATGGACCCCGGTACCAATGGTACCCATGGTACTTGGTACCGATGATAGTCATGGTATCCGGTACCGATGGTACCCATGATACCTGGTACCGATGGTAACCATGACATGTGGTACCAATGGTACCCCTGATATCCGACACCAACAGCACCGACGGTACCGATGGTACACATGGCACCGACGGTGCTCATGACACCTGGTACCAATGGCACCCATGGCACCGATGGTACCTGGTCATGATATCTGGTATCGATGGTACTCATGTGCCGACGGCATCCATGATACCTGATACCCATGTATCCACGGTACCGACGATACCTGATAGTATGGTATCAATGGCAGTCATGATACTCGGTACCGATGGGCGATGATACCTGGTACCGATAGTCGATGGTGCCCATGATACCTGGTGCCGATGGTGCCCGTGATTCCCGGTACCGACAGCACCCATGGCACCGATGACACTCGGCATCAACGGCACCCATGGTACCGATGATACCCGGTGCCGACGGGACCCATGGTACCGATGATACCCGGTACCGACGGGACCCATGACACCGACCATGGTACCAATGTAGTTGGCATCGATACTCCTCGGTACCGACGCACCGATGATATTCGGTACCGACAGTACCCATGGCACCGATGATACTCGGTACCGATGGCACCCATGGCACCGATGACACTCGGCATCGACGGCACCCTTGGTACCGATGATACCCGGTGCCGACGGGACCCATGGTACCGATGATACCCGGTACCGACGGGACCCATGACACCGACCATGGTACCAATGTTCCTGGTATCGATACTCCTCGGTACCGACGCACCGATGATATTCGGTACCGACAGTACCCATGGCACCGATGATACTCGGTACCGACGGCACTCATGGCACCGATGATACCCGGTACCGACAGCACCTATGGCACCGATGACACTCGGCATCGACGGCACCCATGGTAACGATGATACCCGGTGCCGACGGGACCCATGGTACCGATGATACCTGGTACCGACGTACCGGTGCATCGACGTCCAATGCCAGGATACCTCCATAACAGAGGGAGCAACGCTCTCGGCACCGACTGATGTCTGAAGCCCGGATACCTCCATAACCGAGGGAGCAAAGCTCTGGGCATCTCCTTTGGGCATCCCTGGCAGAGTAGAATACGTCTCGTTACTTTGAGACACTACTTGCGCTTCACAGGGAGATGATCCGGCCCAAGACACATCCGCCGATGCGCCCGAATGACCTGCCAAGCAGGAGGCGCCGAGGCAGGTGGAGACCTATTCGATGCATAACTATACCCAGCGTGCATCGGTCTCTGTCGGACTCCAGAATGATCTCCTTTGGGCATCCCTGGCAGAGTAGAATACGTCTCGTTTCTTTGAGACACTACTTGCGCTTCACAGGGAGATGATCCGGCCCAAGACACATCCTCCGATGCGCCCGAATGACCTGCAGAGCAGGAGGCGCCGAGGCGGGTGGAGACTCACTTCAAAGGTTACACCACTGATATTGTGTCACCAGGTTGCCCATTCAGTGGCTGACCAGGGATGCACCTGCTTAGGTTCCTGGTTTTTCCTGTGACATACACCTTTTATCACTTGTGGGGCTTAAAGACAGTGGTGTGCTGGAGCAGGCTGTCACAGCTCTGGAGAGCCGTTTGTAAAGTTTTAAAAAATGGATCATAAAAATGTGGGCTTGTTTAGTTTGCTGGCTAGAGAGAGCCCACAGATAACAATATGCCAGCACTTTCAAGAAAAAAGAAAAGAGAAGCTTAATGCTTTGTTCAGGCACAGCCCCTTGTGACTCTGGCAATTACTTAAATTTTTTCTTGCCTCAGGTACAAAAAATACCTGTATATATAAGCCACAATGAGCCTGCCATGAAAAGTACATAATGAAAAAATAAAAAAGAGATTTAACTCCGAAGACCTGAAGAAAACACGAAGCCCTAACGAACTCCGTGTCTCCTCAGACGCGGAAAAAGAAAAACTGAGGGGCGTGTCCGCACGGCGAGCGGGAAGAGGTGTGCGCACATGCGCAGTACGATCGCTCGCGCGTCGGAACGCCGTAAAGAGATTTTGAGATTTTGCTTTAAAATCCTCCGGGGCCGACGTGGCGTCACCCACTTGTGAGAATATCAGCCTGCTTGTCTTTGGAGAATTGCTTTACCCATTGATTTTAATGGACCTGAGTGAAATGAAGAAAGCAAAGTTTTCAGAATTGAAAAATTAATCACAATGCCGATTGACACAAACAGAAACTAAACCATACATCTTTTCTGTGCACGTCACAATCAATTATACTATCTCCTCTCATAAACTCTTAAACGGGAACAGCATTTAAATATACATTCTTCTTGTGTTTCCATTGCAAGTAGGGATACGTTACCCATTTAGCCACACTAGCAGGATATACAGAGATGGTAACACTTTCTCTGAGGCCAAAATAGTAAGTGGTATTCCTCAACCCCCTTATTCTAAATTACAAATCCAGTATATCAGAGGTAGCTCAGCAAAAAAATAAATTAGCCAATATTTATTGGTTACACTTGTTACCAAGAAGTGTCTCTTTATTTGCTGTCATGGGATAGCAAGTGGTAGGGTTTGGTTCAATTACAGTTGGGAGATAGAAGATGGGAGCCTTAGCAATGGAGCTAAGGAGTAATCTAGAGGTGATCCTGTCCAGGGGGGGTCATAAAATAAACCACAAAGAAAGATGGTGGCCATTCTCCTTAGTAAACTGGATTGGCCAATGCCAGGTTAAAAAGGGTTACTAGAAACTAAAAAGGTGTTTACAGAAACTAAAAGGTCACCAAAGCGCTCTCTAGTGAAATGAACTCTCTCCTACAGCAGTAAAGCACTGCTCTTGATCATAGTTCCATACTTCTACTTCTGCTTCTGACTCCATCTCTGAGTTCTACATCCAACTTTAAGTTTTGGTTCCTATTCCAGCTCTGAATTTCTATTCCATCAGCCCCATCAACAGCTCCAGCACTAACACATTCAATCTCTACTTCCTATAGCAAACCCATCTTCTATTCATGAGTACTGGCATGACTAGGTGACCTGACAAATGCAGAACTAGAGAAGAATATATTTTGTAATAGTGACATTTCTGAGAAGAATCCATACAGCAGCAATACTGAAAATGAACAGGAAAAGCAAAGTTGCTGAGGAGGAGAATATGCAACAAAAATGGGTTATGCTGTCACTGACAACCTTAAAGTCAGCATAGTAGTCAAATGTAGGAAGGCAGAGAGAAACATGTCTTGTTTAATAGGAGAGAAGCAAAAGTTTGGAACAGACCTGCAGAATAAATAGAAGGCCAGGAACTCTGATTTAAAGACTCTCTGTGGTAGTCTTAAAAGAGAAGGACAGACTTGAAACAGAGTTGACAAAAGACCAGCTCCAGAGGGTGGACAACTGAGTTTCAATGAAGCCTGAAGAAAGGAGAATGGCAAATCACTCTAGTAGTCCACTTTGAGATGGCTCTGCAGCGTATCAAAACTTTAATTAATACGACTAGTGAAAAAGAAAGAACAACTTTCTACAACAGTAGCTACTA
Organism: Microcaecilia unicolor; assembly: GCF_901765095.1. Taxonomy (NCBI): domain Eukaryota; kingdom Metazoa; phylum Chordata; class Amphibia; order Gymnophiona; family Siphonopidae; genus Microcaecilia; species Microcaecilia unicolor. Next base: position 147,808,336 of record NC_044039.1, on the reverse strand, counting down.
AGTAAAGGCCAGAACTATATCTAAAGATCTGACAAGGCAGGTCAACTGAGCTACACAAAGCTAAACTGAAGATACCAGTGAGAATCAGATGGAAGAGGAGCAGCCAGAGTGAAAGAGATACACACTACTGCAGAGGGCCACCCGACAGACACAGCCGGGCCCGGGGCAAATCTCCCCCCCCCCCCCCCAGGCCCACCCCCCTCTCCGGGCGGGCCACGCTGCTCCACCACCCCGCCATCGCTCCGTTTACTTGTCCTGCTTGTGTGCACAGCAAACTTCCCCAGGGCCCGGCGCTAGCACTGTTCCACTGTTCCTGCACGGCAGCACCACAGAGCACAGTCCGTCCTTCCTTCACAGGAGAGTAATGCTAGCGCAGGGCAGCCCCCCCCCCCCCCCCCCCCCCGCATTGGATGCCGGACACTGAGGAGTTGTGCCCCCCCTGCCCCCCATCTCGGTGGCCCTTCCACTGCATGGCTGCAGTTTGTCTTGATGCGGGACTAGTGTTTAAATCCTTAGCAGATCAATATTTAAAGGTGGCAGGGAGTATTGGGGGAAAAATACATATATTTAGCCCCATTAACTATGATAGGTGATGTCACTGAATATGCATGGAAAGTGCTTGCTACTGCCACCAATATGTATAGCTGAGATAGTCAACCTCTTTAAGTACAGCTGAGCAGTTTAACTCAGGACAGCTTTTTCTGGCCTAAATTAAACCATTTGCGGGGGGAGACTCATCAAGGTGACCATTGATCCTTAACCTGAACAACATATTGTGAGGCATGCTAAAGCATACTATTTGAGTAGGTGGTTTAGGAGGTATAAATTGATTTATGAAGTTTTGAAAATCAAAATTCATACTATTTTCCTCTACCTTCCCCAAACCAGGAAAGCCCCTTCTTCACCAAGCTTAAAGTATGTGTGCCATGAAAAACCTTGGGTACTGTGCCCCTTTCTTGGCATTTGTGTATTCAGTGGTGTTCCTAGGGGGGGCGGTGGGTGCGATCCGCCCCGGGTGCATGCCGCCGGGGGGGGGGGGGGGTGCCGCGCGCCTGTCCTCCATTGTTCCATGCTTCTTCTCTGCCCCGGAACAGGAAGTAACCTGTTCTGGGGCAGAGAAGAAGCATGGAACAACGGAGGACAGGCGCGCGCGCGGCACCCCCCCCAGTGGCGTGCACTCGACGGGGGGGGTTCCATTGCGGGGGTGTCTTTGCCGGGGAGGGGTCCGCGCTGCATCGGGGGGGGGGGTGCTGTACCCGGGGGGGTGGGGCGCATTGGCGATCCGCTCCGGGTGCCAGCCCCCCTAGGAACGCCACTGTGTGTATTTTCTATGTTTTAGAATACCCAGATTTAGAACCTGACCAAAACCAGGATTTTCAATTTCTGCCAGAACTGAATTTGTGATCAAAATTGGCCTCTCGATTTTGGAAGAAACTGAAACCGAAACAAAACTGCCCCCACTCCCACCCTCCATATGGCCAAACAGAGCCCCCCCCCCCTTCCCAGACCCATCCACTTGTGGCAGCCCCCTCCTGAACCCAACCACCTCCACCAGCCCCCCATCCTGAACCCATCCTCCTACCAGTGGTACTTTGTCGTTGATGGGTAGTGGGTGCAGAAGTGTCCTCACTCGCTCCTGTGCATGTCCAGCTCCGGGTCACAATGGCCTCTGGGACTTCCAGTGGCAGTCCTGCGAGACTGCCACTGGAGATCCCAGCAGCCATTTTCAGACTGGAACCGGTATGGGCAAGAGCAATCCTCTATCCAACTTGCCTTTACAATCCCAAAGGATTGCCCAAAATGCCTTAAAAAGTACAATTTATAAACATACCATTCATAAACAATTCATAATTCAGTAAATTAAAAAAATAAAACTGTTACTTTTCAATACAATAACAAAAGCATTAGTACTGTATAATGAAGCAATTCTTTAATATTTAGGAGAGGAATATAAATTTACAATAAGTGACCAATATAAGAAAGGAGGGATGATTCTCTAGGTTCCTCATTAACTAGGGAAGTACTGCTCCATGAAGAAGCATAGTTCAGTATCTCTTAGTATCTACATAAAACGTCTAAGCTAATTTATTGGCGCAGTTTTCATACTATATGGTCCATAAGCCAGATATTTTCTTACTCTCAGCCTTTGCACTGTTTCTCAAAAGTACAGTCATACTTTCACTTCAAAACTTGTAGCTGATACATGGTGCCTCTTTCTGTGGTTAGAATTTTACATACATTTGAACAGTTCTATCTGTGCATATTTTTCCTCCCCAATCTAAACATGTCTCTGGGAATGGCTCCTCTCAATATGACTAAATTATGCAAATTCACACCTTTAACTACATTTAGAGGGAAAATTTTTCAGACAACCAATTAATTCAGCTCTAAAGCTTTGAAAAGTATGGCAGAGGCATGATGGGGGGGAAAAAAAACCCTCATACCCAAGCAAATGGTTTTTAAAAAATGCCCCCTCTATATTCTCAGGGCTGTTCTACTATGTAAGAACTGGAAAACTCTTACCTTCATCAGCTGCCTCTGCCACAGTCATTTCTTGTCAAGAGGGTTTCAGCACCTACTAGTGGCAATGCACCAGGGTGTCTGCTCAGAACTGATACTCACAGCAGACAATAAATAGGGTACCCCGCTGGCTCCATTTTATAAAGGCAAGTTGGTCCAGTGTTGGACTAGTGTTCCTGTTTTCTTTGGGGGATCAGTGAAGTAGAAAAAGGGCTTGATCAACTTATTTTAATAAATAAAGCCAGTTGGTGCCACTGTCCCCCAGTTTGTCCAACTCAGGATTAAGGACTAACAACTGACTGAAACTGTGTGTGATTTCTGGTCTCTAAGCAACATCTTCTGTCATAAAGGACAGTTTAGGTCAAGACACCTCCTCCTCTGTGACATCACCACATCTAGTCACCATAGCAATACTGAAAAAATACTTATGCGCATAGATTGGATGCAGGGTAACAAACACAAAAAGGGGCTGAATTAACACAAATTACAAACTTCTGAGCAGTAGACTCAATTTTAAATTTTGCAACCATGGTCAGTCTCTATTTGCACACCTTAGGATTCCCTCTATAAACCTAAGTGATTATTTCTAAGAGCTAAATACTGGCTGATAGAGATGCCCTAATTAACTTTCTAGCCTAATTGATTCAAGGGCCTATAAATCAAAGATCAAGCCAGGGGTGGTGGGTGAGAGGGAATTAAAATGAGGTTTTCAGCTCTGCTCTACACTGATAAGAACATAATAATAGCCATATTGGGTCAGACCAATGGTCCATCTAGCCCAGTATCCTGTTTCCTGGCAGAAACCCAATTTGTAGCAAGATTCCATGCTACCAATCCTGGGGCAAGCAGTGGCTTCCCCCATGTCCATCTCAATAACAGACTATGGCCTTTTCCTCCAGGAACTTATCCAAACCTTTTTAAACCCTGATATGCTAACAGCTGTTACCACATCCTCTGGCAACAAATTCCAGAGCTTAACTATTCTTTGAGTGAAAAAATATTTCATCCTGTTTGTTACAAGTATTTCTGTGTAATTTCATGAGTCACCCCTAGTCTTTATACTTTTTGAAAGAATGAAAAATCAATTCAGTTTTTACCCGTTCTACTCCACTCAGGATTTTGTAGACCTCAATCATATCCCCCCTCAGCCATTTCTTGTCCAAGCTGAAGAGGCCTAACTTCTTTAGCCTTCCCTCATACGGGACAAGTTCCACCCCCTTTATCATTTTGGTCACTCTTCTTTGAACCTTTTCTATTACCACTATATCTTTTTTGAGGTATGGGTGACCAGAATTGAATGCAATACTCAAGGTGATGACTCACCATGGAGCAATACAGATGCATTATAATATTCTCGGTCTTATTTAGTCCCTTAACTGCTAGCCTATGAAACTGTAGTACAGACTTTAAATGCTAAACAAATGAACAGAAAAGAACCCTATCCCTTACACTGCCTTTTTTAAGTAAGTAGAGTAACTTAAAAATAAAGACACTGAGATTACCTATTTAACTCTGTCAACCTTTCCCCAAGTTTAAAAGCAATTTCCCAGCAAATAACTTACCAATAAAGTTCTGTCGTGCTCTTGAATTCCCCTCCCTGCACCTCTTCTGGTCTTTTTGACAAACTGACCCATTGGTCATCGTGTATTTTAGACCAATTGTCCGTTAGACAAGCTGTCATTAGACCAATTGTCAGAGACCTGGTTGTACCATAGAGTTATACAGAGGTATAATGAAATTCTTAGTTTTTTTCTCCATTCCTTCTCAAATAATCCCTGACATTTTATTTGTTTTTTGTTGCCAAACCATTACTGAGCTAAAAAGTTCAACATATTGTTCACAATGATGCCAAGATCTTTTTCTTGGGTGGCAACTCCTAACTCAGAACCCAACATTTTATACCTTGAGCAGATGGGATTATTTTCCCTATGAGCATCACTCTGCATCTGCCATTCAGATTAAATTTCATCTGCCACTAACGTCCTCCTGCAAATCCTTAGAATCCTCTGCTGTTTTAATGTCTGAATAATTTTGTGTTTGTAAATTTGTTAATTTCACTCACTGCTCCTTTTTTCCAGATCATTTATAAAGAAGATAAACAGCAAATATCTCATACAGACTCCAGGGGTACTCCACTATTGACCTTTTTCCATTTGAAAAAATGAGCATTTGCTACTCTCTGTGTCTAACTTTTAGCCAATCACAATATGATATCCCATGAGTCTTCTAAAACCCTAAATCCATTGTATTGACCACCTCGCCTGTATCCACAGGAAAGAAAGAAAAAGATAGGGGAAGATTTGCTTTTGCTGAGTCCATGTTGAATAATTTCCATTAAACTATGTCTATCTATGTGGACAGTAATTTTGCCCCTGATACTGAACCCACGGCAATCAACATTTTTTTTTAAACATTGACCACTGTGAGTAACAAAAATCCAGATATTCAGCAGCAGTATTCAGATAGTGAGTGGCGTAGGAAGGGGGGGGCGGTGGGGTGGTCCACCCCGAGTGAACGTCGCTGGGGGGGTGTCGGTTCTGCTGGTTCCCCGCTCTCTCTGCCCCGGAACAGGTTACTTCCTGTTCCGGGGCAGAGAGCAGGGAACCAGCGGAGCTGATGCAGCTCCCAGCAACGTGCACTCGGGGGCAGACCGGCCCTCCCGCCCGCTCCTCGCTTCTCAATGAATGTAAGGATGCGCTCCGGGGGGGTGCGCCGGAGGGGGGAGGGTGCGCGCATCGAGGGGGGGTGAGCCGTGCTGCACCTGGGGGTCAGCCGCTCTCGCTACGGCACTGCAGATAGTGGCAGCCTCTGAGTATCCAGAGTGGGTGCTGACTGGTTGTGCTGGACCCCTAACCAATAGGAACCTGCATTCATTCGAAATGACATGGATTACCCATGAAGTCCTTTTATAAAACTGATATAGCTCTGTTCTCAGGTACTCTCAGTGATGTCTGTTATATCTGCCTGGAGAAGGAGAGAACAGCCTTTTCCCCAGTATTGTTAATACCTGCTCCAAGGATTGCTTTTACTAAGCACTGGCAAAAAGTGGCCTGCGGCAGTATGAGCACATCTTTTAGGCGCGTGACGGGCCAGTTTTTACTGCGTCCTGGAAAAAGGGCCTTTTTTTAAGGGGCCGGAAAATGGACATGCAGCAAAATAAAAACCAGTGCGCATCCATTTTTGGCCTGAGACCTTATTGCCACCCATTGACTTAGCAGTAAGGACTCATCCCAGTGATTGAAACTCATCAATAAAGGCGTGCTGATGTGATTGTAATCAAAAGAGCTTTTTCTATGTGATATACTCAGCGCAGCCACACTTTCTGCCAGGGCTGATACAGCGTTATACCAAGGAGATTTATGCTGACCCTTTCTGCCCCATCCACGTGCCGATTGAGAACCGAAGACGGCATGAGGTCAAAAAGTTGAAGCCACTTTAGTCTCTGTTTCCTCTCCACCGTGCATCCGCCTTTCCACATACACTCAAAACAAAGCAAGCAAACCTATGAACTTATGCATTCACCTTGTCGTTCTTTATTGTTGGTAGCATTTTTATTTAATCTCACTTATATTTTCAAACATGCCAGGTGTGTAGCATACAGATGAACACAGAGGAAGTATAATAACGGAATACTACTACTACTACTTAACATTTCTAGAGCGCTACTAGGGTTACACAGCGCTGTACAATTTAACAAAGAGAGACAGTCCCTGCTCAAAGAGCTTACAATCTAATAGACAAGTGAACGGTCGGTCCGATAGGGGCAGTCAAATTGGGGCAGTCTGGATTCACTGAACGGTAAGGGTTAGGTGCAGAATGCAGCATTGAAGAGGTGGGCTTTAAGCAAAGACTTGAAGACGGGCAGGGAGGGAGCTTGGCATAAGGGCTCAGGAAGGTTGTTCCAAGCATAGGGTGAGGCGAGGCAGAATGAGCGGAGCCTGGAGTTGGCGGTGGTGGAGAAGGGTACTGAGAGGAGGGATTTATCCTGTGAACGGAGGTTACGGGCGGGAACGTAAGGGGAGATGAGGGTAGAAAGATAGTGAGGGGCAGCAGACTGAGTGCATTTGTAGGTAAGAAGGAGAAGCTTGAATTGAATGCGGTATCTGATCGGAAGCCAGTGAAGTGACCTGAGGAGAGGGGTGATATGAGTATATCGGTTCTGGCGGAATATGAGAATAACTTTTCATAGAGTAGTAATTTGTTATAAATCGCAATCTGTGTCATTTGGAGGGGCTGGGTATAGGGACACCGTAGCATGTGTTATATTCGTGGAGATATTTTTTTTTCCTGATAAAGGGACACAAAAACAGACATCATGTTATGTGAATCAGGTGCTCAACATTCAGAGTTTCTAGCTATTTATTAATTTACTTTTTTTTTTAACTGTGCCTAGATCAAAAGAGAAATATGGTTTGTGGGAACTTGCTCCTTTTGTTTTGTGGAATGCAGTGGTATATTATAAACATGCACTTAATATTGTTTATTACAACTATTTAAAGAAAGATATTAAATAATGAAGGCAGAGCTACCTTCATGCAGAAATCCAGAGTCAGTCTAAATGTGCCAACATTTTCCAGTTCTGTGATAAATATTTATTTCTTCATTTTTGAACAGCATTTTCTCAGTTATTACCCATATGCAAACATTGAAAAAGATGTGCAAAATCCCAAATCAAAAAAAAAAACATCTGTTTCCATGCTTTAAAATAGACTAGCAGGCAATTCCACCACAATTGTATGGAACCACTGAATATGAGCATAAAGTGGTGTAGGAAAAAATTGTAACAGTAATAGTAAATTAAATTTATAAAGGCAAAGACAGTGTCAGGTTCTGTTGGCAGTAGTTATTGTACCTGCTCGGATTATAGTTCTATCCTGGTGGCAGGAGCGCGTGTTAACTGCAGTGTTATGGCCTTAACGTGCATTAAGGGAATTAGCGCGTGCTGAAGCCCATAAGTTGTGTGCTAATTCCCTTAGGGCCCTATTTACTAAGCTGCGCTATAAGCACACTAACTTTTTAGCATGTGCTAAAGCTAGAGAAACCTGTCTCTAGCGTTATCACATGCTAAAAAGTTAGTGTGCCTACAGTGCCGCTTAGTAAACGGGGCCTTTAATGTGTGTTAAGGTCATAACACTTTTTGATTAATTTCCCCCTTCGTTTTCTGGTGGTTCATTCTGTTGCATGTATGTTCTCCTTAAGCAGTTGCACTATGCAATGACTGAAATTTTCTTCCACTTTTATCTTTTCTTTCTTTTTATATATGATCTGCCTTGCTTGCATGAAGACTTTTATATGATGTAGTGAAAAATGCAGTCAGTTAGAGTGAGCACAAATTCAATATGTGGTTCAAACAAAGTAATGCTTCCATATCATCATGCTGATCAATCCATAGACTGGTGGGTTGTGTCCATCTACCAGCAGGTGGAGATAGAGAGCAATCCTTTTGCCTCCCTATATGTGGTCATGTGCTGCCGGAAACTCCTCAGTATGTTCTCTATCTCAGCAGGTGGTGGTCACACACAGCAGCAGCTCTGGCTAGGCCTCCAAGCCTAATTTTTAGGTTTTGTTGAGTGCCTGGGGTTGAGGGCTCTTCTTGAGCAAGTGCAAACCTGGTGGCGCCAGGTCCCTCCTTTTCTCCCCCCTCCCGCTGGCTCCGTTTAAAAAAAAAAAAAATTTGGATGTCCTTAAGGGCGTTTATTTCGACGTTTATTTAAACGTTTATTGCAGCTACTCACTGAGACACCAGGTCGTTACAGCTCGGAGCGAGAAGCAGGTAATTTTTACCTTTTAATAGCAGGCAGGGGGTTCCCCGATTGTTCTCCACGTGGCCTATGGCGTCGGACGGCGAGGGCGCGAAGAATCGCTCCCCGGACCGCGTGTACGCTTCTAGCGGGGATGCGGGGGTTTTAAAGTCTGATTCGCCCTTGGTGGGTGTCAGTTTGGAGGCCGGTCAGTGTCCCGGGTCTTCCTCCGGCGCGGCGGTTTTTCCCGCCATAAACGCCCATCCCCCGCTGCTCGCCTCCGCCATCTTGGCCGGCCACTCTGCTCGGACGGCTTCTTCTTGGGCCGCCCTTGAGCTGGGAGACGTTCATACCATGGCCGCCCTTGATTTGGGCGACGGCAAAAAAGCGGCTAAAGTTAAGCGCCATTCTTCCCGCGCGGCTCCTTCGCGGAGTGTCGCGCCGGACGCCATCTTGGATGCGCAGCATGTTGCTCCCCCGCTCTTGCGAGCGCCGGTTGAGGGTGCGTCTAGGGCTGTGGCCCAGGCTGCTGAAATTCACAGTCTGGGGGGTTTCTCCCCCGAGTTTATTTTGCTGCTGCATCAGGCCTTCCTTATGCAGAACGCTGCCCCTTCTCCCTTGTCCGATAACGGGGTTGAGGCCCCCGGAAGTAAACGCCATCAGGTGGCTTCCCAGGCTTTAGAGGACGCTGTTTCCTCTGCTGTAGATGAGGGCAGCGTATCTGAGTTCTCCCAACGATCCTTTGGGGATTCCTTGGAGGAGACGGATTCCCGCTCGGATGGAGCGGATGACCCCTCTGCAGCGCGGATCTTCGCTCAGAGGATTTGCCAACCTGTTACTGCAGGCCATGAGCATTTTGAAGATTTCCTCGCCAGAGGACGTCTCTCCCTCAGCCCCTGTTGGCTCTGCCATTATGCTGGGGACGAAGCGCCCGCCTAGAACCTTCCACGTGCATGATGCCATGCACACCTTAATTTCGGCTCAATGGGATGTCCCGAAAGCGAGCCTCAAAGTGGCTAGGGCTATGTCCCGCCTCTATCCTTTGCCTGAAAGTGAACGTGAGGCCTTTATTTGGCCTACCGTGGATTCTTTAATCACTGCGGTGACTAAGAAAACGGCGTTGCCGGTGGAAGGTGGCACGGCACTAAAGGACGCCCAAGACAGAAGATTGGAAGCGGCTTTAAGGTCGTCCTTCGAGGCGGCTGCCTTAAGTTTGCAGGCCTCAGTTTGCGGCTCCTATGTGGCCAGGGCGTGCCTGACGATGGTGCAGCGGGCTTCCCCCTCGGATCCTTCCTTGAGGGCTGACTGGCCGGCCCTGGAATCGGGCTTGGCTTATTTGGCAGACTTACTGTATGATGTCTTGAGAGCCTCGGCTAAAGGCATGGCTCAGACCAGTCTCTGCGCGGCGCTGGCTTTGGCTGAAACATTGGTCTGCGGACCACGCCTCTAAGTCCCGCCTGGCTAAGTTGCCTTTTAAAGGCAAGCTGCTCTTTGGGGTCGAGCTGGACAAAATCGTGACCGATCTCGGCACGTCTAAGGGCAAGAGGTTACCAGAGGTCAGGGCTCGGGCCAGTGCTCGCCCCGGTATCTCCAGAGGACGGTTTCAGGAAGCCCGTCGGTACCGCCCAGGCAAGTCGGGCTCCTCTGCCCCCTCTTCCTTCAAAAGGAACTTCTCCCCCAAGCAGCATTCCTTTCGCAGAGACCGCCGTCCCGGAGGTACGCCCTCCGGTCCTCCCCCAGGGTCTCGTACCCAATGACGGGGTCCTGGTCCATGGCCCAGTACAGATTGGAGGGCGCCTGCCCTCGTTTCTGGGCGAGTGGACCAGAGTAACTTCAGACGCTTGGGTGCTGGAAGTCATCAGAGACGGCTACAAGTTAGAGTTCTGCCGACCCTTAAGAGACGGGTTTGTACTCTCTCCCTGCAAGTCTCCGGTCAAAGCTGTGGCAGTGCAGCAGACCTTGGACAACCTGATACGCCTGGGTGTGGTCGTTCCGGTGCCAGAAAATCAGATTGGCAAGGGACGTTACTCCATTTACTTTGTGGTACCAAAGAAAGGAGGTTCTGTCCGGCCTATCCTCGACCTCAAAGGGGTCAATCGGGCCTTGAAAGTGCGGCACTTTCGCATGGAGACTCTCCGCTCTGTTATAGCGGCAGTGAAGGCAGGAGAGTTCTTGGCTTCCTTGGACATCAAGGAAGCGTACCTGCATATTCCCATCTGGCCTCCTCATCAACGCTTCCTGCGTTTTGCAGTCCTGGGCCGACACTTCCAGTTCAGAGCCCTCCCTTTCGGGGTGGCTACTGCTCCGCAGACCTTCTCCAAAGTAATGGTGGTCATCGCGGGCTTCCTGCGAAAGGAAGGAGTACAAGTCCATCCTTATCTGGACGACTGGTTGATCCCCCCTCTTATGCAGAGTGCGGCAAAGCTGTGGACCGGGTGGTTGCTCTTTTGAGCTCCCTAGGGTGGATCATCAACTGGGAGAAGAGCCAGCTGCGCCCGACTCAGTCCCTGGAGTATCTGGGAGTTCGATTCGACACCCAAGTGGGCAGAGTGTTCCTGCCAGACAATCGGATTGTCAAACTTCAGGCTCAGGTGGACCAGTTCCTAGTAGCCTCTCCTCTTCGGGCTTGGGACTATGTGCAGCTGTTGGGCTCTATGACGGCCACGATGGAAGTAGTGCCCTGGGGCCAGGGCTCATATGAGACCACTACAACTCTCTCTGCTGCAGCGCTGGACTCCGATGTCGGAGGATTATGCTGTGTGCCTTCCCTTGGACCCAGCGGTGCGCAAGGCGCTGAGCTGGTGGATGCAGACAGACAAGTTGTCTGCAGGAATGCCTCTGGTGACCCCGGAGTGGATTGTCGTTACGACGGACGCCTCTTTGTCGGGCTGGGGAGCCCACTGCTTGGGAAGGACAGCGCAGGGGCTCTGGTCTGCAGAGGCAAAGTGGTCTATCAACCTCCTGGAACTCAGAGCCATTCGGTTGGCCCTTTTGGAGTTCATCCCGGTACTGGCGTTGAAGCCAGTACGGGTCCTGTCGGACAATGCCACGGCTGTGGCCTATGTCAACCGCCAGGGAGGTACCAAGAGCGCCCCTCTAGCCAAGGAGGCCATGAATCTATGCCAGTGGGCGGAAGCGAACCTGGAACAGCTGTCAGCGGCCCACATTGCCGGAGTCATGAATGTCAAGGCGGACTTTCTCAGTCGCCATACCTTGGAGCCCGGAGAGTGGCAGCTATCTGCTCAGGCGTTCTTGGACATCACGAAGCGCTGGGGCCAGCCAAGCCTAGATCTGATGGCGTCATCGGCCAATTGCCAAGTGCCGCACTTTTTCAGCAGAGGACGGGACCCTCGATCCCTGGGAGTAGATGCGCTTCTCCAACAGTGGCCGACACAAGAGCTTCTCTATGTGTTCCCGCCCTGGCCCATGTTGGGCAGGGTGCTAGACCGGGTGGCAAAGCATCCGGGCCGGATAATCCTGGTGGGTCCGGACTGGCCCAGACGTCCCTGGTATGCGGACTTGATCAGGCTCTCAGTCGACGATCCTCTGCGGCTGCCAGTGGAGCAGGGCCTGTTACATCAGGGTCCCGTGGTGATGGAGGATCCCTCCCTCTTTGGTCTTACGGCCTGGCTATTGAGCGGCAGCGTCTGAGAAAGAAGGGCTTCTCAGACAAGGTCATCGCCACTATGCTGAGAGCGAGGAAGCGCTCTACTTCTACTGCTTACGCCAGGGTTTGGCGTACCTTTGCAGCGTGGTGTGAAGCAGGCTCACTTTCTCCCTTCACTGCTCCAATTTCTTCAGTGTTGGCGTTCCTGCAAGAAGGTCTGGAGAACGGCCTGTCGCTCAGTTCCCTTAAAGTCCAGGTAGCGGCTCTGGCTTGCTTCAGGGGCCGCCTGAAGGGTGCTTCCCTGGCTTCGCAGCCAGATGTGGTGCGCTTTCTCAAGGGAGTTAATCACCTGCGCCCTCCTCTGCACTCAGTGGTGCCTGCGTGGAATCTCAACCTGGTGCTAAGAGCCTTGCAGAAGCCGCCTTTTGAACCCTTGTCTAGGGCATCTCTGAAAGACCTGACGTTGAAAGCAGTCTTTTTGGTGGCTATCACTTCAACCAGAAGAGTTTCCGAGCTCCAGGCACTCTCATGTCGAGAGCCTTTTCTGCAGTTCACTGAGGCAGGAGTGACTATTCGCACAGTGCCTTCCTTCCTGCCCAAGATTGTTTCTCACTTCCATGTGAATCAGCAGCTCTGTCTCCCTTCCTTTCATAGGGAGGACTACCCAGAGGAATACTCTGCTCTCAAATATCTGGATGTGAGACGAGTCATCATCAGATACTTGGAAGTGACCAATGATTTCCGGAAATCGGATCATCTGTTTGTCCTGTTTGCAGGTCCTCGTAAGGGTCTGCAGGCTTCTAAGCCTACAGTGGCTAGATGGGTCAAGGAAGCCATTGCAGCGGCTTATGTGGCCGCGGGGAAGGTGCCGCCTATCCAGCTGAAGGCTCACTCCACTAGAGCTCAGGCGGCCTCGATGGCAGAGGCCGGTTCCGTCTCCTTGGAAGAGATTTGCAAGGCGGCAACTTGGGCATCGGCCCATACCTTCTCCAGGCATTACCGCTTGGCTGTGGCTGCTTGGGCGGAGGCCCGGTTTGGAGCTTCAGTGTTGCGGTTAGGGATTTCAATGTCCCGCCCTGGGTGAGTACTGCTTCGGTACATCCCACCAGTCTATGGATTGATCAGCATGATGATATGGAAGGTAAAATTATGTATCATACCTGATAATTTTCTTTCCATTAATCATAGCTGATCAATCCATAGCCCCTCCCGGATATCTGTATTGTTTATATTCTGGTTACATTTCAGGTTCAAGTTTAGTCTTCAGTTCCTGTTCAGGAGGACTTCGTGTTCAAGTTTTTCAATGGATTCTTCAAGAGTTGAGACGAATTTGTGTTACAGTGAGCTGCTGCATTCCTCTCCCCTCCGTTTTACGGGGCTGGATTGAGACATAAATTCTGCCGGCGCTCCCTCCCGCTTCGTGCGGCAGTAGGGCAGCTTTGTACCCCTCCCGCTTCGGCGGTGTTAGGGTCAGTCAGCTCCTCCCGCGGTTGTGGTTGCAGGATAAGCCAGATCCCCCCGCATCGGCGGGTGTGGTGTCCCTCCCCCGCTCCGCGGGGATGAGCTGGACGGATTCCCCTCCCCCACTTGTGTGGGGATGAGCTGGGTTAATTCCCCTCCCCCGTTTCGGCGGTGGTGAGCTGGGCAGAGTGTCCCTTTGTGGGTGTAATTCTCTAAGTGCTGAGTCCTGCGGATGGAGCTTGGATATCGACATACTGAGGAGTTTCCGGCAGCACATGACCACTTATAGGGAGGCAAAAGGATTGCTCTCTATCTCCACCTGCTGGTAGATGGACACAACCCACCAGTCTATGGATTGATCAGCTATGATTAATGGAAAGAAAATTATCAGGTATGATACATAATTTTACCATTGCAAACATTATTCTTCAGGGAGAATTAGATTGAACCTTGTACAGAATACATTAGAGAGGCTCTGACAGACTCCTTTACGAAGTATGTATTCTTCCCAATTAATATTTCCAAATTAATAAAGTGCCTTTGCTTATTTGGAAATACTAATTGGGTAGAATACATACTTCAGTAACATAATTAAATGTAATAACTGCTTCTGAAGGATATGGGTACATGTGGGGACGGAAAAGATTACATGTGGGGATGGGTGAAATTTCTATCCCTGCACAGCTCTCTATTTGGAAGGTGGGACATTGGGGTGGGGAGAGTGGCCTAGTGGTTAGAGCACCAGTCTTGCAATCTAGAGGTGGCCGGTTCAAATCCCACTGCTGCTCCTTGTGATCTTGGGCAAGTCAATTAACCCTCCATTGCCTCAGGTACAAACTTAGATTGTGAGCCCTCCTGGGACAGAGAAATATCCAGAGTACCTGAATGTAACTCACCTTGAGTTACTACTGAAAAAAGGTGTGAGCGAAATCTAAATAAGTAAGGGAGAGATATTGTGATGAGGTGGGTGTGGCGTGTGAGTTTTTGAGTATCTGCTTCTTCTGGTTTGCCTCTTACTGCTTAGGAGGCTAGTGCTCAAAGCTGGGTGCTAAAGCCTGCAATGCGAAAGCCCATAGTACAACAGCACAGAAAAATAGCTAAATGATGCTCAAGAGAAATCTTATGCAAATATGTGCAGTTAATCGGCGCTAACAAATGTAAATAATTATCACAAATTGAATGCAGTAAAAAAACAGGTTCAGGCTTTCTAAAGTAAACTAGGCCTCTAAAATCATAGCATCTCTCAGTCCTGATACTTCACTGAAGAAATGTGACAGCCTGCTTAACCTTGGCAGAGTTACAAAGTTGGCAAGGGTTGTGTATAGCTGGACATAGGCATGCTAAGAAACTATAAGAAATAATTGGGCCAGGTGAAGAAAAGTTAAATTTCAGGATGAGCGAAGTTTGGAGATAGGAGAGTTGAAACTTGGTCATAATTGGATAAGAGATAAGAAAGCTGAAACTTGGTCCTAATTGGATAAGAGATAAGCAAACTTGCTAAGGTTGAAACTCGGACCTAATTGGATGAAAGATAAGAAAAGTTAGAACTTGGGCATAATTGGATATATGTGCCAATTATGACGAAAGTGAAATGCTCATAGGGATCTATGGGATCAAAAAAGTATAAAAGGTCTGCTACCTAAGCAGTTTTTTCGGAGAAGAAGAGTGAAGCCAGTAACCTTTGAAGGCACGTCATCTGTCGTGAAGTGCTGTACTACCATGTGAATGCCTGAACTGCTTGTACTACATTTGGGTGAGATATCAATGTTAATAAACTATATTTCTTTATCTACTAAATACTGGGTTCCTTTCTGTTACATAAGTTTATACTGCCTTGACTGTGAAACCCTGTCATGAGCAGATACCAGGTTAGGGTGATTAAGTATCTAGAGTGGATGTGCAGTTCTTTCCAGGATAGTACAGAGAGCCCATGGCTTCCGCTGCCCAAACGGGTGAGGCAGACATAATAATATATACACAAACCAAAAATAAGTCTTTCAAAAATTGTACTTTAAATTTTTGACAGGCTCATATTTAAGTGTAGAAAAACAGGCACCAACGCGTGCTTTCACTTTTGGTTTTGGTTGGGCTTGTGCACACACTTGGATCTCATTAGCAGTCCTCAAACTTGCATGGGCAACAAGATGAAAACTCAACAAGAAATCTTCTCCTGAAAACCTTCTACACTGCCCCTGAACTAGCAGTAAATTTTCAGCATTATTTACCATTATTTCCTTTGGTGCATTGGGAAAGAATACTGACTGACTTCATTTGCATCCATTTAAATGCATTTGCAGTAATATTTAGTGTACATGTTAACACAGGTGCTCAAGCCCTTTGAGCATTTTGCACACAATATTGTGCATGAAAATCAGGCGCTAACAGCTTTTTAATGCTGGTATTAGTTTTGAGTATGGGCCCCTAGGACACAATGATACCTCGTACTGGCTTTAACCTCCTTGAATCCCTGTGTTGTGGTTGTCTGGGAGATGCTTGGAGGAAAAGCACAGGACCCTTCTTGAATATCTCGAGCTGCAGGTCATGCGTGTGTCCAATAAAGGGACTCTCCAAGACTCCTGTATTGCACTTGTTTATGCATGTATGCATGGACTTGCACATGCATTGCACATTCTCACACTTACTGCCTTAGAATATGTAAATGCCCAACCTTTCTATGCCGTGTAGCTTTATTTTACTGTAACTGCAATTTTGAAAATGGGATTTTCCCTTTTAACCACTTTGAATGTAATTTCTTAAAGCATTTTCTGTGTGCGAGTAATATTCTACATGTGGAAATGATTTTTATTAAAAAACTAGTTATAAAGGCCCATTTCTGACACATATGAAACGGGCGCTAGCAAGGTTTTCGTTGGAGTGTTCTCCGCACGAGGCACCCGCTGCCATCCCACCCTACCGTTTTGTAGTTTTGCTGGCGGGGGAGCTGAAATCCTGCCAGCAGAATTCCTCTGTTGGGTGCTGTGCTGACTCCGACGTGATCTTCTGCATTGGTAGCCTGTGCAGGGCGGTCTTCTGTGCGTCTGACGTCCTGCTTGCAGAGGCTAGTAATGCTGAAGATCACCCCGGAGTCAGAAGACAGGACTTGTTCTTTCGGGGTTTCGGGTTCCCCGGCGGCAAAGCTACGCATCGGTGGGTGGGTGGGTAGGGGTGGGTTTTGCTTTGCTTTTTTTGTTTCCTTGTTTTTCGTCGGTGGTTTGGTGGAGGAGCGGTGCGGGGGTGGGTGTTTTGCCTTCCAGCATGTTGGAGCGGAGCTTCTTGTTTTTTGTGTTTTTTCGTGCTTGTCTTTGGGTGGGGGGTGGGTGTTGGACATCCAGGGGGAGGAGTACCTACTCCTTCCCCTGCTTGTTTGCGATTCTTTCTTTGTCACCTTTAACGTTCTGTGGGCCAAGTTTCTGAAGTCAGAGCACAACGTTAAAGGGTTCATTTGTCGTCATGACGTTTGACGCGAGGGCGGGGCACAAAGTCATAGTGGGATGGCTTCACCACCATGAAGTTACGAACCCTTTATCGTTGTGCTTTCAGTTCAGAACCTTTGTCCTCAGAACGTTGAGGGTGCGTTTTATTATAGTAGATGTGTTGATGTATATGTACGTGTAAGTACACATTAATGTTTCTCTAAGTTGTGCAATCTTACACCTTCTCTGTAGAAGCCGTGTTCTGCTGCACAGCAGTTGCACTGGAACCTACCCCATCTCCCTCCTGCTGGCAATCTGGTTTCTGCTGCCACTGCAGACCAGCAGCAAAACAAAGGCAGTCACCACAGGGCCGCACTGTGCATATTCATGGCTGCTGGTCCCTGCCCCTCCGACATCACTTCCTGCTCTGGAGCAGAGCTGGCAGTCACAAATCCGCACAGTAGGACTTGCAGTGACTGTC
This sequence comes from Microcaecilia unicolor, assembly GCF_901765095.1. Lineage (NCBI taxonomy): Eukaryota > Metazoa > Chordata > Amphibia > Gymnophiona > Siphonopidae > Microcaecilia > Microcaecilia unicolor. Next base: position 147,791,113 of record NC_044039.1, on the reverse strand, counting down.
CTTTGTTTTGCTGCTGCTGGTCTGGAATAGTAGCAGTGGTGGGGGTGAGCCCAGATGCTGGAAGGAAAGGTCAGAGAGAAGGGACAGATGCTGGAAGGAAGGGGGTGGCTTCGGGCTTTTAAATATTTATTTATGATTTTATGTGGGGAATACTTTGATTTTCATCAATCTGCTGTTTTGCTGTCCATTTGGATTTCGCAGACCATTTGTCCACTTGTTTTCTTGTTACTTCACATTATGCCTAGTACTAAATTTTGGATTTGGATTAATGTAACCTGTGTTTATAAAGTTTTGCTTACCTGAATGGGAAGCTCAGGGCAGCCCTGAAACAACCCACAAACAGTGCTCCAAATGGAGACTGGCACTGACGCCTTTTAGTTAAAATGTTTAAAATGCTTCAAATTCTCCAGCACTGTTATGAAACCAAGGATTCAGGTGTCCAGAGCAGCCAGAGGAGGGCTGTGACCTTTAATGGAGTTTTAAATGTGAAATACTACAAACTGGGTTTCCTGGTTTGGGGGGTTAAAAGTGATTTTAAATGTTCAGGTTTTCTCAGACCATTCTAAAGCATGGCTGCAAGGGAGTGTGAGAGGTTTAAGAGTCAGACAAAGGAGTTCTACTATTTCAATTTTATAGGTTTAGTAACTCTGGGGCTGGGCGGTGGGAAGGTCTGATTGGCTGTTGGAGACCCCAGTGGAAGCTGGGAGCTTGAGGGGCATGTGCACAAGCCTGAGGGGCAGTGTGGAAGGCAGCCAATAGGCGTCAGGGCCTGGTAAAGGGTGCAAATTGGAGGTGGGGCAGCCCAGGGGAGAACTACTGGGAGACAGAAGCAGGAAGCAAGGGAGAACAAGCTATGCATGTGTGAGGCTACAGGCTGAGATGAGAATAAGCCCAGACAGGAGAGGTGGCAGCCAGGCTGGACGCAGAGGAAGTAAGCTTGAGGAGAAAGGAAGCTGCAGGTTGGAAACAAGCAAGCCAGCACAGAGAAGGCGCTACATGCTGCTGAGAGCACAAGCCTAGGCAGAGGAGTCAATAGCTGGAGGCTGAGAGAGCTGAGCCTGCACTGCAGAAGGAAGCCTGAATTAACTGTGAGTAATCTGAGGGAGTGAGAGCAGCAAGCAAGTCTAGGGAAAGTGTAGGGCACTGAAGCTGGCAAGAAGAGGGAAGGGGTTCTTGAGCAAGCTGGTACACAGGAGAAACTGGGCTGCAGGAAGGCAGGCTAGCCGGGAAGAGGAGCCACAACAGAGACCAGCCCAGACAGAGAGAGATGCAGAGGAACCAGAGGGACTATGCTGAGAAGCAGTGCCGGGCTGAGACTAGGGCAGATCTTCCCTGGGAGAAGTGCAGGGCTGTGCTGGGTGGAGGATTGGCCACAAGGAGCTGTGCAATCTGGGGCAGGGCTGAGGAGAGCAGGGCCAGAGCAAGAAGTTGGGAGAGAGTGGCTTGGCTGGGACCCCACATCCCTGAAGAGTTTTGTTACAGTGCTGTTGAAAATCATGTAAATGATGGTAAAAATCAGCTGGCGGTAAATGCTATGGGTGTCTCAGCGTTTACCACCAGCTGATTTTTATTACAAGCTAAAAACGCTAGCGCGATTTTGTAAAAGAACCCTTAGTATTTCAGAAGAAGGTTAAAACGTCTTTATTTGAGCAACCTTAGGATGTTGTTTAGTTGTTGAAGGTTTTATATTATGGCTATGTAATAAACGATGAGTTGATATCTTTTTTTTTTTTGTACACCGCAATGAACCCTTTTAGGGAAATTTAGCGGTTTATAAGTACTATATTGATATATTTCTATTATATTTTTGCTGTCTGAATGTAGTATTAATTTTCCTTTGCTAGGATGTACTGTAGAAGATGGAAGTAATGGACTAGGAGAGATATCCCTGGAGTTCTACAAAAAAAAATTGTTGGCTTGTCTCATAAGATGGTCCACACCACCCAAGGGATGCACTCATGGTCAATGTGAACTTGACTGATGAGCAAAAACAGCAAATATGCTGGCAGTAGGTGAGGAAGAAATATGGTGAAAAGATCAGCATTGTAGAAGTGATGAACATGCATGAATACCTGCCACAGATTCCAACGCAATCAGAGGTGGACAATGTTTTTTTCTTTTTAAATGCAATTTACATATTACAATATACGTTTGTAGAGAAAATGCTAAAAATACCAACACTTAGAAATGAAATTATATGTAATAAAGAATATCTCAGTAGCATCTATCAAGCCCACACTAGGAGGAAGATCAGGACAGAAAATTTAGAAGAAATAAGTCAACAATAAAACAAACATCAAAAATGTACTGTGTTCTAGGAGCATTTAGATTTACAGCAGACACAAATCTTAAACGAGATCTACACTAGCAGTTCCTTCTTACTATTAATAAAAAGTGACTGGAGGTTTGAAAATATATTTCACAGAACTATATTTGACACGTTTAAAGGATGTTCAACCTTATTTGTACAAAATCTTCTAAAAAGGATGTAATAGTGCCATTATATAAGTCTCTGGTGAGGTCCCATTTGGAGTACTGTGTGCAGTTCTGGAGACCACACCTATGAAAAGATATAAACAGGATGGAGTCAGTTCAGAGGGCAGCTACAAAATTAGTAAGCAGTCTGGAACACAAAAAATATAGGGACAGGCTTATGAACCTCAACATGTATAAGCTGGAAGAGAGGAGATATGATAGAGACATTTAAATATCTCAAGGGCATTAATGTACAGAAAGTGAGCCTTTTTCAACTGAAGGAAAACTCTGGATGGAACAAGGGGACATACAATGACGTTAAAGGGGAAATAGGCTTAAGAATAATCTAAGAAAGTATTATTTCACGGAAAGGGTGGTGGAAGCATGGAATGGCCTCCCCGTGGAGTTGAGGACAGTGTCAGAATTTAAAAAGGCATGGGATAAGCACGTGGGATTGCTTAGGAAAAGGAAGAGTTAGGAGTTACAGTGGATGGGCCATTTATCTGCCGTCATGTTTCTAAGTTACAGATTCACATGGTACTTCTGTCACCACTATAGTAAGGAGACTGATTAAGGACACGCTGGCTCTCCACCTACAGCCACTCACCATGCAGCTTTACCAGCTTGTAGGAGGCTTTTGTAGTTAGCACAGCAGCATCTCCGGCAGCGTGGCTTGGACCCACCCTCTCTGTGTCTTCAGTTCCCACCTGTTCAAGCTGAAAAGCGCACCAAGAATGAAGTACACTACCTCGGGCACGCCACCAAAGGGGCACATTGAAGGAGCATGACCTGCCCCTTTAGGGGTAACTTTGTCAGATGGTGGCATTTTTTTCAGAAACTGGGTCCTCTATTGGAACAAATTGCTTTATTGTCTTTTAAAAATCGAACAGTGGAACAAAATAGTGCATGCAGTCAGCAAGCAATAACAGGTAACTGAAATATGGATCAATTATAACATTAACTAGACATTTATATACTATCTCAACAGTACCTGGGAAGAAAGAGATCTGTCTCTCTCTTTTCCCAGGCTAAGACTGAAGCAACATTCAGTACTATTGGGTAATTTTTCAAACTCCATGCCAATCAGAGCCCAATCATCAAGTTTTAAAAGTATACTGCTGCTTTCTTCCTCCTTGTGTTAAAGAAAAAGAACAGTAAGTTCCCTATAACAGCTTTATAGCAAAGAAACACCACCTGCTGGCCAAATAAGAGAAATACACTTCAAGACATAATTAAAACAGGAAAATATTAATAAACTAGTAAGAAAGGCCCGTTTCGAAATGGAATGAAATGGGCGCTAGCAAGGTAAATTCCCACCCATCCTCCCTCCCTGGTGAGTTCCATACCCCCACTCCATCCCTCCGTCTCTCCCTCCCAAGTTGCAGACCCCCTCCTTCGTAGTTCAAGGCCCCCTTCACGCCCCTCCCACCGTTGCAGACTCCCCCCTCCCTCCGATTAGACCCCCCCCCATTCGTGTTACTGCCTGGCCCCCCCCCCCCCCTGTGGTGCGACCCTGTGGACACCACCCTTTCCTCTGCAAGACCTGTCCCGAAGCCTCTGCGTAGGCGAACTTCTCTTCTGGGCTGCGGGGCGTTCCTTGTTGATTGAGCATCTGTTGAAGTTTCTGTGCGTGCGTCTGATGTCAGATGCACGCACAGACACTTCGACAGGTACTCCATCAAGCCACGCCCCGCAGGCGAGAAGAGAAGTTCGTCTCCGTTAGCAGAGGTAGGCGAAGGCTTCGGGGGAGGTTTCTCAGAGGAAAGGGTGGTGTGCAGAGGGTCGCGGCAGGGGGGTCCAGGGGGCAGTAATGCGGAGGGGGTGTGCTCGTTGGTAGGGGCATGACGGGCCTTGAAGTGGGAGGGATGGAGGAAGGGAGTGACGGGTGGGGGCGGGTGTGTGGATGACCGTCTGTGTTCCGCCCTCGACGTCATCACGTTTGACACTAGGGCGGTGCACAGAGACATGGTGAGTTGGATGGCTTCACCACCATGAACTAATAAACCCTTCAGGGACTGTGCTGATGGCTTCAGAACGTTGGACAACGCTGTCAGTCTAAAAAAGACTATTTGGCATTTTTTTTAGACTGACAGTGTTGTCCATGCTGATTACGCTCTTGGAGCAATTGAGACTCTATTCATTATCAAAGGTGCTACACTGTGACAGTACCACCTACAATTTTTGATCAGGATTAGCTGACCTCTGAGGCAGGCGCCAGTGCGCTGATACACGGCCCGTGTCGGGTCTGTCCTTCAATTAATAAACAAGAGACTTTGATCATCTCAATCCTGAAGGCCCAGTGTTGGGTTTTTTTTTCCCCTTCTTTACATAAAGGACATCACACAGATATTGAGTCCAGGTGGCTTTATGAGACTTTCCCCTTACACCATATGGTTGTGTTTGATTGAACCACTTGTTAACTCTGGGCTTGAAGTGTACCGACACCTTAGGGCAAGATTTCTTTATTGATTCACCTGCCTATTGACACTGTAGGCTGAGAAGTCCTCTAGCGATTCCGCTGCCTACTGACAATGTATGTTGACAGTTTACAAGAAAGTGAGCCTCTAAGGGTCCTTTGGCATCCCAATAGATTTCTTTCTTTTTCTCTCTCTCACTCACACACACACAACAAAGGTCAATAACATTCTGTGTTCCCTGCCTGTGAAGTCCTGGTCACATCCTCCAATGAGCCTCAGGGTGAACTTATGGGAGTCCTCATTTCTCTCCTCCCCTGGATACTATTCAGTCTGCCTAAATTAAGTTCTTTGGGCTATGCATAATTGTATGCAAATTATCTTCTTCCGTTTTTCTTCCAAGCTCAAAAGTTCAAGGACAATTTCACCAAATGGGTTTGTCGAGACCAGCCACCACCCATGTAACCCTCCCTGATGGGCTACAACCACCAAAGCTGGTCTTTGTCGCTCACCCTGAGCAACCTAGGGTGACGTACACCCAAGTAATCAGCTTATAGCAGCCCTTGAGAAGGTTTACTTGGGATAGGGGGGGTTCCCCTTTTCCCATGACTGGATGTATATATCCTGTCATAAGAAAGTACAAAAAAATGTTTTCTGTCTTTGTTGTCTAGCATTTTTACTTTTCTAATCATGTTGGTTCTAATTTATGGTTTCTGCTTTTTTTCTGTTTTCTTTAACTGTCTTGTCAGGGTTTCCTTATGTGTTTGTTTGTTCTGTTCTCTCTGTGTCCTTATCAATTCTACCCAGTATCATCTCTGTATCCTTGCTCATATTTTGACACTATGTTGAGCATTTTCTCCCCCTCTGTGTCCCTATTCTTGTTCTGTCAAGCATAACTCTTCAGTGTTCCTATGCCCCCCCCCCCAAATATACCAGCATCTCTCCCTCTTATCTCCTGCCCCCCCCCCATCTCCCCCTTTGAGGCTCATTACTTCTCCCTCTTCTTTCCCCACCATCCTGGTATCTTTTTCTCTCTCCCATCCCACACTTCTCCCTCTTCCTTCTTTTCCCACCATCCTGACATCTTTTTTTTCTGTCTCCCACCCCTCACCCACATCCTGGCATCTTTTTCTCTCTCGCACCTACCATCCTAGCATCTCTTTCTCCCTCCCATCACCACCACCAGCCTGGCATCTTTTCCTCCCCCCCCCCCCCCCCAAAATCACTATCTTGGCATTCTTTCTTCTCACATCCCCCTGACACTCTCCTTTCATTCTCCTGCTCCCCAGTGGCTCAGTCGGCATCTCTCACTTGCCTGGCTCCCGCAATCCGCCAAACTCGTTTGAGATCGCCACTGCTGGTAGCGCTGAACAAACGCTGCTTCCAGCCACGCATGGGCCCTTCTTCTGCTGCTCCCACCTCCTCTGATGCTATTTTTGGAGGTGGGAGTAGCAGAAGAAAGGCCCTGCTTTGGCTGGAAGCAGCATCTGTTTAGTGCTACCAGCGGCGGCAGCTTCAAGGAAGTTTGGCAAACTCATTTGAGCCATACAAGTGGGAGATGCCGGCTGGGCCACTGGAGAGCAGGCAAGTGGGAGATGCCAGCTGGGCCACTGGGGAGCAGGCAAGTGGGAGATGCTGGCTGGGCCACTGGGGAGCAGGGTAATGAAAGGGAGAGTGTTGAGGGAGATGAGAGGAATGAATGCCAAGATAGTGATGTGGGGAGGGGGGAGAAGAAAAGATGTGGTGGGAGGGAGAAAGGTGCCAGGATGGTAGTGGGGGGGGGGGGGGGTGAGAGAGAGAGAGAAGAAGATGCCAAGATAGTAGAAGTGCAGGACCTCCAAAGAAGAGATGGAACAGCAGTGAGGAAAGAGAGAGAACACTGGGCCCGTTTGGGGGGGGGTATAAGGAGGGGAGAGAGAGGGAGAGATGCTGGTCTGATGGGGGACAGGAGAGAGAGATGCTGGTATGTTGGGGGGCATAGGGACACAAGATGAGTTACGTTTGACAGGTCAAGAATAGGAACACAGAGGGGGAGATGCTTAACATGGCGGCAAGATAGAGGCAAGGACACGGAGGTGATGCTAGGTAGGGTGGATAGGTGGACATGGAGAGAAAAGACGTGCCAAATGGACAAGGAGACCCTGATAAGACAGTTAAGAGAAGAAAGCAGAAACCTGAGACTGGAACCTTCTATTTAATGATTAGAATGTCAGTTTTTGGAACATACATATGCTAGAGCTGGTTTAAGACATGGCAGGAGCCCATGAGAGAAATCTCACTCGGCTTTAAATTTCCAGCATTGTGGTGGTAAATCTCCAGCTTCAGGATGGGCCACCCTTGGCATCTCTACTCTTGGACACCTAGTCATCCTTTAAATTGTGCAACATATAACCAGATACACAAAAACTACAGTAAAACAGTCACTATGACTTAGATTTGGCAATATTAAAGCAGCCCACTAGTTGCCAAAGACTGAATGTTAACGATTCTGAGAAGCAAAAAATACATATTGTTATCCAAAATGTTCAGCTGTGCTAGCATAAAACATCTGGCACAGACTAAGAAAGTAATTGGAGCAAGCAAAAGAGGACACTTCTTGCGCTTGTATACATATCATGTGACAGCAAATTGCTAAAAGCTTGAACTTCCAAATAACTAGCCTCAGCTTGTACATCTTGCTCCGACCCAACACACCAGCCAAGCATGTGTCCGTCTTTCAGTCAGTCTCATGGCATTTCAGGAGGCTGCCCGCAGGCTGGGTTGACTGTCCTTGGAACAGTGCGCCACTGACGCCGGCAGCCCTTCCTTCTCAGCCAGCAACATTGCTCCAGCTTGTGCTTCTCCCTTGTGGCAGTGGTGGCCCCTCAGTTAACCCGATAGTGCCTGTCAACCGGCCTTCTCGCACTTCCTTGGGCCACTATCCGCAACCTACCGCATGTGCAAGTCCCACGTGCTGTGTCTTTCGGTCATTGACACAGGAGCTGGGGACGCTATATCTTCCAATACGCTCAGCTCAAAGCAACAACCACCGCCAGCTCTTGTTAACAAGGCGGGCAGAAAGGGCGCTTGGTCTGGGTTCCCCCTTTATTGCTTAAAAGCCACCTGTGCTGATGAAGGTTCCTTTCATTATAAAAGTGAAAGCCCAAAGCAAGATGAAACATGTTACTGTTACTAGCAAGTAGTCTCCCTACAGTACCCCGTCCTACTGTAACACATTCTGGCATTCCTAGAAGACATGGAGGGGCATTTTTGATATGGCATCTAAGTCTGACTTTGGACATTTTGCAAAATAAATGTCCAAAATCCGAATAGGGAAGGAGGTCATCGTCTATCTTTTTTTTTTTTTTTCAAAAATACTATGGGCGTTTTGTGTTTTGGATGTTTTGTGATTTGGATGGGGGGTTTTTTGGTCCGTTTCCAAAAAACAAAACAGTCCAATTGCAAAACGCACAAAATCAAGCCATTGGGATGTAGGAGGAGCCAGCATTTTTAGTACACTGGTCCCCCTGACATCCCAGGACAGCAATAGGGCACCCTAGGGAGCACTGCAGTGGACTTCATAAACTGCTCCCAGGTACACATCTCACCATTGCTCCCTTACCTTGTATGCTGAGCCCCCACTAACCCCAACTGTACACCACTACCATAGCCCTTACAAGTGAAGGGGGCACCTATATGTGGGTACAGTGAGTTTCTGGTAAGTTTTGGAGGGCTCACAGTTTCCTCCACAAGTGTAACAGGTAGGGGGAGTTAGGAGCTTGGGTCCACCTGTCTGCAGTGCACTGCACCCAACACTAGACTACTTCAGGAACCTGCATGCTGTTCTAATGGACTTGATTATAACAGCTGAGGCTGGCATAGAGGTTGATAAATAATGTTTGTTATATTTTTTGGGGGGTGGGAGGGGGTTAGTGACCACTGGGGGAATAAGGGGAGGTCATTCCTGATTCCCTCCAGTGGTCATCTGGTTATTTAGGGCATCTTTTTGTGCCTTATTCATAATAAAAACAGGTCTAGCTCAAAAAGTCCAAGTTTTAGTCCTGGACGGTTTTGTTTTGTTCCATTATGGCTGAAAAACGAACGCTCAAGTTCAGCCCTGAACGTGCCCCTGGCATTCCCCCTTTAGATTTGGATGCTCTTCTGGCGGACTTCAGAGAAAAACTTCTAAAAACAGGTTTTGAATATACTGATTTGCATGTTTGTGTGAGAAAAACGTCCAAATGCAGACATGCCACTTTTTGGATGTTTTTCTCTTTCGAAAATGAGCCTGGTTGACAACAGACAAGGGAAATTAAAGCTAATATGTTTCTTGCTTGCTTAAGGCAGCGGTCATGTTGTGATTGGAAGGCTTTTAAATCTAACTTCCTTGAGCCTACTATATGGGTTGAAGCCATCAGGCAGAGCTTGCTGGCAGTAGGTAGAGATTGCTGTCGCACTGGTTCACCCAAAACAATAGCAAAAGATTATTAGACACTAGTAAAAAAAAGCCCGTTTCTGAAAGAAATGAAACGGGCACTAGCAAGGTTGTCCTCTAATGGCAATTATGTTTTTAAGGGAACTGTTAGGAGAGAGTATGTGTGAGAGAGAAAGAGTGTGTGTCAGAGATTGAGAGTGTGTGATTGAGAGAGAGACCGAATGTGTGTGTCTGTGTGAATGAGAGAGTGTAGTGTGTGTCCCGTGTGCACCAATTATGCTCTCTCCCCTGCATTCATCCATATGCAGCAAACCTCCTCTGTGTCCTGCCCCCTCCATCCATCCATGTGCAGCATCTCTCCCCTGCCCCCTTCATCCATCGTGGTGCAGCAATTCTCCTCTGTCCCTTGCCCTCCCCCCCTACATGTGCATCAAATCTGCACTCCCCTGGCCTCTCCTCCATCCACCCATATCCATGGCCCCCCTCCCTCCATCTCTCTCCCCTCTGAGTTCCAGGCCCCCTCCCTACCTCTGTCTCTGTTTGCACTCCGAGTTCCAGGACCCCCCTCCCCCCTCCCCTTTGAGTTCTAGGACCCCCTCCCTCCCTCTGAGGTCCACGCCCCCCCCCCCCTCAGACTTCCATGCCTCTGCGCCTCCCTCCTTCTCTCTCTCTGCCCTCCAAGCATGACCTGTCCTCCGGCAGCCCCTCGCCTTCGTAAGTGCTGGCTGTATTTTAAACATTCTTACCTTGGGGAGTGGTGCTTCACACTGCCCTTCGCATGTGTCTCAGCTCTGCCTCTGGTCCCGCCCTCATTTCCTGTTTCCGGAAGGGCGGGACCACAAGCAGAGCTGAGACACATGCGAAGGCAGTGTAAAGCGCGCTCGCCTTCACTGTGGACGCCGCACACCAAGGTAAGAATTTTTAAAATACAGCCAGCACTTAGGAAGGTGAGGGGCTGCCAGAGGACAGGTCGTGCTTGGAGGGCAGAGAGAGAGAGGGAGGGAGGCGCGGGGGCTGGCAACTATACAGAGTTCCCTCGACGTCGCGTACCTTTGCCTGGCAACTCTGCAGCATTCCCTTCATGCTGGTGACGTCGCGTTCCTTTGTCTAGCAACTCTGCAGTGTTCCCTTCCCTCTCACTGTTCCGCCCTTGACGTCATCACGTTTTGACGTGAGGGCGGGACAGAGAGAGATGGTTACAGAGTTACGAACCCTTCACTGCAGTCTGCCATGGAGTCAGCTTCAGAACGTTGGAGGTGCAAATTATTATAGTAGATAATGGACTACCTATGCATGGTCCATCTGTAAAACAGTCAAAAGCTGTTCCAATTGGATAGGCAGTGCCTTAAAAAGTAGAGGACAAAATATATTTTTTTTTACTTGTTTGATAGCTTTTTGAAAGCTTCCCATACCTCTATATATAAAAGGCACCACCAAGGTTCTAAATGAAGCCTCCAGCCAGAAGTGTGAAGCGGTAGAGATATCTGGTTTCCCCATGAGTGTCTGCCCCGCCCTCGCTCTCTGTAACACAAACAGTGAAGGAAAACACAGCACAGCACGAAATCGCGCTCTCTGTAACACTGAAAGGACTCTGAGGAGGGAGGGGAGAGAGGGCAGATGCCCTCACTCTCTCTGTAACACAAACAAACAGCAGGAAACTTAGCACTGAAGGACTCAGAGGGGGGAGCGGACAGAGAGCAGAGGGGACAGACAGCACAGGGGAAGGGAGAAAGGGCAGCGGGCAGGGACACACACACTCCCACATGCACACTCTGAAGAAAACCTTGCTAGCCCCCGTTTCATTTGCATCAGAAACGGGGCTTTTTTTTACTAGTGTAGATATAAATATCATGAAATAAAAACTGATTATCACTAAAACAGCTTCAAAAATTATTGTAGTTGGTAGAAACAGCACTAATAAAGGCTGTATTTTGTGCTCATTTGTCTACAGTGTTCTATACAGTACAGTAATACATGGCCAGATTTCAGTGAGGATATCCTGTTTACTGATGGGTTCATCTTAACTGTTGTAATCTGCCTTGGGAATCCTGGTGTTATAAAGATTGGAAGTAAAATTAAACTCTTCTTTCATTGGGGTACATGGAATCACATCTTCACCTCATCTTTTTTGTACAACTGGATTATTCTGTTTTGGCCATGTTTCAGGGAGAAGTGGTTTTTATAAGTCAAAATAATAAAAATAAATATTTTCTTTCATGCAGATCTCCCATTTGTTTAAACATAACTAAATGGGCTATAAGCTCCTAATGCAGTCCATTGGTTTTCTTATGTTTTGTTATTGTGATGACTTACACTGTGCCAAAATTGGAAATACAGTGAGACAGAATAATAGAATTCAATAACATCCAAAACATATGAATTAACATTATAATTGTGTTCGCATCTGGGTAATAACTGAGAAAATGCTGTTATCAAATCATATTAGGAAATTTAGATTATATAACATAACAGTTTATTTTTATAGCCCGCAATGCCTCATGGTCCAATGTGGGTAGCAAACAAAAAATCTGGACAATCCAGAAATACAAAGCTACACAGATAACAAAAGCTAACAGTCATATGAGTTTATCTTGTTGAGCAGACTGGATGGACCCTGCAGGTCTTTTTCTGCCGTCATCTACTATGTTACTATCTACCTTATAATCGAAAGAGAAAAACGCCTATATTCCAACCTAAATCAGGAGATGGACGTCTTTCTCTCGCGAGTGCTCAAATCGGTGTAATTGAAAGCCGATTTTGGGCATCTTCAACTGCACTCCATCGCGGGAACGAATAAAATTAATGGGGGGGTGTCGGAGGCGTGGTGAAGGCGGGACTGGGGCATGGTTATCGGCTGAGCAGAGATGGGCGTCTTTAGGTGATAATCGAAAAAAGGCGTTTTTACCGCGATTTTTGGTCACTTTTTTGGACCATTTTTTTCACGAACAAGCCCCAAAAAACTGCCCCAACTGACCAGATGACCACTGGAGGGAATCGGGGATCACCTGCCCAGACTCCCCTAGTGGTCACTAACCCCCTCCCACCAAAAGAAACCCACTTTACAAACCTTTTTTGCCAGCCTGTATGACAGCCTCAAATTCCGTACCCACCTCCATGACAGCAGAATGTGTTCTATCCTCTGACAGCCTTTCCCTGGTTCTGATGTGGGTGTCGGGTGAGTGTGACACCTTTTCTGTTAAGGGCACTGCAGAGTCACATCAGCAATGCATTATGGTGGGTGTAGGGTATTGGGCTCCGTGATTCCACTAGCTTGTGTTACATGCTCACGATGTTGGTAGTTGGTAGGCTCTACTCCCATGGTGCTTTTCCCTCTGCTTACTGGGTCAGAGTGTGCCCTGTTGTGTTTCCGGTAGTCCATGAGGTAGTGGCCATGTTTGTAAGCCAGTTTTAGATCCCCGTCATGTGTTAGCCACGTTACAGCACTTAGTTCTTACCTTGAATGTTGCTGAAAGAGGGCATTGTACACCATTCTGCCAGCTGGGACCTACTGCTAATCTCAGTACTAGCGAGACTCATTGCCAGTGGGGCACAACCTGTGATCTGCAGTTAACTGTGAGTAAAGGTGCTTATTCAAATAAAGGACGTTTTCAGCGAGATTAGTCTTCAGGTGTCCACTGCTGTGCCAAGGTTATACACCAGCAACAAGTCCTGTCCCTGGAGCACTTTTAGTGGGTACTGCAGTGCACTTCAGGCAGGCAGACCCAGGCCCATCCCCCCCCCCCCACCTGTACCACTTGTGGTAAATAGGAGGCCTCTGAAACCCACTGTACCCACATGTAGTTGCCCCCTTCATCCCTAAGTGCTATGGCAGTGTTGTACATTTGTCCCTTCCACGACCAAATGGCTTGGATTAGGACGTTTCTGAGCTGGGCGTTTTTATTTTCCATTATCGCAAAAAAAACAAACCGCCCAGCTCAGAAAGGACCAAATCCATGGGCATTTGGTCCGTCCAAACCGTATTTTCGAAAGAAAAGATGGACGCCCATTTTTTTTCAAAAATACAGTCTGTCCCGCTTCTTCACGTACCCATTTTCGGACACAGACGCCCATGGAGATGGGCGTTCGCATTCGATTATGCCCCTCCACGTATGTTATTTCCTATTAAAATTCAAAAACAAGTGTGTCTTAAGCAAACATCTAAAATATCCATAGCTTGATGCCTGTACTATTAATGAAGAAATATCTTTACCCAGTTTGACAGCCTGGCAAGATACTAAGAATTTATAGTTTTCTTCCTTATTTTTCCCTTTAAAGACAAAAAAACAGATTAAATAATCGGGTCTAATACAAAACAAAACAATGTGTTAGATATGAATGAGCTTCCTACATCAAATAGGCTAATTTAAAAACCACACGGGCTGCCACCTGCAACCAATGAACCTTGGAATAATACATTGTTAAATGATCAGAGCGTTTTAAAGAATAAATCAACCGCAGTGTGGTAATTTGAAGAGTCTCTAATTTCCACATTAATGCTTGAGAACATCCTAAATAGATTATATTACAATAGTTAAAGAACTAAGTAACAATACTTGAACCAACAACCAAAACTGATGAACTTCAAAATATTTAAAAAGACAACGCAGTTTACGCATAAGTTTTCTATACTACCTTATTGACATGGAGCTCCATGGTGCCTGTTGAATCCAAATACACTCCCAAAATCCTTACAGATGGTTAATAACAATATTGGATTCCACAGTACCCCCTGAGCCTGTAATCAACAACTTCGTTTTTTCAGTATTTAATTTCAATCTATGGGCCATCATCCAACATTCGACAGTACTAAACACAACTCCTTACAAACTTGTGAGTGAATTGGAAGAAGAACAGTAATATCATCTGCATAACTGAAAGACATAATCCCAAAACTGTACAAAGCAAATCCCAAAGAATGCACATATAAATTAAACAATTGTGGGGATAATGGAGAACCTTGAGGAACACCACAAACATTACACTATCAAACAAATTAGTTGGCATTTTAACTCTATATCTCCTATGAAAAAGAAAACCTTGGAACCAAGGTTTAACAGTTCCTGTAAATCCCACTGCATCTAGTATCTGTAGGAGAACTTCAAAATCTATCAAGTCAAAAGCACTGGTTAAGTCAAACTGAAGGAGCAAAATTTTCTTTCCCTCACTTAATCATACACAAACCGTATCAAGTAGTGCGCCCATAACAGTTTCCATACCAAAATTTGAATGGAATCCTGATTGAGAACAATTAAGGATATGGTGCTGTTCCAAAACAAATGACCTAATTGAGTAGCAACAATCTCTCCTCCATGAATTTAATCAATAGTGATATTGAAGAAATAGGCTTGTAATTTGAAACTGACCCCACTGGGTCCTTGCTGTTTTCCAAAATAGGGGTTATAATTATATCCCCTAACTCTGAGGGAAATCAGCCTATTGTTAGACAATGTTCTATCCAACCAAAAAGTTGTTTAAATTTTAGTGAAGCTGATTGCATTAATTTTGGAGGATAGCTGTCTAACCAGCAGTACATCTAACAATTTTCCCTCTAAAGGAAAAAACTGAATCAAATGTCTAACAGGTATAAAATCAACTACAACCACACCTAACGGTCCTGCTAAAGATTGCCTACAAGATAAGTTTTGATGAAAAAATATGTGACAACTGTTCAACAAATGGCCTATCCTTCTGATAGTGACCCAGATAATTGTGCATGTAAGGTTATATGCCAAAATAAATAAAGCTTTCACATTGATAACATCTTCCCAATAACTTATAATAATAATAATACTTTCTCTTATTTCTTAGTGCCAGTTTATAAACTCCATTCACCATGTGTCACTTCTGATCTATTCCATCGTCTCTCTATCCAGTGACAACACCGTTTCAGTTCTAGTAGTTCCCCAAGAAACCACTTGTCAGACATGCAAAATCACCTTTATTTGTTACAGACCAGCGCTATTTGATCCAGAATTTCAACACTTACCCCTCTGCCAGTGATCTAACATATCCTGATGATCATAACTGGATCAAAAAGCCACATTATCTATCCTCTAGTAGAACAGGACTGCTGAATTCAAGTAGTATGCTTCTGAGCTTTTCTCCAGTTAAGAATTACATTGTATAACAAATTATCTGAACATAGAGACTCTGCTCATATCCTATCTGAAAGATAGATACTCAAATTCTCACATGAAGCATTTGAGAATGCAACCACATCTAGCTGATGTCAACGTTTATGCGTAGGTTGAGGATCACGTAACCAAAAGGTTAATTGCTGTAAAAAGGAATTAAAGTCTACTTGGTTAACTTCTGCTGAATATCAACCAGCTAATAGTTTTAAGGCTAGATTTTGTTTGCTGAACTCACGCTGACTCATTTCCCCTCCACCAGATTTGTTCTTCCTTGGTTAATTTTAAATAAGAAGCTTAAGAAATTATTTACTCTGGTCTTACAACAAGGACATCCCATCAAGCTGTGCATCACCATTTAGAAAACATAAATGTCATTCAGCTCCATCAGTTCTACTGCTGCTTTCCCTTGGCTATCATTATTCCCAGGACTCATCTATATACAAAAACACATCCGTGAGCCAAAACCCTCACCCCTCCCCCCCAAAAATGCTTTTTACAACCAGACTTTTTTTTTTTTTACTTTATTTTCAAATTTTCCAATACAATTTCAGAAAATCAATAAATGGCAAAAATACAAAATAGTCATAATAATAAAAATAAAATAATGTCAATAAGCCTACATCATGGAAGGAGAAATCACATTTCCAAATAACAAAGAAAATGAATAAGGATATTAACTCCATTTCAAGATGCTGAATAACATTATGCTGTTTAATATAGTGCCAAGCTTTAATTTACTGTTTGTATTGTTTTAATGTACTATTGTACTGTAGTCCTGATATTGCTTTGTAAGCCACATTGAGCCTATAACCAGTGGGAAAATGTGGGATATAAATGCTTTAAATAAATAAATAAATCTAACTCTAACCCCCCCCCCCCCCCAAACAAAAAAAGTACATCATTTCTCATGTCCTTTAAGAAAAGAATCAAGCTGAATTTAATTAAAAAAAAAAATTGCTTTCCCTGATAAACGATTAGACATTTACATGGCTATATAAGGAAAAAGGTTGCCCCCAGAGCCAACACTCTAGCTTTCAGAGTCAAAAAGGCATTCCTTTTAAGCTGAGTGGCTCTGGAGACATCCAGAAAAAAAAAGTTAACTTTTGCTCCACAGAAACTCCAATCGTTTTTCCTAAAGTATGTTTTCATAATCAAGATTTTATCTTTCTCATAAAGAAAAGTTACAAGCAATATAAGTACACTAGTAAAACATGCCCATTTCTGGAGCAAATGAAATGGGCGCTAGCAAGGTTTTCCTCCCGAACCCCCCCCCCCCCCCCGTACCCACCCCTTCGGCGTTGTGAAGCCACTGACCGCCATTGTTCCGGACCTTGTCAACGCACGTCACCTTCATCTCCCGAGTCCTTGTTGGTTGTAAAGCCACTGATGCCATTGCTCCGCCCTCGCCGTCATCATGTTTGACACGTGGGCGGGGCCTAGACAGCGATTTCGGTGGCTTCACCACCACAAACCCTTCGAACCGGAAGGAAGTGCCCACAGGAACTGACAGTGACGTCAGTGTCCTCAGAACGTTGAGGGTGAGTTTTATTATATAGGATAAGTAATGCCATACTGGGAAAAGACCAAAGGCCCATCAAGCCCAGCATCCTGTCCCCGACAGCGGCCAATCCAGGTCAAGGACACCTGGCAGCTTCCCAAATGTACAAACATTCTATACATGTTATTCCCAAAATTGTGGATTTTTGCCAAGTCCATTTAGTAGCGGTCTATGGACTTATCCTTTAGGAAACCGTCCAAACCCTTTTTAAACTCTGCCAAGCTAACCGCCTTCACCGGCAACAAATTCCAGAGTTTAATTGCGTGTTGGGTGATCTAGTGGATCTAGTATTTATAATATCCTGTGAATCTTCCAAAAACACAGATCCACGTCAAGTATTATTTATTTTTTTTAGTTACATTTGTACCCCGTGCTTTCCCACTCATGGCAGGCTCAATGCAGCTTACATATACAGGTACTTATTTGTACCTGGGACAATGGAGGGTTAAGTGACTTGCCCAGAGTCATAAGGAGCTGTGCCTGAAGTGGGAATTGAACTCAGTTCCCCAGGACCAGAGTCCACCACCCTAACCACTAGGCCACTCCTCCACTATCTATCCCTTCTTGACCATTGTAGAGTTTCTTCTTATCTGGCAAATAATAACAATTAACTAGTGGATTGTTTCTGCAGTGGAGAGACCCAGAATTTTCTTGAGGTACTTCCTCAAAAGGATTTCTGGAGAAAGCAAATATATTGAGGGAAAATTTAAAAAAATGTAAGGTATATACCCTCTTAGCATTTTCCATTTTAACATGAATAACATGAGAGTCCTTAATTGCTGAGATGGAGTAGCTTTAAGAGTAGACACCTGCGCTTCTACCCCTGAAAAATGTTTTTCAAGAAAAGCCAAATTAGTATCAACATTAACAAATGTATCTACAGTTTGCATTTTTACAATATACCACTGCATTCCACAAAACAATAGAAGCAAGTTCCGTCAAACCATCTTTCTCTTTTGATCTAGGCACAGGAAAAAATAGATTTTAAATGCTCCCAGGTTTCAACTTAATTTATGTTTAATATGGGATATAAATCCCATTCATAAATAAATAAATAGAAACTCTGAATGTTGAGCACCTGATTCTCATAACATGATGTCTGTTTTAGTCGCCCTGTACCAGGAGAAAAAAAATCTCTGCACGAATATAACACATGCTAAGGTATCCCTATAACCAGAGCCTCCAATTTTATTATTTATTGCAACTTTACCTATGAAAAGTTATTCTGTTATTATATTTCCTCTGTGTACATCCCTGTGCTGCACAAGCTGGCATGTTTGAAAATATGAGGTTAAATAAAAATGCTACCAACAATGTAGAAGAACAATGTGGATGCAGCAGCTCATAGGTTTGTTTGCTTTGTTTTGAGTGTAATGGAAAGACGGCTGTGCAGGGAAGAGAAAACAGAGTGTAACCTAATTGGCTTCAGATTTCTGATATCATGTTGTCTCCTGTTCTCAGTCAAACCTCCTTGTTGGCCACAGAGTCTTAAAGACATTTGTTCTGCTTCCTGGTTCACTCTCCTGTTAGTCTTTCCATATTTCATTATTTTAGCCAAGATTGTAATCCAGAGATGCCAAGTTACCGCGTTCCAGGCTGGAGACATTTTGGCTAGTCCTGGCTTTGAATTTACATACCAAAGCAGTGTGGGAGTTGTATTGCCTTATCCTGCCCATTGAGATCTGTGCTGCAAGTCCCAGAATGCACCATGATTGGGTAGTTAGGAATCCAAGACTGTCCCAAAATCTCCAGCCTGGACCTGGGTAACTTGGAATCTCTGATAATCTTTGTCTTATACTTTTATTTGGGTTTTAGGGAGATGAAGAAGGGGTAGAGGAGATATAAAACTATCTCATTCCCTTGTAATTAAGCCTCGGGGAGCTTCATTTTATAAATTTATTAGGGGTGCTAAACTCAGGTCTTTTTTCAGGGGGTCCTTGGGGGGGGGTTTACTGAATACATTACTAACATTGACCCATTGTCCCCAAGTATTAATGAAAGAGCTCACACTCTGCACAGCAATTCTGCCTTTTCATCTTTTCAAAGAGTCTGTGGCTGTTTCCAGGAGGGTCTGGCTACTGTGGGGTAGGTCCCTCAGTGATCACCCCATCCCTGTCCTGGCATTTGAGTACTAGCACTTTTTTTTGCTAGAAATAATTCACTGGCTAAACTCAATACAACTTATCTCTCCCTGGATGCAGTAGAGGAGTGCTCAAGCACATACTGCACCCACAGAACTGGCACCTATGCTTTTACATGATCTTTATTCAAACTTTCTTTTTCCTGTGCTTAAGAAGTAAATAGAGTCCAGCAGAGCTGCCAAGTTACCCATTCTAAGAGGGAGACTTTTTGGCACGACCTAGTTTTAAACTTACACCCCTAAGCACTGTAGTATTTGTAGTCCAGGACCAGTCAAAAAAGTTTCCCACTTGGTAGCAATGGTCCAGGCTTAGGAGCCGACTTTTCAGAATTATTGGGATGCTAAACCGAATGGAAATTATCTCTTCCTGGACACAGGCAAGGAATTTGTTCAATACGGGGGGTGCTGAAGCACCCACAACATCCACAGAGCTGTCTTCTATGAGTCCAGGGCCAAAAATAAGGATCGTGTATCTTTGCTGATTATCATCTAGCTGATTCTAGGTCCTTTTTTCTCCCCCACCCTCTCAATTTTGGGTCCGCTCCATAGGCATAGTATGCCTGCTCAGAATAGGCCCCTGTCATATTGGGAGGACAGAGGGAGTCTAATTCTGCACCAATACCCAAATCATTTAAAGGGCATCTGCCCTCTAAACTATACCTATGATCTTCTTCCCCCTCCCTGATTCTGCCAAATCTTGATCCTGGATGCAGAAGGCAGAGGAGTACTTCTCATCTTGTCCCCATCCTCCACCAAGGAGGAGTGGCCTAGTGGTCAGAGCACTGGTCTTTACATCCAGAGATGCCCAGTTCAATTCCCACTGCTGCTGCTTGTGATCTTGGGCAAGTCACTTAACCCACGTTTTGTGATCAGGGTGGTTATGACTGTTTCAGTGCTATAGCATGGTCTAATGCCTGATTGAGAGCTGTGGAGGATTAAGTAGTGCGTTAGGTATTCCATTAATTGTTGTGCTACTAGTCCCTCCATTGTTTTGGTCAGCAGTGGTATTGATGCCACTGGTCTGTAATTAGTGAGTTCACTGATCTTCTGGTGGCGTTTTTAGGGATTGGAGTGAGTATGATGTTGCCCTTGTCAGAAGGGAAATGGCCTTTTGAGAACATGTGTTCTATTCAGTGGCGTAGCTACATGGGGGGCCTTGGCCCCCGTAGATTTGGCCCTGGACACCCCTGCCGACAACCCTCTCGATTCCCCTCCCGCCGCCAACCCTCCCCAGCCGTTGCCTACCTTTGCTGGTGGGGGACCCCAACCCCCGCCAGCCGAGGTCCTCTTCTTCCGGCGCAAGGCTTCATTCTGTTTCTGAATCTGACATCCTGCACGTCAGACTCAGAAACAGAATGAAGCCTTGCGCTGGAAGAAGAGGGCCTTGGCTGGCGGGGGTTGGGGTCCCCCGCTAGCAAAGGTAGGCGGCGGCGGGGGAGGGTTGACGGCAAGAGGGGGGTCAAAGTTGGTGGTGGCAGTGGGGGGAGGGTTGGCAATGGTGGGGGGGGGGGCTAAAAGCCCATCTCTTCTCCCTTGCTCCCTACTCAAAGCCCATCTCTTCTCCCTTGCTTTTGGCACCTAACCACCTTCCCTATCCTTGATACCTACACTGACTACATAGTTTGTAACCTTTAGATTGTAAGCTCTCTTGAGCAGGGACTGTCCTTCCCCATCTTAACTTGTACAGCGCTGCGTAACCCTGGCAGCGCTATAGAAATGCTAAGTAGTAGTAGTAGTAGTAGTAGTAAAATGTACCCCTCACCTTGGGCTCTGGACCCCCCTCCCGCCGAAGTCTTGCTACGCCCCTGGTTCTATGTGTTCAGTTAAGCGTTTGATGAACCAATCTGGTGGGTTTTCCATCATGTAGTTTGGGCAGCTGTCTAGTAGGCAATTGGCATGTGCATATTTTGTCAGTAGTGCTGTAACTGAGCTGGTTGTTGGTATCTTAAATGAAGACCAGATTCTGTCTGCCTTGATGTGGTCCTCATTGATTTCACATTCATGTGGGAAATCTATGAGTGATGTTTGTGTTGCAGCTAGGTTTGCTCTTATTTTTATAATTCTTTCTTCAAAATGTTGTGCGAGCTTGTCTGCTGTTGGTTTTTCATTTGACGTTAGCAGAGCTTGTGTGTTCAGTACATTTTTCATTATTTCATATTTTTTTCGTGTTTATCTCTTCTTGGCACATATATGTGCTGTAATGTTCCACTTTGACTTATGTGGTGTGTTTGTACTTGTTTAGGGCTTTCCTCCATGTGGTTTTGTTCATGTCTGATTTGGTTTTGGATCATTTGGATCATTACAGTTTCCTGCACAGTTTTTTCATCATCTATTGAACTTTGGGGCCCCCTCCCAAACTTCTGCCCTGGTCCCCTGCATGTTCAACACTGGCCCTGCTCCCTCCTCTGTTTACTTCTTTTACTACATCGCTGTCTTTCTCTCTTCCTCTCCTGAATATCCAAATTGAGTCCTTGTCCTTCTGCCTTCTCCTAGCCTCACTCAGTCCTAGAGGGAGGGGAAGTGAAGGGAAAGCCAGGCTCAGACTAACCTCTGTTACATAGTAACATAGTAACATAGTAGATGACGGCAGAAAAAGACCTGCACGGTCCATCCAGTCTGCCCAACAAGATAAACTCATATGTGCTAGTTTTTTGTGTATACCTTACCTTAATTTGTACCTGTCTTTTTCAGGGCACAGACCGTATAAGTCCGCCCAGTACTATCCCCGCCTGCCAACCACCAGCCCCGCCTCCCACCACCAACTCTGGCACAGACCGTATAAGTCTACCCAGCACTATCCCCGCCTCCCAACCACCAGCCCTGGCACAGACCGAATAAGTCTGCCAGCACTAGCCCCGCCTCCCAACCGTCTCTGCCACCCATTCAAGGCTAAGCTCCTGAGGATCCCTTCATTCTAAACAGGATTCCTTTATGTTTATGCCACGCATGTTTGAATTCCGTTACCGTTTTCCTGTCCACCACCTCCCGCGGGAGGGCATTCCAAGCATCCACCACCCTCTCCGTGAAAAAATACTTCCTGACATTTTTCTTAAGTCTGCCCCCCTTCAATCTCATTTCATGCCCTCTCGTTCTACCCGCCTTCCCATCTCCGGAAAAGGTTCGTTTTGCGGATTAATACCTTTCAAATATTTGAACGTCTGTATCATATCACCCGTGTTTCTCCTTTCCTCCAGGGTATACATGTCCAGGTCAGCAAGTCTCTCTTCATACGTCTTGTAATGTAAATTATGTTGTACCACATAAGTACATAAGTATTGACACACTGGGACAGACCAAAGGTCCATCAAGCCCAGCATCCTGTTTACAACAGTGGCCAATCCAGGTCACAAATACCTGGCAAGATCCTGAAAAAGTTCAATACATTTTATGCTGTTTATCCCAGAAATAAGCAGTGGATTTTCTCAAGTCAATTTAATAATGGTCTATGGACTTTTTCTTTAGGAAGCTGTCCAGACCTTTTTTAAACCCTGCTAAGCGAACCGCCTTTACCACATTCTCTGGCACTCACTAAAAAGGTTCCTCCTTTCCATACCATGATCCTCTAATTTTACTATTTTTTCCTGCTTTCCAAAAGGTTCCCCTAGTTTTTGCTTTTCCTGCCCTTAGCCTATCTAATCTAATCAGACTAATCTCAGCATTTAGACCGCTTTATCCCCAACAAATAGGGTACAAAGCGGATTACAGTAATACAAGAAAAATAACATCAGCAAGTATACACCAAAGATAATTCAAGTATTTTCCCAGACATTTAAAGAGGATTGTAGCCTGAAAATAAGCAGTTCTCTTCCCTTTCCAAAACATCAAAATCCAAAGCTATGTTGGTCATTCTGAAAAAGCTGAGGAGGCTTCCCCTTCAAAAAATGTGGACTTTCTTAACACTCTTGGTACTTTAGTGGAGTTAGCACAATATATAAATTCCACACACAGACAAAAATGGTAATAGAATTCAACAAAGTTTTGGGATAAACAAAGAGGATCCCTTAATGGCAAGAAGATGGCAACAAAGCATTGAGGTAACTTGTATGAACAGTGATTTAGCCCAAAACAGCAGTGAAATGATTATAGTATGCTTCTGGAAGGTATGGGGGAGATAACAGTTATAACCCTAAATCATTTTCTGAGCTGACTGGATAAACTATTTTGGTCTTTATGTGCCATAATTTGGGGCCCTGTTTACTAAGGCACATTAGCGTTTTTAACATGCCTACAATTAGCGTAGGCGCCTATAGGACTATTGTAGGCGCGTACATTGTTAACACGCGTATATGGTTAACGCACGTTAAAAATGCTAACACGCCTGTAATGCGGCTTAGTAAACAGTGCCTTTAGTGTTATAACTAATTATGCACAATTGCTCTATGGCAAGGAGGAAATAAACACTTCATATATTAATTTAGGGGTTCTTTTACAAAGCGGCGATAAGCCTACAGTGGAGTTACCGCTCACTAATCCAGAACTACTGCTTGCCCAGTGTGGCCACCAGCGGTAGTTCCAGCTCCAGTGTGTGCCGTTTTTTTTTTCAGTGTGTGCACCGAAAAAAAAGGGTTTCTAGTGTGGTGCTAACCTAGCAGTAATCGGGCATCGCTGCGCACTGCCCAGTTACCACTGGGTTACCACAGGAGCCCTTACCACCACCTCAGTTGATGATGGTAAGTGCTCCCTGCCGCATGGCCATTCTTTTTTTTTGGGGGGGGGGGCTTTTTACCTGCTGCAGTAAAAAGGGCCCTGTCATGCAGGAAAAACAGCCCCCACCGCTACCACAGAATCATAGAAACTATTATAAATAATAAAATTACTGAGCACATAGTAATAGGAGAGAATCAGCATGAATTTAGACAAGGAAAATCGATCCTCACCAATTTACTTAGGGTTTTTTTTTTTTACTAAGGCACACTAGAGTTTTTAGCACACACTAACAATAGGCGTGCACTAAACGCTAGAGACGCCAATGTATTCCTATGGGCATGTCTAGCATTTAGCATGCGCCTATTTTTAACGCATGCTAAAAACACTAATGCACCCTAGTGAAGACCCCCTTAATTTCTTTGAAGGCACGAATAAATATGTGGATAAAAGGTGAGCCAGTTGTTATAGTGTGTCTACATTTTCAGAAAGCTTTTGACAAAGCCCCTCATCAGAAACCTCTGAGAATAAATAAATAATGGTTCTATCTTTGGCCAGTTTAACCGGATAAGGACTGAATATCGGTACTTATTCATTTAAGTGCTTGCTGCCCCCACATATACCCAGATAATTAATGCCAGTACCCGGCTAAGGCCTGGCATTGAGATCTAGGCATAATTTTTTCTGCAGTGGTCCTTGTTTAAAAAAACGATGACTGCCACTGCCAGAATATTGACACCGTGAACGCTAACTGAGCCAATAACAGAACAACTCTGTCAGACTGGATTCCATGCATCTCTAGGAATTACATTTTTTTAGATAAATTAGCTCCTATAACTTAAATCTTTCTGTCTTAAAAAAAAGTCTCTGCCAACTCTTAAGTTGATTGGAAAGTGATGTTTAGAGAGATGGAAATTCCCATGTCCTAAACTCTTTAGCTACTTTGTGCAAAGGTACTGGTGCTGGCCTAGAACAGAAACATTTTACTCCCAAATGTTTTAAAAGCTCATGGTAAAGAGAGTCAGTGAGTTGAAGAACATAATAGCTTTGTTCATTACTGCGACTGTAACCTTTCTCTACTTATCATTTTGCAGTGATGGCAAACAGAGATTTAATATAAGTAATTGGATGGCTTTGCTTAAAAGAAATTCTATTCTATTCTCTGCATTTATATCCTGCTTATAATAGTTGCATGTATTGGACCATATAATTATCATTTGCAGAGCCTGGTAGTTGTATGGATGGGAAGACTATATAGGCGGTATGGTCTTTATCTGCCATCATTTGCTATGTTTATCAATAAGAGAATAAGGAAAGTGGGAGCAGCGTGAAAATGACTTCATATGCTTACGGATATTAAAGATGGTATCTGAAGACTGTGCCATAGTTTCTCTTTTATTGGAAGTTTTATCAGTACGACTGTTATCCTAAATTCAGTACAGCTTGCTCTGTATCATTTTCGAGTGCGTCAGTTGCAATGGTCTGTATGAAAGCAGTAAAAGCAAACCTTTGTGTCTTTGTATACATGTAGCCCATGGATATATCAGTTGCTAATTCTGTCTGTGCATCTACTTCTCTTCCTAGTTTTCATCTTTTATTTATTCATATGAGGGCAGATTTTAGAAAAAATGTATCAATAGAAATCAAACAAAATAAAACATGGAAAAGAAAATAAGATGATACCTTTTTTATTGGACATAACTTAATACATTTCTTGATTAGCTTTCAAAGGTTGCCCTTCTTCATCAGATCGGAAATAAGCAAATGTGGTAGCAGATAGTATATATAAGTGATATATATATACTATCTATATACTATCTGCTACCATATTTGCTTATTTCCGATCTGATGAAGAAGGGCAACCTTCGAAAGCTAATCAAGAAATGTATTAAGTTATGTCCAATAAAAAAGGTATCATCTTATTTTCTTTTCCATGTTTTATTTTGTTTGATTTCTATTGATAACCTTAAGAGTGGACTAACACGGCTACCACACCTCTCTAGAAAAAATGTACGAATCCAAATTGACGCATTTTAGGTCAGGACTTGTCAATTTCCACTAGTATTTTAGAAAAGGATCTGCTGCCATAGAGCCTTTTCTAATCTACATGCAGGAATGGACATGTATAGGACAGCTACATGCAGCAGTAGCCATTTTGCTGGACAATTTTCCGAATGCTAGAAAAATGCATTGGTTTGCCCATTCCTAGAAAAGCCCAATTTAGACCCTATTGTCCAAATCATTATTGTCCTGTGTCAAAAGTCTTACAAAAAGTTGTATTTCATCAACTCACCTCCTACACAGATAAGATCTTTACCTTACATCCTAAGCAATCTGGCTTTACAGTACTGAAACTGTAATGACAGCAATGCTTAGTGAGATTTACAGCTACTTTGATCAACAGAATAGTTCTGGCTTTCTCCCTTGACCTTAGTGCAACCTTTGATCTCATCAGTCACTCACTGCTACTCTCCCTTCACTCTCATCATCATCTCAAATCCTCCACCTCCTTGTGATTTTTCTATATTTTCAATAATACAGGTTTTCTCTTTATTATTATTATTATAAGCTGAACTTATATCTGTGTGTGATGCCAGTGTTATCCAAGCACCACAGTCGACTATGGCCAGCGTTTCGAACCCTCTTCAGGGTCCATGGCGGGTCTCATTCAGTGTTTTGGCGTCCAACAGCATATTTTCTGCATCTCTCTAGAATAAGAAAAAAAAAAACCAAAGAGAAAACCTGTATTATTGAAAATATAGAAAAATCACAAGGAGGTGGAGGATTTGAGACGATGATAAGAGTGAATGCTCCCGGATAAAGTAGGCAGTGCCACATTAGAGGGTGCTCTTTTGAGGTATTTTCCTCCAATGTTCCTCCCCTTTGCTTCTGGTGAATTGCTAGATGCAAAAGATATGATTTGAAGTCAACTGTTATAAACCGATAAGTTGAGAAGAGGATTATTGAATTTGCACACTGACTAATAAGCCAGAGATGGTTTCTCTCATTATGTGGGTAGGTGTGTTGGTCATAGGTACATAAAAGAAAAAGAGGACATTTCCCTAAAAATAAAAAATCCTGTAGGACATATCTGAAGATGTCCAAAAAGAAGACATATGGTAACCCTACCCTGGACCACCCTATCACTATCTGAATAGTGCAAGGGCGATCAGAGCAGATATTCAGTTGCACTTAACCAGATAGTACCTCTGAATAGGGCCAGCCAGGCTTCCATAGGGTGGGTAGCAAATATTAAGATTTAACTAGGCATAAACATCTCCTGCTCAGTTAAATCATTTCAAATATTAGCCCAAACTCTTTTGCCTTGTTTCAAATTTCCATACCTCATAGGCTCCATTTGCAGATGAAACTGCAGGATAGTGTTCCAGGTTAGAACATATGATCCAAGAGTGTTAACAAAGGTTCCTGGGATAAAAGATGTTTATCGTGCTACGTATCATGACAGAGCATTTTCTGTAAAGACTGCAATTCCATACTCCTTTGCCTGGTGAGTTACAGGCAGAACAAGATCTGAGGCAGTTAAAAAATAATTTTAATACTTATTTATGTGAGGAGTGGGTTTATGGTATTTGTGTTTTTATACATTTGTATTATGATTTTAACCCATAGTGTACACTGCAAGGAACATTATTTTGGATATTGTGGTATGAGCAATAAACATTAGGTTCTCCAAATACTGTATTTAAAGAAGATTTAACCTGTGGAGCCTTCCCTTTAAGGTCCTGAAATAAGTTATAGATGCTATACTATACTGTATCTAATCAGTAACCTTCTAACCCACAAAGCTGAGGTAAAATATAAGGAAACAAAACACATTTTGAATCCTGTGCCATTTGTCCCCATGTATTACTGAGGGAGGGAGGGGGAATGAAGGGGGAAGGGAAAGGCAAAGCCAATCCAAATAACCTTTCCCTGAGAAAGAAATGATATGAAGCAGCCCAATGCAAACAGCCCCTAATGGGCTCTGTTTCTGTTGGAGGCTGTAGTTATTTGTCTCGCATCAGCTCAAAGTAGATATATTGGAGTTAATGCCAAGTGGTAATAAGTTGTTTTCTGTGATGAATTGCACCTCTGAGATATACTGGCCAGAATTTTATAGTCTGCTTGCACGCAGATACACACAAGGTCTCTGGAAGAAACAGCATCTGAAAGTGAAGCAATCTACCAGACCACAGTGTGCAGTGCGGGCTCTGCTTTTTTTTTCTTCTCCTTTTGGCTTCTTGTTTTAAGATTATTATTGCAGCCAGTTTATCTGGTTGCAGCATGGCGCGTTGCCATAATCCCTGCTAATATTTTAGTTTTACTGTACTTATTTCACTCTAACGTTGAGGACTAGAGGCGCCCTGATTCACTTGCAATTGTATATCTGTGAACAAATTTCAAAGCCCTGGATTTTTTTCTGTGTAAATTCTTATTCTTCAGAGTTGCTCAGTTATAAGAGTAATGGTGGATGACCAGATAAATGTGAAGCAGACTGTCCAAGTAGACAGAAGAAAGGCTAAAGAGGTTAGGGCTCTTCAGCTTGGAAAAGAGACGGATGGGAGGAGATAGGATTGAGGTCTACAAAACCCTGAGTGGTGTAGAACAAGTAGAAGTAAATTGATTTTTTTACTCGTACCAAAAGTACAAAGACTAGGGGATGCTTGAGGAAGTTACATGGAAATACTTTTAAAACAAATAGGAGGAAATATTTTTTCACTTGACAAATAGTTAAGCTCTGGAACTCTTTGCCAGAGGATGTGGTAACAGTGGTTAGTGTATCTGGGTTTAAAAAAGGTTTGGACAAATTCCTGGAGGAAAAGTCCGTAGTCTGCTATTGAGACAGACATGGGAAGCAACTGCTTGCCCTGGGACTTGTAGTATGGAGTGTTGGGTTTCTGCCAGGTATTTGTGACTTGGCTTGGCCACTGTTTGGAAAACAGGATACTGGGCTAGATGGACCATTGGTCTGACCCTTATAAAAATATGAGAAAAAGGTCTCTCAAAATCTCAGGTCAATATTCAGCCAGCAGTGATGAGTATTTTTTTTTTAATGCTGATTGCCATAAGCTTGATTAGATCTGGATATTCATTGCTGGTTCATATCTGGCTACTGTCACTGAATAGCTGTGTCATAGGCAATGGCCAGAAGTTATGCAGTTACAGAGGTATTCAGCATTGTACCTGCATAACTAACCAAAGCTAGGACTGCTATTTAAGGGTCCTGCTTGGCACTTGTCCAGTTAGCACAGAATATTGCTGGTGCCTGCAGAACTTCTTGCTCTGTCCAGATTTCACCCCGGCACCGCCCGGATTGTGCTGGGGCAGTCAAAGTCAATGTTCAGCACTGCTGCTAAATATTAGCAGACAGCCAGCTGACCACTAAGGTAGGGGGCACTGCTGTACTCAGGGAGGGCAAGAGGCAGGACTGACCAAAGGGAATTGCCGCTGCATCTGCCAAGTGGGAACCTTCATTCTGCTCCAGTAATGGGGGTGGGAAGGGACTTCACAGCCCTAAACAGGTCTGATGTTACCAGCAACAAACGTGTACTGGCATTCTCTGGATTCAACAGTACATTGGGCATCTGAGGGTAATTATATTTAGGTGCCCATTTTATAGAGGAAAATAGGCACCTACTTTCCTTTATAGAATACTAGCATAGCTGGGTAGATATGTGTGCATACGTTTAGGTGCTCAGTTATGTCACTCATAGAGCTGGTGTGTGCACCTGTGTTTGGTAACATGCATGTAACTGACAATATTCTGTATGTAACACGTGTAAAAGTGAACATCCCACCTATGTTCTGCCCAGATACTTTCCATATGTATGGCCTACTGTTAACTACGCACTATGTAAGAACCGTTCATATTTTCAGGTAGAAATTTTGCATACACGCACATATGTGAACACATGCATGTGATATTCTAGTAATTTATGCACCTACTTTTCTTTATAGAATACTAATGCAGACTTACAACTAAGATGTGAGCACTTATACCAGCCCTATAGCTGTGAACTTGAACATGCATTAATTATAGCATTCTATAAATTATGTGCATACTTGAGTGAGCCAACCATATGCCCAAACTCTGCCCACACACACGCCCACCGGCAAAGCACATACCATCAAATCATAAGTACATAAGTAATGCCATACTGGGAAAAGACCAAAGGTCCATCGAGCCCAGCATCCTGTCCCCGACAGCGGCCAATCCGGTCCTGCAGAAGAATCTCCAGAAAAAAATCTCTTTTCCAAGATCGCTGCGCTAAAGCGCGACACAACTTTAATTAATTATTTATTTATTTTTAACGCTGTGAGGAAAGCAGAGGCAAAAGAGGTAAATAAAAACACTCCGGAGGCTCAGATAAGTGGGAAAGGCAGGGAAAGGCGAACCAATGTGCCTGCATCCACTGAGTGGGAAAGGACAGGGAAAAGCAAGCTAATATGTCCACATCCACGGGGGCATGGGTAAGGCAGGGAAAGGGCTGACCTATGTGCCTTCAAAGTGAAGCTGCTGTAGCCTCTAACACCCCGGCTAACAACTGGCAAGCCAGGAGCCACCCCCAGGCAGATTTTTGATGGAGCTCGAAGAAGCTGCAGCCACCCTGCTTGGGGAGATAGAGAATACTGAAGAGGTAGTGGAGCTAGCTGGCCATGAGGCACTGTGAAAAGTTGAGTGCTCTCTATCTCCCCCTGCTGGTTGATGGACACAACCCATACGTAATGGCTTCATCTGCTATGACTAAAGGAAAGAAAATTATCATGGTAAGAACCTAATTTTCCCATTCTACTGCGTTCTGTAGTGCCTAAATGTTTGAGCAGGGATTGTGGAAAACCTGCATGAACAGTATTACAGTAATCAATGTGAGACATCACAAGAGTGTGAAGAGAGGAAAAATCAAGAATGTTCTGAAGCGAATTAATACAACAAAGAAACTTTAGAAATGTTGCTTCTGAAATGTGAGGCTGGAATCAAGCACACCTAAGTAGCTGAAAGAGGTCACTGGAGTTACTGGGATATCAAAAAGATGGAGCGGTGACTGTGGTTGTGAAAGTTTGCTGGAGATCCAGTATTCTATTGTCTTTTCAGTATTGAGCACTAAATTGTGTTTTAAAAGCCAATTAGCTACTATGGAAAGCCATTGTTGTAATAGACAGGTGGGGTAATATGTCTTCTTGCTACCTACAACTAGGCAGCTCCTTGTAGGATAACTTCCTTAACATGCAGGCTGATATTCAAAGGAAGCTGTGTTCACCAGCCCGATACTATAAGTATAGTGAAGGGGCAGAGGGAGGGTGGTACGCAGTGGTGTGCTGGAGCTGGCTCGCACTGGCTTGCAAGACCTGGTTGTTAATTTTTCACAGATTTTGCAAGCCGGTTGTTAAATGCAGGGCTCCCTCCTGCTCCCTGTTTGCCTCTCCTCCTCCGAGCCTCAGGGCCCCGGCACATACCTGGCTTAAATCATCCTGGTGGTCTAGTGGATTCTTCAGGGCAGAAAAGATCCCCAGTCTTTCCTGCCTGCTGCCGGCACTGACCCTCTTGCTGCTGCATCGCTGTTTAAAAATGTCTGCTGAGACTTCCAGCGGCGGTCTCGCGAGACTTCCACTGAAGTCTTGTGAGGCTGCCATTGTCAGTCTCGGCAGCCATTTTAAAGAAGATGCGACAGCAAGATGGTCAGCACCGGCAGCTGGCAGGAAAGTCTGGGTATCTTTCCTGCCCAGAAGACTCCACTAGACCACCAGGGTGGCTTCAGGTATGTGCCAGGAGGGCACCCTGCGGCTCTGGGGACCGGGAGGTCTGGAATAGGTAGGTCTTTATTGTTGAATTTTTATTTAATCTCACTTAGATTTTCAAACATACCGGCTTGTGCATAGGGATATACACAGAGGAAGTATAATAACGGAATAACTTTTCATAGATAGAATAGTAACTTGTTATAAATCATAATCAGTGTGTCATTTGGAGGGGCTGGTTATAGGGATACCCTAGCACGTGTTATATTTGTGCAGACACTATTTTTTTTTCTCCTGGTAAAGGGCCACTAAAACAGACATCATGTTATGATAATCAGGTGCTCAACATTCAGAGTTTCTATCTATCTATTTACTTATTTATGGCATTTTATTCCACATTAAACATTAATTAGATTGGAACCTGGGAGCATTTAAAATCTTTTTGTTTCCTGTGCCTACAGAAAGAAAAAAAAAAGATGGTGTGTGAGAACTTGCTCCTTTTGCTTTGTGGAATGTAGTTGTAATGGTATATCATAAAAATGCACTTGCCTTTTTTTTATTACTACTATTTCACAGAGAAGGTATTGATTAATGAGTAAAGGGTTTCCTTCAGCAGAACTGTCCGAGTCAGTCTAAATGTGCCAGCATTGTCCAGTTCAGCACACTACTAGTAGCCAAGTTCATGCAAAGTTAATTATGTTCAGTGGAAAATAAATCTGTTGGCTCAGGGTGTTTGCTATGTGAATATTCAATCACTGTTTCATTATCAAAATTTGAACTTCAGCTTGACGACCTTCTTTGGTTTCTTTGATCCAAGCTATTTACTCAGGCAGGAATGAGTTCTCAAACTGAAGGTCTAGATCCTAAAGATTTTTTTGGATGGGTCTCAGGATGAGAAGCCTCAGAGAGAAATTCCAAAGTGCAAGCTGAACAGCTGGGCAGTAGTTTGTGAAAGCTTTTAATCATGCACCATGATATATATATGGCTATGAACATAGCATTTGATTTGGGCTATAAAGATTTGTTGTTTAATGGGGGTCTTATGGTTTAATGGGAGCTCTGACATGAGGGGCGGAAGGAAAGAGAAAGTAATGCAATGTCCCCCCCCCCCCCCCCAGTCCACCTCTGCGCCCCTACCCCCCTCTCCAATTGTAAGGCGGGGAGAGAGTCTGTTGTTAAACATTTACCAGCACACCACTGATGGTACTACAAGACTATTTGTTTGGATTATCTGGATAAATGTAAGAAGAGGGAGTAGACTGCACCAGGCATCATTTACAACCTAAAGACAAAGATAGGGGCAGGGGGGCAGACTAGATGGTCCA
Source organism: Microcaecilia unicolor (assembly GCF_901765095.1). Classification (NCBI taxonomy): domain Eukaryota; kingdom Metazoa; phylum Chordata; class Amphibia; order Gymnophiona; family Siphonopidae; genus Microcaecilia; species Microcaecilia unicolor. The sequence continues at coordinate 147,758,272 of NC_044039.1, read as the reverse complement.
TGCTGGTCTTTATCTGCTATCATTTACTATATTACAATGAAGCCCTTAAACGAGCTACAGTTGACCTTGGACAAGATCTCTTTCTCTTCCCCATCCTGCTCTGCAACTTCAGTGGGGAAAAGGGGGTGTGAAAGGTCTCAGTTGCTGGCTCTGAAATTTGGGGGATGGCTCCTTAATTCAAAGAAAATTTGTTGAGGCCTTCACTATCATATGTACCAAGAAGTACTGGGGGTCCAGAAAAAATGGGTCCTACATAGTTTCAAAATACTTTGCAACTGTTTGGTATGACCTTTGAAAATACATTAGTATGATGTTTTGTTTTTTTTTTATTAGTTGATTCATAGTTTGTGTTCAAAGTGTCCTCCTTCAGCCTTGACACATTCATGAAGTCTTTGACACCACTGAGTTGCTGGCTCAATGAATTCTGGGGTTTCATTTAAAGCTCAACTGTTTTCCGAGCTTGATGTGCTGGAGCTCCATCTTGTTGAATAATAAACTACTCAGAAATGTCTCAAATTTCAGGCAGAAGGCAAAAAGCTCATATTTGTCAAATATAATCCCCAAGGGAGTACAGCTAATTCGAGATTGTACTAGGCCTTCAAAGTACTTTAGGATCATATGCCAATATCTTTGTATGACAGGGCACTCCCATAAACAGTGATAGAGTGTGCCCGCCCGCTGCCGGCACTTGGAACAGAGCGGGTCAGGTACCCCTCCCATCTTGAACACCTTTGGTCATGTAAGCTCTGTGTAAAATTCGAAATTGACATTCCCGCAGACTTGCGTTCACAGAGATCTCAGGTATATGGGACACTAACTTTGTATAATCTAAAACCAAACTGGGTCTCTGCATATCTCGTGCCCAGCGGGCAGTGATTACTGCTTTATGTTGCTGCGGGCCCACTACCCCTAATAGTTTGTGCAGGCTTGATATTGAGAGCTGTTTCCCAGGGATCGCCGTAAAAAACTCCCTTATCTTCCTCCCATGCCCACTATTCAACTGTTCTATGTTTAGAGACCTAACATAATGCGCTAGTTGCAGATATGCAAATAACTTTTGTGACATTCTAGTAGTACTTCATAGGCAACAAGCACAAAGAGCAATAATGGAACTCCAAAGACCTTTTCAGTTCTTTTTTTGTACATTGTGAATGTAACCATAAGACCACAGACCCTCCATAGCTTTTGGTATCCACTTTGTTGGCTTATGGAGGGTAGTTGGGAGAGGGAGGGGGTTTCCTAATTTACTAATTTTAACCTTGATGGGTCTTATATCAAATATGGGTAGAGGGGGGATTTCGACTTTTGCTTCTGGTGGAGTTTTTACTATGTAAAATTTTTTTATTTAATGCTTTCAATGTCATGCTTCAGCTCTAGGTAATGGGATCAAGGGTGAATATTAAAAAAAATGTTTTGAGGATATAAGCTTATATTTCTTATGGGCACCATTGTATATGTTAGAGATTTTGTACTTTTTCATTTTTTGCAGTTTCTGGTGCTTGTCTTTGGCATTTATTTTGAGTCATCAATAAAATTGTTGCAACATAAATATGTATTTTATTCAAACACAGTTCTCTGTTCTACTTGTGCACTGTCTTGACCTTTTGTAGTCCTCTGCACTAAAATATTCAAACAGACTCAGGGATTTTCAAGCAAGGCCTTCTGGGGGAGAAAACAATATATCTTTAATCCCTTTATTTATGGTAATGAAACAGTTTCACAAGGGCTTGTTCTCAAAGACTTTGGGCTACATTTACTAAAGCTCACTACCATGATAGAAAGTGCTAACACTGCTAACAAACAATCGTAGTAAATAAATCCCATTGCATAAAATGGGGCCTATGGTAATTAATGAACATGAATGTGTTAGTGTGTGGTAATGCAGTAGTGCCTTTAGTAAATCTAGCCCTTTTTCTGTTCTTTAGAAATACATATAACTAATGCCATACTGGGAAAAGACCAATGGTCCATCGAGCCCAGCATCCTGTCCACGTCAGCGGCCAATCCAGGCCAAGGGCACCTGGCAAGCTTCCCAAACGTACATTCTAAACATGTTATTTCTGGAATTGTGGATTTTTCCCAAGTCCATTTAGTAGCGGTTTATGGACTTGTCCTTTAGGAAACCGTCTAACCCCTTTTTAAACTGCCAAGCTAACCGCCTTCACCACGTTCTCCGGCAACGAATTCCAGAGCTTAATTACACGTTGGGTGAAGAAACATTTCCTCCGATTTGTTTTAAATTTACTACAATGTAGTTTCATCGCATGCTCCCTAGTCCTAGTATTTTTGGAAAGCGTGAACAGACGCTTCACATCCACCTGTTCCATTCCATTCATTATTTTATATACCTCTATCATGTCTCCCCTCAGCCGTCTCCTCTCCAAGCTGAAAAGCCCTAGCCTCCTTAGTCTTTCTTCATAGGGAAGTCGTCCCATCACCGCTATCATTTTAGTCGCCCTTCGCTGCACCTTTTCCAATTCCACTATATCTTTCTTGAGATGCGGCGACCAGAATTGAACACAATACTCAAGGTGCGGTCGCACCATGGAGCGATATAACGGCATTATAACATCCTCACACCTGTTTTCCATACCTTGCCTAATAATACCCAACATTCTATTCGCTTTCCTAGCCGCAGCAGCACACTGAGCAGAAGGTTTCAGCGTGTTATCGACGACGACACCCAGATCCCTTTCTTGGTCCGTAACTCCTAACGTGGAACCTTGCATGACGTAGCTATAATTCGGGTTCTTTTTTCCCACATGCATCACCTTGCACTTGCTCACATTAAACGTCATCTGCCATTTAGCCGCCCAGTCTCGTAAGGTCCTTCTGTAATTTTTCACAATCCTGTCGCGAGTTAACGACTTTGAATAACTTTGTGTCATCCGCAAATGTAATTACCTCGCTGGTCACTCCCATCTCTAGGTCATTTATAAATATATTAACATAGGCTATATTAATTCACAGAAGAATGAGTAGCCTATTTACATCTGATAACTGTTGGTGGTCTTGAATTAGCACTTACACGCTCCTCTTCCTATACCTGCCCCCCCCCCCCCCGCTGCTGCCTCTCATCTTCTTCCTTCCCTAAATTCCTCGTCTGCTGCTCTTGCTTCTCCTCTCCTCTCTTTACTATATTCCCTGACTCTTCTAACTCCCTTTCTCCTGCTTCTTTTCCATCTCCTCTTTCCTCCTCTCTTCTCCACTCCACCACTATTTCATCACTTTAGTGCTACTTGATTTACATAGTAACAGGGCCCGTGCATGAGTAGTGGGCACCCTAGGGTACCCATCAGCCTTATGCACCCTCCCCAATTAACTTTCAGACCCCTAATCTCCCTCAAGACTTCATGCTTTTAAATAAATGAGTAAATGAGCTATTTGATAATTGCCCATCCTTCCTACAGGAAAAATACATATTGATGTTTCTTTGAGTTTGGCTGTCGCAATCTATTTTGCTATGACTGCAACTGCTTTTTGTTGCCCACTCCCCACCTCAGAAGCTGCTGTCCTAGGTCACTGCCTAGTTGGTTGGGCCAGCCCTGCACAGTGATGTACAATTTGACATGAGACAGTCTCTTTCCTGTAGAGCTTTTGAGTGAGAGAGTCAAGGGTAAAGATTTAAAGGTAACCTCAAAAGGTAGGTTTTTGAAATAAACCTGAACTTGAATAAGATCAAAGAGGGAGCATGACATATTAACTCACAGTCTATTCCAAGTATACAGTGCAACAAATGTCAAAAGCATGGCGCTGGGTGTTGACAGTAGAAGAGAAAGGGCATAGATAAGAGTGACTTGCACGATGAGCAAAGTTCACAAGGAGGGTTGTATAGAAAGATAGAAGAGAGGAGATAGTGGGGAGCTTCAGAATGAACAGTATGTGGAAAAAGATAAGGAGGCAGTGCAGTCATTTGAAAAGGTAAAATGTATGGAGGCAGGACTTTTGGATGCCCAAATAGTGGTGCTTAAAAGTCCAGCTCAACTCACTCCCTTTCTGCAGTGGTGGAACTCATGACTTCTGGGTGCCCAAAACACTGCTCTTAGGTTCCTCTGCTAAAGAATCCCAACCAAGTTATGTCTAACAATATAATTAAAGTTGCGAGTTCCACCACCACCTCCTGTGCTGCAGGAGGTTAGTGCATTGAGCTGGACTTAGATACAACCATATGAGCCCCCAAATGAAAAAGAGAAAATTGCAGTGCTCGAATGGTCAGGAGAGAGACCGCTTGATTCACATGAAAGGGAGAGACCACTTTCATCAGGAATAATAGAATAGTGTGAAGAGGGACAGCATCAACCAAAAAGGACAGGTAAAAATTTGTAATTCAGACACACTTCTGGCAGAACAAATGGCCATCAAGGTGACCAGGTTAAGATCCTACTGCAGCAGAGTGGACGCCAAATGTACTTAATACCGCACAAAAAATGCACAATATTCACCCGCACCACCAGAAGAACCCATGGACTTTGCCCTGGAAAGATGAAAGAGCTTTCATTCAGACCTTCAGGAAAGTTAGTGCCAAGCCCTGTTCCAGGCCCCTCTGCAAAAACAACAAAATAACAGGTACCTCTGCCTGCCAGGAGTAAACCTCATGCTCCATGCACCAGAACTCAAAAACATGCCAGACTTGGACATACGCCATGGACACAGACTGTCTCCGAGCCTTAAACAGACTTGAAATGACCAAAGCAGAGTAGCCCTTGTTCCTCAAACAACCCCTTTTCAAGGGCCAGGCCAGAAGGAATCTCCTGGTCTGGATGGTATTCATCCCAGAGTACTGACAGAATAAAAATGAACTTGCGTAACTATTGTTAGTAATATGTAATTTATCTTTAAAATCGAGCCTGGAACTGGAAGATTTGAGGGTGGCCAATGTAACGCCGATTTTTAAAAAAGGTTCCAGAGGAGATCCGGGAAATTATAGACCGGCGAGCCTGATGTCGGTCCCTGGCAAAAAGGTAGAGACTATTATAAAGAACAAAATTACAGAGCATATTCAAAAGCATGGATTAATGAGACAAAGCCAACATGGATTTAGTGAAGGAAAATCTTGTCTCACCAATCTATTACATTTCTTTGAAGTGGTGAATAAGCATGTGGATATAGGCGAGCTGGTTTATTGTGTATCTGGATTTTCAAAAGGTGTTTGACAAAGCACCTCATGAAAGACTCTAGAGGAAACTGGAAAGTTATGGCATATGAGGTAGTGTCCTATTGTGGATTAAAAACTGGTTAAAAGATAGAAACAGAGAGTAAGGTTAAATGGTCAGTATTCTTAATGGCGAAGGGTAGATAGTAGGGTTCCCCAGGGGTCTGTGCTGGGACTGCTGCTTTTTAACATATTCATAAATGATCTAGAGATGAGAGTAACTAGTGAGGTAATTAAATTTGCTGACAACACAAAGTTATTCAAAGTCGTTAAATTGAGAGAGGATTGTGAAAAATTACAAGAGGACCTTACAAGACTGGGAGACTGGGTGTCTAAATGGTAGATGACATTTAATGTGAGCAAGTGCAAAATGATGCAGGTGGGAAAGAGGAACCCGAATTATAGCTATGTAATGCAAAGTTCCACGTTAGGAGTCACCGACCACAAAAGGGCTCTAGGTGTCGTCGTTGATGATACGTTGAAACCCTCTGCTCAGTGTGCAGCGGCGGCTAAGAAAGCAAATAGAATGCTAGGTATTATTAGAAAAGGAATGGAAAACAAAAATGAGGACATTATAATGTCTTTGTATCGCTCCATGGTGCAACCGCATCTCGAATATTGTGTTCAATTCTGGTCGCCACATCTCAAAACAGATTATAGTGGAATTAGAAAAGGTACAGAGAAGGGAGACGAAAATGATAAAGGGGATGGGAAGATTTCCTTATGAGGAAAGGCTGAAGCAGTTAGGGCTCTTCAGCTTGCAGAAAAGACAGCTGAGGGGAGATATGATAGAGGTCTATAAAGTAATGAGTGGAGTGGAACAGGTAGATGTGAATTGCTTGTTTACTCTTTCCAAAAATACTAGGACTAGGGGACACGCGATGATGCTACAAAGTAAATTTAAAACAAATTTGAGGAAAGTTTTCTTCATTCAACATGTAATTAAACTCTGGAATTCGTTGCCAGAGAATGTAGTAAAAGCAGTTAGCTTAGCGGGGTTTGAAAAAAGTTTGGCTGTCTTCCTAAAGGAAAAGTCCATAGACTATTATTAAAATGGACTTGGGCGAAATTCACTGCTTATCTCAAGCAGCATAAAATGTATTGTACTTTTTTGGGATCTTGGCAGGTACTTGTGACCTGGATTGGCCACCGTTAGAAACAGGATGCTGGGCTTGATGGACCTTCGGTCTGTCCCAGTATGGCAATACTTATGTTCTTATGTAATTATGACTGCACTCCAGAATATCCTGTTGTGGGAAACACATAAAGAGGTTCTTGCAGCAGGATTGCACTACTGCATTGATTCCTGCTGAACCAAACTCCTTCTGGCAACTGAAGAATAGGGAACACTATGCATTCCAGCACAACATCAGGTTAAAGCATGGAGGGGCCCGGGGATCCAGGAGCTAGAAGGCTGAGCAGCTCAACATCCACTCCTCTGAGTCCAAGGCATTCTGAATGAGAAAATTCATCTGCACATTCTCCATCCCAGCAATGTGCATCACCGAAATAGCTGAAAGATGAACCTCCACCCATCTGCAAAGCCAGCTGGTTGCCAGTGCCACCACTACACTCTGGCTTCCCCTTTGCTTGTTGATGTAAGCCACTGCCAGTGGCATTGTTACCACCTGAGCTGCCTTCTACCTCAATAGGGGACGGAACCATTGCAATGCTAAATGAATATCTTGCTAAGACTCCTTTGAAGAGTCCCAGAAAGTGGAAGATAAGTATTAAACTCCTGGGATTGAGTGAAGTGAACACGAGGGCCCTTCCCCAAGGTATCACCTCCAGGGTTACAGCCATGGACCCGAGCTGATAAAGGTAGACCCAGGCCCAAGGGGCCTCATGTGCACACAGTGCTGGAACTGCAGTTTAAGCATGCATTCCATGGGAAAAAACATGGCCCCCTGTCAGGTGTTGAAGCGCACTCCAAAGTTCTCCAGGTTCTGAAAGGGCATCTGCGGTCTCTTGGCATAATTCACCACCCAGCTGAACAGATCACTACTGCTGCTAGAGGTAGAGAAATACTGAAGGGTTCTAGGCTTCACTAGCCCTTCCACTCTTCCAGTGATGCAATTGGAAGAGTTCACCCTCTCTATCTCCACTGTTCTGGACTGGTCTAGCAGAATGAAAATGAAGAGGGGGTTATGTGATCGTAGCAACACAGGTGAAAGGTAGCTTAATTTTTGACAGGAATGACAGATGCTGTAAGGAGCAATAATCAAAGCTGGAAGTGATGATAGAATGGAAAATGGTTCTAATCTAATGGCCAGGACCCTACCAAGGCTTTGTAGCGTTGCCGTGCACCAGGAGCAAATACGGAGAAGTGCACAAATCACTCCCTGCCCATTAAAGGCTGCTAGAAAAAGTATGCCTCAATGTTGCCGCCACCCCCCCCCCCCCAAAAAAAAAAAAAAACGTACGTCTCAATGTTGCCCCCCCCCCCCCCCCCCCCCCCCCAAAAAAAAAAAAGTTCTGGCTAGACTCCTGTAGACTACTCTCGCTGGCAGGTGGAGTAGGACGCTAGTTGGTGAGCTGCTCAGTGTGCAACTTTAGCTTAGCATAGTCCTGCTGGTAGTTTATCGAAAAAGGACTACGCTGCTCCTCGCCATCTTTTTTCCTTGTCTATATTGTCCTGCTATTCCTCCTCTTTCCACCTGTCCCACTTCCTTCACTGCACTCTTACTCTTCTCCTATATACCAGCCCCTCCCTCGTGTTCAAGCAGCAGTAAAAAGGTGAGCACATGGCTGTTATCTGCTGCCTTCCACCGCTAATTGGCTCTGCCACTAGAGTACAACCAATCAGGTGTGAGAGGCAGGGAATAACCAGCAGCCAGTGTTACTCGCTGATCTCCAACAGCATTGAAAGATAGAGAGAACGTTGGCTACCTCTGACCCGCCCCCTGTCCTGTGCAAAAGCACACACTCTGTTATCAAAGAGTTGCGTTTCGTGCCATCACTTACCCTATTGGTTCCAGAGAAAACATAATCGGCTCCTGACTTTCTGATTGGCTATTGTCAGAGGGCGTTCCCCAAGGTGGCAGGATGTCACGTGTCTGATCGGAACACAGTGGTTGCTCGGGCTGATTATTTAGCCTGATTTGTGCTGTTTTCTGGTGCTGTAGTAGTAGTGGATCGGAGCGTGGTACACCATTGCCTTTGTTGTAATCGCTTCCTACAACAGAGACCGACATGCCCTATCTCCTGATAAGCACGCAGATCCGTATGGTGAGTGGGACATTTCTTTTTGCTGTGAAGTCAGGTTATATGTCTCTGATGCGTGATGCTGTCTGTGACTGTCTCATGTTTTTGTGCATGCTGTCTCCAGGGTTTTTTTAAATTTATTTTCTGGTTATATTGACTGCGCTTCGCATGATTGGGTGTAGGATGGATTGAAAAAGCATTGTATAGAAATGCTAAAAATAAGCCAAATGTGAATACAGTTTCTCTAATAATTTCTCATACACACATGAGAAAAAAAATCAATTAAACATCTGTTACTTAATGTTATTCTTGTTTTGCTATTCAAGAAAATTGCCATACTGCATTACATTGCCCATTGGAATGCAGAAATTCAGGAGCTGTATTGTTAGCTGTACACAACTTATGAAGTCATGCTGAATTTGAAAGGCTTATAATAGAGAAGAGAAGTGTATTGCTTTCAGTTTTTCTCTGGAATAAGAGTAGGTGATAAAAAGCCTCTAACTGGTGGTAAGGAAGGAAAGCCTTAGATTTTGTGTTAGGTTATGTAGACGTCTTGCTTGCCAGTTCTTTCAAAGCAAACCACATTTCTAGTATCTTGTTCGTGGAAGAAACCGTAATGCACAGGAGTAGGCATAGTAATTTATAGTTTTGGGGAGTTTGTTATTTAATTGTATGTATTAATTTTAACATTTATACCCCACATTATCCCCTTCATGCTCGAATTTGATATGAGAAATGACAATGTATGCCTTCTTAGTTGTAGTTTGAGGCAAATTACACTTGGAGAGAGTAGGTATTTTCTATGCTTGAAGTATCCACAGTTTACATGGGTTCAATATAGATTGACCATTGAGGTTTTGGGGATGTGTAAGCACCCTGAGCAGCCACAGAGCTGGCATCTAATATTTTAGATAATTAACATGGGGTATCGGAGGGTGAAATAACTTGCCCTAGGTCCCAAGGAGACTGTCATCCCACTTCTCTTGAATTAATTATTTCCTTAATTATCATCTATTTGATTTCTCTGATGTAAGGCATCCATCTAAAGCATCTGCAAGAGGCTCCATGGGCATTTGTAGCCACTTGAATATTCTAGAAGTTATGACAGAAGCCTTGAATGTAGGTCTAAGGAAGAACTTGGAGTGCTTTCATGGAATCTATAAAAATCATGCCTCCACTGTGTGTCAGCTGGTTGACAGTGTATTTAATTTCCAGAGTGACTGGTATATGGTTTGGGCCCTTACCTCTGGACCCATGAGTTTGATTTGAATAGGATCCCTTCTAATTTGGAAGGCTTGCAATACAAGTTATTTTTTGTATCGGAACCCAATAAAAGACCTCTTAAGTTGAAAAAAACAAAAAAGGGGATTTTCCTACCCAGAAGCTCTTGTAATATCCCCTGTGATAGTAGTATGTTACCTGTAAAAAGATCTTTACGGTAAACAAATTCTATAATTTGTAAATCCTTTTGCAGGTCTTTAAAGTAGAAGGTGGAGCAGGGATGGTAATGCCTAAGCAAGAAAAGTGGGAATTTGACTCCTGATAACCCCTGCATATTAAATACTGAGTTCCAGATAGCCTTCAGTGGAACCAGACATATGTGCCTTGAACCTAAGTTGATAAGGGAACTCTCTCCAGTCCCCCCCCCCCCCCCCACACTTTTTCAGAGATTGAATAGGGATTCAACCAGGCCTTTTTCAAGCGAACCCAGTGAATCAATGGATCCTCTCCATAATGTTCTCTCATAGCCTTTAAGACCTGCCACCTGGTAATGTTGATACAAATTCAGGATTCCCAGTCCCCTTTAGGTCTTTGTAAAGAAGCCAGCCTTATCTTTGCCCTTTTTCTCTTTGCCAAATAAAGTCTCTAAACATTCCCTCCCAAATTCAAAATTGCCCCTTAGGTAACTGAATAGGAAGCTGGGAGAAAAGGAATAAAAATTTAGGGAGAACCATCATTTGAAGGACTGCCACCTTTCCCCATCAGGACAGAGGCAGAGAGCCACCTCGCCAGGTCCCCTCTTATTTGTTCTGTGAGTTTACTATAGTTCAACTAAAAAAGATCTTTTAACTGAGCTGTAATGTGTATACTTAGGTATCAGAATCCCTTATGGGCAGGTGTTGAAGTACTCCCAAGGAGGCATTAAAACCTAGCGTTTTGTTTTTATCTATATTCACCTTGAATCTTGAAACCTTTCCATACTTATCCATCTCCAGTAGTAGTGCAGGAGCAGAGCTAGTGGGATCCCTCATAAATATTAAAGTATTGTCTGCGTATAATAACACTTTATGATCATCATCACCCCCCCCCCCCCCCACACACACACACACACACCTCTATCAGGGAAATAGCCTCTAACCCTATCCGCAAATGGTTCTATGGCCAGTGCAAAGAGTAGGGGAAACATGGGACACCCCTGCCTTGTTCTTCATCCCAACACAAATTATTCTGATTTAATCCCATTAACCACTATAGAGCTGGAGGGATGAACATAAAGTGCTTTGACTCAAGTCCCAAAATTGTCTCCTCCCCAACACCACCTGATTTAGAACCTCAAATAAAAATTTCACTCAGCTCTATCAAATGCCTTCTCCATGTCGATGGTTTACATATAACAGCAGGATTCTTACTACTATAAATGTTATCTCCGAGATGATGTCCCTTCTCAAAACCTGTTTGATCATGATGAATTGTCTGTGGTAAAATGTTTTGTAATCTGTTAGTTAAAATCTTCACAAACATTTTCATGTCATTATTGAGCAGGGCAACTGGCGCATTTGAAGGGGTTTGTCCCTGGCTTGTGAAGGACAGCTGCTACATTTGCCTTGTTCATAGAAGGGGAGAGCCATGTGACACTACATTAAACATCTTCGCCAGTACGTCAGAAACCTCACTTCCTAAAATAATACAATATTCACATGGCAACCCATCTTCCCCTGGGGAGGTGTTGTAGTACTTGTTCTACTTCCTGATGGGAGTTTAAATGTTGCTGGTCCGCTAAATTCACAGTGGGAAGTGACATTCTGATGAATATAATTGTTTGTAAAATGAACAAAACTCTTTTGCAGTGACTGCATGGAAAGTCTTAATACTCCCATCCGCCCCCACAACCTTACCAATCCACCTCTCATTCTGCTGTTGTCTTAATTGCCAAGCTAACAGCTTCCCCATCCTATTCCCAAATTCTTAAAAACTCCCTTCTAGTTGTTTTAATCAAAAATTCTATTTTACCCACATCCAGCAAGTCTAATTTATGTTTAAGATCTTTTTAACTTGTCTTATCTTTGGTTGGTTGTTCCTCGTGTAATCTCTGAGCAATTTGCTCCAAGAGGCATTGGCGGGATTTAGCCCTTTCCCTTTTACCTTTTGCCACTAGCTGAATAAGAATGCTTCTCTTAAAGGCTTTCCCCACTTCCCACAAAATTCCATCATTCACCATACTGTTATCATTGGAAGAAAGATATTCTAGCCATTTCTCCCTGAGCTGAGCCTGCACCTTTGGATTAGTCTGCAAATTCAAATTTGAGATCACTATGGATAGGAGAGTGATCCCGCTCCATCTACCCAGTGATTTATTTATTTTGTTAAATCTGTAAACAGTTAATCTATTCTTGAGTATGAGTGATTATTTTCCAGAGTAATATGTAAATTCCTTATCTACTGGATGAAACACTCACCAAAGATAGTCCAGGCAGTGGTTTTTGTTTTTTTTTAGGATGGAACCTAAGTTTTTACCCTCCTTGCTCTCTTCCCTTCCCCCCCCTCTGGAAGACCTATCCCCTTTACCCAAGGTGCAATTCATATCCTGGCCCACTATAAGATCCCCCTCCGCTTTCCCACTAATTGCTTTCAATGCCTTCTGCTAAAAATTCCCTTTGGGACCTGTAGGAGCATACAGGTTGACCAGCGTAAACCGCCATTTGTGGATACGCCCCTTTACTTAGACCCCCTACCCTGATTGTCTCCGCCCTTGTCTTCTACAATTAGTGAGAGATATTTCTTAAATAAGAGCTGTTCCTCTCTGTGTAGAACCTGCCAAGGAAAAGTATAACCTACCCCACTCTCCCTCATCCTCCCAGGGTGATGCCTATGAAAACTAATCATTCATGTCTTACATGAGTGTCTCTTTAGGATTTGGTGGTCTTCATATATGCCAGAGTTGCTGCTGTAAAAAAAAAAACACTGTCCTCTGTGTACAGCAGAATTGAAACATTTTTTCGTATTTATTAATTTTAACAATAAACATACTTCCAAGATATATACTTGAGTAAACAAATCAAGTTGTCAGAACAAATTTATGCAAGAAATACATAAAGAAAGAAATTTAAAAAATCTGAACTACTACTCCAGTCCTCAATGTAGGAGATTCAAGAGGTCAAACAATTTAAAGGGAATAAGAAGAGTACATATTTTCCATATAAAGGAATATGAACCAAAGGATGAGCAGAAAAATATGTATCTATGCAGGCCCAAACACTGAATCGCTGTAAGCAGAATATTATGGGCATCTACACAGTGAGCGCCAATGCTCAGCGTGTGCCAAAAATGTCAACGCGCCTGTATTGCGGCTTAGTAAACAGAGCCATTAATGTGTCTGACATGGTTCAGAGAGTTATTCTGTCTTCACCAGTGCTTTGTCACCCTCCTGTCTCCATGCATATCTCCCTGTCCCTCATCCACCCGATTCTTCCTGTCTCTTACCTATCCACCCCCATCCTGTTAGACTGTTAGTGAAATGCTTTGATGTTTCACTTATATATACTGTCATCTAACAACATTTGCTTATTTCCGATCTGACGAAGAAGGGCAACCTTCAAAAGCTAATCAAGAAATGTATTAAGTTATGTCCAATAAAAAAGGTATCATCTTATTTTCTTTTCCATGTTTTATTTTGTTTGATTTCTATTGTTCACCAGTGAAGAAACAAGGCAGTTGCACTGGATCCTAGCAGTTACTGCGTGCTAATGAGTACGTTAACGTATGATCTGCATAAAACATGCCCTCAAAAAGAAAAGCATAAACGTGCTGAAAACCATGCTAATTCTAAATCCTAATGCCCATTTAGTAAACATAGCCCAAAATTAGATTGTGAGCCCTCCAGGGACAGGGAAATATCTAGTATATCTGCATGTAACTAACTCACTTTGAAAATACTAGTGAAAAAGGTGTGAGCAAACTGTACATGACAGACCTCATCGACCTACCAACCAGAAACACCACAAAATCTGCACGATCATACCTAAACCTCCACTACCCAAGCAGCAAAGGACTCAAATACAAATCCACCTATGCATCCAGCTTTTCCTACTTAAGAGCACAGCTATGGAACGCACTACCAAAAGCAGTAAAAACTACGCCTGACCACCTAAATTTCTGGAAAGCACTAAAGACAGACCTGTTCAGAAGAGCATACCCCAACGACTCAACATAAAATACCTGAACACTTGTGACACAATATAACCAAAGACCGTAACGCAGTGGCGTAGCCAGAAGTCAATTTTTGGGTGGGCCAACAGGTTGGATGGGTGGGCACTAGACAGTGGTTTGCTGGTAAATGTTTAACAACAGGCTCTCTGCCCGGTCCACCTCTGCGCCCCCCACCCCCTCAAAATTGCAGAGCTGGCTATGGCCGGGGAGAGAGCCTGGGGTGGGGGGAGGCAATGCATTACTCTCTCCAGGAAAAATAAAATTAAATGATCCCAGGTTCCAATCTAATTCATGTTTAATGTGGGATAAAATGCCATAAATAAGTAAATAAATATAAACTTTTAATGTTGAGCACTTGATTCTCAAAGTGGACATATTCCAAACACTATAATGAAAATAAAATGATTTTTTTCTACCTTTGTTGTCTGGTGACTTTGTTTTTCTGATCATGCTGGCCCAGTATCTGATTCTGCTGCTATCTGTCCTCTTAACTCCGTTTCCAGGGCTTCCTTTCCACTTATTTCTTTACTTTCCTCCTTTCTTCTTCATTTCTTGCTCTACATCCGTAAGTAAAAGCTGGGTCCTCCGCAGACTTGACTGTCCAGTGGATCCAGCTTCTGCCTATTTTCTCAATCCATGTGCAGTTTTTCTCTTATCTTCCTTTTCCCTCATATCATCTCCTTCCTCTCTCTTCCCTCCCCTCCATCCATGTCAGCATTTCTTCTCTCTCCCTTCCCCTCCATCCATGTGCATCTCCTTCCTCTCTCTTCCCTCCCCTCCATCCATGTCAGCATTTCTTCTCTCTCCCTTCCCCTCCATCCATGTGCATCTCCTTCCTCTGTCTTTCTCCCCTCCATCCATGTTCAGAATTTCTTCTTTCTCCCCTCCATCCATGTGCATCTCCTTCCTCTGTCTTCCCTCCCCTCCATCCATGTTCAGAATTTCTTCTTTCTCCCCTCCATCCATGTGCATCTCCTTCCTCTGTCTTCCCTCCCCTCCATCCATGTTCAGAATTTCTTCTTTCTCCCCTCCATCCATGTGCATCTCCTTCCTCTGTCTTCCCTCCCCTCCATCCATGTTCAGAATTTCTTCTTTCTCCCCTCCATCCATGTGCATCTCCTTCCTGTCTTCCCTTCCTTCACCTCCATCCATGTCCAACAATTATCTCCCTGCCCTACCCTCCATCCACCCATGTCCAGGAACCCTCCTCTCTCCACTGCCCTCCCCTCCATCCATGTCCAGCAACTCTCCTCTCTCCTCCATCCACCTATGTCCAGCAACTCTCCTCTCCCCTGCCCTCCCTCCATCCATCTATCCAGCAATTTCTCCTCTCTCCCCTTTGACCATCTCCCTCTCATTCCCTCTCCAGCACTCCCATTCCCCCCTCTGTCTCTCCCTTACCCAGTCTCCTAAATTCCTCCCCCATCTTTCACCCACTTCATTAGTCCCCCATACTCTGTACTCACCACCCCTCCCAGTCCCATCCTTCCCTCTGCTTACCAACAATAGAGAACGACAACGTGGATGCAGGCAGCAGCTCGGGTTGCTTGCTGTGTTTTGAGTAAACGGCGACGGCTGCGCGGGGGAGTAGAAAAAAAGATTTTCTAAATGGCTTTCTTCCTTCTCTACTCGCAGCGGCAAACTGGTGGGCAGCGGCAATAAAAGTATAAAGCAGCCAGGCTCCTCGACTCTGTCCCGTCCTTCGCTTTCACTTCCCTGCCCTCCCAGCGTCCCGCCCGAAAGGAAATGACATCAGAGGAAGGTGGGACGCTGAGAGCGCAGGGAAGTGAAAGCGAAGGACGGGACGGAGTCGAGGAGCCTGGCTGCTTTATACTTTTATTGCCGCCGCCCGCCAGTTCGCTGCTGCGAGTCTGGAGAGCTCATCATCAGCTGAGCCAGAGTGGGTGCTGTTTCTGCCCTGGACCCATGGTCGCTAAGCTGGTGCAGTGTGTGTGCGCTTGGGTGGGCGGGCCTGAGGTGAAAGGCCCACCCATAGCTACGCCCCTGCCGTAACTGACATTACCTGACTCATCCTCTCCTCTTCCTCTCTAAGTTCCCCCCAATTACCTACCATACATGTACCTCATTATACCACAATATCACTTTATATTCATTCATACCATGTATTTGTTCAGACCGGAATCGGTTAACAGTAAAATGTAAGCCACATTGAGCCTGCAAAAAGGTGGGAAAATGTGGGATACAAATGTAAGAAGAAATAAATTTAACAAACCCCCTCCCCCCAAAAACTCTTCAGTCAAAATCCAAGCTGTGTGTAGATGTGTGTGCTGTATAATCAACACTTAAGTGTCTGTATGTTAAGAGCTCTCACAAAGTGTCATTTAGCTTAGTGTAACTAAGAAGTTCAGACAGACTTCTTTAGTTTTATAGCAGTCTGGCTCTCCACTATTCTGTGATTTCACATCCTTCTTTTATGTTTCCCTTCCCTCCTTTAATTTAGTGTAATTTGCACAGGTTATTAAAATGATTTTTATAACTTCTACCATTTGTGTTCTTCTAGTCTTTTTTTTTTTTATTTTTTTATTTTTTTATTTCAGTCTCTTAACCTGATACTGTACTGAAGCATAAACCGCTTGATATTTTTATTGACTTTGCAAAAGTGAGGAGTCAGGAAACAACAGCAGGAGCTCTGTTTTATCATTTCCTAACTTGCAAATTTCCTTCCTAAGGAGACTGGGCCCACAGTGGTGGGGGATGAGTTCTCAGACCCTACGTTGATGTGTGAACTGGGAGCCTCGAAGAGGCAAGTTCTGGGGAACAATTTGTAAGTACACTGGTGCTGTCCTGTACCTGTATACTATGTGTGTGTGTGTCTGTTCTTAGCAATACGTGAGTGCTATGCTCTTTCGTCCTTTCTGAGGGGTCTGCTTTACTAACGTGCACTACGGGGGAAATTCTATATATTGTGCCTTAAAAATCAGCACGGTAAAACCATGCGGTTAACAAGATTCTATAAACTACACCAAAATTTAGGTGTAGTTTTATAGAATATGCTCACGTGTCTTTCTTGCACCTAAAATTTGGGTGCATCCATTTAGACCACACAGGCCTAAATACCTGCACCTAAGTTTGGCATAGATCAGGTGTTTTCTATAATAGTAGTGCTCATAGTTTTGTGAAACTCCCACAACCTGCCCATTCTGTCCCCCCATTTTTGACTGTGCGCATTAGAATTTATGCGCACCATGTTAAAAGACTATGCCTAGAAAGTTGTGCGAGTAAATTCTAATTAAAGCCCATTAGTGCCATTAATTGGTTAAGTACCAATTATGGATGCTGATTGGCTTGTTTAAGTTCTGCAGGCGCCATATATAGAATTTGGGGGTAAGTATGTGAATTGATTCATGTAACAGTTAATGTGCTGGCATGACTGCATGCGCTAATTCCTGCATTGACATCATAGCATGTAATGGGGAAGGGAATGTGCATGGAGTGACCATGCCTTAACTGCACAGATGCAATTATCCTTACCACCTCCTAAGTAGGAGCTGATATCTGTGCCGGGAATATGTTTACCAGATAGTAAAGAACTTCTTTTTTTTTCTTTGAGAACATGCTGGGAATGCCCTCAATAATTCTCACAGAGCCTTTGCGCTTACCGCACTTGGAGTACCTTACGGATTTAGTGCGTGCTAACGATTAGCGTGTGTTAAATGTCATCCAGCTCATTGTATACCTGTGGGCTGCATGGCTCTTAATGGACACTAGTTTGTTAGCGTGTTCTAAATCTGTTAGGGGGGAGGGGGAAGGGAAATGGGACTTGCAAAATACCACAGAAAGGTGGTATATCAACTACATTCAAAGCGGTTTACATATATACAGGTACTTATTTTGCACCTGGGGCAATGGAGGGTTAAGTGACTTGCCCAGACTCACAAGGAGCTGCAGTGGGAATCGAACCCAGTTCCCCAGGATCAAAGTCTGCTGCACTAACCACTTGGCTACTCTTCCACATCTTGGTAAAATGATCCCTACATTTTTTTGCATCTAATGTGTAATCGCAAAATTTCACCCCATTTTAACAAGAGGCACCCTTAGCTGTCTAGGAGATTATTCATGAAGGCTTTCTCTTTCTGAATAATCATTAGTTCTGAACACTGTTTTATGCTAGTCCATTAAGGTGCTCATTTTCAAAGCATATAGACTTACAAAGTTACATAGAAGCGTAATTTCAAAGCACTTAGACTTAACAAAGTTCCATAGGTTACTATGGGCCCCTTTTACGAAGCTGCGGCAAAAGGGGGCCGGTGCTGGCTGGTAAAAGGGAACTCTTGTTTTCCTACAGAAAATGGCCAGGTGGCAAGTAAAGCACCTGCCACGCGGCCATTTCAGGGGGGGGGGGGGGCGAGCCCTTACCGCTACCCATTGAGGTGGCAGTAAGGGTTCCTGCGTTTACCCGGTAGTAACTGGGCAGCACATGGCGCTGCCCGATTACCACTGGGTACACGCTAGCGCTACAAAAATAAATACATTTTTGTAGCGCCGGAAATGACGGCGTTCTAGGGGTGGGAAGTACCGCCGGGCTGCTGTGGTAACCCAGCGGTACTTCCTGCATAGCGAGCAGTAAGCCTGCATTGGGCTTACTGCCGCTTAGTAAAAGGAGCCCTATGTAACTGTGTAAGTCTAAGTGCTTTGAAAATGAGCCCCATAGAGGCATATTTTCAAAACACTTAGCCTTCCAAAGTGCCATAGAAACCTGTGGAACTTTGGAAGGCTAAGTGCTTTGAAAATATGCCTCATAGTAACCTATGTACCTTGTAAGTCTATGTGTTTTGAAAATGAGCCTCCACATTAGTGGTCTTCTCTAATTTTTAAGTTGGGGCCACTTTGGATGCATATGAGCTGAAGGAGAGCCACCAAATGTCTTCCCATGCAAGACTACAACACTGCTGACTAGTTTGTGTCAAATGACATCCACCCTCCCTATCACCCCTCCTTAAACTATATATTGGGTGTATCCTCAAGGAAGTGCTCATTTCCAAATGCATTCTCTTCATCTGTTGAGAAATGCCATGTCCTTTTAAGCATGCAGCTCTTCCCCTCATCCACTTCCCCCACTGAGTTGTGAACTTGGGTAGAGAGACAGAGTAGTAGGGAAAAAAATCAGAATGAGGAGGGCTGTCCTAGAAGTCTCCAGGGGCTACCATTAGCCCCCCCCCCCCCCCCCCCAGACCTTGCATTGAAGAACACTGCATCAAATTATATCCATTAATGGGCTGTTTGAGCTGGGGGGTTGGAATGTGACGTGAAACAAAGCACATTAAAAAGTTTTTCTATTTTAAGCCTGTTTTTTTTTTTAAAGAAATATCCTCATTGAGGGACCATTCCAGTGCATAATGATATAGCATGATTAAATGGGCTAGATGGAAATATTCCATTTATTGTACCAAAATGTTTTTGTGTTAATGTGTGGTCTTACATGTATTCCTCATAGACCATACAGCTTTTAGTCTTGATATCTAAGACACAGAAAACCCCTGTCATATGAAAGGGTACCATTCAGTATACCTCATGGATTCAAGTACTATACAAAATTATAGCATAGTAAAACATGAGAGTAAAATTCTCCATATTGTCAGAGAAAACCTCAGTATGAGAAACATTCAATGAAAAAAAAAAGTCTTCCAAGATCCATAAAATTAAAATAATGAAAATACAAGGAAAAAGAATCTTTTTTTTTTTTTTTTTTTTCCATCTAATTCAGACCACAGCTTGGAAGAAGTGGAAGAAACTGTAACTCAGTGTTAAGGAAAGTAGATCAAAAAGATCATACAAACCCACAGCATTATTTAATCCAACCTCGGGGCATGGATAGAAGTTCTTTCATATAGTATTATCTTCTGTATTCTGTAAAAATGACTCCAGATGGGCAGGTAATAAAAACCAAACCATGACCTGACCTGCTCTTAATACATTTCCATGGAAATTTAAAAAAGAAACGGAAATGTAACACCAGTACCCTGGGACTTTTAATACTAGAAATTTCCTCCTTTGAAAAAGACATTGGGAAAATCATTTATTTTATGCTCATAGAAAGTAATCTGTCTAAACTTGAACAGTGATAAAGATACTGACACAGTTGCTTTGAGCTTCCTCCACAGAGGATTCTTTAATAAACCTATCACATTTAAATGCCCTGTGGATGATAGAATATCAAAACCTACCTCTTTGCTGCCCATCCTTGCTTGTGTGTTTATGAGGAGATCCCCCTCTGGTTTATGGTCTGAATATTTCTCAACCTTTTTTAATACTTATTGGATTGTTTCTTGGATATTTCATCACATAAGGTTTGTTTCATTTCAAAATGAGGGATCCTTTAAGCTGCAGTAAGCACCAACACATACTTACCGCAGCTTAAAATGCCTTACCGCGGGGCTATTAATTTAAGAAAAAGAAAGTGCAGCTATTTTTACCCATATGGGAATGATACATTTAAGCACATGCTAAGGCCACTTTTTATTGCAGTTTGTTAAAAGGACCCCTCAATTTGATGTAACTAATTTGAAAAAATAAATTAATAAAAATACACCTTAGGTCTGGAAGAGAAATGGAAGATATTTTACGATTTTAAAGTTTTAGCAAACAGTGATGAATTATCTTTTATTAATACTAAATTAACTTCTAACTTATCAATCTCCTTCATCATTTCAGTGATCTGTTTTTCCTGGGAGGTTCTTGTACGCTGCCTCTCCAGAAAGTATACCTGGTGATCTTATGATTGTAGACTCCATCTGGGTCATCATTGTCCATCGTTCCAATTAGAAATCTTTGAAGGAGAAATAGGCAAATCTCTTTGCCCTCTAAAGCCAGTAAAATTAATTGGTTTCACAGGTAAAACCAGAGGAGAATCCCATCCAGTCAACATCAACCCCAATTGTCATACTAACTTCAGTAGGAGTAATTGAGTCAATTTCAGAATTTTCCTGTCTTCCCCCACATATCAAAAGTCTGGAGAATGTGACGAGTTCTGACTACCTTCCACTGTCGGCACCACTACTTTGAAGGTATTGCAGGTGGACAGAATGTCAGAGTCCCTTCAGGCGGTAAGGATACTGACAGACCCAGAACTGGGTGGAACAGAATGTCCAGAGCCAGCCAGAGATGGTAAAGATGAGGGAGTAGCTAACAATAAAATTGTTCATTCCTTCCCCCCCCCCCCCCCCACCTCCTATGAAGAAACTGCAGTAATGGGGTTTTGGGGTTTTAATCTTCTGTTTATCCATTCCAAACAGAAACCGTCACAACTTTTTTTTCTTTATTAGCTTTTATTAGAAAATATACCATAACAAAAATTTCCACATATGAAAGCCTGATATCACATATCAAATCTACACAGCCATAGAGCAATTTAAACATACTACAACGAACCTCAACTTCAACCCCCTAACCAAATCCCCCCCCCTCCCTTTATAACAGACCAAGAGAGGGATCTGGACAGGAGGACCATGTCACATAAGTGTCCCATATTTGCTGATACGCTAGGATATGACCAGTTTGTTTGGCTGTCAGTTTAGACATCAAATGAATGTGATCTAATTTGCAGACTACCACTGCAAGGCCTGGCAATGTACTCTGCCGCCAAGCCGCAGCTAGAACCAGCTTACTGGCCACAAAAACAAATGTAGCCAAGTGATGAGTGTGTGGCTTGACTCCTCTCGGTTTAACATGAAGAAGGCAATGTTCCATTTTCATAGGATATGAAAGCTTGGTGATACTGTGTACCAATCGCAGAACATCAGTCCAAAATTTCTGAGCCTTGGGGCATGTCCACCAGATATGATACATATCCCCTACTTCTTCACACTGGCGCCAGCACAAAGCCGACACTGAAGGGAACATTTTATGCAACCTGTGAGGGGTGTAATACCAATTATACAAGATTTTATATCCATTTTCCATTAAAGCACTGGAAACAGAAACTTTAAGCAATAATTTGAAAACCCCTTCCCATTGCGGGAACTCATAGGACACTCCCATAGCTTGCTCCCACTTAGTTAAATAGTACAAAACTGGCCTACTGTGTGAGAGTAGAGCTCTATATAGCCTAGATATTCCACCTCTTCCTCCCCCACTCGCCATGGCTTGTTCTAAAAGAGTTTCATTTAAACTCAGGTCCACCCTAGCCTTTCTCAAGATAAAATCCCGTATTTGGTGATACTGAAAAGAATGGGAGACAGGAATCCCATACTCCTCCTGTATATGCTGGAAAGAAACCACCTCCCCCTCTTCCCAAATCTGTCCCAATTCGCATAATCCCAGGTTTTCCCACCTCTTAAACCTCCCTGACTCCTTTCCAGGTGTAAACTGCGGTGCAAAGCGAATAAACATATTCGAAAAATATTTACGGTTCGGGAAAAACCTACGCCTTACATCTCTCCAAACCGACAAGGGCCGTTGCAACAATGGGGGCATATCTTTAAGTATCGTTCCCAAGTGTTTATCTGGTAGCCACAGAACCGCAGCTAGTGGAAGGGGATCCAACCAAGTTTGTTCCACCTGTTCCCATAGTTTGCCTGTTTGTTGCATCCATTCCACTAAAATGCGAAGGTGGGAAGCCTGATGATAAGCCCAAAACCAGGGAACACCCATCCCGCCCATCGCACGCGATTGGTACATCACCTCTCTACGGACCAGCGGGGGTCTCCTCTTCCAGAAAAAGGGAAAAAACTCTCCGCCTCAATCCTCTAAAGAACTTAGCTGGCATCAAGATCGGGAGCGCCATAAATAAGTACAACAGCTTGGGAAGCAAAATCATTTTGACCGCTGCAGTACGGCCCAGCCATGAAACCGTCAGGCCCTCCCAGCGTTCAAGTTCTAGAAAGAGCTCCCTGAGCTTCCTTGGGAAATTTGTGGCATAAAGATCCACAGGTTTTTTTCGTTAAAGTTACCCCAAGATATTTAATACCTGAGGTTGCCCACTTGAATGGATAATCCCTCTTTAAGTTAACCACCTGGTCCTCTGGTATCGACACATTCAGAGCCTCTGACTTATTCAGATTAATTTTAAAACCTGATAGTTTGCCATATTCACTAAGAACTACAGTCAAAGCAGGGAAGGAGATCGTCGGATCCGATAAAGTTAACAAGAGATCATCCGCAAACAAAAGCAATTTTGTTTCAAGCTCTCCGCTCCTGATACCCTGAATGTCTGAGTGAGTGCGAATGTACTCTGCCAACGGCTCAACCACTAAGGCAAAAAGAAGGGGCGAGAGAGCACAACCCTGCCTCGTGCCACGAAACAGAGGAATGAGGACGATCTTCCACCAGTGACACGAACTGAAGCACACGGGGGTCTGTAAATGAGAAGGAGCCATCTATTCTAGCCCGCTGTGACACCGCAAACATGTAAGGCCAATGCACGCGATCAAACGCCTTTTCCGCATCTAATGATAAAATACATAAAGGCACCTGTGCAGACTCAGCATGGTACATAAGATGTAAGGCTCAGCGTATGTTGTCAAAGGTTTGACGTCCATGAATAAAACCCGCCTGATCCTCATGAATCAACATAGGTAAGTAGTGCTGCAAGCGAGTGTCTATGATCTTTGTAAAAATTTTATAATCCACCTCTAAAAGGGAGATTGGGCGATTGGAACTACATAACTGTGAATCTTTGCCAGGTTTTAGTACAACTGTAATGGTCGTTAAATTCCAGGATGGAGGAATATCCTGACCCTCAGTAAAGGAACGAAAGACCCGCAAAAGCACGGGGGCCAACAACCTACCAAAGACCTTATAAAACTTGTTAGTGAAGCCATCCAGCCCTAGCGCCTTTGCCGGTGCCAGAGCTCGTATAGCCTGAAGAATTTCATCTAGCTCAACATAGTCACAACTTTTAAGGTAGACTAAAGTAGTAGCAAACAGGAAATATTCCTTCAAAAAGGATTTGTGGTTCCTCCAGGTTCCAAAGGAGCTACACTTCCCTTTGGTCATGCCCCTTTGGTTGCACGTCAGGGCTGCGTCCCAAGGCTGTCCCTGATTTATGAAGCTCCTAGGGCACACATGGATGATGTCCATGTCAGCATGTGGGTACAGTCATGATGATTTCAAACTGCTTCATTCCACAGGCCTTGGTGCAGTTGGCACAGAACGCATCTTCTCTAACCTCCACTTATACCTCTTCAATATGTTTTTTATGTTTCAACAGTTTTTATTGATGACATATCACATACAACCACAGAAGCATAATAAATTTACAAACAGTACAAATCAACGGTCACCGAATGAGCAAGAAAATTATGAAACAAATTCGTCATCAAACTTTCCAGAAGGTTGCATCAAAGTTTCCCTTCCAATCCCCCCCCCCCCCAAAAAAAAAAAAACAGCCCCTGGACAAATCTGAGGTGCGTACCTCTTTAATATGTTTAACAAAACTACACAATTGCCTCGGGTTTGGTTAATATTTCCTGAATGTTTGATTTCCTAATTTTATAAAGGAAATCCGAAATAATGAGCCAGTCCTAGCTTGGACTTCTTAATGAAAGTTTATTGCATTATTGGGCTATTAAGTAACCAAGTACAATATAGCAGCTGTTCCATTTCACTGATGATTAGAAAGAAACTCTATCTCTGTCATTGTGCAAAACTCTGAAAAGCAATCCAAGCTAGCTTAAATTCTAATTTCATTAATTGGAAGCATGCTCAATCTACGGAGCCATATACTAGGTGCCTGCCCAAGATTAATGCTAATGGATTACAAAGAGAATTTGCCTACACAATGCTCCAAAGTTGGTTGTCATATGGGTTGCTTGGCTCTTTTAGAAACAGGATGGAAATCTGCTGCCATAAGCCCTTATTCACAAGTACCAGGGTATTTTTCCCCTTTTTACATAAAAACAAAATGTAGTCTAGTCACTGCAAACACCAGTCTTCAGCCAGGGGTCATACTTCAGTAACCCTGCAGTGGTTAACCTAAATATGGTGGGCTCAAAATATTAGCCCCAGATCCAGGAGGCTGGCATGTTTTGTGTCAAGCACAGATAGATCGTAAAGATATGTTGCTGTTTAGTGTCTATGCTCCTAACCAATTGGACAACAAATTTTACAGAAACTTGACATCCCTTTTTATTCATAGGGGAAATATGCCAATTTTAATGGGAGGGGGTTTAAATATGGCTTGGGACCCAGAAATGGATAAGTCATTCCCTTCAGAAAGAGGTGGAACTTGGAATGCTAAAGGTTTACCTAATATGTGCCAACTCTTGGGTTCGATTGACACTGTTGATCATGCTTATAGAAACACAAACCATATTAAATGAATTGATCCACCAAAGGACACTTAAGTCCCAAGGCTTTTATAAATTCTACCTATACAACATGGAAATAAAGAGGGTAAACTTCTTGCCCTTCTGGT
Source organism: Microcaecilia unicolor (assembly GCF_901765095.1). Taxonomy (NCBI): domain Eukaryota; kingdom Metazoa; phylum Chordata; class Amphibia; order Gymnophiona; family Siphonopidae; genus Microcaecilia; species Microcaecilia unicolor. Next base: position 147,733,115 of record NC_044039.1, on the reverse strand, counting down.
AGCTAGTAAAACAGGGCCAAAAAAGATCTTAACATTAAAAGCTCCAGATGGGACAAGGGATATGTAATATTTTCTGTGATTATTACAAAAAGTTATATGCCCCCCCCCCCCCAACAGAAGAAGGGTTACAAGGCCATATTTATTTAGATAGCTTAGAACTCTCACTTATTACAGTCGAAGATAGTGCCATGTTAAGTTCCCCAATTAAACCGGAGGAGGTAGAATGGGCAATTCAGCAAAGTTCTTTGTTGAAGACACCTGGACCAGATGATTTTCGTGCCGAATTTTACAAGTTATTAAGCAAAGAGGAGGTTGGCACCCTTGCTAATAAATTTAATGCAGTAGTGGATAGGGAATCTTTGTCTGAAAATCTTAATCTGTCACAAAATCATAGTCCTACCAAAGCCAGTCCGTGGCCCTAATATTCCAGAATCATATTGCCCAATATCCCTCTTGAATTATGAGGTAAAGCTCATGGTGAAAGTCATAGCCATTCGATTGGCACGGTGTTGCTCTCTGTTGTCCATGACTTACAAGTAGGTTTTGTAAAGGATAGGACAATAGGTAAAAATATGAGGACAATTCTGACATCACTGGAATATAGGGATTGATCTCAACAAACATCATTGTTAATCAGCTTCTACGCGTTTAATCAGCTGCACTGGGAACTTGTTTGCCACTCTAGACAAATATGGCATTACCAATCACGTTATATCTATGGTCAAAGCTCTGTACACTTCACCACAGGCTATTATAATGATAAATGTCCTGAGATTGGCTATTATCCCCATGTGCCGTGGGACATGACAAGGATGCCCTTTGTCACCCATTTGTTCTCACTTTGGATCCTTTAATACAGGAGATCCAGTCTAACCCAGAAATTTAAGATTTCCATATAGGAACCCAGATTTTTAAAATAACAGCCTTTGCTGATGATATCCTAGTGCTCTTGACCAACCCACAACGATCCCTAGACATTCCTTTGGAAAGTATTAAAGAATATGGAGACTATGCAGGTTTTGGGCTGAATTTAATGAAGTTGGAAACCTTGCCGTCCGATTTGGTGAAAAGAAATTGGGGCGGGATGTTTCCTTTACAATGGTCACCCCATTTGTTCTAATATCTGGGCATTCAATTAACTACTTCCACCACTGAACTCTATTGTCTAAATTTTGTTAACTTATTAGCTACTACGGAGCGACAACTGACTAGGTGGGGGGGCTTGCCACTATTATTGACAGAATAAGTCTTAATTGTATGATAATCTTTCTCAAGTGGTTTTATATGCTGCAAACATTGCCACTGAGATTAATCAAAAAGATCTGAGATGCATTAACTCTGTTATTTAAATTTTGACGGGCGAAACAGAAACCTAAACTGAAATTTTCATTCCTTTTAAGCAACTGGATGCAGGGTGGAATAGATCTCCCTAATTTGCATTTATATAGTAATGCATGTTTGTTGAGGCATATTAGGGATTGGCTCTTTCAAAGTCCATGATAGACTTCATTAGACTTGGAAATGGCTTATTATTCTACATAGTAGCATAGTAAATGACGACAGATAAAGACCTGTATGGTCCATCCAGTCTGCCCAACAAAATAAACTCATTTTACATGGTTTGTGATACTTTATATGTATACCCGAGTTTGATTTGTCCTTGCCTTTCTCAGGGCACAGACCGTAGAAGTCTGCCTAGTACTGTTTTTACTAAGTTCTGAAGCTAACATTGAAGCCCCTTAAAATTCACACTCCAGCCCATCCCTATCTATTTAGTCACGATCAGGGCGTAGACCATAGAAGTCTGCCCAGCTCCCGTTTTGTTTCCAATTACCGGCGTCGCCACCCAATCTCCACTAAGATTCCACGGAACCATTCCTTCTGAACAGGATTCCTTTGTGTTTATCCCACGCATGTTTGAATTCTATTACCGTTTTCATCTCCACCACCTCCCGCGGGAGGGCATTCCACATATCCACCACCCTCTCCATGAAAATATACTTCCTGACATTAGTCCTGAGTCTGCCCCCTTTCAACCTCAATTCATGTCCTCTAGTTCTACCGCCTTCGCATCTCCGGAAAAGGTTCATTTGCGGATTAATACCTTTCAAGTATTTGAACGTCTGTATCATATCACCCCTGTTTCTCCTTTCCTCCAAGGTATACATGTTCAGGTCAGCAAGTCTCTCCTCGTACAGTTTGCAACGCAAATCCCATACCATTTTCGTAGCTTTTCTTTGTACTGCTTCCAGTCTTTTTACATCTTTAGCAAGATACGGCCTCCAAAACTGAACACAATACTCCAAGTGGGGCCTCACCAACGACTTTTTTTCTGCTGGTTATGCCCCTCTCTATGCAGCCTAGCATCCTTCTGGCCACGGCTGTCGCCTTTTCGCATTGTTTCTTCACCTTCAGATCCTCCGACACCAACACCCTAAGGTCTATCTCCTGAGTCGAGCTTACTAATCTCTCCCCTTCTATCTGGTATCTCTCTTTTGGGTTTCTGCACCCCAAGTGCATCACTCTACACTTCTTGGCATTAAATTTTAACTATCACTACTAAATCTCAGAATCAAAAATAAACCTTTTCTATTATCTCTATACACAGATTAACAAATCAAAGTTATATTGTACATTTTAAATATTAATGTGCTCAGTTCATACCCATTCCAACCATTATATCCCAAAAGGAATATGCGGTAATGTCACTGAGGAACCATCATAGCACATTAAATGTTCTGTTTCTTTATATAGTGTATGTACATACAGCTGAGTCAGGCTGAATCTCACTCAATATTGACAGGTCAATTCTAGGTACAATGTAAAGCATGTATATTTCAAGCATATAACCCCTTCTAATTATTACAATGTAGTAAAGATACTAAGTTCTTACCCAGACTGCATGTAAAATAGATTAAACACTCACTATGCATGAACCATTTGTTATATACAGTTCAATCCTAGGAAACAGATTGCTTAGAGGAAGTTAGAATAAATGTGACATCCTGCATATGTACTTCCCTTTGGGTTAAGGAGTGCTTGTGCTCATTTCCCCATTATTAATTGTATCTTAACTCTGTTATGGCAATGCCAGAGCGGATTATTGTAAGCCACATTGAGCCTGCAAATAGGTGGGAAAATGTGGGATACAAATATAACAAATAAATAAATAATTGGTAGTGAGGGGTAAGGCAAAGCTGTAACATAGAGATGAATTAGAAAGTAAGGTGATTGATTTGAAGAAAGTTGCATGTGAGGTCAGAGAGATGGTTAAATACTATCTCAGCTAGGGTAGGACAGGGGCGTATCTGCGTGGGGCCACAGGGGCCTGGGCCCCCGCAGATTTCGCTCTGGACCCCCCCCTACCGCCGTCAACCCTCCCCCGCCATCACCTACCCCTGCCGAGGGTCCGCTTCCTCCTGCCTGCCGGTGCCTTTTACTTCAGATGGCGGGGGACCCCAACTCCCGCCAGCCCAGCCGAGGTCTTGTTTAAGTTTTCTTCCTCGTGCTGTGCTGTTAAAAGCTGCATTCCTTCCCTTCCAGTTTCGGATGGAGTCTGACGTCGCAGCACGTTGATGTCCTGCAAGTACAATGTGCTGCGACGTCAGACTCCGTCCGAAACTGGAAGGGAAGGGATGCAGCTTTTAACAGCACAGCACGAGGAAGAAAACTTAAACAAGACCTCGGCTGGGCTGGCGGGGGTTGGATCCCCCGCTAGCTGAAGTAAAAGGCAAAGTATGTTTGTTGTTCCTGTTTACATGATGCTTAGTACTTGACAGTATTAATTTGCAATCTTTTGTCTGATTTTTATTTAAGGACACCTGATCTTCTACGGTCTCTTTTGCAAGCTCACTATCAGGATACCCTATCGTCCCTGTTTTGGTGATATCTTTGAAAGAGTAACATCTGATAACTTAACCCGAACCATGCGCTTTTGAGCGATTGTCGGCCTTCCCCCATTTCTAATTTAAAAGCTGCTCTATCTCCTTTTTAGATTTCAACGGTTTTTATTGATGACAAAATTCAAAAATACAACTTCACAAAGGCACATACAAAACAGCTGTATCAAAAACATCACCGGTATACATCCACAGTAATGGTCATCAAATTTATATATTAAAATCCCTCCCCCTTCCAACTATTTATTACACCCTTTCCCCTCCCCCCTTATCCCCCTTTGATTGATGACCTAACCAAAGAAATCACATATTGCAAGTTTCGAATATACATTACTTTAGGCTTGAATTCGTATCCAAATAAACCTCTTATTACTTGTATTCATCAAACTTTTCCTCCCCGTCTCCTCCCCCCCCACCCTCCCCCTTTCCCCATTGAAACAATGTGTTTTGAACGATTCAATCAATCAAACCATATCAACAATCATAACTATACAAGAACACGTGCACTCAACTCAGTCCTATCTTCAATCTCCCAGCTCCCATCCCACCTTATCAGTCGTCCAAAAGCTGAACAATTAGTGAGCATAGTGTGGGCTCCAAGGAACCATTAGTCCATATAGAGATGTACCTACAGCTCCCAGCAATACATCTCTACTTTATGGTATATCCGATGAAGTTTTCACTTAACCTCCTTTGCATTCTCTATTATTCCCTTTCCCTCCCTCCCACTCCCATCCAGTCGCCATCTTTCAACAACAATCTTCAACCACAGACAGATACAAGTCCAAGACACACAGACGAGAAAGAGAAAAAAAAAAAAAAAAAATTTATTATTAATGGGGGTATTTATATATACAGATATCCATCATAGTGGGGGGGGGGGGGGGGGGGGGAGAAGAGGAAGACAGCGATCCTAAAACAATGGGGGGCCCCATCCCCCCAACCTATATAAATCACTGATCTCCCTGGAGTGTCCTCTCTTTAAATCCTACAGTCCTCAACCCGCATTTAGCAGCAGACTTCTCGCTCTGTGTGGTAGGGAGTCCACATATACTCCCCATACTTCATGGAATTGCTTCAGCCTCTTGGGCGTGCGTTTAGCATATCTATGTTCAAAAGCCATTAGGGCATGAAATTTATTTCTCCACACCCAAAAAGACGGTGGTTCATCTCCCACCCACACTCCTAAAATCACTTTCTTCCCCAGAACCCCTGCCTTCCGCAGCAGTAGCGTGTATGTTCTGTTCTCGAGATGATAATCTTCATAGCAATCTAACAATATGGCCCTTGGGGAAAGCACAGCCACACACCCAGTTAACTTTGCTAAGTATCCAAATATCTCCTTCCAAAAGATCTTAGTTTGAGAGCATTCCCAGAAAGAGTGAAAAAAAGAATTAGTCCCCTGTTTACATTTTTGGCATATGGGTGAATCTACTGCCCCTATTTTGAATAATCTCTCCTGTGTGAAATATGCCCTATGAATAATACGAAATTGACATTCCCTCAAGGTTGCATTAATCGAAATCTCTGGAATTCTCTTTATTAGCTTCAAAGGGCTCAGTCTCCCTGCTATTTCTGGAGTCCATCTGACGACAAGGTCCCCAAATGCCCTCTCCTTAGACTCCCTCTGTATTGCCTTATGTAACCCTGATATCGAAAGTTCCCCTTCTTGAAATTTGTCAAAGAACCCCCGTATTTTGGTTCCCAAGGACGGGACCAGGGCCCCTCTCTCCAAAGTCCTGATATAATGTCTTAATTGCAGATATGCCATCAAATCTTTATGCTCTACTTTTCCAGCCTCCAGCATAGCACCCCTTCCTCATCTATCACATGTTGTACTAGGGTAAGTCCTTTGCCTGCCCATCGAGCAAAGCTGACGTTATCATTTCCCGGTATGAAATTAACATTTCCCCTTATCGGGAGTTGGTCTGATATGTCTCCTCGTCCCCCCAGCAACTTTGTCAGAAATTTCCACGTCTCTCTCATTGCTCTGAGTAGTCTACTCTGTCTTAGCCTATTCGGCAAGGATGCTTGCGGGCAGTGTAATAATGAGTTGAAGTGCCATGGGGAATAGTATGCAGCCTCAAACTCCCTAGGCGTGTACTTTTCCTCTCCCAAGATCCAATCCCCTAGATGTCGGAATAAGCATGCATAGTTATATAAGGATAGATCTGGAATACCTGCTCCACCATACTTCCACGCTCCTATCAAATATTTAAACTGCATGCGTGGTTTTTTCCCCGCCCAACAGAACTGCGAGATCAGCCTCTGGAATTTTTTCAGATCCTTCTTCAGTATTTTAAAAGGTAGCAATTGTATAATGTATAGCCATTTCGGAAACAGCACCATATTGAACAACTGAACTCTGCCATATAATGAAATAGGTAGCTGCTGCCAAGATGCTAAAGTCCGTCTGCAGTGTTCCAATAGGGTATCTATATTTATTCTATATAAATTCCAAGTGCACCTCGATAGTTGAATTCCCAGATATCTAAACGAGTTATATTCCCACTTCACTGGAAAAGATCCTAGCCAACCCGCTCTCATGGCGTGTTCCGTAGGCATGGCAATAGATTTATCTAAATTCAATTTGAATCCAGAGTATTCGCCATATTCCTCGAAACACTCCATCAACGCCGGAAAGGATACCCGGGGATCCACCACATGCACTAATAAGTCATCAGCAAATGCAGAGATTTTGAACACCTGCTTCCCTATCTCCACTCCCTTAATTTCTGCATTGCTCATAATTTCTCTAAGCAGAGGGTCCATCGTTAGTATAAAAAGCATAGGTGACAAGGGACACCCCTGTCTAGTCCCACGGTATATATTAAATTCGGGCGACAGTATTCCATTCACCTGAATCCTAGCTTTGGGAGATCTATATAGCACTTTCAGGGCGTCCAAAAAGAATCCCGAAAAGCCATATCTCGTAAGAACCGTGAACATAAATCCCCAATGTACACGGTCAAACGCTTTCTCAGCGTCAAAGCTGACCAATAAAGATGGCGTTTTCGCTGTTTCCACATATTCCATGGACAGCATTATTTGTCTCATATTATGTGCTACAGTGCGGCCTGCCACAAAACCCACTTGCTGCTCCAAGATCAGCTGAGGCAGCACCTTAGCCAGTCTGTTGGCCAAAATCTTCGCATATAATTTCATTTCAACGTTTAACAACGAAATTGGCCTATATGATGATGGCCTTTTGGGGTCTCTCCCTGATTTTAATAGCAACACTATCTGGGCCAACTGAAGTGATTGCGGTATATTGCCGTCTATCACAAATTGCTTGAAATATGCTTGTAGTGTCTGCAAAATCAAGGGAGATAGCAATTTATAAAATTCTGCTCTAAAACCGTCTGGCCCTGGCGCCTTGTAGAGCGCACTTTGCTTAACGGCTAATTCTACCTCTTCTATTGTGATCTCTCCATTCAGTTTGCTAGCCTCCCTCTCTCCTAACTCTGGCAGAGTTAAATTATCCAAATACATGTTTCCATCCATGGGTTCCTCAAGGGTCCTGCCATACAATTGTTGGTAATATCTACTGAACACTTCAGCTATTTCCTTGTCAGTTCTCACCAGTTCCCCTTTTGCTTTCTCTATGTGAGTAATAATCCTGGAGCCTCCTGCCTGCCTTATCAACCTCGACATAAGTTTACCCGCCTTATTACTATGCAAAAAGAGCTGATATTGATAATATTTGATGGATTTCATTGTCCTTTCATGAAGGAGCTCATTTAAGCTAGTCTGGAGCGTCAATAGTAGAGCACGATTCCCGGAGGTAGGATATCTCCCATATTGAATTCTAGTGGCCCTCACCTGTTTTTCTAGACGTATGATTTCCCTATCTCGCAGTTTCTTTTGGAAAGAGCAGTACGCTATTGTCTCCCCTCTTAATACCGCTTTTGCTGCTTCCCAATATAGTATCGGTTGTTGTTTATGTTCTTCGTTGTGGTATTGATATTCTTCCCATTTTTTTAAAATATGCTCTCTAAAATGGGGGTCTCGATATAATTTCAGCGGAAAGCGCCATACATATTGCTGATCTTTGCTCTCTCCAAATTCTAATGTATACCATACAAATGCATGGTCCGATATGCTATATGGCCCAATCCCCGCCTCCCCTACCCGTGAGAACATCTCTCTAGATATCAACCAATAGTCTATTCTAGACTGTGTACCATGTGCTCTAGATAAATGTGTGTAATCCCGTTCAGTTGGATGTAAAATCCTCCATACATCTATCAGTTCTAGTCTAGTGCAGAACAGTGCAATACCTTTGTCTGGATTATTACTGACCTTTAGGGGTTCCCTGGATTTATCCTGAGTGGGATCGTGCACCATGTTGAAATCTCCTCCCATTATCAGTGGCATTTCCCCTAAACTTGTAATCTTACCAGTTAATCCTCTCACCCATTTTTGGCTGTATGTATTGGGTCCATATATATTGCAGAGCAATACAGGCAATTTATTGAGTAATACTTGCAGTATCAAATATCTGCCTTGTGGATCTTTCCACGTCTGTTGTATAACTACATCTACACCCCTCCGAATTAGTATCAGCAGTCCCGCCTTCTTTCCTATTGCTGGCACCTCTGCTACCTGACCCACCCACCAACAGCCAAATTTGAGATGTTCCACCGTCGATAGGTGGGTCTCTTGCAAAAATGCAATATCTGCCCCATGTCTATTCAAATCCCGCATTATTTTTTTCCTTTTAATTGGTGAGGACACTCCACTAATATTCCAGGAAACAAACTTTAACAGCTTCATGTTATCTCATCCATTGTGAGCTTGTCTCCATCCCATATTATTAGGGTTGGTCTAGGGCTGTCCCAGCCATCAGCCCCCGACCCCTTCCTCCTCCGCAAGTTCTCCCCCCCCATCCCCCCACAGCAGCAAGAGATACAAAACATTACAACATACAACACCTCATTACAAAAAAACGGACGACTTATTTCTCCCCCCTCCTTCCCTCCCCTCCTCCCCCTCCCAGCCCTTCCACTGTCAGGCGAGGCATGTTCAATTTTTACCCTCCCTCTCATTCCCCTTCCCTGGATCCCCCCTATATCCTTCCCCTCCCTCCCATATCTATCCATTGTGTATAATGGACAAGGCCCGTGTGAATGATCTCCCAGCCCCATCTCCCCCCCCCCCCCCCCCCCACCCTGCCTATCTAGTCCCGGTCCGCCCACCAAGGGCAAGCAGGATTCATCTGTGAGTGCCCTCTATACAGATTTATATCCAAATATCAGTGCTTCCCACCATAAACCATGTCAGCTGAATTATGCATGTCTGTTATGTAGAACCTCCCACCCCTGTTTCTTATCTTTTTCAGGTATCACCAGTATATTACATTTCTTTCTTTAACACAAGGGCATATCTCCAAAGCACCCAGCCCCCCAAAGCTCCACAGATTCCCATGGAGCCCCGGAGGCCAAGCGCCCCGAAAACACGCCTAATAGCTCTTTTTTCCTTCTCTCTCCAATTAAGTCCTCCTACCACTGTTTTCATGATGCTCTGTGCAAACTTGTATTTCCACAGTCTGTATCTCCATGCATGCTTGTGTGAGTATCCAAGGATTATATATAGAGTCTGTTTTGCAGCTTTTTGTAACCCTTTATACTCCACCCGAAAAAGGCATCTGTTCTTCCATGTTCTATATTCCTAGTCCAAAATCCACGCACATTATTATGGTTTCCCAAAACTAGTACACCATCACTGTCTTGTTTCTACTTCCTTGTCAGCATCCTCAGTTCTCAAGTTAAAGTTCCATCTATTATCTTTCAGTTTTAATTGGGTGCATTATGGCAAGCGGCTTGTACTGGCAGCATTCTCCGGCAGCCCCTGAAGGAACAACCTGGCGGATTCTGGGGTGTCGTGGAACTGCGCTTTACCCTCCTGGAACACCTTTAATCGGGCAGGGTACATTAACGCAAATTGAATATGGCGCTTATGCAGCTCTGTGCATATAGGCGCATATGCTTTCCGCATACCTGACACTCGCGTTGAAAAGTCCTGAAAACATAGTATAGTTTTGTTTTCATATTTTAGAGGCCCCTTCGTTCTGATAGCCCGCAAGATATCCACTTTGTGAGCATAGTTTAAGATTTTACAAATGACCACCCTGGGTCTGTCTTCTGGTGCCCTACGAGGCCCCAGCCTGTGTGCTCGTTCAATTCGAAGAGGCCCCACATTCTGAGATAGCCTTAAAGTATTCGTCAGCCATTCTTCCAAAAACTTACCCAGATCCGCTTCTGGGAGAGATTCGGGCAAACCTACAAGTCTCAGATTTCCCCTTCGGGATCGATTTTCCATATCATCTGCTTTGTCTTCTAAGTCTCGCATTTTACTTTGCAGTTTCTCCGTCAGCGTCTCCAGCTGTTTCATTTTGTCTTCTAAGTCTGAAACCCGCTGCGTGCACGCCGTAAACTCTCCTTTGAGCGCCTCTACGTTGCCGTCTACATTATCAAGCTTGGCGGACAAGGTTTGCAGTTTCTATATCCAGCGTAGCATCTATGGCATGGGTGACCTCCGCAACAATCTCCGCCACCCACGCGGAGCTAACCGAAGTCGGGCCTTCGCCATTGCCCGCCGCCATCTTGGGTCCGCTCTTAGATAGCTTGTCTTTATCTCTACGAGTCGCACGTGTGGTCATCAGCGCTGATCCGATCTCCCTCCGGCGCACTGGGTGTTCCTCTATCGTTCCCTTCGCTTTTTATGCGTGGGGCACTTGTTTTCAATCGTTATACAAGGCGGGGTTGGCGGCTGGGACCGGGAGCCTCACTCACCGACGTCTGCTTCTCTAGCACGACATCACGTGACCTCTGCTCTATCTCCTTTTTAAATACCGATGCCAGCAGCCTGGTCCCACCCTGGTTTGGGTGGAGCCCATCCTTTCGGAATAGGCTCCCCATTCCCCAGAATGTTGCCCAGTTCCTAACAAATCTAAAACCCTCCTCCCTGCACCATTATCTCATCCACACATTGAGACTCCGGAGCTCTGCCTGTCTCTTGGGCCCTGCGCGTGGAACTACTACTACTACTACTACTTATCATTTCTATAGCGCTACTAGACGTACGCAGCGCTGTACACTTGAACATGAAGAGACAGTCCCTGCTCGACAGAGCTTACAATCTAATTAGGACAAACAGGACAAACAAGAGATAAGGGAATATTAAAGTGAGAATGATAAAATAAGGGTTCTGAACAAGTGAACAAGAGTTAGGAGTTAAAAGCAGCATAAAAAAGGTGGGCTTTTAGCTTAGATTTGAAGACGGCCAGAGATGGAGCTTGACGATCCTGTGCATTCCTGCTTAATAGCACATATTCTGAGAAGACATTTTCTTTTGCAGGAAGGACTGTGGAAAACAGAAGAGCTAGACTGAATCCTGAGTTTGCTGATGACTTAGTATTTATCCACAGATTAAAAAATCATAATGGTGCTTCGTAAGATATATTTCTCCCCCTGTAGGGCATACAGAGCAGGTTGTATTTTGTACCCCTAAACATTTTAACAGGGCTGGATTAGGGTTCCTTGGGGCAATAAAAGTCAGCTATTGTTGGGGTTGGAAGGGTGGTGTGTGTGTGTGGGGGGGGTTATCATAGTTACTCATTGTTATTGTTTTCTATTTTGTGATTTATAAACAAGTTACACATAATATTGTTCCTGTTTATACTTTAATAAAAAGATTTAAATATAAAATCATAATTGATGAAGGCCTCTGAGATGAAAATGCTACCCTAGAAGATCTCAATTTGAGCTTTCTACCTAAGAGCCTAAATTTGGCTTCCAGAACCTCTCTCCCACATTTTCCTATGTCATTGGTACCCACATGTACCAAGACAGCCAACTCCTCCCCAGCACTATCTAAAATCCTATCTAGGTGACGCGTGAGGTCTGCCACCTTTGCACCAGGCAGGCAAGTCACCAGGCGATCCTCACGTCCACCAGCCACCCAGCTATCTATATGCCTAATGATTGAATCACCAACTACAACAGCTGTCCTAACTTTTCCCTCCTGGTCAGCACTTGGAGACATATCCTCGGTGCGAGAGGATAATACATCCCCTGGTGGGCAGGTCCTGGCTACAGGAGTACTTCCTACTTCACCAGAGTAATGCTCTCCTTCTAGGAAACCTCCCTCCTCCGGTAGCACAGGGGCTACCAGACTGGAGGTGGGACTTCTCTACAACATCCCTGTAGGTCTCGTCTATGTACCTCTCTGTCTTCCTCAGCTCCACCAAACTATCACTATTTCACAGGGACATCTAGTAGTAGATGGAATAGAGGCTTCTGGGGGAAATCTAAGGGGGATACACTTCTAATTAGTAAAATGTGTCTGGTAGCCAGGAAATGTATTTTGCAGTCATAGATGGTCACTGAGACCCCCCCCCCCCCCCCCCCCCCACACACACACACACACATACACACTTAGTGGAAATGGAGGAATCAAGTGCATCAACTCCTTGTTTGGAAGGAGCGTGGTTTTCCCAAACATAGAAAAACATTTTCTGATGGTTTCGAATAGTTATAGTCAAAATGTGACAGTTTTAAATATTTTCTAATCTGATTTGGGCCTAATCCTTATCTATTTCATTACTTTTTGTTTTTCTACCGTAATCACCGGAAGCTATAAGAAACCAGGCTGACGGTGATGATAGATTTATAGTGTGTGTGTGTGTGTGTGTGGGGGGGGGGGGTTCTGAAGGGTTAGGGGTGGTTTGGGTTGGGGAGGGGAGGGTATTATTGAATTGCATTGAATTTGATATCTGTTAAGTTTGTGGATATGAAAACTAATAAAAATATTTTAAACTTAGCCTAAATATGGCCACTAGGTGTCAGATACCGCATACAATTCAAGCTTATCCTCCTTACTTACAAGTGCACTCAATCTGCTGCCCCTCACTACCTCTCTACCCTCATCTCCCCCTACGTTCCTGCCCGTAACCTCCGCTCACATGACAAATCCCTCCTCTCAGTACCCTTCTCCACCACTGCCAACTCCAGGCTCCGCTCATTTTGCCTTGCCTCACCCTATGCCTGGAACAACCTTCCCCAATCCCTACGCCAAGCCCCCTCCCTACCCATCTTCAAATCCTTGCTTAAAGCTCACCTCTTCAATGCTGCATTCGGAACCTAACCTTTCGAACATATAGGTTGCCCCAATCTGTCTGACCTATCAGATTAACTGTACATTTGTCTTTTAGATTGTAAGCTCTTTGAGCAGGGACTGTCCTTCTATGTTAAATTGTACAGCGCTGCGTAACCCTAGTAGCGCTTTATAAATGTTAAGTAGTAGTAGCATTGCAAAATGGCTGACTATTTCCCTTCTTGCAGCATCCCCAGAAGATCTAAACCAGGTCCTCTGAGAGTGCTAGGGCTGCCCTGGAGAGGACTCCTCTCCAGGGCTGCTCTAGCACTTAGGTGTTTGACAGTGGGGGGAAAAAACAACCAGGGTCAGTTATATTTCATTAGAACAATGTTTGGCTTTTCTTTAGGGGTACGGAGGATTGGGGGTGTACTATTTTTCTGTTTTTGGAGCCAGTGGGAACCTGCTGTAGATCTGTACACTATCATGTTGATGGTGGAAGAGCTAAAGCAACTTGTGTTCTGTTTTGCATTTGTTTACTGGGTTTATCGATCACTTATTAGTTTCCAAGGTTTTGGCATTCCATACATTGCAGAAGAAACGTTCCTGAGCAGGATAATGAACCATGATGCCCCTAGGACTCAGTATGTGGGCATCCATTGGCCAGCTGTCAAGTTGTGTGTGTGTGTGGGGGGGGGGGGGGGTGGGGGGGGTTATGCAGATGCCATATAGAGGATATAACGTTTTATGGTCATTTAGATTTTGTAGATCATTTACTTATGAGGCAATATAAGTTTTGCTTCAGAGGCTCTCTGACCTCTCCATAATTGTTCATCAGATGTAGCAGCTTTTCAAAGACCCATTTGTGGTACCTTTGTGTGTTCACAACCTAGTTTTGTTTAAATAAGAGACTTATAAAAGAACACATTTATTCTGACAGGACTAAACTTAATCAGGAAGAAAAAGTTCTGTCATGGCTTTTGTGTTAAGAGCTGTGAAATTAGTATGAATCTGAAATATGTTTAATCTGTGTCTATTTCTGGTTTGGTATAGTGGCTGAAGATGAGCTTCATTAGTAAAAACAGACCTCTTTAGTTCCTTCTGTTTATATGTCTTTTTCTTCAGTATTTCTGTAACCAGTACAATCTTATGTACTAAGCATTTTGGTGAAGAAGGAGAGGAACTGGGAATCTAACTTTAGACTGTCCCGGAAACTGACACACGTAAACCAGGATCTGTGACTAAGCTAAATCTAGTGGATGTTTTTACTGCTTGTGAAGGGGGTATATAGAACACTGCCCTTCACCCTTAAGAATGATCCCTCAGATACTGTGGGCCACCTTAAAACCCTTAGCCCTGCCCAGGAAGTGAGACGGTGGGGGGGGAGGGGAGGCCAAAACCAGGAGCGATAAAAAGCAGGGCCAGAGTGGGGTTAAGAGAGCTGGGCATGTTTTATATGTTGATATCAAAGGACCGCAGGCGCTGTTGCCGAAATATGGCCTATGTCGAGTTGTTGATGTACAAGATTGATCTACACTGTGGAATAAAAGGACTTGTCCCGTTTTTGAAGACTGTTGGTACTTTTTTGTTTTTTTTTACATTATAGTTGCAACACTGGTTTATGGGCAAGAGCTTCTCAATTCAGTCTTCAGGACACACCCAGCAAGTTGGGTTTTCAGGATATCCACACTGAATATGCATGAGAGAGATTTGCATGCAACGCCTGTTTGGTATGCAACTCTCTCTCTCATGCATATTCATTGTGGATATCCTGAAAATCTGACTGGCTGGGTGTGCCCTGAGGACTGGATTGAGAAGCTCTGCTCTAGACGATTAGCATTTTAAATATTTTTGAGTCTTACACTAACTTTTTTTTTTCTTTCCCTCAGTTCTGAATACTACACCAATGAACCACCACGTTGTGTCTTGGACAGACTTGAGAAGCTGGGGTATCGGGTGCTTACTATGACTGGGGTTGGACAGACTCTGGTTTGGTGCCTTCACAAAGAGTAGAGGCGCCCCTACCAGGACACAGATGAATTACAGTTTTTACCGTATCCCAGGATTGAAATCCAGGTTTGGTGCTTTGGGTATTCTTGATCTGTTGCAGTTTCCAGCCAGTGTCAGGGGAGTGGCTGGAGAAGGAATTACAGATTGAAAAATTGGTTTAACACATCATTAGAAACCATAGCTCTGTGTCTGGCCTGTTTAAAATAAACAGTGGGGAGCTGGGGACTGTGGTAATTGTAATGACATTCTACTCTGAAGAAACTGGGATTCTTAGTGGCATGTTCCCATCCCAATATTGATGGTCCCATCTTGATAGCGGTATCTTATCCCACTTTGCACATATATTATTGTGTAAATTTTAGTAGGTAAAATAGTGCAGCTTCTTTCTCATGACAAGCCCAGCCTGCAGTAATCTCTTAAGTAAGGATGTTTGATGCAAATCAACCTTGGCAGGCTGATTTCAGTCTTTGTTTTTGCTTCTCCGAGTATGACAGAACAGCATGTCCATATGATGAAATCAGGCCAAAGTGTACCTGGATTAGCTTGTTAGGGTTGATCATCTTCCTTTCTAGAGAATTTTATTTCATTTGTAGCTCTGAGCATGTACCCTGCTAACAAAGGTTCATCCTCCCTAGCATTGCTGTTCAGGAGCAGACCCTAAGGACAGGAAGATACTAACTGATCCCTGCTAGCGTATTTTGGCTCATCCTCTGGCACTGCTGTTGCAATACAATGTACTCGCACTATGATTTTATGTTAAGATGAGATCTGTAATTGACTAGAATAAGTGGCCATCTCTTAACACTGAATCTTGCAGTGTTCGTTTTTAAAGGTTCTCCTCTGCAGCCTTTGGGCTGCATGTGTAATAATGACTTTTTACTGTATAATGCTGGAAATGAAGAAAAGGAATAAAATACTTTTCAAAACCAGTCTGGTGTATTACTTTGTACCTAGAGATTTTAATGCTCTTAACCCTCCATGTTCAGCCTCTAGTGTGGGATCCACTAAAGAACTGTGCATGCAGACACAAACTCATACAGGTTTCTTTCAGTTTTGAAATTTTATTTCTAATATTTACTTGCTGATAACAGCAGCACAGTAGATTCATACACATGTGAAATGGTCTTCTTCAGAGGAACAACTGAGTTTTCCCCGGAAAAGCTTCTAAGCGTGCCCAAGACTTGCCTCCAAAAATTACTCTAAAACCACTCTGATTATATATCAAACTGTAAAGTAAACCAAAATGTCTTCAATTTCCTCCCTGTCCAGAATCTTCCTCTTTTCTAAGATCTCCCAGTAATGTGAAGACTGTGTACTGGTGAAATGGACCAGCTGTAATGATGGTCAAACAAGAAAGCCTTGCTGACTAGATCATAGGTTACATAGAGGGGCCTACCCACAGATAAAATTGTCAGATCTCCCTGTTCCCTCGATACTGCTCTGTCCCCCCTCTCAACTCACCACTGTTATATTCCACTGTTCCATCCCCTAATAATATCCTGCATTTACTCTGTCTTATATAACTCTTCACGTTGTAACCCATTATTGCACTGCAACCGATTGTACTTCCATTATTTACAATGTATTGTAAGCCACACTGAGCCCGCAAATAGGTGGGAAAAATGTGGGATACAAATGCAAATAAATAAATAAATGACATCAAAGTCTGACTTTGGACATCATTTTGAACATTGTGTTTTTTGGTCCATTTTTGAAAAAAAAGCAAATGGGTACAAAATGTAGAGATTTATGCCATTGGGATGTAGGAGGCGCCAGCATTTTTAGTAGACTGGTCCCTAAGACATCCCAGGAGAGCAATGAGGCACCCTAGAGGCCACTTCTGTGCACTTCATAAAAATGCTCCCAGGTGCCCATCTCACCTTTCTTCCCTTATATTGTCCCTTGAGCCCTCCAAAACACACTGCCCCCCACTATACACCACTACAATAGCTCTTATAGGTGAAGGGGCACCTATATGTGGGTACAGTAGGGTTTTGATGCGGTTGGGAGGGGTCACAGTTTCCACCACAAGTGGGATGGGTACAGGGAGATAGGGACCTGAGTATCCCACTCCATAGTACACTGCATCAACCACTATAGTACTCCAGGGACCTGCATGCTGCTTAATAGACCTGACTAACATCTGAGACTGCCATAGAGGCTGGTGAGTCATATTTGTATTCACATTTTTTAGTGGTGGGAGGGGGTCAGTGACCACTGGGGGGTATTGGGGGTCACCCCTGATTCCCTCCAATGGTCATTTAGGTCACCTTTTTGTGCCTTATTTGTTCTGAAAACAGGTCTAGACCAAAATGTCTTAGTTTTAGTCCTGGACGTTTTGGTTTTGGTTCCATTATGGCTGTAAAATGTCCACGTTAGGCATGCCCTAATCCCGCCTTCAAAATGCCCCTGACACGCCCCATTGTGATTTGGACACACTGCAGACGAATTGCATAGATAAATGTCTGCAAAATAGGTATTGAAAATACTGATTTGGATGTTTTGAGAAGAAAAATGTCCAAATTGGGCTTTATGACACTTTTTGGATGTTTTTCTCTTTTGAAAATGAGCTCCATTGTAACTTATAGAACTTTGTAAGTCTAAGTGGTTTGAAAATGAGGCCCATAGTATGTCTATACAGAGTTAAGTCCCAGAGCAAAGTTTGATCGCTCCACCTTATGCACACTGCTCTAAACCAATTTAAATCAGATGTGACCCTCTCTGGGAAAATATGACTAAAGTCACTAGATTTTAGTCATGTTTTCCCAGAGATGATCACAAACAGAAAGATGTCCAGGTAGTTGATGAAGATTCCACAATACTGGAGTAATTTATTTATTTACTAGCCGTTAAGCCCGTAAAAACGGGCGAGATTTCCAGCTACCCTCCCCGCCGCCGCTCCCTCCCCCCTCCGTGCCGGGCCCCCTGCACTGACCTGACAGCGCCTCTCACCTCCATGTGAAAGCGCTACAGGCAGCAGCAGATCGCTCTGCTGCTGCCTGCAGCGCTTCCACACGGAGGTGAGAGACGCTGTTAGGTCAGTGCAGGGGGCTGGATACAGAGGGGAGCGGCGGGGAGGGTGGAGGTTGTTTCGCGCGATGTTCCTTTCCAGGTGGCAGCGTCGTCGTCCGACAATTCGACTCCGTTTCCCTCTCTGTTCCACCCTCTGATGCCATCACGTCTTGATGCAAGGGCGAGACAGAGAGGGAAGTCTCTACTGCGCATTTGCAGGTGAGTACGGTCACTTGCCATTTATATGATTGATTATATTTGTATCCCGCACTGTAATGGTGACTCCAGAACAGCTACTTTTTGAATGAAAACATATTTTAGCCTTCTCAATAACTACAAGCATAACTATCCCCGCCTCCCACCACTGGCTCTGACAATAGACCGTATAAGTCTGCCCAGCACTATCCCCGCCTCCCACCACCGGCTCTGCCACCCATTCTCGGCTAAGCTCCCGAAGGAATGGTTCCTTAGGAGCTTAGCTGAGAATGGGTGGCAGAGGCGGGGCTGGTGGTTGGGAGGCGGGGCTAGTACTGGGCAGACTTATACGGTCTGTGCCCTGAAAAAGACAGGTACAAATCAAGGTAAGGTATACACAAAAACTAGCACATATGAGTTTATCTTGTTGGGCAGACTGGATGGACCATGCAGGTCTTTTTCTGCCGTCATCTACTATGTTACTATGAGGCATATTTTCAAAGCACTTTGGGAGGCTAAGTTCCATAGGTTTCTATGGAACTTTGGGAGGCTAAGTGCTTTGAAAATGAGCCTCTATGTAAGCAAAAGAATAAATTCTTTAGTGAAAACTTTAACTGATGATGACAAACTCCAAAAATGTTTGATTTCTGATTTTAAAAAAACCCAGTAGCCTTCAACAGGTTCCTGAGACATAATCATTGCTTCTTAGTCCAGGGCAAAGTCACGTTATTATTTCTTATTGCATGCACTGGATTGGCTGAATTCAAATCAGCAGAGGCTGCTTTGCCAATAGCATTGGCTCCTGTCATAGTGATTTTTTGTTGTTGTTGTTGGCAAAGTGACTTTTACTTGAAAAATACTGAAGATCACTGTTTTAATGAATGACAACCTGCTAATTAAGACAATGGTTTTTTTTCCTCCCTCTATCTTATTTTCTTGAATCGTCCAAGTGACTTCTACATTAAAATCGCTCCCTTTCGGCATGGGAAGAGACCTAGAATACGCCTTAATGTTTTAAAGTGGTTTAAAAAAAGGGATTATATTTCTTAATCCTTATAATTATTATCAAGGAGTTCAGCTAGGAAATCTTATCTTGACCTTTTCAATCCCGCTGAACTGCGGTAACAGCATATATTGCACATGACAATTTTACGTGGGGTCCTGGGAAAGCTGCCTCTAAAATATTACACCCACTCTGTATTATTGTTATCAGCTTTGAAGGAAAGTAACATTAAATGGGCTATATGTTTCTCCAGTTATATCTGTTCTTTCTTTTGGGTCCCTGACTCTCTTGAAGGGTGAAGCAGATAAAGAAAATTATTTGTTTAGGATTTCTTATATTGGACCAGCTCATTCAATCCAGTATTTTCACTTGAATAAAATTAAGCTTCAGTAAATTCAAACTAATTCTCTTTCTTTGTCTGTTTGTTAAGAACACTAATCTTTGCAGCTGAACAAAATGGATGCTCTTAAAGGCGGAGGTGTTATTTACAAAATTGCAGTTGTGGATTAGTTTAGTTATTATCCTATCCTAGTGTATTACTATCTTTACATAACTCAAGTTGTTTAGGGAGCAGGAATAAAAAGCTACAAGTGTGTGTGTGTAAAATTTTAGGCACCTCTTATCCAACTGTGCTTTGATGAAACCTTAAGTAAATAGAAGACCCAGCCTGTACATGGTAAAAAGTTAAACACCAAAGCGAGAAACTGAGCCAGCAGAAAACCTACAAACACGAGTTAAAACAAAAGTGCGCTGGAGAACCTCATAACAGACACAAAGAGCAAGTAACTCAAACAAATGCAGTATAAATGAAAAGGACATCATAAGGTAAATGGAAGCCATAAAATGAATCTACAAACTCGTGTGTTTGTAGGTTTATTTTATGGTTTCCATTTACCTTTTTAATCACATGTATATATTGTGGTATATTTGAAGTGCTCATCACTTATTTTTACGTTTTTAACGCATGTGATAATTTTGGTTCCATTTTTTTATAATCTTTTTTAATAATCATTGGTCCTATTCTTGTTTTTACATGCTTTTATGATTTAATCATTTTCTTATATTTACATAATTTATGCTCATTTATGTATATGTTGAATTAAATCTTTATCTTTTGAAAGGTTTTTCGACTCCTGACGCAGGCTGTGTCACATCTGTTCTACATTAGGCAATTGGATTTGATGACAGAATAAAAGGTTTTGCACTACACCTCTGGAATCCTTGCTTTCTGTTCCCTCACTTTCTCGCTTTGCTGTTGCAGTCATGAGAGTTAGACCTCCTTTGGTTTCTACAAAGTTAAACACAACAGCTTTCTGTAGTAGATCCTGTAATTATTTGCATTTTTGGTTTTTTTTTTTTTTTTTTTTGGGGGGGGGGGGTACACATTTAGAATAAGAAAACAGTAAATACGGCAGGTGCAAAAGGTTGGCCACCATTTCAGTCAGTAATTTGTAACACGTCTTTTGGCAGAAATCACATCTTCCAAATGTTTCCTACAGTCAGCCAAGAGTCTCTATTCTTGCTTTTGGAATTTTCCAGATTTTCTTTGCGGAACTCTTCCAGCTTAGGAATATTCTTGGATCTCCTTGCAGACATTATCCCCCAGATTCTGTATAGGTCACCAACAGTTGTGTATGTAAAGTTGAGCACAGATCCCAGATTCGTGTGTAAATCAGTTAGGTCAGTGGTTCCCAAACCTGGTCCTGGAAACACCCCAGCCAGTCAGGATATCCATAATGAATATGTATGAAGTTGATTTGCATACACTGCCTCCATTATATGCAAATCTTTCATGCATAATCATTGCGGATATCCTGAAAACCTGACTGGTACGGAGTACTCCAGGACCGGACTTGGGAAACAACTGTTATAGAATACTTGGCTTTCTGCACCCAACTGCCATCAGCTGGGCACAAAGATTTACAACAGGTTTCAGCAGACACAAGTCCTTGCACACAGCATTGGACCTAGGAATCTGGGCTAAGCACCGTTACATAAAGGTTGCTTACCGATATGCAACCTTTATAGAACTGGTACTTTGCGCAGATCTTAACAGCGCCTAACTTTGGGTGCCATTAACTGAATTAACAGCGCCTAACTTTGGGTGCCATTTACTGAATCTGGTCCAATATGTTTGAAATCTCAAAGATTTTCAATATTATTCACATCTGTGGACCGTGAAGGGCATTCTACAACATTCATCTTTCCTGTTTGAGTTTGAGGTACTTTGGATCTTTGTCTTGATGAAATACCAACTTCTTTTCAGCTTCAGTTTCTTCACTGATTGTGGAACGTTCTCTTCTAGGATATGTAGATATTAAATCCATTCTCTCTTTCCAACTGCACAGTATATCCTGTGCCAATGGCTGCCACACAACCACAAAACATAATGGATTAACCGCCATGTTTAGCTGTCACTGTTTTGGTCTAATCTAATCTAGCGCTTATTAACTGCCAAGTTCCTAAAATGTACAAGGTGGTGTACAAGATTGAAAAATACAAAATAATATAAAAAATATCCATTAAACAGAATTTATTTGTTTATTTATTTGTAGCATTTGTATCCCACATTTTCCCACCAATTTGCAGGCTCAATGTGGCTTACATTTGCTGTAATGGCGGTTGCCATTTCCGGGTAACAGAATTACAAATGGTATTGTGTTAAGGTGCATACATACATGGTAACATGCATAGAACATAACATACATGGAACAGATCATGGTATAGATATATATCATGTGCATGTATACATGATAAGGAAGAATATATTACGGTAATGCACGAAGGTTCCTGAGTAGTAAATTGGATTGTAACATTCATTAGGTCATCGACTATGGAGGGATCCTATTCTACATAAAGATTAAAGTGGTAGTGCTTGTTCATTAATGGCAAAGAGGTTGATCAGTTCAGTGAAAGATTTCAGTTATGTCTGGGTCGTGTAAAAGTCTTGTTATTTAATATTTAAGAAGAATGTTTATGGTATGCCTTCTTGAACAGATCTGTTTTCAGTAGCCTTTGGAAGATAGTTAGGTCTTGTGTTGTTTTTATGGCCTTCGGTAGTCCGTTCCATAGCTGCGTGCAAATGTATGGTCGCGTATGTGGATTTATATTTTAGCCCTTTGCAATTAGGGTAGTGAAGATTGAGGAATGTGCGTGCTGATCTTTTTGCTTTCCTGGTAGACAAGTCTATAAGGTCTGACATATAGTCTGGGGCTTCCCCATGAACGATTTTGTGGACCAGGGTGCAAACTTTGAACGCAATTCATTATTTTAGTGGGAGACAGTGTAGTTTCTCTCTTAGGGGCTTGGGATTTTTGTATTTCGTTTTCCCAAATATGAGTCTGGCTGCTGTATTTTGAGTGGTTTGAAGTTTCTTAATGATTTGTTCTTTGCATCCAGCATAAATGGCATTGCAGTAGTCTAGTTGGCTTAGTACCATTGATTGTACTAGGCTGCGGAATACTTCCCTTGGGAAAAAAGGTTTGATCCTTTTAAGTTTCCACATTGAGTAGAACATTTTCTTTGCTGTATTTTTTGCGTGATCTTCTAGTGTGAGATTTTGGTTAATTGTGACTCCTAAAATTTTCAAGCTGTCTGAGATCAGAAGGGTGTATTCCGGGGTATTTATGGTATTGGGTTTGTTTGTATTGTGAGGACAGGATAAGATGTGTTTTTTCTGCGTTTAGCTTTAGTTGGAATGCGTCCGCCCATGAGTTCATTATTTGGAGGCTGTGTTTGATTTCGTTTATGATTCGGTTATGTCTTGTTTGAACGGGATGTATATCGTGACATCATCTGCATAGATGTACGGGTTGAGTCCTTAGTTGGATAGCGATTTGGCTAATGGTGTCATCATTAAGTTAAAAAGAGTTGGCGAGAGCGGTGATCCTTGTGGTACTCCGCATTCAGGTTTCCTTGGTGTTGACATCACTTGGTAGGTTCTTGCTGTTAAGAAGCCTTTGAACCATCTAAGTACATTTCCTCCAATCCTGAAGTAGTCCAGGATGTTTGAGAGTATTTGGTGGCTGACCATGTTGAACGCGCTGGACATGTCAAACTGTAGGAGGAGTTGTTTCCAGTTGCAATTAATTGTTTAAATTTGGTTATGAGAGTGGTTAGCACTGTTTCAGTGCTATGGTTGGATCGAAATCCTGACTGATTCATGTAGTATAGTGAATTTGTTTAGGTAGTTGGTAAGTTGTTTGATTACCATACTTTCTATTAGTTTGACTACCAGGGGGATTGATGCTACTGGTCGATGGTTGTATTGTTTAGTTTTTTCTTTAAGTCTTTGCCTCAAGTACAAACTTAAGGGTCCTTTTACTAAGGTGCACCAATGGATTGGAGGAGTGGTGGTGCGAGGATGTCAAAGAAGGCGTAGAGTTATGTTGTAATGTTTTGAAATAAGAAAATGTCTTTGGTATCCTCTTTCTACTACATTTTTTTAATGGGCTACAATAATACTATATTTATTATTCCACATTATCCAAAGACATTACCCTTACAGACACCACTTCCATTAATTCGGTCCTGCCTTCCATGCTTTCCCTTATTTACTCTGAGTTGGCATCCTTTTGATGCATTATGTTTTAATTCATGTTTCATACATACCTTTGCAGACACTATAATATGTGAAGTCTGCTACAAACCTTGATTTTTAATAAATTTGTACTTCTTCTCACTGCCTTGTTTTCATTCTGTATTGCTCTACCATTTCTGAACGAAATGCTATAACATTTTACCTTTCTTTTGTTTTTGTACTGTTTGAAATTGTTCCCACACAAACCTACTAGGAGGCCCTCCCTTTATCGCTGCTATTCTGACTGTTTTTCTTTCTCTGTTGTTGAGCACTAGTGTCCACATATCCTTAACCTCTTCTGCTTGCCAAGGTCCAAACTTGAGACTGCATTCTACTCCAGTTCATCCAAGAAGTGTAAGGTATCCAGAGCAGACCACCTTCTTGCATGG
This sequence comes from Microcaecilia unicolor, assembly GCF_901765095.1. Lineage (NCBI taxonomy): Eukaryota > Metazoa > Chordata > Amphibia > Gymnophiona > Siphonopidae > Microcaecilia > Microcaecilia unicolor. Next base: position 147,708,932 of record NC_044039.1, on the reverse strand, counting down.
GTAAGCCCGGCTACAAAGGCAAGGTGTTTCAATAGGACGCCTTGTCTCAAACCGGTGAAGATCATAACAACCTAAGCGAGAAGTTATGGTCCAAATGGAATTCTTCACACCTGATACCGGATGTCCCACGTGAACAATTGACACACCAATGTGGACCCACCAGTTCGGCCTGCTCCTGTCTCATCTGGATACTTTTGCATTTGCATTCTTACTCTACATCATCTTTCCTTCAAGGACATTCTTCCTACACAATGTGGGACTCTTGACATAATGACACATACTAATGAGCTTGGTTTTCTACTGCTTCTATTGTGGTTACCTGTACTGCATTCTGTGATTATGTATATGTATATATATATATATATATATATATATATATATATATATATATATTCACTTTTTCTCCCCAAGTCAACGCTTAGGTCAGGTATTTTCTTATGTGCCCACTCTGCCCTTATTTTAGCTCCACCAACATCACTAGGTTTAATTTGGCTTCCTTCTTTCCAAACTGTTATCACCCTCATCAATTGCATCCTGTTAATTCATATCTGTACAGGTGATGATTTCTCAATCATCAAGAGGGGAGGTGCTGATAGCCTTTAGCTTTGCCTCTGCCTCCAGTTATCCAAAAGCTCTCACAGTTGGAGACTTGGTGCACTGGAAGTACTACACCAGCCACCCCCACCAGTCCAATGATTGCCACTCCTCCTAAACCATTAGCCACCACTTCCTGACCTGATACCTATGTCAGAAAGACGTATTCTAAATTTAAGCAAAGAGTAATGAACAGCTGTCCTGTTAAACTATTTTCCTTTTGAGAAGGTCTGTTTGTATTGAACTAAGTTATGTGAAAGATATTGCAAGTTAGCTAGAGGAATAAGAGATGTGAAAGTTGTTTTAACAGGATTGTTTAGTTTCAAAACAGTGACCCCCCCCTACAGTTGCATTGTCATGACAGGATATTTTGTCATGTTTGATAATGCTTCTGTCTACATAATTAGATTTTTACATATACCTTGAACTATGCAAAGATTGACATGTGAAGAACTCCCTTAAGTTAATGACATGTTACTAATGAAGTGGACAATTATTAGATGGACTGTTTAACTAATTGGAAACCACGAGAAGCCTTCAGTAGAAGTCTCCTAGATGTCTTCCATGCAAATCCTCTGCCTGCCTGAGTGACTCTTTCAACAATATACAGACTGTTGTTTCACAATTGTGATTCAAAATTGTCTACTCATCAGATCAATGAAATTTTAAGTGACTTAGAATTCCCAGATTTCTAGCTGCTTACATTTTAAAACTACACTTTGTGGACTCTTTCCCAAAGATTCTATTATTTTTACTGAATTATCCCTTTATATCATAAGCTGTTTTATGAACTGCTAATATTATACAAATGTTCACCATGCTAGGGAAAACTTTTATATTTTTCAAATTGCTGTATAACACCCTATCTCGAAAGTTTAGTATACCAGTTAATTGCAACTGCTTTACATAAGAAAGAACCTACAGGCCGCTATGTCCTGTACGAACACCCTATAGCTGATACCAAGCTTATTGCTTGAACAAAGGAAAAAGATTATGTTCATCTAGATCTATTACACCCAGCAGCAAGATAATGGCAAAACTATTATCTTGCCCATAATTATAAGACTACTGCAAGTTAAGAAGCAGGCCCTTCATATATAATGTAGGCCTATGACACCCATAGCTTACTTGTAATTATCATGCTCATGAGTTTTCAGTAGTTATCCATTATTTGGCCACTATTAATCCTTTTTAAATGATACAATGAAATATTTCTGCCCTGTTAATACCAGTTTTAGCTATATTTATACAATCAAAGCTGATCATTAGTCAAACTTTGATTGAAAATTTTCTTTCCCCCGCCTTCCAACCTCAGCTTTGTAATAATGATATATTAATTGACTACCATCATACACCCAAATCTATTGATTCCATTGTATGATACCTAGACTTAATTGACTTCTCATGTTTCCAAGCCTCACTCTGCCCTAGAGGGGTAGGTGTAGAATAGTTAAGACCCCTTGGGTTGGTTATGATAAAAGGGGAATCCCAACGCTGTATTTCATCCCGCATATAATTATGTATCCACATGCTGATTCTTGCTATGGCCTTGTCCCTTATTGTGCCAGAGCACCCCTGTCACCCCAGATATATATATCCCCCGCCCCCCCCCCCCCCCACACACACACACACACACAGGACTCGAGCCCTCTGGAAAGGATGGCCACACCCACCCGTAGTCATGTGTGCCAGCCCCTCCCCCTTGGGGGGGGGGGTCCGGCAAGAGGAGAATGAAGAAATATGTTAGCCCTTGCTCTCAGTGAAATACAGGCCAAGGGCTCAGGCTAAGAGCTAGGCCTCTTTAAAAAGCAAAAATAATCTCTGACATAAAATATATTTAACTGCAGCTCAAGCTGAAGTGAGTTCCCAGAGAGCTGGCAAGGGAGGGGGGCATCTGCTCTTGTAAACAATCCATGGGACTGGCACCTGTGAGAAGTCATGAACGGAGATGTTATGGCTAACATGAAAGATAGTAGAGGGTTAGATGCAAGTAGAAGGGGGGGGGGGGGAGCTAAGGAGAGCGAAATGACCGGTGAAGTCATCTCACAAGATGCGCTCTGAGCATATCTTGTTTATACTTAGAGCCTGAGAATATGTGAAGTCATTCTTATCAACTGGTAAGGGCCCCAGAGCTCTGGTGAGAAAGCTAGGGTCCATTGGAATCAATGGAGTTAAAATAGTATATAAGGAGCAGTCTGAGGGATATTAGAGGCAGAAGACTTCAGAGAGACGTGTCGTGAAGTGCTGTTCCACCATATGGATACCTTCCTGCCTGCCTGTACTGTCTTTGGGTAAGATATCAAATGCTAATAAACTATATTACTTTATCTATTAAATACTGGGTTCCTTTCTAATTGCACACACTGCCGCTGCCTAGACGGTGTAGAACTGTCATGAGCAGATACAGGATTGGGGTGATTAAGTATTTAGAGGGGATATACAGTTCCTTGTTGGTTAGCAGAAAGCCCATGGCTTCTGCTGCTGCCCAGACTGGTGAGGCAGACCTAATGAAAAATATACACCCCCCTGCATATCACCCAAGCCCCTACCCCCCCCCCCCCGGGCACATCAACCCCCTCGCCACCTGCAACCCCCAATAGTAACGGTGTGTGGCCGCTGCTGCTTCTCTTGAGCAGCAGCGGCTGGTACAAAAAGAAAAAAAACGGAAAAAAACCCAACCTGAAAAACGCGGCTCCGTAGATAGCCATCTGCCATTGGCTGTCGTCTCTGCAGCCGGTCCTCCTGTGCCCGGGGGGGGGGGGGGGGGTTAGGGGCTTGTGTGATGCACCAAGGGGGGGGGAGGGGAGGGTCATATTCCTCCAATGGGTGGATTCCTAGGCAGGGACATTGGACACTCGCGGCTCCTCCCCTCTCCCTGACGTCACTTATCTACAGCATGAAGCAGACCACACCGGAAGCCACGGTCTCAGGCAGCCTCAGAACGTTGGAGGTGAGCTTTATTATATAGGATAAGTGATGACACCCATTATATTCCTATGGGCATCTTACCATTTAGTGCTCCCTAAATCTGTTTGCACATCTTAGTAAAAGGACACCTTAGATCATAAGCTTAGATCAGTGGACTGGAAAATTCCAAATGTCCCTGCGTATAACTCACCTTGAGCTTCTACTGAAAAAGGAGTAAAATGAAAATTCCTGGCTTTCCTTCAAATGCTTCATCCTTTTTTTCTCTGAATATATATTTTGTGGTTACGCCAAACAGTTCAATTTTTGTTTCTTCAGACCCACCAAAGCGTTTTGATTCAGAAAGTTTCAGGTTTATCAAGGTATCCTTTTGCCTACCTTAGACAAGCATTGGGATAACTCTCACATGTAGATCACTGCTGTGTAAGGAACACTGTACTGTGGACAACTCCTCCAGTGTCAACTAAACTTTGCTGCAGAGCATCGGTGATGATCTGTGCATTCTGGTTTTGCAGATCTAATCAGTTTTCTGGCAGTTCAATCAAGGTTGGTTTTGGCCAACCAGATCTTACCTTGATTTCACCTGTTCCATAGAACTTCCATTTCTTAACAATATTTCTAAGTTGAAAGTCGTAGCTGGATGCCGTTTAGAGGGTTTTTTTTTTTTTTTTTTAATAGCCTTCCCTTGCTTTGTAAGTGAACTATTTTTGTTTTCATATGCTTGGACAGCTGCTTAGCGGACAACCCTATGGTTGTTGAAAGCAGACAGAACAATCACAAACAGGCTAGAAGCATCAGAGTGCTTAGTAGTTCAACCATGGGAATTATCTTCACCTAATTGAAGGCCTAGGTAGTCACTACGGGCCTGATATTCATCCCACAGTGATCAGCAGTTTTTAAGCCATTGACAGTCACAGGTTGAAATAAGATCAGATATTTGATGCCAGGCCAAGTCCAGGCTCTGAATATCCAGGTACCTGTGGTCAGCTGGAAGTTAACAGACTGGTACCTGGTTAGTTTGGCAGATAACGTTAGGATATCCTTATGTAACTGGTTGGTAGACTGAATATTGCTGCTAACTGATAAGAGCTGACTCCACCCAAGCTCCATCTCCAGAGCACCTGAGCACTAATGGACAGTGTCTGGGCAGTCACAGGCAATATTCAGCAGCACTACTGAATATTGCTGGATGGCCAGCTCAGCAGGAGCCTCTTCTGCTTGGTTAAACACATTTGAATATCAACCCTTAATTTTGTTGTGGCCGCTATTAGCTATTTTTAAGATGTAGTAGTAAGAAAGAGAGTGGAACAGTAACCAAGCTTTTGCACCTCTCATCTTTTTTTTTTTTGTTTTTAATGTATTTCAATCTCTTAAATCAGCTAATATATAGTAATGATGGCATTAAAATTTCAGAACGATGTTGTCCTTAACTTTGTTCTATGCAGGGATTCACTCAAACACAACCTCTTGAATAGGTGTGCCTAAAATTTTGCACATGGCAGTTTGACCACACCTTCCTCCTCCCCCCCCCCCCCCCCCCCCCCCCAAGGTAAATATAATCAGTGCTGCTTTTAAATGTTAGTGATTGTGGCTCCTTAGAGTGTGCCTTCCAAGGGTGCCATTCTGCACACAAAAGCCTCTCTTTTCTTTGCTTCCATAAATGTCTTTCTGATGGTATTTAATTTTTAAACATCAGAAGGAAGCCCACTCCCTGCATCTCTCATTGTCTTATAAAGGTAAGACACCCCTAAACTCTTATTCCTATAACCACACCCTGCTTGGGAAACCCAGTTGCATGCTAAGTTCTCCTACAGGGTTACTGAATGTTCAGTCTCTCAGATCTGAATATCACCTTCTTCATGACTGTCTTGATTACAAACTTGACATTCTTTGGTTAATAGAAAAATGGTTATCTCAAGGTGAGACTTTTTCCTCCTTTCATGCCTGTCCCTGACTTCTTGCACTTTCTCATAAATTATGAATGAGATAGAGGCACTGGCCCAACTGTACTCTACTCTGACAAACTGAATATCACTTCCTTGAATATACTTTCTACCATGTTGGTTGACCATCTTGAGTTTTCAGCTGAGGGTTTCAACCCACTGGCTTTTCTTTTAAAACTTAAGTCTCCTCCAGAATCTCTCAGGGTTCCTTTTACTAAGGTGCACTGAAAAATGGCTTGCAGTTGTGTAAGCGCAGGTTTTGGGTGCGCACCAATCCATTTTGCAGCAAGCCTGTAAAAAAGCCCTTTTTTAAGTTTTGCTGAAAATGGATGTATGGCAAAATGAAAATTGCCACGCATCCATTTTGGGTCTGAGACCTTACCACCAGCCATTGACCTAGTGGTAAAGTCTCACGCAGTAACCGGGTGGTAATGACCTATGCGCACCAAATGCCATTTGGCGCGCATAGCTGATGCACGCCAGAAAAAAAATATTTTTTCATGCGCGTGTAGCGGACATGTCCAAAAATGAAATTACTGAAAAGGCCACATTGTAGCCGTGCGGTAACTCCATTTTGGCACACACTGGGCGGATGTAGACAGCTATGCAGCTTAGTAAAAGGGCCCCTCAACTCTTTCATGGAGCACTGTGACTTACTGGCTACTAGCACATTGGCTTCCTCCTTCTCATTTGCTTTGGGTGACTTTAAAATCCATGGACTTTTGGAAAAAAAAACTTCTCAACCTTTATCAATGACTTTACCAATGCACATTGGAGGGCATGTTACCGGACCTGCTCTTACTAATGTCCAGCCTTCTATTCATCCTGTTTTTAGCTTCTATTCCCATACCTTGGATTGACCGTGTACTGGTACTATTTTCTGCGGTATGTTTACCTTGTAATGAAGTTTATACTAGGTTCACTAAACAACTACAAAAAGTGTGCAGTATGACTAGGGATGCCGTTTTAGCTATGACTTATCCATAGAGAACTTCTCTACTCTTTTGCTGAATGCTCAGGCTGCTACTTGGCATAGCTCCCTATGAACTGCTGTACATAAGAATGCCACCTTACAGGAACAGACCACTGATCTTAAACACTGAACATGTTATAGAGAATCTATACATACATACAATCTTTAAATAGTAGCAAAAAGCTTTCTTCTTTGTGAAAGACTGAACCCACCTCTTCATGTCGCTATGCAATCTTTAAAGGTGGCCCTAAAGCAAATTTAATCTATAGGAGCTAATTTTCAAAGCACTTAGACTTACAAAGTTCCATAGATACCTAGGTAGCTTTGTAAGTCTAAGTGCTTTGAAAATACACCTCCACATGTACTATTCTGGAAATGATTGCAAGTTGCATCATTATACATGTTTTCATTACTAGTTATCTTGATTACTGTAACCAGTGCTTTTTTTGTGCCGGTTCGGTGTGCCGGCACCTTTGTAAGGTGGTGTGCTGGAGCCAGCTCACAAGAACCGGTTGTTAAATTTTTTGGCATCCTGCGAGCCACTTGTTTAATGAGTACAAGCCGGCTTGCCTCTCCTCCCCCCACCCTGCAGGCTCCCCCACGTCGTCCATCATCTCCTGCCTGACCTCAGCTCCCCGATAGCCCTCGTTTCCTTCCTGCCGCCGCCCTGCCTTTAAATATTGTATTTTTCCTCGCGACGCAGCACCAGCATTGAAAGCAGCAGACTCGGCTCGCCTCCAGCCGTCCCTCGCATGGTTCCGCCCTCACGGAAACAGGAAATACATCAGAAGAGGGCGGAACCATGCAAGAGAAGGGAAGGCTGGAGGAGAGCCGAGCCTGCTGCTTTCAATGCCGGCACCGCGACTCGAGGAAAAATACAATATTTAAAGGCAGGGCGGCAGGAAGGGAACAAGGGCTATCAGGCAGCTGAGGGCAGGCAGGAGATTGATGGATGACCTGGGTGGCTGGAAGGGGGGGGCAGGGGAGAGGAATCGCTGGGTATGGGTGGCTGGGGGGGGGCAGGGGAGAGGAGAATCGCTGGACATGGATGGCAGGTGAGGACAGGGGCAGAAGAGAATTACTGGACACGGATGAGAGGGGAGGGCAAGGGAGATAGGAGATGCTGGACATGGATGGGAGTGGAGGATAGGGGGTAGAGGAGAATTGCTGCACATGGATGGGAGGGGAGGTCAGTGAACAGACATTCCCTGGAAATGGATGGAAAGGGAGGGCAGGGCAGGGGAGACAGGAGAATCGTTGGACATGGATGAGAGGGGAGAGAGGAGAATCGCTGGACATGGATGGCAGGGGAGGGCAGTGGATAGAGGAGAATTGCTGGACATGGGAGGGGAGGGCAGGGGATAGAGGATCATAGGAGCTGGCTCTGTGGGTGCTTGAGCACCCCCAATATTGAGCAAACTCTTATTGTGTCCAGGAAGGGGTCATTTCCATTGGGTTCAGCACTCCCAATCATTGTGAAAAGTTGGCTCCTATGGAGAGGAGACATGCTGGACAAGGAGGAGGGGAGGGAAGACAGGAAGGAGATGCACATGGATGGGATGGGAAGGCAGGGGAGAGAGGAGGAGAAATGCTGGACATGGATGGAGAGGAGCACAGGAGATAAGAGAATTGCTGGACATGGATGGATGGATGGAGGAGTTGGCGGGGAGAGAGGAGAAATGCTGGACATGGATGGAGGGGAGAAAAGAAAGAAGATGCACATGGATGTAGATGAAGGGTAGAGAGGAGAAAAACAGCACATGGATGGAGAAAATAGGCAAAAGCTGGATCCACATTATACCTCCTCCAGTCAATTCCACGGAGGAGGACCCAGCTTTTACTTATGGATGCATGGCAAGAAATGAAGGAGGAAAGTAAAGAAATATATGGAAAGGAAGCCCTGGAAATGGAGTTAAGAGAACAGATAGAGAGCAGCAGAATCAGAGACTGGGACTAATATGGATAGAAAAACAAAGTCACCAGACAACAAAGGTAGAAAAAAATCATTTTATTTTCATTTTAGTGTTTGGAATATGTCCAATTTGAGAATTTACATCTGCTGTCTTATTTTGCACTGGGTATACTGGAGCTGTAACAGCTTACAGAGATGATATATAATGAAAAAAAAAATCATGTTATTTTTTCTCCTATACTAGTATAATATTTTCAATGATGTCTGTTTATATGCGCCATGGCTGGTAAAGGGGTGTGGCTATAATAGGGGTGGGGTCATATGTAGTGACCCCACCCATAATGAGTACCAGCACCTTTCTTCTACAAAAAGAGCACTGACTGTAACACACTTATCAAAAACCTCAAGACTTCTATCTGGTGACTACAAATAATATAGAGCACAGCGGTAAAGCTAATGTCTTGAGCCAAATACTTTGACATCATTCCTATACTAAAAAGAGGCGCAGTCTAATTTAGGACTGTATTTAACGTCCTTAATCTTATTCTGGCCTACCTTTCTTCGTTTATACTCTTTCACAATCCCTGCATTCAGTAAAAGATTCTATTAGTAATTCCTTCATACACTAAAATATGGTTGGAGACAATTAGATACACTGCCTTTGTCTTCCTCGACAAAGAAATGTGATTCCCATACAAAATTCGAGACAATGAATTGCTGTTCCCTGCCACTGATTGTTAGAGACAAAAAATCTTAGTCCATTCTGGAACAAATTAAGCTGGCCCAACGGCACTGATTGAAAAACACTGCTTCAGAAGGCCCCTTTACTTATAGTAGAACTAGATAAGAGCAGAAAGGGTCTGCTTGTTTGCAGTCACACTGTTTGCCTTCCTGATCATTTTAGTCTCCTGGTATGCCACTGCACATCTGGCCTGTTGGGTTGGCCGTGTGCAACATGCAGGTCTACTGCGATGCCTCTTTGCCTGCTTCCCCCTCGCGTTTGTTGATTTGTTCTGTTTTATTGAATTTAAAATGACATTGGTATAGCAAATAAAATTAAACCTTACCTAGTTATCACAAGATGAATAGTCAAGTTTATGGCACTGCTCAGATTTAGAAATGTTCTACTTTTTCAACCTTTTGTGACAAGCAGATAAAAACATTAAAAAAAAAAAAAGATCGAACCATAAACCATACAAAAACTGGGGAACATGTTGAGCTAAGGGATTCTAACCCAAATATTTTACTCATGTTTAAGAAAGTAGTCATTAAAAAAAAATCTGATCCATGGCTCCATATTAATAATGTGTGCACTGTGTTACACATGACCCTGTAATTTTGATTCTTATGTATAGGGGATATGACACTCAAGAAAGGATAAGTGTTTCAATGACACCTGCATGCTTACATTTTAGTCCTTACAAATGCAGCTCACTAACTAATAGAAAGCACATGTCTACCTTATGTTTATATATCAGTATGGATTATGGCTGAAACTCCACGTGTACACTCATACTGCCTAAAACAAGGATACAAATTATGCACGTTAGCCATGCTTGCTTTAAAATGTACCCTAATGCATGTAGTTTCCTTCCAACCATAGCTCCAAATGTCACCTAGAATGCTTATCTTCTATACACTTAAAAGTTACGGCTGCATTTTAATTAAAAATTTTAAGCACATGTTTAAAGGGGGGGGGGGGGGGGCACAGCCAGCAGTCCATTGGGGGAGGGGCGTGCATTTCCTCTCCTTCTCCCCTCCCCCCCCATTAGCTGATATAGCTTTGCTGGGAGGGATGCCGAAGCCCTGCTAGTCGAGTGCCTCCAGCTGCTGATGCTGGCACTCCTCAAGCATGCTCAGTTCATGCATGAACTGAGCATGCTTGAGAAGTGCAAGCATTGGTGTCTGGAAGCAGCCCACCAATTTCCTCACTCCTGAGGCAGTATGAGGAGGAAGGGGGTGACTCAGGAAGCAGATTTCATCAGCTGGCGAGGCTTCAGATACCCCATCAGCCATTAAAGAGGTACGACACCACTGGAGGGGGCCTGAGCCCCATTCTCTCTCTCTCTCTCTCATATGTGCCCCCACTGTCTTAACCCATTCTCTCTCTCATGTGCACCTCTGTGCCTTCACCTACTCTCTCTAATATGCTCCTCGCCCGTGGTTCTCTCTTGATGCCCTTGCTCGCCCGCATGGTCAGTCTGGCATCTCTCTCCCCTCCCCGTTTACATTTCTTTTTCAGTAAATCTTCGAACTGCAGCAGCAGCCATATTGAAACACTGCCTCGGCCTGCATCGGGTCTTTCCTTCCTTCTGAAAACAGGAAGCTGCATCAGAAGGGGGAGAGACAGGTCAGAGAGAAAGGCCCAGTGCAGCAGGAGGCAGAGTTTCAATACAGCTGCTGCTGCAGGGAGAAGACTTACTGAAAAAAAAAAAAAAAGGTAAACTAGGAGGGGAGGGATAGCATCTGGCGGTCCGGGAGGGGAAGATGCCAGACTGACCGTGCATGCATGTGTGCGCCTGCCAGGGCAGTTAATTATTAATCGCAATTAATAAACACATTAATCACAATTAATATGGAGCCCTATTAAAAAAATATGTCCATTATTTTGGGGACTACAAGAGAATCATTAATTTAGCTGTTTTATTTTATTTTGCTTTGTGATAACATGGAAGGTAATTTTATTTTCCTTTTATCTGTACAAGTTAATTAATTTGGTTCTATATGTACAATCTAATTTTAAAAAATATGTCCATTATGAAAAATTTGCATCCACTTTCAGGCAATGAAAAAAAATCCACTTAACCTACTAGGCTTGCTTTACATGGGTAATGTATCTGATAATTTACCCCAAACGTTTGGAATATTTTTTTTTAACAAGTAGAAAAACTATTAACACTGGCTAGATGAAGAAAATGTATGGCAGACCATGCAGAAAACCACAGTATCTGGGCATAGTAAAATAGATACATTTAAACAGATATTCCTCTATTCATCAATACAAGCTCCTTAAAACTGATGCTCTGAGTTGTATCACTTGACAATCACTCCAAGAGACTGTTACCGTAAAAGGCCAATGTGGTGAATGTAAACCTGGGAATTAATGTTTTTCAACACCTAAACAAAGGCACTTACGGATAGATGAAACCAGCTCTTTTGAAAGAATGGTAACTTCTGCCAACACTTATGTCCAAACTCAAGCGAAGGAGAGATAATGGGTCCTGTGCCTACCCTACTGAAAATGACTGATTTGATAAAGGTGAGGTCCATTCCTAGCAGAGTCAAAGTGGAAAAACCTAGTGTTTTGATTATTCTTGTATTTCATTTGCTTATCTTTTCTCCATTGTATTGACTTTTTTCTCAATATATTCAGCTTAGCAGATAACAATGTAGACATATTGGTCAGCAGTTGCATTCATAAGTGGGGGGGGGGGGGGGGGGGGGGCACCGCGCGCGCCTGTCCGTCGTTCGTTCCATGCTCCCTCTGCCCCGGAACAGGTCCTGTTCCGGGGCAGAGGGAGCCTGGAACGAACGACGGACAGGCGCGCGTGCGGCACCCCCCCCCCCCCAGCAGTGTGCACCCGGGTGGGGGCATCGGTGATCCGCCCCGGGTGTCAGCCCCCCTAGGAACGCCACTGTTGGTCAGCTTTGCAAATTAAACCCATCATATACATAAATATGATTGTCCAGTGTAGGAGGTGATCAGGTAAAATATTTGTCATGTGAACGTGGCATCTTTTACTAACTTTGAGAAAATGACCTCTCGCTGGCCGAACCAAACACCTTTACTCAATCCACATAAATGTTGGTCCTATTCCACTGCTTGCAAACACTGTGGTTCACTATCTACTCTGTCACTCTGACTTTGGTTGTACTTTAGAACTCTGTTCTGTCTTGGTTGTCTTTTTATTTCTCACACATTTAGTGTATGCTCTGGTGGATCCTTCTCTTCTCCTATCCCACTATTCCATGAGGACCTCTTCTCACGCTACACTTGTTGCCTTGTTTGTACTGCAAGCTATGGGAGGATATCAGAGCATATTTACGTTAATGACACCAGATCTCTTTCTCTACACCAGACAGTTCACCAGGAATCCAGTACCAAATATCAGCCTGCTTATCTGACAACTGCCACCTGGATATCCTACTGCCATTTGAAACTTAACATGGCCAAGACAGAGTTATTTTTAATCTTCTCCCCAACCAATCTCATGTCCCCCCACCCCCCCTCTAGTCTTGGGGATTTATTTATTTGAGTTAACCTTTGAGTTATCTAACTCTTTCTCTATCCATATCCAACACACTTCTAAAACTTGTCCTATTTTATAACATCATCAAACTCCATCCTTTCCATACTACGAAACCCTCATGCAGTCATCACTTCCCACTTAGATGCATATTTTTAAAGCACTTAGACATAATAACCTACAGAACTTTGTAAGTCTAAGTGCTTTGAAAATGAGACCCTATGACTACTGCAACTTATTCCTCATACGTCTCTTGCTGACCTCTCCTAATCTATTCAAACTTCAACTGCACAACTCAGCTTTTGCTAGGAGAATTACACTCGCATAACCCCTCAAATTATTTCATTGGCTTCATTAGATTGTAAGCTCTTTGAGCAGGGACTGTCTTTCTTCTATGTTTGTGCAGCGCTGCGTATGCCTTGTAGCGCTATAGAAATGCTAAATAGTAGTAGTAGTAGGCTCCCTATCCATTCCTATATTTAGTTCAAGCTTCTCTTATGTATCTACAAGTGCATTCATTCTGCAGCTCCTCTTATTTCTCCCTATGCCCCTTCTCCTGAGCCTTACTCATCTGGTTACGTCATATCTGTGTCATCCTCCTCCGCTGCCACCTCTAGACTCTGTTCTTTCCATCATGTTGCACAACAAGCCTGGAATAAGCCTTCTTGAATCATAAGGCACCGACTCTGCTCTGGACCAATTCAAAGCCAGCCTTAAACGCCCATCTTTTTGAGACTGCTTTTAAATCTTAACCCTGGTTGTTTTTAACCATTTCCCTAAAAGAATTAAGGGGTTTCATTTAGTATTTGTTCTGTCTTTATGTCTTCCTTGAACAGACTGTAAGCTCTATAGAGAAGGAACTTTGTGTGCATGTGAAGTGCTGTGTGTGTCTTGAGCCCTATAGAAATGATTAATAGTTGTACTGTAGAATGGAGGCTTCACCCAAGTCTTTCTTACTGTAATTTCAGGGCTCTCTCCTTGGTCACAAAGCAACACCATAGAGAAAGAAAACAAGATTTCTAGAATTTCTTTAAAAATTAAAAAACAAAACACCTCCCACAGTTTTATTAAATTGTTAAATTAAGAAGATAGAATGCTGAATATAGAAGAGATACAATTGCCTTCATCCCATGCTACGTATTAAGATTCTTCTTCATCTTCCCGTTGCATCTGCTCAATCAACTGTTGCCTCTCTGCTGCTTGCCGCATCCGCATCATAACCAGACTTTCATAGTCACGTTCTGAGCGCACAGAACCCTGGGGGAAATACAAATTATTAGTCAATATGAAGTAGCACTGGAAAGGAAAAATTACATCTTACCTGATAATTTTCTTTCCTTTAGCCACAGCAGATGAATCCAGGATATATGCAGTATATCTCCACTTGCTGTAGATGGACACTGGTAGGGTAGGGGGGCACAGTTCATGGATTCATCTGCTGTCTGCATTAAGGAACAGTTGCTTAAATACTGTATGACTACCAAATTTATAACCAGTGCTCATCAATCCTTTTGTGACTGTGACCCCATGCTTGTGGCCAAACAAAAATGTATGACCCCCAATAGAGCTGCAAAATAATGGAGGCACCTATGGAAAGCTCACCCAGATCCGCCCCGGGTGTCAGCTCAGGGGAGGTGCCTCCTGCCAGCTCCCCCCTGGGTGCAGCATGATGACACCCCCTCCCCCCGAACCCAGTGCCTACCCTCCTTCGTCCAACCAGCTCCCTACCTTTAAAAAAATATTGGAATCCGAGGCGAGGCGCAGCACCTCACGCCTGAACGTAAAAGAAATGTGGACCGTCTCATCGGGCCTTCCCTCCCTCTATCTGTCCCCGCCCTCCGCTGACGCAACTTCCTATTTCCGCAAGGGCGGGACAGACAGAGTGAGAGAAGGTCCGAGGAAACGGTCCACATTTCTTTTACGTGCAGGCGCGAGGCGCTGCGCCTCGCCTCGGATTCTGATATTTTTTTTAAAGGTAGGGAGCTGGTTGCACGGAGGAAGGTAGGCACTGGGTCGGGAGAGGGGGTGTTGATGCGCCGAGGGGGGGGGGGTGTCATCGTGCTGCACCCGGGAGGGGGGTGCAACGGCGAACCGCTCCGGGTGGCAGCCCCCCTGCTACGCCACTGCCCCAGGTCCTCTTAATAAATCATTGTAACTCAAATAGTATCATGGGGGAGCATTATCAGGAGAAGGGAATAATATAGTGAGGGAACTGTAACTAAATGAAATCAGTTCTTAAGGCAAAGTATGGACCTGTCATATTTTGTAGACCGCACATGTTTTCCCATCTGTGCATAAAAAGAAGCCTAGTATGAACAAACAGGAAACTCAAATTCTCTCCTTGTCCCACACAACATAGTAACATACTAGATGGCGGCTGATAAAGACCATAATGGTCCATCCAGTCTACCCAACAAGAGAGAACAAATGTATACTTGATTTTGAGCTGTCCTTGCCATTTTCAGGGCACAGACTGCATTAGTCTGCTTGGCACTGGCTTAATTTTCAACTACTGAAGTTGCTGTTGGAAGTCCGCTCTAGCCCAACCAGATCTATCTAGCCATAATCAAGACACAGACCTTAAAAGTCTGCCTGGCAATAGCCTTACTTCCCCACTACTGGATTTGCTGCTTAAGAATGGCTATGTTGTTTTGATTCTATTCTCTTCCCATATAGGAATCCTTTGTGTTTATCCCACGCATTCTGCCACGGAGCAGAATAATGATACTTGACCTTTTTTCCCCCCTCTTATTTAAGGTCATAAGCACATAAACACTGCCATAAGCACATAAACACTGCCACACTGGGAAAAGACCAAAGGTCCATCAAGCCCAGCACTCTGTCTCCGACAGCGGCCAATCCAGGCCCCAAGAACCTGGCAAAAACCCAAAATTTAATAACGATCAATGGACTTTTCCTTCAGGAATCTGTCCAGACCCTCTTTAAACTCAGCAAGGCCAGCTGCCGTCACTACCTTCTCCGGCAATGAGTTCCAGAGTCTAACCACGCGCTGAGTAAAGAAAAACTTTCTCCGATTTGTTTTAAACCTACCACATTCTAATTTCATCTTGTGTCCCCTGGTTCTATTATTATTAGAAAGCGTAAACAAACGGCTTCACATCTGTCTGCTCTACCCCACTCATTATTTTGTAGACCTCTATCATATCACCCCAGGAAGTTTTCTGCTGCTAGTTTGACTTTCCAGCTCACTGGTGCCAGCACCTCTTGGAGATAAGATGGCAGGAGTCTTCCTGTGCAAAGATATGGGACATTTTCCCCTGCAGTCAGTTGCTGCAGCCCCAGTCCTTTGGTTGTACAGCACAGACCATTACTCTCTTTGGAACCTGGCACAAATGCATTCTTCAGCCAGTGGAGCATGACAACTGGGACTCACTCAGGGGGGTTGTGAACACCTCTTCCTCAGCTGACCTAAGAAACAGACAACAAAGCTCAGAAACTAAAGCCCTGAACGCTGTTACTAGGCTAGCTCTTTAAAGTCTGAAAAGTTTGAAAACTCACGGGGCTTACAGACATTAGTTTTACCTCATTTTTAATATGTGACATCATGGAATATATCAATGTTTTTTATATTATGGCATGCATGACATTATGCTCCAAAGTATATACAAAACACGCATAAGAGCAGTGTTTTTCAACAGGTGTGCCGTAGCTGCTCCCCAAGTGTGTTGCAGGGAGTCTGGGAATCCCCTCCAGATAACCTGGCAAATCGCACGATGCCTATGATCTTCTTCCTCCCACTCCTCGGGTCTCTCTCCTCTCCACCTCGATCTTCAAATTTTGCAGTTGCTGGCAGTTATTACAACAGGCCTTCTTCTGGCCAGCCCTGGGGGTCCTTCCTCTGACGCAACTTTATTTTGTTGTACAGGAGGGACGTTGCAGAGGGAAAGCCTCATGATGGCCAGAGAAAGGTCTGTTCTAAAAGCTGCCAGCAATGCAAAGTTTGAAAGCATTGGAGCGGAGAGCAGAGAGAGGCCCGAGGGGTGGGTGGAGGAAGGTAGAAGAAGAGATTAGACTCAAGGAAGAGGGGAAACAGGCTGCACATGTGTGGGAGGGAAGAGGGGAGACAGGCTGTACACATATGTGTGGGAGGGAAGAGGGGAGACAGGCTGTACATGTGTGGGAGGGAAGGGGAGACAGGTTGTATACATATGTGTGGGAGGGAAGAGGAGACAGGTTGTATGCATATGTGTGGGAGGGAAGAGGGGAGACAGGCTGTACATGTGTAGGAGGGAAGGGGAGACAGGTTGTATGCATATGTGTGGGAGGGAAAGGGAGATAGGCTGCACATATGTGGGAGGGAAGAGAAGAGGGGAGACAGGCTACACATGAGAGAGGGAAAACAAGATAGATTTGAGAAGGAGGCAGAGAAATTAAAGAAAGCTGAACGTGAAAGATCAGAACTAAACAGACAGGGCAGGAGGTTAGAAAAGAAATTGCAAATGGAAAGGAAGCCTGGAAACAGAGTTAAAAGCACAGACAGAAGAAAGCAGAGCCAAAGATAATTGGCACAAGATAATTGGAATAATAAAATCACCAAAGGTAGGAAAAATGATTTTATTTTCTGCTTAACAACTGAATTTATGTTGAGAATTTACATTTGTTGGCTTTATTTGCACTGTATAGGAGCTCATACATTTCTTTCTATTTCTCTAGTGCTGCATGACTTGCAGAATCTGGTAACTCCTTTCAGTTTTTGTCTGCATATTTTTTTGCAGTTCCCTATTTTGTATCGGATGAGAGTCGTGTTCTGCATCTGCAGCTAAGGTGAGGAATTCTGCTGGTGTGGTGTCTATGCAGGAATCTGTAACAGTCCATCTTGTTCCAGTTTCCCAGTAGCAGGTATATTGGTGGTCTAATGTATTTCAGTAGCATAATTAAATGAAATAACTACTTTGGAAGGGTACGGGTACGGGTGGGGATGGAGGGGATTACTTGTGGGGATGGAATGGATCTTAGTGGGGACAGGCAGGTATGGGTTAGATTCCAGTGGTGTGCCTTGACAATTTATGCGCCTTGTAAGAGTGCTACGAGATGAAAAAGATTGAAAATCACTGCATTAGAGGCTAAAGAGTCGCATCACGGCTTAAGCAAAGTTTTGGAAACCAATTCAAAAAGGTCAGTCTCTTGCTGGAATGTTAACTCTCGGTTATTATGATCAGATTTTGCATTTGGATTAGCCTAGGACAGGTATTAGTGGCAGTACTAAATTAATGCCGTATGTCCCTGCATTTATCTTTGTACTAATGAATAGGGTGCAGAGCAATATATGCAAACCTAGAATTTGGTACAACTAGGACCAGTCAAACTAAGCAGTTTGTTATGGCTGTGGAAAAAATACTTAATACTTCTGATCCATGGAATCTAAAACATCTGTGTGAATTCCATACCAGATTTTATTACTCTAGCTGGGTTTTGCCATAGAGGAATCCCTCCTTTCTGTTATTGCAAATATGTTGATTTTTTTTTTAGCCACTAAGGATAAGGAGAGTCTCCTTCTGGCTGCCTTTAAGGACTTGTGTTTCCATTATTGGTATTTCACGTGTGGCTTTCTGAGGCACAAAGGTAAATGAAAGTTTCTTCCTCAAATGACCAAGGAATGAGTGTTTCACTGCTCTTTTCCATTGTTATATTCCTTAATGATACTCTGAGTTTGTCTCGCATAACTCCTCACAATGTAATCCATAACTGAGTAATAACAAATTGTATTTCTATCACTCACAACTTATTGCAAGCCACACTGAGCCCGCAAAGAGGTGGGAAAATGTGGGATACAAATGCAATAAAATAAAAATAAATAAATAAATAAAATAAGATAGATCACTCCCCCTCCAATAAATCCCCTTCCCTCTCCATCTATACAGATATTCACAG
This sequence comes from Microcaecilia unicolor, assembly GCF_901765095.1. Lineage (NCBI taxonomy): Eukaryota > Metazoa > Chordata > Amphibia > Gymnophiona > Siphonopidae > Microcaecilia > Microcaecilia unicolor. The sequence goes on along the minus strand of NC_044039.1, from coordinate 147,690,446 downwards.
TTTTCTTTAAAATATTACATTTCAGCTTGGAATGCATTTTACAGTATAACTTATTCTAAACTGCTGGAGTATGAATGGTCCATTCACATATAACCTGGCCACTTTCAAGGATAATGGTCATGATAGGAACTGATAGGAAGGTTTACAGGAAACCCGTAAAAATATTCCTTTACTGATGCCTGGAATGACTTCACTGTGACAGAGTTCAAACATGCCTGGGCCAGATAAAGGGAGCAGTGATAAGATCAGGCATGGGAAACTGCAGTACTGCAAACACACAGAGGAGGGGAGAGGTGATAAAGAGAAAAGAAGGTGCAGGAATCACATGCTAGTGACACCAACTAGAGTAGCTGATCTGGAACCAGCAGTGTACAAGACCCCAGAAAGAAAGCAGGTCAATGCCAGCAGGCCAGTGGTGGTCAGATATAGGCCAGGAAGGTTAAGGAGGCCCAAGCAGCGCAACAGCCTCAACACTTTCAATAGCCCTTTAGATTACATGTGGAACTTGTATGCTTATCTATCCCACAGTGGCAGAGAGCCAATAAAGAAGGCAAAATCCAGCTTGGAGATGAGCAATAGACACAGCTGTGCCTTGGATGTTAAAATATATTCTTAACACCATAGATGAGAATAGCCAATTAGTCCTTATCTGCCCTCATTAACAGTACACTACAGGGCTAAATTTAAAACTCTATGTCTGACCTTCAAGGCCCTGAAAGGAAATGGCCCTGAGTACCTGAAGAATAGGATGATCGTCCACACACCACCAAGAACATTAAGGTCCTCTCAAGGACTCTCACTAACCACATCCTCTCCAAAAGACAATACACGATGTGATACCCGCAAGCGAGCCTTCTCCAGAGTAGCCCCCACATATAGGAATGCACTGCCTGAAAGGCTCCGCTTAACACAAGACTATCTCTATTTCAGGAAGCAGGTGAAAGCTTGGCTGTTCAACCAGGCCTTTAATGGAAGAATTAACTAACTCGTTAGTTTCACTCACACACACAAGGAGTGACTTGGGCTGCACATACTGCAGCAGGTCATGTATATCCATTCCTACCCTAGCTGACATAATATTTAACCATCTCTCTAACCTCATGTGCAACTTTCTTTAAATCAATCACCTTACTTTCTAATTCTTCATACTCTCTTACCTATCTATATGTTACATCTTTGCTTTACCCTTCACGATCACTTAAAATGCTCTATTACGTATTGTGTTTTTGGTTTTTTTTTTTGTTACATTTGTACCCCGCGCTTTTCCACTCATGGCAGGCTCAATGCAGCTTACATGGGGCAATGGAGGGTTAAGTGACTTGCCCAGAGTCACAAGGAGCTGCCTGTGCCTGAAGTGGGAATCGAACTCAGTTCCTCAGGACCAAAGTCCACCACCGTGTTCATATTGTAAGTAGTATACTAGGCCATACTTTGTAATGTTATTTGAAAATGTTTCTGCTGTAATTGCCTATTGCTCATGTTTGATCTATTCTTACTGTACATCGCCTTGAGTGAATTCTTTCAAAAAGGAGGTAAATAAATCCTAATAAACAAATCATGTACTGTGATATCTCTGTACTGCTGGGTCCAAGCACATCAAGGCATTCTTTGCAGCAGAATAGTCAGCACTAGAACTGTTCAGATGTTTTACACTTCTGGAAAGGAAAAGCTTCCATCCAATATACATAAGTAACTTGGGTTCATCTGTTATAGCTCTGTACTACTATGAAATTCTTTAATAGCACTCATAAAAATAAAATGGTTATCATATTAACAGGCCGGCTAGTAATTAAAATGCACACCAAGCTATATTAATGACTTTGTGGGCACACTGAGTCATCTAATCTAAAACTGGTTCAGTAACTCTTCTGAATGCTCCCTGTATCAACCTGTGGGAGCACCTACTTCAACTCTGTTAGCATCCAGAGTCTACAGCAATGACAAACACGCCTACTGATCCGAGGACAGCAAACAATCTGACCTGACTGAAGAGGGCTGCTCCCTTACAAAAACACTAGCATGCAAACGAGCTGAGGGAGAGGCGGAGGACACAAATGAGAATGGGAAACACAGGACGGACTGCTCGAGACGTATGCGAGAAAAAGAGAGAGAACTCAAAAAGCATCAAGTAAGAAAAACCCAAGGCAGTGGATTTAGCCAGCTCCACCTTTCCGAAAACACCATAAACTCCAAGTCTGCTGGTACTGCACCCGTCACATCGCAACAGGTTCTGTGCTCATTTACTACTTCTACTGCTGTGGCATGTAAGTACTCTGCCTGCACTGGGCTTGTCTAAGCTCACTGTTGCTGAATGCTTGGGCTAAGTTCACTGGGTTTTGCTCTGTTTTGTTTTCCTATTGGTACCTGATAGTTTTTACAGTGAAGTGAGCAATCAATGCCATCTTCACTCACATTATTTTAATAGAATTTTAAATCTGAACACAGGCTTTTGTCGCCCTTATGCCATCAGCAGGTTTTGGAGCTGTAGATGAATCATCCTTAAATTTTAAATACTTCTTTACTCTGCCTCTGCTGTCAGTGCTCCTCAATTCCAGCAGAAAAAAATAACCCTTACATGTTTAAGTGCCCTAAAGTGTAAGTGCTATAGTGCAGTGGTTCAGAAACCTGGTTCTGGAGGCACCTCAACCAGTCAGTTGTTCCCAAAGCTGATCCTGGAGGCACACCAGCCAATCAGGTTTTCAGGATATCCACAATGACTATTCATGAGAGCGATTTGCATGCAGTAGAGGCAGTGTATGAAATCTCTCTCATGAACAGTCATTGTGGATATGCTGAAAACCTGACTCGCTGGTGGGCCTCCAGGATAAGGTTTGGGAACCACTGCTGTAGTGCATAACTGTAGGAAGGACATACAGGTGGAAGGACTGTGGACAGGATATGGGCATGTCTCCCACTTACGCACATAATGCAAGTTACATGCAACCGTGCCGCATTCACTCGTTAATATTCTAGAATGGCATCTGTGCATCAGTTATATTACAGACACTGCATCAGCGCTCCTAAAAGGAGGTGAACACTTACAGAACTGCCATCACAGTAAATGCAATTTAATTTTGTGTACTGTTTGTGCACAAATATATCCCAAAACCATTCCAATAAATTAAAGCGGCAATGCAGGAGAAAAACATTTTTAAAAAGTTTGCTGGGTTTAGTAGGCTCATAGTGTGGAGGTTTTGAAGCCTTCCCCACTCTCATCATAGACTACAAATCAAGTGAGACAGGATCTGAAAAAAGAAAACCACTTACTGAGCCAAAGGAGTTCTAGGAAGTCATTCCAGACAATCTGCCAACTCCACCAGTATTTCCCAACCTTTGTAAGCCTAAGGCACACCTACATTAATAAAATTTTTGCATGGCACACGAAGCTCCATGAAACAGGAAGTGTGGACATAGAGAAGAACAACAAGGCCAGCTGAAAGATATTACACCCCTATGTGAACCTTCAGCTGTGCACCCCTTCCCCCAACCACCCAAGGGGCATCTCAAGGCCCCCCCTGCCATGTCCCACCATCTCCCCTATTCTGTGGTATCCATCATCTCTCCCCTTCCCTTCTCTCCTCCCTCTCTCCTGAAATGTCCTCCTCTTTCTGCCCAAGGGGTTCAGCAGCTTTCCTTCCCTTCCCTCTCCAGAGTGGCACTAGCACAGCAATCTGTGTCTACAGAACACTTGTCCTGGTCGGCATGAGGCCTTGAGCATCCATGCAGGCTCAAGGCACACCGGGTGCCATCCTCTCTGACTCAGGAAGTTCGGATGGGGCAGGACCTTGTGAGCCTTCAGCATGAGCAGATGCTCATGGCCTTGTTTTGGTTGCCATGAGTTGTCTATAGACATGCTAACTGCTGCCCTCTAAATTGTGCTGACCTAGGTGGACACCCTAGTGGTTGGGCTGGCTCTGATGGCCTAAAGAAGAGCTATGGAAGCATTGAAATTCCCACTACTCTCGTTTCCAAATTTTAAAATAAAAGAAGAAAGAGAGCAAAGATACACATTAACCAACTACTTCCATGTACAAGTGCAGGAGAAGGGAGACTTTGAGGCTGTTTGGGCAACAGGCTTGATTATATTAGTAACACTAGCTGCCACATGCGGTTACAAGCACGCCTCCCAACACCCAGGGTGTTGGACACATACTCTCCTCAACCCACTGTATCTGAGAAGGCGGCAAGAAAGAAAAAAAAAAAAAAAAAAAAAAAGGAGGTGCTGTGCAGCACCTGACTAACAACACCTTTAATTCCTACACTTCCGGACTAGGAAGGAGAGGAATACTTGACTAAGCATTTTCTCAGAAAGGATCTCCTGAATGCTTAAGAGACACCACTGGTGTGTTGTTGCTATGAGGTGATGAGAACAGAATCTAGGTGCTGGTCTGGATTTGAGCATCAGTTAATGGTGACTATTTTATGGAACAGCTGATCAGATCTGATGGCACACCGATGGGAAAACATTGATATAGATAGCAAAACTAGGCACAGAAAAAGGTAAGAGGAAGAAGAATGGAGAGCTCGAAACAAAAATATATCCCAACACAATAAGAGAGGACACAGAAACAGGAGTTGGAAAATGCAGTTAGGTATAGAAACAAAGGGCTCCTACCCGGTAAGTAGCAGTGACTGGATCATATCCAGATTTTAAGTGGCATATAGTTGGATAGGTGCCACTGAAGATCCAGGCAGACTGCTGCGGCACTATCTGGTTAGTGCCAGGCGGTCTGGGGGGTACCTGTCAGAAACCCAAATCGTGACAACACTCCATGCTACTGATCCCAGGGCAAGCAGTGGCTTCGCTATGTGTGCCTCAATAGCAGACTATGGACTTTTCCTCCAGGAACCTGTCCAAACATTTTTTAAACCCAGATACACTAACCGCTGTTACTTCATCCTCTGGCAAAGAGTTCCAGAGCTTTGCTATTTGTTGAGTGAAAAAATATTTCCTCCTATTTGTTTTTAAAGTATTTCCATGTAACTTCCTTGAGTGTCCCCTAGTCTTTGTACTTTTGGAATGAGTAAAAAAAAAAAAAAAAAAAAAAAAAAAAAATCGATTTACTTCTACTCATTCTACACCACTCAGGATTTTGTAGACCTCAATCATATCTCCCCTCATGTGTCTCTTTTCCAAGTTGAAGAGCCCTAATGTTTTAGCCTTCCTCACACAAGAGGAGTTCCATCTCCATTATCATTTTGGTCGTTCTTCTTTGAACCTTTTCTAAGTCCGCTATATCTTTTTTGAGATATGGCAACCAGAACTGAATGCAGCACCCTAGAATACCAATATACTTCCTGCTGGAGAAACAGAACAAGTCAGACTACAGATCCCTATAGAGAAACTAACAGTAAAATATCTCACATCTATCACTCCTGCAGAATATAGACAGAGCTTTAAATACAAAATCGGCAACCACAAACTAGAAATAGGAACTCCAAGATATATGAATGCAATACAACACTAAAGAAACAGAAATGTGTTTCTACTACTTATCATTTCTATAGCACTACTAGACGTATGCAGCGCTGTACACTTAAACATGAAGAGACAGTCCCAGCTCGACAGAGATTACAATCTAATCAGGATTGACAAACAGGACGAATAAGGGATAAGGGAATTACTAGGGTGGAAATGATAAAACAGACATGGATACTGAACAAGTGAATAGGAGTTAGGAGTTAAAAGCAGCCTCAAAAGGTGAGCTTTTAGCCTAGATTTGAAGACGGCCAGAGATGGAGCTTGATGTACTCAGACTATTCCAGGCATATGGCGCAGCAAGAATGAAATGATTTGTAGTAGTAGTAGCAGCAGCAGCAGCAGCAAGATAAAAGAAATGAAATCTGGAGTTAGCAGTGGAGGAGACGGGTACAGATAAGAGAGATTTACCTAATGAATGGAGTTCCTGAGAAGTGTAGGGAAAGAGAAGAGTGGAGAGGTACAGAGGAGCTGCAGAGTGAATGCAATGCAATTGGAGGACTGCCACTCAGCTTAAAGAGAACAGTGCTGCCATCATCCTCTATGTTTATATGAATGGAAAGGAGAAACAATTGAGAGAGAAGATTAAAACGAAGGGAAACGTGGAGAGACAACAACAAAATGAAGGAAAAAATGTACATAGTAACGTGTAATAGTTTCCTTCTGTACTGTGTAAAGTCTAAATTTATCAGGGTTGCATATTTCAAAAACTGAAATATTCCAGTCACTTAACTGAAAATAAAATATATGGGCATTTTATTTTACTAATCCACTTGGTCCCAAGCCTCTCTTTTCAACTTTTCTTCTGTCATCTTCATCCAGTGGTTCCCAAAACTGGTCCTGGAGGCACCCCAAGCCAGTCAGGTTTTCAGGATATCCACAATGAATATTGATGAGATAGATTTGCATGAGGTGGAAGCAGTGCATGCAAATTTCTCTCATGAATATTCATTATGGATATCCTAAAAACCTGACTAGCTGGGGTGCCTCCAGGACCAGATTTTGGAACCAGTTTTTGTTCCAGGGTCTTATTTATTCTTTTTTTTTTTTTCCTTCTGACTCCCTTTCCTCTCTACATCTGTCTCTGACATTGATCGTTCCTCTTAAATGTTTTTCCTCTGTTTCTCTCTTCTGTGCATCTCTACTCAGCAGCTAGATTTTATCCCTCATTCTCTCTCTCACCCTGTAGTCCTCGTTTTCTTTCTTTTCACATTTCACTTATGAACTTTCCATCTTCCCATCTTCCACTTTCACTTCTCCGCAGCCCTCATTCATCTTCCTCCAACAACCTCAACTCTTACCTATTATTCAGCACACTTCCTGGCATCCAGCTTCCTCCTCCTTTCTCTTACCCACTACCTAGTTTCCTTATTCCCTTCTTAATCTGTCTCTTTCCAATGTCCGTCAACCCATTTCTACCCACACCAGATCCTTCACCCCCTTCCCTTTTCTCACCCTCTCTTCACCCCCCTCCAGATTTTTCCCTTCTCACCCCTTCCTTCCATACTTTTTCCTTCTTACCCCATCTTTCTCCACTCTAATCCCTTCTCACTACTTCCCTCCCTTCTTCTTTCCATTCTGACCCCTTCTCTCTGGGCTACTCCACTCTCCTCTCCCTCTCTACCTGCACTCTGACCCTGTCTTACCCTCTGCTTTCTCCCATCACCAGTCCCTGCATCAGCCCCTACCTCCCTTTTCCAACGACCTTCTCTCACCTGCCTCCCTGACAGCCCTAGCCTCTATGTCAGCTCCCTGCCCTCAGTACTCTTCTCCCAGGCATAGCTTTAGAACCCTTCTTCTACACACCCATCCCTTAGCATTTGCCCTTTCTACAATCCCCAGCCCATATGTTATTTTCAAGCCTCCTCAACCCAGCCGTAGCATCAGACCTTTTTTCTAATTCTCCTTCTACCACCCCACCGTCTGTCAAAAAATTCCCCTTCTGCCATCCCCAGTCACATGCCAGTGTCAGCCTGCAGCCTTTTTCTCCCACCCATACCCCTGTGTCAGTCTGAAACCCCAGCATCAGCTCTAGGGTAATAGTTTGAGGACCCCTGCCATGGATGGTAACAGTTCTGAAACACCCCTTTCCCTTTCCCCCCATGATGCAGCATCTCTCCCTCTCCCTCCCAGTGGTCCAGCATCTCTCCCACTCTTTTTCCTTCTGCAACTCCCCATAGTCCAAGATCTTCAGCATCTCTTTTTCTCTCTCTCTCTTCCCTCCTGTACGTCCCATGGACCAGTATCTCTCTCTCTTTTCCTTCCTGCCTCTCCCATGTGGTCCAGCATCTCTCCCTTTCTCTAATATCCCTTCTTTCCCCATGGTCTAACATCTCTCTCTCTCTTCCAACACTTTCCTCCCTGCCCATGATCCAGCATCTCTCCCCTTTCTCTCAAACCCCTCCCTCAATCTACCTTCAAACTTATCTTTACTAGAAGAGGTCGCCAGCAGGGATTCACACATGTTGCCTGCAGCCAGCCTTGGGGCCTTCCCTAACATGTCCTGCCGCACCAAAACAGGAAGTAGCATCAGAGGGGGTGGGATGTATCAGAGGGAAGGCTCTGAGGCCAACTGAAGTGTGTGAATCGCTGCTGCTGTTGGTGACCTTTAGCACTAAATTTTGAAGGTAGACTGGGGGGGTGGTAGATGGAGGGTGGGAGGTTGGAGAAAGGGAGAAATGTTGGATCACAAGAAGAGTAGAGAGAAATGGAGAGAGAAAGATGCTGGACTACAGTGGGGGTGGGGCATGGGGGTGGGCATGCTCCTGAATGTGGATCGAAGGGTGACTTGATTTCTCTACCTTAGGTCTACCAGCAGGTGGCCCTGAGCTTTTTGCCGGGCTCTTTCAGTGGTAGCTACACCCTTGACATCAGTGGAACCCAGGTAACTCCCAGCATCCACTTTGTGCGCAGTTATTTAGTGCTGCTAGTACTGAATATATGGGCACAATATATGATTGATGGCCAACATTTAACTATCTGTACCCACATCTGTACAATGCCCTACCCACCAGTGAGTTTCTCAGGAGTAGCCCCCACACTCTAGAACTCAATCCCAGACGGCTACATCTAATTCGAAACCACCTCTACTTCAGAAAAGCAGGTGAAAGTCTGGCTCTTCTCATAAACCTTTAGTACATGTGGTGACTGAGGCCAAGATGCATCAACCAAATGTAAAAGAAAAGTAAAACGTAAAAGTTCTTACCGAATTTGAAAAAACGAAGAATGCACTAAAAAAACACCTCAGAAATGTTCGGTGTAGTATTCAAAAATCAGATGCATGAATACCTTTCGGTAAAGTGTCGGTACGTAAAAAAAAAAAAGTGCCTATGGACGTCCGTTATGGACATCCTTTAATGACGGCCTTCGCCCCCCCCCCCCCCCCCGAGGTCGCCGCTGCTCCCCGCTCCCCCCTGCATTTAAAAAAAATCGTGATTTTAGGCAGCCCCGGCCCCCCTCCCTTCCTTCCTTCCTCTCTCTCTTTCTAAACGGCTCCCGTCATCCTCCGCCCCGTGCCCCGCCCGAGGTCGTCGCCGCCGCTCCCCCCTCCATCTTACCGGGCCCTCGCAGCGCCTCTCACCTCTGTGTGAAGGCGCTGCAACGGCAAGAACAGCTAATCCTCTTCGCTGAAGAGTCTTTGGACGTCCCTCCTTTCGTCCAGGGCCCGCCGTCGTCTGACGTAATGATGGTGGGCCCTGGACGAAAGGAGGGACGTCCGAACACTCTTCAGTGAAGAGGATCAGCTGTTCTTGCCGTCGCAGTGCCTTCACACAGAGGTGAGAGGCGCTGCGAGGGCCCGGTAAGACGGAGGGGGGGCCCGGTGGCGACGACCTCAGGGGGGGCGGCGGGGGCAGGGCGGAGGATGGTGGGAGCTGTTTAGAAAGAGAGAGAGGAAGGAAGGGAGGGAGGGGGGCTGGGGCTGCCTAAAATCACGATTTTTTTAAGGCAGGGGGGAGCGGGGAGCAGCGGCGCCCTCGGGCGGGGGGGGGGGGGGGCAAAGACGCCAACAAGGACGTGTTATGACGTGTCTGTGTGACAGCTCCGGCCTTACCGACAGCTCTGACCACACGTTAAATATATCGCAGTAAATGAGTCGGTGCAATCGTTGGTATGGTTAGTGAATCCCGAATCGTCCACATTACAATGGTAATTACTCGTTTGTATTCCGTTTTCGTTACCTGCTACCGCCTTCGGAAAAAACTGTTTAGTGCATGCCATGGTTTACTACTTGTTCGTTAATGGCTCGTTATTGGCTCATTAAAGTTTAGTGCATCTGGCCCTGAATGTACTCTCACTCTGCACCTGGACTAGCTTGCTTGCTGCTCACCCTGTAACCTAGACCAGTTCCTTATATCTTGTTTAACTGTACATAGAACTTGTCTTTGAGTTTAGCCATTGACTCTGTACTACCTACCCATCTTGTCCCCCATCTATATACAGTGGTGGAAATAAGTATTTGATCCCTTGCTGATTTTGTAAGTTTGCCCACTGACAAAGACATGAGCAGCCCATAATTGAAGGGTAGGTTATTGGTAACAGTGAGAGATAGCACATCACAAATTAAATCCGGAAAATCACATTGTGGAAAGTATATGAATTTATTTGCATTCTGCAGAGGGAAATAAGTATTTGATCCCCCACCAACCAGTAAGAGATCTGGCCCCTACAGACCAGGTAGATGCTCCAAATCAACTCGTTACCTGCATGACAGACAGCTGTCGGCAATGGTCACCTGTATGAAAGACACCTGTCCACAGACTCAGTGAATCAGTCAGACTCTAACCTCTACAAAATGGCCAAGAGCAAGGAGCTGTCTAAGGATGTCAGGGACAAGATCATACACCTGCACAAGGCTGGAATGGGCTACAAAACCATCAGTAAGACGCTGGGCGAGAAGGAGACAACTGTTGGTGCCATAGTAAGAAAATGGAAGAAGTACAAAATGACTGTCAATCGACAAAGATCTGGGGCTCCACGCAAAATCTCACCTCGTGGGGTATCCTTGATCATGAGGAAGGTTAGAAATCAGCCTACAACTACAAGGGGGGAACTTGTCAATGATCTCAAGGCAGCTGGGACCACTGTCACCACGAAAACCATTGGTAACACATTACGACATAACGGATTGCAATCCTGCAGTGCCCGCAAGGTCCCCCTGCTCCGGAAGGCACATGTGACGGCCCGTCTGAAGTTTGCCAGTGAACACCTGGATGATGCCGAGAGTGATTGGGAGAAGGTGCTGTGGTCAGATGAGACAAAAATTGAGCTCTTTGGCATGAACTCAACTCGCCGTGTTTGGAGGAAGAGAAATGCTGCCTATGACCCAAAGAACACCGTCCCCACTGTCAAGCATGGAGGTGGAAATGTTATGTTTTGGGGGTGTTTCTCTGCTAAGGGCACAGGACTACTTCACCGCATCAATGGGAGAATGGATGGGGCCATGTACCGTACAATTCTGAGTGACAACCTCCTTCCCTCCGCCAGGGCCTTAAAAATGGGTCGTGGCTGGGTCTTCCAGCACGACAATGACCCAAAACATACAGCCAAGGCAACAAAGGAGTGGCTCAGGAAGAAGCACATTAGGGTCATGGAGTGGCCTAGCCAGTCACCAGACCTTAATCCCATTGAAAACTTATGGAGGGAGCTGAAGCTGCGAGTTGCCAAGCGACAGCCCAGAACTCTTAATGATTTAGAGATGATCTGCAAAGAGGAGTGGACCAAAATTCCTCCTGACATGTGTGCAAACCTCATCATCAACTACAGAAGACGTCTGACCGCTGTGCTTGCCAACAAGGGTTTTGCCACCAAGTATTAGGTCTTGTTTGCCAGAGGGATTAAATACTTATTTCCCTCTGCAGAATGCAAATAAATTCATATACTTTCCACAATGTGATTTTCCGGATTTAATTTGTGATGTGCTATCTCTCACTGTTACCAATAACCTACCCTTCAATTATGGGCTGCTCATGTCTTTGTCAGTGGGCAAACTTACAAAATCAGCAAGGGATCAAATACTTATTTCCACCACTGTATCTGCACTGTAAGAAAAGAATTAACACCATATTTATGTTGTTCTAATGTGTGCTTATTAAGTGTTTCATTGGAATCATGCTGACATTGCATCATATCTATGTTATTTGAATGTTCTTCTACACTGTCTATTATGATATATTTTGTATTGTATGACACTTATCATATCTATGTCATATGATTGTTCTATAATGCTGTTAAATGTGTATATGTCTGATACTGTTTCATTTTAGTCCTATTATTACGTTTCATTTTGCTGTTTCCAAGTTTACCTCATTTATTGTATGTTTGGTCATTTTACTACAGTTATGCTGTTAACAAAACTAAGTTTTGTGTTAAATTGAACCAGCTGTACATCACTTTGGGCTAATCTCTTCATAAAGGTGGTTAATAAATCCCATTAAATAATTTTAAAAAATGCTGTCACCAGCTGAATATAACTCCTTTAATTATTAAAGCAGATCAAAATAAGTCCACAGAAACTTTTGAAGATGATTTGGAAGTTCACTGCATAACAGCAATTACTGAAAAAGAAGACGACAAAAAGCAAATCTAGTAACTGTGATATCAAAGTCAAAAAAGAGGGTAGCTTTCAAGCAAAGTGCCCACGTGTAAAGTCTGCAGGTTCTCTATAGCCACAGACTCAAACCTGCACCCATTACTTGTCTGAGTACTTTTTCTGTGAAAAAGTAAAACACATACTTTTGGAAATTTAAAGTGCACTCCAACTCTGCTCCTGAACACTTCCCGAAACATAGGTATAATTATGTGCATTGTACCTGAGTATATTCTCCCGGATTCTATATGTCACCCAAAGTTGGGCATGAAAATGTGGGTGCCACAGGCAGAGCAGTGGGCAAATTGACTAAAGAGGCATGATCAATTGATAATGGCTATTAATTGGTGTCAATTTGGAGTTACACGAGTATCTGCCCTAGGCGCTATTCTATAAAATGTGTGTCTAAATTCCATTATGCACAACTCCAAAGGAGCTTGGCCATGGGAAGAGCATGAGCAGATCTGAGGGCATTCCCAGAGGTTTGGGGAAATCTTATAGAATACTAGCAAATTAGGTGTCAGCATTTAGACCAGCCCAAAGCTAGGCATGAAATCTGCACTAAGGGGGTCTTTTACTAAGCCGTGGTAGCATTTTTTTTACTTGCAGTAGAACTCAGTTGGCGGTAAATGCCGAGACACTCATTATATTCCTATGGGCATCTCGGCACTCACTGCCAGTTGATTTCTACCCATTGATTTCTACCATGAGCTAAAAACGCTACCACGGCTTAGTAAAAGACCCCCTAAGCTAGTATTCTCTAAAGGGCTCTCAGTAAGGAGTATCTGTTAGAATATTAGCATAGCGCGGATCTTCCCGGCACCTAACTTTGGGCGCCAAGACTGAATTCCCCGCCATTGTGGGCAATTTTCAAAATTCTAATTTCTGCATTTAAAAAGCTCTGTTTTATGAGCAGAAATACCTTTGAAAATTGTACTCAGAAAGTTAGATTATAAATCTATAAGAAAATAAACCATGAGAAAAGTCTCACCATTAGAAACATTTACCAGAAGAAAAGCTTATACAAAACATCCGAGGCAGGTAGACTGAATGTAAAGTGCAATGTCTCTTATCAAACCAAACAAGATACAATTAAATGTTACTGTTAGAAAACAATATCTGAATTAAAAGGATTAAAAACCAGATCTTCCACAGGTTGGAAAGTGAAAAGCATCCGTTCTTCCTCCTTCTTGTCCTTTGACCTACACAGTACAGTTCAATTCCAACAAGATGGTTATCTTTAGCTGCAGCAAGCACACATTTTCGGGGTAGTGAGACTGAGCTGACATGTTCATTCTTTTCCCAATACAGGAGTTGGCTGGAAGGAAGTAATTCTGAGATGCAGTGTGTCTTAGCTGCAAAGCAACAAACACCTCTCCGATGAGCTTCCAGTATCCTAGGACCATCCTGGCACAATGGACATCTGGAGAAAAGGCTCCTTTAGATCTTCAAAATTCTTCACTAGTTTGTCAACCAGCAAGCACAAAACACTGGAACCAGAAAAAGGACCCTCAAATGAAGTCAAATATCTACTGCAAGAAAATGGACAAGGGATACCTCTGGGGACTAAATGTTATAAAATGGAGGAGGGCCTGGGAAACTTAACACCTCTATCTCAGAAGAAACTACGCCTTGGTCAAACACCTCAAAAACCTCCACGTCTATATTTGAACAGCTCTGCACATTCAAATATACAAGAATATTCCACATCGCTTTGTGCACTATCTAGTGTCAGCTCTCTCAGCTCTCCTAGTACCCCACGAAGCCAAACCTCTGAGAGTTTCCCTGACCACTCCGATCCTCTTCTTTCATTCCACCTGGACTTGGGACCTTCACTTCTGGAAGATATCCTTCAGACGCTGAACATTCGGAGTTACGGAGACAGTGTTGCTTCAAACTGTTTACTGTTGCTTGGTTCATCTATTCCTGGTAGGAATGGAAACTGTACTGAAGAATTATAAACCTCAGCTGTATCTGCCTCAGCTCCAAAAGTACTGCTGGGTTTAAGTTCTAGAGATTCCTCTCGTTATAATCTACAGGGATACCCCCCCCCCCTTTTTTTTTTTTTAAATCTTGATACTTGGTTCCCTAATATACCACATGCCACCTCCATTCCTCACAACAGAATTTATTCATCATTTCATCTTTCCAGCAAATTTTTAGACTGTGTTTTCCGTTGTCAGCACTGTATTGTGGGACAAGCTTATTCTGGCTCTAGTCCTCACATCAGAAATTCTTTTTTCAAAACGTATTTGAAAATGAATTGATCCCGAGTCTTTTGATTGTCTGTCTCTGGGTCCCATGGGAAGGGAGGAACAGAGTGCTGCAGGCACAGCTACAAAGTGACTGACTTTTTCTCTTCCCTTTTTCCTAATGTAGTAAATGTATTTCTGCCTCTCTCCTTTCCAATTCATTTTTCCATCTAGTGTCACATTGTAAACCACCTGGATGGTTTTGAGCAGTACATCAAAGAAAATGAAACTTGAAACATGGACTAAACCTACAAACTGCTGAGAGAACTTCTTGCAGCTATCTTGGGAGATTTTTGACCACCACACCCAGACCCAGGAATTGTTTTTATAGTGCTTGAAGCACATCCTAACCCCATTCAACCCATAAACCAGAATGACAACCATTCTCCTGGGAGCTTACTACAATATCACTATGATATTTAAAGTAAAATTTATAGGTGTGGTTATTACAATTAACATGGTAGCTATGTTGCCTATATTTTTTTCAGCAACACTTAGCCATTCACGATGAAACTAACTCTTACAAAACAGCTATCATGAGTTGTTTCATAACAGGGCAACTAGGTGACATGTATAGGTATCTTCTATTTAATAAAAGCAACAGAGACGCCTATGTGCCTTTATAACACCGGCTCATATAATGACCCCCACTACTGCACAGATTTACATCTGGTCAAACAGCATAAATATGTGCATTTATTCTCTGCTTGCATATTTTTAAAAATATGCACATACATCGCAGCTCAGCCCAAATTATGCCTATGTGCAGATTGCATAAAGTAAACACAGTACTCTGGTGCACCTACATTTTGCATATCAAATTACAGGTGGGTATATACAACAGACATTTTCAATTATAAAACCTGTTTTACATGCAGAAAATGTATTACATCTCACAAAATGTATTTTTGTGGCACATAAACTAAAAATGCTGTGTGAACTGTATGATGGAGCAACTGCATTTTATTTTTAAGTTAAAACAAATGTTAGCCTCTCAGAAACATTCCTCACATTAAGATAACCTGTTACATAATTGTTAAATTCATTATTTGGCAATGGTTATAGCTCCTGTGAGCAGGGACCGTCCTTCTATGTTAAATTGTACAGTGCTGCGTAACCCTAGTAGCGCTTTAGAAATGTCAAATAGTAGTAGTAGTAGTGGTTATTCTGGGAAATATAAATGTGTCACAGAGATCTACTGTGTATCTGTTTATTAATAAAGTTTCATTTGGAATGTAAGGGTATTCGTGGTCAGAGCAGTACTTCAAAAGTACTTCAAAACGAATCACAATCAGGTTTTCGCCCCCTCCTTAGTACCGAATCTGTGCTAGTCACTCTCCTGGCCAAATCCAAGCAGGAAATAGCCAAAGGTAAAAGCATACTTCTCCTACAATTTGACATGTCAAGCGCATTTGGGTGGTGGACTTTGGTCCTGGGGAACTGAGTTTGATTCCCACTTCAGGCACAGGCAGCTCCTTGTGACTCTGGGCAAGTCACTTAACCCTCCATTGCCCCAGGTACAAATAAGTACCTGTATACAATATGTAAGCCGCATTGAGCCTGCCATGAGTGGGAAAGCGCGGGGTACAAATGTAACAAAAAAAAAGAAAATGGTAAACCACAATATACTACTGAGACTTTTAGACTATTTTGGAACGGGTGGAAACATACTCAACTGGATCAAAAGTTTCCTAACCACCAGAACATACCAAGTGAAATCAAACTCAATCATATCACCACCTTGGAAAGCAGACTGTGGAGTACCTCAAGGATCACCACTATCACCAATACTATTCAACATAATGATGATCCCATTGGCCAAGTCATTATCAAAGCAAGGCCTCAACCTGTTCATCTACGCAGACGATGTCACAATTTACATTCCCTTCGGCATGATCTAACAGAAATCAACAACGAAATCAAACTCTGTTTGAATACCATGGATTCATGGGCAAACTCTTTTCAACTGAATACTGAAAAAACACAATGCCTCATCCTCTCAACATAATATGTACAAACCCACAACCTTAATCACCCCAGAACACACCCTTCCTATCTTAAACAGCCTGAAAATACTCGGCATTACAATGAGACCGCAACCTCACTTTCGAGAGCCAAGTGAACTCCACAACAAAGAAAATGTTCCACTCAATGTGGAAACTTAAACGCGTAAAACCTTTCTTCCCGAGCAGTGGTGTGCTGGTAAATGTTTAACAACAGGCTCTCTTCCCGGTCCCCCTCTGCGCCCGCCCTCCCAAATTGCAGAGCTGGCTATAGCCGGGGAGAGAGCCTGGGGTGGGGGGCAATGCATTACTCTAGGAAAAAAAAATTAAATGATCCCAGGTTCCAATCTAATTCATGTTTAATGTGCGATAAAATGTCATAAATAAGTAAATAAATATAAACTTTTAATGTTGAGCACCTGATTCTCAAAGTGAACATATTCCAAACACTATAATGAAAATAAAATGATTTTTTTCTACCTTTCTTGTCTGGTGACTGTTTTTCTGATCATGCTGGCCCAGTATCCGATTCTGCTGCTATCTGTCCTCTTAACTCCGTTTCCAGGGCTTCCTTTCCATTTATTTCTTTCCTTTCTTCTTCATTTCTGGTCCTCCACAGACTTGACTGTCCAGTGGATCCAGCTTCTGCCTATTTTCTTTATCCATGTGCAGTTTTTCTCCTCTCTTCCTTTTCCCTCATCTCATCTCCTTCCTCACTCTTCCCTCCCCTCCATCCATGTCCAGCATTTCTTCTCTCTCCCCTTATCTCCCCTGCCCTCCATCCACCCATGTCCAGCGACCCTTCTCTCCCCCTGCCCTCCATCCACCCATGCCCAGCAACTCCCTTCTCTCCCCTGCTCCTCCTCCAGCCACCCATGCCCAGCGACTCCCTTCTCTCCCTTGCCCCCCTCCTCCAGCCACCCATGTCCAGCGACTCCCTTCTCTCCCCTGCCCCCCTTCCAGCCATCCATGTCCAGCGACTCCCTTCTCTCCCCTGCCCCCCCTCCAGCCACCCATGCCCAGCGACTCCCTTCTCTCCTTGCCACCCTCCTCCTCCTCCAGCCACCCATGTCCAGCGACTCCTTTCTCTCCCCTGCCCCCCTTCCTCCTCCAGCCACCCATGTCCAGTGATTCCCTTCTCTCCCCTGCCCCCCCTCCAGCCACCCATGTCCAGCGACTGATTCCCTTCTCTCCCCTGCCACCCCCTCCCGAGTTGTTCATCGAATTCTTCGGGGCAGGCAGTCTTGCCTGCCCGCTGCCGGCGCTGACTCTCCCCTGCTGCCGGATCGCTATTCAAAAGGCCACTGAGACTTACAAGGGCAGCCTCCAAGACTTCAGCAGAAGTCTCGCGAGGCCGCCTCTGGAAGTCTCAGTGGCCATTTTTAAAGACCGAACCGGCAGCGAGGGAGGGTCAGCGCTGGCAGCGGGCAGGCAAGACTGCCTGCCCCAAAGAATTCGATGGACCAGGCGAAGGTGAGGGACCGGATCCGGAGGGAGGGAGGAGAGCCGGCTCGCACGTAGCAACAACCGGCTCGCAAGTTGGAGCAAAATTTAACAACCGGCTCTTGTGAGCCGGCTCCAGCACACCACTGTTCCCGAGGGTAATATTTCGTAACCTAATACAATTAATGGTACTAAGTCAAACAGACTATTGCAACGGAATCTACACTGGATGCAAAGAACAACTCACAAAGGAACTCCAGACCGCTCAAAACACAGCAGCCAGGCTAATATTTGGCAAAACGCGATTCGACAGTGCCAAACCCCTCCGAGGAAAACTGCATTGGCTGCCAAAGAATGTATTACTTTCAAAATCTGCACCCTGGGCCACAAAAATCATCTACGACCAAGTATCAGGATATATGACAGAACATATAGACCTACCAATCAGAAACATAACCAGATCATCTCAAACGTACTTAAACCTCCACTACCCAAACTGCAAAGGACTTAAATACAAAGCAACCTATGCATCCAGCTTCTCCTATATAAAGCACACAACTATGGAACACACTGCCAAAAGTTGTGAAAACAACCTACGACCACCTAAACTTCAGGAAATCATTAAAAACCTACCTGTTCAAAAAGGCATACCCCACCGACCCAACATAAATACCTACACTCTGCAACACAGCATAACCAAAGCTTGTAATAGACACTATATAACCTTTCCTCTCCTTGATCCCCATTGTAACTGAAACACATGTACGTTATTCAACCACAATACCACCTGTATTTGTTTCTTTACCGGACTTGGCGAAAGCCTTTACGGTACTATGTAAGCCACACTGAGTCTGCAAATAGATGGGAAAATGTGGGATACAAATGTAAAAAATAAATAAAAGAAAACAGCTGCACAGAGTATGAGCCTGAAAAACAACAAAACCCACATTTATACCCATTATCACATACAAGGATCAAGTAGCAAAGTGATGCACTGTTTGATGAAAAGAAGCTTAAAATGAAGGACCAATTCATTACCAGCCTAAGGACATTAACGAAGATTAGACCTCCTTAGTGTAATGAGCATCCTTGCTTTCCAATCTCCTTAAGACTAATAGCAAAGGATAACCTTCTGGTGACAGTCGCATCAGCCATCCCGTTCTTACATAGTCCTCCATCTTTCATGCCTTCTGAAACTTCCATTCTGAGATTAACAGCTGGATATAATTACCAAAATATTTCAGAATACAAACTGTTGAGGCGTTTCAGTCAACACCATTTCCCTCTGCCACAGAAAATTGCTGATATAGGTTTCCTAAGCTGTAGGGTAGCATCCACTCAAAGCCTCATTTGTCTCATATTCAAAACTACATTTTATTAGATAGTTCATAGATAATTCATAGAGAAAATGCAGGATGTGTTGTTGTTTCTCTCCCGCTGTGACTTAATCACATTTTATAAATATCCCTAACAGCTACAATTTGAGTATGTCTCCAAAAGCAGCACTTATCTATTAATCTTTTGAGACAATGTGTACTGAATTACAGCAGTATGGTGCTCCCCCCCTTCCCCCAAGCATTCTCCTACAGTAATTCCTGTTCGGTGTGACTAAGACTGAAGAAATAGCTTCAATACGGCCTGCATACCTGCAGCATTTCCCTTCCAGCATCATAAACTGGAGGCGCTACAAGCAATTCCCCCAGTACTAGCATACAAACTGCTTCAGCAGAGGGTCTCAGATCCTTGCAGCATGTAGTGTCACTACTACTTAGCTCTTGAAAAGTGCTGGATCTGGACTGTTGCCATCATCAGTATTGGATGTAGTAAAAATTCCTTCCTGGCGAGCAACTGGTTATGTAATGAGCTGTTATTTTTGCCAGTTTTTAATGAGCTGCATTAAGCACTGGCAGTTCTTTTCCTAGGTACGGCCTTTTAAGGGTTGCTGAAGGTTTTCATTTTTTTTTTTAATGTTCAAGTGAGTTGGGATTTTCCTTAGAAAATTGGTAACTGGCTCTTATTCCATCTCCTCTCACGATAAGAGACCATTAACTTGCCAGAATTAGCCTCAGACCTCTAAGCATTCCAGCTTATGTTTTGCCTCAGAGGAGCTCACGAAATGCACATGACAGCACCAAGCCAAAGAAAGCCGAGTGCAAAGGTCTGCAACACACCACCGTGGCACAGCAGATCCGAGGCTCACCTTACAGGACCATCATATTACAAAGTCACAGTGCTGAGGTGGGGCACTCACAGTTACAATGTCAAAAGTAATCTTACACTACTGGTTTCAGGTGTATTAAAATTTAATATACTGCCCTAGACAGGGGTCTTTCAGAGCGGTTTTCAGAGTTTAAAATCATATAAAATAGAAAGATAGTTGAGAGGACAAAGTTAGAAAGGAACTACATTATCGGATAGTGCAATAGAAAGGAAAGTCAAAGTGCAAAGAGCCCGAGCATCGCTACTGAAGTATTCCTTACTTTCATTATGGCATTCCAGTTGGTCCACTGGGACGGATGAATCTAACTCAGACACTACTACTACTTAACATTTCTAAAGCGCTACTAGGGTTACACAGCGCTGTACAATTTAACATAGAGGGACAGTCCCTGCTCAAGGAGCTTACAATCTAAAAGACAAGTGAATAGTCAGTCCGAAAGGGGCAGTCAAATTGGGGCAGTCTGGATTACTGAACGGTAAGAGTTAGGTGCCGAACGCAGCATTTAGACAGCTAAAGTAGTTGCTATTAAGAACACTACATTGTTGAAGGCCAGTCTGAAAGCTCAGTATTGTGTACTGCCAACCATAGGGACTGTTGGACTTGGTTCCCGGTTTGAGTTTAAAACTCTCTGGGGTGGCAGTGTTCATATCCCAGAGAGCCTCCAATTTTTTAAATTCAATAATGAGGGGTGCTGAGTCAAACTTATCTTTTTCTTATAACCACTGAAGTTAAAATGGAAATAATAACTTTTATTTCCAGTTTTGAATACTTCTGTAACTTACTTACTTTACTACACTTGCAGACTGCTTCCCCTACTTCAGTTGCCCAAAATGGTTTACAATTACAAAACAATATAAAAAAAATAAAAAATACTGTACCATATACATCTTAACTTATTACATCCAACAAAAGTGAAATACTAGAATTGCATAGGGAAGGAAATCAGCAATGATTTTCTAGTACAGTCTTACTACATGGGTTCCACATGGGCTACTTTTTAGTTCATTTACCCACACAAACTAATTCCATTTGCAGGTTATTTTCAAGCATTAGCATGCAAAATGTGCTAAAATTTAAAAAAGAAAAAAAAGGTGAGCTAAACTTCTCTTTAGTGCATATTTTCATATACAAGAAGTATGTGCACCAAAATATTCATTAAAGAAGTGTGGTAAGGCTTAGAACAGCCTAATGAATGCTCAGAAAATGCCTGTAGAGACAAAGAGGCCAATACTCAAACTGGGGACGAGAGACTCCTGCCTGATTAAATTGCTTGTGCGAGGCTATATCCAGCGGCACTTAATCAATTAGTACCACTGAATATCAGCCAGTGATTTTGCAGGCAGTCCGGGAGCAGTGTTCAGCACTTAACCGCCTAAGGGGCCCTTTTACTAAGACGTACTGAAAAATGGCCTGCGCTGGTGTAGGCGCGTGTATTGGACGCTCACTGGTCCATTTCTCAGCACGCCTGCAAAAAAGGCCTTTTTTGCTGAAAATGGATGTGCAGCAACATAAAAATAAGCGCTCGACCATTTTGGGCCCGAGACCTTACCGTCACCCATTGACTTAGTGGTAAGGTCTCTTGCACTAACTAGGTGGTACTCGTCAGTGAGCGTACACTGCCGATTACTGCCCATGGTAAAAAATAGAAATTTTCTGCTGTACGTCAAAATTAGAATTACTGCCTGGGTTACGCAGTAGCTGGGCGGTAGTTCTAATTTTACACACATTGTAAGCTCGTAGGCGCCTTCATATCTTAGAAAAATGGCCCCTAAGTTAACCGGACAAATTGGACCACATAAAACTCAGTCTCATCTTTGTCCAGTTTCACTTAGGCAGTTATGTGCTGAATATCGCAGTTATGTGCTGAATATCGTACTTAACCAGATAAGGAATAGCTGGACATACAAACCAGATAGTCAACATGGCCCACCATTGAATAGTCAGCCAAAATTATGGTGATTGCCAAAGAAAAACTGACCACCACCAGCTGAATATTTACCCCAAAGTTCTTCTCTCAGTACCAATCATGAAGCAGCCCATCTGGGACCATTATCAACAGAAACCCTACAGCCAAGGCGCCAGCACAGGTGTATAGTTAAGGGTTATGACATTCTGTGCAATAGTATTTAGATTCTGCAATGATTCTGTGGCATATTTGTATAAGCTGATATAATTATTATTTTGGATTTTGCTCACACCTTTTTCGGCAGTAGCTCAGGATGAGTTACATTTGGGTACACTAGGTATGTAAGTTTTTATGGGGTCATTTTTAAAACAATCTGCATAGATGCAACTATATGGGCAGTTTTAATGTGCACATTTTATGCAAATCATAAAGTCAACCACATTTTTCTCTTCAAAATTAGTAAGTGCAAAGTATGAGAAATAAATCATTTGTTTATTGTGCCTCTTCTATTTGTGGGTAGGCAAGTGGGGGAGGGGGGGAGCAAAACAGCAGCTGTATCTTTGGAAATCAAACAGGTGCATCAGCTGTTTTCCTCACCCAAACTGCCTCTTTTCCTACGGCTAAACATGTGTGTGTTATGGAACCAGTTAGCCATATTTCAGGGAGGCCTGACAGAATATCATTGGGAGCAATAATGATAGACTAGTGCTTCCGACAGGGTGAGGGTAAGCAGGGGGAAGGTTAAATATGACAGGGGTCAAATGCTGCAGTTCTATGGCATGTTACATTTAATGGCAACTGCTGCAGCCACAGAGGTTGCATGTCCTTCTTACCTGCAGCGTTGTGGAATGGCTGGTGTAGTTGGAAAGTAATGTGTTCGGATTGTCCTGCAACACTGAAGGTGGTGGGCTGTCCACCCAGGAAATCTTTAAAGGATTAGTTATCAAACCAGTTTCATACTTTATCGCTAACTCCTGCCAAAGAGAGAATGCAACTTCATTACCACTGGTCACCAACTTTACATTTAAGAATACTAACTTGAGGACTCCAGAGCCGGACTCCTTTCCCCTCTCAAAAGCCAGCAACTAATCTGATAATACAACATACCTTTCCTGTTCTGAGCTACACCAAAAGTTCCCTTCAAATGAGCATACAAAATCCAAACACATTGCTGTTACTCATGGAAGAAGAACTTGGAAGAGCCCTTCATGGTCAGTCATATATAAGAGTCTGAGCACAGTCACCTATGAAACATTGTGTCTGTGTGTGTCCTTAACAGTGTCCTTAACAACTTCTTCTGTTGCCAAGTCTCCCCTCCACCCATGGCTCCCATAGAGAATGCACGAAGTCTGGTCCAATTCTACACTTACAGCTGCCTTGACTGTAGCAAATTCCACAACTGCACTTCCTTTCTTACTGGACATCACCAAATGTAGTACTTCTCCATACTGAAAGAAATAGTTAAGATAAAAAGCTTGTCAAACACAGCTAAATACTAACAGCCTAATAGAGAAAACTCTAGCAGGATTTACTATGAAGAAAGGTACTGGACTGCTGGCTCAGAGAAACCTCAGAGACAATTCACTATCAAAAACACTATTTAATATATATGGTATTACGGTAGCCTTGGTGACACTCATCGCAAGCTTTCCAAAACAGAAGCTGGTTTAGAATACAAAGCAAGAGAGATTTCAGTTCCTCCAATCTCAATGTTTCTCAAAATGTTCCTGAAGGGAATGATACAGGTGTGTCTGTATGCCAGCAGGATATCTTCAATACCTCTCACTCATTCCTGCTTCTGTAAACTGGATAGAATGATACAAAATAGCTGGCTTTTGGAGAAACCCATCATGTGCTTTCCAGCTGTAGCATCAAACATATAAATGGCGAGTGACCGTACTCACCCGCAAATGCACAGTAGAGACTTCCCTCTCTGTCCCACCCCCGTGTCAATACGTGATGACGGGGCGGGACAGAGAGGGAAACTGCGCGAAGGGGAGGGAGGAAACCGCTGATGTCGCTACCGCTCCCCCCCCCCGAGGTCGCCGCTACCGCTCCCCCCACCCGGCCCAAGCACTCTCTTCGGTATTGAACTTACATCGCCGACACGCAGCAGACAGATCAGCTGAGCTCTCGTCGGCCTTCCTCCCCTGCCTGTGTCCCGCCCTTGCCGACGTTACGTCACACGAGGGCGGGACACAGGCAGAGAAGGAAGGCCAACGGGAGCTCTGCTGATCTGCGTGCTGCATTTCGGCGACATAAATTCAATAGCGAAGAGAGGGCCCGGGCCGGGTGGAGGGGTGGCGGTGACCTCGGTGGGGGGGCCCTGCAGCGGCGAGGGGAGGGGGCCTTTGAAAAACCCCATACTAGCCTGTTTTAACGGGCTCAACGGCTAGTTTCCTACAAGCCACAATACAGTAACAATACAGTAGACGTACACTGTAGACCCAATATAATGCAGCATGATTTAAACACTGGATCGCTTAAGAGCAGCCAAGGGCTGGACCCTGTCTTTTTCTTTCGTTATTATCTTTTGATAAGACAACTGCTGAATTTCTTTTTTTTTTTTTTTAATCTGATATACTGCAAATTCACTTAAAATGTGATCACATATCTTAAACCCCAACATCTGCATTTTTGGGTCTATGGTGAACGTGCTTTAATGGAGCACACTACTTAGGTATGTAGTTAGATCAAAATCCTGATGAGTTCTACTTCACATCTTCATGCTTTGTTATAGGATTGTCATTGATAACACATATTATTCAGTGAAAAAAAAAACCCAGAA
This sequence comes from Microcaecilia unicolor, assembly GCF_901765095.1. Classification (NCBI taxonomy): domain Eukaryota; kingdom Metazoa; phylum Chordata; class Amphibia; order Gymnophiona; family Siphonopidae; genus Microcaecilia; species Microcaecilia unicolor. The sequence continues at coordinate 147,665,768 of NC_044039.1, read as the reverse complement.
AAGCTTTTCTATGTCTCTAACTCCTGTTCAAACTGCTCCTTTTCTTACAGCACTAACAGGATAAGGGTGAATGGAAGAATGAACGTCTCACAACAGAACCTTCTGCAGAAGTCTCAGGAGAACGTCCCTGGAGTAGCCGCCTTTTGTCTCATCGTGCTTTTTGCACTTCCATTTCAGCTAGAGGGAAAAAAGTAACAAATTAGAATTATCAACACTAAACAGCCTTGCAGAGCTGCAGACAGCCAGTCTATAGAATAAAACCAACACTCAAGTTTGGACACATCCAGTGTCTTCAAAGCAGCAGCTTTGAAAGAAAACATTTGTATTATCTTTCCAAAGTATATTTCGGCCACTATCCTTTTATGGCTTTATATTCCCATTTTAATACCAGAAAAAAAAATAGCATTATCCCAGCATCGAAGCTTCAATACTCAAAAAGACATTAACAATGTCATAAAGAGTATATAATGCAGAAAATTTATAAGTGATTATGCAAAAGTTCTCCATTATTACTGCAGGACAGTTCAGCTTTAACAGGTTTTTTTTTTAAGAGAAGAAAAATACTGTGCAATCTAGGATGCTCTCTTTCATAGCATACACATAATGGTATATAACAGGTGAGCTAAGTCCCTATATTACCAAATGCGCTAGCTCAAAACATCAAGAGAGGAACAGAGAAGGCTAATGTACATCTTGCATTATGCTTTTTCATTTATACAAGAAATTCCACTCATAATTAAAAAGCTTCTACTTTCTAAAATGTGCTCACGTCAGATTGTTGAGTCCTTATCCCTCCTCTGACATATCCTGAAAATCTGTGTGGCTAGGACACTAAACCCAAGTTAGGAAGTGTTTATTTTCTCAGAATCTGCCTTTGCTAATCAAGCAGCGGAAGCAGTGGCCCGTCTCATCTCCCTGGGCAAAGTTACATATGCCCTCCAAATATCTAGCTTTCCCAACCTTGAATCTGCTCATGGCAGTTCAGTACAGGCTCGGCCGTAGCTAAGTCTGTAATTAAAGAGGTACCCAGTTTCAATTAGTTAAAGAGATATAGTTTATTAGTATTAATTAGCATAGATACATTACCCAATAATGAGGATACCAGCAATTCAGTCAATCATACAGTGGAACAGAATCACACGACACATCAACCCTCGGTGGTACTCTGTCTCTCCTTCTGCGCCTTACACTTCTCGGGGTGCTTCCTCTATACTGTCTCAACCCAATGGATTCCAATGGGATCCAGCTATGTCAGCAGAACTTGCTATCCCTTATCAGTTGATAAGGAACTGACAAGGGTGACTTCATTAGGTCCCAGGTTCCAACTATACACAAAAAGGGTGCAGAGCACAGGTGGCGAGATGACCTAATCAGTCATTCTGCTCTTCTCAGCTCCCCCTCCCTCTGAGTACTCTCTAACTACGTACATCTACCCCCTTATCTACTTTCATTAGCCCAAAACATCTTTCATGACTCTTCACTGATGCCAGTCCCAGGCATGTTTATAAGAGCAAAAGACCCCCTCCCGTGCCAGCTCCCTGAGAACTCAGTTCAGCTTGTGCTGCAGAAAAATGTATTTTGTATCAGAGATGACTTTGGATTTTTAAGAGAAGCCCAGCTCTTATTATGAGCCATTTGCTTGTAGAGGCCTAGCTCTTTAGCCTGAGCCATTGACCTGTATTTTACTGAGAGCAAGGGCGGCCATATACATACATTTCCCCTCTTGCCGGACCTCTAAAAAAGGGCCGGCACACCTGACTATGGGTGTGGCCATCTTTTCCAGAGGGCTCATAGAGTCCTGTGTGGGGGGGAAGATATATATCTAAAGTGGGAGGGACGCTCTGTCAAGACATGGGACTGAGGCCATAGTGAAAGTCAAGCTTTCAGTACATAGATATATAACTTCTATGCTTTGTCCCTCTTAAGATATAACCATCCAAAAAAACCTAACTATGTATTCAACAGCTACTCTTTTGGAACAGGTAAAACCTGGGAATATGAGAAGTCACATAAGCCTAGGTATCATACAAAGGAATCAATGAGGTTGAGTGTATGACTGCATCAAGTTAAGATTATTACTACAACAGTAATCAGTAGTCATGTTCTGAGTGTTTAAGTATTGCTCAAATTGGAAATATCAAGGCAGCTATATTTCATTTAACATTACTAGGAGTGTTAATATCTGTTATATAAAAGAAATCTATTGACATTAATGATGATTGCAAATTCATGAGTCTTATAATGATGAATATTGCAAATGACTTAACCCTAATAGGCCAAAAAATATATACATGAAGGCCATGCTAACTACTAATGGTTTGAGAAGTACATAGAAGCATATGATCCTCCCTTTCTCTCCCTCCATAGCCCCCCCTCTTCCCTCCCTTTCTCTACCCCTCAGCCCTCCCTTCCTCTCCCTCCATAGCCCCTCCTCTTCCCCCTCAGCCCTCCCTTCCTCTCCCTGCATAGCCCCTCCTCTTCCCCCTCAGTCCTCCCTTCCTCTCCCTGCACAGCCCCTCCTTCCTCTATGCCTCCTACCCCCTCCCCCTGACATCCCCTCCACCCCCCTTCACAAGGTTTTTTTATTTTTTTTTTTCTCTATTTTGCAGTCTTCAGTTACACAAGCAAAACTTATGCAATGGAAATGAACAGGCTGCTTTCTCAATCCTGATCATTTACTCAGTCCATACTCTCTTTTCTACTGCACTCATTCCATATGACCAAGTTGATGGGTTCAAAGCCTGCCATTCAACTTTATTTATTTATTTTTAATTTTTTTTTTTTTTCTGACTTTGCAAATTGTTTTTTTTTCCTTCTTTTTAGCCACCATGGGGGCTATCATGATACAAATTTCCAGTATAGTTTTGATTAAGTTGCGGAGGAAGGTAATTGGATGTGAGAATCCCATTCATTTTTGGGATAATTATAAAGGTTATAAGGAAATGATATTTTCAAATATGATAGGTTTCAGAAATGTTTGCGATGTAAAATGGTTTAGCTGTTCATGTATCATTGGATGTGCTTTCTATAAGTGCATATAAGTAGACATTCACATGACAGACCGTTAAGAAAGATTTTCGCAAGTCGCGATGGTGCAGAGAAAAGTCGTAGAAGGTCCAGAGGAATTTTGAAACGTTTGAATGTGGTAATGTATCTGCTGTCCTCTGTGCTCTATTTATATGAGGCCTTCTATTCTACCTAAAGCTTTTTGAGTTATAATGCTTTTTGTCTGTCTACACAATAACAACAAACAGTGTTATGCCCATATAATATTTATATCTTGTTTCTATTTCTCTGTATATGCTCTCAAACAGATCACATTTATTTACACACAATAGTTGAAGTCTCTACACAAACTGCTTATTTCATTTTCATAATAATAAGTACCCTTTCCTGGATTAGGTATTTCACAAGAATGGGTATCCTTTAGAATTTACCCAATACTGAATTTCCCTAATTCTCTAAATTTTTCTGTTCATAATGCTTTTCTGTTTCTCAAGCAATGTATAAGAATTACTGGCAACAAATTTAAATACCACATGAGCAAGCTTCTCTATCTAATGTCATTCCAGATCAGTGTATCATCTGCTGTATACCAGTTTTAGCTATATTTACACATTCAAAGTTTGACTAATGATAAACTTTGATTGAAAGTTTTCTTTCCCCCGCCTTCCAACATCAGCTTTGTAATCATGATATATTAATCAATCACAATCATATGCACTTGACCTTATTGATTTCATTATATGATACCTAGACTTAATTGACTTCACATGTTTCCAAGTCTAGCTCCGCCCTAGAGGGGTGGGTGTAAGAAAGTTGGGCCCCTTGGGTTGGTTATGATAAAAGGGGAAACCTAATGCTGCATTTCATCCAGCATATAATTATGTATCCACATACTGACTCTTGCTATGGCCTTATCCCTTATTGTGCCAGAGCACCCATGTCACCTCAATCCTATACATTCCCCCCCACAGAACTCTAAGAGCCCTCTGGAAAGGACGGCCACACCCACTAGTAGTCATGTGTGCCAGCCCCCTCTGAGGGGCCTGGCAAGAGGGGAATGAAGAGTTATGCTAGCCCTTGCTCTCAGTAAAATACAGGCCAATGGCTCATAATAAGAGCTAGGCTTCTTAAAATCAGAATCATCTCTGATACAAAAGAGAGCTAGCTTGTAAAAATCAGAGATCACCTTTGACACAGTTACATTTCACTGTGGCAAGTGCTGAACTGGCAAGGGTGGGGGCAATCTACTCTATAAACAATCCTGAGATTGGCACCTGCAAGACGTCATAAGCAAGAGTTGCTATGGTTACGTAGAGATAGTGCTGGGTCAGCTGCACCCCGGGTGAGAACATCCAAAGGGGGGGCTACAGAAAGGTTTGGGAATATGTGAAGTCATTCTGATCAACTGATAAGGACTAGGAGCCCAGTTGAGACAGCTGGGGTCCATTGAAATGAATAGGGCCAAAATTGTATATAAGCAGCAGTTTGAGGAGTATTAGTTCAGTCGAGACAAGACGAGACGAGACGAGATGAGAAGAAGAAGGGAGACTCCAGAAGGCTAGAGAGAGAGGACGTGCTATGATATGCGGTTCCATTATGTGAATGCTTAACCTACCTGTATTACCATTGGTAAGATTGTAATAAACTATCTTATTATATCTACTACATACTGGGTTCCTTTCTAATTACAAGAGTCCATATTGCCTGACGGTGTAAGCCTGTCATGAGCAGATTCAAGGTTGGGAAAGCTAGATATTTGGAGGGCATATGTAACTTTGCCAAGAGAGATGAGACGGGCCACTGCTTCCGCTGCTTGATTAGCAAAGGCAGATTCGAAGCCCAAGAGGGAGTAACCATCCTCTGGCTACCAATACACATTTGGTGATCTGATAAGCCTTCCTTCAAAATGTAGGTTAAAAAAGTTCAGAAAAGTGTGAAACAACTTTGTTCCTATCATACCTTCGTTTTTTTTAAATCAACACATAGAGAGAAGGGGCAAAGGTTTGTCATGGACTTTTATTTGTACGTCTTCTCTTTTTGTCCTTGTCCCCTCCCTCTTTTCTCTCCCTTCCTCCCAAGCAGCACACACCAAGGCTGCCTTTGCAACCCTAGTTCAGAAATTTTATTATGTCTCAGAAGTATCTCCCTTACTTTTAGTTTGGCAGTCACTATGCTGTCATCGTTTTTCCCTTCAGATTTACCTGTAAAAAGAAAGTGAATGAATCAGAAACGGAAAAAATTACCATAAAGCGAATGCTACATACCTGTAGAAGGTATTCTCCGAGGACAGCAGGCTGATTGTTCTCACTGATGGGTGACGTCCACGGCATCCCCCTCCAACCGGAAACTTCACTAGCAAAGGCCTTTGCTAGTCCTCGCGCACCGCGCATGCGTGGCCGTCTTCCTGCCCGAACCGGCTCGTGTTCGTCAGTCCCATATGTAGCAAGACAAAGACAAGGGAAGACACAACTCCAAAGGGGAGGCGGGCGGGTATGTGAGAACAATCAGCCTGCTGTCCTCGGAGAATACCTTCTACAGGTATGTAGCATTCGCTTTCTCCGAGGACAAGCAGGCTGCTTGTTCTCACTGATGGGGTATCCCTAGCCCCCAGGCTCACTCAAAACAACAAACATGGTCAATTGGGCCTCGCAACGGCGAGGACATAACTGAGATTGACCTAATCATTTATCCAACTAACAGAGTGTAGCCTGGAACAGAATAAACATGGGCCTAGGGGGGTGGAGTTGGATTCTAAACCCCGAACAGATTCTGAAGCACTGACTGCCTGAACCGACTGTCGCGTCGGGTATCCTGCTGCAGGCAGTAATGAGATGTGAATGTGTGGACAGATGACCACGTCGCAGCTTTGCAGATCTCTTCAATAGTGGCTGACTTCAAGTGGGCCACTGACGCTGCCATGGCTCTAACATTGTGAGCCGTGACATGACCCTCAAGAGCCGGCCCAGCCTGGGCGTAAGTGATGGAAATGCAATCTGCTAGCCAATTGGATATGGTGCGTTTCCCCACAGCCACTCCCCTCCTGTTGGGATCAAAAGAAACAAACATTTGGGCGGACTATCTGTTGGGCTGTGTCCGCTCCAGATAGAAGGCCAATGCTCTTTTGCAGTCCAATGTGTGCAGCTGACGTTCAGCAGGGCAGGAATGAGGATGGGGAAAAAATGTTGGCAAGACAATTGACTGGTTCAGATGGAACTCCGACACCACCTTTGGCAAGAACTTAGGAGGAGTGCGGAGGACTACTCTATTATGATGAAATTTGGTATAAGGAGCATGAGCTACTAGGGCTTGAAGCTCACTGACTCTACGAGCTGAAGTTACTGCCACCAAGAAAATGACCTTCCAGGTCAAGTACTTCAGATGGCATGAATTCAGTGGCTCAAAAGGAGGTTTCATCAGCTGGGTGAGAACGACATTGAGATCCCATGACACTGTAGGAGGCTTGACAGGGGGCTTTGACAAAAGCAAACCTCTCATGAAGCGAACAACTAAAGGCTGTCCCGAGATCGGCTTACCTTCCACACGGTAATGGTATGCACTGATTGCGCTAAGGTGAACCCTTACAGAGTTAATATTGAGACCAGACTCAGACAAGTGCAGAAGGTATTCAAGCAGGGTCTGTGTAGGACAGGAGCGAGGATTTAAGGCCTTGCTGTCACACCAGACGGCAAACCTCCTCCATAAAAAGAAGTAACTCCTCTTAGTGGAATCTTTTCTGGAAGCAAGCAAGACACGGGAGACACCCTCCGACAGACCCAAAGAGGCAAAGTCTACGCTCTCAACATCCAGGCCGTGAGAGCCAGAGACTGGATGTTGGGATGCAGAAGCGCCCCTTCGTTCTGTGTGATGAGGGTCGGAAAACACTCCAATCTCCACGGTTCTTCGGAGGACAACTCCAGAAGGAGAGGCAACCAGATCTGACGCGGCCAAAAAGGAGCAATCAGAATCATGGTGCCTCGGTCTTGCTTGAGTTTCAACAAAGTCTTCCCCACCAGAGGTATGGGAGGATAAGCATACAGCAGGCCGTTCCCCCAATCCAGGAGGAAGGCATCTGATGCCAGTCTGCCGTGGGCCTGAAGTCTGGAACAGAACTGAGGGACCTTGTGGTTGGCTTGAGATGCGAAGAGATCTACCAAGGGGGTGCCCCACACTTGGAAGATCCGGCGCACTACTCTGGAGTTAAGCGACCACTCGTGAGGTTGCATAATCCTGCTCAACCTGTCGGCCAGACTGTTGTTTACGCCTGCCAGATATGTGGCTTGGAGCAACATGCCGTGACGGCGAGCCCACAGCCACATACTGACGGCTTCCTGACACAGGGGGCGAGATCCGGTGCCCCCCCTGCTTGTTGATGTAATACATGGCAACCTAGTTGTCTGTCTGAATTTGGTGGGACAGCCGATCTCTGAAAGCCTTCAGAGCGTTCCAGACCGCTCGTAACTCCTGGAGATTGATCTGCAGATCGCGTTCCTGAAGGGACCAGCTTCCCTGGGTGTGAAGCCCATCGACATGAGCTCCCCACCCCATGAGAGACGCATCTGTAGTCAGCACTTTTTGTGGCTGAGGAATTTGGAAAGGGCGTCCCAGAGTCAAATTGGACCAAATCGTCCACCAATACAGGGATTTGAGAAAACTCGTGGACAGGTGGATCACGTCTTCTAGATCCCCAGCAGCTTGAAACCACTGGGAAGCTAGGGTCCATTGAGCAGATCGCATGTGAAGACGAGCCATGGGAGTTACATGAACTGTGGAGGCCATGTGGCCAAGCAATCTCAACATCTGCTGAGCTGTGATCTGCTGGAACGCTTGTACCCGGGAGACGAGGGACAACAGATTGTTGGCCCTTGTCTCCGGAAGATAGACACGAGCCGTCCGAGAATCCAGCAGAGCTCCTATGAATTCGAGTCTCTGTACTGGGAGAAGATGGGACTTTGGATAATTTATCACAAACCCCAGTAGCTCCAGGAGTCGAATAGTCATCTGCATGGACTGTAGAGCTCCTGCCTTGGATGTGTTCTTCACCAGCCAATCGTTGAGATAAGGGAACACATACACTCCCAGCCTGCGAAGCGCTGCTGCTACTACAGCTAGACACTTCGTGAGCACCCTGGGCGCAGAGGCGAGCCCAAAGGGTAGCACACAGTACTGGAAGTGACGTGTGCCCAGCTGAAATCGCAGATACTGCCTGTGAGCTGGCAATATCGGGATGTGCATGTAGGCGTCCTTCAAGTCCAGAGAGCATAGCCAATCGTTTTCCTGAATCATGGGAAGAAGGGTGCCCAGGGAAAGCATCCTGAACTTTTCCTTGACCAGATATTTGTTCAGGGCCCTTAGGTCTAGGATGGGACGCATCCCCTCTGTTTTCTTTTCCACAAGGAAGTACCTGGAATAGAATCCCAGCCCTTCTTGCCCGGATGGCATGGGCTCGACCGCATTGGCGCTGAGAAGGGCGGAGAGTTCCTCTGCAAGTACCTGCTTGTGCTGGAAGCTGTAGGACTGAGCTCCCGGTGGGCAATTTGGAGGCTTAGAGGCCAAATTGAGGGTGTATCCTTGCCGGACTATTTGAAGAACCCAACGGTCGGAGGTTACAAGAGGCCACCTTTGGTGAAAAACTTTCAACCTCTCCCCGACCGGCAGATCGCCCGGCACGGACACGTTGATGTCGGCTATGCTCTGCTGGAGCCAGTCAAAAGCTCGCCCCCTGCTTTTGCTGGGGAGCCGAGGGGCCTTGCTGAGGCGCACGCTGCTGACGAGAGCGAGCGCGCTGGGGCTTAGCCTGGGCCGCAGGCTGTCGAGAAGGAGGATTGTACCTATGCTTACCAGAAGAGTAGGGAACAGTCCTCCTTCCCCCATAAAAACGTCTATCTGAGGAGGTAGATGCTGAAGGCTGCCGGCGGGAGAATTTGTCGAAGGCGTTATCCCGCTGGTGGAGCTGTTCTACCACCTGTTCGACTTTTTCTCCAAAAATGTTGTCCGCTCGGCAAGGGGAGTCCACAATCCGCTGCTGGATCCTATTCTCCAGGTCAGAGGCACGCAGCCATGAGAGTCTGTGCATCACCACACCTTGAGCAGCGGCCCTGGACGCAACATCAAAGGTATCATATACCCCTCTGGCCAGGAATTTTCTGCACGCCTTCAGCTGCCTGACCACCTCCTGAAACGGCTTGGCTTGCTCAGGAGGGAGCTTGTCCACCAAGCCCGCCAACTGCCGCACATTGTTCCGCATATGGATGCTCGTGTAGAGCTGGTAGGACTGAATCTTGCCCACGAGCATAGAGGAATGATAGGCCTTCCTCCCAAAGGAGTCTAAGGTTCTAGAGTCTTTGCCCGGGGGCGCTGAAGCATGCTCTCTAGAACTCTTAGCCTTCTTTAGGGCCAGATCCACCACACCAGAGTCGTGAGGCAACTCAGTGCGCATCAGCTCTGGGTTCCCATGGATCCGATACTGGGATTCAATCTTCTTGGGAATGTGGGGATTACTTAGAGGCTTGGTCCAGTTCGCCAGCAATGTCTTTTTTAGGACATGATGCATGGGTACTGTGGACGCTTCCTTAGGTGGAGAAGGATAGTCCAAGAGCTCAAACATTTCAGCCCTGGGCTCATCCTCCACAACCACCGGGAAGGGGATGGCCGTAGACATCTCCTGGACAAAGGCCGCGAAAGACAGACTCTCGGGAGGAGAAAGCTGCCTTTCAGGGGAGGGAGTGGGATCAGAAGGAAGGCAATCAGACTCCTCGTCAGAGAAATATCTGATGTCCTCCTCCTCCTCCTCCCACGAGGCCTCACCATCGGTGTCAGACACAAGTTCACGAACCTGCGTCTGAAGCCGTGCCCGGCTCGACTCCGTGGAAACACAGCCACGGTAGGAGCGTCGAGAGGTGGACTCCCTCGCCAGCACCGGCGAAGCTCCCTCCGCCGACGTCGTCGGGGAGTCTGCCTGGGAGGCGGCCGTAGCCGGTACCGCAAGCGGTACCAGTATCTGAGACCTCACTCGACGGTACCGGTGGCGCAAGCACCCCTGGTACCGGAGGGGAAGGGCGCAACAGCTCTCCCAGAATCTCTGGAAGAACGGCCCGGAGACTCTCGTGCAGAGCGGCTGTGGAGAAAGACTGAGAAGCCGATGCAGGCGTCAATGTCAGAGTCTGTTCCGGGCGTGGAGGCTGTTCCGGGCTGTCCAAGGGGGAGCGCATCAACACCTCCTGAACAGAGGGTGAGCGGTCCTCCCGGTGCCGATGCCTACTGGGTGCCGACTGCCTCGGCGACCCAGAGCTCTCGGTACCGAGACGGGAATGAGACCGGTGACGATGCTTCTTAGACTTCAAGCGAAGCATGTCACCGGAGCTTCCCGGTACTGACGAGGGGGACATAGAATCCAGCCGTCGCTTCCTCAGGGCCGAGGCCGAAGAAGGTCGATCTCGGGGGGGCTGTACCGCAGGAGCCCTCAGGGTAGGGGGAGACCCACCGCCACCAGCAGGGGAATGGACAGCCCTCACCTGCACTCCACACGAAGCACCACCGTCCGACGACATCAGCAACAGTGGAGGTCCCGGTACCACCGACGTGGACGCAGCCTTTCGATACCTCGGTACCGACGATGCCAAAGGTAGGGGCCTCGATGCAGTCGATGCCGATGCCGAAGACTTCGATGCTGTCGACGTCGATGCACTCGATGCCCGTGCTGTTGTCGTCGAAGAGCCCAAGAACAACACGTTCCACTGGGCCAATCTCGCTACCTGAGTCCTCTTTTTTAAAAGAGCACAAAGACTGCAGGCCTGCGGGCGGTGCCAGCCCCCAGACACTGAAGACACGAAGCGTGCCTATCAGTGAGTGAGATTACCTGGGCGCACTGGGTGCACTTCTTGAAGCTGCTGGAAGACTTCGATGACACGGGCGGAAAAATCACGCCGGCGAAATCAAAATTCACGATGACGACGAAGGGCACCAAAAAGAAGGGAGAAAAACCCGAATCGAGGCCAAATAGGCCGGTCCCGAAAGCGAAAGGAAATACGGGAAAAGGGTAAAGACCGATCGGTCTCTTTTTTTTTTTGGCGAAAATCGCGAAGACGCGCAAGGGTCAACCTGAGGGGCACGAAACGGCGGTAAAACACGACCGTCCCGAGCGTGGACAAAAGACTGACTGACGAACAGAAGCCAGTTCGGTGCGGGAAGATGGCCGCGCATGCGCGGTGCGCATCGGTGTGCGAGGACTAGCAAAGGCCTTTGCTACTGAAGTTTCCGGTTGGAGGGGGCTGCCGTGGACGTCACCCATCAGTGAGAACAAGCAGCCTGCTTGTCCTCGGAGAACATTAGTTATCGAGTAGTCTGTGTGTGAAGCTGTACAAAAACAAGTGTAACAAGTGCGGTTCCTTTTTTTTTTTCTTTCAAGGAACTGAACTTGAACACTGCAGATTCCTCTGCAGGCATATGTCAAGAAGTTGGGCGAAAGCTCCTGAAGCCATATGACCCATGGAAGTATCAGACGCATTTGTCTGCCCAGTTGTACTACTATAAGATGAAAATAATCCAATACGTCTAGGGAAGGGATACACCACTATTCAGGTAGCTCTGGAATTTAGGAGGCCATATTGCTCTACATATTATAAGCTTGGGGTTCAATGGGATTCCGATTTGTGCCACAGATGAGTGCGTGGGCTTTGGTTCTCAGTCTAGTAATTGAGACAGTATGTGTACTGTCAAAGGCATTCCTGGTTTGAGGCTCACTGGTTAATAGGCTGATCTGGCTAGTATAATGAAATACAGCAGTGGCTCCCAAATCTGGTCCTGGAGGCACCCTAGCTAGTCAGGTTTTCAGGATACCCACAATGAATATTCATGAGATAGATTTGCATGCAGAAGAGGAAGTGGACTTTTGTGTAAGATTGTAGTTTCAACTTTGCAGTCCTGACAGCCCCAAAAAGATGTGGTTTTCAGAATGTACCTAATGAATATTTATAATATATTTACCTAAAATTTGTCTTGATAGCAAGGTTAATTTTGAATATTTGGATAAGCTTGCAAACTAGGGAGTGATTCCGAGAACCCCAAGTTTCTGAGCTGCTTTGGAGAGTTTAAGAATGCTTTATGACAAAGACCACTGACCATTTTAGTAGCCACCCTCTGGACCAACTCCATCCTGTTTATATCATTTTTAAGGTATGGTCTCCAGAATTGTACACAGTATTCTAAATGAGGTCTCACCAGAGTCTTATATAGGGGTGTCATCACCTCCTTTTTCTGACTGGCCACTCCTCTCCCTATGCACCCAAGCATCCTTCTAGCTTTCGCCCATTACTTTTTTCAACCTGTTTGGCCACATTAAGATGATCACAAACAATCACACTCAAGTCCTGCTCCTCTTTCATGCACAAAAGTTCTTCACCCTGGAGGAAGTGACATCACTCTAAGGGATGGCAGGCTGAGAAAGCAGCTCCAACGAGGCTTTGATCTATATTGAGAAAAACCTGTCCCTAGCTCTGCAATTCAATCTAATATTATAGCAGATCGCTGGGGGAAGCAATGTCCATGTGCAAGAAAGTTGGAGGTATTCAGATTTGGAGTGGAGTGTGGCAATCAGCAAAAGGGAGAGTCAGCCACAGCTCTGGACATGAAAAGAAAAAAGGAGGCTGACCCGTTGGAATCTGAGGGACAGGAGCCGAGACAGAGAAATGGACCTGTGCAATAGACCACTAAGCAGAAGATTGTAGGGTGGTTTAAGGAGCTGAAATCTGAAATGGTGGCAGTGCACGGTGATGTGCAGGCAGATCTGGAAGACATTAGATCACAGGTGAACTTTTGGGCGCCCAAATCACCAAAACGGAGGAGCACGCGAGCACATTGCAAGCAGGGCTCAAAATGGCGCGGGGGCACTTCGACAAGATGTCCAAACAATGCAGGAACTTTGGGACCAAATAGAAGCTCTGGAGAATAGATCCTGACACTGCAACTTGAGATTCAAAGGCGTCCCTGAGGTGGATATTTATAAGGACTCTGTGGCGGTTGTTAAAGACATTTGTAAGTCTTTGATTCAGGGAGGAGTTCCATTACCTTTATCATTTTGGTAGCTCTTCTTTTAACTTTTTCTAATTCTGCTATATCTTTTTTATTTATGTTATTTATTTATAGCATTTGTATCCCACATTTTCCCACCAATTTGCAGGCTCAATGTGGCTTACATTTGCAGTAATGGTGGTTGCCATTGAGATATGGTGACTAGAACTGAAAGCAATACTCAAGGTGAGGTCACACCATGAAGCGATACAGAGGCATTATAGTATTCTCGGTCTTATTTACCGTCCCTTTCCTAAAAATTCCTAGCATCCTGTTTGCTTTATTGGCTGCCATCACACACTGGGCAGAAGATTTCAGCATATTGCCTACAATGACACTTAAAATCTTTTTCTTGGGTGTGCTGACCCCCAAGGTGGACCCTAGCATCAGGTAACTATGATTTGGATTACTCTTCCCAATGTGCACCACTTTGCATTTGTCCACATTAAGTTTCATCTGCCATTTGGATGCCCAGTCTTCAATTTTCTACCCTCTGTTGTCTTCCACTCAATCAGTTCCTAATCCAGTCAGTCACTTTAGGGCCCATACCGAGGGCACTCAGTTTATTTATGTCAGTCATCTATGCAAAACTGTGTCAAAGGCTTTGCTAAAATCTAAATACATCACATCTAGCACGCTCCCTCAAACCAACTCTCTGGCCACCCAGTAAAAGAAATTAATCAGATTTGCCTGACAAGACATGCCTTTAGTGAAACCATGTTGCCTCGGGGCCTGTAATCCATTGAATTCCAAAAACTTTACTATTCTCTTTTTAAAAGTGTTTCCATTAATTTACTTACCATAGAAGTCAGACTTACCGGCCTGTAGTTCTCAACCTCTTCCTTACTTACACTTTTATTTATTTATAACATTTATACTCACATTTTCCCACCTACCAGCAGGCTCAATGTGGCTAACATCAGACCGTAAAGGCAATTGCCAATCCGGTAAACAAACGAAGTACAGGAAGGTAAACAGCAAGGATTGTAATTACAAAGGATGAGGGAAAAGAGGGGGAGGGTAATAGAATCCATGAGGTTTTTTATGGAGAAGGATCACATCCGCTCTTCTCCAATCTTCTGGGACCACTCCCATCTCTAGAGAAGCATTGAAAAGATCAGCCAGTGGAGCCGTTAGAACTTCCCTAAGTTTCTTCGGTACTCTCAGATGTATGTCATCCGGCCCCATCGCTTTGTCCACCTTTAGTTTAGCCAGCTCCTCATGAACACAGTCATAGGCAGTCGGTGGCCCAATTGTTTGGGGAGGCTAAAGGGGCGGGGTTAGGGGTGGGGCCAGGGGTGGAGCTTAAATCCATAATTGTCTGATAACACACAGAAAAAAATAAATAAAAATAAAAGTCACAATACCTTTTATTAAATTTAGATATTAGATATGTATCATATGTCAAAGAATAAAGTGGTTGCTCAAAGCATATTCTAACCACAATCGCTCAACTGCAAAACACTATGCACAACTTTGTCCAAAAACACACTCTGAACCTTACTGTACCATAAATATTACACTGGGCAGAACCTAATACACCAATATACCACCCATACAGAAAATGCAGACCGTCAACAATATGAAACAAGGGATCATATCATCACAATTCTCATGTAGAGCCACAAAACACCCTAATTCATGTTTAATGTGGGATAAAATGCCATAAATAAGTAAATAAATATAAACTTTTAATGTTGAGCACCTGATTCTCAAAGTGGACATATTCCAAACACTATAATGAAAATAAAATGATCTTTTCTACCTTTGTTGTCTGGTTGTCCGATTCTGCTGCTATCTGTTCTCAGTGCAGGTCAGGAAGTCATCCTCCTTAAATATCTCCCTGGCTACCCAGCCAACCCCTCCCCTCCCCCTGCTCTCCCAGCAGTAAAGGTAAACAAACCATAAACCAATTTCTACAACTGGTTAAACAAGGCTAGAGGGCTTTCACTGCAGCTCCTGCTGTGAGGATGGAGGTAAATCAACAATTTAATACCCTCAGAGCAGCTGGACTCCACAGCTGATCCATTCTGCTGCAGCAGGGGGGAGGCTTAGCCTCTCCAAGCCTCTTATACCGGGCGCCTATGAACACAGTCCTCTAAAAAATGTTCAGGGACTACCACCCTTCAATTCCTATTTGTGTTTGTCTTCTGCAGTCCTATTCCTGGCCCTTCAGCTGTGAACATAGAACAGAAAACACCTCCCAGAAACATTTAAGCAATTCCAACTTATCTTATTTGTATCAGTTTCTCCATATTCCTCTTCACCTTTGAGTCTCACAATGCCACTTTTGCACTTCCTCCTATCATTAACCTATCTAAAAAATGTCTTGTCCCCCCATTTTACCGTCTTGTGTACTTTTTCTTCCATGTGCATCTTTGCTTTCCTAAATACTCTACTAGTTCTCTTACCTTTTCCAGATATTGTCACCCATCTTCCTCTTTCTGTAATCTCTTGTACTTTATAAAGGATAACCTTTTTTTCCTTACCTTTTCAGTTACTACTTTTGAGTTCCAAAGCAGCCTCCATTTCCTCTTACTTTTATTTACTTTCCTTACAAAAAAGTTTGTTACCCTTTTAGTTTTGTCCACTACTTTCCAACTTCTTCCAGATGTTTCTACCCAGACAGCAATTCCTTGAGGTAATCCCCCATCTGAAAAGTTAGTTTTTTTGAAGTCTAGAACCTTCACTTTTTAATGAACCCTCTCCACACATACCTTAATATTAAACCAAGCCATCTGGTGATCACTGGGTGCCAAATGATCACCTACTATAACATCAGAAACACTCCCTCCATTAGTAAACACTATGATCCCATCCTCCGTGGGTTCCATTACCAACTGTTGGAATAGTTCCTCCTGAGAATCCAGGATCTCCCTGCTTCTAAAAGACCCCACAGGGTAACCCCAATCAACATCCGGCATATTAAAATCCCCTATTAGTAGTACTTCCACTTTCACAGCTATATTTTGAATGTCTTCAATTAAATCTGTCCACTTCTTCTGTCTGTGGAGGCCTTTATATCACACCAATATAAATACATTTGCCATTCCCTCTTTCCATATTAATCCACAGTGCCTCTTCCTTACCCTGTAGGTCCTGCAACTGTGTGGCTTTAATATTATCTTTAACATAATGGCACTTCCCCTCCTGTCTTCCTACCCTGACTTTCCTGAACAGATTATAGTCCGGTATAACTATATCCCAGCCATGGTCCTCTGTGAACCATGTCTCTATGATCGCTACTGAATCCAAATCAGCCTCCTCCATCACAGCCTCAAGATCTAAAACCTTATTTCCCATACTTCGGTCATTAGTATATACCGCTTTCCGTTGTTGCCTGTTTTTCCCTTCTGTGTAGAGGTATTTAATGCTTCACTTGCCTGACGACTTGTACTTACCTGGGAGCTTTGACCACCCTGTCCCAATGATTCTAGTTTAAAGTCCTCTTCAGTAGGTTAGCCAGTCTGCTGCTGGAAACACACCTTCCCTTCTTTGATAGATGGACACCATCTCTGCTCAACAGCCCTTGGAAAAACATCCCATGGTCCAGGAAGCCAAAATGCTCTTGACAACACCATCTGTGCAGCCCATATTCATCTCCAGGATGTGAGTTTCTCTGCCTTGGCCTTTATCTTTACCTTCAATAGGGAGGATCATGATTATTGAATTTAATTATCTAAACCTTGGAAGATGCAGGCTAGGGGCCAGAAGTTAATTGAGGGGGGTATAAGGCTGAAGATTTGCCTAGGGCACCCACCATCCTTGCACTGGGTCTGTCTGAGCACGTTTTCCACTACCTGGATTGGCCAGACTAAGGATGGTGCCGAGGAAGTGTCCACAGCCCCTGGGAGAAAGTAATCCCAGTAATTGTGCAATATTGACACTTAGGATCCAGATTTTGGCCAATTGATTAGGTGGTTCCTGAAGGGGTACTGATGGAAGGCCCTCTGCCAAAGATTGTCATGATAGAGTCTGAACTAAAGCGAATTGGAAGGGGATATAAAATAGGCATAAAACCAGTGGGCAAGATGGCCGTCAAGTAGGGAGGAGTGAGCAGGAGCTATGCTTTGTGCCTGAATTTTGGCATTTCTTTTCTGCTTCTGTGTTGGATTTTCAGCGTTTGCTATGCTGAAAAAGAGAAAGTAAAGAGCTTACCTCCTGGCCCTTTGGCGAGTACACCTCCCCCCCCCCCCCCCCAGTCAAAGTACGATAGCTGAGCACTTTGCTGTCAATGCTGGATCATCTGGAGGTGAGCTTGTTGGCATCATGGGGGAAAGGGAGCCCCTCCTACCCTGAGCTCAAACTTATGCTGTCCCAGAGGAGATATTCAGAGAGTTCGTCAGACCTTGGTGGATGTGGTTGCTGCAGTCCTCAAGACCTCAGCTTCTCCAAAGAGTGTGGCTGAGGTCCGTCGGGATGTGGTACTCAGAAATGTCTCCAAGACCCCTGCCTAGGTTAACAGGCAGGCTGAAGTGAGCTCTGGGAAGGTTTTGCCCTTGTTGGAAACTGGGGTACCTGGGACACGAGCCGAGACAAATTCTGTTGTTCCATAGGAGGAGGTACGCCTTGCTTTTTTGTCATTAGCTGTTGAAGAACTGGCTAAAATCAGCAAGCACCCTCCTGTTGAGAAATGTGCCCAGATCACTTTGGAATTGTTCTGGAATGTTATGGTATCGGTTGACACTTCCCAAATTGCAGAGACGTCAAATAGAAGATCTTCACTTTGTCTTTCCAATACTCCTGTACCAAGAATTGGAATGTTTTGCCGAAATACCTAAAACTGCAAATGGACCACCAACTGTTCAAAAGGCTGCTGAAAACCCACCTATTTGGATTGGTCTACTCCCCTCACACTCTTACCGCTCAATGGTCCCACTTGCTTAACCCTAAACTGTTATGCCTCCTTCCCCTTCCTTGCCTAATTTTTGTCTCTTACCATTTCTCTTATTGTATTCTTTTTATTTTTTTTTTTTTTTACTTATCCTATGTTAGCCACACTCCTCCTCCTGCACATCCCCTCTTCTTTCCTCACTCATGCTACATCTTCCCTTGTCCCAGCATGTTACCTACCCTCTCAGAATACATTTCTGGCTACTGTCCTTGTATGGCTTCCCTTTCCCCTTCCTGCTTGATCAGTGTCTTACTTCTTCCTTCCTCATATTTCTTTTTTTCCACCTTTCCCAGTGCCGGCTTTTGTGTACTGCCCTCCTCCCAGCAGGACACAGTTGCCTGTACCTCTGTCCTCAGCAGATACTCCAGTAGCAGCTCTGGGCTTCTTTTACTGCCAGTGAAGACTCTGGTCTCTCTTCCCAGCAGCAGATGCGACTGTTTAGGTCTCATTCCTCCAGTTCAGCCTCCAACAGCAGCTCTGATTTTGGTAATGGGGCCAGTTTCTTGCAGTGCAGACATGTGGACAGGAAAGCAGTATGTATGTGCATGCTGCTCCCATACTATTTTGCTGCATGTGTGGTCTGGCCCAGTTGCTGTGCATGGCCCACTGCAAGTCTTCAGGAGGAGGAGGAGATGCAAAAAAAAGTATCACAGGTCTGCAAGCTATGTTTGTAGAGTTCGAAGAACATATTGGCAAAAAATAAATAAAATCAATATAAACTAACAATGATGGATGTACATAGGTGGAAGCAGCCTCCTCTGGATGGTTCATAGGTCTGTAAATAGTGGAGTTTGTTGTTTTATTAAGGCAATTTAAGGACAAAGAGCTGAAATGGCCTTCAGTATGTAGTGTTTCTTTACACTGGCAGTTGTTTACAGCTGCCTATTAAGTGCCGACAGTCTTGCTGCTGATTTCCTGTGGGATAAGATACCAGCTTCTGCACACATCTGGAATGCAGTGTGTATGTATGAATGAGAGAGTGAACACAAGAGACTGAAACTGAAAGACAGAATTCCAGGAATGAAGCCCCAAGGGAGCTCATAGCGTGCAAAGACAGCAGCCTCCACAAATCCTGATCCTCTAAAGTGCCAGGCTCTAAACCACACAGGGCTGGCAGTAGGAAGCCAGGGAATGTCTGACCCCCATGGAAGTTAAACCACCTTGCATTCAGACTAGAACTTTTCTCTGATTAATTCTGAAGCCATGTCATATTTGAAGAGCTTTGGCTGACTACACAGGGCAATGTCTGTCATGCAAGAACCACAGCTTTTTCTAAACAAATCCAGGGTGGGTGGCTAGGACTTTGTACTGAGCTGACATGTGCAGCTATTTCTCTACATAATTATTATACATATATTAGGACAATATGTTTCACTGAAAAATAAAACAAACAACATGCTCGCATGACAAAGTTCCCAAGTTTTGGAGCTGGTGGAGGGATGAATGCATGTTTGGGGGGAGACAGTACAAGAGGTGGTTTATTGAAAGCAGAACCTCATGTCCCAGAGCAAGAATGCATTCTAAAACCTACTGTAAGTTACATGACATTGGTTTAGTCAAGATCTGTAGGACCACACTTTGTGATAACTAATGAGACAGGAATTGGCAACACAACACAACTAGAAAATGCATGAACAGGTTGAACTGTTTGACATGCATCATGTACTGAACATTACACAGAAACATAGAAAAATGTAGGTAGATAAAGACCATATGGCCTATCTAGTCTGCCCATCCATTCCATCCACTCTCCCTATCACTCCCTTGGAGATCCTATATACTTGTCCCAAACTCTCTTGAATTCAGATACTGTTTTCCTCTTACCACTTCCACCCAGAGGCCATTCTACAAATTCACCACCCTTTCCATAAATAAATATTTCCTCACGTTACTTCTGAGTCTATTTCCTTTCACCTTCATCCTATGCCTCTGCGTTCCAGAGCTTCCTTTCAATTGAAAGAGACTCGCTTCCTGTGCGTTTATGCCACGTACGTATTTAAATTATGATCATATCTCTGCTCTCTTGCCTTTCCTCCAAAGAATACATATTAAGATCCTTAAGTCTGTCCCCATACTTTTTATGATGAAGACCACCGACCATTTTAGTAGTTGCCCTCTGGACCTATTCCAGCCTGTTTATATCTTTTTGAAGGTGCAGTCTCTAGAACTGTACATAATATTCTAAATGAGGTCTCACCAGTGTCTTATACAGGTGCATCATCACCCCCTTTTTCCTACTTACCATTCCTCTCCCTATGCACCCAAGCATCCTTCTAGCTTTCGCCGTCGCCTTTTCCACCTGTTTGGTCACCTAAGATCATCCCATATGATCACACCCAAGTCCTGCTCCTCTTTCGTGCACAAAAGTTCTCTACTTCCTAAACTGCATTTGTTCTCTTGGGTTTTGGCAGTCCAACTGCATGACCCTGCATTTTTTTAGCACTAAATCTAAGCTGCCAAATTCCAGGCCATTCCTCTAGGTTCACTAAGTCCTTCCTCATGTTATCCACACCATCAGGGGTGTCTACCCTATTGCAGATTTTGGTATCATCCGCAAAGAAGCAAAATTAACCAAACAGCCCTTCAGCATTATTGCAGATTTTGGTATCATCCGCAAAGAAGCAAAATTTACCAGACAGCCCTTCAGCATCATTGCTTACAAAAATGGTAAAATGAACCGGCCCAAGAACCGAACCTTGCAGCACAACATTGGTAAAATCCTTTTCCTTAGAATCGGCTCCATTTACTACTACCTTTTGTCACCTTCCACTCAACCAGTTCCTAACCCAGCTGTGATCACAGAACAGAAATATTTGTTAAGCAATTCCGCCTTGTCTTTATGAGATTTTACATATTCCTTCTCTTTTGAGTCTTACAATGCCACTTTTGCATTTCCTCCTATCACTAACCTATCTAAAAAATGTCTTTTCCCCCCATTTTATCTTATTGTCTACTTTTTCTTCTATTTGCATCTTTGCTTTCCTGACCACTCTACAAGCTTCTCCTAGCTTTCCAGATGTTGTCGTCTGTCTGCCTCTTTCTGAGATCTCTCGTAATTTATAAAGGTTAACCTCTTTTTCCTTACTTTTTTAGCTACTACTTTTGAGAACCCTTTTCTCCTATTTTTATTTATGTTCCTTACAAAAAAGTTTGTTGTCCTTACAATAGCTCTTTCAGTTTGGCCCACTGCTTTCCAACTTGTTCCAGATATTCCCATCCAGACAGCAGTTCTTTGAGGTAATCCCTCATTTGAAGTCTAGTACTTTCACTTTTGAATGAACACTCTTCACACTTATCTTAATATTAAACCACACCATCTGGTGATCACTGGATGCCAGATAATCAACTACTATAAAATCAGAAACACTCTCCCCATTAGTAAGCACGAAGACCCCATTCCGCTTGGGTTCCATTATCAACTGCTGGAATAGTTCCCTCTGTAGAAAATCCAAGATCTCCCTGCTTCTATAAGACTCCGCAACAGGGATACCCCAATCCACATCTGACACATTAAAATCACCTATTAGTAGTACTTCCCCTGTCACAGCCATATTTTGAATGTATTCAATTACAGCTGAATAAGTAGCCATTCAACCTAGTAAGGGTGTTGTCATCACTATCCCTGGATTATCCAGGGCAATCCTGTCCGAATGTTAAGAAAGTTACTCCTCTGAAGCTGATAAATGGGGATAAAGCAAAGATACTTACCTGTAGCTGATTTTCCCTGAGGACAGCAGGCCGCTTATTCTCACAAATGGGTGACTCTGACGGAACCCCAGTGAGGCCTTTGAATCGTTAGAACTGAAGAAAGTTCTAGCAGCGTCCCACTGCGCATGCACTAGTGCCTTCCTGCCCGCCGCTCAAGAGCAAGTCTCTCAGTCAGGTGAAAAGCACAAAGAGTAAAACCGAATACAACTCCTAGGGGAGGTGGTAGGGTGTGTGAGAATATGCGGCCTGATGTCCTCTGAGAACACCAGCTACAAGTAAATACTTTGAAAACCGCAACATGAGGAGAAGACTATGCGAATGTGTTCTTTCAGCTCTGCAGAAAAAAAAAAAAAAAAAGAGACCAAGGGACCCACGTTCAAGTGTCAGGAGGGAAGGCACCAGTGAAAGCGTGGTGGGACGCTGTGTCTGCACCGGAGTTCTGTCAGATAACGTCACCCACATGTGGGAATAACGCAGCTTGCTTGTCCTTGGAGAAAGAGAAATTACTCACCTGAAACTAGTGCTCTCCAAGGACAACAGGATATATATTCTGACTGACAGGATGCAGATATTCTGACTGATGGGTGATGCCATCCAATGGAGACCAGTATGGGAATTGCTCCCCAGCAACCATTCTATAAGCCTCTGGGAGTGGTTCACTGTGTTTATGCATGCCTTCCTGCCCACCATTGTCATATTGGACTAGCTCAGTCTAATACTATAGCTGATAGAATGCAACTCCAAGGGGAAGGATGGCAGGCAGTCAGAATCTGTATCCTGATGTCTTCAGAGAACATCAGCTACAGGTGAGTAACTTTGTTTTCTCAAAGAACAAGCAGGATGTAGATATTCTGACTGATGGGTATTCCCTATCTAACAGGCTGTCTGAAACAAAAAAAAAAATAGGGAAAGTAAAAGGAGAAGCTTGTAATAGGCAAGGCCTGGAACTATAACCAAAAAGTACTGCACTGGAGACATTGGAGCTTCTGTCTTCTTCAAATGACTGACACTGTGATCAGGCCTGGGCTGAGGATATCGAGGAACCAGGAATCACCGGATCCCCAAGGTGGTTTCTCCCCGTCCCCACTGAGGGGCTGAAGATTGACACTAGCTCAGTGCAGATTGGCTCCAAGGTCCTTCAAGGCCTCAGTGTCAATGTCACTGTCCCACAGACATTCCATAGGCCTCAAAAGATAGGCTGGAGATCCTGAGGAGCCGGCACCAATGCCCTTGATGCCTCCCACTAGGCAAACAGACACCACCTGCTTTTGGAGCATGGCCTTGAGCTTCTCTTCAAGGAAGGCTGGGACTCAGCTGAACATGTCCTTCAAAGTCACTGGGGCACTATCGGTGAACTGGTCTTGGCTCAATGGAGGCTATTGCATCCCTCACGTTGGAGGTGATTCAATGGCATTTATGGTCCTGATGCCTCGGTGCTCTCGACACCAAAGCCTATGTTTGGGTAAATGTCTTTACACAAGATTGCAGCAGACATACCGGAAGAAAGGTAGCGAGGTAATTTCTTAACAACGGCACAGTTTAGGGAAAATATGCTCATAAATGAGAAATAACGTTAAAGCATTTTGCAAGCTGACGGACAATGGACATCAACATTAAAATACAAACCCATGCGGATCCGCATGGGTTTGTATTTTAATGGCTTTTCTACAAGTATTGTGGTGTCATGCAAGAGGAAAGGGAAAGGTTTTCATTTTTTTTATTTCTCTGTATAAACATTTGCTTTTGGTTTCTGTGTAAGCAATATAAAAAATGCATTATGAATTATTTTTTTTTGTTACATCTGTACCCCGCGCTTTCCCACTCATGGCAGGCTCAATGCGGCTTACATGGGGCAATGGAGGGTTAAGTGACTTGCCCAGAGTCACAAGGAGCTGCCTGTGCCTGAAGTGGGAATCGAACTCAGTTCCTCAGGTCCCCAGGACCAAAGTCCACCACCCTAACCACTAGGCCACTCCTCCACTATGATGATGTTTATAGTTCTTGGTTTTAAAAAGAATGAGATGTTCAAATGTACCCTAAGGGGTCCTGTTACTAAGCTGTGCTAACCAGTTAGCGTGGTGTGTTAAACAATAGCATGGACCTGCCCTAACGTTTAATGTTAGCCAAAATGTGAACCCCCCACCAAACCTGGCACTAGCAGCTTAATGTGGAAATGGGAAGTGCATGGGCATGACTGCAGTGGCCTGTTGTGACAGTTAGTGTGTGGATCATTACTGCACGCTAGTTGTCACAACTGCTTATAGTGCAGCGTGATGCTTGCCGAGAGCAAAGTTGCACTTACCATCACCTCAAGAGGAGGCAGTAGGCGAAGCTATGCTATTAGCAGTTAGCATGGCTGCTGTCATAAGAAGTTCCTCATCACCGCCTTCTCCCCCCCCCCCCCCCCCAATTGTCTCCGATCCTCCTGCCAACACCTCTCAGTAGCCAATCCCTCCTGGTATAAGATCCTACGTTCCAGGTTGAAACCCTGCCCCATCCAAAACTCCACCACTGAGCGCAAAGCCCTCCTCCAAAGCTCACCTCTAACCCCACCCTCCAGCTGTCCCAGAACTTACCAGGTGTTTTCGCTACTGTTCAGTAGTGGTGGTGGGTGGTAGCAGTCTCCCCCCTCTGCTCCTGCCTGGGATTGCACAGGGATCCAAAAACCCTAGCGAGACTACTGTTAGGGGGCAAAGCAGTAGCACTTTGAAACTTTGCGTTATCTAGCAGATATTGTTTGGTATGTCCCCTAACTATATGCGACCTCTTGTTGACCTTCCACCACGTAATGCTGTTCCAGGGACTAGGAAATATTTACAGTTACATTATCCGAGCAGTAAGAAAATTGCATATAATTTAGTTCTTGAAGAAGGATTTGCTTATCAGGGCACTAAATGTTGGAACTTCTTACCTAAATCTGTCCGTGATTACATGACATTTTGAAAAATGCTAAAGACCTTACTCTTTAGCAGATTTCAGGAAGGGGTCCCTGATCATCCTGTTTAGGCTAATCTGATTGCTCCCTTTCTGTCTCCATGTCTGATCCAGGCATTGTAGTGTTTGGGTTTTTTTTTAAATTCTCCATAATATTGTATGCTGTATTTGTATTCACTTTGTTTTGTGTACTTTAGCCTTGATTAACTGTATTGTTAGCCGCATTGAACTCAGGTTGTTGGGATAATGTGGGGTATAAATGCCATCAAAATAAATAAAATAAAATAAATTTCCAAGAACATACTTTTTTGGCTCTGTAGTTTTCTCCTATTCCTTTGCACTTCAGAACCAAGACTAGGATGCTAGAACTGTAAACCCCTATCTGATTATTCCTCTCATTTGATCATTGCAGGGAACATCCTTGTACCAGGGTTCCTTCACAGAATGTAGTCACTTGGTGTCACTCTTAAGCAATAACCACAACTCCCTTTTCTGTCAGGGCTGTTTGGGCCTGAATGCAGTAGAGAAGTGGTACCTTTAGGCCAGGGCTAGACATTATTTTTTGGGAGTAATTGGAGGGAGATAGTTTAATACTGTCTCAAGAGTCAGTCCTTGTTCTCTCCAATATAGTCAACTAGTTCTGATCAGATTTTTAGTTTCTTTGAATTTAGGTATACAGTCCACTTCAGCACGTAGATGCCCAGTGCCACATGCTCCATCCTTACCTCGTACTCGTTCTTCTCTTTCTAATCGGAGCTGTTCCTTGATTAGCTTTTGCTGCTCCTCCAGCTGGCGAGACCCCTCCTCTCTCAAGTGGGCAATCTAAAATTTGGAAGAGAAAAATCTGATGAACAGGACAGTGTAGATTTTATGTAGTTATGAATACGTTTGGATAATTTGTGTGTAATAAACAATGCTCATGTCAAACCCTCATTTGTTTACCATTTTATCAGTTTCTGATGATGCCGAAATCATGCAAGTTTCCTATCTTATTTTGGCAAGTCACTAACATGACCAAGAGCATATATTATCACCTCTTGTTCTAAAATTCTGGCGATTCGAATTTCTTCCTCTTCAGTTTGAGCTTCTCGTTCCCGTGCCTCAAGATCTACAAAGAAATACAGGACAGGTATTGACAAATTCTTCTGTGTGATGCAGAATCAAGACACAGGCTCAGTGCATTCTTACAACAAGATATTAAGCAACAGTCTCCTCACCTTTCTCAAGCCCAAGTAAATGATATGTTTTCTACATACTAAGGCAGAGCTTTCCAAACTGTGAGTCGGGACCCCAAATGGGGTCACGAAACCTGCATCTTGGGTCAAGATGGACATCATTGGCCCATGCCATTGTGGGATGCGGTGGTACTGCTTGCTTTCTGTAGCCACATGAATAGGGTTGCAACCACAGAAGATCCTTATCTTCAAGGCTTGTAAACCCATCACACAGACTCCTTATAGGCTTTGATACCTTCTTAGGATCAACATAAGACTAGTCCAACAATGCTGCTACATATGAGCTTTTTTTTTTTTTTTAATTTATAGAAGTCTTTATTGAGCGTTAAGAACATAACACAGAACATAATTAACGCGGCTCGTTACATCGTATTCCAAGTGAGCCAAACACCAGTATGAATAATAATCAGAGGGTACCTATATTGTCATTGGTCCCACCATAACCACAGTATGTACTTCATATTTTTATACCAATGTTTATTACCCTCCCCTCCCTCCCTACATATGAGCTTTTAAGACCATATAATCTCCTCTCTTCTGACAGAAGGGCACTCTTTTGTTATCCCAATAGAAAGGTCCTGCACTACATTCCCAGTTGCTAAGAAAACAGTCTTGAAGGATAAGAACTTTTCCATGCTATTCTGAAAACTTAAGTTTCCAAAAAGATTGTTATGTCTTTGGATAAAATTATGCTCATCTACTCGACAATAATGTGGTAGACAAGATTTTCAAAATCTGAAAAATTCATTGCTACACTCTATTTAACAGCCTAAAATCATGTTGATGCTTTTCAAAGACTCCCTGGTGTAATACTGCCCCACATGAGTCCAACATAAAGTTTACCCATGCCATGACTTCCTCATACCCCTACATCTCATCACTTAAGATCACTGTACAAGAGGGTTTTTTAAACAAATGTGATAGCTTTTTTTTTTATCTGTTTGTTGGAACCTTCCCACCCTATCTGGATTGTTCTCTTCATTAAAAGGCTGGCATTACTAAGCCAAAATGATTAATCCAAATAATCAAGAATAACAAACACGTGAAGCCAAATATTGTACAGGTCACCTGGGTTGAAAAAGGGATGCCTGAGCCAGGATATTCACAGTTTGCAGTGTATTTTATAATAGGCTTGCTGAACATGGAGCCTTTTGTACAATACATATAAGGGCATATAGAAAACACAAGTAGTTGTCAGTACATACTGCGGAACAGCCATTTTACAAAAACACACAAAGAAAAAACCCCATTGGCATCACTCAGCGCTGTGTACGTGAAAATGTCAGCACTTACACCTTTAAAGGGCAGATTTTGTTACCTATGTGTGACATATCCAAGGGGAAGCAATTAAGGAACAGAATTCCAAAACTCAAGCTATGAGCACCAGAGAGAAAAGCACAATTCCTCCCTCAATTATTACTCCAAAGCCTAGCTCCAAATGAGCAGTTATGCATACCCCTGAGTAGGTGTAAATGCTGACAGCATAACTGTTTTGAGGTATACGTGCCTATTTCTTGCAAAATAGGAAAACGAGTATAATTTTAAGGTTCATCCAAACCATGCTCAGAATACACCTCCTTCAAATCTGCCATGAGCATGTATGTGTAAGTAGTTTTTCTGAAAATCCTAGTTAGACGATGATTTGTGTGTGTAAATCTGCTTTGTATAAGCGTGAACGGTGCTTAATCCTTCTAAAATAATCTCCTACAGTACACTTATGAAAGCTGTTAAATATATTCAAAGCAAATGGCAGATATTCCAGTGTGCAACGTATTCACCCTGGGAAGAAAGAGCACTGCACCTTAAAAAAATGATTTTGCATTTTATGTTTAATTTGTAAAGACGATGGGGGCTTTTTATTAAAGTGTTAATGCAAGGCCAATCATTAATGTGGCAGCCTGACACTTAGCACGCCATTTCCAACATTAACTACATAGCGTGGAACAGGGCGGAGAATGGAAATGGACTGCACCTTGCAGGTAATGTAAGGTAACTTACGATATCTTGTGCATTTTGAGTTAATGTAACACAGATCATTTACCACCACCTTCAATAAATAGCCCTAAGTGCATCCACATTATCTGAAATGCAGTAACGCACACTAAATGTATTTTCTCTGAATTACCTACACGGGCAAAAGCTTGGCAATTACCATGTGGTAGCTGCAAAACTTCACCCATCTTTAGTAAAAGACCTCCCATTCCCAATTTCTTTCAGTGGCATCTTAAAAATCCTACTCCACAAAGGGAACTAGTGCATGAATTAGTTAATCTTGCAAAGCATCCGAGGTCTTCTTGGGCCCTGTGGAACACAAGCTTTGGGGCTTTCCACACATCCAGTTGTTATTATTTGAGGAATGGATATGTCTATATACTAAGGGCCCAATATTCAGCTGGCAGCTGTCAATGTTTTGCTGACTTGCCGCTGGCATTATCCCCAGAAATTCAATGAGAGGTCACGTCCGGGCTCCAGCACTGAATTTCTGGGTATATGGGGCAGCAAAAACTGACTATGTGAACCACATGAAGAAAGGACTGACTTTTATTTGGTCCTATTTATGCAGTTACCTTAGCCGGTTACATGCTGACTAAACTGGCCAAGTGCTGACTTTGTCCCCAGAATGCTCCAAAATAGCTGGTTTCGGTTTGGGCTCTGAACATTTTCAGTGGCACTGTCTAGTTAAGTGACGCTGAATATGTTCAGTTAGTCTAGGTCAGGCGATTTAAATGGCCAAGAGCCTCTCCTATCTGGTTAAATAATTTTAAATATTAAGCCCCACAAATTTTCCCATACACACAAAATGGGAGAAACTTTTTCATGCGTAAGCGCCTTTATCTACCAAGGAGAGAGACTTTTTTTTTTCTTACCAAGCTTAAGTTTCTTCCTTCTGTCATCAAGCTTTTGATTCCTCTTTTCTGCAGCCTTCTTGGCTTTTCTCACTTTATCATATGCAGCCTGTGCAGAAGCATCAAAACCAAGAACATTACCAAATAGTCACCTAAGACCTCAACTCCTCAACATAAAGGGCACCAATACTAACTCGAACAGATCATTCCCTTCCCTCATTTCTTTACAGCGGATTGTTCTTCCTCCAAGATTTTAATAAGTAAACTTTACAATTATGATCATCCTACAACAGTTCTATAAAAACAGATTATTGGGCATCAGATTTTAAATATTAAACTTTGTTTTGCAGGCATAAGTACACGCTGATGGTTCTTTAAGTTTGTGTGGCTGACAGGACTTACTGCTGTTTTGACTGCAGCTGCTTTTTGCTGCCCACAAGAAGCTGTAGCTTTAGCCAACTGCTTAGTCTTGCTTAATGGATAGCCTGATCTTGAATTTACAGCTTAGATTTCTATTCACATCTTTTTGTATGTTCTGCTAAACAAAGTTGGGGTAAATATTCAGCTGGCAGCAGTCAAGTGAAACCGAACAAAGATAGGACTACGTTTTAAGTGGTCCAATTTGTCTGGTTAACCTAGGCAAACAAGTACCGAGTATCATCACTTAACCACATAAGTGCCGACACTGCCTCTGAACAACCCACAAAATAGCCAGTTATGACATTAGCGCTGATATTCAGTGGTGCTAACTGGTTAAGTGTTGCTGTATATCAGTGGATAGCCCCGCACAAGTAGTTTAACTGAGCAGGACCCTCTCCTGTCAGAACACTTTTTCCCTCAGTTCTCCATCTCCCTCCAACTGGGTTGCAAGCTCAACAATCTCCTACTTCCTGGCTCCTTCCTTCCCCAACAACCTTACTGTGACCCTCTCACCACACCTCATCATCCTCATACTCTTCCCAAAGCTATCCCCTCTTTCTTTCACCCTCTTTTCTCAACCCATCTTAACCATTTCATTTCACTCATCACCTATCATGTTCTTCCAATCCCCTCTGGTTTGACTTTCTCACTCCCAAGTATCCCCTCTTATGCTCACCAGTCACCCACTCTCGGATTCTTTTGAGTTCCCATTTAACCTCTAGCATAGTTTCCCCTTCCCCCGGTAGTCTCACTGTCACACACCTTTTCCATCTCCCCTCCAGGCTCTCACACACTCAATTCACACCCCCCCCCCCCATAAGTCCCCTTTCTCCCCTCCCAATAATCACTTCTGTCCCTCTTTTAGTCTTCTATCCTTCTTCATCACCTCTGTCTCTCTGTCATCCACCCCACCTTTACCACTTCTGGTTCTATCTTGAAGACATTTTCCATTACCAACTCTGCTCCACCCAATATTATCTTTGGCTTTCTTTCTCACATACCATCCTTCTCCAGCTCTCATACCCTCTGGCTTTCTCACACCCATTAGCTTTATTGCCTTGCCACACATTTTCATATACAACAGCCTCCCCAATATGATTCTTAAGTATCAACTATCCCATCTCTCTCTCATGCCCTTATTTCTGTAATCCTAATCCTTGTCCTTTCATACCTGACAAAATGGCCATTGGAGAGGAAAAATTTGCCAAACAGCCCAACTTTGCAAAGCTACCTTCAGAGATATGGGAAGGAGACAGTATTCACCTCTGCTCATTCCCGCCCCTCCACTTCTCACTCCCCTCTCAACATTTACATCTTCTTCCTTCCCACTCACATAAGTTACAGTTGTGGCCTGGAGATGTTTCTGCTCTAGCACACCCCTCTTCCTGACCTGCTTGCAACAGAGAGAAGGGCTACACAGGCACAGCAGGGCAAAGAAGAGCGTTCTGCTTTAACCCATCCCTTCCTGTTGCGTTTTAACTCTAGGATAGAACGTAAAGAGTCTGAAGCAGCTAGAGAAGGTTCTCATTTTTGCTTTACAGTGTCTGCTTCAGTCACACCCATTCCCTTCTACCTTTTTCAAAGGCAGGAGGAGAGGGGAAGGATGGATAAGGGAGCAGAGTAGCTCTTCTTTGCTCTACCTGCTCCAAGCTCATCTCTTCTCCTCCTGCTCCCTACAAGCTGCCTGGAAGAGCTAAACTTGGAAACAGAGGGCTGTTTTCCGGGGCCCTGTCCAAGAAAGATGGGGCAAGAGCCTCATGAGACCAAGCACAATCATGCCTTGGTTGTAATCACCAAGGCCTTTCACAAGCAACACCAGCGTGCCCTGGCACATGGGCTGAGAAGAACTGCCTCAAATAGCAGCCTATACACTCTAGTCTGCCAAGTTAAAAATGTAGCAGGACAGTATGAGAGGAGGGGAACTGATCCTTAATCATTATGGAGTGGAAGAGTAGCCGTAGTGCAGTGGATTTTGATCCTGGGGAACTGGGTTTGATTCCCACTGCTGCTTCTTGTGTCTGGGCAAGTCACTTAACCCTCCATTGCCCCAGGTACAAATAAGTACCTGTATATACTATGTAAACCGCTTTGAATGTAGTTGCGAAAAATACAGAAAGGCGATATATCAAGTACCATTCCCTTTCCCTTTGTAGATGGGAAAATTAGGTTCTTACCTTCGTAATTTTCTTTCCTTTAGTCATAGCAGATGAAGCCATTACTTATGGGTTGTGTCCATCAACCAGCAGGGGGAGATAGAGAGCACTCAACTTTTCACAGTGCCTCATGGCCAGCCAGCTCCACTGCCTCTTCAATATTTGAAGCTTCCAAAGCAGTATGGCAAACCGCAATGGGAATAACATGAACTTTCCTCACAGCGAACGATGGCCCCTTAACAAGGGCATGAACTCAAAAGGAGGGAATGAACACATCCTCCTGGAGGGAATGAACACATCCTCCTTATTGTATAACTGGAGGGGATACACGCAACCTCCTGGAGGGAATAAACTCATCCTCCAAAACAAACTGGAGGGAATGGACTCATCCTCCTATAAGTGAACATGAATCCTGAAGACGGTTTTCCAACTTTCTCCCAAGGAAGGAACTTCAGGAAACAAGAACAGAACCTGAAACAGATTCACAGCATACAATCATACAGGGAGGGCTCATGGTTCATCTGCTATGACTAAAGGAAAGAAAATTACCAAGGTAAGAACCTAATTTTCCCTTCCTTGTCATCAAGCAGATGAAGCCATTACGTATGGGATGTAACAAAGCAATCCCTATATAGGGTGGGAACAGGTCACACCACGCGCTAGCACTTGTGCTCCAAAACTCGCATCCCTCCTAGCAGCCACATCCAGCCTGTAATGTCGGGCAAAAGAGAGCTTAGAAGCCCATGTTGCTGCACTGCATATCTCTTGACGAGAGTGTGCACCAGTTTCAGCCCAAGAGGAAGAAATCGCTCTGGTAGAATGCGCCTTAAAGGCTACAGGCGAGACCGGCCGGCAAGCAGATAAGCTGAAAAGATAGTTTCTTTGAGCCAGCAGGCAAAAGTGGCTTTAGACGCTGGAGACCCTCTGCGAGGACCTGATAGCAAAACAAACAGATGATCATAGATCCTGAAAGAGATAGCAACTCACATATACTGCAGCAGAGTCCTGCGCACATCCAACTGCTCAAAAGATTCTGGAAACTCCTCCTTATCAAAGGAGGGCAAGAAAATAGGCTGGTTTAGGTGAAACGTTGAAACCACCTTAGGCATGAAGGAAGGCACGGTCCGAACCGTGACCCCGGACTCTGAGAATTGTAGAAATGGGTCTCTACAGGACAGCGCCTGGAGCTCTGACACCCATCTCGCCGAAGTAATGGCCACAAGAAAAACGGCCTTTAGTGTCAAATCTTTCTCCGATGCTCGCCGAAGCAGCTCAAAAGGAGAAGCCTGCAGGGCCTTCAAAACTAGCCCCAGGTTCCAAGCTGGACAGGGTGCTCACACGGAAGGCCAGAGCCGAAGCACCCCACTAAGAAACCGTGCCACATCTGGATGAGCAGCTAAAGACACGCCTTCAACCTTACCACGAAGGGAGGCCAACGCTGACACTTGCACCCGCAGGGAATTATAGGCCAAGCCTATTTGTACACCATCCTGCAAAAAGTCCAGAATCGGCGAGACAGGAGCCCGCATGGGTGTGATCGCTTTTGAAGCACACCAAGACTCAAACTGGCGCCAAATCCTGGCATAAGCCACAG
Organism: Microcaecilia unicolor; assembly: GCF_901765095.1. Classification (NCBI taxonomy): domain Eukaryota; kingdom Metazoa; phylum Chordata; class Amphibia; order Gymnophiona; family Siphonopidae; genus Microcaecilia; species Microcaecilia unicolor. Next base: position 147,632,913 of record NC_044039.1, on the reverse strand, counting down.
AAGTGGAACGCTTGCGGGCCTGCAGGAGAGTGGAAATGACTGTTTGAATAGCCTTTGTCCCTCAATTGCGCCCTCTCAATCGCCATGCCATAAGACCAAAGCGGCAGGCGTCCTCCATGGCTACCGGGCCCTGTGACAACAGGTTCGGTACCAGAGGTAAAGGAAGGGGAGCCTCCACTAGCATCTGTCGGAGGTCCGCATACCAAGGCCTCCTGGGCCAATCCGGGGCGATGAGCACCACTTCTCCTGGGTGCAGCCGAATCCGCAGGAGCACGCGCCCTATCAAGGGCCACGGAGAGAACACATATAGTAGGCCCGGAGGCCAGGGCTGAGTCAAGGCATCCAACCCTGCCGAGCGAGGATCTCTCCGTCTGCTGAAGAAGCACGGGACTTTGGCATTTGAACTTGTCGCCATAAGATCCATCACGGGCTTGCCCCATTTGGCACATATCTGCAGGAATACTTCGTCTGCTAGTTCCCATTCTGCTGGATCGATCTGATGCCTGCTTAGATAATCGGCTTGCACGTTGCTCTGACCTGCAATGTGAGCTGCCGACAGAAACTGAAGATGCAGCTCAGCCCAGTGGCAAATCTGTTCGGCCTGCGCGGCCAGTGCTCTGCACTGAGTGCCACCTTGTCGATTTATGTAGGCCACTGCTGTCGTGTTGTCCGACATCACTCTGACACAGCCAATCCTTCCAGGGTCACTTGAAAGGCCAGAAGCGCCTGAAACACCGCTTTCAACTCCAGGCGGTTGATGGACCACTCCGACTCCTCGGGTGTCCATAGACCCTGGGCATGCTTCCCCTTGCAATGTGCGCCCCAGCCCTTCAGGCTGGCATCTGTCACTACTAGACACCAATCGGGGAGTGCCAGCGGCATTCCTCGCCGCAGCATGCTGTCTGAGAGCCACCACTCCATGCTGAGTCAGGCCGCAGGGAGCCAAGAAAGTCTGCATTGATAATCCTGAGAAACTGGAGACCATCTTTGAAGTAGGGAATACTGCAGAGGTCTCAGGTGCGCTCTCGCCCAGGGCACCACTTCCAATGTGGCTCTCATCGATCCCAGCAGCTGGACAATGTCCCAAGCTTGCGGGCGGGGGCATCCTCAGGAGCAGACGGACCTGATTCTGAAGCTTGCACCGCCTTAGCTCGGGTAAGTATACATAGCCCGAGTCTGTGTCGAACCTGGCCCCCAAATATTCTAGAGATTGCAAGGGGGGTCAGGTGACTTTTGGCCATATTGACGACCCAGCCTAGAGATTGAAGTACTGAGACCACTCTGGCTGTAGCTCTCTGTTACAGAGTCTGCTCTGATGAGCCAGTCGTCTAGGTACGGGTGAACCCCGATACCTTCTCGCCTGAGCTAAGCAGCTACTACCACCATTACCTTCAAAAAGGTTCGGGGAGCTGTGGCGAGGCCAAAAGGCAAGGTTCAGAACTGGAAATGTTTTCCCAACACCGCAAACCTCAGAAACTTCTGGTGCGGGGGCCAAATTGGTATGTGCAAGTAAACTTCTTTCAGGTCTAGAGACCTGAGAAACTCTCCTGGCTGTACCGCAGCAATGACGGAGCGCAGGGTTTCCATGTGGAAATGCCGCAATCTCAGGGACTTGTTTAATTCTTTTAAGTACTACAACTACTACTACTATTTAGCATTTCTATAGCGCTACAAGGCCCCAGAATAGGGCGAAAAGACCCACCTTTTCGTGGCACCACAAAGTAGATGGAGTATCGGCCATAGCTGTGTTCGGCGGGAGGTACCGGGGACATGGCCCCTAACTGAATCAGACCTTGCAAAGTCTCCTCTACCGCCGCCCGTTTGGCGGCAGAACCGTATCGGAACTCCACAAACACGTCTCTTACTGGGGCGTTGAATTCTATTCTGTAGCTATCTCTGATCAGGTCCAGAACCCACTGATCTGAGGAAATATTGGCCCACTCCTCGGCAAAGAGGGAAAGACGTCCTCCGATGACAGGAAGCGAGGAGGGGGCCAGTGCACCATCATTGAGAGGGGCGCCCCTGAACTCAAGGCCTAGAGCCGGTGGCTGCGAAACGCTTGTCCGAGCAAAAGGAGTTCTTCTGCTGAAAAACGGGCACGAGAAGTGAACCCAGCAGAACGCCCCGGGCGGTACCTTCTAGCTTCACGGAAGCGAGGTCTATAAGAGGAGTGGACCGCCTGGCCCTTGGAGGAAGGCCTCGGCCTATCTTCGGGCAAGCGCTGGGGTTTAGGATCTCTCAGGCCTTTAACAATTTTTTTTTCCAACTCCTCACCAAATAGGAGAAGGTCTTGAAAGGGCAACTTCACCAACCTTTGCTTAGAGGCCATGTCCGCTGCCCAATGTCGTAGCCAAATAAGACGGCGAGCCGCACTGCTACTGCCATTTGTTTAGCCGAAGCTCTGAAAATATCATAAAGGGCATCAGCCAAAAAGGACAAGGCCGACTCCAGCCGCGGAGCCACATCCGAGAAGGGCTCCGCTCCATCTCCGGGCTGTTCCACTGCCTGTTGCAACCACGCCAGGCAGGCTCTAGCAGCATAACAACTGCATGCAGACGCCCGAACAGTAAGACCTGCAATTTCAAAGGACCGTTTAAGTGCTGCTTCCAGCCTATGGTCTTGTATATCCTTCAGGGCAACTCCTCCTTCCACAGGGAGGGTAGTTCTCTTTGTCACCACAGTGACTAGGGCATCTACTTTAGGCACTGCAAAGCGAGCCAAATGCTCCTCACTCAGAGGGTATAATTGCCCCATAGCCCTGGAAACTTTCAAAGGTCCCTCGGGATCAGCCCACTGAGCGGAAATAAGCTCTTGGATGGAGTCATGCAATGGAAAGGCTCGAGCAGGCTTTTTGGTACTAGCCATCCTAGGATTCACAGAGGAGGCCGTGCCACTGTAGGCTATTCAATAGAAAGGACCTGTAGGGCATCTGAAATAAGCGCTGGAAGCTCATCACGGTGGAAAATCCTCACCGCGGAGGGATCATCCAGATCCTGTGATAATTCTGCACCTGACTCTGGCTCCTCAGACCACGAAGGCCTGCCAGCACTCTCCAAATCCTCACAGCCCGACCACGGGGGGGGGGGGGGGGGGGGGGGGGGGGGGAGAAGGAGGTGCACCACAATCTGAAAGGGAATTAGCCCTTCTACGCTTTTCTTTATGCCAATTATCAGGGAAAATAGCCTCAGCGGGCAGTCCCAGGCCAGAATCCACCAGGGGGGTACAATAGAAGGGGCCTCAGACGACCCTTGAGGGAGAGCTCTTTTCAGCATGTATGCTTTATGCAATAACAACACAAAATCAGGGGAGAAAAACTCGCCCTGGGCACCCAGATCCCGTCCGGGGCTAGCCGCTCCCTGAATAGCCTCAATTCGAGGTCCCCCCCCCCCCCCCCCGGGCTCAGGGCTCTCCGTCTCTACAGAGGCCGCGCCATGCGGAGAATTCAAAATGGCGTCCGCTGCCAGCTCTGAGCGGGAAGTATCATCGCTCGCCATGCTCGGGCCGGCTCTGTACAGCACGATTTACAGAGCCCCCCCCCCGCTGCTGATTTGCACTTGCCACACCGGGAACAGCGCTTTACATTCTCTGCAGCCATCGCCGAAAACGGCGGGAAAATTCAAAATGGCGGTTTCGCGCCAAAAACGCCTTGATCGCGGGCCCACCCCGGAGGAGTTAGAAAACACTCTTACCTCACCGGACCGAGTATCACAGCTCCGGTCCCATAGAAGAATCAAAGGAAAACCTCTGTTCCATTTTTTTTTTTTTTTTTTTTTTTAACGCTGTGAGGAAAGCAGAGGTAATAAGAACTCTGGAGGCTCAGATGAGTGGGAAAGGCAGGGAAAGGCGAACCAATGTGCCTGCATCCACTGAGTGGGAAAGGACAGGGAAAAGCAAGCTAATATGTCCACATCCACAGGGGCATGGGTAAGGCAGGGAAAGGGCTAACCTAACCTATGTGCTTTCAAAGTGAAGCTGCTATAGCCTCTAACACCCCGGCTAACAACTGGCAAGCCAGGAGCCACCCCCAGGCAGATTTCTGATGGAGCTCGAAGAAGCTGCAGCCACCCTGCTTGGGGAGATAGAGAATACTGAAGGGGCAGTGGAGCTGGCTGGCCATGAGGCACTGTGAAAAGTTGAGTGCTCTCTATCTCCCCCTGCTGGTTGATGGACACAACCCATACATAATGGCTTCATCTGCTTGATGACAAGGAAGATAGATTTTTATTTGTATGTTTCAACATTTTTATTGGAGGCATATCAATACTGTCACAATAAGACTAAACAACATACATCACTGCAGAACTAAATCAGTACAGTGACTTCCATTTAAAGAAACAATTATACAATTTTCTCTCTATACACCCCCAACTTTATTCTTCCCCCCCACCATGTTAGTTCACCTCCCAACTTCAGCAAATTCCCCTTAGTTACAGTAACAACATCTCCCCCTCCCTTCCGGCCCCTCTCCAACAATTAATGAACAACATATTAGCATTTTTAATTCTAATAGACGATACCTTCTCACTAATCATCACATGGTCAGTCTCCTCCCGATCCCCAATTCCAGCCCCTACCAGACACTCCACCAACTATTATCCCAACTCTACAGATCTCACCGTGACCTCTCTAACCTCATCTCTATTCCTCTACTCCCCTCCTCTTCTCTGCCCTTCTCTTGCGCCCTATGGAATGCCCGCTCTATCTGTAACAAACTCCCATATATCCAGGACCTCTTTATCTCGCGTCACCTCCATCTGCTCGCCATAACAGAAACCTGGCTCTGCCCTGATGACTCTGCTTCAGTCGCAGCCCTCTGCTATGGCGGTTATCTTTTTTCACATACTCCTCGCCCTGCTGGTCGCGGGGGCGGTGTTGGACTACTTCTCTCTCCCTCCTCCAGATTTCAACCCCTTCTTCCACCTCAGTCTCACTGTTTTTCCTCCTTTGAAGTCCACTCTATCCGCTTTTTCTCTCCTCTGCCTCTTCAAATAGCAGTCATTTATCGTCCCCCTGATAAGTCCCTTTCATCCTCAGTGACTTTGATGCCTGGCTTGCCTTCTTCCATGATCCTTCCTCCTCCTCTCTCATCCTTGGTGACTTTAATATTCCTGCTAATGATCCTTCCAACTCTTATATTTCCAAGTTACTCGCTTTAACGTCCTCCTTTAATCTCCAACTATGCTCCACCTCCCCCACTCATCAAAATGGTCACTGTCTTGATCTCATCTTCTCCTCCAACTGTTCACCCTCTAGTTTCCTTGCCTCTGATCTTCCCCTCTCTGATCACCATCTTATAACTTTCACACTTAAATCTCCTCCCTCCCAGTCCCGTCCTATCTTATCTAATTTATCTAGGAATCTTCACGATATTGACCCTTCATCTCTATCCTGCCATGTTTCAAACCTCCTCTCTACTGTGGCACCATCCACGTCTGTCAACGAGGCTGTTTCTTCTTACAACAGTACTCTATCCTCTGCCTTAGACACTCTTGCACCTTTGATAACCCGCCCTATAAGACGTACAAAACCCCAACCTTGGCTGATTTCTAATATCCGCTACCTACGTTCCTGTACCCGCTCCGCCGAACGCCTCTGGCGGAAATCTCGGGCCCTTGCTGATTTCTTACACTAAGTTCATGCTGACCTCCTTCCAATCTGCTCTTTTATGCACCAAACAGGATTATTATATCAACTGACCAACTCTCTTGGCTCTAACCCTCGACTTCTCTTCACCACATTGAACTCTCTCTTCAAGGTGCCCCCTCCCCCAACTCCCCCTTCATTATCTCCTCAGACCCTTGCTGAATTCTTTCATGACAAGGTTCAAAAGATAAACCTTGAATTCTCTACCTCGCCACCTCTCCCTCCACTAGACACTACCCTATACTCACACGAACGCCGTTCACTGAAATCCAAAATGAACACCAACAGGCTACTAATAATAATCTATTTCATTCCCATAATCTACCACGCAAGGACCACCCCCAACACCAACAACAACCCAAACACAATTCATCAACTCAATGTACAACCTATTAACAACCCACCAGACTAAAAATACAACAGCCAACCAAAAAGAAAAATTTCCACATACAAACACCACCAACAGAAAAATGAAAGAAAAAACAACAATGACAAATTCAAATACCGAGAAAATAGACAACTAATCAAAATAAACACATCGAACCTCCCAGCAGAACCATACCGCTCAATCCGAATAGGATACATTAACGCTAGATCAGCAGTAAGCAACGCAGTAGATATAATTGACTGGATCACCATAGAGAAATTAGACATTCTATTCATCACAGAAACATGGTTCCACGGCCCAACTGACCCCGCAATCATAGAGATATGCCCACCAGAATACAAAATTTCCCACTGGACAAGAAAGGGAAAAAGAGGAGGCGGAATAGCCATAATTTACAAATCCGAGTTCACCATCACAACCACTGGCGAATCCACCTCACCACAACTCGAAATCGCCTCAACAAGAATCACTCATCCGAACCTACAAGGATACCTCGACGCAATCTTATTCTACAGACCACCAGGAAAATGGAAAGACTCACAAACGCAACTCATGGACTTCATCTCGAATACATGTGTCGCTGCCTCAAACATCCTCATAATAGGAGATATCAACCTTCACCTCGAAGACGATACCTCAACAGGCACACAAGAATGCAAAGAATTCCTAAATCTCTGGGATTTACACGCACCTAATACACAACCAACACACGAAAAGGGACACACACTAGACATCATTACACACAAGTTCGACTCAGACTCAACTCTCCTATTTACAGACACAAAATGGACACCCACACCATGGACAGACCACCATAAAGCACATGTCTCCCTCCTCTGGCAAAAAAATACACAAAAACACAGTCAACAAACATGAACGAACAACATACACCACGAGAGGAAAAATTGAACCCACAACTTTCTGGCAACAGGTCTACCAAAATGAATGGCCAACAAATACAGACGGGAGGGTCCAAGAAAGCACAAAGGCAGACGGTCTGCAAACTCCAAGATGGAAAGTAAAAAGAAGCAGATCGTGTAAAAGTAAAATGTAATTTATTTAAACAATATAGCAATACTTATATGAATACAAACAGCCCGACACAGGCCGTGTTTCGCCCAACTGGGCTGCTTCAGGGGCTATACAAAAAGTCCTTTGCTGTCAAATATAAGGCAAATGGAGAAAGTCACGAAGGATTGATTTGGAAAAAACAGCTGAGTCAGAGATTCCAAAACATAATCAGCGACCTCAGAGATACGTGACCGTAGTAATGGCTCTATGTCAGCGGATTATGTTTTGGAATCTCTGACTCGGCTGTTTTTTCCAAATCAATCCTTCGTGACTTTCTCCATTTGCCTTATATTTGACAGCAAAGGACTTTTTGTATAGCCCCTGAAGCAGCCCAGTTGGGCGAAACACGGCCTGTGTCGGGCTGTTTGTATTCATATAAGTATTGCTATATTGTTTAAATAAATTACATTTTACTTTTACACGATCTGCTTCTTTTTACTTTCCAACAAATACAGACACCATACAATTCCTCCAAGAATGGGACAACATATGTAAGACAACATTAGACACAATCGCCCCATTCCAAACCAGAACATCACGCAGGAAAAAATCAAATCCATGGTTCACCGAAGAGCTGAAAGAACTCAAAACACAAGTCAGAAAACTAGAACGCGCATGGAACAAAAAGAAAGATGAACACACACTGAATGCCTGGAAATCACTTCGGAGGAAATACAAATACACTATAAAACTGACTAAAAGACTATACTATAAAACACTGATTGGACCAAACTACAAAGACACACACAAACTCTTCTACCTTGTAAATAAACTGCTAGACACCACACCAGTTACAAACAATAGCAAAGATACACCAGGGGTCGACGACCTCGCGAAATACTTCAAGGAGAAAATTATACAACTACGACTTAAAATACCCACCAGCCCTATTGAATATGCCACACTCCTAAATTGCCTAGACCCAGAAGACGGAATATACCCAGCAGACAGGATTTGGACCGAATTCGAATCACTGTCAGAAGACCTCATCTTTAAAACTCTCAAAAGATTCGCCAAATCCCAATGCAAACTAGACGTTTGCCCAAGCAACCTCATGAAATCAGCTCCTCAACAATTCATAGCAGACCTAACGAACCACTTAAATTTTATGCTACAAAACGGACTTTTCCCAAAGGAAAAAAAGGAAAAATTTTACTCACCCCAATACCCAAAGACACAAAGAAAAACACAAGCGAAATAACCAACTACAGACCACGGAATCTTATTACACATACTTGAATATTTTGGCATCGGAGGCAACGTCCTAAATTGGTTCAAGGGGTTCTTAACTTCACGCTCATACCAAGTCACATCAAACTCAATCACGTCTGCCGCATGGACACCTGAGTGCGGAGTACCGCAAGGATCCCCCCTCTCACCAACAATTTTCAACCTACTGATGACTCCACTGGCAAAACTTCTATCAAATCATAACCTTAACCCTTACATATATGCCGATGATGTAACGATATATATTCCTTTTAAACAAGACATTAGTGAAATCTCCAATGAAATCAACCAAAGTCTACACATCATGAATACCTGGGCAGATGCATTCCGACTGAAACTGAACACAGAAAAAACTCAATGCCTCATACTAACCTCCCAATACAACACGACCAAATTTACCGCTATCAACACACCTAAACTAAACATACCAATATCAGAAAATCTAAAAATCCTTGGAGTCACAATTGATCACCACCTAACACTTGAGACTCATGCGAACAACACAACAAAAAAGATGTTCTACTCCATGTGGAAACTGAAAAGAATAAAACAATTCTTTCCAAGATCTGTCTTTCGCAACCTAGTGCAATCACTTGAACTCAGTCACCTGGATTACTGCAACTCAATATACGCAGGCTGCAAAGAACAAATACTGAGAAAACTTCAAACAGCCCAGAATACAGCAGCCAGACTTATCTTCGGAAAACCAAAATACGAAAGTGCAACACCCCTACGTGAGAAACTACACTGGCTCCCGCTCAAGGAACATATCACCTTTAAAGTCTGCACGCTAGTTCACAAAATCAATCATGGTGAAGCCCCTGCTTACATGTCTGACCTAATAGACCTGCCACCTAGAAATGCCAAATGATCATCCCGAACCTAAGTGCAAAGGCATAAAGTACAAAGTACTACATGCATCAACCTTCTCCTACATGAGCACGCAACTCTGGAACACACTACCACGTAACCTGAGAACAATTTACGAATTAACCAACTTCCGCAAACAACTGAAGACCTCTCTCTTTGAAAAAAACTTACTGCAAGGATCAAAACACATGATTCCATGCACACTAATAGAAACGCATCAATGCACTCTCTTCTGAATTCTCTTCCCCCGTACTCTCCTCACATTCACAATCAACCCACAGATAAATTGTTATACCCTAACGCTCTCCTGCTATTATCTGTTCACCCTACCATTCCCTAATGTCACATCCCACATTTTCTATGCCCCAAAGATGATTTTACTGAATTTGTCTCCTATAACTCTTCATAATGTAACCCATAATCATAATGTAACAAACTGTACTTCCATCATTTACAACGTATTGTAAGCCACACTGAACCCGCAAATAGGTGGGAAAATGTGGGATACAAATGCAATAAATAAATAAATAAATAAATAAATAAAGAGTCTGTTCCCCTCTCTCTCCTTCCCCTCATTCCTTTTCCTCCTTTCCTGAAGTTACTATAGAAGAAACTACACTTCTCCTTTCTTCCTCAAAATGTACCACCTGTTCCTGTGATCCCATTCCCACCCACCTTCTTAATGCCATCTCACCTGCTCTTATTCCTTTTATCTGTCACATTCTCAACCTCTCACTTTTCACTACAACTGTCCCTACTGCCTTTAAACATGCTGTGGTCACACCTCTCCTTAAGAAGCCTTCACTCGACCCTACTTGTCCCTCCTCCCTTTTCTCTCCAAATTACTTTAGCGTGCTGTTCACCACCGCTGCCTTGATTTTCTCTCCTCACGTGCTATTCTTGACCCACTACAATCTGGTCTACGCCCTCTCCACTCAACCGAAACTGCGCTTACTAAAGTCTCCAATGACCTATTGCTGGCTAAATCCAGAGGTCTCTATTCCATCCTCATTCTTCTTGATCTTTCCGCTGCTTTTGACACTGTCGATCACAGCATACTGCTCGATACCCTGTCCTCACTTGGATTCCAGGGCTCTGTCCTTTCCTGGTTCTCTTCCTACCTCTCCCTTCGCACCTTCAGTGTTCACTCTGGTGGATCCTCTTCTACTTCTATCCCTCTGCCTGTCGGCGTACCTCAGGGTTCTGTTCTTGGTCCCCTCCTCTTTTCTATCTACACTTCTTCCCTTGGTTCATTAATCCCATCCCATGGCTTTTCCTACCATCTCTATGCTGATGACTCCCAAATCTACCTTTTTACCCCTGATATCTCACCTTGCATCCAAACCAAAGTTTCAGCGTGCTTGTCTGTCATTGCTGTCTGGATGTCTCAACGCCACCTGAAATTAAACATGACCAAAACCAAGCTTCTCATTTTTCCCCCCAACCCACCTCAACTCCCCCGTTTTCTATTTCTGTTGATGGCTCTCTCATGCTCCCCGACTCCTCAGCTCGAAACCTTGGGGTCATCTTTGACTCCTCTCTCTCCTTCTCTGCTCATATCCAGCAGATCACCAAGACCTGTCATTTCTTTCTTTACAACATCCGTAAAATCCGCCCCTTTCTTTCCGAGCACTCTACCAAAACCCTCATCCACACCCTTGTCACCTCTCGTTTAGACTACTGCAATCTGCTTCTTGCTGGCCTCCCACTTAGTCACCTCTCCCCTCTCCAATCGGTTCAAAACTCTGCTGCCCGTCTCGTCTTCCGCCAGGGTCACTTTACTCATACTACCCCTCTCCTCAAGTCGCTTCACTGGCTCCCTATCCGTTTTCGCATCCTGGTCAAACTTCTTCTACTAACCTATAAATGTACTCACTCTACTGCTCCCCAGTATCTCTCCACACTCGTCCTTCCCTACACCCCTTCCCGTGCACTCCGCTCCATGGATAAATCCTTCTTATCTGTTCCCTTCTCCACTACTGCCAACTCCAGACTTCGCGCCTTCTGTCTCGCTGCACCCTACGCCTGGAATAAACTTCCTGAGTCCCCTACGTCTTGCCCCATCCTTGGCCACCTTTAAATCTAGACTGAAAGCCCACCTACATTGCTTTTCACTTGTAACCTCTCGCCTCCACCTACTCTCCTCTCCTCCTTCCTGTATACATTAATTGATTTGATTACTTTATTTTTTGTCTATTAGATTGTAAGCTCTTTGAGCAGGGACTGTCTTTCTTCTATGTTTGTGCAGCGCTGCGTACGCCTTGTAGCGCTATAGAAATGCTAAATAATAGTAGTAGTAGTAGTAGTAGTAGTAGTAGTATGCCTCCCCGAGAAGATTTTTATTTTTATTTTTTTTAGTATAGATTACATAACACTTGATCTTACGATTGTCTTTATTTAATTGGCCCTCCTGATAAATACTATGCTAATCTTTCTCCCCTGAAAAATATATGCACTAATAAAAATGAGGGTAATTTTCAACTAGGTCCAAAACATAATTTTACAAGGGTAAGTTTTTCATTTAAAGTTAAATATATAGGTTTACAGAATAGACATACATGTCACCTGGTTAAATATACATGTATGGATACCTAATCTGCATAAAGTTATAGTTGATATTACTGTAGCCATATTTAAATATATAATATAAGTTGTAGGGACAGAGGTGAATTTGCTGCTCTTTGTGTAACATATAACTGCAACAACCCTGGTTTCTCTCATCAATATACAGATAAATGTTAGCCATACAGTTAGTGATTTATATGACTAAAATCTATCCATCCAGCAAAATAACACACACTTATGCAGCTGGAACCCACTATTGACCACCAAGAGGTTTCTAATATTGGCCCCAATGCTTTTATACTGCTGTTAGTCTATCCACATAGTGAAGGAGTAGCCTAGTGGTTAGTGCAGTGGACTTTGATCCTGGGGACCCGAGTTCGATTCCCACTGCAGCTCCTTGTGACTCTGGGCAAGTCACTTAACCCTCCATTGCCCCTGATACAAAATAAGTACCTGAATATATGTAAACCACTTTGAATCTGGTTGCAAAAACCTCAGAAAGGTGGTATATCAAGTCCCATTTCCCTTCCCTTATTTCAAATCATTTTCTTTCTGTATCCATCTGGAGTTTTCTCCTCAACAATAATAACCATTGCTTCCAGGTAAAGAACATTCTTACCTTCGCTGCTGCATCTGTGAGTACTTCTAATGCTTGAGATAGCTGGAGGAACAACTCCGCTGGAGCACATGAAGAGGAGGTCCAGATGGAGAGTAAAGGAAAGAGAGGTGATATAACAAATGACTCATAGCTGGATCAGTGACAATATATAGAGACTCCTCTCTATGGGTATCCATATTTAACACTGCCCACATGAGAAAAGTCCAAACGAACATTATTCTACTTAATGCAACTCATGACGTAAGAATAATCCCTCCTGCAAACTAATCTGGGCTGAGAGAAAGATCTATGACTACAGCTGGCCTTTCTTCCTTCTAATCTTTTGGTGGGCTCTGCAAGGTTGGGAGTTCCTGTATTTATTAACCACATTGCACAAATCCTACAATTGTATTATTCTTCTATTGATGTAGCTGTGTTTACCTTTGATACTGTGTACAGCACTGCAAAATGTGCTCTACAGATAAAATTATGAATACCAACACATTGAGAATACAGCTAGGCTTTAGGTTGAGAACACTGTTCATCCAAATAGATCTAAGTAAATCAAAATGGCAAAGAACTGCAGGTTTGGGGGTTTACTCTCAGAAAATATAAACTCCACTGAATAACTTGTTTTTAAAATAGACATAATACAGGACATATATGTAAAAACTTCCATGATTTTGTTATAATTTTCAACCAGTAAAGAATTTGATAATTAAACACTTTGCCTGTTAAAGTTTGACAATTTTTCTCAATAAAGGATTCTGAATATTTTCAAACCAAAGCAAAAGTTATGCCTTACCTGATAATTTTCTTTCCTCTAGTCACAGCGTATAAATCCAGATACTTGTGGGTTTTACCCATCTACCAGCAGGTGAAGATAGAGAACACTGAACTGAAGTGTGCCTCTCATATATGCTCCTGGAACAATCAGTATGTCTCATAACAAAGCAGAAACATAAGTACAACAGATGAGAACGTCTCCTACCTCACAGAATCCAATGGAACAAACGAACATGCAGAAATCCTAAACCTAAAACCCCTGTAAAGAAAGCCCAAACAGAGAAACCAATCAGGATGGGGCTCTGGATTCATCCGCTGTGACTAAAGGAAAGAAAGTAATCAGATAAGGGTATGACTTTTCCTTCCTTGTCATCTACGGTGAATGAATCCAGATATTTGTGGGATATAGCAAAGCGGTCCTCAAATAGGGTGGGACCCAGAGACACTCGCGAAGAGAACTGATGCCCCAAAGGATGCCTCCAAACGTGTTGCAACATTGAGAAAATAATGCTTCACAAAGGTGTGCAACGACACCTCCGTAGATGCTCTGCAGATGTCATTGAGAGAGTGAGACTGAGTCTTGGCACAGGATGTTGCCAGAGAGCCCTGGTGGCATGGGCCTTGAGAGATACCGGTGGTTTGTTTGCTGGCAACAAGGTAAGCAGAAGAAATAAGTCTCCCTAATCCAGCAAATGATGGTTGGTTTTGATGCCACAGGCCCCTTGCTGCGACCAGTCTAAAGAAGGAACTGTGAGAATGGAAACACTCGCCTCCATGAAATGCAGAAAAGGGTCTCGGCAGGAGAAAGCCTGCAGCTCAAAAATCTGCCTTGCAGATAAAACAGCCACAAAAAAACAAAACAAAACACATTTCAGGGTGAGATCCTCAACTGTAGCCTTCCTAAGCGGCTCAAATGGCACCCTCTAAAGTGCCCGGAGAACCAGATTCAGTGCCCTCTAAAGCGCCTAGAGAACCAGGACACGGATGGTACAATGGGGGACTAAGATGACCAACCCTTTTCAGAAATTGTACTATGTCAGGGTGAGCCTCAAGAGAAGAATTCTGTGGACGACCACGGTAACAAGCTAACATGACCACCTGGACACACAGTTATAGGACAGGCCCTTCTTGACCCTGTCCTATAAGAAAGCCAAAATATGAGGCAGACACGCTTGAAAAGACTCACCGTTCGCCCAAAACACCAAACCTCAAAGAGCCTCCAGATTCTAGCATACGCAGAAGACATCGATCACTTCCTGGCATGGAGTCCTGTGAAGAACTCTGCTGAGCATCAGCCAAGGAGGGAACACAAAGGAGATTCCACTCTGGCCATGGCTGGAGAAGCACACGAAGACCCTTGCAACCATACTCTCTTTGCCGGCTGAAAAACTGGGGAACCCCAGTGTACTGAAAGAACTCAAACATGAAATTACTGATCTGCTGTTAGTGATCTGTAACCAGTCATTAAAATCGTCTGTAGTACCTGAAGACTGGAGGGTGGCACTAACTTCAGGCTTACCGGTCTGTAATTTCCTAGATCACCCCGCCTGAAGTTAGTGCCGGACAAGATAGTGGAAACTATTATAAAGAATAAAATTATGGAACATGTAGACATGGTTTAATGGCACAGAGTCAGCATGGGTTCAGCCAAGGGAAGTCTTGCCTTACCAATTTGCTTCATTTCTTTGAAAGAGTAAATAAAACATGTGGATAATGTGAACTGGTTGATGTAGTGTGTCTAGATTGTCAGAAAGCTTTTGACAAAGTTCCTCATGACAGACGCCTGAAAAAATTAAAAAGTCATGGGTTAAGAGGTAATGTCCTTCTGTGGATTAGGAATTGGTTATTGGACAGGAAACAGAGTGTAGGGTTAAATGGCCATTTTTCTCAATGGAGGAGGGTGAATAGTGGAGCGCCGCGGGGATCTGTACTTGGATCAGTGCTATTTAACATAATTATATAAATGATCTGGACAATGGAACGACAAGTGAGGTGAATCAATTTGCAGATGACAAATAATTATTCAAAGTTGTCAAAACATATGCGGATTGTGAAAAATTGCAGGAAGACCTTAGGAAATGGGAAGACTGCTGGAAGACTGGGTATCCAGTCTTCCAGTTTTCTAATGTGGACAAATGCGTGATGCACATTGGGAAGAATAATTCCAGTCGTAGTTACCTAATGCTAGGGTCCACCTGGAGTATTGTGCTCAGTTTTGGAGGCCGTATCTTGCTAATGATGTAAAAAGAATTGAAGCGGTGCAAAGAAAAGCTACAAGAATGGTATAGGATTTGCGTTACAAGACGTATGAGGAGAGACTTGCTGATCTGGACATGTATATACTAAAGGAAAGAAAATTATCAGGTAATATAATTTTTTCCTTTTTTTATCATCCATACCAAACCAGTCTAGAATGAATGGGAGTAGCAAAGCAGTGTCCCAGTAGGGTAGGAGTAAAAGATTAGAAGGGGCTGCAAGTCCAAACATCCAAAGGCCTTCTTTTTCCATGAAAGAATGATCAAAACCAGAGTGAAGTAGCAAAAGAACCAAACTGAAGAAATATAGAGTCCCTGAAGAAAAGGAAGGTTAGAGCAAGGCATCCCTTACTAATGTCCATGGGGTTATTATGGAGACTCCTAGGACATGAAAAAGTGGAGTACCCATATACCAAGAGGGCTACATAGTTGTGAATGGCATGCTACGATGGACACCAGAGGGAATAAGGCTCTGGAAAAAAGGAGATTTGGAGACGTGGAGGGGCATTTTCGAAAGGGACATCCAAGTTGCGATTTGGACGTCCTTGCAAAACGGCGAAATCCAGGGGCGGGCAAACCCGTATTTTCGAAACAAGATGGACGTCCATCTTTTGTTTCGAAAATATCATCAGAGATGTCCAAATCCTTAAATCTGGACGTTTCTGACTTTCGGCGATTTTCGAAACCAAAGACGTCCATGTCAAAAACGTCCTAATGCAAGCCATTTGGGCGTGGGAGGATCCAGCATTTATAGTGTACTGGTCCCCCTGACATGCCAGGACACCAACTGGGCACCCTTACCTTGTGTGCTGAGCCCCCCAAAACTCACTACCCACAACTGTACACCACTACCATAGCCCTTACAGGTGAAGGGGGCACCTATACATGGGTACAGTAGGTTTGTGGTAGGTTTTGGAGAGCTCGCTGTTTCCTCCACAAACATAACAGGTGGGGGGGGGGGGGTATGGGCATGGGTCCGCCTGTCTGAAGTGCACTGCAGTACCCACTAAAACTGCTCCTGGGACCTGCATGCGCTGTCATGGACCTGAGTATGACATCTGAGGCTGGCACGAAATATCTTTAAAGATGTTTTTTTGAGGGTGGGAGGGGGTTAGTGACCACTGGGGGAGTAGCGGGAGGTCATCCCCGATTCTCTCCGGTGGTCATGTGGTCATTTCGGGTACCTTTTTGTGCCTTATTCATAAGAAAAACAGGTCCGGGTGAAAACGTCAAAGTGTTCGTCAGGGACGTCCTTGTTTTTTTCGATTATGGGTCAAAGACGTCCAAGTGTTAGGCACGCCCAAGTCCTGCCTTCCCTACGCCTCCGACAAGCCCCTTGAACTTTGGACATCCTTGCGACGGACTGCAGTTGGAGACATCCAAAATCGGGTTTCGATTATACCGATTTGGACGTCCATCTTCTGATTTATGTCGAAGGACATCCTTCTCTTTCAAAAATGAGCCCAATAATAATCTAGAAAAAGAGTTTATGAGGATCAAAATAAAATGATAAACCAGTAAGTCATAGACTCTGGAGACAAGAAACCATGATGGAGTTGGCTCTGTGTCCAACAGAAGCCATGCAACAAACAGTGAATCTGGTGGATCTATAGACAGGTGGCAGGTAGTAACTCACTAAGGGAGAGACCAGAAAATGAGTGAAAAATAGAGGGGCAGATGATCTGTGAGACAGATTACTGGCACAGCAGAAGGGGAAGTGCAAATGGAAGGACTCACTTCCTGAAGGAGGTACAATCAAGGAGAGAAATGCTAACAGTAGAATAACTGGTATCATAGCTCAAGTTACACAGGCCCCTGCTGAAACTAGATCTTCTGGCTTGTAGCCAGTGCCTGGAAAATGGGTTGGCAAAGTCCCTCCTGCAAGCACACTAGCAGTGTCAGACAATGGCCAAGAGACAGACATGACTATTTGTAGCAAATAAGCAGGAAAGCGTTGAGGAGGTGCCATAATGAAGATGCAGCACTCAGCACAATATCTAGGACTGCCACAGTTGGCCTTATACCGGCGGCCACTGTTGAAGGACATAAACACCCCAGGAACTGACAGCGGAATGGGACTGCAACTGCAACCAAGGCCATATCCAGAAATCTGCCACTATGCCTGGAGATGCCTCATGTGAGGGCCTTGCTAATGTATACACAGAATTAGCCATAACTGTGACTGCTGGACATGACACACCGCCAATGAATGCTGCTTCAGAAGCCATGACCTTGACCACTGGTCTCAAAGGCACCCCTGCCAACCTTCCCATTCAAGTCACGAATATCCTGAAGCTCAGCTATCCATGGGGAGGAGCCTCCAGGAGTCAAGCACAAGGGCCATACCTGACAGCAACCCTCCAAGGACCTTAAAGCTTAAGAAAATACCAAGTACCTGCATGCAATAGGCGGACCATGCTAGAAGCCGTGGCAAATACAAGTAACGTATAGGTTTATAAAAATATACTGTAATACACCCTTTTGAAAATGGATACAGGTGACCGAAGCGACCATGAATTCAGCCAAGCAAAGAGGGTGACAGAGTAGCTTGCAGTTATAGGAGGGAGTTGTTGCCCAAGAAGCTCATGGTCTCAGAACGGGCACTGAATCCAGCTCAAGCAAGCAGAAACAGCTGGGAAGGCATCAAAGGTATAGTATATAGCCCGTAGCTGGACACACATGCATGACAGAACGCCCAGAGTTGAAAAGGATACAGGCGCAAAACAAAAGGAAGACAAAACTATAAACCCTCAGAATCTGTTGTCTCTAACCTTATTAGGAGCATAGGAAACATACAGAAGGTGAGAGTCGATGTATAATACAAGGTAATGATGCCGGAAAAACTGTACCATCCAGTAGATATAGCCCTCTAAAGAACAAGCTGAAGAGACCACACCAGCCCAAAAGACCGCCACCACTGCATAACCTAGCAAGCTGTTGCTATTCAGCCACACCGGACCGTGGAGACAGAATACTGGAAAGGCAACAAGTCGCAAGGAGACTCCAGCACTGAATATGAGTAGAGCAGAAATATTCTGCCAAAAGACAGGCCAAAAATCCATTGGTGAAGAGCATCCTAGCAAATGGAACATACTGGCACTAAGGAAAGTGCTGGTCCCATGTAAGCTGGCAAATGTTATCCTTACTCAACGATTCCAAACGCAGTGCCCTCCAGTAGGGAAATAATAAGCCACATAGCATGAAATAAATATATTCTTAGAATCTGTACCCATAGGTAGTAAGGGTTCAGCATGTCCCAGTTTCTCACCCACAGCAACCTGAGGCTGCTGGGACTATTAGGAGGCAGGCTCAATAAACACTGAAAGCTGAGGAAACCTAGGCCCCGGAAAGAAACATTTGAGTGTACATAATAAAAGACCACTTATCACACACAAAGGAAAACTTGTATGAGGAAGTGTAAACAAACTTTAACTAAATACTTGCTGGTTAAAGAGTCCACATAATAATGTCTAATACATCCTGTTTTTCCCTTTTTCTTTTGCCTCATACCACTCCTTGTGGTGAAAACCAGGGAAGGAGAGTAGCTGGAAGGTGAGGGGGAAAGACCCAAAGCAACTGACTGTCACCCAGCTGGAGGGATAAAGGAGGGACCCCAAACCAAATCCAAAGGTAGAGGTAAAAAAAAAAAAAAGAAAACCTACGTGTAGTCCAAACAACAAACCAAGAAGTAGGGATGGACCAAAAAATCTTGACAGACAGGAGTTTGTGAAGATTTCTTGGTCCACCCCTACTTCTTTGGATGAGGGACCCAGCACCACCAGGTGTCATCCTAGCTCTGCTTGGAACCTCAGAGTAGAAAAGAGCAAATCCAGCAGTAACCCCCTGCTCAACCGACACCAATAAGAAAACTGGGTCAGGAGCTACCAGACAAGCACCAAGGAGGAGCTGCACGATCCAACTACTACTTACTTGGAGACAGAGAAAAATACTGAACATTCCAGGTTGCACGATATCCTTAGAGGCAAATGACTTGGAACTACTTTTCACTGTCTCCATCCACTGGCAGATAATCATAACCCATTCATTCTGGACTGGTCTGGTATGAACAAAAAGGAAACAATTTTTTTTCCCTGTACACAAAAATAATGGGCCAAGTAGTCAAAGTTACTTATCTAAGTAGAAGGAAGGTACTGCTTAGAAAAGTAGCACTGACTCGGGTAGTCAGTAGTTTTCAGCAGTATTATCAAGATGTTCCAGTAGTCAGATAAAGAGGAGTGCCATAAACTAGGTCTCCTAGTTATTTTCTCTCTTCTGGATTTTAATGGATAGAAAAAGAATAAAAATGTATGGAATTGTTTAGCAAAATAAAAATAGCCCTTAAGTACAGCCATTGTGATCAGGTGCAGGAGGACAGAACTCCAGAAAAGACTAGCCACCTGATTTCATTTCAGCCATTCCTTGGCTAGGAAGGTTTGGCAGAGAGTGAAAACCTTACTACCTGTAAAAAAGAACTGGTGGCTTCAATTATGTTAGAAAAAGATTGCAAATATTTTACATCAAAGTTCCATTCCAAAGTTCAATGGAGAAAACTGAAGACAGTAAAGAAATTAGTGAAGAGCAGATAGTCGTGTATTGTGTGGCATGTGCTTGCTAACATTTAATTTGTCCAAGGTGTCACTGAAGTAGCTATAAAATTAGCACATTATTTTTCTCATTTTATCTACATGTGTTTAACCATGCACTACTAGCTCAGTGCATGGTAAAATCTGAGGCCTGGACAGAGCCACGATTTATCCAGAAACGGGAGATATTTAGTGCTGGTAACCGGATAACTGCCCAAAGTTATCTGGATTTAGATCCGGATAATGGTACTGAATATTGCCATTACTCTGCAATCCATGGAATTTAAATATTGCTCCAAAGTAAACTCAGGGGTCCTTTTACTAAGATGCAGTAAAAAGTAGCCTTAGCGTGCACTTACGCAGGTTTTTCCCATGTGCTACGCACATTTTTACTGCAGCCGAAAAATGGTCAAATTCCTATTTTTTTCTTTATTGCCACTAGCCCGCAGCCATTAAAAAGAGTTATCGCGGGAGGACTTACTGACATATATTTTGTAGGCGGTAAGGGCAAATGCGGTAATACAGACATAAGTACATAAGTAATGCCATACTGGGAAAAGACCAAGGGTCCATCGAGCCCAGCATCTTGTCCACGACAGCGGCCAATCCAGGCCAAGGGCACCTGGCAAGCTTCCCAAACGTACAAACATTCTATACATGTTATTCCTGGGATTTTGGATTTTTCCAAGTCCGTTTAGTAGCGGTTTATGGACTTGTCCTTTAGGAAACCGTCCAACCCCTTTTTAAACTCTGCTAAGCTAACCGCCTTCACCACATTTTCCGGCAATGAATTCCAGAGTTTAATTACACATTGGGTGAAGAAAAATTTTCTCCGATTTGTTTTAAATTACTACACTGTAGTTTAATCACATGCCCCCTAGACCTAGTATTTTTGGAAAGCGTGAACAGACGCTTCACATCCACCTGTTCCACTCCACTCATTATTTTATATACCTCTATCATGTCTCCCCCCTCAGCCGTCTCTTCTCCAAGCTGAATAGCCCTAGCCTCCTTAGTCTTTCATAGGGAAGTCGTCCCATCCCCGCTATCATTTTAGTCGCCCTTCGCTGCACCTTTTCCAATTCTACTATATGTTTCTTGAGATGCGGCGACCAGAATTCAACACAATACTCAAGGTGCGGTCGCACCATGGAGCGATACAACGGCATTATAACATCCTCACACCTGTTTTCCATACCTTTCCTAATAATACCCAACATTCTATTCGCTTTCCTAGCCGCAGCAGCACACTGAGCAGAAGGTTTCAGTGTGTTATCGACGACGACACCCAGATCCCTTTCTTGGTCCGTAACTCCTAACGTGGAACCTTGCATGACGTAGCTATAATTCGGGTTCTTTTTTCCCACATGCATCACCTTGCACTTGCTCACATTAAACGTCATCTGCCATTTAGCCGCCCAGTCTCCCAGTCTCGTAAGGTCCTCCTGCAATCCCTCACAACCCTGTCGCGAGTCAACGACCCTGAATAACTGATTAGTGCAGGAATGCCTACTTTCCGCCCTTTAGACATGGCCCCTCCAACAAAAATTTTAAAATACTTTTTAGCACACAGGTAGCGTACGTTAATTTGGAACTTACTGCAGGACATCTGAGCACGCCCCACAGTATGCGATTTTAAGCTGTGGTAAGCGCTTAGAAAAAGGACCCTGCATGGACACTTATCATAGAAGAAAGTTTCTGATTTTTTTTAACCCAAAAATGATTTATTTTTTTTAAGAGCTTATGTAAACACTTTTAATGTTTAAATAATTGGCTATCCTGCAGCTACCTAACTGGTCATGGTAAGAATGGCCAGTGCCAATGACATTAAGGTTCAGGCCCAGAGGATCCTCTCGCCACTGTTTTTCATGGATTAACATTTCTTATATCTATTATGCATCTCTCATTATAGTTGTTGAAAATCATATAACTGCACATCAGTTGCGCAGCAGACTTACAGATATCATGCATGCATGTGGCCATGTGTGGTAAGGTCCTCACCTGCTTGAGGATTATCCGGGTTTTTGTCTGGGTGACAGGTCAGTGCCTTCTGTCTGTATGCCTTCTTAATCTGTAACACAATGTAAATGTTTCTTTGTGAGACCAACTCTTCAAGTGACTGCTAACACTATACTCTAATGATAAGAATTGTTTAGCAGTATTTTATCCAATAAACCTTAAAAGAAATACTTTGACAACAAGTTTGTATCACCTTTTCCCTAAAAATGCTGTAACAGGGTTCAATCTTATATGTAATCACCACCAGCTTTTTCATGGCTAAGACCATGCTACCTGAAAGTCACCGATTTTACTCATGGCTTTACCATAAACAGAGTAAGTACATAACAGTGGCGTAGCTACGTGGGGCCAGGGGGGCCCTGGGCCCCCTGCCAACGACCCGCCCCCCCTCCCCCAGGATGTCAGAAACAGAAGGAAGCCTTTTGCGAGAAGAAGAGGACCTCAGCTGGCGGGGGTTGGGGTCCCCCACCAGCAAAGGTAGGCGACAGCGGGTTGGCGGCGGGGGGGGGGGGGGGGGGCTAAAATGTGCCCCCTCTCCTCGGGCTCTGGACCTCCCTCCCGCCAAAGTCTGGCTACACCCCTGGTACACAAGTACTACCATACTGGGACAGACCAAAGGTTCATCAAGCCCTGCATCCTGTCTCCAACAGTGGCCAATCCAGGTCACAAGCACCTGGCAAGATCTCAAAACATTACAACACATCTTATGCTGCTTATCCCAGAAACAGTAAGAAGAAAATGGCAACGCTCCACACCTTATATATCTTTGTAGAAATACACAACGCTTGAGAGGCAAAGCGATTTACTTCAACAGTAATAAATTGTTAATAGAAGGCGTCTCATACTGTCACATAGACATTTTGTGTCATGCTTATTTCAAGCTTGTACATTTGTGACCTTGTATAATCATAGACCGCCTCCAATAGTGCACACTATCTGCTAGTGGTGAATCACCTATAACAAAATACCAGTGTGATCCCATTAATTCATTTTTTTAAAAACTTTTTTGTGCACTACTGCTGAAATAATAGCTGTGTAATAGCTGTTTGCAAGTGGCATCTGGTTAGGTATAAGATACATGCCCTTGAGAAAGCAGTAGACCGCGAAACAGGCTCCTGTCGGGCTGGCAATGATACTGGAGACTTAATTAAAGTTTGACAAGTGGAACCCTGGAAGTGTGAAAGGCTCAAGATTATTAAAACATGGCTTGCAACTTCCAGTGATATTAAGATAAGTCAATCTTTTGCATCATAATCAAATTTACTGCAACAGTGACGTAGCGGTATAACTTTTCAAAATTTAAGCAGTAGTGCACAAACATTTTTAAAAAAAAATGAATTAATGGGAGCACACTGGTATTTTGTTATAGGTGATTCACCACTAGCAGATAGTGTGCACTACTGGAGGCGGTCTATGATTATACAAGGTCACAACTGTACAAGGTTGAAATACGCATGACACAAAATGTCTATGTGACAGTATGAGACGCCTTCTATTAACAATTTATTACTGTTGAAGTAAACCGCTTTGCCTCTCAAGCGTTGTGTATCCCAGAAACAAGCAGTGGCTTTCTCCCCAAAGGCCATTTCAATAGCAGCTTATGAACTTTTCTTTTAGGAAGCTATCCAAAACTTTCTTTAAACCCCACTAAATTAACTGCTTTTATTACATTCTCTGGCAATGAATTCCAGAGTTTAATTACATGTTGAATGAAAAAATATTTTCTCCAATTTGTTTTATGTTTCAACAATTTTTTATTGATGAAGCAACATTTGCAATACAAGCGTTAAATTCAACTGACACCACACTGGTTAACATGTCAAATTCACAGAAGAAAAACATTCACTTGTATCAATATTTTAGTATAACATCCCCCCCCTTCTTCCAACTAACAACAACTCTATGCCCACCAACCATTTACATTCCTACTCCCCCCACCCCTCCATCCCCCCCACTTCTGAAAAGAAAGAACTGTCCAAGAAATACGAGTTAAAGACAATACCAAAGGAACGGACAAACATTGGAAATCCCCCTCCCTCCCTCCCCCCACCCCACTAAGGAGATACCCAAGCCCCCAATCAATACCTAAAATGGGTGGCCTACTCCAATATGAAGCCTAAAGTGAATTGACCACTAAACTCCTCCCTTTAGGAAACAAACTTTGGATATATGGCCCCCAAATGTCCAGAAACTGCCTCCGCCGCTTGGGGGAACTGCCCACTCCTCTCAAATAACATGAACTCATGCAGTCTGTTTCGCCAGTGCCAGAAACTCGGGGGGGGGGGGGGGGGGGCTCCGCCATCCACTGACTCATTATAAGCCTCTTACCAGACAGGCTTTTCGAATCAACTGGCGAGCTGAGCTACCCTGCAAAAAGAAAAGTTCATATTTGTCCAGCAAAATCCCCATCGGGGAGCACATGACTCTCAACCCCAAAAGGGTCTCCAAATAATGAACAATGGAATCCCAAAAGTGCCTCACCTTGTAGCACCCCCACAAACAATGGAAAAAAGACCCCGGAGCCCTCCCGCATTTCCCGCACAAATATCTTAAATATCTAAGCCTTTGTCAGGTAGGCCCTGTGCAGAACACGGCACTGGCATTCTCTAAGCCCGGCATTACCCGTCAGACTTGGAATTCTAGATGTCAGAACACTGAAGTCCAGTGCAAAATGCGGCCTTACCAAATCTCCTGCCCACCGCTGTTGAATTTGCTCCCGATCTTTAGGCACTAGATATCGTCCCAACGCCCTATGTAACCTGGAGATAGAAAGACGTTCCCCCTGTATCGAGTGAAAACACTGCCGCAGGGAATGACAGTGTCCAGAGCCCAAAGCCACCTTATCCAGCGAGTCAACATAATGCTTCAGCTGGGCATAAGCGAAAGTACCTCCCATGTCATAACCTAACCCCAGTGCCCCTAAATTCAACATTAACCCCTGCCGGTTCAACACATGTTCTAACCTAGTTATACCTTGCCACGCCCATTTCCGGAAAACCACATTCTCCAGACCCGGCCGAAACAGCAAGTTGCCCTGAATAGGAACAATATCCGAAACCCATCTACTCGGGCCAAACAACCTCATCAAATCTCTCCAGAGATTTCGCATAGGGGTCAATAAGATGCTATCATGCAGCTCAACTGGAATCATCTTACTGGGAGCTTGTAATAGAAAATGAAACTGACAAGGCGCATAATACTGACTTTCCAAGCGTCGCTCTGTATAATCATCTCGCGCCAGGAACCAGTCCCCAAAATGACGCAAAAGGCAAGCACAGTTATAGCGCCTCAAGTCTGGTAAACCAAGGCCGCCCTCCCTCCATGTCCCCTGCAGTATATTCAACGGGAGCTTTGCCTTCCTTCCCCCCCCCCCCCCAGCAAAAACGTCTAGGCGCCTTCCTCAGCAGATTAAGATCCCCTGCACTCAAGTAGATGGGCAACATGTGCAGTAGATATAACCACCTGGGGAATTCCACCATTCTAAACAGCTGAATCTGCCCAGAAAGCGACAAAGGCAACAACATCCAAGCTTTCAACCTCTCCGTCGTAGCCTTCAGCAAACCAGAGACATTCAGATGATACAGCTCTGAGATCCTCATCGATAAGCGCAGACCCGGGTATTTAAAGGATCCCTGCGCCCAGCGAAGAGGGAACTCCTCACCCCATTCCTGTCGCACCCCCTCCACAGAAGGCAATGCCAGTGATTTGGAGTAATTCAGTCGAAACCCCACAAAGTCTCCAAATTCTCGAAAGAGTTCCAGGAGAACTGGTAAAGAGGTATGTGGCTCAGTAAGATGCACCAGCAAATCATCCGCAAAAGCAGAGAGCAGGAACTCCGCACTCCCAATTGACACTCCTTTGATTTCTGGATGCTGTATAATTTCGCGAAGAGGATCCAGAGATAAAACAAAAGAGGGGACAAGGGACAACCCTTTCTGGTCCCTCTATAAATCCGGAAAGACTCTGAACGCTCGCCATTCAACCACACATACGATCGTGGTTCCGAGTACAGAACTTTAATAGCATCTAAAAAGAACCCCTTAAAGCCATAGTATCTTAAAACAGCAAACATATATGACCAATTCACCCGGAACGCCTTCTTCGCGTCAAAGCTAACTAAGAGCAAAGACAGGCGTCCCCTGGCCACAGCCTCCAAGGAGGTCAAGATAGATCGGACATTTTTCACTGCCATCCGCCCCTTCACAAAGCCCACCTGGGACGCATCAACCAAGAACGGGAGAACCAATGCTAAACGGTTGGCCAATACTTTAGCGTATAGCTTCACATCGACGTTAATAAGAGATATGGGCCTATAAGATTCTGGGTCCACCACATTCTTCCCTTCCTTAGGTATCACAACAATTTGGGCCTCTTGAAAAGTACCAGGGAGCGCTTGCTTAGCCACCATCGAGCTGAACAAGGACATCAACGGCATCTTAACCTGATCAAAAAACTGTTTATAAAACTCTACCCTGTAACCACCTGGTCCAGGGGCTTTGTGAGAAGCACACTGCTGTAAGGCCAATATTAACTCTCCCTCAGTAAATGGCGCATTCAGGCGTTCCCGCTGTCAGTCAGAAAGCTGGGGGAGATTAAAGTTATCCAGGTACATGTCACTATCTGGCACAGCATCCTGATCCGCAGCATACAGCGCTTTGTAAAACTGACCAAAAGCGTCCGCTATATCCCCATCTGCCCGCATCATCCTCCCATCCCTTGCCCTCAACTGCAACACACGATGGACACCCCCTTTTTTATGAAGCATCCTAGCCAGCAAGCACCCCGCATTGTTACCGTGCTGAAACAAACGGTATTTATAATAAAACTGAGTCTTAACTGCCCTTTGATGTAACATTTCATTCAACTCTTTCTGTGCTTCCAGCAATGCCTCCCTACACCCAGAAGTAGACGAGCGCCCATAAGCTCTCCGCAACCTCTGAACCAAAGCTCCCAAACGAACAATTTCCCCATCCCTCATCTTCCTGACTCTTGCTAGATAAGAGATAATATCCCCTCGTAACTCGGCCTTTGCTGTTTCCCAAAAAAGAGCTGGCTGAGCTGCATGATCCCCATTATGGTACATGTAGTCTTCCCATCTAGCCGTCAAATAAGCGTGAAATCTCGTGTCCCGCACCAGCTCCAAAGGGTATCACCATATTCGACTCCTCACGCCCCGCAACCTGTCCTTCAGGCTCAACCAAACCAAAGCATGATCAGATACCACGTACGGTCCAATTTCCGCCTTCTGCACTTGAGAAAATAAGGAGCGAGAGACGAACAAGTAATCGATGCGGGATTGAGAGCCACGTGCTCGAGAAAGATGAGTAAAGTCTACCAGCTCCAGAGCCTTACACAAGGAAGATAGCGACCTGCAGCCTCCCCCCGAACTCTGGCCACCCGGGTTAGAACGATCCACTAAGGGATCAAACACCAAATTGTAATCACCTCCTAAGATCAATTCTCCACCCGCGTACGGAGACAGCCTCTTAATCAAGTCTTGAAAAATTTGCCATTGAAAACATTGGGGGCATAAACATTGCCTAACACTAAGTGACGCCCAGCCATTTCCACATCAGCCAAGACCCACCTGCCATCAGGATCAGCCTTGATCGAATTAAGTTGAAACGGGATGCCTTTCCTGAAAAGGATCACCACCCCTGCCTTCCTCCCCGCCGCAGGAGCCTCCACCAAAGAGCCCACCCAACCTCTTTTAAATTTAGCGTGTTCTCCTGATGACAGGTGTGTCTCTTGTATAAAAGCTACAGCAGCCCTCTGCCTCTGGAGCGCCTGTAACACCTTAGTGCGCTTGATAGGGGAGGAAACCCCCCCCCCCCACGTTCCACGAAATTATGTTAAGTAATCATGTATTCTTAGAACAGTGCTAACCCCGCTCAAAAACAAAGGAGGGTGCCCCCCAGCCCTTGGACACCCCCCCCCCCCATAGCCACCCATTCCAATAACTACTCCTCCAAACCATCCCCAGGTATCTCCTCAACCACCCCCCCACCCCCCACTCCCAGCCCATCCCCTGCATACCCCTTCAAACGTCATCTGCCATTGGGATGCCCAGTCTCTCTTGCAATTTTTCATAATCCTCTTGCGATGTAACAACTTTGAATAACTTTGTGCCATCAGCAAATTTAACTACCTCACTAGTTATTCCCATCTCTACATTAGCAGCGGTCCAGCACAGACTCCTGGGGAACCCCACTATCTACCCTTTTCCATTCAGAATACTTACCATTTAACCTTACTCTCTGTTTTCTATCTTTTAACCAGTTCTTATTCCACAACAGGCCATTACCTCCCATCCTATGTCTTTCTAATTTCCTCAGGGGTTGATCACAAGGTACTTTGTCAAATGCCTTTTGAAAATCAAAATACACAATATCAACTGGCTCACCTTTATACACAGGTTTATTCACCCCTTCAAAGAAATGTAGTAGATTGGTGAGGCAAGATTTCCCTTGACTAAATCCCTGTTGGCTATGGGGCCCATTTTCGAAAAACATCCAAAAAGTGTCATAAAGCACCATTTGGATGGATGTCTTCTCAAAATGTCCAAATCGGTATTTTTGAAACCTGTTTTGCAAATGTCTATCTATGCATTTTGTCTGCAGTGTGCCCAAATCACAAGGGGGTGTGTCAGGGTAGTTTCAAAGGCGGGATTAGGGTGGGTTTAAGGCGTGCCTAACAATTGGATGTGTTACAGCCATAATGGAACAAAACCAAAACATCTAGGGCAAAAACTTCAATGTTTTGGTTTAGCCCTGTTTTTCTAACGAATAAGACACAGAAGGTGGGCAGGAGCTGGGGTGGATAGAAGGGAATTAAAGTCTAAACTGAGGTTTCCTGTGACTATTAGCTGTGCTTTATCCTGATAATTTGGTAACTTTAAAATAGTCCCTTTAAATGCTAGCCTATGGAATTGTAACAGACGTTTTATGCTACAAAATAAAACAACTATTCTTTAAGCTCCTTTGCTAAGTGAGCACAGTAACTTACAATAAAGTCCCTGAGGTTACTTATTTAACATTTCCTCAAGTTGAAAAGCAAAGTCTCAGCAAATTCTTAACAATGAAGTTCTCCCCCACACAGCACCTCTTATGGACTATTATTTATTATGAGTATTTTCTCTCTGTAAAACTGTTGATACCAGAGTCTTATTCTGAATGGGTTTCTCAAAATAATTAGTTCTAAACACTACTACTATTACTTTTATTTCTATAGTGCTACTAGACATACACAGCACTGTATACTAAACACGTATCAGACAGTCCCTGATCAACAGCACTTACAATCTATTCAAGACACAAACAGGACAAATAAGGGATTAGGGATTACTTATTGTGGGAATGATTAAAACACACATGGGTACTGAACAGGTGAATAGGAGTTAGTAGTTAAAAGTAGCTTCAAAAAGGTGGTCTTTTAGCTTTGATTTGAATACAGCCAGATATGGTGCTTGACGTACTGACTCAGTTGGCAGTGGAGGAGAAGGGCACAGATAAGAGAGATTGACCCAATGAATGGAGTTCCTGGAGAGGAGTGTAGGGAGAGATAAGAGTGAATGCACTTGTAAGTCAATAAGAGGAGTTTGAACTGTATACAAAAATGGATAGGGATCCATTGAAGAGCAGAGGGCTAATATGAGCATAGCAGCACTGGCGGAATATAAGTCATGCAGCAGAATTATGAACAGATTGAAGGGGAGAAAGATGGTTTAGCGGAAGACCTGTGAGAAGAAAGTTGCCGTAATCTAAGCTTCAGGTGATAAGTGTGGATAAGGGTTTTGATAATGTGCTCAGAAAGGAAGGGACACATTTTAGTGAGGTTATAGAAAAAGAAATGACAGGTTTTAACAGTCTGTTAGAGAGAGAGAGAGAGAGAGAGAGAGAGAGAGAGAGAGAGAGAGAGAGAGAGAGAGAAGTCGAGACAAAGGTTATGAGCTGACAAGACAGGGAAGATGAGAGTGTTATCACAGAAATACAGAATGAAGGAAGAGGAGAAGTGGGTTTAGGGGGGAAGATAAGAAGCTTTGTCTTGGCCATGTTCAGTTTCAGATGGTGGCAAGACATCCAGGCAGCAATGTCAGACAAGCAGGCCCTGGATTCCTGCTCAAATTTCTGGCATGGAAAGGTAGATCTGGGAGTCATCAGCATAAAGATCGTATTGAAAACCATGAGAGAAGATCAGTGCACCAAGGCAACAAATATATAGAGAGAGAAAGAAAAGAAGAGGTCCTAAGAAAGCCCTGAGGTACACTGACTGATAGTGGGATAGCACTGGAGGAGGATCCACCAGAGTATACGCTGAAAGTGCAATTGGGGAGATAAGAAAACCAAGACAGAACAGAGTCCCGAAATCCAACCGAGGACAGCACATCAAGGAGTAGGTAGTGATCAACAGTGTCAGAAGCAGCAGACAGATCAAGGAGGATGAGGATAGAATAGATGCCCTTGGACATGACCAATGAGGAAAGCAGATGTGCAGTTTCCTCTTCAGTGATTTTAGTAAAGGAAGTAAAGGTGGCAGGGGTTGAAGGAAGGTTGACAGAATGGAGTGGGGGAAAGAGAGATGGATGTGACTTGGTTGAGAACTCAAGGTTTGTCTTGTGAAACTTGTCATGGAAGTACTAAGCCATAATCTGGGAAGAAAGTGGAGGGGTTAGAGGTGGAGGCACTTTGTAGCAAAGAGATGGCAAGAGTTTGTCAAATGGATGTAGTAGTCTTGTTTGGCAAGTGAAAGAGCAGACTGGAAGGAGATCAGCAAGAATTTGAAATGTATGAAGTCAGCTTGGGCACAAGATTTTATCCAAAGGCACTTAGCAGATTGGGCACAGGACCATAGGTAGCGGATTCTGGAGATCAGCCAATGCTGGGGTTTGGAATGCCTTACAGAACGCGGAATAGGAGAAGCAAGAGTGTCCAGGGCAGAAGAGGGAATAGCATTGTAGCAAGAGACAGCCTCACTGACAGACTTGGATAACAGTGTATGAGAAGCTGAAACAGTGGCGGAGAGAGTGCAAGGGTCAATAGACTGAAGATTCCTAAATATATTGGTGGATATTGGACAAGACTGGGGGGGGGGGGGGGTCAAGTGTGAAAAGTCATCAGGTGATGGTCAGAGACAGGAAGAACTGAGGTGGAGAAATTGGAGACTGACCAGTTGGGGAAGACAACGAGATCAAGGCTATTATGGTGAGTAGAGGTAGTGAAGCACAGCTTGCACTTGTTAATACCACACAACTGACAATGCAAACAGATGAGACCTGGGGCTCTGACACAAAAACTCCTTGATGGAAGTGTTTTCTGATGGTGAATATGAACAGAAAAGTGTCTAGCCTACCCAGTGTGCTTTCTTTGTCATGCCATTGCCATAGTTTCATTTCCGACTCTCACTTCATAAGCAGAGCTTTCAAAATAAATGAACATGAGTGGAGCTAATTTTATAATAGGCACCTTTTACCAACTTTGTCACAGACACTCTATTTTAAAAAAGCAATAGAAAGAGAATATCAGAATTATCCACAGTAGTGCACAAACTTACACTTGCACTGACCAGTGTAAATGCACATTTTATTAAATACATCACATCTCCACCCCAGCTCTGCAAAGCTATGTCCCTGGGAATGTCTACATGCAGATCACATAAAAGGAGGCACAGCCTTTCGGTGTAGGTATTTTTATGTGTACTACCATCCAGTTTTATTACAGCCCTTAAATCATGCTTTACATGTGGAAGTCCCTAAATGTATATTGCAGATATATCCCTTGTAAGTTTAAGGATGGATTTGGTGCCCCAGGCAAGGGGAGAGACTGCAAACTGAAGCCTTCCCCATACTGAGTAGAAATAACAAGAAACCATTTCAACAAGAGACGTAGCCAGACACCCAAATTTGGGTGGGCCTGAGTCCAAAGTGGGTGGGCACCCAGCCCCCACCCGGCATTTCTCCCTCCGCTCCCCCCAGGCAACCAGGCATCTCTCAACCCCCCCCCCCCCCCAACACACATTTTAAAGTCTTCATTTCCTTGCTGGCAGCGAGCGACTCATATCCACTGCTCACGTTAGCCCCGAGTTTTCCCTATTTCGCAAAAACAGATGAAGAGGAAAGGCTTGGGCCAGCATGAGCAGCGAGTATGAGTCAGCAAAGAAATGAAAGCTTTAAAATGTATTGGGGGGGGGGGGGGGGGGGGTGGTGGAATTGAGACACCAGAATGCCTGTGGGGGAGGAAAGGGAGCAATGCCGGGAGTCCTCAGCTAGTGAGGCTTGGAGAGCCCTGCCAGCCACATCAGAGATGCACCACTGCTGGGTGGGTCGCTCACCCACGGCTATGCCACCGATTTCAAATCTGATTTGACTTCCAGTAACCTTCCAAAAAAAAAAAACACTGATGCACAGCACAGATTAATAGACTAGTCTCTCTCAGATAAATCAAGATCTAAACACATTAGAAAACAGAGCATTTGGCAAATTTCTAGCATAAAAGGTATAATTTTATGAAGTGTTCTTGGAGCTCTTTGCATAGAAAAAAATTATTCTGAAAATCATCCACATGCAGCCAAGACAAGGCAACAAAGATGTGATGCATCTTGGCAATATCCTCTATTATAGGCTGAAACTAACAAGTATTAAAGATAAATACTGCTGTCAAGTCCCTTTACTGTGCCATTAGATAGTAGCACACCACTCCACTGCTTGCTGCTAAGCACTAGCTCCTGATTATTTATCAAATTCAATTGGAAGTCCTTCTATACAGGTCTTCTTTTTTATTTAGCTAACCACCCTATTCCAATATTCTCAGTCTGATCAAAAGTTGTACCATTTGACCTTCCATCGCTTTGCCTTAACCCCTTTGGAATACCCTGCTTTATCATCTTCACATTGAATTTCCTTACTCTAAATTTTAAAAAGAGCTGAAAACCTACGTTTGGGACAACTCTAGATGAAGCACCCCGACTCATTCCCTCTTTCCTGTCCTCTTCTCTTTAAGTTGTTTTGTTGCTTCTCTTGACCCCTATTGCTGATTTCCCGTTTCTTTCTCTAGCCTGTTTTTTTGTCTCTTTATAATAATTTTATCCTTATTGTTGTATTTTGGATTTAGCTCACACCTTTTTCACTAGTAGCTCAAGGTGAGTTACATTCAGGTATAATGGGTACTTCCCTGTCCCCAGAGGGCCTGCAATGTTTTGTACCTGAAGCAATGGAGGATTAAGTGATTTGCCCAAGATCATAAGAAGCAGCAGCGGGATTTGAACCTGGCATTACCGATTGTCAGCCAGGTGCTGTAACCAGCAGACTACTCCTCCAATGAAGTAAACTTGTTTAGAAGAGGCCTTAAAGTAACTTTAAAAAATCTGTGATCACGCTTTTCAGTAGGAACTAGTAATTGTCTACTTTCAACAATTAATTACAGGATTTTCTATAAAGCCTGCTGTGAAAAAAAATATGAAATGGGAGATGACCAGCGTATATAAAAGTGTATATTTTGGAGCCTGGAGGGTCAATAAATTGAAGGTCAGATTCACTAAGCTTTATCTGACAGAGATAGTGAGAAAAAAACGAGAACCAGCACAAGATTGTAATGACCGAGAAAGCAAAGAACATACACAGTGCCGTATCGCCATCTGGAGGACAAACAACTCTCAAGCACTGCTTAACTAAACTATCCAAACAAGAAAGCGGAGGCAGGGATCAATTCAAAGCTTCCAGGGCAAAACTGCTCAAGGTATTATTTATGGAAAACACACCAACTTGTTCTCTTTTTATGTGCGAGCAAAGCAGATGCAAGGGGACACAGCCAAAACCTAAGCAATAAAATACAGTATAAGTAGCAAAATCTCAAGTTTGGTGCCAAGTCAAACACAAGTGGTACTGGTTTTGTTACTAGCAACCTTGAATACCTCTGTAAATGAAGTATATTAAGAGGGGCATTTTCAATATGATGTCTAAATCTGATTTTTGGATGTTTTTCGCAAAATGTAAAAAAAAATCCAAAAGTGAACATGGCCATTTTCAAACCAGAAAAATGTCCAACTTGTTTTGAAAATGGCCATTAGCTAGACATTTTTATGCTTAGTGCATCCATCTTTCAGGACCATCTTTGAAAAAATAATACAAGGGAAAGACGCACAAAAACAAGTCACTGGGATGTATGGCGGGGCCAGCATTCTGAGTAGACTGGATACACAGACCTCCCAGGGGGCACTGCAATGGACTTCACATATAAGGTCCCAGGTACACATTCCACTATTACCCCCTTATATTGTACGGTGAGCCCTCCAAAACCCACCAAAAGCCTACTGTATCTACATATAGGTGACACCTGTAGGCGTAAGGGCTATTGTAGTGGTGTACAGTAGGTTTTTAGTGGGTTTTGGAGGGCTCACATTTTCCACCACAAGTGTACCAGGCAATTTCAAAGTTCAATACACAAGCATAGCACTTGGTAAGAAATATTAGAACATAAAAAAAATAAAAATAAAAACTAGGGGCCCTGTTTACTAAGGTATGCTAGCGTTTTTAGCTGGCAACACCTTATAGACTAATTTATTGAGGCATCTTGAGATAGGTGATTTTTTTCACTGAAACACAGGAATAAGCACATAAGCATTGCCACGCTGGGAAAAGACCAAAGGTCCATCAAGCCCAGCACTCTGTCTCCAACAGTGGCCAATCCAGGCCCCAAGAACCTGGTAAAAAAACCAAAATTTAATATCAATGGACTTTTCCTTCAGAAATCTGTCCAGACCCCCTTTAATCTCAGCAAGGCCAGCTGCCGTCACTACCTTCAATGAGTTCCAGAGTCTAACTAAGCGCTGAGTAAAGAAAAACTTTCAGGTGCTGTGGAGGACTTGCAGCTCATCTGCATATCCTTACAGCCTTCTCCGGGGTGACACCGAGGTCCACTCCGATCCACTCAGGGCCTCTAGGTGCCGTGCGCCGGGGCATTTTTCTCTTTACATCTAATCTACTTCCCAGTTGCTAAAGTACCTCAGTCATTTATGGCCCCTATTCACATTCTCTTCCTAGCCCTGTCCCTTCCTAATCTTTTCCCTCACCCCCTACCTCTCTACGCTACAGGAACTCATTGCCCATCCATCGACTTCCATCACCTCACCTTCTCTCCTACCCTCTTCCTGCCTCTTGGCTTTTAATCTCCGTCTTTCTTCCCTCCATTTTGTCTTCCCCATTCCACCTAAATACCTCTCGCCTTCGAGGCCACACCTCTCCTACTCTCCTCCGCTCTCTTTTACTCCTTCTCTTACTCTCAGCCGGTGACATCAATCCCAATCCTGGCCCTCCTCACCAACTATTATCCCAATTCTACAGATCTCACCGCAACCTCTCTAACCTCATCTCTATTCCTCTACTCCCCTCCTCTTCTCTTGCGCCCTATGGAATGCCCGCTCTATCTGTAACAAACTCCCCTATATCCAGGACCTCTTTATCTTGCGTCACCTCCATCTGCTCGCCATAACAGAAACCTGGCTCTGCCCTGACGACTCTGCTTCAGTCGAAGCCCTCTGCCATGGCGGTTATCTTTTTTCACATACTCCTCGCCCTGCTGGTCACTGGGGCGGTGTTGGACTACTTCTCTCTCCCTCCTCCAGATTTCAACCCCTTCTTCCACCTCAATCTCACTGTTTTTCCTCCTTTGAAGTCCACCCTATCTGCCTTTTCTCTCCTCTGCCTCTTCGAATAGCGGTCATTTATCGTCCCCCTGATAAGCCCCTTTCATCCTTTCTCAGTGACTTTGATGCCTGGCTTGCCTTCCATGATCCTTCCTCCCCCTCTCTCATCCTTGGTGACTTTAATATTCCTGCTAATGATCCTTCCAACTCTTATATTTCCAAGTTACTCGCTTTAACATCCTCCTTTAATCTCCAACTATGCTCCACCTCCCCCACTCATCAAAATGGTCACTGTCTTGATCTCATCTTCTCCTCCAACTGTTCACCCTCTAGTTTCCTTGCTTCTGATCTTCCCCTCTCTGATCACCATCTTATAACTTTCACACTTAAATCTCCTCCCTCCCAGTCCTCTCATCTAATTTATCTAGAAATCTTCACGATATTGACCCTTCATCTCTATCCTCCCATGTTTCAAACCTCCTCTCTACTGTGGCACTATCCACGTCTGTCAACGAGGCTGTTTCTTCTTACAACAGTACTCTATCCTCTGCCTTAGACACTCTTGCACTTTTGATGACCCGCCCTATAAGGCGTACAAAACCCCAACCTTGGCTGACTTCTAATATCTGCTACCTACGTTCCTGTACCCGTTCCGCCGAACGCCTCTGGCGGAAATCTCGGGCCCTTGCTGATTTCTTATACTTTAAGTTCATGCTGACCTCCTTCCAATCTGCTCTTTTACACGCCAAACAGGATTATTATATCCAACTGACCAACTCTCTTGGCTCTAACCCTCGACTTCTCTTCACCACATTGAACTCTCTCCTCAAGGTGCCCCTTCCCACAACTCCCCCTTCATTATCTCCTCAGAACCTTGCTGAATTCTTTCACGACAAGGTTCAAAAGATAAACCTTGAATTCTCTACCTCACCACCTCTCCCTCCACTAGTCCGTTCCCCTCTCTCTCCTTCCCCTCATTCCTTTTCCTTCTTTTCGTGAAGTTACTATAGAGGAAACTACACTTCTCCTTTCTTCCTCAAAATGTACCACCTGTACCTCTGATCCCATTCCCACCAACCTTCTTAATGCCATCTCACCTGCTCTTATTCCTTTTATCTGTCACATTCTCAACCTCTCACTTTCCACTGCAACTGTCCCTACTGCCTTTAAACATGCTGTGGTCACACCTCTCCTTAAGAAGCCTTCACTCGACCCTACTTGTCCCTCTAATTACCGACCCATCTCCCTCCTCCCTTTTCTCTCCAAATTACTTGAGCGTGCTGTTCACCACCGCTGCCTTGATTTTCTCTCCTCACATGCTATTCTTGACCCACTACAATCTGGTTTAAACCCTTTCCACTCAACCAAAACTGTGCTTACTAAAGTCTCCAATGACCTATTACTGGCTAAATCCAGAGGTCTCCATTCCATCCTCATTCTTCTTGATCTTTCTGCTGCTTTTGACACTGTTGATCACAGCATACTTCTCAATACCCTGTCCTCACTTGGATTCCAGGGCTCTGTCCTTTCCTGGTTCTCTTCCTACCTCTCCCTCCGCACCTTCAGTGTTCACACTGGTGGATCCTCTTCTACTTCTATCCCTCTGCCTGTCAGCATACCTCAGGGTTCTGTTCTTGGTCCCCTCCTCTTTTCTATCTACACTTCTTCCCTTGGCTCATTAATCTCATCCCATGGCTTTTCCTACCATCTCTATGCTGATGACTCCCAAATCTACCTTTCTACCCCTGATATCTCACCTTGCATCCAAACCAAAGTTTCAGCGTGCTTGTCTGACATTGCTGTCTGTATGTCTCAACGCCACCTGAAATTAAACATGACCAAAACCGAGCTTCTCATTTTTCCCCCCAAACCCACCTCCCAACTCCCCCCGTTTTCTATTTCTGTTGATGGCTCTCCCTGTCTCCTCAGCTCGAAACCTTGGGGTCATCTTTGACTCTTCTCTCTCCTTCTCTGCTCATATCCAGCAGATCGCCAAGACCTGTCATATCTTTCTTTACAACATCCGTAAAATCCGCCCCTTTCTTTCCGAGCACTCTACCAAAACCTTCATCCACACCCTTGTCACCTCTCGTTTAGACTACTGCAATCTGCTTCTTGCTGGCCTCCCACTTACTCACCTCTCCCCTCTCCAATCGGTTCAAAACTCTGCTGCCCGTCTCTTCTTCCGCCAGGGTCGCTTTACTCATACTACCCCTCTCCTCAAGTCGCTTCACTGGCTCCCTATCCGTTTTCACATCCTGTTCAAACGTCTTCTACTAACCTATAAATGTACTCACTCTGCTGCTCCCCCGTATCTCTCCACACTCATCCTTCCCTACACCCCTTCCCGTGCACTCCGCTCCATGGATAAATCCTTATCTGCTCCCTTCTCCACTACTGCCAACTCCAGACTTCGCGCCTTCTGTCTCGCTGCACCCTACGCCTGGAATAAACTTCCTGAGCCCCTACGTCTTGCCCCATCCTTGGCCACCTTTAAATCTAGACTGAAAGCCCACCTC
Source organism: Microcaecilia unicolor (assembly GCF_901765095.1). NCBI lineage: Eukaryota > Metazoa > Chordata > Amphibia > Gymnophiona > Siphonopidae > Microcaecilia > Microcaecilia unicolor. Next base: position 147,594,751 of record NC_044039.1, on the reverse strand, counting down.
TTTAGCATTGCTTTTGACTCGTAACCACTCGCCTCCACCTACCCGCCTCTCCTCCTTCCTGTACATATTAATTGATTTGATTACTTTATTTTTTGTCTATTAGATTGTAAGCTCTTTGAGCAGGGACTGTCTTTCTTCTATGTTTGTGCAGCGCTGTGTACGCCTTGTAGCGCTATAGAAATGCTAAATAGTAGTAGTAGTACTCCAATTTGTTTTAAACCTACCACATTCTAATTTCATCTTGTGTCCCCTGCTTCTATTATTGTTAGAAAGCGTAAACAAACGCTTCACATCTGTCCGCTCTATCCAGCTCATTATTTTGTAAACCTCTATCGTATCACCTCTCAGCCACCTTCTCTCAGGCTAAAGAGTCCTAGCCGTCTTAACCTCTCCTCATAGGGTAGTCGTCCCATCCCTTGTATCATTTTTGTCGCCCTTCTCTGCACCTTCTCCAATTCCTTTATATCTTTTTTGAGATGAGGCGACCAGAACTGAACACAATACTCCAGGTGCGGTCGCACCATGGAGTGATATAACGGCATTATAACATCATCATACTTGGTTTCCATCCCTTTTCTAATAATACTCAACATTCTGTTCGCCTTCTTAGCCGCTGCTGCACATTGAGCTGAAGATTTCAACGTCCTATCCATGATGACTCCCAGATCCCTTTCTTGGTCCGTAACTCCTAACGCGGAACCTTGCATAAAATAGCTGTAACAGATGCCAGTTATCATATATATAAATGTTTTAAGATTTTTTGCAAGGGGGTTGAATTATATGAAAAGATATAATTAATATGTTAATTAGTTTATTTTGTTAACTGAATCCATCCCCTCATCAGAGTATTTTGTTGGTTATTAGAGATTTTGTATGAACCATTTATGAAATATATTTTTAGAAATATTATCATAATACAATTCATACACTATTGCTTATCTTCTTAAAGGAATGTGGATTAAGAGGTCAAGTTTATCATTGGTTTGAGCCATCTCTCCCAGATCATGCCTTTTATGTTTGTTTCTCATAATTCTACTGATTCCAGTTTACAAATTTTAGCATATGGAGTTCCTCAAGGTTCCGTACTGTCATCCCCCCTGTCACAAAATGCCTAGTCACCCGCCTGCAGATAACCCTGCGGACACCTGGAGGGTCTGTTTCCAGCACAGCTCAGGTCCATCTGCACCCTCCTCTCCCCAACTGGGTCACAACCACTTCTGGGCAAGTCTCCCGCTTTCAAATTATCCCCAGTGATTTCTAGGTTACTGGAGGCTAACCAGGAGAAACACATATCATAAGCAAAACAATACAGTTCATAGGCACAGAAACCTACTGTTTCGCCACCTCCCTCATTTATTTAACAACCTATTTTGAAGCCCTTTAACTCTTCTCATGAAACAACTTGGTATTCTTGCCCATTACACAACAAAGAAAATGTTCTACTCAATGTGGAAACTCAAACGCGTGAAACCATACTTCCTGAGGAAAACATTTCGCAACCTGATACAAATCGATGGTACTGAGTCATGCAGACTACTGCAATGGAATCTACACGGGATACAAAGAACAAATCCGAAAGAAACTTCAGACCGCACAAAACACGGCTGCAAGACTCATCTTCGGAAAAACACGATTTGAAAGCGCAAAACCCCTTCGTGAAAAACTACACTGGCTCCCAATCAAAGAACACATTGCCTTCAAAATCTGTACTATGGTTCACAAAATTATATACGGTGAAGCACCGGATTACATGACAGACTTAATCGACCTACCAACCAGAAACTCATCTGTATCAACACGAACGCACCTAAATCTACACTACCAAAGCTGCAAAGGACTCTCATACAAATTAACTTACGCATCCAGTTTTTCCTACATCAGCACACAACTGTGGAACACACTACCAAAAGACTTGAAAATCATATACGACCATCTACCCTTCAGGAAGACACTCAAGACCCACCTGTTTAAAAAGGCATACCCTACAGATCCAACATAAATGCCTGATCTCTGTGACACAACAACACTAAAGTTTGTAATGGCCATCACCGAACTCTCCCGTTGAACGATTCCTCTATGTGGTCCTACCACATGAACCTTATCCATCACAACTTCACCTTGTATTTGTTTACACCGGAGTCTGCAACTGCTCTCTGGCACTAGGTAAGCCACATTGAGCCTACAAAGAGGTGGGAAAATGTGGGATACAAATGTAAAATAAATAAATAAATAAAATTCTTTGCAGATGATATCCTGCTGATTACTTGATCCCTGCAACCCAGACCTAACATCCTTTTATAGAAGCCTGCAGCAAGTGGCTTCGTTGCGAATGAACCACCACCTGATGTTAAATCCTACTAAACAAAAAGCCATTTGGAGTATGGGTAATCTCTCTGTACCACTTGCTGAACCAGAATTATCAGGCCATACTTTACCTATTGAAACAACAATTACTGTTGACTCAAAACTTAACTCTGAAGCACATATTTCATTATTGGTAAGGAGATGTTTTGGTGCTCTCTACCTTATAAGATAATTTAAAACCTTCATTGACAAATTCTCTTTACTTAAATTAGTACATGCTCTTATCCTAAGCAGATTAGTCTATGGCAACTCACTTTTGTAGTATTACCTAAATATTCCACTAGTAGACTTCAAAACATCCAAAATACAGCCATAAAAGTTGTTATAGGGACTAAGAAGTATAATCACGTGTCACGGCTGTGGCCGTGCCTCTCTGCACCTCGCCTCACCTAGAACCACGGACGGGCATCGGGGTTAGATTCCTGTGTACCCCTGGGTGTCTCTGGCTGCTTCCTTGGTGCATGGCAGCCAATGCTGGCACTCTCTGCACCCCAGCGGCCATCGCAAATCAGACGTCTCTCTCCCTCTTTGCAGGCGCTCCTAGGTGCACAGGACTCTCTGTTAAAGAGCCAGCTGTGGAGCACCCCTTGATGATGTCAGGGGTCAGGGCCCATAGAAAGCTAGAATGCTCTTCCTCTTTGCCTTTGCAACAGGTCTCCTTGTCCTGTCTCAGAAGGTTGCTTTGGTGTGCTGTTCTAGTTGTCCTCTACCTTGTTCCTGCCTTGCTTCTTCCAGCCAGTCCTTTGCCCTGGCCAGTCTTTGGCTTGACCATATCTTCAGCTCCAGCCAGTCTTTGGCTTCAGCGTATCATCAGCTCCGGCGCATCCTCAGCTCCAGCCAGTCTTCAGCTTCAGAGCATCATCAGCTCCAGCCAGTCTTCAGCTCTTGTGTAACTCCTGCTCCACCTGATCAACCCAGCCTTTGAGCCTGCTAATCTCCTGGACCCCTGTCTGCTCCGCCTTCAGCAACCTAGATCGGGCCACATTCTGAACAGCCTTGTGCCGGTCCGGAAGTGACTCACCTGCCACTGGCTGGGGTCTGACCAACCTTCGGGTTGGTAAGGCAGCACCAATCCGGCTGTGGCCCAAGGGCTCACCCTTCTAGTTCCATGACATCATGTTTGACCACTGTTGAAGGATGCTCATTGACTACCTTGTAAATATCACTCAAAATTTAAAATGTTAGTTCTGGCTCATAAAGCATTCTATTCCAATTTACCTTCTTACTTGAATATATTTATTGATTCCTTATTGTCCCCTACGTAATTTAACCACAATTGTCTGGTTATGCTTCCACTGTCAAGGAGAAATTAGGTCTTACCTGATAATTTTCTTTCCATTAGTCCTTCCCACTATTCCAGAACACGTGAAATTGTTGTGTCCATTAGCCAGTAAGTCGAGAAAGAGAACTGAAAACTGAGCTGACACATATCTCTTGGCTTCCAGTCCAGCTCCTCAGTATTTATGTAGACAAACAGTAAAAAGAAACTCAAACACAAAAACCTTAAACAACTTGCTGACCTAACACTAACCAGATGAGCAAACATGTGTAGACTTCTCATCTCTGGACAACTTGCACAGAACAAGAGATATGCAGGAAACACATATGCAAGGTGACAGTTGTTATTTGACCCATTACTTCGCACAGCGTAAATGTCTCAGAAACCTTGGGTGAACCTCTGGAATAGTCAGAAGGACTAATGGAAAGAAAATTATCAGGTAAAGACAATTTCTCCTTCCATAACGTAGCTTCCATTATTCCAGAACTTGTGGGATGTTCAAAAAACAATTCCTAGAGTGGGTGAAATCCTGGTGCCACCACCCTGAGGACCTAAGCCCCAAAATCGGATTCTGAGCATGGAATGTCCACCCTGTAGTGCTTGGCAAAGGTATGCAGTGTCAAGTACTCTCCGCCCAAGACGTTGCTGTATGCCTCGTAGAATGAGACCGCACATGAAAATAAGCTGATGCAAGAAATTTGCCCGATAAGAACATTATAGCCCAAAAGCAAGTTTGAAAAAAAAAAAAAAAAAGGGTTTTCAAAGAGATGCTGAGGTATCCTATGGTAGTTTTGGAATTGTGTGCGTTACACCCACCCTTCAAAATAAAATTTATTTTTTAGCGCTGGGGACAGAGAGTGGACATGTTCTGTGCTAATCGTTTAGTGTAGCTACATTGCTGTGCACTAACCAATTAGCGCATGCTTAGCATGTGAGCCCTTACCGCCTACATGTGTGGCAGTAGGGACTCACATGCTAATGGCAAAATTAGCCCGTTACCATTAATTTAAAAAAAATGGAAAATTCAGACATACTGTCTCCCCCCCAGTGATAAAAATAGCCTTAGCTATTGGGAAAGACCCACATAAGGGCATGTTAAGGCCACTTTTAACAGTGCTGTTTAGTAAATGGGACCCTAGGTATATTTAGTGCAGTTATACAGATAGGCAGCCGCTAAACATGTAAGACCCTTTGAATACTGGCTGACTCCACAGATCACACAGTGAATATGCTGGAGCATGCAGAGGAAACAAAGTTATTACATATATTATTTATCTTTCAGGAAAGGGCCCTTAATTACATTACACGTGCACTCGCAACAGGCCTCTGACTTTTAACATTTATTTCCATTCATTAGTTTTCACTAAAAAGGATCTTTTTATGCTCATCTCCCTAACTGCAGAAAAAAAAAAGTAAGGCATTAAAGCTCTCTCTCTCTCCCACAAAAAGATCAGCAGTCTCCACACACATATTTTAAAACGTAACTTCTTCGAAGTGTCGCAAAGCACACCGACCGCTCCAGGGTTCCTAAAGTAAGAGTTCTCTGCTAAACTGGGCCTGCCCAACCCCTTCCTTATCCCCATGGAAACAGCAGGTCCTACGCTCACCTCTTTTTCGGGGGCCTCCTCCCCGACTCCTAACAGGGAGTACAGATCCAACTTCAGCAGTTCTTTACTGGTTGACATGGTTTCTTGTCTAGTTATTCCGTATATTTTTGCACCAAAACAATCTCCCAAATCTTTGTCTTCCGCCTTTTCCGCGGCTTCACACGCCGTCGCAGGTCCCGTAACGCACTGACTGCTGGGAACTGTAGTTCATTAAAAGCCTACTTTGCGTCACCAAAACCAGGTGCGATTGCTGATTGGCCATACTCAGCCAATCTCGCGGCGTACAGCCTCTCCTCCCTGTACCGTCAACCTTGACCAGGTTTGCCCCCTCCCCCCAACAGACCAGCGGCACAGGCTTTGCTTCCTCCCTGCTGACACCAGCTGTACCAATAGTAAACAAAACAGGGAAGACGCTGGCTCTCTGCTACCTCTTCTTCTGGTAACCCTATTTCTAGAAGAGGCGGGGCCAAGAAAGAAGCAGCCACAGACAAGAGGCAACGCTTCATGAGGATAATACTACAGGATGGGAAGGTGAGAGATATTAAGTAATTTAGAATGTTTTACTCTTTTTGGATCTTGCTAGGTATTTGTGACTTGGGGTTGGTCACTGTTGGAAACAGAATATTAGGCTGTATGTACCTTTAGTCTTTCCCACGTGGCGATGCAGTTGTAATTTATAAGATGATGGTGGCAGGGGGTAAAGAGGAAAGAGATGCAAAGCTGTGGGGAGACAGTAAAAAGAGGGAGCCCGAAGACTGGATAATAATAATGAATATAAAGTAAGTTGAATGGTTAGAAAGAAGGCTGAAAGAAACAGATCAGTGTTGGAGCTTGCTGCTCAACATATTGGAGGAGGCAAAGACACAGGAGGAGAGAAAACTAATTAAATAGAAAGGAGACCCTTGCAAAGAGAGTTAAAAAGACGGGAAATCAGTAACCAGAGCCTGGGGCCAACACAGTTAAAGATATATTAAATGGCTAGACAACAAATAATTTTAATTGAAAATGAAGTACTGGGTTTAGGCCTGTTAATCCATTTTAAAGGTTGATAAAGAAAAATAAAGCAATAATACCTTTTTGTTATTTATTTTATTTGGGTTTTGCTCACACCTTTTTTTCAGTAGTAGCTTATTCAGGTACACTGGGTCTTATACTAAATATTTTTTTTCTAGCTTTCAGAGGCCCAAACCACTTCTGTCACATCAGTACAGTTCTTATACTATCCGCACCTAAGGAAGGAGACCTTTAAAAACTAGCCAAAAACCATCTAAAGTTATCAAATATATCACCTTATGTTCAATTTGTGTTTTATTTGTTAAATTTTAATTTAGCTTTTGGAATATGCCAGGTTTTGACATTTACATCTATCTTTTGCATAGTATATATATTTTTTTTTTTGGGGGGGTGGGGGAGAGAAGGGAAGGATAAGTCACTGTTTGTTTCTCCAGTGTTGTACTGTATGCAGAGTCTGGCTTCTTGGGTGTTCAGCTTAAGTTTGTCTACTTTTAATTTGTGATGTGATCCTAATCAAGTACAGAATAAGCAATCTATGTTTGTGTGTGAAAAAAGGTACTTAAACAAGTAGTCAAAACTATGTAGGTGAATATTTTTCAGTAATAAATTATTACACAGATGCTGAGTTTTGGCGGTTGGTACATATATGTCAAGGTGCTGGGGCTTCTGTGGTATAACCAAATATCAATATCTAGGATTCGGCCTATAATGCCACCGCTCTCAACAATTAACTACATTAGGTACTTATCGGCTTCCTAAAGGAAAAGTCCATAGATCGTTATTAAATGGACTTGGGGAAAATCCACAATTTCTGGGATAAGCAGTATAAAATGTTTTGTACATTTTTGGGATCTTGCCGGGTATCTGTGACCTGAATTGGCCACTGTTAGAAACAGGATGCTGGGCTTGATGGACCTTTGGTCTTTCCCAATATGGCAATACTTACGTACTTATATAAGTCTAGGCAGGTGGTGCTAATATAAATGTGAAAAATGAAGGCTCCTTTAAAGATGCAGGCTCTTGCTTTCACACACATTTGTAAGCAGGCAGGTACTAGGTTTTGCTCTGAGGGGAAATGGCTCCATTATGCTGCCGTTAGAGGAATTTTGTTTAAATTGTCCATAGGAAATTTCTGCACAAATAAATTTCTTCCCAGGCATATAAGGACACTTTTACTAAGCTGTGTTAGGTGCTAACATGCAGAGGAAAAATAAAAGTACCACTGCACCCATGCAGGGGTCCAGCAGTAGCTTTGACATCTGAGCATACAAACATTTTCTTAAAAATTGTTTGAGGGGGCATATCAGGGACTGAGAGTGAGTGTTCCTGCACTAACCAGTTAGTACATCTACATTACTGCAGGCTGATTAGCACACAGATAATGCAGGAGCCCTTACCACCCACAGCATGGGTAGTGGTAAGTTCTAATGCAATAATAAAAAAAAAAATAGCTGTAACATAGATGTCAGCAGATCAAGACCCGTATGGTCCATCCAGTCTGCCCAACAATGTAAACTCATTACATCTGTTATGAAGTGTTACATTCATATGTATACCTGTTCTTGATTTATTCTTGCCATTTTTAGGGCCTTGTCCTAAAATTTCTTAAGTTGTAGTCAAAGCACCTGAAAAGCTTCACTCCGGCCATCCAAATTGACTCAGCCTCAATCAGGGCACAGACCGTAAAAGTCAGCCCAGCACTAATTTTCCTACCTAATCTCCCGTAAGCTTCTTTGGATCCGATCCTGATAAACAGGATTCCTTTGTGTGTTTGCCACATACATTTCTGAATTCTGTTACTGTTTTCATCTCCACCACCACCCACAGGAGGGCATTCCAGGAATCCACCACCCTCTCTGTGGAAAAAAAAAAATACTTCCGACATTATTCCTCAGTCTGCCCCATTTCAATTCATGCCCTCTAGTTCTACCACCTTTCTGTCTCTGACAAAGGTTTGATTGCAAATTAGTACCTTTCAAATATATGAACATCTGTTTCTTATCACCCGTTTCTCCTTTCTTCCAGTGTATACATGTAAGTCAACAAGTCTCTTTATGTATGTCTTGCTGCCTAAACCCACCATTTTCGTCGCTTTTCTCTGAACCGCTTAAAATTAACCCAGTCACAGGGCATTCCTTTAAGAAATAAAATGGACTGCAACTCTTCCCAAGTAGTATATGCCATTTGCAGCAAATGGTATATTAGACAGACAAAGCAAAAGATTAAACAACGTATAGGGGAACACCTGAGCAAGTTACATGTTAAAAAAAATAAAGGGAAGTGCCTCTGGTGGAACATTGGCAACAGTGTTACAATGTAGAAGATTTGCAATATGTTATACTGTTGCAAATAAATTTAGCTAGGGGTGGAGATGTTACATGGAACCATGTTTTGCTCAGATGGCATCTTCAAGAGAACAGACTGATACAAAAAAATAAAATTAACACAAATCCCTAACTTAAAATACCAATATCGTTATATTAGTGTAAATTCATATTCTATTAAACTACTCATGGTTAACCGGGAAAGCTTTACCCTCCAACTTCAACCCATGAAATCAAACGCAGGCGCATGCACCTTCTCAATTTAAATGTCCTGCCCGCTTCAATTCACGTGAAACAAAGGTAATTATGGAATTAACCAATGTATCTCCTTAATTAATCCCTGAGGGGCCACTGTGTTGCATGAGAAAATTAAATGTTGCTCCTTTCTTTTTAAATGCATCATAACATCTCCACCCCTCACTAAATTTATTTGCAACAGTATAACATATCGCAAATCTTCTACATTCTAACAATGTTGCCTTCCCTTTATTTTTTTTAACATGTAACTTGCTCAGGTAATCCGGTAATCTTTTCCATGATCTACTCATTGAGCGATTTTGTATTTCTTGAATGAAGCCTCTTTTGCCCTTATTTTTTTTAGCCACGTGTTTAGAAAACCATATAAGCTTCCTGTTTCTCTTCTTTTTGTTTACTTTCCTTGTGTAAAGATCGGTTGCCATATTTATTTATAGCAGTTTTCAGCTTAGACCACTGCACTTCCACTTCTCCATTTCCTACCCCTGCCTTCAGCTCCTTCTTCAAGTATTCCCCCATTTTACCAAAATCAGTACGTCTGAAGTCTAGTACTTTGAGTTTTGTGCATCCACACTCTGCTTTTGCTCTTGCATCAAACCATTTTGTGTGATCACTGTTACTCAGGTGGGCAGACACTGGAAACACTTCCTCCATTTGTGAGCACTAGATCAGTCGACCCTTCCCTCGTGGGTACCGTCTGAGCAAGGCACTTTGACAGGTGCATCCATGATCTCTCTACTTCTTTCCTATTCTGCTGACAGGATGTGCCAGTCCACATCAGGCAAGTTGAAATCTCCCAAATAGCATCTCCCCTTTCATACCAAACTTACGGATATCTTCTACCTTGTATACCCTGGAGGAAATACAAATCCTCAACCTTCATCCTCCCAAATGTAAAGGCTTGAAATACAAATCAATGCATGCATCAACCTTTTCCTATACAAGCACACAGCTCTGGAACACACTGCCACATAACCTGAAAACGGCCTACGAAATGACCAATTTCCGCAAACTCCTGAAAACGTATCTCTTCGACAAAATATATCATAAAGAACAACACGCGTAACTCTATATTCTTTAAGATATCCAGGAACGTTCTCTAATGTCTTTTGCTTTCACATTATCATGTACCTAATGTCTATGACTTTAATACTATCATGTATCTCACCATCATGTACCCAAAACTTCTGCTAAAACAAATGTATACTCATTTCTATTTCCAGAACTATGTATTTCACCATCATGTACCTAATACTTGCTGTAAAACCAAATGTACATTCTTTTCTATTTCCAGTATCCACGATGAATTGTAAGCCACATTGAGCCTGCAAAAAGGTTGGATAATGTGGGATACAAATGTAATAAATGTAAAATGTAAATATGATGGTGATATGATACAGACGTTCAAATATCTGAAAGGTATTAATCCGCAAACGAACCTTTTCTGTAGATGGGAAGGCGGTAGAACTAGAGGGCACGATACGAGATTGAAGGGGGGCAGACTCAAGAAAAATGTCAGGAAGTATTTTTTCACGGAGAGAGTGGTGGATGCTTGGAATGCTCTATCGCGGGAGCTGGTGGAGACGAAAACGGTAACGGAATTCAAACATGCATGGGATAAACATAAAGGAATCCTGTTCCGAGGGAATGGATACTCAGAAGCTTAGGTGAGATTAGGTGGCAGAGCCAGTGGTGGGAGGCAAGGATAGTGCTGGGCACACTTATACGGTCTGTGCCCTGAAAATGACAGATACAAATCAAGGTAAGGTATACACAAAAAGTAGCACATATGAGTTTATCTTGTTGGGCAGACTGGATGGACCATGCAGGTCTTTTTCTGCCGTCATCTACTATGTTCAGCTTCTCCATTTGTGCCAGAGGTCTGTAGAGTTAATACCGGTGTGGATACAGGTTCCATGTTAAATGTCAGCGTTAACATACAACCATTAATGTAAAAATGAGAAAACATGGCCTTGGCATACAGGAGAGATACATAAAGATGTGCTTAGGCCACTTTTTACCACAGTTTAATAAAAAAAGACCCCTAAGTTTGTGTGAACTTTTATACACATTGGTACATTTAAAAGAGTGGTTGTGTGTGTACTCTGCAGCCAATTTTATTTAGCTCATTAACTTTTACTGGAAAAACTGAAACCTTAAAAAAATAAAATGGTAAAGTCTTCTTTATAGTGCCTAAACAAGATTAAGAAAATGACTACCCTGACTTGGTATCAGTGATGTAACATAGTAGATGACGGCAGAAAAAGACCTGCATGGTCCATCCAGTCTGCCCAACAAGATAAACTCATATGTGGATATCTTACCTTGATTTGTACCTGCCTTTTTCAGGGCACAGACCGTACAAGTCTGCCCAGCAGTATTTCCCGCCTCCCAACCACCAGTCCCGCCTCCCATCACCGGCTCTGGCACAGACCGTATAAGTCTGCCCTCCACTATCCTCGCCTCCCAACCACCGACCTCTCTTCCCCCACCTGCTCCGCCACCCAATTTCAGCTAAGCTTCTGAGGATCCATTCCTACTGCATAGGATTCCTTTATGCATATCCCACGCATGTTTGAATTCCGTTACCGTTTTCATCTCCACCACCTCCCGCAGGAGGGCATTCCAAGCATCCACCACCCTCTCCGTGAAAAAATACTTCCTGACATCTTTTTGAGTCTGCTCCCCTTCAATCTCATTTCATGTCCTCTCGTTCTACCGCCTTCCCATCTCCAGAAAAGATTTTTTTGCGGATTAATACCTTTCAAGTATTTGAACGTCTGTATCATATCACCCCTGTTCCTCCTTTCCTCCAGGGTATACATGTTCAGGTCAGCAAGTCTCTGCTTATACGTCTTGGAACGCAAATCCCATACCATTCTCGTAGCTTTTCTTTGCACCGCTTCCATTTTTTTAGCATCCTTCGCAAGATACGGCCTCCAAAACTGAACACAATACTCCAGGTGGGGCCTCGCCAACGACTTGTACAGAGGCATCAACACTTCCTTTCTTCTGCTGATCACACCTCTCTCTATACAGCCTAGCAACCTTCTCGCTACGGCCACCGCCTTGTCACACTGTTTTGTCGCCTTCAGATCCTCGGATACTATCACCCCAAGGTCCCTCTCCCCCTCAGTACCTATCAGACACTCACCGCCTAACACATAGGTCTCTCGTGGGTTTCTACTCCCTAAATGCATCACTTTGCATTTATTGGCATTGAATTTTAATTGCCAAACCTTAGACCATTCTTCTAACTTCCTCAGATCCCTTTTCATGCTTTCCACTCCCTCCCGGGTGTCCACTCTGTTGCAAATCTTAGTATCATCCGCAAATAGGCAAACTTTACCTTCTAACCCTTCGGCAATGTCACTCATAAATATATTGAACAGAATCGGCCCCAGCACCGATCCCTGAGGCACTCCATTACTCACCTTTCCCTCCTCCGAGCGAACTCCATTCACCACCATTTAGCTAGGCCTCAATGGGCCATGGGTGTAAAAATTAAGATGGGCCCCTTATGGCACCATGGTGCTGATTTTCAAAGCACAGACTTTTGCTACATATGTTACTATGGAATTTTGTAAGTCTATGTGCTGTGTCAATGAGCCTCCATATCTCCCAAGGGGGGGGGGGGGGTAATCCCTTCAGAGCACCAGTAAACAAACCCTGCAAAAAGCACATATATTCCAGACCTATATAGAAAACCTGTCATAGTAATAGAAGCTGAAGTACAAGGTAGAGATGCACATTTTCCCAAAGCTGACATTACATATCAAAAATATATAAAATAAAAAAAAAAAGGCACCACCACACACTTCTACCTTTCTTCTCTGAACACTGGTTTCGTCGCAGTAGATTTTTTTTTTCTGCATTCTCTTTCCAGGGTCTTCTGCACTTTGATATTTCTTCTCTGTCCACTATATTCTATGTCCCTGTCCCCACATTCAGCTTCTTCCCTCTCTTCCTTTCCTGCTGCATTCTCTGACCAACCCCTCTTTGGTCCATTGTCCTGCTCTCTGTCCTGACCCCCTCCCTTTGGTCCATCGTGTTGTAGATTTGTACTGTAATTTATGCCCTGTAAGGTCTAGCAAGACCAGGTCTAAGGATCTGAAGTATTGAATAAAAATAGATGGCTTGTAAGTTCCCCTGGTGTGTTTGGCCAGCTGCAGGCAATCTTGTGCTGGAGAGATAACCTATGCTGGATAGGTAAGTGGTTAATAGCAAACAAGAGTGGAGGAGTGGCCTAGTGGTTAGGGTGGTGGACTTTAGTCCTGGGGAACTGAGTTCGAGTCCTACTTCAGGCACAGGCAGCTCCTTGTGACTCTGGGAAAGTCACTTAACCCTCCATTGCCCCTTGTAAGCCGAATTGAGACTGCCATGAGTGGGAAAGCGTGGGGTACAAATGTAACAAAAATAAAAATAAATAAGACAAAGGGACAGTGTGAAGAAATCTCTAGGGTATTGTGTGTAAGGTGATGGAGGAATCTAGGTGGTTAGAATGGAATGAACAGAGTATGTGAAATGACAGGTACAGGTGTTTATGCAAGGGGTAGAGCAGGTGAGTGGAAAAGCAAGGTTCATGCAGTGATTATGCTATGAAGCCAACCAATGACAGTGGAGGAAAACTGTAAACAAGTCTGGTAGGTGGAAGTTATGTTAACTGGGACACAATACCACAGTCATGTGATATGGTCATATACACATAGTTACATAATGTATAAAAGGAATAGTTTCACTGCAACAGGAATCTTGCTATCACAGCATAGCACTTTTGCTCCAGGCTGGTAAATTCCTCCACAGGAACAATAGAAAGGAAAAAGACTATTTGTATGTATTACTTATGAATTATGACTGATAAAGCAGCAATTAGATGTCTGTTTTCCTATTTGTAATAAGATTCTATGATAAATTTATGATTGGCTAATGGTGTACCTCTTCCTGTGCTCTTTAATCCAGGGAATAAATGTCTGAAAGTTTAGCCATGCATCTTGTAGCCTGTCTGATAAGGGGATATAGGTATAAGATTAAACACAGCCAAGGAGTTCTTTTTCTCCAAGCAAGAACTTGTCTAAGGCTGAAGTGTAGTCCCCTCCAAAGGGGCAGGGGTTAGAATTACAGTGTGTCCCCCTTTTCTCTTGCCACGACTCCCTCCTTTGGTTGTCTCCCTTTCTCCCCTCCCCCATGGGTCTCTCTCTTCCCTTACCAACCACACACAAGTATGGCATCGCTCTAGCCCACACCAGCAGTCCTTCAAATTAATAGTGGGTCACCAGAAGCACTGATGAAAACAGGCTGCCTTTGCCAGCCACATCAGAGCCTTTTCTGTGTGGTTTCCTGTCCACACAAGTTGTATCAGAGAGGTGGAACACAGCACAGGAAAGGCCCTGGCAGGGCCTATTTTCATCATTGCCTCTGCTGGCACTACATCACGTGTGGGAGGAAGGGAGGGGGGTTCAACTGCAGGTGGCCCCTACCACTAAGCAGCCCTGGACATTTACTGGGCTCACGCAATGGTAGTTACTTCCCTGCTTGGGATGCTATATAGTCCAGAGTTGTAAGAACAAATATGAACCAGCAGACCTGTTAACCAGTGAATATCAGCCAAAATATCTGAAGACTGGCAGGAGGTCAATATAATAATTATTAAAAAGGATCCTAAGGGGGATTCAGGGAACTACAGATCATCGTCAGATATTGGTACCTGCCAAAACTGTACAAACTATTCTTAAGAACAGAATGATTGGGCATATGGGTAGGAAAAAACACTATGGGTTTTAACAGATTTGCAAGGCAAAATTTCCCTGTTTAATTTTTTTGAAAGTGGAAATACACACAGAGAAGGGTAAGCTGGGCAAAATGGAGTATCTGGATTTTTAAAAGACCCTCATGAACGTTTCCTTGGGAAATGGTATAGGAGACAGTGTCATACTGCAAGCTGGTTAATTGTAAAAAGATGGGAAACAGAAGAACTAAATTGTCAGTTTTCTCAATCAAGGGGTGCCCCTGAGGATCTGTACTGGTACCAGTGCTATTTCACATTTATGGAAATGAGACTAATAGGTGAGGTAATCAAATCTGAAGATCAGGCAAAATTACTCAAAAGTTCTTAGCACATAAGCAGATTGTGAACACCGAGAGACCAGGGCGCTCATTTTCAAAGCACAGACTTAAAGTTCCATAGTAACCTATGGAATTTTGGAAGTGCTTTGAAAATATGCCTCTAGGTATCCAAATGGCAGATAAATTTAATTTGGTCAAGTGCAAAGTAATGCACAAAAGTGTGTGTGTGTGTGTGTGTGTGGGGTGGGGGGGGGGGGGGGGGTGGGGGGAGGGGAATCTCAAACTATAGGTACAAAATGCAGGGTTCCATGTTAGGAATTCTTGTGGAAAACACACTGAAATCAACTCAGTGTGGCTATAACTAAAGCTAAAATAAAAACAAATTCCTCATTCTATTTGGAAAGGAATCTAAAAACTAAAACAAAATATCAGTGAGGTGCAATTTCACATTGAGTATCAAGTGCTGTTTTGGACTCTGTACCTTAGGATAGTGCAGGGGGTTTCAACCCAGTCCCTGGCGCACATCAAGCCAGTCAGTGTTTTCAGGATATTTATTTATTACATTTGCATCCCACATTTTCCCACCTATTTGTAGGCTCAATGTGGTTTACATAGTACCAGAGAGGCGATTGCAGACTCCAGTGTAAACAAATACATAGTGAAGTTGTGGTGAGATAACGTTCATGTGGTATAGCTACATAAGGGAATCGTACTCGGAAGGGTTGTGTTATGTCCATTCCTTTTTTTTTTTTTTTTTGCAGAGATCAGGCATTTATGTTGGATTGGTAGGGTATGCCTTTTTTAAACAGGTAAGTTGTTCTCTGGAAGTGTAAATGGTCATACGTAGTTTTCAAGGCTTTGGGTAGTGCGTTCCACAGTTGTAGGCGTATGTAGGAAAAACTGGATGCGTAAGTTGATTTGTATTTGAGTGCTTTGCAGCTTGGGTAGTGCAGGTTTAGGTATGGTTGTGTTGATTCAAATGTGTTTCTAATTGGTAGATATCCCCACTGAATTCAAATGTGTTTCTAATTGGTAGATATCCCCACTGAATTCAAATGGGGATATCCTGAAATTTGTAACTGGATTAAAACCCTCTGTGATAATGGTTCTCAAGCCAGGGCACCATCCAGCTGAGTTTTCAGGATCCCCACAAAGACTATGCATGAGACAGAATAGATCTACATCCCAAGGAAGCAGTGCATGTGAATTTCTCATGCTTATTCCTTGAGGATATCCTGAAAACCTAAGTGGAAGGGTAAACCCCCAAGGACTAGGTTGAGAAGCACTGCCTTAAGATATGGCAGCATTAGAAAAATGTGCAGAGAACAAATAAAATAAAGGGGATTAATGAGTCATTTATGGCGGGAGGCCAAACAAAGTAGGCAGTGGTTCTCAGACCTGTCCTAGGGGGCCACCAGTCAGTCAGGTTTTCAAGATATCCCTAATGAATATGCATCACCACTACTATGGATAAATTATCTTAATTATCGGTCAAATGAATCTTATATCCTTATTCAATGACCTAATCTTCTATTATCAAAATTAACATAGAAAGGTAAAATTATGTATAATCATACCTGATAATTTTCTTTCCATTAATCATAGCTGATCAATCCATAGACTGGTGGGTTGTGTCCATCTACCAGCAGGTGGAGATAGAGAGCAAACTTTTGCCTCCCTATATGTGGTCATGTGCTGCTGGAAACTCCTCAGTATGTCGATATCAAAGCTCCATCCGCAGGACTCAGCACTTAGAGAATTACACCCACGAAGGGACACTCTGCCCAGCTCACCACCGCCGAAACGGGGGAGGGGAATTAACCCAGCTCATCCCCACACAAGTGGGGGAGGGGAATCCGTCCAGCTCATCCCCGCGGAGCGGGGGAGGGACACCACACCCGCCGATGTGGGGGGATCTGGCTTATCCTGCAACCGCAACCGCGGGAGGAGCTGACTGACCCTAACACCGCCGAAGCGGGAGGGGTACAAAGCTGCCCTACAGCCGCACGAAGCGGGAGGGAGTACCGGCAGAATTTATGTCTCAATCCAGCCCCGTAAAACGGAGGGGAGAGGAATGCAGCAGCTCACTGTAACACAAACTCGTCTCAACTCTTGAAGAATCCAAGTGAAAGAACTTGAACACGAAGTCTTTCTGAAATAACTGAAGACTAAACTTGAACCTGAAATGCAACCAGAATAAAAACAGAACAGATATCTGGGAGGGGCTATGGATTGATCAGCTATGATTAATGGAAAGAAAATTATCAGGTATGATTATACATAATTTTACCTTCCATATCATCAAGCTGATCAATCCATAGACTGGTGGGATGTACCGAAGCAGTACTCACCCAGGGCGGGACATTGAAATCCCTGACCTCAACACTGAAGCTCCAAACCGGGCCTCCGCCCGTGCAGCCACAGTCAAACGGTAATGCTTGGAGAATGTATGAGCCGAAGCCCAAGTTGCCGCCTTGCATATCTCTTCCAAGGAGACGGATCCGGCCTCTGCCATCGAGGCCGCCTGAGCTCTCGTGGAGTGAGCCTTCAGCTGGATAGGCGGCACCTTCCCCGCGGCCACATAAGCCGCTGCAATGGCTTCCTTGACCCATCTTGCCACTGTAGGCTTAGCAGCCTGCAGACCCTTACGAGGACCTGCAAACAGGACAAACAGATGATCCGATTTCCGGAAATCATTGGTCACTTCCAAGTATCTGAAGATGACTCGTCTCACATCCAGATATTTAAGAGCAGAGTACTCCTCTGGGTAGTCCTCCCTACGAAAGGAAGGGAGACAGAGCTGCTGATTCACATGGAAGCGAGAAACAATCTTGGGCAGGAAGGAAGGCACTGTGCGAATAGTCACTCCTGCCTCAGTGAACTGCAGAAAAGGCTCTCGACATGAGAGCGCCTGGAGCTCGGAAACTCTTCTGGCTGAAGTGATAGCCACCAAAAAGACTGCTTTCAACGTCAGGTCTTTCAGAGATGCCCTCGACAAGGGTTCAAAAGGCGGCTTCTGCAATGCTCTTAGCACCAGGTTGAGATTCCACGCAGGCACCACTGAGTGCAGAGGAGGGCGCAGGTGATTAACTCCCTTGAGAAAGCGCACCACATCTGGCTGCGAAGCCAGGGAAGCACCCTTCAGGCGGCCCCTGAAGCAAGCCAGAGCCGCTACCTGGACTTTAAGGGAACTGAGCGACAGGCCTTTCTCCAGATCTTCTTGCAGGAACGCCAACACTGAAGAAATTGGAGCAGTGAAGGGAGAAAGTGAGCCTGCTTCACACCATGCTGCAAAGATACGCCAAACCCTGGCGTAAGCAGTAGAAGTAGAGCGCTTCCTCGCTCTCAGCATAGTGGCGATGACCTTGTCTGAGAAGCCCTTCTTCCTCAGACGCTGCCGCTCAATAGCCAGGCCGTAAGACCAAAGGGAGAGGGATCCTCCATCACCACGGGACCCTGATGTAACAGGCCCTGCTCCACTGACAGCCGCAGAGGATCGTCGACTGAGAGCCTGATCAAGTCCGCATACCAGGGACGTCTGGGCCAATCCGGACCCACCAGGATTACCCTGCCGGGATGCTTTGCCACCCGGTCTAGCACCCTGCCCAACATGGGCCAGGGCGGGAACACATAGAGGAGCTCTTGTGTCGGCCACTGTTGGAGAAGAGCATCTACTCCCAGGGATCGAGGGTCCCGTCCTCTGCTGAAAAAGCGCGGCACTTGGCAATTGGCCGATGACGTCATCAGATCTAGGCTCGGCTGGCCCCAGCGCTTCGTGATGTCCAAGAACGCCTGAGCAGATAGTTGCCACTCTCCGGGCTCCAAGGTATGGCGACTGAGAAAGTCCGCCTTGACATTCATGACTCCGGCAATGTGGGCCGCTGAAAGCTGCTCCAGGTTCGCTTCCGCCCACTGGCAAAGACTCATAGCCTCCTTGGCTAGAGGGGCGCTCTTGGTACCTCCCTGGCGGTTGATATAGGCCACAGCCGTGGCATTGTCCGACAGGACCCGTACAGGCTACAACACCAGTACCGGGATGAACTCCAATAACACCAACCGAATGGCTCTGAGTTCCAGGAGGTTGATAGACCACTTGCCTCTGCAGGAGACTAGAGCCCCTGCGCTGTCCTTCCCAAGCAGTGGGCTCCCCAGCCCATCAAAGAGGCGTCTGTCGTGACGACAATCCACTCCGGGGTCACCAGAGGCAATCCTGCAGACAACTTGTCTGTCTGCGTCCACCAGCTCAGCGCCTTGCGCACTGCTGGGTCCACGGGAAGGCGCACAGCATAATCCTCCGACATCGGAGTCCAGCGCAGCAGCAGAGATAGCTGTAGTGGTCTCATATGAGCCCTGGCCCAGGGCACCACTTCCATCGTGGCCGTCATAGAGCCCAACAGCTGCACGTAGTCCCAAGCCCGAATAGGAGAGGCTACTAGGAACTAGTCCACCTGAGCCTGAAGCTTGACAATCCGATTGTCTGGCAGGAACACTCTGCCCACTTGGGTGTCGAATCGAACTCCCAGATACTCCAGGGACTGAGTCGGGCGCAGCTGGCTCTTCTTCCAGTTGATGATCCATCCCAGGGAGCTCACAAGAGCAACTACCCGGTCCATAGCTTTGCCGCACTCTGCATAAGAGGGGGCTCGGATCAACCAGTCGTCCAGATAAGGATGGACTTGTACTCCTTCCTTTAGCAGGAAGGCCGCTATGACCCCCATTACTTTGGAAAAGGTCCGCGGAGCAGTAGCCAACCCGAAAGGGAGGGCTCTGAACTGGAAGTGTCATCTCAGGACTGTAAAACGCAGAAAGCGTTGGAGAGGAGGCCAGATGGGAATATGCAGGTACGCTTCCTTGATGTCCAAGGAAGCCAAGAACTCTCCTGCCTTCACTGCCGCTATAACAGAGCGGAGAGTCTCCATGCGAAAGTGCCTCACTTTCCAGGCCCGATTTACCCCTTTGAGGTCGAGGATAGGCCGGACAGAACCTCCTTTCTTTGGAACCACAAAGTAAATGGAGTAACGTCCCTTGCCAATCTGATTTTTTGGCACCGGAACGACCGCACCCAGGCGGATCAGGTTGTCCAAGGTCTGCTGCACTGCCACAGCTTGACCGGAGACTTGCAGGGAGAGAGTACAAACCCGTCTCTTAAGGGTTGGCAGAACTCTAGCTTGTAGCCGTCTCTGATGACTTCCAGCACCCACGCGTCTGAAGTTATAGTGGTCCACTCGCCCAGAAACGAGGACAGCCGTCCTCCAATCTGCACTGGGGCGTGGACCAAGGCCCCGTCATTGGGTACGAGACCCTGGGGGAGGACCGGAGGGAGCACCTCCGGGACGGCGGTCTCTGCGAAAGGAATGCTGCTTGGGGGAGAAATTCCTCTTGAAGGAAGAGGGGGCAGAGGAACCCGACTTGCCCGGGCGGTACCGACGGGCTTCCAGCAACCGTCCTCTGGAGGTACCGGGACGAGTACTAGCCCGAGCCCTGACCTCTGGTAATTTCTTGCCCTTAGACGTGCCGAGATCGGTCACGATTTTGTCCAGCTCGACCCCAAAGAGCAGCTTGCCTTTAAAAGGCAATCTAGCCAGGCGGGATTTAGAGGCGTGGTCAGCAGACCAATGTTTCAGCCAAAGCCACCGCCGCGCAGAGACTGTCTGAGCCATGCCTTTAGCTGAGGCTCTCAAGACATCATACAGCAAGTCTGCCAAATAGGCTAAGCCCGATTCCAGGGCCGGCCAATCAGCCCTCAAGGAAAGATCCGAGGGGGAAGCCCGCTGCACCATAGTCAGGCACGCCCTGGCCACATAGGAGCCGCAAACTGAGGCCTGCAAACTTAAAGCAGCTGCCTCAAAGGACGACCTTAAGGCCGCCTCCAATCTTCTGTCTTGGGCGTCCTTTAGGGCCGTGCCACCTTCCACCGGCAACGCCGTTTTCTTAGTCACCGCAGTGATTAAAGAATCCACGGTAGGCCACAGATAGGCCTCACGTTCACTCACAGCCAAAGGATAGAGGCGGGACATAGCCCTAGCCACTTTAAGGCTCGTTTCCGGGACATCCCATTGAGCCGCAATTAAGGTGTGCATGGCATCATGCACGTGGAAGGATCTAGGCGGGCGCTTCGTCCCCAGCATAATGGCAGAGCCAACAGGGGCTGAGGGAGAGACGTCCTCCGGAGAGGAAATCTTCAAAGTGTCCATGGCCTGTAAAAACAGGTTGGGCAAATCCTCTGGGCTAAAAAGCCGCGCTGCAGAGGGGTCATCCGCTCCATCCGAGCGGGGATCTATCTCCTCCAAGGAATCCGCAAAGGACCGTTGGGAGACCTCAGACACGCTGCCCTCATCTACATCGGAGGAGACAAAGTCCTCCAAGGCCTGGAAATCAACCCGAGGGCGTTTATCTCTGGGAACCTCAACCTCTTTATCAGAAGAGGGAGCAGGGGCAGCGTTTTGCATGAGGAAAGCCTGATGCAGCAGCAAAACAAACTCGGGGGAGAAACCCCCCAGACTGTGCACTTCCGCAGCCTGGGCAACAGCCCTAGACGCACTCTCAACCGGCGCTCGCAATAGCGGGGGAGAGACATGCTGCGCATCCAAAATGGCGTCCGGCGCGAAACTCCGCGAAGGAGCTGCGCGGGAAGAACGGCGCTTAACTTTAGCCGCTTGTGCCGTCGCCCAAATTAAGGGCGTTCATGGCATTAATGTCTCCAACCTCAAGGGCGGCCCACGAAGAAGCCGTCCGAGCCGCGTGGCCGGCCAAGATGGCGGAGGCGAGGAGCGGGGGATGGGCGTTTATGGCGGGAAAAAACCGCCACGCCAGAGGAACGACCGGGACATTCATCGGTCACTAAACTGTCACCCATCAAGGGCGAATCAGGTTGTAAAACCCCCGCATCCCCTCTAGAAGCGCTCCAGCGATCCGGGGAGCGACCCTTTGCGCCCTCGCCCTCCGACGCCATATGCCACGAGGAGAAGAATCGGGGAACCCCCTGCCCGCTATAAAAAGGTAAAATTACCTGCTTGCCGCTCCGAGCTGTAACGAACTGGTGTCCCAGTGAGTAGCTGCAATGAACGTTTAAAGAAACGTCGAATTAAACGCCTTTAAAGACGTTTAAAATTTTTTTTTTTTTTTTTAAACGGAGCCAGCGGGAGGGGGGAGAAAAGGAGGGACCTGGCACCACCAGGTTTGCACTTGCTCAAAAGAGCCCTCAACCCAGGCCTCAACAAAACCTAAGGATTAGGCTTGGAGGCCTAGCCAGAGCTGCTGCTGTGTGTGACCACCACCTGCTGAGATAGAGAACATACTGAGGAGTTTCCGGCAGCACATGACCACATATAGGGAGGCAAAAGTTTGCTCTCTATCTCCACCTGCTGGTAGATGGACACAACCCACCAGTCTATGGATTGATCAGCTTGATGATATGGAAATATTTTTCAAATATGTTATTTTATTAAATTTAACACACACTAAAAAACCTACTTATAATCTATATTAACGCCTATGATACTCTAGATGCTATTTCTCACAAACATATAACAACAATAAAGTCAAATGACTTATCTGTCTTCATTGCTAACAACGAAATGTTCCATATAGTTCATGAACGAGTATCCTTAATTAGTCCGTTGGTAAACAAAATCCAAGGCAAAGTGAAGAATACAATATAATCCATAGAGTGGGTCAATAGTCTCTGCAGTGCGTGACTCCACTCAAACCGAATTCTTCTATCGGATTTTCTTCACAATGATGTTTAATTTCATATATAGACAAATACATCCACAGATCTCAACACAGGCCGTGTTTCATTCAAACTTCATCAGGAGATCCAGCGACATTGAGAACACTGAGTACAAACAGGAAATCCCTTCTGAGAATCTACGTCATCATGACAGATTGAACCAATCTGTCAATCTGTCATGATGACGTAGATTCTCAGAAGGGATTTCCTGTTTTGTACTCAGTGTTCTCAATGTCGCTGGATCTCCTGATGAAGTTTGAATGAAACACGGCCTGTGTTGAGATCTGTGGATGTATTTGTCTATATATGAAATTAAACATCATTGTGAAGAAAATCCGATAGAAGAATTCGGTTTGAGTGGAGTCACGCACTGCAGAGACTATTGACCCACTCTATGGATTATATTGTATTCTTCACTTTGCCTTGGATTTTGTTTACCAACGGACTAATTAAGGATACTCGTTCATGAACTATATGGAACATTTCGTTGTTAGCAATGAAGACAGATAAGTCATTTGACTTTATTGTTGTTATATGTTTGTGAGAAATAGCATCTAGAGTATCATAGGCGTTAATATAGATTATAAGTAGGTTTTTTAGTGTGTGTTAAATTTAATAAAATAACATATTTGAAAAATATTTTCTATGTTAATTTTGATAATAGAAGATTAGGTCATTGAATAAGGATAATGAATATGCATGAGTCATATTTGCATGCATGTTACCTCCATTCTATGCAAATCTCATGCACACTCATTGTGGATATCCTGAAAAACCAAACTAGCAAGCGGGTACTTCAGGACTGACTTGAGAAACACTGCTTTAACTTATGCTGCATCTTTAGCCAATTAGTGGATGATGTATGGTGCTTCCTTCTGCTTTTCATAGTTTTGTATAAATAAACATGCAAACAGTTCTTTATAAAAAACATGATTTAACTTCTTGAATGTCCCTGTTTTTAGAAATAGAAAGATTGCTGTGCTGAGTAGTAAGCGAATCAATGAATTTAGCTATAGCGACAAGAAAACTAAACCAAATGTGCCCACATTTGGGATTTTAGACTACAAACAAAATTCACTCTAGCTCAAGAAAGTAGATTAGTCTTAAAGGTGAGTTTATTTTTCTGAAATTCATTCCTTGTTGGAACAATTTTTGAAGTCTATGATTATTCAAAAGACCAACAAGAATGAATGAAAAAATAATAAATTACTTTATTTGGAAACAAACTATAGGTATACGGTGTAAACCAGATTGGCTTGCAAATGAGGGGTCCTGTCAAATTCTTATTCAGATGCCCTAGGTATTGGTGTCAAGAGATGTATGATAGGCTTCTGATAAAATAAGAATCCTTTAATCCATCCACATATAAAATTCCTTTACATGCATATTACAGATGTTTCCTTGTAGCTCAGGTGAGACTGCAGGTATATGCAAACAAGCAACCCTCTCCATCTGCCAAGATGAAGCCCTTCTCCTCTTTAGTCATCATCCACAGTTGGCTTAATAGTCACTCCTCTTCTGATTTGACCCCAGCCAATTAAACTGAAAAGGGAAAACCAAGAATATTTATTACAAACAGGAAAATTGTGATCTTTACACACAGTAAAACTCCAGTCTCAAAATCCAAATAAGTCAATTACTGATTACCAAGATGAAAACTAACCAACAGTCTTCCTTAAATGAATGCTCTCTCACTTATCAGTCCATCCACATCATTCCACACCTATCCAACTTCACTCATCTTCTTTCCACATGCTAGTTAATGCAGCTGTGAAGGTTAGTCAGTAATGGATATGCCCCATGGGTGATGTCTCCCCTCCACTTTTTTTTTTGGTTATATGTAACCCCTTCTTCCTCAGAGGTTTGATATCACCTTAACCCTCAGCAGAGTCTGGAGATTACATTAACTATTACTGAATCCTTAACAGCTATTATTGTTTGAGTGATGTGCAACTATCTCCCAAAGCCCTTCCTTTAATTCTGTTCTCCACAGTAGATTTCTCACAAAAAACACTTCTAAAACAAATTTATGCCTAGATTAGAAATATTTTATTTACAAATTACCCTAATTGATGTAAACAGGCCAACATATCATCTCTAAGGGTTTCTAGTTGCATACATCTAATTAGTAAAAGCTGTACTTCTATCTTTCCTGAAATGACTTTTTTTGTTTGTTTTTTTTTACTTTCAGAACTTCGCTTGACTACTTTCTTCCTTACTGCTGAGGTTAATCAGAAATTCCTACAGGAACAGAGTACCAGAGATGGAGTACTCAATTCTAATTTCTGCTAGTTCTGCAAAAGTCTCCATTATTATTTTGGAAGTTTGTTATAGTCTTGAACATTGTTGACCATCTTTTTCTTCATGGTGCTGTCTGGTACCACTTTTTAAAGCTACGTTGTACAGGTTCAGGATGGAGGTGGCCAAGGAATAATGAAAGCAAGAGCACAGTTGCTAGGGCTCATGGTAATAGTATTCCACACTGTTTTAGTAACCAATCTATATATATATAAAAGGCACCACTGAAGCCTCCAGCCGGAAGTGTGAAGCACCAGAGATATCCGGTTTCCCCATGAGTGAAGGAAAACAGCACAGCACCAAATCCCAGGAAACAGTGAAGGACTCAGAGGGGGGAGGGGAGAGACATGCCCTCACTCTCTCTGTAACAAAAACACAGAACAGCAGGAAACAACACTGAAGGACTGGACTCGGAGGGGGGAGAGGGGAGGGGGGAGGGAGAGAGGGCAGAGGGCAGGGACACACACTCCCACATGCACACTCTGAAAACCTTGCTAGCCCCCGTTTCATTTGCATCAGAAACGGTTTTTTTTTTTTACTAGTAATTTATATTTTCACTCACCGCCAGTGTTTTTCAACTCTTCGACTAAGGGCAATTTTCTCACCCACTTCTGTGCACACAGGATTAGTTAGTACAATCTTGCCCAAGTCAGCTTTAACTGCACTGACTCTTCCTCCAGTAGACAAGGATCCTATATTTACCATCAGCACTTCATTCTTTGATAGTTTTTGTACCTGAAACACAAGGATCAGCTATTAAGAAACTGCATGTTAAAATCTTTGAAAAATCAGGAAAACGATTAGCAGCTTGTCCTCTTTAAGTGGATTTAGTGCACATCTTTTTTTCAGTAGTAGTTCAAAGCTACATTCAGGTACAGCAGATATTTCTTTAACCCCAGAGGGCTCACAATCTAAGTGTGTATCTGAGGCAACTGAAGGTTCAGTGATCTGCCCAAGATCACAAGCCACAGCAGTGGGATTTGAATGAGGCTTCCCTGGTTGTCAGCCCAATGCTCTAACCACTAGGTGGCTATGCCAGTCTTTCTCAAATGAGGGCAGTGGTACTAGAACTTAGAGGGGTGCTGTACTCTTGCTCAGGGCCGGTCTTAGCAAGTGCAGACCAATTTGATGGAGCCCCACCCCAGCTCCAGGACCATCCCCCCTCCCTCCGAGATCCAATGCCTGCCTGCCTCCCTCCCTGCTCCAAGACCCCCCTCCGAATTTTAAAAGTTACTTCGTCGGGTTACAGGCAGCGGCAGGAGTGAAAAGCGTGCAAGCGGCTCGGCGCTTCAGGAGCCTTCCTTTCCCTCTCTCAGCTCTGGTCCCGCCCTCATTTCCTGTTTCCACAAGGGCGGGACCAGAGCCGAGGGAAAGGAAGGCTCCTGAAGCGCCGAGCCGCGCGCATGCTTTTCACTCTTGCTGCTGCCTGTAACCCGACGAAGTAACTTTTAAAACTCAGGGGGGAGGCAGAGGCACGCGAGGCCCTATGCAGTCACCTCGCCCTAAGACTGGCCCTGCTTTTGCTAGCCAGCTACTACAAACAGCTTTCATTAATCCTTACTACCAACTGACAATTCTACTAGCTGCTTTCTTTAAAACTAGCCGTTAAGCCCGTTAAAACGGGCGAGTATTGGTATGTTTTATTTTGATGTGTAACTCCCTCCCTCCCTCCCAGCTCCAAGGCCCCCCTCCTTCTGACCTCCCATGTCCAACATCCTCCCCGCTTCCCTCCCAGCTCCAAGGCCCCCTCCCCTCCCCCCCCCCCGAGGTTGCCGCTACTGCTACACCCCCCCTCCATCCAGGCCAGGCCCTCTCTTCTCCATTGAACTTACAGCGCAGAAACCGCAGCAGGCAGATCGCCTCCCATCAGCCTTCCTTCCCTGCCTGTGTCCCGCCCTCGTGTGACGTAACGTCGGCGAGGGCGAGACACAGGCAGGGAAGGAAGGCCGACGGGAGCTGATCTGCCTGCTTCGGTTTCAGCGCTGTAAGTTCATTGGAGAAGAGAGGGCCTGGCCTGGGTGGAGGGGGTCCGGCGGTGACCTCGGGGGGGGGGGGGGGGGGCGGTGGCGACCTTGGCGGTTCCCTCCTCAGCACAGTTTCCCTCTCTGTTCCGTCATCACGCGGGGGCGGGATAGAGAGGGAAGTCTCAACTGCGCATTTGCAAGTGAGTTGGTCACTTGCCATTTATATGTTTCATGGCCCCTTCTCTGATAGGTAAGTCTAAAAACTCTTCTAAGTGTCAAAGTATTTACTTCATTGATTTCAAATGATTCAGTACTCTCCACTCCTGTTGAACTGTAACCAAACGCAGATCTGGCAGTTTACTTTCAATCTAAAGTTAGCAACATATAAGGAAACTGTAATGGAAATCAAGATCATATATTCTCTCTCTCTATATATATATTATGATTATACTTACTTTCTTATAGAATTTACATGCTGTAGAATAATAGAATTGTATCAGACCTTACTGCAGAATATAATAACCACGGAAATAAGTTGCTAAAGTAAGAAAGATCACATATAGATCATGCTTGCAATTAACTAGCTTGTTAGTAATTAGTAGGCCGGAATCATCTCAGGAGTTTGGAATGTTTTAATTAACAGAGAATGAAGGAAGTGTATGTGCCTTATCTAAAAAAAAAAAAGTAGCTGGAGGGGCAGGGAATCATATTTTCTTTCTTCTTATTATTTGTTAACCAGAACTATAGCACCTGGTGATTGTGGGATAACAGTATTCCTGGCTATTTAAGGTTACATTGAATCAGTACTGACAGACTGCTGAATGAGTTTCCTTATGTTTGGTAGTCTCCCTGCATTCAGGTTTGATTTACAAATAAAGATCTTTATATAGAGCCTGCTATGTTGGGATTATGTGGGATATAAATGTTCTCAATAAATAAATAAAATTGAGCCCAGAGTTCTGCGAGTTTCTTCGGTAAAGGGAAAATTTCCATAAACTTTTACTCATACTGTACAATCCTCCCCCAATTGTGGACAATAATGTGGACTAACAAAGATGATATTTTTCCTTAATGTTTGTTTTAATTGATATTTTCTCTTTTCTTTCCCATTTATGTATTGGACATAAATGTAATATAAAATAAATTTAAAAAAAACTGTACAATCCTGTCTAGCTGTGGATAAGCTAGAGAAAAATAATCTTGAGTGAGTTTCATATGATAGAGTTGGAGTCCGCTTTCATTAGTTGCTCCATCAACAAACTTTCAAAAAAACAATCTTGTTTTTTGGATACTTGTCTATCTTATTTATTAGACTATATATCTTCTAGTCTTTTGAGCTGGTTAACTGAATTCTTGAGTTTTTTGTGTTAATTTTCAGTTTGTGGAATTTCTCTTTAGTTGATAGTTTTCATTTTACACTACATGGATTTAGAACGATGCACAGTACAGAATCTTTGTTACTGGAATTGATCCCAGACGTTAAGGCTTTATTAAGTAGGGGTAGGCAGTTGATTCAGTTTGATATATCTGCAGCCTCTGATGTTGTGGACCATTCATTGTTATTGTACAGATTTGAGTGAACTTGGTTCAATGGAGTTTTTATGGAGAAGGACATATGAAGAAAGGAAAGGTTCTTGTAAGTCAGTCATGGAGACCATCTTGTGGGATGCCTCAAGCCTCTCCACGGTTACCTTCCTTGTTCAATGTTTGAGAGCACAAGGTAGCAGATTTACCCACTCAGATAGTTCTATCTTTTCCTATGCGGATATTTATTTTATTATGTCTACCTAAAGACACTTTAGACAATACTATTGACTATTTGAAAGGTCTAGCTGAAGAACTGATTCTGTGGGCTTGCACCGATTTTCTAAAGTTGAACAAATTAAAGACTAAAGTGATGTGGTTTGGTGATTATATGTTATGTTATGTTCCGTTGCAGTAATCTGCGTGGTAGAGGGCCATTGATTGTATTAGTTTACGAAAGGTATCCCTCGGGAAGAAAGGTTTTAGTCATTTGAGTTTCCACATTGAGTAGAACACTTTCTTTATTACGGTTTTTACTTGGCTCTCGAGAGTGAGGTTGCGGTCGATTGTGACTGAGTATTTTTAGGCTGTCTGAGATAGGAGTGCATGTCCTAGGGTGTTTATGGTTGCAGGTTTGTAGTTATGTTGAGACGAGAGGATAAGGCAATGTGTTTTTTCAGTGTTCAAAATAGTCATATATAGAATAGTCTCCTACTTTATTAAGGCAAATAGGCTCTTATTACTTATTTCCAAAAGGCTCTAAAAACTTTGAGGATGTGATTTAATAGTATTTCATTTGGAATTAATGTTATTTTAACCATATTTCTCCTGGATTGAGGATTATTGCTTTCTAATCTTCATCAAATCTATGTGGAATATAAGAAATAGTATAATACAGCAGTACTAAAACTAACCATTAAGTACAGGTATAAAACAAGATTCCTTTTCATTCAGATTTCTATCTCAGAAGATCTTAGTGTTTTAACCATGTCTCTCCCTTAGGTGACCACAGGTAACATTGTCCCTTTCCAGATGTGTATTCCTATTGGAGAGAGGGACCCCTCCCCCACTGTTCAACTGCAACAGTTCTTTCCCTTCCTCATAACCTATATGGTGCAACTTGTGAGTCTTATGGTATACCCTCTCCCCTACCCTTCCATTCCCCCACCCCCATAGAGTTCACCCTTGAACTCATCACGTAAAGGTACCCCACTCCCTCTCATTGCTTAACCAGTAAAAGATACTCTTAGCCAACTGCTTAACACAACAATTTGTCCCTCCTTTGGGACCATAACTTGAAACCTGGAAAAGGAGAAATAACTTGTTAGAAAACAAAACATCAAGTACATACACCATTCAAAAGGCCCAATACCAACTCAGTCCACTGCTGTGCAGCATTCTCCATTGGCTCCTGTGTGATACTGGTGGGTTTCACTCACTTCAATACCATATTTCTCTCCGCTTCAAATGACTGCTCACTTGCAATTGTGCCATATCTGTACCTTCTCATACATGTAGAGCAGCTGCCAGCGCTATATTCTAAGTGAAAGCGTTCATAATTATGCCTCTATGACAAGCAATGGTCTCTGAGTCCAGGACTAAGTCTCTAAATGTCCATCCACACAGGAATTCAAAGGTCCTTGCAACTCTCTTCTGCCGCAATCCAAGTCTCCATACCTTTCCAACCATTGTAGTGACTGTGTAGACTCTCATGTGGCAGGACTAGCTCCCCTCCCCCACCTATCCCTCTGAGTTCTAAAAGAGCTCTGCACGTAACAGCGCCTCACTTCCTTCTTCTATGAGTCAGACATTTTATTAATAAACCGCTTATATGCAACCTAACCTTCTGTATCGTGTATACAACGAAAACTTAACAGGAATAAGCATGAAATGCTTGTGGTTGACATATATACCCATTATCTGGATTTACTTTCTCACCCCTACTATCCTTAAAGCTTCCCCTAATACCACCTAGCCCTTCTACAATAGCTCCTCCCCTTCTGATCCCACACCTTGACAACACAAGCACCCTACTCCTCTCATTAGTCCCTTATCTAATAACATTGTTAATCAGTTGTCTGATTAAAAAAAAAAAAAAAAGTGATAACTCTAACATTCTCCAACCTCTGCCACACTACATTTTCAGAACGCTGCCGATCCCATCAGGCAGTCAGCCCTCCGGAAAAATCGGCTTCAAACATTCTATTAATAAAAACACTTATGTATCCTAACATTCTGATTGAATACTGATTAGAAACAAGCATGAAATGTATGTAACTAACATATATGCCCATTATCGAAATTACCTTTCTCTCCCATACTCTCCTTAAGGCTTCCCCTGATAGCACATAGCCTTGCAACATTATCTCCTCCCCGTCTATTCCCATATTTAACAACATAAGCCCATAAAGACCCTGCCCCCCTCATTAAACCCTTTATCTAACAACATCATGTGAATCGTTTGTCTTATCAGAAGACAGACAGCAGTTAACAGCAAAACTCAAATGCTTTCCATCCTCTGCCACAGTACACTTTCAAAGGACTGCCAATTTCCCCAGGCTGCCAGCCCTCCAGAAAGCTGGTTTCTGATCCTGTTGCTTCTCACAGTCTAAGCACTGCTCAGCTGTTCAGCAGGCATTTCCAAAGTCCTTTTTCCACCTCCAATTTCCACATAACAGTTCATACTCACTCCCTCTCGGCTTTTCATTTAGCTTCCCTGCTCGCTGCTTTGGGAGGCAGAGTACCTACAAAATCTCTAGCAAGCTCTGCCAACTCGAAGCTCTTCTCCCCTCTTTCAGAGAAAATTCTCAACTTAGCCGGGTAAGTCAGGGCAAACTTGATTTTCCGGTTGTACTGGTCTGCACAAACTGACCCAAATGCCCTTCTCACTGCCATAACTTTCCCCGAATAGTCCTGGAAGCAGAGAATTTTCTTCCCTTCATACTGCAATAATTGTCCCGATCTCAGTGCCCTCAGGATCGCTTGTTTGTGACTGTAGTTTAGGATTTTCATTATCACTGCTCTCGGTCGTTCATTAGTTGATCTTTTCGGTCCGATGCGGTGTGCCCTCTCAACTCTCAGGGGCCCCTGCAGATTATTAATTTTTAATTCCTTAGGAATCCAGCGCTCCAGAAACTCCGCCAACTCTGGTTCTTTCAATTGCTCTGGCAATCCTGAGCCTCAGATTGTTCCGCCATGAACGATTTTCCAAATCATCCAATTTCTGCTCCAGCTCGTCTACTTTCTTTCTTAGGGCCTCAGCTGGTCCTGCGGTTTTCTCCATGCGGTCCTCCACATCACTTACTTGTTGCTGCATGTGGTCCAAATCTAGATGGAAGCCATCCAGCCGTTCATGTGCCTCCTCAGCTCTGTCAAAAAGGGCTTGCAGCTTTTTATCTAATGCAGCCTCGACCGCAGCAGTAACCTCAGCTGTTATTTCACTAGTCCACGCTGAGCACACTGATGAACATTGCTGCTGCTGACTGTCCGCCATTTTGGCTTCTGCACTCTTGCTTTTTTCCTTATCTTTTTTTTGTAATCTTGCAGCCATAATATTTTGTATCAGCTTAACAGTACCAGTTTCTCACGCCTGCTACCTTCACACAACGTCCAGTAACTGCCCGTTGCAAAAACGCCTGTTTTCCGTTAGCTGAGTTAGATTATAAGGAAGTGTAGGAGCTCAGCTTTTCAGCAGCCGTTCTCCCTCATGGCACCACGTAGATCTTAGTGTTTTAAAATATTCAGGTTTCAGTCTAGGGTCCTGCTGAACTGATCCTTAGCGACCCTGTTTTAGACATCACTGATTACATACATATAGCACGCGTGCGCACACACACTATAATCTCAAGGCTGGAGCTGTGGAACAAATGGGGTCCTACTTAAAACTGTGGTATGAACCTCAAATAATTTTAGCTGAGAGAGAGAGAGAGACTGTTCCATTTGTTTATTAAATGTAAGATTTTATCCTGCTTCTGGTTCAATTCTTCCATACATTTCTAAATTACTGAATTTTGTACCTTGTGTGTCATTCACTAAGTTTACTCAAATCGCATGGATGCCAACTCCTAGCTCGGGTGGGCAACCTGTAGCACATGGGCCGAATGCAGCCCACCACTGAATTTTATGCAGCCCTCAAGACCATGGGAAGTGTACACAAAAGCTTCATTAAGCATGAAATCTCCCTTTTAAGGACCTGCTTGCCATGCAACTGTTGCATGGCAAGCAGGTCCTGAAAAGGAAGATTTCATGCATGTTCTACTCACAATTTTGGCTTATGAGCATGGAGATTGTATTAATTTTGTACTGCTTTGAATCCCAATTTAAAAAAAAAAAAAAAAGACATTGAAACAAAAAAATAATTGTTTGAAATGTGTGAAGATTTATTTATTGAATCAGCTATTACTATTGTTTCAATGGTGTTATTTGGAGATTTGTGTGGATTTATATATTATGCCATGGTGTGCATGCCATATTGTATTGATATAATAATTTTAGGCAATCTGCTCAGAGATCAGAATTGAAAAAGAGGTAACATCTCATATTAAACAAATCTGACAGCAGTCAAGTTTTAGAGGACAAGAGATCCCATTGCTGATAATGAATATTTTTTTTTTAGCACTTTGCATGCAGTTTTCCATTGGTTCTTTTTTTCTTAAGATAATGTACACCTTTATTAAATGACCATGTTCTCTCTGGTTACTGTGTTATACTCAAACCATATACTCATCAGTGAGTTATTTATGCAGGATTTGACACGCACAGGAGAATACGATTGCAGGTGCGGGCCAACTAGTCTGTCCAGTTCCACTCCTAGGGCAATGCTATACACATCCCTTTTGATCTGCTTTCGCCTCACTGTGCTTATCCCAGCCCTTCTTAGATTCTCTGCCACCCTTTCTGTGAAGATGTATCTTCTGATGCTACTCCTGAGATGCCTCACCTAGAACATAATACTGTAATCGCTTGCCCTAGAGCAGTGCTTTTCAACCCAGTCCTCTAGGGCCACCTGCCCAGTCAGTTTTCAGGATATCCACAATGTATTTCCTCCATTACATTCAAGTATCTCTCATGCATACCCATTGTGGGTATCGTGAAAACCCGACTCTCCAGATGGGCCCTGAGGGCTGGGCTGAAAACCACTGCTCTAGAGCATGTTTTTCTCTAAGACATTTGCTTCTTGTGTACTACATATACCTTTGAAGCATTTGAATATCTATCATACCCCCCCCCCCCACATCTCTTAGGTCTTAAACCTCATAAGTTTGGTGTAGACCCTGCACCATTTCAGTAGCTTCCCTTCTGCATTGCCTGCAACCCACCTATATCTTTGCATAAGTACGGCCTCCACAATCAAACAATGTAGGCAAGGTCTAACCAATGATCATAAGTACATAAGTAATGCCATACTGGGAAAAGACCAAGGGTCCATCAAGCCCAGCATCTTGTCCACGACAGCGGCCAATCCAGGCCAAGGGCACCTGGCAAGCTTCCCAAACGTACATTCTATACATGTTATTCCTGGGATTTTGGATTTTTCCAAGTCCGTTTAGTAGCGGTTTATGGACTTGTCCTTTAGGAAACCGTCCAACCCCTTTTTAAACTCTGCTAAGCTAACCGCCTTCACCACATTTTCCGGCAATGAATTCCAGAGTTTAATTACACGTTGGGTGAAGAAACATTTTCTCCAATTTGTTTTACATTTACTGCACTGTAGTTTAATCGCATGCCCCCTAGTCCTAGTATTTTTGGAAAGCGTGAACAGACGCTTCACATCCACCTGTTCCACTCCACTCATTATTTTATATACCTCTATCATGTCTCCCCTCAGCCGTCTCTTCTCCAAGCTGAATAGCCCTAGCCTCCTTAGTCTTTCTTCATAGGGAAGTCGTCTCCCCGCTATCATTTTAGTCGCCCTTCGCTGCACCTTTTCCAATTCTACTATATGTTTCTTGAGATGCGGCAACCAGAATTGAACACAATACTCAAGGTGCGGTCGCACCATGGAGCGATACAACGGCATTATAACATCCTCACACCTGTTTTCCATACCTTTCCTAATAATACCCAACATTCTATTCGCTTTCCTAGCCGCAGCAGCACACTGAGCAGAAGGTTTCAGTGTGTTATCGACGACGACACCCAGATCCCTTTCTTGGTCCGCAACTCCTAACGTGGAACCTTGCATGACGTAGCTATAATTCGGGTTCTTTTTTCCCACATGCATCACCTTGCACTTGCTCACATTAAATGTCATCTGCCATTTAGCCACCCAGTCTCCCAGTCTCGTAAGGTCCTCTTGTAATTTTTCACAATCCTGTCGCGAGTTAACGACTTTGAATAACTTTGTGTCATCAGCAAATTTAATTACCTCGCTAGTTACTCCCATCTCTAAATATATTAAAAAGCAGCGGTCCTAGCACAGACCCCTGAGGAACCCCACTAACTACTCTTCTCCATTGTGAATACTGCCCATTTAACCCCACTCTCTGTTTCCTATCCTTCAACCAGCTTTTAATCCACAATAGGACATTTCCTCCTATCCCATGACCCTCCAATTTCCTCTGTAGCCTTTCATGAGGTACTTTGTCAAACGCCTTTTGAAAATCCAGATACACAATATCAACCGGCTCCCCTTTGTCCACATGTTTGTTTACTCCTTCAATGATCTGTAGAGCTACATTAGGATGTCTTTTTTTTCCTATGGGTTATGCAGCTGCTGATACACCCTAGTATCCCTCTACTACCACCTTATAGCACTTCTGCATTCCTGAACACCAAGGCCTTTCTTATGCTTAGTGCACATCGGTTATCTCACTCTCTCAGCTCCCGCATATCATGTCCTGAGGGTAGCACAGCAGTATCTTGATATATTTGTACATAAATATGAAAGTAATTTGGGAGAAATTTTCAGGAATGTTCGACACTGAAACCTCATTGTGCTGTAAACAAATCAAAATGAGAACAGGTCATGACACAGCTTTAATTTTACCTGCAACATCATTAGCAAAAATGCTACTATCATGGTTTTGAGTTCTATATGAACACACTCACCTTTGCAGCCTTCTTGTCTCCTTCCGTGCGTACACCCAGAAGTCGTCGAAGCAGAAAATAAGAAATCTCCAGCTCTGTAAAAATTTCAGGAAGTGCTCCCACAGCACCAAGCACTTGCCCCACCATACGGTCAGCACGGCATAGCGTTGGATCAATTTTGGTGCCAACACCTATTCCAAAAGTAGTAAAAAAGTGAACATTAGGAACTGTGACTAAAACACAGGATTTTCCATATTCATCAACCCCCATTCTATTAACTTTCAGACCATCAAGACCAGGGGTTGAGTGATGCTTGCAGCTATGGAAACCGATGACCCCACCTCCTCTATAAGCACTGGTATTTAAGAGATCAAGCTATCTACTGCTAGTTTGTGTCTTTTGTTGAGTGTAAATGCTGAGTTCTCAGTTTGTATTACTTCTGAAGCAGTATGAAACTAAGGGGAAAAAAACTAGATCTCTAACAGAGAAGAATACCCCTGGAATGTAGAAAAACAGACTAATGTGAGAGAAGGTCTAGTTAGCCAGCAAGAGTTAACAGAACAGAAAATTTCTATTCCATTACACACACACACAGCGTGAAGTACTATTCTGCTAAATGCATGCCGATTATCACTTGTCTTTCCTGTCGAGAAGTAAGTAGGCTGATGCTCATTAATCTGAGTATGGCCCTCAAGACTGATTCAGTATATAAACAACGTTCAAAACACAGACTGTGTTGTACGCTTTCACACCTGCTGGAGGAGTACCTTAATGGTTAGTGCAGTAAGCTGAAAACTAGAGGAACTGGATTCAATTCCCACTCCTTGTGACTCTGGGTAAGTCACCTAACCCTCCCATTGCCCCAGGTACAAAATAAAGTACCCATATATAATACGTAAACCACTTTGACTGTAACCACAGAAAGGTAGTGTATCAAATCCCATCCTCTTACCCTTTTCCTTCTTGCTGCCATGAAATTTCTGCAGCAAGCCTGAGAACATCTTTATTTTTGGTTCTGCCAGAATTTACCACCATTCAGGTTTGCAAGGATATTTTTTGTTAAGTAGTATGTTTACTGTGGAACTGTGTACTTGGAGATGTTTTTCAAAGCTGCTTCCATGGGATAAAAGCATTTTACCCGTGTAAAATTACACTACCCTCCATTAACATGGAGCCTTTCTACAATGTACATAATGCTTCAGTGTTTTCAGGAGCATGTTTGCATTGAGGCAGGAAAGCAATATGTGTAGAGTCCATTTTCAAATCATAATTCGTTATTGTCACTGAAAAATGTAGCCATGCAAAAAAGAGGCTGCAAACTTTGCTTGGAACACTGGGGCAAAGCCTGTGGGTAATGAGCACTCACAGTCTTTATCTCATTGCAAACAGTCTAAAATTGCCCCTATAACTATTATGTTATTTTAACTGCACCTGAAGATTTTCTTTAAACTATGGTGGCCTGATGATTGTTACCACCCATATTCACATACTTTGTATGTCCCCTTTTTACCATGAGTTCTTTGGTCCTATGAAGCCTGCCTAACATTTGCAGACTGTCAAAAACTTTGTACATCAGAACATTTAGTTCGTAATCCTGTTGGTAGAGAGAAAAAGGCCACGGCCCAAGTAACATCTAGCACAGTCCCAGTGAATTCCTAACGGGGTGATATGCTTAGATTTGATTTTGGGTAGTTTATTTATATTTGTATATCGCCTTTGTTAGATATAGTCCAAACCAAAGGAGTTAAAAAAACTAAACATTATAATCCAAAATATATCAAATCGTAATACAAATATGCAAATTCATAAACATAAAATATATTTCTAAACATGGCTCTGCAGTTCAGCTTGTCTGAAAGAGCAGTGAACTTGTGGAATGGCCGCTCGGTGGAGGTGAAGATGAAAACTGTATTTGAATTCAAGAAAGTTTGGGACAAATACAAAGGATCGCCGAGGAAGAGGAAGGGCAGACTGAATAAGCCATAAAGTCTTTACCTGCCTTCATTTTTCTACTTTTCTATTAGTAGATAATGACAGAAGACCAACATTTAAAACCCTAGTGCGACAAAACAGTGGTTTTTTTAAGCCAGTAAAACTGCGTATTTCTCTAGTTTGGCCAGCAGGTGGTGCATGTTTATGTTTAAAGCTGTTACAGAGAAATTACTGTTCCCTCTTTAGTTAAAGATGAGAGGTAACCTGTAGTG
This sequence comes from Microcaecilia unicolor, assembly GCF_901765095.1. NCBI lineage: Eukaryota > Metazoa > Chordata > Amphibia > Gymnophiona > Siphonopidae > Microcaecilia > Microcaecilia unicolor. Next base: position 147,557,094 of record NC_044039.1, on the reverse strand, counting down.
ATGTGGTCCAAGGAGGTTAAATAGACAGGAGATGAAGTGACGTCAAAATGCTGAAACCAATTAGGTCAGTGAGTTTTCTCTTCCCCGCGCAGCCGTCACCCCCTTATACGCAAAACAAAGCAAGCAAACTTATGAGGTGCTGCATCTACACTGACGTTCTTTATTGTTGGTAGCATTTTTATTTAATCTCACTTATATTTTCAAACATGCCAGCTTGTGCAGCATACGGATGTACACAGAGGAAGCATAAAAACGGGATAACTTTTCATAGGTAGAGTAGTTATTTGTTATAAATCCTAATTAGTGGTCAGCTGGAGGGCCTGGTTACAGGGACACCCTAGCATGTGTTATATTTGTGCAGAGATTTTTTTTTTCTCCTGGTAATGGGCCACTAAAACAGACATCATGTTATGAGAATCAGGTGCTTAACATTCAGAGTTTCTATTTAATTATGACATTCATATCCCACATTTAACATGTATTAGGTTGAAACTGGGGAGCATTTGAAAGCTTTTTTTTTTTTTTTTTTTATCTGTGCCTAGACAGTTTGTGGGAACTTGCTCCTTCTGTTTTGAAGAATGTAGTGGTATATTATAAAAATGCACTTAATATTGTTTATTACTGGTTGATATACAGCAGAAGTTAACCAAGTCAACTTCATGCTTTCTAATATAGTTTTTAATACCATTTTTCTCAGTCATTACCCAAATACAATTATAATGTTAATTATACGACCGTGTCTGCTTCTTATGGTAGTTAGGATAAACAAGTGGTTCCCAAACCTGGTCCTGGGATTACCGGAGGCAGTCTTTGGCAGGATATTGACCATGAATATTCATGAGAGAGATTTGCATACAGTGGAGGCAGTGCATGCAAATCTCTCTCATGGATGTTCATTGTGGATATCCTGAACACTTGACTGCCTGGGGTGCCTCCAGGTCCAGGTTTGGGAACCGCTGGGCTAACACATTCATACAATAGTAGCCACTATCCACAATTTGGTAATTGTCACATGTTCTTTGTTTAGGTTTCCTTCACAGCCCTTTCTTTGACAACGTTGGATTTCTACTATTCGACATAAAGATTTTGTTCCTTCAAGTACTGCAGTTTTGTGCTCAAAGCACTTCAAGGAAGAGGACTTTGACAGAAGCAGCTTGGTGGTAGTTTGGTTGCGTGAAGGTGCGGTGCTGAGCATATTTGATGCTTTTCCATTTTATATTCAAAAAGTCCAAGAGACCCGAAAACCTCCAAACCAAATCCTGATAACAAAATACACTTGCCACTTCATGAACCTGCCACTTCAGAGACAGTTCTGTTAAATAATCTAGATACATCTCGATCATCTAATACACCATCCATACCAAATCCTGATAACGAAATATACTTGCTACTTCCTGAACTTGTCTCTACAGAGACAGTTCTGTTAAATAATAACCCAGATACACCACAAAAGCAAGTACTAAAATGGAAACTTGAACATGCACAAACGCAACTTTCTTCAGCACGTAAGAAAATTAAATTACTGCTACAGGCTAAACACCGGTCACAAAAGAAAGCAGCTCACTTCAGTACAGTCATATCTGACCTTTAGAAGCATGATATGCTCTCCAGTGATAGTCTGAACATCCTCAAAAACTGTGGTGGTGGCATTGGAAATGTGCTTGTTTTGAAATAGTGCAGTCTGTGTTAACAAGCTTCTCAAACAGATCTTCTCTGTTTTGTCAGGTCATATGTATCAATACGATCCAGTAGAAAATCGTGTGCTTTTGTTAATTAAAGCTGTGTCAGAAAAATATTTTCAAGTGCGATTTTATTATGCCGGCAAACAATACACTGCCAAAATAGAAAATAGCAAGCAGCACAGTATTAGTCGCCAAGTTCATACAAAGTTGATTATTTTCAGTGTAAAATAAATCTGTTGCTTCCTGCTATGTGAATATTCCATCACTGTTTAATTATTGCTACCAAGTATTACATATTTAGGCATATGCCTTAAACATGATTGTTTACATTTGTTTATCTAGACCTTACATGCACATGGTATTGCTTATTAAACCCGAAGGCAAAACCAAAGTGTGGGTAAACAATTTGGTATAAACTGTGTTGTTTATGACTTTATTTGTTATGAAATGCTTTGAGTCCTACTGATCTGTACATCTGTTGTGTTATTTTGGCGGGTGGAAACAGTCAGGTGGACTTATAGGGAGGGAGGGGAAGGGTTCTTGGGGTATGTTCTCTGTAAAAGTTTTTATTGTGCCATGTTGGATGGTTTACTGTTTTTACTTGTTCTGTACGAAGCTTATCAACCAACATGTTTTGCTTTTATTAAAGATGATTAAAACATAAAAAATAAGCTTTGGATGTTACTGAATTCTATTATTCTGTCTCACTGTATTTCCAGTTTTGGCACAGTATGAGTCATCACAAGAACAAAACATAAGAAAACCAATGGGCTGCATTAGGGGCTTATAGCCCATTTAGTTATGTTTCCACAAATGAGAGATCCGTTTGACAGAAAATATTTTTATTATTTTGACTTATAAACCACTTGTCCCTGAAACATGCTCAAATAGAATAATCCATTTGTGTATCTAAAAGATAAAGCTCTACACATAGTAGATGACAGCAGAAAAAGACCTTTACAGTCCATCCAGTCTGCCCAACAAGATAAACTCATATGTGCTACTTTTTGTGTATACCTTACCTTGATTTGTATCTGTCATTTTTAGGGCACAGACCGTATAAGTCTGCCCAGCACTATCCCTGCCTCCCAACCACCGGCTCTGGCACAGACCGTATAAGTCTGCCCAGCACTATCCCCGCCTCCCAACCACCAGCCCCGCCTCCCACCACAGATGAAGATGTAATTACATGTGCCCCAATGAAAGGAGAGTTTAATTCTTCTTCCATTTAATTTCAATATATTTCATCATCTTTATATTTTGTTCCAAAAGTTCACAAATCCATGGTGGACCCCCCGGGACGCCCGATAGTATGTACCAGAGATTCTGTACTAGAACCTCTTTCAAAATTAGTTGATAAGTATCTTCAACCTTGGGTTAGTACAGCGGCCTCATATGTCCGTGACTCTACAGATTTTATTCATACTTTGGATCAGATTAAAGATCAAGGGCTAGTTAGGGATACTACCTTTTTGGTGGGCCTTGACGTAGTAGCCCTGTACACAAATTTACCCCAAGATGGAGTTGTTGAAGTAGCTGGTGCCTATCTGGAACGGTGTGACATCCCTAATGAAAAGAGATTAGCTTTTCGCCAGCTTCTCTTTTGGGTCATTGGGTTTAATTATTTTCAATTTGAAAAGATGTTTTATCGCCAAAAGAGAGGTATAGCTATGGGCGCTACTGTTGCTCCCTCATTAGCTTGCCTATATATGACAAGATTTGAAGAGCAATACGTCTATCCTTCCCCATGGCACGAACATATCGTGCTATGGCGTCGGTATATAGACGATGTAATATTGTTCTGGAAAGGCTCGGAAGAAGAATTGGGTAAATTTATAAAATATCTGAATAGGGCCGATCCATGTGTTCAATTTACGGCGCGAATTTCCAGGGAGGTCATGGAATTTTTGGACATTAAAATTAGTAAAACGAATTATGATGACTTATCGACTTCCATTTATAGGAAAAGTACTGATAGAAATACCCTGTTACATTATTCAAGTTTCCATCATACAGCGTTAAGAAAAGGGGTCCCTGTTGGACAATATTTGAGATTACGTAGGTTATGTTCTTCTTTAGAAGAATTTAAAAATCAGGCTTATAATATGACAGAGAGATTTCTCCAACGAGGGTACCCACTATCAGTACTTAAACGGGCTTACAAACGGGCCCGATATGCCCAGAGGGATTGGCTTTTTATCCCAAAACAGAAATCAAAGGTTAAACCAATTGCTTGTGTTCTTCCGTTTTCCCGCAGGGCTCCAATGATCGGACAAATAATTCATAAGTTTTGGCACATTTTAAGTATTCATCCAGTGTTCAAAGAACACCCAAAAATGGCATATAGTCGTAAATTAAATTTAGGTGAGTTGGTGAAACGTCCTCGCAGGAACAAATCTGGGGGACATCATTCCCCATGTAACAACTGTGTGTATTGTAAATACGCGATGTCCACGAATGTTTTAGATATACCAGGTTTTCAAAATAAATATTTTTATCTTCGATCTGTTACGAATTGCAATAGTGAACGGGTAGTTTACTGTATAATTTGCCCGTGTAAAAAATATTATATTGGACACACAAAAAGGAAATTGAAGATCAGATTAGCGGAACATATCAGCAATATCAGGAATATGAGGGATGATGCCCCTTTGGTTGTTCATTGGAAGGAACACAAACATACTATAGAAGATATAAAGTGCATAGCATTGCTACAGGTTCCCGTGGAGAATCGGGGTGGCAATGTGAGTGAAATCTTATTTAACATTGAACAACGCTTTATTTATCAGTGGAAAACTGTTATCCCTCTGGGATTAAATTTAGAGGTGGAATGGATTTGAACTAGTCGGTAGTTAGGAGGCGGGGCTGGATGTGGTATATATATGCGACATCCAGACTCCGCTCAAGAGCTGAATGTCGTCATTTCCTGTTGGCCCAGACCGGGAAATTAGCCCGCTGGGTAAGTTGCCAATTACTTGTTTTTGATATTAATAGATGAATGATGGTTGTTATATATATATTTTTTTGATAAGGATTGTAGAGGAGTGTGTGGTGTTATGTTATATAGGTTTATATGTGTTCGTCTAGGGTGTTGACTGTGGTTCTCCTGATGAAGCTGAGAGCGAAATGCGAACTCGCATTGAGAACCGAAGAAGGAAATGTGATTTGAATGAGAGAACAAGGTGGAATAAAGATGAGCCATAGGTGCTTCTAGCACTGGAAGCTTCTATACTGGATGGATTGAAAAGACAAAAGACAAAAGATTAAAGAGTACTTTGAAAGGGGTCTTCCCATACAAAGCTCTTGGTATATATATATTTCACCTGGCATCTATATACCTCAAAGATAGAGTGGACAATATAAGTATGATATGGATTATGGACTACGAATAATCATCAAGGCTATATTGATATATTTAGAATATCTTAGCAGAGGATGTATGTATATGCTTAATTAAATAAGAAGCTCCAGTAACGTTATAAGCACTGGTGGGGGATATGTGTTGCATGTTACACGGGTTTTGTGTTTATATGTGTAAAACTATTTTTTATCAAAAGGTTTATACAGTTTGAATTAAAAGTATTAATAAATTAACAGAGAGTACAGTGATATTTGGTTTAATAATAGTACTTTGTGTTTACAAATAGAATTTTCCCTATTGGATGTTATTAATCATCTTTATAACACCATGCTTTCCCAAGGCAGATTACAACAACATTTAAGATGAACCCATCAGGAAACAGAATATCCTCAACTGTAATTTGGCCATCTGTATTGTATACAGTGTATTTATTTAGTTTTTAGTGTAGAAAAATGCAAACAGAGTTTAAAATTGCTGTTTCTACCAGCTATAATAATTTTTAAGCTGTTTTAGTGATATTCAGTTATTTCATGATATTTATATCTACATATGGGAAGAAAAAAAAAAAAAAGAAAAACACAAAGCTTTTGTCCTCCATCTTTGAAGGCACTGCCTATCCAAATGAAACAGCTTTAGACTTGTTACAGATGGACCAACAATAAAACAAAGACAATGTGGATGCAGCAGCTCATAGGTTTGCTTGCTTTGAGTAAATGGGGATGACGGATGCGCTGGGAAGGGGACATTCAGACTGTCCTAACTGGCTTCCTTGCTTACAATGGACTAGATAAACAGAAGTGGAAGTGAGCCTATTAAACCTCTTTGATGTGGTCAGCTACTTTCAAAACTTGTTATGGGCTCTGGATAGAGCCGTTTGGTTTTTCAAATCAGTCAAATCTCGTTTGTCCTGTTTGTCTGTCCTAATTAGATTGTAAGCTCTGTCAAGCAGGGACTGTCTCTTCATGTTCAAGTGTACAGCACTGCGTACGTCTAGTAGCGCTTTAGAAATGATTAGTAGTAGTACTTTGTATATATAACATTCTTTTATTTTTGATCTAGTAGGGCAATGAGCTAGCTTGTGTCTTGGTTTTCTGTCCATAGACAGGCATGCTTAGCCCTAGTAATGGGCCATAAACTTTAACAAGTGTCTGTCTGTCTGCTTCAAAGAGACTCTGAATTAACAAAGAGCCATTTTCAGTGAAGGACCAGTATGAGTGATAGGTAAAGAGGTTACAAACGGCAAATGATGAATATTTGAGAAAAATACCAAAGAAACAGAATCATGTGAAGGTGACCTTAGAGGTCAGAGTTGAAGAATACCAGATAAGAGAAAATAGAGAGAGATTTTATTTTCCTTATAGTGAAATTTGTACTGATATAAATAGTAATTCAATTGTCTGTAGTACTGGGATAAAATAATTTTTATTGTAACCATTTACTCTAATAATTTTTAGAATTATTATAAAAGAAAAAAAAACTGAACTCGAAAGTGTTTTTCCTTTGCCAGAAGGGCTTGCTTTTTTTTTAGTCTCTTCTGGTCAGCTTCCTTTTAGAGGCAAGAAGGGAGTGCCCTATATATAACTCTGATTGGCCCAGGAGCTCAAATTCATCTAGGATGTGCTGGCTTTTGCCCCAGTTTTAGCCATGGAGAAGAGAGAAAGATCACTTTGCTGAGACCCTGTGACCAGTTATATTTGATAACCTGTGAGCAGCTATATGTCCTTCCCAGGCACTATTTAGATAATTGATCTATATTTCAGTTACTTGTTATATGGTAAGCTGATTGCACCTTTTCTGTTCATTGTTCTAATTTTTCATGACAAACACTTAGTTTATTGCCTCTGCTTGTCTGGATGGAGTAAGAATCCTGGTGGTTTATGTGTTGGGTCTATGGGTGCTTTCTAGGAACCGTGGGACCATGGGATTGTGGGCCCAGTAACCTAGAAATCACTGGGGATAATTCGAGAGCAGGAGACCCGCCCAGATGCAGTTGAGACCCAGTCAGTGGGAGGAGGATGCTAGTGTAGAGCACAAATAGCATATGCAGGCGGACCTGAGCTGTGCTAGGGACAGACCCTCTAAGTGGCCGCAAGGTAGCCCCAGGCGAGTGTCTAGGCATTCTGTGACACCTAGCAACTTCAACAAATGCATTCCAACTAAAACTCAATACAGAAAAAAAACACACTGTCTCATCATCTCATCCAAATACAATACATACAATCCCACAAACATTAACACCCCAGGATACACCCTCCCTGTCCCAGACAGCCTGAAAATTCTTGGAGTAACAATCGACCGTAACCTATCACTAGAGACCCAAGCGAAATCCACCATAAAGAAAATGTTTTTCTCAATGTGGAAACTCAAATGCGTAAAACCATTCTTCCCAAGGGAAATATTTCGTAACCTGGTACAGTCCATGGTATTAAGCCATGCAGATTTCTGTAATGGAATCTATGCGGGATGCAAGGATCAAATCATAAAGAAACTTCAGAGCACCCAAAATACAGCAGCCAGGCTTATATCTGGCAAAACACGTTTTGACAGAGCCAAACCACTTAGAGAAAAATTGCACTGGCTACCAATCAAAGAACACATCACTTTCAGAATCTGCACTACTGTTTGCAAAAGTTACGGCGAGGCACCGGGATACATGACAGACGTCACTGACCTGTCAACCAGAAACACTACAAAATCTGCACGATCAAATCTAAATCTCCACTACCCAAGCAGCAAAGGACTCAAATACAAATCCACCTATGCAACCAGCTTTTCCTACCTAAGCGCACAACTATGGAACACATTGTCAAAAGTAGTAAAAACTATGCTCTACCACCTAAATTTTCGGAAAGCACTAAAGACAGACCTGTTCATAAGAGCATACCCCACTGACCCAACAAAAATACCGGTCACTTGCGACACAACATAACCAAAGACTGCAACAGACATTACCTGACTCTTGGTTCCCCCTTTCCCTCTCTAAGCTCCCCCCAACTGTTTCCTACCATACATATACCTCATTATACCACATTATCACTTTGTATTCATTCATACTATGGATTTGTTCAAACTGTAATCGGCTAACACCGTTAACAGTTATATGTAAGCCACATTGAGCCTGCAAAAGGTGGGAAAATGTGGGATACAAATGTAACAAATAATAATAATAAATGGTGCTGGCAGTGATCTGTATTCTTGAATAGCCAATCATTTAAGAAAATAAACACAAGAACCTCCTCTGTCTACGCAGGAAAGCCATGTTAATACATTTCATGAATTCCCATGGTGCCAATGCCAGGTCAAGTGGGGTTTTCTTATTATAAATTGGAGATACTTCTTAAGATACAGGAACATATCCTATTAAACAAAGGAGCCTGGCTATCTGGAGAAATCATATCACTGTTCGTTCAAGTCTCATAGGCTGAGGATGGGATAGTATCCTCCGGTTTTACTATAAGAAGTAAAATTTCTGCTTTCTTTCTCTAAACATGTTAGTTTTGTGTTTACTGTGCTAGCAATGAACCTTACTTCTAAGCCAAGGTACACGGAGTATGATCTTTCCTGTGATGTGACTGTTTGACCATTTTGGTCTGCAAGAGGGAGAAAAGTGCTACTCTTAGTAATAAAGGACTCCTTTGGTGGCACTTCAAACAGATATAATCCAGTACGTCCCAATCCATGTGACTGCAACCCCATTTTAAATAGGGAAAGACAAGCACTCAACCCCCAACCCTACCTCATTACCTATGCCACCAATGCACATTCATGTGTAGCATTGACTAGGATGCTGTTGTAATCCCCTGCCTCCCATGAGTCTGCGCAGGCCTAGTTATAGCATCTCAGCATGGGCCAATGACTTTTTCCATCATAAGTGCGATCCTAAATATGTACTTTGCGGCCAGGCTCCAAGATCCAAGCCTGGTCGCAGCTGTTCAACCACAGTGGCAGCACAAAGTAGCCAAGGACACGAAGGGGCAATAGTGGTCTATGTGCTATATGAAAATGTGTGTGGCCATAACAAAAAATTGTGTCTACACAGTTTAGAGGAAAACACTGGACTAGATCCGGATCTAATACTTTTGGAAGCCTACTGACCCTTAGAGCCCAACATGTGTTTTAGGAAAAAAAAAATGCATGGTTCTTGCTTACTAACATCTCAATTTTTACTCTCCATTTCAACCTAAGCCGTGTTCTTTATAAACAGAATGATGGTACTGAAAATGATAGCGCCAATTCAAATATGACTGGTGTTTCTTCTAAAATGATATCTCTTAAGTCCATGATTGTGCTCAACATAAAACTGCATGAACTACTACACAAACCTCAAACTGGAGATAAATGTTATTTACTCTGAACTAAGAATTTCTCTTACCAATAAGGCCGCCAGGAGCAGCATATTGTAGGTCATTGTGTTCTGCAAAAAGCGATACGATTTTGGAAAAGATTGGTTTGCACATAAGTTTTCCTTCACTATCCTTGGAGACGATACCAGGCCTGACTTCTATTTCTTGGCCCACCTATGAAAAACACATCATTAGCAGAGCATTCCCATTTGCAGTCAAAGAGTTTGAAGCTGCATGTATACGGGAAGCAAATTATTCCCACTCCAGATTATTTTGTTTTAATTTTCTTCATCTTTTTGGTGTTGTAGTGTCTTTCTGCTCCTTTGAGCTTCTAGTTCAGTTAGAACTTGTCTCTATTGAGCTTGAAGCACCATAAGGCCCTCACCTGCCATTACTCAGTGTTCTCCCCCCATCCTTATAATCCTCACTTGCCTCTCATCTGACTCAATTGCAGCAGCAGTATGTAGAATCTGACTACAAGACATCACTGCTATTTAAGATGACATCTGCTTCTTCACTTACCTGTGGCTGTAAACAGTACCTTGGTAGCCTCCCCAAATCGAGGTAGATCAAGGAGCAGAGGCAAAATTAGAGAACTGAGCCAACAGATTGGCCCCTCCTTTTTATTTTTAAGCATATGAAATATCTGACTAATGCAGGTCAAATCAGGAACTTCCTGAATGCACTTAAAATGCTGGTTCAGTACATATACATAGCTCACATAATCATACTAACATTTCAGCTGCATTAGTTCTCTTTCCACAAAGAATTACTAAAATTTTAAAAATGGCAGAAACGTCAATAAGCAAATTAACCATGCCAAAAAGCACGTGCACAGTAAATTATTCATGAAAATGAAACAACAAATGTGACAGCTGTACATGAAATCAATATACTCTCAATTACTCCCCCCCTTTTTTTGTTTGTTTTAATTAAGCAAACATGAAAACAATGTCACAATTTACCATACAGGCATGTAATAGACAAGTCACATCACCAGATTTTGAAAAGCATATATAAATATGACTCAAATACAGTTTTTGGGTGGGATTCATGCCATTTATAGTTTACCCTTATCATATTTTCACTGAAAGGGAAGAAGATTATGTACCTTTAATACTCCTTTTAGAATACTGCCACCAGCTACACCTCCCTTAAGGTCATCAACTTCGCATCCAGGTTTGTTCACATCAAATGATCTAATAACTGGAAGGATAAAGAAAAGCCATTAGGCAAGAGACAACAACCTTGATTTCATACTACTGTACAGCAGTACTGCTCAGTTTAACTCACCAAGTCAAATCTTGGGCAGATTTACAAGTGATTTTAAAATAACATGCTTAAAATTTAAGATAAGACAATATTATAATGCCTCTGTATCCCGGCAAGCTGCGACAACACCTAAAGTATTGAAGTCTCCCCCTAGTAGTACACATCCAGAAGCACATGTACAGCCAGCCAAAAAGAACGCCGATGGTCGCTGGGAGTGTATAAGTTAACTAATGTAATAACCCTTGTAAGTTTCCAAAGACCACTATTACCTGCCCGTCCATGGCTTTTACTGTCTCCACAAGTATAAAGGGAAGTCTTAAGTATAGAAGTGCCCCCCCCCCCTTTTTGTTTGCCTTCTGTGCTGGTATTTATTTATTGCATTTGTATCCCACATTTTCCCACCTCTTTGCAGGCTCAATGTGCCTTACAGTACAACATGGATGTTGAAAATATATTAGAAAATATACATTTAGATCTTAAGCAGCATGGTAATGATAAAACATAATAGTAGCATAACAAGCAGATAGTGTAAGACATTTAGTGTTACAGAAGAATCTTGGACAACATAATGACACACAATGTGAGCATATTGCTTGTGAATAAACAATTTTGCTGCTGTTTCAGTAAGATGAGTTTAGTAAGATGAGTTTCCTGTAGAAAAATATGACATCTAAAAGTAATCTGTGCAGCTCTTTAAAGAAACTCCTTTTCCAGGGTGAATTCAGTCCCTTAATAGTCAGGGTACCCACCCTAAAATTTGTGCTACCCATTGCACTGAATGACCAGTGACTTATAACCAGTACAGCTCTTTCCATCTTTTCAGCATACATCCCCCCTTCCTCCCCCCATAACCAGCCACATCATATTGTGACCGAATCAAAGTTGAGGTAATGCCCGTCAGTGCCTCCAGCAGATTCACTGAACACAAGCTTACTTGTCCCCCTCAAACATTTAATATAAAATAGACCACATATCTATGTATCATCCATATCTATGTAACATCCAGAAAGATACCCCACACAAGTCCTGTGAACACAGAATATAGCTTAACACTACTTAAACATTTGGAACACTACCACCTTCCAACAGATGGGAAGTTATATAATACCCTCAAGCATAAGTGTCGATAGCTCCTGTGGAAAGAAAAACTGCTTCCATTCCCTTTTGATAAGTCTTATGTCTTAAGTCTCTGAAAGTAAGCATGTCCCCCAAGTGATGATAACCACAGATGATTACTCAAAGACTACAAGAAAAAAAAAAAAACAAAACCCCTCAAGTATCCCCTCTAGTAGAGGAATAATCTTCCAACGTGAGAATCAGAGAGAACAGACAGCTTCCTGCATTTGACCACTTGCCGCCACTTAGAAGATGGGGGTGGTAGATTGCTTTTTGCACCTTTCACACAAACTTTCTCCAGGATATTATCAACATTGAGTACCACCAACAGCTGCCACGCCTCATCCACCATTTATACCTTATGGGTAGCTCTCCTCAATAACAAGCCTGAAGGATATACTCATTTGTATCTAACTTGCTCAATTTGAAGAAATAAAGTCACTCTCCTAAATTCTTTTCTCTCCTGGAGAGTAATTCGAGACATAGGATAAATTTCAATATTTATGTTTTTCAAGAGATTGACTTTTCCTTTCTAGCCACCTCGAGAATGAATTCCATTATGGAAGAATCATGTATACACGCAGTTGTCCTTGCGAGGGCTCTATCAATTTTGATCTTAATACTAGCAGTCTCCAACACAGTATCTTGCTTTAATAGCATTTACGCTATTTCTTGTACCACATATGAACAGTCCATGAAGGCTTCTTCCTCCGGGTTCCCCTAAATGCACAACATAAGAATAGCCATACTAGGTCAGACCAATGGTCCATCTAGCCCAGTATCTACCTTGTCCCACAACTCAACTCTTTTTCTGATGTACCCATACCTACTTTTAGCTCCATTATTTGCGCATCACAGGAATACATATTTTTCCACCTCTTCCTGGCTAGCCACCAATCCGAACAAGTCCTTCATAATATCCTCCACCGCATCCTTAATGTCCTGGCGAACCTGCTGGAATTCTCTCAAATTTTTTCAAACATCCATTGCAAAACCTGTAACGTTCCAGTAGGGATCCCCTGTTTATCAGCATCCATGGTGCAGTCCAATTCATCAGTGTCAGCGCCATCTTGTCTCCATGCTCTCACCTCGTGTTAAACTCGTTCAGCAGACAGAAAAGCACTATTCAGACCAGGAAGTTTGCAGCTTCCAGCTACTAGCCCAGCACTACCAATATCATTGAGAGGGACAAGCAAAAAGATTGTTTAGTGCTGCGACCAAGCAGAGCCCTGGCTCTAAGCAGCCATTGGCAGCGCTGATGTCACTTCCTCCCTGAGTTAGTCACTTTTAAAGCAGGTCTAATTCACAATGGGGTTTTTTCTGGCACAAGGAAATTGTTTTGCTGCCCTTTATGACAAAAAAAAAAAAAAAAAAAAAAATGTACATCACGTAACAACGGCCATCTTTTAAAACATCTTTCATTTGGTGAATATCAAACTTTTTTTATGTTTGTTTGATTATATGGTTTAAACATTTTTCACGTTAGAAACACATCCATCTGCCCCTTGTGCCACTTTCTGCATTCTTTTCTTTTGAAAATGGGCCCCTAAATGGGTATTAACCACATACTTCTCTTGAAACAGTTTGCTTCTTGTATGTTCTAGAACAAAAGGGTAAACTGAGAAGCAAAGTCAGGAACTATTTTCATGGAAAGGAAGGCAGACGTGTGGAATGCACTCCCAGGATAGGCAGTGGCAGCAAGTGATAAGCAGACATGTTATCACCTGTTCTTAAAGGAGGAGAGAGCAGAAAACACCTAGCAGCATATGTTTAAACATTCATGGTGCAGTACAAGTACTGGCACCAGAATATACAGCCAAATGTTAATATGGGCAGGTTTGTCTGACAGACTGCAAGTTCCGTAAGAAACAGATGTCCTATTGGAAATGCAGGTGCTCGTGTAGCCAGGTCTTCCTGGCAGGCTACGCAGAGAACCTGGAAAGCTGAACATTTAACCACTGGCCATATTAGAAGTGTTGACTATTTAAATTATTACAGAGCTTTGTGGTTAGGCATGGGAAAGTTATCTCTAGAATCAACCCAGGCAGAACTCTTATGTTTTTCTACACAAGATGATGGAATACAAAAGAGGAAGAGAAAAGACTGTTCTGGGTAAGAAGAAATCTTCCAGGTGAACACTCTATGGTTGGTGTTTGGGATGCATCTGTAGCAATGTGGACAAGATAACTGGGCACGGATAGGCCAGAGAGAACAGTAACATACAATATGATTGGCCTTTAAAAATAAAACCAACACACACATGTATTTAAAGCAAGAATTGCTTTATACATACCAATAAGCCTTGGTTCTGAGGTGAAGTCTCTGAGAGGCACTGGAATTTTCTTTACTATGTATTCACAGACGACCTCAATATTGTATTTCAGTTGGGCAGAGATGGGAATAATTGGAGCTCCTTCAGCAACTGTACCTGTTTAAACAAAGAAAAATGAGTTTGTTGATTTTACTCAGGAGACAAATTATAGTTAACATTCTAAAATTATAGTTAACATCTCTATACTTGACTGCTTAATTTACTCTGTCACTTATGAACTTTAATGCAATACCACTTTGTATTTCTCATTCCGGAAATGGCGATCACCATTATGGAATAATGTAAGCCACATTGAGCCTGCAAATAGGTGGGAAAATGTGGGATACAAATGCAACAAATAAATAAAAAGCACAAGCATTAATACTTTAGGGACAGTCAACAAAAGAACACTTAATGCTTCTATTTCTTGTGGCCAAGCAAAGCACACAATTCAAAACAAGACTAGAGTATATTATGGTGCGCACAGATTTAAAATACCCTAAACACAGGAAACTACACACACTAACAACCCTGCATAAAAAAAAAAGCCATATGCAAAGTTGGCTATGTTTACTGAGGGCTTCTTTTACAAAGCCACGCTAGCAATTCCCGTGCAGCAAATGAGAGGAAACCCACAGGAATTAATGGGCTTCCTCTCATTTGCCACACCGAGAATTGGCAGTGCGGCTTTGTAAAACAGGCCCTTAATGACTAAAGTTACTGCATCGCACAGGAATTGGCACCTATGATTTAAAAAAAGTTCATGAGCTATATGGCATATGGAGAGAACTCCTAATTAAGTGACTGGGACAACTTTCTTAGTTAGTCTGCCTTTAATATAGCTAATCACCGATCAATATCACACTTATATATACTTTTTTCTTAGGTGGGGAGGGGGGATTAGGGATGGGATTGGGTATAGGTTATAAGGGAAAAAATTAGGTTCTTAGCTTGGTAATTTTCTTTCCTTTAGTCATAGCAGATGAATCCATTACGAATGGGTTGTGTCCATCAACCAGCAGGGGGAGATAGAGAGTACTGAAAAACCATAGTGCCTTATGGCCAGCTAGCTCCATCCGCCTCTTCAGTATTTGAAGCTTCCAAAGCAGTGTTCACTGCAAAGTAGCATAACATGAACTTTCCTCACAGTGGATGAACGCCCCAGAACAGGAGCAATAACACAAAGGAGGGACGAACTCAACCTCCTATTACAGAACAGAAATCCTGAAGACTGTTTTCCAACTTCTCCCAATGAGGGAACATATCTACAGGAAAAAACTGAACATAAAACAACAATCACACAATGAATCACTGAGGGAGGGCTCATGGATTCATCTGCTATGACTAAAGGAAAGAAAATTACAAAAGGTAAGAACCTAATTTTCCCTTCCTTGGCATCAAGCAGATGAATCCATTATGAATGGGATGTATCAAAGCAATCTCTAGATAAGGTGGGAACAAGCCACACCACGCGCCAGCACTTGTGCTCCATAATGTGCGTCTCTTCTGGCAGCCACATCCAGCCTGTAATATCGGGCAAAAGAGAGCTGAGAAGCCCATGTCGCTGCACTGCAAATCTCTTGAAGAGAGAGTGCTCCAGTTTCAGCCCAAGAAGAGGAAATCACTCTTGTGGAATGTGCCTTGAAGGCTTCAGGCGGAGGCTGGCCAGACAGCAGATAGGCTGAAAAAAAATAGCTTCCTTGAGCCAACGGGCTATAGTGGCTTTAGACACTGGAGACCCTCTGCGCGGACCTGATAACAGGACAAAAAGATGAACAGAGGATTTCGGACTAACCACAGTACTGAAACAGTACTAGTTACTCTCATGAATAAATTCAAACAAATGATTGCAACTGGCAAGAACATACTACTTCTACAATTTGACATGTCTAGTGCCTTCGACATGGTTGATCATGGAATACTACTACATATCCGAGTACTTCGGAATTGGAGGCAACGTTCTCAACTGGTTCAAGGGGTTCCTAACCACACGATCATACCAAGTGACATCCAATTCGACTACATCAGCCACATGGATACCTGAATGCGGAGTTCCACAGGGATCCCCCCTCTCACCGACCTTATTCAACTTAATGATGATACCCTTGGCCAAACTACTATCAAACCAAAACCTCAACCCATACATGTACGCAGACAACGTTAACGATCTACATCCCATTTAAACAAGATTTAAAGGAAATTTCCAATGACATCAACCAAAGCCTACATATCATGCACTCGTGGGCCGATGCATTTCAGCTGAAACTCAATGCAGAAAAAACCCAATGCCTAATACTCACCTCCCAACATAACACGAACAAATTCACCACCATTAACACACCAAAAATGAATCTTCCAATCTCGGATACCCTAAAAATTCTTGGAGTTACCATTGACCGACACCTAACACTTGAGAGTCACACGAAAAACACAACCAAGAAAATGTTCCACTCAATGTGGAAATTAAAAAGAGTAAGACCTTTCTTCCCAAGGACAGTCTTCCGCAACCTGGTACAATCAATGGTACTCAGAGGCATATTTTCACAGCACTTAGCCTTCCAAAGTTCCATAGGTTTCTATGGAACTTTGGAAGGCTAAGTGCTTTGAAAATATGCCTCTCAGTCATTTAGACTACTGCAACGCACTCTACGCTGGCTGCAAAGAGCAAATAATCAAGAAACTTCAGACAGCTCAGAACACTGCAGCTAGACTCATATTCGGTAAAACAAAATATGAAAGTGCTAAACCCCTATGAGAAAAGCTACACTGGCTCCCACTTAAAGAACGCATTACGTTCAAAATATATGTACCCTAGTTCACAAAATCACACACAGAGATGCCCCAGCCTACACGTCAGACCTGATAGACTTACCACCCAGGAATGCTAAATAATCAGCCCGCACATTCCTTAATCTTCACTTCCCCAACTGTAAAGGTCTATAATACAAACTAACGCATGCGTCAACCTTTTCCTACCTGAGTACACAATTCTGGAACGCACTGCCGCGCAACTTAAAAACGATCTATGAATTAACTAACTTCCACAAACTACTAAAGACCCATCTCTTTAACAAGGCATACCACAAAGATCAAGAAATGTAAACTCCACACAGATAACCAGAATTGTCTTATAACATTTGCTTGTTACACTATAATCATGTTTTATCATTATCATGTTACCCAAGATCCTTCTGTAATACTAAATGTTTATTTTCTCATATATTTCCACTATTCATGATATATTGTAAGCCACATTGAGCCTGCGAAGAGGTGGGAAAATGTGGGATACAAATGCAATAAATAAATAAAAGCATTTGACATGCGCAGATACTGCAACAGAGCCCTTCGCACATCTAGGAGGTGCAATTGCCCAAAGGCTTCTGGAAACTCCTCTCTGGAAAAGGAAGGCAGGAAAATAGGCTGGTTTAGGTGAAACGTTGAAACCACCTTAGGCAGGAAGGAAGGCACCATACGTACCATAACTCCGCACTCTGAAAATTGCAGAAAAGGGTCTCAACAGGACAGCGCCTGGAGCTCAGACATCCGTCTCGCCAAAGTAATGGCCACCAAAAAGACCGTCTTTAGGGTCACATCCTTCTCTGAAGCTCGCCTTAGTGGCTCAAAAGGCGAACACTGAAGGGCCTTTAAAACTAACCCCAGGTTCCAGGCCGGACACGGAGCCCGCAGCCGAAGCACCCCGCTAAGAAACTGTGCCACATCCGGATAAGCAGCCAGGGTGAGGCCAGCGACCTTCCCTTGAAAACATGCTAAGGCTGCCACTTGAACATGCAGGGAATTATAGGCAAGACCTTTGTAAACCATCCTGCAAAAAGTCAAGTATCGGTGAGACAGAAGCCCGCATAGGTGTAATTGCTTTAGCAGCACACCAAGCCTCAAATTGGCGCCAAATCCTGGCATAAGCCACGGAAGTGAAATGCTTGCGGGCCTGAAGGAGAGTGGAAATGACTTTACTGGAATAACCCTTGTCTCTCAATTGCACCCTCTCAATAGCCATGCCATAAGACCAAAGCGGCAGGCGTCCTCCATGGTCACCTGTCCCTGTGCCAACAGATTCGGTACCAGAAGCAAAGTAAGGGGAGCCTCTACCAGCATCCGCTGGAGGTCCGCATACCACGGCCTCCTGGGCCAATCCGGGGCAATGAGAACCACTTCTCCTTGATGTAGCCGAATCTGCAGGAGTACTCGCCCTATCAAAGCATCCAACCCTGCCGAGCGAGGATCTCTCCATCTGCTGTAAAAGCACAGGACTTTGGCATTTGCACTTGAGGCCATAAGATCCGCTACAGGCGTCCCCCACTTGGCACAGATCTGAAGAAACACTTCGTTTGCCAGTTCCCACTCCGCTGGGTCGATTTGATGCCTGCTTAGATAATCGGCTTGCACGTTGCTCTGACTACAATATGAGCTGCTGACAGAAACTGCAGATGTAGCTCGGCCCAGTGTAAGGATAGGCCTGAAATTTCAAAGGACCGTTTCAGAGCTGATTCCAGGCGTCGGTCCTGCATGTCCTTCAGGGCGACTCCTCCTTCAACTGGGAGGGTAGTCCTCTTTGTCACAGCCGTGACTAAGGCATCCACTTTAGGCACTGCTAGGCGCGCCAAATGCTCCTCACATAGAGGGTATAATTGCCCCATTGCCCTGGCGACTTTCAAAGGCCCCTCAAGGTCAGCCCATTGAGCTGAAATAAGCTCTTGGATGGAGTCATGCAAAGGAAAGGCTCGAGCAGGCTTCTTAGTACTTGCCATCCTCAGATTACCAGAGGAGGCTTCACCACTCCCAGGATCTTCAATACAGAGGACCTGCAAGGCATCAGAAATAAGCGCTGGCAGCTCGTCGCGGTGGAAAATCCTCACCGCGGAAGGATCATCTGGATCCGGTGGCAATCCTGCATCTTCCTCTGCCAGACCCCTCAGAATCCTCATATCCCGACACGGGAGGGGGGGGGGAAGAAGGGGGGTGCACTACTCTCTGAAGGGGAATTAATCCTTCTGCGCTTGTCTTGTGGCCAGCTGTCAGGGGAAAACGCGCCTGACAGCAATCCGAGGCCAGGCTCCACTGGAAGGGGAACAGGCAGCAGGGCAGAATGAGACCCCTGCGGAAGAGCTCTTTTTAACATGAATGCTTTATGCAGCAGCAACACAAACTCAGGGGAGAAGGGCTCACCATGGCCTCCCGGTTCCACTCCGGGGATAGAAGCTCCCCTGTTAGCCTCCACATGAGGCTCCCCTCCAGATTCAAACCCTTCCGCTTCTGCGGGGGTCGCGCCATGCGGCGCATCCAAAATGGCGCCCGCTGCCAGCTCCACTGAGCGGGAAGAAACCTTGCTTGCCACGCTCAGGCCAGCCCTGACGTCTGAAGAGCACGATTTACAGGGCCCTGCTGCAGATCTGCGCTTGCCACAAGGGGAACAGCGCTTAACAACCTCTGCAGCCATTGCCGAAAACGGCAGAAAATTCAAAATGGCGGATTCGTGCCAAAAACGTCCCGATCGCGGCCCTCCCCGGAGGAGCTACAAAACGCTCTTACCTCACCAGACAGAGTCCACAGAGCTCCAGTCACACTGCACAATCAGAAGAAAACCTCTTTTCTGGAATTGCAGCGCCAAAGTGCGACACAACTTTTTTTTTTTTTTTTTAAACGCTGTGAGGAAAGTTAGAGGCAACAGCAATAGAGGCAAATTTCCAACTCCGGAGGATCGGTAGAGTGGGAAAGGCAGGGAAAGAACTAACCAATGTGCCTGCACCCACAAAGAGAGTGTGGGAAAAGACAGGGACAGGGCAAACCTATGTGTCTACATCCACATCGGGGGCCAGGTAAGGCAGGGAAAGGGCAAACCTATGTGCCTTCAAAGTGGACCTGCAATAGCCCCCAACACCCCTGCTACCACTGGCCAAAGCACAGGAGCCACCCCAGGCAGATTTTTGAAGGAGCTGAATAAACTGCGTCCAACCCTGCTGGGGAGATGAGAATACTGAAGAGGCAGATGGAGCTAGCTGGCCATGAGGTACTATGGTTTTTCAGTGCTATCTCCCCCTGCTGGTTGATGGACACAACCCATTCATAATGGATTCATCTGCTTGATGACAAGGAAGTTTGTATAGTGAAATGTTTGTTTTATATAATGATGTTGCTGCTCTTTTCTTGTTGACGTTGTTGACACGTATAAAAATCAATTAAAAAGTCATAAATAAATGCCATGGGTCCAACATCCAGTAGGATGACAAGCAGATAAAGTTCATCAATAGATTTATTTGAATAGCTTTATCTGGTTATATTCAGCAGTCGAACATAGTTGATTATCCCATTAAAGTTATTGGGATAAACCTTACCCAATTAACTTTAGGCCTGCTATTTGTGTGCCCCAACCTATGTGGTTAAGTCTAAACAATGTCAAATGACACTGAAAATTATGCCCCTAGATGATTCAAGTGCTGCCTTTGGATAACTAAATTTTGTATATCCAATGAGCTGCCTATATAAAATTTATGCAGTCAGCATTGGTGGGAGAGATGTTTAAAAATCAAAATATTGGGCCAGTTAACTCCCAGATCATCAGAACAAATCTTTTAAATATTGGCTTCTATGAACACCAAAATTATGAAGGTAGTTGAATCTGGACATTCAGAAAGTAGCAAAATGTCAGGTCACAATATTTTCCCATATCAAATAGGTGGGCATCATTAAATATGTATAAATATCATTAAATATGTATAAATATTCCAGAAGAGGAGAAAACAATTACAGTCATTTGTGCCGTTGAGACAGAGCTATGATTGATTGTAAACACTGCTCAACAGAGTCCCTCTTACCAAGGGATCTGGTATTTGGAGGTAACAGGCAGTTGATTGGTGCAGACAAATCCAAGATGGGGAACATGGAACCCATGAGTCACAAGCAATTCTAACTACAAGATTCTGATTAAAAATTTAAGAACTATGTTTATTTAAAAACTTGGCATATCGCTATAGCTATTAGGATCACAGCAGTGTACAATAAAGATTTCAAAAGGAAAAATCCGTTAAACTGGAAACACCACAGCCAACTGAGAGAGAGACACAAAATAATAAAACTAATACCATTTATCTGCCTAGCCACTGACAGGGTGGTCGTCTTTATAGACTATGTCCTTCAAAAGCAATTAAAAAAAAAAAAAAAAAAGAGAGCTTTTAACAATAAATTTATATCTTTTCAGGTTTACCTTTGCCTTAAGAGTAATAGATTGTAAGCTCCTTTGAGCAGGGACTGTCCTTCTTTGTTAATTGTACAGTGCTGCGCAACCCTGGTAGCGCTTTAGAAATGTTAAATAGTAGTAGTTCCAAAGGTAGGGAGGTACTCAAGAATCTGCATTTTTTTTTGGCTAACAACCCAGTGAGTTTTAGAGGGATGAAGATTACCATGCAAAGGTCTGCCAGAGATCTAAGAGCTCAGTTAGGTACATATGACAAAGCTAAAGTAACTAAATAACTTGAAATAAGTTTAAAATTTAGATTTTGGCTTATAGGGCTTATTTTAAAGAGAATTAAAAAAAAAAAAAAAAAAAAGATATAACAGAATTAGAAAAGGTTCAATGAAAAGCAACCAACGGAGAAGACGGAGGCCTAATCCGAGACGCAGATCCAAACCGCACGGAGCCAAGCGGTAAGCGAGGTAGCCCCAAGGCGCGCACACAGAGGGAGGTCCGAGAAACTAGGGACCATACTGAGAGGCCCTGTGGGGAGAGAACGCTAAACCAGCTAATCCCCAGGTGCCATGGAATGGCCAGAGCACACGAGGCACGTACCGGGAGCGGCGTGGCGCGAAACCCAGACCAGAGGTGGGACCGCTAGAGCCGCTATCCAGGCGAGGAATAAGCATCAAGGCAGTGCCCGGCGAGCGGTTCACCCCCCCCCCCCGCATACGGCGACAATAATGCAGGGCAAGAGGAGCGCAATACAACCTACGCTGCAATGAATCCGCCTACCTGCCCCCTCTAAACTTGCTGAGCATCTTAAGAGTGACCAGAACTCACCACAGAAGCCAAGTCACGAACCACAAGTCCACATAACACTGTATCTGTATGGAATACATATCCGAATCATCTTAATTCTATCAGACATTAGACAAAGAATTGCTGAGGAATCTACTGGCACATTTACCAATCTGAGGTGAGGCGGCAAGTTGGGACTTTGTTTCATCTCTTGCATGAAGCCATGCCTCAGGATCCACCTACAGAGGAATGAAATTTGAAAAAGAGAAAATATCTTCTCCCAAATCTAGCTACAAAATGGCGGAAACAAAAACTACAGACAGGGGAATTTACTGAAAAACAGCTGACACAAATTACCCTGGCTGTGAGTGCAGCCTTGACCTACTGGCGGAACAGCTGAAGAATGTAGAATCCTCCATGGTGGATACAATGAAGAGACTGGGTGAAGCTGAAACCCGGATCGCGGAAGTGGAGGACTCAGTGTCTCGCCATGCACAGGAGATCTCCAGATTAAAGGAACAGCTTAAATCGCAACAGGAGAAAATAGAGGACATGGAAAACCGAGCGCGGAGGTACAACCTGCGATTTGTTGGCCTCCCTGAGAAAATTCCAGAGAGGACACTGGGACACATTCTGGAACAGTGGCTGAAAAAAGAACTGGCCCTCTCGGACAGCTATGGGGAGCTGTGTATTGAACGAGCCCATAGGCTGGGGAAGTGACAACAAGGTATGCAAAGACCAAGAACTTATCATAAAAGTGCTCAATTATCTTCATAAAGAGGAGTGTGGTAGCCGTGTTAGTCCACTCTTAAGGTTATCAATAGAAATCAAACAAAATAAAACATGGAAAAGAAAATAAGATGATACCTTTTTTATTGGACATAACTTAATACATTTCTTGATTAGCTTTCGAAGGTTGCCGATCTGACCAAGAAGGGCAACCTTCGAAAGCTAATCAAGAAATGTATTAAGTTATGTCCAATAAAAAATGTATCATCTTATTTTCTTTGATTTCTATTGATAACTTCATAAAGAGGAAATTATGCGGGGCTTCCGACTGAAGCAAGACTCCCTCTCATACAAGGGCACTCCGATAAAACTTTTCCAGGATTATTCGGCAGGAGTACAGGAACAGAGACGCCGATTCCATCCCATCTGCTCAGCACTGGTCACCAAGAACACTAGATTTATGCTAATGTATCCTGCAATCCTAAAGATCCAACATGGGAACCAATGGCGCTCATTTCAGTCGGCTCCAGGTCAACAGTTTATCGACACAGAACTGAAGGACCCTGACACATAAATCATCCCATGGCCGAGAGATTCCGAAGTGGCCCAAGAAAACCCCCTCCGCGAGAGGCCACAACTACAGTAATACGAAGAATAAAGCCGCGGATGGGCACAAGATTAAAGGACTTGTGGTTTCACGCTAAGTATACATAGACTGATCTTAACAGAGTAAGGATATGGGGAGGTTTCATTCCCTGGGAACACTGGCTTTACCTGGGTGTTTGCTTAAATGTTTAAATGTTCAAAGGTTAAAAGGAACCTTCTTAGGGGATAGAGGGAACAGGAACTATACAATGCTGGGTTAGACAAGACAAGGGGCTTCTAATAGGCGACAGAAGTCAATGGGTACGAGGGCTATAACGGGAAGGGATGGGCAGGGTGGGAGGGAGGGAGGGAGGAGGGGGGACAAGGGAGGAGGGGGGGGGACCAAGGGGTTCTCATAAATGGTGGAATGCAGAAGGGGAGGGCTCTCAACCTGTCAGAAATGACTATCCTCATAAAGGTGTCACATGGAACAGGAGTAATGTACGGCATGCGAAGGTAAAGAAAACTGTTCAAGAGGCCAAATATACAATACGCCCACTGGGTATGGGCTGGGACCCAGGGGCCGCAAAGTTAAAATTAATGTCTAGCTATTATAACACTTTTATCTGTAACACACTGTAAAGTATTGACTTGGAATGTAGGGGGTATTGGTTCCACGATCAAAAGAAAAAAAGATTTTAGCGCATTTAAAACACTTAAAGGCCGACACTGCATGCCTACAAGAAACGCGACTGTCAGATGCAGAACATGACAAGTTACAGCAGGGGTGGATTGGACAAGTAGTCTATGCCTCCTCGGAGGGGCGAAGGGGGGGGGGGGTGGCAATTTGTTTCCATAAGCGCTTAGCCTACTCCGTAGAAAAGATACTACAAGACCCATCAGGGTGATACTTATTGGTCAAAATATGGCTGTAAGGCAGAGAGTTATACCTATTAAATATATATGCCCCCACCCCACCAGAGAGGACCTTTTTCCCCAAATTGTTAGGCCAATTGCTGCAATTCCAAGGGAAAGACCTGATAATAGTGGGAGATATGAACTCAGTGATAGACCCCCAGATAGATTGTACGGGAGTTAGAGCGCAAATGCAGGAAGGCCAAAAGGAAAGCAGGGCATTGCGGGAATTTGGGGACTCTCTCTCGGTGGTAGATGTCTGGAGGAACTTACACCCAGGGGTCCGAGAGTACTCACATAGATCGAGAGTCCACGGCACATGGGGGAGGTTGGATTATTTGTTTGTGTCGGAGGGTCTCTTCCACTGCGTCAGAGACTCTAAAATAGAAGAGATACTGATCTCGGATCACAGTCCCATCTGGTTCGATTTGGATGCCCCTTGCAGCTTCTAGTCGGACAGACGTTGGAGCTTTCCTAGTTACCTAGCTAAGGACAAGTCATTCCAGAAGTTTTTGCAGACACGGTGGGAGGACTTCACATTACACAAGGAACACCAATTCGACCCCAATTGTTCTGGTGCACTGGGAAGGCAGTCCTACGGGGCGACTTGATTGCATATATAGCAGCCAGGCGAAAGAAATTGGCAAGCAACCTGATGAACCTGAATAGACAGTTACAAAAAGCCAGGCGTCGCCACTTGGCACAACCAACAGAAGCAAACAAAGATACCGTAATTACTTAGCCATTCAGGCGGCCATTAACTCACTCCTTCATGAAAACATGGTCAGGAACCAGACCTTCCAAAAATACAGGTTCCACAGATTCGGTAATCAGGCAGAGGGTCTACTGGCTAGACTTGTCCAGAAAAAGGGAGGGAACAGGACTATCCCGGTGATCAGAGATAGAGGGGGGAACATTACCAATAGGCCGGACAAGATCCTCAGCACCCTACAGGAACACTTTGAAAGACTCTACACCGGGGAACGGGGGGGGGGGGGGGGGGGGGGGGGGGGGGGGGGGAAGAGACAGATATACGTGAGCTCATCACCCAATTAGCGGTAGCACTGGATGGCAAGACACTTAGCAGGGGGCTGAAATGCTGGCTTAACATTTGTCAGAACCAGTACATGGTCCCTAATGGCCTTCTTTCTCCACCCCCTGACCAGCACATGGTCCCTAATGACCTTCTTTCTCCACCCCCTGACCAGCAGACAAACATCTACCCCATTCATCCCTCCAATCTTCAACACAGCTTGACTACCAATACCTGGGGCAAGGTTTAGCACAGGCTGGTATCAAGTCATCCATCCGCTAGGAGGTCAGGCTCAGGCAGTCTTCCTCCTGATGCCAATGTGCCAGGAAGAAACAGGAGGAAAGGTAGCAGGAAGGGAGCAAAGGAGACAGAACATATAGAATAAAAGGGAAAGAATATTAAGAGGTCAAGAAAGACAAAAAGAGACAGATATACGTGAGCTCTTATTGAAAGCCCAGATTCTGACACTAAAGGAACCTGAGGTGACCCTTTTGGATTCCCCACTACAGCCCAAAGAGCTACCGGACTCGATAAAAGGACTGAAGTCCTTCTCAGCCCCAGGGGTGGATGGATATTGTGGAGAGTTCTAGAAAATCATACAGCACTCCTTGATAGTCCCCCTTTATGCTTACCACCAAGCAGTTATCCAGGAGGGACGGTTCCCAGTGCACGAGAATACTGCAAGCATATCCCTGTTATTAAAACCTGGGAACTCAGTTGAGGAACTAGAATCCTACGACCCACCTCATTAATCAACGTAGATATTAAATCATTAGCAAAGATCCTAGCGGAGCGATTAAAAAAGTGCCTCCTCACTATTATTGGGCCTACACAGGTGGGATTTATTCCTCAGAGACATTCGGTAATACATGTACGGAAAACTTTACTCGCAATGGCCCACTGTAGATATCAAAACATCCCTGGAATATTGATTAGTCTGGTCGCCGCTAAAGCATTCGATAGGGTCAGCTGGGATTTTCTATTTGAAACTATGAAATGGGTGGAATTGCCGGACGGGATACAGCAAGCAAGGCGGGCTCTTTACACAGATATGAGGGCACACATACGGGTCAACATCAGCAGGGTTTCCCATATGCCAAGGTAAGAGGTAAGGCTGCCCCCTTTTCCCCCTGCTGTTCGACCTAGCCCTGGAACCATTGCTTCGGCTTCTCAACTCTGATCCTGGGATCAGTGGCGTGAGGGTGGGAGATCGGGAAGTGCGGACGCTACCATACGCAGGTGACGTTTTACTGGTTCTCACCGAACCACAACGATCTCTTGAAATGGCGTTAACAGTGATTCAGGAGTACGGCCAATTATCCGGGTTTGCCCTTAATTACACCAAATCATGTGCACTACTCATAGGCGGCAGCATAAGAGGGAAGTGGAAGGGAAGATTCCCCCTCAGATGGGTAGACTCCAAACTGAAATACTTGGGAGTGATTCTTTCCAACAGTCAATTTTCCCTATACAAGGACAATGTGGACCCACTACTAGACATGACGAAGTGCAAGCTATCCATGTGGCGGGAGCTGCCACTCACTATATGGGCCCGAATTGCGCTCTTCAATATGGTGATCGCCCCTCGATGGCTATATGTATTCCAGCAATTACCCCTTTTTTTTAAAGAGCAGAGATGAAAAAACATTGAGAAGGTTGATCCAGGGCTATCTGTGGCAGGGGAAAAAAACCTAGAACACCGTACCAACAAATTGCATCCCCGAGGGACGAAGGGGGGAATGGGTCTCCTAAATGTTAGGTTCCTAACGGTCGCCTGCTCTATGCTCCATATCAATGATTGGTACCGAGGGACCACAGATTTCTCATTGACGTCGGTGGAGGTTTCCAGATTCCCAGGAGTACATTTTAGTCACTTGCTCCACACCGGGGGTAGACTCCCCAGACACGTCTTTAAAATTCACCCGGTGGTGGGAGCCCTTAGGGAAACCTGGAGATGGGTGTGCAAACGTCATCATTTTTCAGTTCGGACATCTCCATGGCTGTCTATCTGTGATAATCCGGCTTTCCCACCAGGTCAGGGGGGGTAGTATATTTACCAAATGGGCAAAAACGGGAATGGTGTACCTAGCACATATAGTGACGGAAGAAGGGGAAATATACTCGTATCCAGAACTACAACTGAAATATAAAATCCAGGGGGGGTACCACTTTGCATATTATCAGCTCAGGCATTATGTCTCCTCCCTAGAATGGGCAGATTTGACTGAAGATGTGGCCGAGGTCCTATCTGAGGACTTCACCCTGGGTGCCCAGGTCCCGGTGCCCCTGAGGTTTTATCACCAACAATTAAAAGACACGACCGCAGAGCTGGACTCTGTCTGGCTAGCTCGAGAGTGGTCTCTGGGCTGTGAGATCTCTGTAGGACGTTTCTAAAATCATTATACACACAGAGGCTCTCGGTGCCACAGAGAGAGAGACTGTATAGATGGGTACTGAGAACACACAGGTCCCCCCCGTAGGGCTCTTAGAGCAGGGATTGCAGGAACTGGGAACTGCCCCAAGTGCAACCATGGCTTAGCCACACTGGGGCACATGTTTTGGAGCTGCAAGTACACTGCACGGTTTTGGCAAAGGGTGGGACGAGAGACAGATCGGATATGGCACTGCACCTTTCTCAGGAATCCCCTATTCTTACTTCATTGTTTCAAATTCTCAATGGAGCCCCCAGAGGGCATTTGCTAGGCTGGCAGTAAATTTTGGAATTGCATCAATCCTGCAATTCTGGAGATCTAAAGAGGAGCCCCCTCTGCAAGTATGGAGGGCACAACTGATAAAACAGATGCGAGTAGATCGATGTGGAATCGCTGACATGGACAGTGTGCCCGGTCAGCGATTTTGGGCATTGTGGGAGCCGCTGTGGGACACCCTCCCGTCTAGGGGGAGAAGTCTGCTGTTAAACTTTTAGTGCCTCTTAGAGATAGCATAATTTGGCTCAACATTGACGGTGAGGGGGGGAGGAATCCAAAGTCTGACATAATTTCTGATAGCCACTGGTCTGAGTCCTAGAACCCCCCCCCCCCCCCTAGGCTGGGAGACCATCCAAAACCAACCTAGAACAAGAAGGGGGCACCAATACTAGCATGCTGAGCCGAACTACGGTCTCGGTTCCTGAGAACACCAGATAAAGGATGGGTGAGAGCACCAAGCCGGGGTGAAGTGACAGACAGTACTAAGAGGAAAGATACTAATTTTATTAATGGGTCTATTATGATAAGCAGTAGTATTCTGCTGAAGGCCTCTGAGCCCTCGAGTGGGACTGATGATACTACAGGTTGTTGTTCCTTCATGACCCAATGATAATTGAATGTGAGAAGTGGGAAAGAGATAAAAGGGAAAGGGGGGTGGGGGGGCAAGGGGAGGGAAGAAACTGCTGTGTGTATAAGGCAAGCAGAACCTACTGTTACTGTACTTGCTTTGCGTTTATTTAGAATTTAAGTTCACATGCGTTGGTTTCTCCACGAAATTTGAAGATTTGAACACAAGTTACAGGACAAATAACATAGATTTGAACAGGGAACAAGAGTGGAGGTCAATCAGGAAGATGGAGGAGGAGGGAAGAGGGGAAAATGAAAATACATAATGAATCGCATGTGTCTGAAGATATTCTGTATCAATGTTGTTCTTAACAACGAAGGTGCCTGTCACTTACTGATGTTGTTAATAAAACAGATTTAAACAGAAAAGCAACCAAGGGGATGGAACTTCTCTTATATGAGGAAAGGCTAAAGAGGTTAGGGCTCTTCAGTTGGAAAAGAGACGGCTGAAGGGGGATATGATTGAGGTCTACAAAATCCTGAGTAGTAT
Source organism: Microcaecilia unicolor (assembly GCF_901765095.1). Lineage (NCBI taxonomy): Eukaryota > Metazoa > Chordata > Amphibia > Gymnophiona > Siphonopidae > Microcaecilia > Microcaecilia unicolor. The sequence continues at coordinate 147,527,935 of NC_044039.1, read as the reverse complement.
AGAACGGGCAAAAGTGAATCGGTTTTTCACTCTTTCAAAAGCTACAAAGGCCAGAGGCGCTCAAGATGGAGTATTTGGGGAAATGGCAACTGCTACTGGAAGAGAGCTTAGGATTAAGCCTTAGGACAAGACATCCCCTTCAGCCCTCCTAATCAATGACTGTACATGCTAGGCTGGGATACCGACACAAATGAGAATAAGAGAGATGATTGAAATATTGAATGAAGATACAAAAAAGCTTGCTACCAAAGAACACCATCCAGAAAATAAATCTGGTTGATTGTTTACTGAGTAGTTAGAAACCAGTACTATGGTTATTACATCTATAAAAAAATATTCCAACTGCCTCTACCAGCAAGGGTTCCCACATTTTGTAAGGCAGCCTGCAGTAGAATGGGATTAGCATTACTTGCACCAATTACGTAAGATCTGGAGTTATTTTACAACTGCTTTCTGTTTATGTAATTTTACGAATTGACTATTGCAACATACTGTTTGTGGGGTTGCCTAAAAGGAGTGTGAAGTGACTCCAGTGGGTTCAAAATGCAGCTGCTAGACTTAAAAAAAAAAAAAAATGTAGGCTTTCGAGACCATATTACGCTTATTTTTGCATTGCACTGGCTAACTGTCCATAAACGCTGCGTTTTTAAAATGTTGGTGTTGGCATTCAGGGTCTTTTGTGGTATGGCTCCCAAATATGTTTGTGATAAATTGCCAAACTATGTTCCTGAGATATTGCTTCACTCCCAGAGTCAGAGACATTTTGTTTTGCCCTTAGCTAGAGTTCTTACTAGAATGTGCCCGGGCATGAACCTATTCTAACTTTTCAATTTGGATATGGAATAGGTTGCCTTCCACTGTAAGATCTATCGATGATTTATTGGGTTTTCAGAAGGCTGTGATTTCTAGAAGACTGTTAGAATTTATGCTAAGAAACCATTACACTGAATTGCTGCCAATCTGAAAATGTTTTGACTGTTTTTATTATTAAGTCTTGTTTTACGTTTTATTATTATGAACATAACTTCTGTAACTCGTTCTGGGCGTTGTCAGGATGGGCTAAAAAAAAACCAAAACAAAACTGAGCTAGTAACTTTCCTGTTCATAAAGATTTTATCTCAAGATACTAATCAATTTCAGTATTTCCACTGACCACCATAACATTGCACTACTTGAAAAATTGTTCTCTCATTTTGTAATCTTCAACTCTTACTCATTGTAATTCAACTTTTATAATGTATGTAAGCCACATTGAACTGAAATTGTTTTTCGATAATGTGGGATATATATGAACCAATAAATCATAAATACATTTGGTAACAGCACTCACTTACCTTGTACAAATGCAAGTATCTGCTCATACTGCTCTTTTGCTTGGCTTTCCTTGACCAAATCAATCTTATTCTGCAGAATCAGAATGTGCTTCAATTTCATAATTTCTATAGCAGCCAGATGTTCAGAGGTTTGAGGCTGAGGACAAGACTCATTACCAGCTAGAAGTAAATGGCGACAATAAAAATTGTATGTAGCAAAAGCCATAAGATATTTTATAATCACATACCCTTCTGCATCACATATGTTTGTGCAGCGCTGCGTACACCTTGTAGCGCTATAGAAATGCTAAATAGTAGTAATATTTAAGGACACAAGGACATGCCTGTTAACAGAGTTGATATGTTGCCTCACTACAGATTTCACCACTGGCTAACTGTAAAATTATAAAGTCACGGAAAGAATCAGAATGTAGCATTGAGAACTAGTTTGTTTTAAATTAAATCAAAACAATTTTTAATTCAGTGAAACAAAGCTGTAAAATTATTTGAATGAACACTGTAAAAATGGTCAAAGTTAGTGTTTAAACAGTAGACTTTGGACATACATCAAGTGTTGGACAATAACAAAACATAGAAAACATTTCCAACTTCATGTTCAAAGTATGATACTCAGAACAGAAAAAACAGCACAAAGGGCCTTTAAAAACGAAGGGAACAAAATTCTTTTATTGAAAAAATAACTTTAAATAATGAACTTTGATTGAAGAAAGACCCGACACGGGCCATGTTTCGGTGCTACCGCACCTGCGTCAGGGGTCACACCAATGACAAGAGAGGATTCTACAGACAGTTTTCAAACGTCTTGATGTTTTCAATGATATATTCCACGATGTGGAACTTGGTATCCTCCGAATGTAATGTATAGCTACACGCACACCATCAAAGTTATTAATAAAGTTATTTTTTCAATGAAAGAATTTTGTTCCCTTCGTTTTTAAAGGCCCTTTGTGCTGTTTTTTCTGTTTTGACCTTTTTTGTACTTTGTTCCCTCTCTTTGTTACACCAAAGTATGATACTCAACATCCATATAAAAATAGAACAGCAAAGCATCAATCAGAACACTAAGAGGCATACAGCTCTGCTTTCTAAAGAATCAATGAGAATTCAGCCATCGCATTACAGGACTGGTTTACAGGGGCCCCTATCAGTTCATAGTGCAACAGTAAGGCAGCCAGGCTCTTCTACACAGAAAGATCCAAAGTTTTCAAACAGCAATTCAAAAGATACTCTTGGAAAGTACTAATACAAAGAACATAGGGGCCCTTTTTACTAAGCTGCGTAGGCGCCTATGTGTGCTAATTTGGAGTTACCGCCCAGCTACCACGTGGCCCTTGTGGTAATTTCATTTTTCACGCGAATCCGCTATGTGCGCCAGAAAATAATTTTTATTTTCTGGCGCACGGCAGAAGCTGGGTGGTAATAGTCATTCTACACATGTAGACGATTACTGCACGGTTAACGTGTGAGACCTTACCGTTAAGTCAATGGCTGGCAGTAAGGTCTCAGACCCAAAATCGACACACGCCAATTTTTATTTTGCCGCACATTCATTTTTGGCAAAAATTTTTTTAAAAAGCCTCTTTTACAGGCGCGCTGAAAAGTGGATCTGCGCACGCCCAAAACACGCGCCTACACTAGCGCAGCCATTATTTAGGTGTTGTATAGATCCTTCTCTACTCCTGCGCCGATCATCAGCAGAAAAGCCATACTGTGTGGAACTGTGTCCTTGCCCTCAGCTAGACTAATTTAGCCATGACAGCACAAATTCATACTGGTCCAAACAGCTCCTTCCTCTAGAATCTCACACCTAGCAAAACGTATCTTCCATAACTATGACGTGCCAAAACTTGCTGGGAACACCAGAAATAAGGTGAAATAATAGATTCACATGCTTACGGGGCCTTTTACAAAGATACACTGTTTTTAGCTCACGGTAAAAATCAGGTGGCAGTAAACACCGACACGCCCATAGGAATATAATGGGCATCTCAATGTTTACCACCAGCTGATTTTTACTGTAAGCTAAAAACACTAACGTGGCTTTGTAAAAGACTCCCCAAGTGTATTAAATTTGGCAACATATTTTTTTAAAACATGCTCCAGAACACTGCACAATTTCGTTTTTTTGTTCCAAACTAGGAGCAAAATAAATATTGATATTACCTATCAGCAGCAGAGCAGCATCCATAACTGCAGCACCGTTCAGCATGGTTGCCATCAAAATGTCATGGCCCGGACAATCCACAAAGGAAACATGCCTGTTATACAACAGGAAAAACAATTTCAGTCATGTGGCCTCCCACACCTCTCATAATGGCCAACTCAGGAGAGCCGAAATTCTATACACAGCCATCAGCTTGATGGATGAAAAGCTCTCTCTCATGTTCTCTGTTCAGTTCTAATATAGAAGTGTTACTTTGTGCAATACAGTAGCTGGTAACAGAAATAAGTTTTCACAAAAAAAACACACACAAAAAAAAGTAAACATGCTCAACATTTTCTTACAGAGCACACAAAAAAAAAAAAAAAATCAGACACTGCTATGAATGTCCTATATAATGTTAACACATCAACCAACCACCAATTCCTTGCTTAATACATGTTTAAAAGTAACCAAATCTATGAAATTCCATACTGCTTTTCAAAAATGGGAGAAAAGATAAAACTACATTTAAAATTTAGTACCAGTCACCTGATTAGTCTGAAATTCCCTTTGGTTCCAGGAATATCTGTGGGGAACTCATCTGGCGTGCTACTTCCACATGACCTATAACACTCTGGCCGGGAACAACTTGGGTCATCAAGTTTGTAAATCTATAAATGGAAGGCAATAGATGAGAAATATTGCATCCAGTATACACTTGTTCAAATATAGATATGACAGACATGTACTCCCCCCCCCCCATATCAAATGGTAAATTGTTTTGCATGGCTAACTTGGTGCCTGTCTGGAGGGTCTGTGATGGCAAAGCCTCATCACCCAATTAGCGGTAGCACTGGATGGCAAGACACTTAGCAGGGGGCTGAAATGCTGGCTTAACATTTGTCAGAACCAGCACATGGTCCCTAATGGCCTTCTTTCTCCACCCCCTGACCAGCACATGGTCCCTAATGACCTTCTTTCTCCACCCCCTGACCAGCAGACAAACATCTACCCCATTCATCCCTCCAATCTTCAACACAGCTTGACTACCAATACCTGGGGCAAGGTTTAGCACAGGCTGGTATCAAGTCATCCATCCGCTAGGAGGTCAGGCTCAGGCAGTCTTCCTCCTGATGCCAATGTGCCAGGAAGAAACAGGAGGAAAGGTAGCAGGAAGGGAGCAAAGGAGACAGAACATATAGAATAAAAGGGAAAGAATATTAAGAGGTCAAGAAAGACAAAAAAAAAAAGACCAAACAGGAGAGAAAGAAGAGGATATAGGAGACACATTTGGGAAGATGAGGCAGGGAGAAGAGATGCAGTACCTGTGGATGATCAACTGGCTGTGAAGGGCAAGTTGCACTGAGCAGGTAGCACATTTCCTATCTTTCATTTCTGTTTCTTTCGCACAATCAGCAGGTGGTGTGTATGGAAAAGATTATTTTTATTCGTGTTTGGCGCCTTTTTTTATTTTAGTGCACACATCATTTCAGAGATTATTAAAAACATTTGTACACATGAAAGGAATGAATAAGTCCTAATCTAACCCCACCTCTTTTCCCTCCAAATGAAACTCTGCCCACCCCTGCAGCTCCCAGCCTCCTAGACCCACCAAACTTATTCTCTTGGCCTATCTTAATAGAGAAGAAGCAATCCCCAGTCCTTTCTGACCCACTGGTGCCATAATCCAAAATCATGTTGGCCAGATCAGCTGACACCTTGTGGGTTTATAGTATTGGCAGGGAAGCCGTGAATGGGAATAACTCCTGCCCTATTAAACTAGGACTTGGAAGAGGGTACTGGTATGTTGCAGGAGAGCAAAATTAGCCTTGGCTTTGGGCTATATGAAGGGTGTATTTTGATGTGGTGGGAGGGAGGGAAGGGGCATAGGGCAGTTTTTAAAATTTTATGATTGGGCGCTAGGGATGAAAATGAAAGAAAAAAACCCACAAAAATTATGTTTTGTGTCATTTCAGATTGAAAAGGACATTAAAGCAAAGAAAATGTAGCTGGATTTTCTTTGTCGTTTTAAAAATCAGCAGCATACCCCTACAATGAATAATTCTACCAGTCTTCAAAAAAGACAGAACAAGTTGGGAAAAGTGTACGGTTGGTGCATTTATTGTGCTATTTCAATGTTTTTACTGATGTGCTATGGAGCTCAAAAATGGAATATATAATGTGATAATAAATCAATAAAAAAATGGAGCAGCAAAATGAACCATTTACCAAAATATACTAAATAAGTTTTGATGTGTATACATTGAAACAAACAGGATGATTCTGCTGAGGAAGAGCCACAAATTAGGTACAACCTTAATGTATTAACAAAAGAAACCTCAAAGGCTATAAGTTAAATTAGTTGGGGGTTAGGAAAGATTAGTTCCTTATCTACAAAAACCTGGTGCCATTACAGTTAGAAAACCAAATGAAAGCCAGCTTGGCTCTTTTCAATGAAAGAAAACCAAAGAAGTCTTCTAAATCTTATTAGCATCGACTAACCTTAGCATTGGCATAACCCAGCTTGATTGTGATATTTCTTTCTAGTTCATTTTTAAACCGGACGGTGTGAACTCCAGAAATTGCTTTTACTACTGTTGATTTTCCGTGTGCTACATGGCCGATGGTACCTAGGTTTTAAGGCAAGCATAATCAAAGTGCATCAGCTTAATGTGTAAGTATCATTACTTTGAAAACAAACAAAAAAAACTCTACACATTGTAAAATATGATACATTTTAATGACTAGGCCACGACAAGATTGTAAAGTAAACAAGAAAGTTCAGCTTCTTGAAGGACACAGACCCAGACATATTTAAAAAAAAAAAAAAAACATCTTCAACTTGTTCTCTCTCTTGCACATATCTCATTTGTTAAAAGCATTTGCAAATGCTAACATAGCGCAGTATCAAACCAAAATCACATGCCAGAGAAGCACTAGAAGAGTCCTCAAAATCTCTGGTTTTGTGTTTCTCTGTTTTCTCTTATATACATTTTTTTGGAATTAAAAAAAAAATATATATATATATACACACATCTTTAAATTATTGCCACACCTCTTGGTCTTACAAAATCTTCTAAATCTGTTTTTAAGTTCAGTAAATTTATTTTCATCGTTGCAAAAACAAGCACAAAATAATATTAACCTGATACATAACATCAGAAAATAGGACTAAAAGATGGGTAAACAACCAACAGCACTCAAATAACCAAAATAAGCCCCTTCCTCCCCCAACAAACCAGGCCCCGCCAACCCTAACAGGGAGCTCACAAACAGCAGAAAAAAAAGCTTGCAGTAAACAAAAACAACACACAATTAAGGAACACTACTAGTAACTATTGCAACAGGCCTGTCAGACTCAACATAAGTTCGAATGGGAAGCCATATCCTATTAAATTTGGGTCAAGCATCCTTTTCTCTCCATTATATTTGTTCATATTTAGAAATTTCACACACTGTAGCCCACCAAAAATGGAAACTTAAATGAGAAGAGTTTTTCCAAGCTCTCAGAATGGCTTGTAGTGACATCGTAGTAAGTAGTAGGTGGTACTGATCCTCCGTCAGACACCAATGATCTTTAAAACATTGAATATAATCTCTCCGTAAGTAAGGGGCAGTGAAACATCCATAATCTTCTGAATAAAAGTTCCAGACCCGTAATCAAAAATCTTGCACCAATGGGCATTCAAAGAAAATATGATCGTGTCCCCTTGGTTACTTGATATAACCAGCAGAGAAGGCTAATGGATGTATCCATTTTATGGAGCTTAATAGATGTCCACAGAACTCTGAGCCAGCAGAGTGATTGCTGCAACAATGCAGAAACACTGCACCTAATTCATCTTGACCAAAAATTGCTCCAATGTTCCTCCACCAGTTCAATGCCAGTTTCCCTTGCCCAAATATCCTGCAGACCATCTTGCCTCTGTGTAGGGATTTTCATTTTTGCAAGAGCCCTATACCAGCAAGAGGCTTCATGACCCAAAGTACTAATTTATTCACTGAAGGAATGTAGGTTGGCTTCATTATCCAAAGTAGAAATAGAAGTTAAAGAGCACTGTATAGTGTGGCATAGTTGTGTCCATCTAAAGCAGCATGCAAGTGGTACCCCATGGCGCTTTCTCAAGTCAGAGAATGAGAGGAGTATACAATCAAGTGATACGTCTGCCAAAGTATATACACCTAGGTGCATCTAAATCACGCTAAAGGACTGGCTTGCCATCAATACAAAACAGAGGATTCCTCCATAGGGGTATCTGAAGACATTTAGCCAGTGGTACTTGACATTTATAATCCACAAGCATAAGCGCTCTTTGGGTCTGTCATAACAGAGGATTACACCAGAAAGAAGAGGCCAATCACATTCCAACAAGATCATACAGGCGGACAGGCCCCACCAATGAATGTTCTAATCGGAACCAGCCTGGTGAGTCTGTCATTGTAATATCCATCAGTGTGGAGTGGAGGAGTGGCCTAGTGGTTAGGGTGGTGGACTTTGGTCCTGGGGAACAGAGTTCGATTCCCACTTCAGGCATAGGCAGCTCCTTGTGACTCTGGGCAAGTCACTTAACCCTCCATTGCCCCATGTAAGCTGCATTGAGCCTGCCATGTGGGAAAGCGTGGGGTACAAATGTAATAAAAAAAAAAAATCTTATTCTCCAAGGATAAAAGCACAATTATAGTCAAACATTTGGCAGGTTTCTCTCACCACATTCCTTTGACAGCTGAAGCTTTGATAAGGCAATCCTGGGTCTTTTGCCCTAACATATAAATCTGGTCAAAATCCTGTTAATGTCCTTATAGAACCCATCCAAAAAGAAAACGAATATTATATTCAAGTAATATAGTGCTACTGAAGCCAAGGACATATTAACTGTTTCTATGTGCCCCCACCAAGAGAGCCATTTGGGAGACCATTTGTTACAGAGGTCACATAATTTGCCCAACAGCTGCTACTCAATGTGGACCAACTTCTGTACTGTCTGTTGGATTTGTATTCCAAGGTATTCTGAATCTGAAGCTTACCACTTGAAAGGAAATGAAGCAAACAAATCTTTAACAGAATGCACATTGAGAGGCAGTTCCTATTTCGTCCAATTGATCTTATATTCAGAAAAAGATCCAAAGGTTGTAATAACATTCAACAAACGCAGGAGTGTGGTTTCAGGTATAGTCAGGTACAATAATAACATCGTCGGTGTATGCTGATAATTTGAAAGTTTCATCACCCCATGATAAACCCTTAATTGTAGAATCCTGTTGTATAGAAAATAAACGCTCCAGTGCCAGGTGAAAGAGTAGTGGGGAAAGTGGACAACCTTGGTACGTCCCTCTATGTAAATAAACACTTATGAAAGGCACCTATTTACATAGAGGTGTGCGCATGGAGCAGTAGACACTAGACACCTTCATCATAAGACCAAAAAAGTCATCCCCAAGCCCAAACCACTGGGGCACCTTCAACATGTAGGGCCATTCAGCCCTATCAAATGCCTTCTTGGTGTCCAGGGACACTGAGAAGGTGTGTGTATCTAGATGTTTAGCAAGCTGAATCAACTGGAAACAGAGTCTGGTATTATTAGCAGTGTGCCTAAGTGCCACAAACCCTGTCTGGTCAGGGTTAATGAGCTTTGTTAAAATAAGTGGTCAGCCTTAAAGCCAACACTTGGGCATACAATTTAGCGCCCACACTGATCAGGGGCAAGTCTATAGCTCCCGAGGTCTTGAGGATCTCTACTTGTTTTGGGATGCATGATCACCAAGGCCTCATTCATGGTACCCTTAATCACTCCCATCTCCAACATACAATGGTAGGTATGGGCAAATTGCAGGAGGGATTCTTGAAATGTTTTATAAAATTTCGTGTACCCGTCCATACATGAAGTTTATACTATTTTGTATCTCCTTAAGTGTAGACCCTATCTCAGAAACACCTATAGGCTTAGCCAACAGCTTCCGATCCTGATCAGTCAATGATGGTGCCTTCAGGATGTTTAGAAAAGACTCTATAAAGTCAGACAATTGAGGACTTTCAGATGTGTCTAGCTGCTGATAGAAATCTACAATTCGATTGAGAATATCCTGCTGTTCAGTGTAAAACTGCCCCCTCTTACTTTTGATGGCCACTACCCGTTCCCCATTTCTTTTCCCTTTCAATTATGAAGCAAGACTCTTCCCTGCTCGATTAGTACGCTCATTATAGGCAGCATGCTAAGCGAAGATTTCACCCCTGGCCTTTTGAGCTCAAAGCCTTAAGGTATTTATGAAGGTCTAACTGGTTCCAATGTTGGATTAAATTCTGTTCAGCCATGTGTATATTTATTTATGGTTCGCTTATATCCCACATTTTCCCACTCATGCAGGCACAATGTATATCATTTTCTAAAGCCTCCAGTTCAGCCTTACATCTTTTAGTCAAAGATGCAGTATACGCCAGGATCTCACTTCGAAAGGTTGCTTTCAAGGCATCCCAGCGAGTCACCTGAGATACAGGTATCTGGGCATTGTACAAAAAGTAGTCTAATAACTGTTTTCATTTTCTGAACAAAATCCTTATCCTCTAAAAGTGCACTATTAAATCTCCACAGAGGAATAGGTTGTTCCAAGGACTTTGCCAGAACAGACAATGTCACTCCTGCATGATCAGAAATAGTAATGTCCTCCACAGCAGTACACCACAGACGGAACCAAACTCTGAGTTGAAGAAATAATCTATTCTAAAGAACTTCTTATGAACCTGGGAATAGAAGGTAAATTCCTGACCACAGGGATTAAGTCTCCAGACATCTACCAACCCATTGGTCTCCATCAATGCCCTAATAGACTTAATAGTGTCTAAGATTCGAACCCTAAGCTGCTTATCTAAGACAGGATCAAGTACTTGATTAAAATCACCAGCTACTGTGCTCGGTATATCTCCATGTTTATGAAGTAGCGTCTGTGTGGCCTGGAAAGATTGCTTATTCCCAGTTAATGGAGCATACAAATTGAGAAAAAATCCAAGATTTGCAAAGGAAGCCTCAATCTGTATCCAGTGCCTTTCAGAGCCAGTGCTTTGCATGTGTATTTGTACAGAACACCCCGTCTCACCAAAATTACCACCCCACCCTTCTTTTACATAGCAGGAAGTAGCACGCATCAACTCAACCACCTTGCAGCTTACTAGATTCTGCCCTATTCAAATGCATTTCCTGCATGTAGCAAATATCCACTTTAGTTTGTTTTAAATAATTCAACACTGTTTTATACTTAATAGGGTGATTCAATCTGTTCACGTTAATTGAATATATCTTAAGTGCAGTCCGCAGTCAAGAGAAAATATTAGTCCATAACGGAACTAGACTCATACACAACACACATTGCATAGTCATCATTCCTACAACCACACACACAAGGCCCTCCACACCAAACCACAATACAGACAAGCCCCCCATCATGTACCACAACCCACCCCAACCTCATCAAAATTCCCCTTCTACACTAACCCATCCACCCCTAGCCAACACTGCAACATCGCGATTCAAGCTCAAGCACCCCCCCCCCCCCCCCAAAAAAGAAAAGGGAACCAGAAATGGTAACTCCAACCATACTTAAAAAAAAACAAAACAGAAAATGTCTAATATAGAGAACATAAGTAAGTTCAACCAGTAGTGCTTAGATACAAATCTGCAGGTGGAAAAGCAACCTCAGGAAAGCTGCAAAGTATAAACAAATCCTTTGGAGTATAAACACAGTCAAGGTACAGCTCGATGACAGGAATGAATAAATTCATTCAGCAAGGCAGGCTCTTCAAATTGCTGTATACGATTCCTTATGTCACCTTAATAATGGCTGGATAAGAGAGACCATATTGAGCCCCCAACGATTTCAACTGGGGCCAAAGATACAGAAACTGCTTCCTATGGTGGGCAGTGGACTTGTCAAAATTGGGTACAAACCGAAGTTTAGCACCTTTTCATTGCAGGTCCAAAATTGAATGGCCTTAGCCATGATCTCCATGGCCCGATTATGATGCAGTACTTTAAATATAAGCAGCCTGGTACCCCTATTATTTTCTGGACACTGCGTGCGTACCCAGTGAGCCCTTTCCAGTTCAAAGGAGCGTTGAAGTCAAGATGTAGCAGCTTGGGGGTAAAATCCTCCAAAAATGGGATTGCCTGCACACCTTCAACCCCCTCTGTAAGCCCAAAGATCCTCCTGCTCTGATTACTACTGTCCTCCAGATCACATTGCAATTCAGTTATTTTGGCCTGCTGCGTGTTTCATTGAGGGGCCACATCTTCCAGACTCGATACTCTCTGTTCCAGCTCAGAGGTACATTCTGTACATATTGATAATTGAGCGGACATTGAGGCCATTTCCTGCTGAAGCGCAGTAATGTTCGTAGCGCTGTCTTGTATCAATCCTTTGATTTCGGCCAACTCTTCTTATCACCGACTCCAGGAGGTCCTGGAGCTCCTGCGGCAATGCCACCTTGAGCAATGTGAGTAAATCCTGTTTTGGCCTTTTACTGCTGCTTTGAACCACAAACACATTTTCAATTTTATTTTGCTTCACAGCAGCCACTGTCTGCACTGTTATGCACTGAAAGGAATCCAAATTAGAAGTCAGGAATGAGTATGGTCAGAGATTTGGGAAGGGAGAGCATGGTTTGCAAGCTGTAGGCTCCGCCCCCTTTTCATTTTTATGTTTTGTTCTCTCGGGGGTACTACTAGTGCGATGATGGAATGACATTACAGTTACACAGTCTTATGGTAAGAGTACCAAAGTATGAAAAGCTGTTAAAAGCAAAATTTTTCTCCTCTATGGCTTCTTGATTCCTCTCTTTACCTAAAAATAAATAGAGGAGTGTGGTAGCCGTGTTAGTCCACTCTTAAGGTTATCAATAGAAATCAAACAAAATAAAACATGGAAAAGAAAATAAGATGATACCTTTTTTATTGGACATAACTTAATACATTTCTTGATTAGCTTTCGAAGGTTGCCCTTCTTCCTCAGATCGGAAATAAGCAAATGTGCTAGCTGACAGTGTATATAAGTGAAAACATTCAAACATTACTATGACAGTCTGACAGGGTGGGAGGAGGGGGGTAGGTAGGAAGTATGCATGGGGACATCAAAGCATATCATTGATATTCTAACAGGGTGGGTGTGGATAGGTGAGGGGAGGGTGATCAACAGAGACATACAGCTTTATGGTTTATAATGGGCTAGGAACCCCGGATCCTTGTTAAGTCCTTTCTGTTGGGTGTTAAAATATTCAATCATTCTGACTTCAAAGGTGTTACGTTCTTGTATGGTTTTAAAGTTACCTTTGAGGATTCTCACTGTGAAATCACTGGTACAGTGTCCTGGTCCTGTAAAATGTTGACCAACAGGCGTGGGAACCCTGCTGGCACCAGTATTGTTCATATGATGTCTATGTAAATTGAATCTTGTCTTAAGCATCTGGCCTGTTTCTCCAATAAAGCATCCTTCGTTACATTTTTTACACTGAATGATATATACCACATTGGAAGATGAGCAAGTGAAAGATCCCTTTATGTTGAATATCTTTCCTTTGTGGATGACTTTGGGGTCCTGTGAAATATTTTGGCATAGTTTGCAACTGGATAAATTACAGGGAAGTGTGCCCTTCTGTTCCTTTTCAGTCTGTGAAGGAAGTTTACACATTTTACAGGACCAGGACACTGTACCAGTGATTTCACAGTGAGAATCCTCAAAGGTAACTTTAAAACCATACAAGAACGTAACACCTTTGAAGTCAGAATGATTGAATATTTTAACACCCAACAGAAAGGGCTTAACAAGGATCTGGGGTTCCTAGCCCATTATAAACCATAAAGCTGTATGTCTCTGTTGATCACCCTCCCCTCACCTATCCACACCCACCCTGTTAGAATATCAATGATATGCTTTGATGTCCCCATGCATACTTCCTACCCACCCCCCTCCTCCCACCCTGTCAGACTGCCACAGTAATGCTTGAATGTTTTCACTTATAAACACTGTCAGCTAGCACATTTGCTTATTTCCGATCTGAGGAAGAAGGGCAACCTTCGAAAGCTAATCAAGAAATTTATTAAGTTATGTCCAATAAAAAAGGTATCATCTTATTTTCTTTTCCATGTTTTATTTTGTTTGATTTCTATTGATTACCTAAAAATAAAGGAAGCCAAGAACGTACATAACACAAAACCCACAAAAAACACCAATAGCAATCTGCTTACAAATCAGTGGAAAAGAATGAAGAGGGAGCGGGTCAATTGCAAACTCCCCATTACATCCTTCTAGTGCTTCATAAAGAGATAGCTGCTAGCAAGAAGCTTCCCAGGCAACTTAAATCTGTTTCTTTATAGCATAGGGAAAAAGAGGCTTTAAACACACTAACACTTCCTCCAGAATAACACACACAGAGGTGTATTTTCAAAGCACTTAGACTTATAAAGTTCCATAGTAACCTACGGAACTTTGACCTGACCTCCAAAAAAGGAGAGGATCCTGCTATATTTAACTATTAGTTACCTAAAAAATAGTTTCTTTGGTGCAACTGGTTAAATTCCTGCTTTATAATCCTATTTGTATACACACACACTTGATCAAGCAAATTAACTGTAGGAATTAATTTTTAGTTTAGTTTTAATCCCTCATTTCCAAAAAACAAAAAGTACAACCAAAAGCAGCTAAAACAATCAAATACATCTTAAACAAGCACAAAAATACAAACTGCAAATGTAAAATATATAAACAGCAATAGAATACACATCAAAAGAAACAATACTCAAAAACCTGGAAACTACAAACTAAGCAAAAATGAGAACTTTAGGGGTGCATGGCTTCTTTATGGAGTAGTGGTATGTTTGTGGCCGATGTGATTAAATATACAGCTGAACTCATTAAAGAACAATCAGCATCACCTGATGACTCCAGCCACTGAAAGAGCAAGAAGAAAGCAAGGAGCAGTCAAAAGAGTTGGTGATCCATCAAAGTAATTCAAGTCAAACAAGAGAAAGTCTTTTAGGCTATCAAACAAATTTTATATTACTATAATGCAGCAGAGAACAAAAAGTGATACCATTATACTTCCTTCTGCCATTGTACAACAGAAAGTCCACTTAGGCTCAAGAATAAGTGCCTAACTAACCTAGAAAGTATGTCTTATAATGTATATTGGCTTTCTACATAGAGCCCCCCTTCAGGATCCCTAATATTTCAGAGGCATAAGTTAATTGCAGATATCATGTAAAATATGTTCCCCCACCCCCCATTTTCCCACAAGTCAGACAGAATGGACTTAATTTTGTTCTGTCACTACAGGGCAGTATTAAACCCCTCCCCTTGCAAAAATAAAAAGGCCCCACAAAACTGTGTTCCATAAATAAACTGACTTTCAGATTCACAAGGTGTAAACAGGTAGTTAGATTAACTGATCCATTGAGCAGCCTAATAATTTTGGAGAGCGTATACTGACAAACAGGGAACATCAAGCAAAAACATTATGCACCAAAAGTACCTTAAAAACAGTCAAGCTGGCATTCCACTTCAAACATACATGGACACCAGAATCTCTAACAAAGCCATACAGAATTTAGAATCAACAAAATGCATTCTAGCCAAGTCAAACACCATATATCTCACCTATATTAATAGTGGCTTGTCTGCTGATGATTTCTTGTGAAAGAGGGGTCAGTTTTGTAACATCCTGCAAAGAGATCACATTTGGTACATTTGCAATGAATCAACACGCATCAACAGAATAAAACCATATGACTTCATCACCACTGAACAAGGAAGACATTTCTTTTTAGCTTTGATACTGTGCAGAGAACACCTTTCACATGAACTGGTGTATTCTTGAAAGTACTGAGTGTGAGGTAAGATAACCAGGATAGAACAGTCAAGTCCAAGAGAACACACGAGATCAAGAAGAAAATGATGATAAACTGTGATGAAAGCAGCAAACACATAAAGGAAGATAAGAAGTGAGTGGAGGTCCTTGCTCTTGGCCAAGAAGTGGTCACTGGAAAGCTTGGTGAGGGCAGTGTCTGAACGCAGGGGGGTAAAAGTTACTCTAAAATGGACTGAAATATGAAAATGTCAGTGTAATAAACATAAAACAGCTTATTCAGTAAGGTAAAATTATGTCTTACTTGATAATTTTCTTTCCTTTAGTTGCAACAGATGAATCCAGGAACTGGTGGTTGTATCCGCCTACCAGCAGGTGGAGATAGAGAACACTGAAGAGAAGCAGTCATACTGGACATCCAGCTCCCTCTTACTTCAGTATATGTCGCATCCCCAAGCAGTGGAGAATAAAACATAGCAATCAAGAAAAAACCTCCTCACAACAAAGCGGAAACAGCCGAAACCAACAACAGATAAAATAGGACTCAAAAACACTAAAAAACGAGTCCAAAGTGAACCATTAGCAAAGAGCTGTGTCTAGATTCACAGCTTATCATCAATATCTTCACTTATCCTGTTCTCTTTTTTTTTTTTTTTTTTTAATTGATGCATCACCAGCTGAAATGCAAAGATAAAAGAATGCACGGCAAACAACAGGGCAGGGATCCTGGATTCATCCGCTGCGACTAAAGGAAAGAAAATTATCAGGTAAGACATAATTTTACCTTCCTTAGCCTCAGCAGCAGATGAATCCAGGAACTGGTGGGATATAAAAAAGCAATCCCCTAAATAGGGTGGGAAGCCGCCGCTCCCCGAGAGAGAACAGTCGCCCCAAAGTGAGCATCACCCCGCGCTGCTACATCAAACCTATAGTGTTTGACAAAAGAATGTCGAGAAGCCCAAGTAGCCACCCGACAAATCTCCTCCAAAAGAAGACTACCCGCTTCGACCCAGGAAGTAGCCTACGCCCGAGTCGAATGAGCATGCAAATCTTCCGGAGGAGAAACACCCTTCACCAAGTAAGCCGAAGAAATGGCTTCTTTGAGCCATCGAGCAATGGTCGCCTTGGACGCAGCATAACCG
This sequence comes from Microcaecilia unicolor, assembly GCF_901765095.1. NCBI lineage: Eukaryota > Metazoa > Chordata > Amphibia > Gymnophiona > Siphonopidae > Microcaecilia > Microcaecilia unicolor. The sequence goes on along the minus strand of NC_044039.1, from coordinate 147,511,471 downwards.
CGCCTAGGACCAGACAACAGTACAAAAAGATGGTCAGAACAACGAAACTCATTAGTAACCTGAAGGTACCGAAGAACAGCACGACAAACATCCAAAAGGCGAAGTGAAAAGTTCTCCGGAAAATCCGACTTCCTATAAAGGAAGGAAGAAAAAGTGGCTGATTCAAATGAAATGCAGACACGGCCTTAGGCAAAAAAGACGGAACCGTCTTAAGAGTAACACCAGACTCCGAAAACTGAAGGAACGGCTCACGCCACGACAAAGCCTGAATTTCAGCAACTCTGTGCGCCGAGGTAATAGCTACCAAAAACAGAGTCTTCAGAGTAAGATCTTTATCAGTTGCTAAATGCAAGGGGTCAAAAGGCGCGTCCTGCAATGCACTAAGAACCAAATTCAGCTTCCAAGGACATGGACGCCGCAACAGAGGTCAAAGATGAACTGAACATTTAAGAAAGCGCACCATATCCGAATGAGCTGCTAGAGAAGAACCACTCGACCACGGAAGCAGGCTAGCGCAACCTGAACCCTGAGAGAGTTATAAGACAACCCCTTGTGCAGACCATTCTGAAGAAAGGCCAAGATCTGAGAAATTGATGCTTTAAAGGGAGACCAAGCATGCTCCCCATACCACGCCTCAAAGGTGCGTCAGACTCTGGCGTAAGCTCTCATCGTAGAACGCTTCTGCGCAGTGGCAATAACCGACTCCTCATAACCATATGCAGGGGAAAGTGTCAGGTGCGACAGTGTTAAAATAGAGCATGACAAATAACAGAGTGGGGAAATAAGTTTGTCAAAATATTTACATTTTGCTTGTTTGATTCCAGTACGATATTCTTGAAGTTTTGTCCAGTAAAGGGCAAGGGCTAAGGTGGTTCGATTTTTCCGCAAGTGGCGTTCTAAATGGCACAGTTGAGACTTTAGTAGGCGGAGATTTGTAGAGAACCAGGGAGAGGTGGATGACTTGCTGAAGGGAGGAGGAGAAGCGGTAGGGAACTGTAATAGCGGCAATCATTACGAGATGCTTTGAGGGAAGATTATGATGGTTGGCTAAGGGGAATATAATTGTTTGTTCACTGCTCTGGAACCTCAGAAAAGTGAGAATAATCAGGGAACGTGGGCTATGGAAATTAGAATGAGTGGGATTAAAGTTAGGGCTGGTTTACTGTAGGTTAAGAGATAGGAAGGATTAGAATTTTAAAGAGGATGCATGATAGACTTACTAGAAAGTAAAGGAAGACAGAATGGTGTTAACCAAGGTGATCCTTAGTCTCTCAAATTTTGGAAGCAAGGGCTGAGATTACTGCATTAAAATCTCCACCTTGCAAAGACATTGAGACGTATTTTCAAAGCACTTAGCCTTACAAAGTTCCATAGGTTACTATGGAACTTCGTAAGGCTAAGTGCTTTGAAAATACGCCTCTATATAAACTACTTGGCTGGATAAATGGTAGGGTGGGAAGGCTTATAAAAACAAAACAGAAGCAATCTGTACTCGTAAAGGACAAAGGAAAGCAGGGAAGAAAAGAGACATAAAGAGATTCCGCTAAAATGATCAATCCCAAGGAGTACAACATTTACAAGACTTAAGTTTACACTTTCAGGATATAACACTTGTAAGGAATAAGCCACATTGAAAATTAAGGACAGGAGAAAGACCACAGTAGGCAGGAGTTTACTTCTGGTGGAATTATCTACAATGAAGAATTTGCACAAAATCTCTCTCCCATGCAGTTTATATTCCCCACAATATTTGGTGTGGGAAGCGATGGTGTCAACAGCACACCATAAAGTTGGTGGGAGGGAGAGATCAAAGACACCAGTAAAGGCTAGTAGGTCACAGTGACCTAGGACAAGAGGTGTGTGTGAGAGAGAGACTGGGAATCAAGAAGTGAGCTAGCAAGATGGATGACAAGTTAGAAAGAGTCAGGAAAGGGGAGGTGCAGAAAGAATGGCTAAGTCCTATGATACATTATTTACAAGACTCTTCAGGAAAGTCTACTTAATTTTTCTCCATTTTTAGCAATAATTGTATTTATTACATGTTAAATTACTCAAACACAGTAATTATATTGTGTCATTTTGTAAAAGGTTTGTAGAATCTTAAAGCCGCATATGCAGGTCTTGTTTTTTGTGCAGAATTCTCCTAAAAGATATGCAAGTAAAAAGAGTAATCCCAGCAGCAAATTTTTCAGTCTTAACTAGTGAGTCTGAGTGTGGGTAGGTTTAGATTGAGCCTGCTACCCGATCCACACACCTCCAGCATCGATCGTTCCAACTTCTTCAACCACCCACGACCCACCTAAAGATCCCTGGATTATGTATACTTGTCAAAGTTCACTTCAGCACTAGACAGGGTTGGAGGATCGACATTAGCAGTCAAACAAGAAAGAGATGAAGTTTTGTGCAAGCCCGTGGGAGGATGATGCAATGTCCAGAAAGGGGGAGGGTATCCTCAGATGTAGAGAAATGCAATTGACGGAGGAAGAGGATGCGCAAATCACACAAGTTTACACCAGCAGAGTTCATTTTCCTACTGGGAGAGAAACTTCCAGGAATAGGAGGCCTGGCCAAGCAGTCTGCTCTCATATTCCAGCCCTACTTGCAGAGAAACTTCCATCCAACAGGAAAGGACACCAACCAAGCAGTCTGCTCTCATATGCCCGCCCTCTAGCAGAACTCCAACCTCCCACTACATTCACTCTCTGAATGAATCTTCCACCTTCTCCAGGCTATGCTTTCCATATACTGTCTCCCACTCCCCTCCCAATACTGTCCATGCCCCTATCCCTTCATCATTCACTCAATCTCCTTCTTCATTCCACGAACACAACAAAGCACTATAAGCTTTTCCTATAGTTATCTAATCTTCCTGCCTCCAATACCACAGCTCCTTCCCGAAAATCCAAACAATATCTCACCAGAGAACCGAGATCCTGGCGTGAAAGATGCGGCTGTCCCAGAGTTACTCCCGTCTCACTGCCCGCCATCTTGATCAAAAGGAAGTTAGGCGCCTGCAGCAGCCGCCTGAACTTAGTCTCTCCCGAATGTTCGTCTCGCAAGCCACTACCTTGCAATTATTTATAAACTAAAAAGTATTATTTGAAAACAAAATTATAGAAAAGCTTATTTACATGCACACTTCCGCGGCGTTTGGTTTATATGCTCTAAAGAAATAGTGATTAGGCCAGCTATAGGCATCTCAAGGAAGGACCCCTGATGATGCAATAACTCATAAGCGGAAAACGATCTGGTCTTCAACGTAGACGAGTGGGAGGTTTTCCCGCCTAAAGCAGCTTCTCTTTAAATTACAAGCGGGATATTTCGGTGGGATTTGATTTCACTGCATTTTGCCACTCCGTCTTTGCTTTCACGTTAAGCATCTACAACTCCGAGTCCCACCCAGGAAAAACCGGAGGTGGGACGAAGCTCCTTAGAGCGCTTCCGGTTCCGTATTGATTTATAGCGCGCATGCTGCTTTGAAGTTGCTGGGGCGTTCTCTGGCTGGAATTAGGCACATTTTGGGGGAGGGGAGGAGGAGGAGGAGGATTCAGAGTGCGACTCCTAGTGGCGGGGGGAGTAAAACAGCAGTATACAGGTGCTGAAAGAGCCGGAAATTTTTGATCCCTGTCAGATTTCCATTGAGTTAATCGCTTTAGTGCCTCGATTTGGATATTTTACTTTTAGGACAAGCAACTGTCTCGCTTGATGAACTTTTCAGTCCCTGGGCTAGGAAACACCTGATAAAAGTACTTTTACAGCACCATGGACGGGAGGTGTTATGGATGTGCGTCGAAGTTTACTGTTTTTAAGAAAGAGGTAGGTCTCTTTCTCCTGAAGTGTAAGCTAGGTTTCTGGAAAAATTCAGTTTCTGATTTGCTCTCTATGCCATAGGAGCCGGCTGTGTAGGTTCTGTGGGCCCTTGAGCACCCCCAATATTAAGAAAATGTCCTTGTATGTGTCCAGGGAGGGGTTATTTCCATTGGGCTTTACACCCCCAGTAATTTTGAAAAGTTGGCTCCTATGCTCTGTGTTAGCTGTTCATGTTAGATTATTCACGCAAACTAATTTTGAGCGACCTGTGTTATATCCACCCATTACATAAATCCATGAGAGTCAGATAAAAATCAGCACACAGGCCCCAGATTTACTTATACTCAAGTACGGCAGTGGCAAAATAAGGGTAGTTCTCAGAAAACTTAAGACGTTAATTAGGTATCAGAATGGAGGTGATTCAAAGGATTCAAAGGATTTATGCCACTGACTGAGAGTTTTCATAATTTGGTCTGTTGGAAAATTTGCAAAGGCAAAGAGCACTTCAACACTCCACCAATGCAAGTAATAATTCAAATTACTCCATTGTTTCACGATATTGAAACAGAGGAGAAAGAGTTCTGTAGCTCAGATTTCTGTCCTGCTTTTCAACACACTCGACTAGCCAAAACTTCCATCCTTCTTTTATCTTTGTGATGTGATCTTACATCTATATCCATGCGTGTATCAACCTTTTTTGACATATTTTTATTTTTATATATTTAAGTGTACTGTGTATGACCTTAACTCATTTACAAATTAAATACAGTGGGACACATCAGAATTCATAGCCAGTTCGCTCTATAGAATGTCGCTGTTTTACTCACAGGAGCGTCACCCATGCTTATAAAAAAAATGTGCCCCATAAGAAGAAGGCTAAGTTACAAATTTCATATGGTTCAATATGACTTCAGTCACTGGCATTACTGGATTAATTACAACGCAGGAACATTACCTGCCAGATATTTGATACTCGTTCTTCTGCTGCTGCTGATTTTTTTAAAATAATGTTTTTATTGTTTTTATATAATAGAACAAATATCAAGTAAGATACGCAATAGTATAACATAAAGTTATAGGAACATATTAATACAAATGTTCAATCAGAAGATTTCAAGTAGGCATCAAAGGACTTCCAGATTCATAATTTTTTGGAAGAGGAACGTATATTAAACAAATAGGCTTGTTCATATTTCTTAAACAGAATGACCAAATATAGACTCTAAGATTAGTGTTCTCCTTCCAGTGATTGATAATCAGTTTCAAAGCAATGGATAATACACAGTCAAATAAAGCGTTGTCTTCATCTGTAAGCTCAGTTACTAAGGCTGAAGATTACCATATAGTTATTTGAAAGAAATTGGTTTATGAAGTTTGAAGATTTGCGAAAGTTCTTTTCAGATGTATGACCAAAACAAAGTTAAGATTTGGGCATTAAAAAAAGATTAGTTAAGATTCCAATTGATTATTTACAGGACTAATATAAATCTGAAGAAGCAGATCCACAAATCTTAGATTTTCTTGGTGTCCACAAGCAGCAATGAAGTAGGAAAAACAAGGATTTGGAGATGGGTGAGGATAGAGTGGATCATCAGATAGATTATCTTGAATATCAAGGTCCCATACTTTTTATTTAAAAACTATAGTTTCTTTTGGTACATAAGGACTTATAGAATACAGATGCATTGTGTGCAAACAGTATTTGGTGATGAAATATTCCATTGTTGTCATTTTACCAGTCTTGTTAAAGTTCCATTTGGTGGATTTAAGAGCATGTGATAATTGAGGCCATTGTAGAAATTGAGAATTAGATGAAAATCTTTCTGCAGCTGAGTAAAAGTTTTAAGAGAACCCATTATGAATGAGCAGGCTTAAAGACCAAATACCACAATGCTGCCATTGCAGCTAGTTTGTTTTTTTTTAATCTTTTTGAATGTCATCATTATTCAAAAGTGTTACATCAAACGATTCCAGCAAATGCCTAGGAATAGTGTTGCAAAGTTTGTTGAAAGAGAAACGTTGCTGAAATAACGGGATAAATGTTCCCAATACTTAGCTTTACTATTGGTATTGGACAAGATATAGGGGCCCTTTTACTAAGCCACGTAAGCGTCTAAGTGCGCCCAACATGTGCTAAAATGGAGTTACTGTCACGTTTACAAAACAGGAAACTAGGTTGTGAGCCCTTGGGCCACTGCTGAGGAGTGGCAGCGGCAGGCAAAACCACCCCACACCAGTGACAAGGCAGAGCTTTAATGAGCAGTTAGGCTTCACCTGCACCTGGCCACTTTTCACCAAAGGTTGAGCCCTTGGCTTCAGGTCGCCGGCAGGACTTGTAGGACAGGGCAGGAACAGGATCCCAACTAGACTGAACAGGGTCAGAGGGGAAAGGAACATACAGGGACAGCAGGGCAAGGAAAGGGTAAAATAAAGGACAGGACTGAAAGCTGAAAACAGCCACTAAAACAGGGAGCAAAATACTGACTACAAGACACAAAACTAAAAGCTGCAGAGCAGCCACTGAGATACAAACAGACAAGGACTACACACAAAACTATAACCAGAGACAAGACAAACAAACAAACAACAAGCTAATCTAACTATCCACAGACTAACTAGAACAGACAAGAATCAAGGCAGGAAACCAAACTAGAAACTGGACTCAGCAGAAGTGCACCCGCACCCCAACATACCAGGGCCTTAGACGCGATGCAAAGGCAAAGCCAGAGAGTTTCAAAATGGCTAATAAGCCCAGACAGGAAAGACTCAGCTGCAGCAATCACCATGAAGCTATGGTGGCTGTGCAGGCTCAATCCAAGCAAGCAAATCTGGCAGCCTGGAAGATCTGGACCGGACTCAGCTAAAATCTGGAACGGGTGATGGTCCATAGCAGCCACCTGTACTGGCCACCAGAGGGCGAGGAAAGCACAGACGTAACAGTTACCGCCCAAGTACTGCGTGGCTGTTGTGGTAATTTCATTTTTGGTGGGAGTCCAATAAGCAAGTCTGAAAAATATTTTTTATTTTTGGGTGCGTGTAACAGACGTGCGCCAAGTGGCATTTGGCGCACTTAGGTCATTACCGCCCAGATTCTTTACCGCTAGGTCAATGGCTGGCGGTAAGGTCTGAGACCCAAAATGGACGCACAGCAATTTAGATTTCGCCGCACATCCATTTTCGGCAGAAAAAAAAGGCATTTTTTGTAGGTGCGCTGAAAATAATTCTGCGCGCGCCCAAAACACGTCTACACTACTGCAGGCCATTTTTGAGCGCACCTTATTAAAGGACCCCATAGAGAGGTAAAGGTGTACAAAGTTCCTTTTCAAACAAAAAACATGTATAGTTGTGAGTGGAGGCAATCAAATAATATCAATGATAACCTTTATTTAAAATAAAAGGCAGAGTGATAATATATGAAATCAGAGAAATTAACACCTCCTAGAATTTTAGATAATTTTAGAATTTATAAAGCAATCTGAGGTGGTTTAGATTTCCATAGAAATTGTGATAAAGTTCTGTCTATGTATTTGAAAAAAGACTGAGGTAAGGGAATAGGAAGCATACTAAGCATATAGGAGCCCTTTTACAAGGCGCAGGAGGGCTAACATGCGGGTAGCACACACCCAATTGGCACTACCGCCGTGCGCCCTGTGATAATTCCAATTTGGGGCTCGCCGAATCCCGCAGTAGGAAATAATTTTGCACCACGGGGCGCGTTCTTGTGTGATATCGTGATGTAACACACTGTTTTTTCCCCAATTTATTTTATAGCCGGAGAGTTTTGAAAAGGAATCAATAGTTGATATAAAGTAGATCATCAGCATATATTGAAAGTTTAGTCTCAAAATCACGAATTCTCAGATCTTTGTGTGTTTTGTCGAATGGACATAGCAAAAGGTTCAATGGCTAAATTAAATAAAAGGGGCGAGAGAGGGCATCCCTGTCTTGTGCCATGATGAACAGAGAAGGATAAAGAGAATTGATCATTAACAAAAATTTTAGCTTTGGGATTGAGATATGATCATTTTATTATTTGTATAAAATTTGGACGGAAACCAATCTTAAGACCTGAAATAAATATCTCCACTCAACCCTCAAAAGGCTTTCTCAGCATCTAAAGAGAGAGCTACTAATTGTTTGGGGTTCCTTTTTCTGTTTGAGTATTAGCTAATGGGAGGATATTGCAAAATAATCTGAAATTATCTGTAGTGGAGCATTGGGACATAAAGCCGTATTGATCAGAATGAATAATATGGGGTAGAACTTTGGCTAGTCTAATGGCAATTATTTTGGCATAAATTTTACTATCCAGGTTAATTACGGAAATAGGTCTATAGTTTGACACAAAATTGAGATCCCAAAATTGGAAAAACTATTGTTTGTGCTTCTGTGAAGGTACTATCTACAAATTGGTCTATATTAATCTGATTGAAAAAGGTACAAAGAAGGGGCAATAAAGCAGTCAAAAAATATTTGTAAAATTCTGCCATCTGGTCTGGGAGTCTTATTTGTTGGAAAAGAGTTTATGGCTGTTGTAATTTCATCTGGAGAGATCTGTTTTTCCAGATCTTCATATATGGAAGCATCTACATTTGTTTTATTTACTCTTATTTAGAAATCCAATGATATCATCATTGGAAGCTGTAAGTTCAGATGAATATAATTTTTGATAAAAACCTTGAAAAATTTGAGAGATATAATTTTCAGAGGTTACAACCTTATTATCTAATAGATTAGAGAAGTAACATTCATTTTAGATTTTTTCCCTTTGTATTGTTCAGAATAATAGTTAGCTCCCAAATTTGTTGATGAGCAGCAAGTTTACTGTAAATAATTATATTCTACCTTCAAGTTAGAGATAAGTTGAAGTGTTTGATATTTGGAGGATTGAGCTTGAGATAATTCTAATGATCTTATTTGGGATTCCAAAGTTTTTTAAAAGTTTTATTTTGATCCTTTAACCATTTTGCTGAGAAACCCATAATAAGTCCATGTATATATGCCTTAAAGGCATCCCACCAGATGTATAATTCAGTATCATGAGGATGATTAAATTCACGAAAGTCAGAAATACCAGTAGTGATATATTCTTCAAATCCCTGTTCATTGACAAGTTTTGCATTAAATCTCCATATTCTTCATTTTGGAGAGTAATTGGATGCCCAAAATTTTGATCTTTTAAAGGGATTATTTAAACTTTTGATGTTAAAAGACATTTTTTTATGACAGTCATATTATATGAGTAAACAGATTATATTGTAGAAGGGAGTGACCAGTATCAGATAATTATAGTGTGATAGCATCTTCTGCTTATTATTGAGGACATGGCTTAAACTTAATAACACATAACAAATAACCTTATTCAGAGATAACCTTGTGTGTGCCTCCATAAGGTAACCTGAATGGCAGATCACCTCACTTAACAGAGGTAGGCATAAGTGGAGAGCTTGAATAAGCTAACATAAGTAGTATTTCGCTATATGATAGCATTTAGAGATCATAATCCTAAAATTCACAAAAAAATGAAAGTCCAGTTATCAAATTAGTACTGAAGATTCAAAGACTCAGATAATATATGTGACTGTCTTATTAGCCAATTTGAATATTAATATGGCTGCAGTGTACAGCTAAAGCAGCAGATATACTGAGATGGATTGCCATTAAATTATTAATTCTTTCAAGAACCCACTGATGCCACATACAAGTGGTCCTCCATTATAGAATATCCAAGGTGTTCTAAATGATCATGGAGAGCTGTAGGGTCTTCAAAAGATTTAGTAGGATTAATAATGGCAACTTTCATTGTGGCTGGAAAGAAGAGACCATATTTGGTGCCAATTCTTTTTAAGTGAGAAATTGTTTTCTTTGAAGTACATTATCCTTGTGCAGGTCCGCCACAAAAATAATGATATGACCATCATTTTTAAAGGTGCTTTGGCTTTTGCCAATTGAAGGATTTGAAATGCATTCTGATAGTGTAACAATTGAGCTACAATTGGACAAGGCTTAGTGTTGCCTTGAGTGATATAAGATGGTGTCCAGTACATTCACTCAAATTCCAAGGGAGGAGTAAAGTTTGTTTGGAGGAGTTGGGTGATCCATGAACATAAAGGTCCAGCATCTGTACCCTCAGCTTTCTCTGGTAGACCCAGGATTTTAATGTTATTGCGCCAAGATCTGTTGTTTAGATCTTCAGTGTCTCTTTCGAGAGTGTGTAACTGTTTGGATACATGTGGAATGACAAGAAGCTGTTCATTGTGTTTTTAAGCGGTTTTCCGCAACAGCGATAGCCGATGATTGTGATGAAATTTGCTGTTGAAGACTGAGCAGTTTTTTTTAAATCAGAAAGTGAGTCTGTATTAGTTTTTAGTAAGTCTTTTACCTGTAAAAGTTCCTGAAATATCATCAACAAGGTCAGGAAGGGCCTTGCAAGGTGAAGGCAGATTCTGGTTAGATCTCTTTATTCCTTGATTAGGAGAATGATGATCTATTTTGAAAAGTTTCTTTGAAGCCATAGTGAAGTGATGTCTCCAAATAAAGATGAAAAAAATGCTCTCCAGTTGTATGATAACGCAATATGTTGCAGAGGTGAATGGAGCAAAAGCACTAAGCAACCATCTTGGTCAAGGCTCGAGAGCACCCCCACCCCCGACTTTCTAAAAATGGCGCCCGATAGTTAAAAGGACACTAACCTTAGCAGCCAATTAAAACTCAGCATTACACTGATTGGATGAAATTCGTTCAAACAGTGAAATAAACTAAAGGAAAATTACTTCCTAAAAGAACACTTTCCAATCAATGATCATATTTAAGCCTTTTGGGGTCCTGTTTACTAAGCCGTGCTGTAGGCACGCTAACTTTTTAGCACGGACGAAAAATTAGCACGCTAATGCTAGAGACACCCATAGGAATATATGGGTGTCTGTAGCATTAGTGCATTCTAAAAGGTTAGCATGCCTACAGCGCGGCTTAGTGAACAGGGCCCTTGGTTTCAGAGTCTTCAATCTATTAATCCAGTGTTGTTCCAATTGTAAAAGTTTTCTACCCCTGTCCCCCACCTCTTATAGAGTCCTTTACATGATCAATGATACACTTTAAGTCCTCAAATTCATGGGATTCGTACAGTGTGTCACTATTGGAGCTTCTAATTGTAGAACGCTGAATCTGTGCTGATTTAATCTAAGTTTCAAAGATTGGGTAGTTTTCCCTACATAAACTTTTACAATTGGAACAACACTGGATTAATAGATTGCAGAATTTGAAACCAAAAGGCTTAAATATGATCATTGATTGGAAAGTGTTATTTTAGTAAGTCATTTTCCTTTGGTTTACTTCACTGTTTGGATTAAATTCAATCAATGTAATGCTGAGTTTTAATTGTGTGCCAAGGTTGGCATCCTTTTAAGTATCGGGTGCTATTTTTAGAAAATGAGCAGGGGTGGAAGAATGAGTATCAAATATCTATCAGGTAATGTTCTTGTGCTGTGATTAATCCAGTAGTGTGAGTGATTGAAGCTATAATGGATCATATGAAATTTATAAATAAGCCATCTTCTTATAGGGCACATCTTGTATAAGCATGAGTGATGCTCCTGAAGAAGCTTTGAGTGAAACAGTGACGCTCCGTAGAGCGAACCAGCTGAGAATTCTGATAAGTGCCTTGCTGTATTTAATTTGCAAATGAGTTAAGGACATGCACTTTTAAATATGTAAAAAATAAAAAAAATTGTCAAGTAAGTTGATACATGCATGGATATAGATGTAAGATCACAAAGATAAAAGAAGGAAGGAGGTTTCAGCTAGTCCAGTATATTGAAAAGCAGGACAGAAATCTGAGCTTCTGAAGCCTTTTTTTTTTCTTTTTCTTTCCCTCTCCATTTCAATATCTTTGTGAGAGAATGTATTTAGTAGTTTGAATTATTATTTGCATTGGTGGAGTATTGAAGAGTTTCTAACAGCAAGTTAAAAAGCCAATTTTTGTTTATTAACTAGGGCTGAGAGCATAAAATTTTACTCAAAATTTCAAAAAGTGGTTGGCAACAGGGGCAGATTTTGGGCATGAAAAAGAAGTTAGGCGCTTAATACTGATTTTCAGCACTAGCCTGATAAATTAGGCTCATAAAGCTAGACAAATGAATATCAGGCCTAAACTTGTAATTTTAAGCTCCTAAATTTGGCTGAAAACAGGGCACAAAGTTAGGAGGCTAATTTAGGAGCTCAGCTTACCTCACTTTTAAGCCCCAAATAGACAACATCCTTCACGCCTCTACTACACTGTATTCATTCTGTTCATCCCTTTCTTCCTACATCCCTCCTACTCTCTCTCATTCTTGCTGGTTGTATCACATCTTGATTACTGCAACTCCCTGTACACTGGTCTCCCTCTGCATTCCCTGAAACGCCTGTTGTGCTTCTAGGTAGTGAGCCCTTAGACCATAGTCATAGGCCCGGCTGTGGCAGACAGATCACCTCCAAAGCCCAAGGAGAAAGGATGAAGCAGGAGACAGAAGCTGGCATAGCTGGACCCCTGGAGCTTGGCACAGCTGGACCAAGAAACAAGACCTGCAGGAATCAGGAAGTGAAACGAGCACACGCTGAAAGCGTGTCGGCCTTCAAATAAGCGAGACGCAGAGGCACTGGAAGAGGGCCTGGGACCTCCATTAAACGTCTGGTCCCGTGATGTCATCCAGGGGTGCCCTGCTGAAAGTTCCTGTCAGGCCCCGATAAGATGGGGCGTGCATGTGCACCCTAGGGGGCGGTGCTCAGCTGACACGGTGAGGCAGAGTGGAGTCCGGTTGTAGCTGGCATGGAGTGGGGCAGGCATGGAGATTTTGCAGTGGCGGAGAGTCACAGTAAGACCGTGACAGCACCTATAACTTGTTAATTGCCGTGAAGCTCCTACACAATGCTCACTGATTTGACCATGTGTCCCCCCCCCCCCCCTCCCCACTTCTCCATGCTGCCTACCTATTGCTGCCCATATCAAATTTAAAATCCTTCTGCTGGTGTATAAATCTCAGTCTCCCTCTGCTCCTCTCTACCTCAATAACTTTATCCCTTATTACCCTCTCTGTTGTCTTCACTTTCCTGTCCGAAATCTTTTGGCTCTTCCCCCTCCATCACTTCTTCGTCTTCTTGTCTCCCATGACTCTGATTTCAGGTACCTTGGCCCTAAATTCTGGAATGATTTACTACTTATCAGGAATCAACAAACGTTCTCAGCCTTTAAACAAGCCTTAAAAAACCCATCTGTTCTCATCCTCCTTCCCCACGATTAAATAACCACACTATCCCTTCCCCTTTCTCCTCTCATCCTCTCCTTTTTTTCTTTTAAATCCCTTTAGTGTTTGTAAACTGCCTTGATGCTTATGTGCAGGCCTTTGGCAGTATATCTTGTGTACTGAAATAAATAAATAAAATATTGGGCCCCTTAGCTCTTAGCCCAGTGGCATATTAAGACTCTCTTGAACCCTTAGGCATCAACACTTTGTGGATTTTTCCTTTTGCAGTGAGAGCTGTGGGTGTGGCCATATAGCAACATATGCTCAATGTGGCTTACAATTCGTCGTGGATATTGGAAATAGAAAAGAATATACATTTGGTTTATGGAGGGTTAGGGTTACATGGTGGTGAAGTACATGGTTGTATTACAGCAAAAGACGTTATAAGACATTCCTATATATATTAAAGATTATAGCCTAGAAATCAAAGAGCAAGGTGGGAAATACACCTACAGAAGTCCAAGAGAAGCCACTACAAATACAATATATGAACCCAATATGAAAACTTTGTAAAATGTGGACTGCAAATAAAGAAGAATAATGAAAAGAGATTTTATTTGCAGTTCACATTTTATATTGCTTTTATATTGTGTTCTTATTATATTGTATTTATGTTAATACATATGTTTTATCTTTTTGACATTCATTTACTTTTGAGAGTGTAGGTGTTCTATGACCCCTGAGGCAGGCTGTTTTGTACCGTCGAAACACAATCCCGTGTCATGTCTTTCTTTTGGTGCCACAATAAAGAGTCTCCTCATTCTACTACTCCCTGTGTGTAAGTCATTGTGTCATCCCCTACTTCTCCTGTTTTACCTTATAGCTTAACCCATTTATTGAAGCATGAGCTTTTGAGGACCAGAATATACTTTCAGAGGACTCTATTTCTTGAAAACTTGTGTCTCAATAAATTGGTTAGCTATAAGGTGGCACCTGCCTCTTGTCAATTTTGTTGCACCAAACTGGCGGTATATCAAATGCATGACTCTTACCCTTAAGTCTTTGTTATGTCATACAAAGAAACACATTGATATATACACAGAAGAACACAAATCCTTGCAGACTTGAAAACCACACAGGAAACAGTGAAGATAACTCAAAAAAATCTCTTGATAATACTTATTGTCTAAAAGTTTATTGGAAACAGGAAATTGTCGGTGGGGGGGAGGGGATTGAGGCAGAAAGGGAAAACTTTGGGGTAGCCGCAGGCAGCTTGTGAGGATGGCTGCTGCATTGGAGCCCCTCTGAGAAGGGAAATACATTTTTAAAGAAGACCAGGAAGGTGAGGATAAGGGAGGAGGAGATGGGCTGTGGTGGGGAGAAGGGGAAATGATGCCTGGACTGCGAGGCCCCCTGGAGCTGTGGGGCCCAGGGCAATTGCCCTGGTTAGAGCAGTGGTTCCCAAATCTGGTCCTGGAGGCATCCCAGTCAGTCAGGTTGGTGCAAATTTCTTTCATGAATATTCATTGTGGGTAGGAAAACAAACCAGCAGATCAGTATAATATCCAAAAAGACTTTATTGAGGATACCGTGTATGAAACAAATGCCCGACACAAGCCGTGTTTCGCCCAACAATAGGGCTGCGTCAGGGGCTATAATAAATAACAAACATATAAAATTAGAAATATGTGAAATTATAAAACATAAAATATATATAATTTTTATAAAACATAAAATATATATTCATTGTGGGTATCCTGAAAACCTGACTGCCTAAGATGCCTCCAAGACCAGGTTTGGGAACCACTGTGTTAAGAGTGTAATCTCTTTGAGGAATACACCCTAAACATGGTAAATGAAAAGTTAGAATAAACAAGTTGAAAAGTGCATGAGACAGTGCATAGTGGCTGGGTTGTTTCTGGTACCTCTCCTGGCCCCTCCTCAAATGCTTCATATTTGAAGATGCAGCAGCCTCCTGCTGCTCCTCTGACTCTATGGCCCAGATGCACTAAACTTTAACAACCCTGTAACGATGAAATTTTGAACCGTTGCATGCACTAAAGGGCATTTTCCGATGACACTAGCAGCTAACGAAAACGGAATGCAAACGAGTCACTTCCAATTCAGACGTGAAGAATTTGCAATGCACTAACCATACCGACAATTATAACGAATCACTTACCGTCTGAAATTTAACGTGAGCTCAGACCTGTCGTTAAGGCCTGAGCTGTCATCTCCCTGCTTCCCCCTGCACCTTAAATTCCATGCTGGCATGTTGAAAAACAAAATTAAAAACACAAAACGTGGCTCCCCGCTTTCCTCTGCATAAAAAACAAATGGAAAGAAAATAAAATCAAAAAAGGGAGGGGGCAAAGGCGCTCGTCAAGAGCGTCCTTCACGGACGTCCTTGCCCCCGCCCCACCTCACCCGAGTTTGCCACTGCTCCCCGCTTCCCCCCTGCTTCAAAACCAAATTCAAAATAAAAATAAAAAACTTTTAAGCACAGATTTTAGAAACTTGTAATGCTGCCCCGGCACCCCTCCCTTCCTCTGTTTCCCAGCACCGCCCCCCTGAGATCGTCGCCGCCGCTCCCCCCCTCCTTCCTACCGGGCCCGCGCAGCGCCTCTCACCTCTCTGTGAAGGCGCTGCACGGGCAAGAAAAACAGCACAGCTGATGCCTCTTCTAGTCTTGGCGTCTCTCCTTCGCTCCTGGGCCCGCCCCCATCTGACGTTACATCAGACGGGGGCGGGCCCAGGAGCGAAGGAGAGACGCCAAGACTAGAAGAGGCATCAGCTGTGCCCGGTAGGAAGGAGGGGGGGCCCGGTGGAGGGGGGAGCGGCGGCCACGATCTCAGGGGGGCGGCACACGGGGGCAGAGAATGGCGGGAGGCGGAGCTGGGAAACAGAGGAAGGGAGGGGTGCCGGGGCAGCATTACAAGTTTCTAAAATCTGGGCTTAAAAGATTTTTATTTTTATTTTGAATTTGGTTTTGAAGCAGGGGGAAAGCGGGGAGCAGTGGCAAACTCGGGTGAGGCGGGGCGGGGACAAGGACGTCCGTGAAGGACGCTCCTGATGAGCGCCTTTGCCTCCTCCCGAAACACACGTGTTTGTGTTTTGTTTTTGTTTTTTGGTAGTGTTGACATTTGTGGCATGCGCAGAGCAGCCAGCATAACGCTTGGCTGCTCTGCACATGCTTTAGGGGCTGATTACCGACTGGGATTACACATGCTTTAGGGGCTGATTACCGACGGGGATTACACAGGTTTGATGCATTGTACTTTACAGTACCGCACCGAACTTGTGAGACTTGTTTTTTTGGTGCATTCTTCGTTTTTAAAAATTCGTTAGGGACTTTAACGTTTTAGATTTTTTAATGTTTGGTTGATGCATCTGGGCCTAATTGCATTGAAAGTACAAAGTCTCATCATCGCTCTGCTTACCATCCAGTGGTGGTGGCAATACTAAATCACTCATTCTCCGCTGTCAAGGAGTCTCACCACTCTGGTGTACTCACTGGGACTGGCAATAGCATAAACATCCACTGCTCAGTATGCTCTTTATCCCATTTGTTTACTTGCCTGACATGGTTGGCCACTTCACCAAAGGTCTGCAGTTGTGCTTATAGATGATCAGACAGAATGTTGCGAAGGCTTTGTTCATCTGACATTTCACTTTTGCAAAACTTGCCTAAATAGCAGAACATTGATTGTTTTTTATCTGCGTGCTGATTTTGTGTGTGTATGTGTATGTATATATCTATATCTATATCTATCTATCTATATATCTATATCTATATATATCTATATCTATATATATATATATATATATATATATATATATACAGTGGTGGAAATAAGTATTTGATCCCTTGCTGATTTTGTAAGTTTGCCCACTGACAAAGACATGAGCAGCCCATAATTGAAGGGTAGGTTATTGGTAACAGTGAGAGATAGCACATCACAAATTAAATCCGGAAAATCACATTGTGGAAAGTATATGAATTTATTTGCATTCTGCAGAGGGAAATAAGTATTTGATCCCCCACCAACCAGTAAGAGATCTGGCCCCTACAGACCAGGTAGATGCTCCAAATCAACTCGTTACCTGCATGACAGACAGCTGTCGGCAATGGTCACCTGTATGAAAGACACCTGTCCACAGACTCAGTGAATCAGTCAGACTCTAACCTCTACAAAATGGCCAAGAGCAAGGAGCTGTCTAAGGATGTCAGGGACAAGATCATACACCTGCACAAGGCTGGAATGGGCTACAAAACCGTCAGTAAGACGCTGGGCGAGAAGGAGACAACTGTTGGTGCCATAGTAAGAAAATGGAAGAAGTACAAAATGACTGTCAATCGACAAAGATCTGGGGCTCCATGCAAAATCTCACCTCGTGGGGTATCCTTGATCATGAGGAAGGTTAGAAATCAGCCTACAACTACAAGGGGGGAACTTGTCAATGATCTCAAGGCAGCTGGGACCACTGTCACCACGAAAACCATTGGTAACACATTACGACATAACGGATTGCAATCCTGCAGTGCCCGCAAGGTCCCCCTGCTCCGGAAGGCACATGTGACGGCCCGTCTGAAGTTTGCCAGTGAACACCTGGATGATGCCGAGAGTGATTGGGAGAAGGTGCTGTGGTCAGATGAGACAAAAATTGAGCTCTTTGGCATGAACTCAACTCGCCGTGTTTGGAGGAAGAGAAATGCTGCCTATGACCCAAAGAACACCGTCCCCACTGTCAAGCATGAAGGTGGAAATGTTATGTTTTGGGGGTGTTTCTCTGCTAAGGGCACAGGACTACTTCACCGCATCAATGGGAGAATGGATGGGGCCATGTACCGTACAATTCTGAGTGACAACCTCCTTCCCTCCGCCAGGGCCTTAAAAATGGGTCGTGGCTGGGTCTTCCAGCACGACAATGACCCAAACATACAGCCAAGGCAACAAAGGAGTGGCTCAGGAAGAAGCACATTAGGGTCATGGAGTGGCCTAGCCAGTCACCAGACCTTAATCCCATTGAAAACTTATGGAGGGAGCTGAAGCTGCGAGTTGCCAAGCGACAGCCCAGAACTCTTAATGATTTAGAGATGATCTGCAAAGAGGAGTGGACCAAAATTCCTCCTGACATGTGTGCAAACCTCATCATCAACTACAGAAGACGTCTGACCGCTGTGCTTGCCAACAAGGGTTTTGCCACCAAGTATTAGGTCTTGTTTGCCAGAGGGATTAAATACTTATTTCCCTCTGCAGAATGCAAATAAATTCATATACTTTCCACAATGTGATTTTCCGGATTTAATTTGTGATGTGCTATCTCTCACTGTTACTAATAACCTACCCTTCAATTATGGGCTGCTCATGTCTTTGTCAGTGGGCAAACTTACAAAATCAGCAAGGGATCAAATACTTATTTCCACCACTGTATATATATATATGAAAAATAAATATTTAACATGGTATTGTTGAAATAAAGAATATCTGATTATTGTATATAGTGATATTAAATATGGACCACTTTGTATTTTATCAGCTTATACCAGTAACCCAGACTTTTTGTGTTTGGCACTGTGACTTACTCTTTTGTCTTCCCTCAGTGTGGGTGTAAGGGCTGTGGACGATCATTTTGTTCTGGCTGTCTGACCTTCACTGCCATTGTTCCTCGCTGTGGAAACACTAAACAAAAAGTGTGCAAGCAGTGCCATGAAGAAATAGCCAGGTAAATCTATTTGCTGTGGGTCCTTATATTTTACTCAGTGGGGGCACTATATCCAATAGTTAATACAAGGCCAATGCACACAGGTTCAAATTTTCCCACTTCAATGGACCTCAGTGGCGACTCATTTCACACAAGGAACTTCACCTCACTATTCACTCAATTCTTTATCGGTCCTAATTAATTTACTAGCTTATTACCTTCACCTTTATTATTCATCACTATCACAATTAAATTTAAACTTATCTTAATCTTAAATGTCTTTTGTCAGGACCTTAGCCAACATGGGCCATGTTTCACAAGTGCTGTGTCGGGCCTAAGGGACCATGGTGTTCAAAAAATATATCCATCTTTGTTCTCTATAGTTTAATTATGAATCTTTATCACCCCTCTCCCATCCCAGTTCTAACTTATCTGTAATCTACCACCATATATCAGTTTCAATGTGTTTTTCTACCCAGTGGACCACTAATGGGGCCATTACAACCTTACAGTGTATTCGCAACCTATGTTCAGTGAATCTCACCTTGATTGGTCTTGAAGATCTCCCTATATAAATTAATTCAAAAGGCCATTGTATGGCATAAATAATTGCTTCTGATTAACAAGTAGTATTCAATCTAGATTCGATAGTTGAAACTATCACCTTCAAGAGTGGTACTACACCACTGACAGTTGCCAAACTGCCTATGCCCCAGTGTTACAGCCCTATCCGATGAATAGTTTATCCTTTTGTATGATAGTATTTTAGTCAGAGCTTTACCTTTCAAATAAGCAATGAGAGACCGCTCTTGAAAACATTTATGAATTGTCAACACTTTCCAATATTTAAATAATAATGTTACCACTGACGACACATGTGTACAAAATGGAAGTACTACTACTAGTCTATTATTTTGAGCATAATTACTTTTGTATTGTAAAAGGGCTTCTCAATGTGCAGCCTGTAATAGGCTTTCTTAATCACTGATCTTGGGTTGCCTGTCATTCTAAATCTCTGGAATAAGGACTCTGTATGATTTTCAAATTCAGCTACAGACAGTGGTGTGCTGGTAAATTTTTAACAGGCTCTCTCCGCGGTCCACCTCTGCGCCCCCCCCCCCCCCCCAAAATTGCAGAGCTGGCTTTAGCCGGGGGGGGGGGGGGGGCAATGCATTACTCTCTCCAGGAAAAAAAATTAAATGATCCCAGGTTCCAATCTAATTCATGTTTAATGTGGGATAAAATGCCATAAGTAAATAAATATAAACTTTTAATCTTGAGCACCTGATTTTCAAAGTGAACATATTCCAAACACTATAATGAAAATAAAATGATTTTTTTTCTACCTTTGTTGTCTGGTGACTGTTTTTCTGATCATGCTGGCCCAGTATCCGATTCTGCTGCTATCTGTCCTCTTAACTCCGTTTCCAGTGCTTCCTTTCCATTTATTTCTTTCTTCCTTTCTTCTTCATTTCTGGTCCTCAGCTTCTGCCTATTTTCTTCATCCATGTGCAGTTTTTCTCCTCTCTTCCTTTTCCCTCATCTCATCTCCTTCCTCACTCTTCTCTCCCCTCCATCCATGTCCAGCATTTCTTCTCTCTCCCCTCCTCTCCTCTGCCCTGCATGCACCCATGTCCAGCAGTGACCCTCCTCTCCCCTACCCTGCCCTGCATGCACCTATAGCGACCCTTCTCTCCCCTCCCCTCCATTCACAAATGCCCAGCGACTCCCTTCTCTCCCCTGCCACCCCCTCCTGAGTTTGGCGAATTCAACTCCCTCCGGATCCAGTCCCTTACGTCAGCGACTTCACGAATTCTTCGGGGTCGCTGCAAGCGCTGACTCTCCTCCGCTGGCGCTGCAGGTTCGCGATTCAAAATGGCTGCCGAGACTTACAAGGGCGGCCTCCAAGACTTCGGCAGAAGTCTCGCGAGGCCGCCTCTGGAAGTCTCGGCGGCCATTTTAAAAATGCGAACCTGCAGCGCCAGCGTGGGAGAGTCAGCGCTTGCAGCGACCCCGAAGAATTCGTGAAGTCGCTGACGTAAGGGACTGGATTGGAAGGGAGGAAGAGAGCCGGCTCACGCAATTCAACAACTGGCTCGCAAGAGCCAAGCAAAGTTAACAACTGGCTCTTGCGAGCCGGTGCGAGCCGGCTTCAGCACACCACTGGCTACAGATGAACGAATTGGCTACTTTATAAGTAACCTAGAACATAGTCTGTAGGGATGAAAACTGTTTGAAAATATCTTTATTGAATCAGAGAATCACAAAATATGCGTACAACAAAGTGCATCAAAGCGCTACAACAAAGCACATTACACATCAGAACAGAATGCACAAAGGCAAAATTCGAACTTAACAAACTCATCCCCAACTTTCTAGATACCAAAAACAAACATCAACTCCCATCCTCTGATTCATAGTTTCTTAATTTTATCCCCTCCCCTCCCCCCCTCCTACCACACGAACACTCAAAGAGGTAGGTCTCCCGCAGCAGTCTCTGATACATACAAAGAAACATATCTGCTCCAAATGTCTCGGTACTGACAATGCCCCACTGAAACCGAAAAGGGAAGTGAGCAGCCAGCTTGCCATTTCCTGCATAAAACCATGCCAGGCAGCTATTGAGGGGGGAGCCGGGTCAGGCCAGGACTGTAAAATACACTTTTTGATAAGGAAGGTCGCTACTAACACAAACTTACACTGTGCCTCCCCAAGGCCCTTCTGTGACAAGTGAGCCGCACTACCGAGTAAGACCAATCAAATGCACAACACAAAGTGTCTTCAGTGGCTCTCAGTGCACCGACCCAGAACATAGACAATGGCGGACACTCCATAAAGGAATGCAGGAAGGTGCCAACACTAGCCGTGCATTTAACGCACAAATCACTCTCCCACAACCCCATGGCCTTTCCCCTCTGCTTGGTAATGCTGATATAATCTCGCGTCCAAAAAATCCAACTCTATATCACTAAGTATAGTGAACTATAGATTCTCCATCAATGTATTTAACCAAGAAATGAACTGTTCCAGAGATTGTTCTTCTTCTCACACAAAAATATATATCATCAGGGAATCGTTTCCAGCATTGTATATATTTAAACCAGTGTTTCCCCAAGTCCAGTCCTGGAGTACCCCTTGCCAGTCAGGGTTCCAGGATATCCACAATGAATATGCATGAAAAGATTTGCATATAATGGAGGCAGTGTATACTAATTAAGTTCATGCATATTCATTGTGGATATTCTGAAAACCTGATTGGCAAGGGGTACTCCAGGACCGAACTTGGGAAACACTAATTTAAACCATTCTGAGGGGTAAATATATTTCTCCTCAAAAACTGTTACCACCAGAGTAGCCACTGAAGGTGCTACCAACGCTCCTGTGTCTACTCCTTGAATTTATTGCTAGGTAAGAATGTTCATACGGATTTTAGTGCATTTTTAGTAAATGTAGATTTATTATCATTAATTTGTGTGCCGATAAGAATTCTATTGTTTTAGGACCATGCCCTGATGCAACACTGGTGAAACATGGCCCATGCTGGATAAGATCCTTACAGAAGACATTTAAGATTAAAATAAGTTTAACTTTAATTTTGAGAGTAATGTATAGTAAAGGTGAAAGTAATAAACCAATAAAGTAGGACCAATGAAGAATTGAGTGAATAGTGAGGTGAAGTTCCTTGTGTGAAACGAGTTGCCACTGAGGTTCGTTGAAGTGGAAAAATTGGAACCTGTGTGATGATGATTTACTGTGTTGGGCTTGTATCAGCTATTGGAAATAACCAGTTAAAACATTAGGTATTAGCACATTTCTGTTACCAACCTAGTTTTGTTCTGTTTTTAGTGTACTCTGTATAGAAACAGAATTGGTACCAGAGTTGCAGGGCTGTGCCTAGGGTCTCTGGCGCCCCCCTGCAGACTATCAGTTGGGCCCCCCCCCCCCCCCCCCCCCCGGTGAAAATGATCGCTCACCACTTGCCACACTGACAGGAATTGTCAGCAATATTCTTAGAAACAAATTGCTATACATTGCAAAATAAGATAGCAGATGTAAATTCTCAAAGTGGACATATTCCAAACACTAAAATGAAAATAAAATGATTTTTTTCTACCTTTGTTGTCTGGTGACTTTCTTTTTCTGATCATGCTGGCCCAGTATCTGATTCTGCTGCTATCTGTCCTCTTAACTCCGTTTCCAGGGCTTCCTTTCCATTTATTTCTTTCCTTTCCTCCTTTCTTCTTCATTTCTGGTCCTCAGCTTCTGCCTGTTTTCTTCATCCATGTGCAGTTTTTCTCCTCTCTTCCTTTTCCCTCATTTCATCTCCTTCATCTCTCTTCCCTCGCCTTTATGTCCAGCAATTTCTCCTCTCTCCCTGAGCCCTGCCCTGCAATCCATATCCATCCATGCCCATCTGTCCCCTGCCCCCTCCATTCATCCCTGACCCTATCCAGCAATTCCCTCTCTCTCTCTTCCATGAACCCTGCCCTCCCTCTTCTCCCCCCCCCTTCCAACATCCCTTTCCTTTTTTTCTTTTAAATTTACCTCCGTCCGGCAGCACAGGCGCAGCGTCAGTGCAGGAGGCGGCACTCCCGACATGTCTAGCCTTCCCCTTCGCTCATGTTCTGCCTTCTTCTGACGTCAAGGAAATGACGTCAGAGGAAGGCGGAACATGAGCGAAGGGGAAGGCTAGACACGTCGGGAGCGCCGCCTCCTGCACTGACGCTGCGCTGCCGGACGGAGGTAAAATTAAAAGGATTAAAAAAGGAAAGGGATCTTGCTGCGGGAGAGAAGAGGGCGCGGGCAGTTGGACAATCGGAGCAGGAGGGAGAGGTAAGCATGGTGCGGCGGCGCCCCCCCTGCCATGCTTACCCCGCTTACCGTATTGGCATGGCCCTGCAGACTTGTTCGGTCTGTTTTCCCTGCTTATTGCAGTATCACAGACTCAGACTTCAGCCTCAGTTTCCTGCTGCTGAGGATCTTCCATAGTTGGAGGGTATTCCATGCATCCAATACTTATTTTTTTGTAAATAAATGTTTCCATCTTACTTCCTGAGTCTGATCTTTCCAAATTCCTATCATAATTGCATGCCTTAGAAAATGTAGAAAGAAGACTGAAAGACTACTCAAATGGTGAAGTAGAAAAGGGAAAGGGAAATGGGACTGAGGTTTTTGCAACTACATTCAAAGCGGTTTACATATATTCAGGTACTTATTTTGTACCAGGGGCAATGGAGGTTTAAGTGACTTGCCCAGAGTCACAAGGAGCTGCAGTGGGACTCGAACTCAGTTCCCCAGGATCAAAGTCCACTGCAGTAACCACTAGGCTACTCCTCCACTCGTCCACCAGAAAAGGCAATTAAAGTCCAAAATGATGGAAGCAGTTCCAAATGAGGAAAATAGGAAAGAGCAGAAGTACTGGCAAGAGGGATGTAAACTGGGCAATATTCAAAATGATTAAAGCGGGCAGGAGAGACTCCTTCCCACATAAATCGCTTGTCTGTGGCTAACCGCTGATATCAATGGTGCTTAACTGGTTAGCACCGCTGAATATTTGTAGTTAGCGCCTGCGTTGAAGCTTGCTAACTTGTGGTACTTCCAGGGGCGGAGTTGGGGTCAAGGGTCATGGATTTGGTATACCTCCTTTCTGTGATACAACCAAAGCAGTATACATGGTGTGGAGAAGTGACCTAGTGGTTAGAGCACCAGCCTTGACATCTAGAGGTGGCAGGTTCAAATCCCACTGCTGCTCCTTGTGATCTTGGGCAAGTCACTTAGCCCTCCACTGCCTCTGGTACAAACATAGATTGTGAGCCCTCCAAGGACAGTGAAATACCAGTGTACCTGAATGTAACTCACCTTGAACTACTACTGAAAAAGGTGTGAGCAAAATCTAAATAAATAAATAATATGCAGGTACTTTCACAGTCCTTAGTGGGCTGACAGTCTAAGTTTTGTACCTGTGGCAATGGAGGATTAAGTGACTTGCCCAAGGAGCTGCAGTTCCACAGATTTTCAGACCACTGCACTAACCATTAGTCTTGAATAGGAACAATGTGTGGGCTTAGAAAATGAGGGAGGTCCCAACTGCTGGCTCTTAAGGCCTGCATTAACATCATTTAGGTGTTATGGAAGGAGACAAAGGGTGAAAGCAGAATACTTATTTTACAGTATCTGTTTTTATTCACTGCGCTTTCTTGTCACAGCGGGGTCTCTCAGAAGAACATGGCAAAGTGGTCTCCGCCAGAGAACTATAAAAAGTAAGTTTGAGAGTGGCACAGTGTTGGAGATTCCCCAGCACTGTGGTGCTTTCGTTCTTTCCTGCTTGCAGCATTATGCTAATTTTTTCTTACTGATGGCTATTTCCTTTTGTGTGTTTTTATTTATATAACGTAGGAGTCTTTTACTAAGCTGAGGTGTAAAGTGGCCTTAGCATGTCCTTACGTGGGTTTTTCCCCGCACACTAAGGCCATTTTTACCATATCCTATTAATGGTCATGCACTGATATTAGCGCACAGCCATTAAAAAAATATTAGCATGCAAGCTCTTACCGACATATTTTGTAGGTGGTAAGAGTTCACGTGCTAATCTTGTGTTAATCAGTTAGCATTCAGTAACGTAGCTGTACTAACTGATTAGCACAGCAACGCCCACTCTCTGCCCCCTCCCCCCCCAGACATGCCCCTTTCACAATAAAATTAATCTTTTTTTTTAGCGCAGATCAGGAAATTTCCACAGGATGCCTGAGCACGTCCCGCAGTAAGCCATTTTAAGGTGAAGTAAGCTCCCTTAATTTGAACTGTTACCCTGGGATTTCCCTGGTACTTGGACCCAGATTGGCCATTGTCAGAGGAGCTGATGTAGAGGACGTACGTTAGAGCTGTGTACTGATGGCTTAGTTCACAGTTTTTAACTCAATTTGAACGCACAATATTTGCTCCTCAGTGGAGTAAACCATTTGCATGCCATTAAACACTTACATTACTCTGCTGAGGCCACAGATGAGCTAATGGTTCTTTGCATTCCTTGTATGCGGTGATCAAACATTTCTACTCAGACACCCTGAGAATGTAAGTTATACCCATCTTTTACTAGTAGCAGATGGAAATCACCACAATCAGGTAGATACTCGGGTACAGCTAATTATTCATACACCAGGAATCACAGCATAAAGGTGGATAGTGCTGCTTTGCATTGGAGAACAAATAGCACAATCGGGAAGATAATTACAACAGGCAGATAATTAGCAGGAGTTGCAGGGGACAGGCATGGAGAAATTCCCTTATATGGAAGTTAAACCTGCTCCATACATCCCATGATGCACCAGGCAGGGTGCTGTCATTTTGAGGTGGTGCCTGCCGAGTAGGAGGGAGTACTAGTCACCCTCCTCCTCCAACTTCTGAGGTACTGGGGCAGGGGTTAGGGGGATCCCTCCACCTCTGGCTCACCAGGGAAAGCTTTTCTGTGTGGGAAGATCAAGTCGAGCCCACTGTCGTGGGTCACACTGGACCCATTGTGGCGGCCAGGGGGCGGAAGAGGACAAGGGTCCCATTGGACCACCAGGCTGTTTTTTATTGGCTTGCAGGGTCTGGGGGTGTCCACTAGACCCCACCGGGGCCCTACCAGTGGGGGTATCTGGTTGTCCCCTGGACCCCCAGGGCTGACACTTGATAGCCGGCTGACACAGCCAATGTCCTGGGCATGCATTCAAAGGTTGTGCTTAACACACAACTTTTGAACGCATGTGCCATCTGCTCAATTTGCTCTCACGATGGAAGCTAATAGCGTGCATATTATTTGCATACTGTTAGCTGTGATCATGAGGGAGTTAGGTCAGTGTGCTGCTGTGACGGTAAAACTCCAGCGCTGTTCCCTGCAGCACTGGAGTTTTGATCATCAGGGCCAGAGTCCCTGCATGCAACCTAAGAATTGTTAGTGAGTCTCGATTAAGAGTCCTACAAACTCTCACAATAGAGATCATATTTAGCTTCTCAGGAGGCAGGTGGCTTCTCTAGCCAATCAGAAAAATGCAGGACTTTCAGGTCGACGTCCTGTTTATTGCAAAAAAAAATAAGTTTTCAAACTGCAAACTGACTTGTAGACTTTTTCTCTACTTTGACCAAAATGTAACTCAGGCCCAATTGTTTGAAAGGTCATAGGTTGGCCCAGTGGCTGAATGGAAGATCCCTGGTAAGGCCCCTGAGTCAGCCCTCACCCCAGGCTAGCTGGGGATGTCCATAGACCCTGTGGATGTGAGGGAGTCATGACCCTCATTTAAGGACAGTCTTAGCAGCTCGATTCAAAACCTGTGATACATATTCTGGACAGAGCTCTATTGAATGTAGTTACCAGACTACAAATAGTGTGAAGTCCACCGTCCCAGTACTGGTTCCAATTAAGCAGGAAGAAGAAAGAGAAAGTAGGGACTACCAGGTTAGCAAAGAAAAGAAAACATAAAGATCTATCCATTGTGCTGTTTTTTCTTCTCCCCCATACTTGCCTAAGTCCCAGCAGAACCCTGGAACAGGAGTGAGGCCCAGTCCCGTATTATTCTCTACAGTACATATTCACTTCTAGGCCGGTGTGAAACCCAAGGGTAAGGACATTAGGCGAGATATTTGAATATTTAATACCCCTCTCCCCTTGTGTTTGTTATTGGAGGCGTGTAGCAGCTCTTGAGGGAAAGCAGAACCAGCTGGGAAGTTCACAACAGGGTCCATTAAGAGCCCCAGCGGTGTCGGGCCTAAAGTATGAGAATTTGGCAAAGGAGGATAGAGCTATTGCGGAGAGACTGGAGAGGCTAAGACAAGATACCAAACCCAGTGAGTATGCTGTTGCAACAAGCATTGTGGAGTTTATTTTATAATGCATTTGTGAAGCAGCTTTTACATGGGGAAACTGGCTGATATAAACCTGTGTTTGGGTATATGCTCGTAAAAACTAGGCACAATGCAAGATTGTCTCCTCCTACATGATCCACATGTATAGGGTTACCATATTTGCAGAGACAAAAAAGAGGACATAAAAAATTAAATGTTGCCCTAGCACACCTCTAGCCCCACCGCTGCCACACAGTCACCTTGATCCCCCAAGAAAGCCAGATTCTATAAGCAGTGAAAATACTGGTGAAAGTAACAGAAATGCATTT
The DNA here is from genome assembly GCF_901765095.1 of Microcaecilia unicolor. Taxonomy (NCBI): domain Eukaryota; kingdom Metazoa; phylum Chordata; class Amphibia; order Gymnophiona; family Siphonopidae; genus Microcaecilia; species Microcaecilia unicolor. The sequence goes on along the minus strand of NC_044039.1, from coordinate 147,483,585 downwards.
TATTTCGTAGTCTAAATAAAAAATTAGAAAAGATGTACATTTCCAAAAAAACAAACATCCATGAGCAGCATGTCCTCCTTTCCTTTCCCTCCCATCCTTGAGAAGCATGTCCCCCTCTTCTCTCCATCCCCTTCTGTCCACATGCTGAATTTCCCCCATTCCCATCCCTCCCCTCCATGTACAGCATGTCCCCCTGTCCTCGTCCTTCCTTCCCATCCACAAGCAGCTGCCTCCTTTCCTTCCCATCCATGAGCAGCTTGCCTCTTTCACAAGCAGCTTTTCCCCTCCCCTCCCGGGTGTACCTTGCAGCCCTGGTGGTCTAGTGACCTCTTCGGGGCAGGGAAGAACCCCACTCTTTCCTGCCTTCTGCCGCTGACCTCCCCACTGCCACTGCTTCTTGAAAATGGCTACCGAGACTTCAAATGGTGGCCTCGCAAGACTTCAGCGAAGTCTTGGCAGCCATTTTCAAGAAGTGACAGTAGCAGGGAGGTCACCGGGCAGAAAACAGTGGAGTTCTTCATGTCCCGAAGAGGCCACTAGACCACCAGGGTGCTCTACAGTAGGCTTGGGGTGGGGGGAGGAGAGAACAGCAAGCCTGTCTGCCTGCCAACCAACCCGCCAGCCAGCCCAGAAACCTAGACAAACTGGATGGCTGGAAAAAAAACCCCCGACAGTTCCCCTGAAGAGGAGGACATGTCCGGGGAAATCTGGACGTATGGTAACCCTACGTGTGTAGGCATTCCTGGAGGCCTAGTTTGGGAAGAGCTGGGATAGTGATGGCATGTGTGTATTATATAAAATGCGTATACAGGAGGTATGCAGGTGATTCTGTAAGGAGCTGTCTAGATTTATGTACTAGTATTCTAGTTATTTGTGTGCATAAGTGGACTCGTATGTGCGTGAGACTGTATTTTGATTACACACTATTCCGTGAGTACATGCCATTAATTGATGGCCTATACTGTACAGGTGGGTATTTATGTAGGTAGAGTTGGGGCAGAGCATAGGCAAGGCGTACATGTGTAGATTGTTTAACATGCATGTAGTATTTTATCATCTAGGCGCAAACATTTATACTTGCTCTATGGCTGGTATAAATGCTCACACCTAACAACTATTCCCTCCCCCCCCCCCCCCCCCCCCCCCGATATCCAGCGCTATTTAATTGACCAGAAACAATGACTGACTGGTTCAGTAGCAATTCGGCACCTAACCGCTAATATTCAGCATGAGATAACCGACAATATTCAGTGCCGAACGGCTAAGTTTAGTGGCCAAATCGGACCGCCTAAATAGCAGTCCTATCTTTGGCCACTTTAAACTTAACTGGCCAGCACTGAATATTGACATAGCCGGTTAAGTTTGAGCCGGCCAAAAGAAAACCCTGGGTATTTAATGCTGGTTGCCAGAAACAGCCCGGCATTGAACATCCGGGATCATCGCCGATCATGGCACTTAAGCAGGCTGAATATCAGCCTCTATGTGCATATATGCAACCTTCTCTGGAAAACATAAGAATAACCATACTGGGTCAGACCAGTGGTCCATTTAGCCCAATATCCTGCTTCCAATAGTGGCCAATCCAGGTCACAGGTACCTGGCAGAAACCCAATAAGTAGCAACATTCCATGCTACCAATCCCAGGGCAAGCAGTGGCTTCCCCCTATCTGTCTCAATAGCAAACTATAGACTTTTCCTCCATGTACTTGTCCAAACCTTTTTTTAAACCCAGATTGCGCTAACCACTGTTACCACATCCTCTGGCAAAGAGTTCCAGAGCTTAACTATTCGTTGAGTGAAATAGTATTTCCTTGTAACTTCATTGAGTGTCCCCTGGTCTTTGTACTTTTTGAAAGAGTAAAAAATTGATTCACTTCTACTACACAAAATGAGGTTTTAATGAATTCTTTTAGAACAAACAAATTGTAATACAATAGTCCAAACCCCACCCTTTTATGTGGAAAAAATAAAAAAAAGTTACAGAAGTTCACATGTAACTTTTACAAACTGCTTATGGACTCATGACATGAAGAAAACAGCCATTCTCAACATTTTGGATCTTCTACTTTAGTCACCTTTTCCCAGAGACGGTCACATATTACCTGCTATGCTGCTATTCTGTGAAAGAAGGTAGGGGTCTACTTTTCTTCACAGAACAGGCTCCAAATAAGCACATTCATGATACCTAGAGATAGGTGTCCCTTTGTAGAATTACCCTCCGAGTCCATGCACACAGTCACTTCTTCTCTATAAGAGGTTATATCATAAAGAGGCATATTTTCAAAGCACTTAGCCTCCCAAAGTTCCATAGAAACCTATGGAACGTAGCCTCCCAAAGTGCTTTGAAAATATGCCTCAATGTCACATAGGCGCCTGTGTTACCTTTTATACAATAGGCTGAATATAGGCGTCTCTCTGGATATTTCACATAAGGTCTTTGTTATAAAATTACCCACATGTAGGTAATGTTATAATGCTTTTTACACCTGTAAACATAGAAACAGAGAAAATATAGGCAGATAAAGACCATATGGCCTATCCAGACTGCCCATCCATGCCATCTACTTTCCTATCACTTCCTTTTTAACTTGGTTTCAGTTTGTAGAAGGAAATAAACTACATGGGTTTTTAAAACCGAGGCTTGTTTTATTTGTTATTTATTTAGATTTTGCTCACACCTTTTTCAGTAGTAGCTCAAGGTGAGTTACATTCAGGTACTCTGGATATTTCTCTGTCCCAGGAGGGCTCACAATCTAAGTTTGTACCTGAGGCAATGGAGGGTTAAGTGACTTGCCCAAGATCACAAGGAGCAGCAGTGGGATTTGAACCGGCCATCTCTGGATTGCAAGACTGGTGCTCTAACCACTAGGCCACTCCTCCACTGGGCAATGGAGGGTTGAGTGACTTGCCCAAGGTCACAAGGAGCTGCAGTGGGAATTGAACCCAGGTTGCCAGGATCAAAGCCCACTGCGCTAACCATTAGGCCACTCCTCTACGCCACCTATGCATACCTTTGAGCTGATTTAGATCAGATGTGAATATTTTTCCCCATACACGTGTATTCCCTTTATCAAATGGAGAATACATATGTAGATTTTAGTCCTGCCCAAACTATGCCCCTTTGAAACCTCTACATGATGTATATCTCCATGTATAAACAGTAGCTTTCTGAAGCCGGTATTTACACAAATATGTGATATACATATGTGAATGCAGCTGTTTACACACAGATAAGTTTCTAAAATAATGGCCTAGTGTATTTTCTTGGGTCAGAAAATCTTGCTAATATCTGACTTGGACTGTATTGTAGAATCGTTGCCATCTTTGTCAGAGATGGAGTCCAGGCTGGCAGCATTGAAGAATGACCCTGTAAAGCATGTGCCCTCCACTCAAGAGATGGAAGACAGGTTGGCAGTATTACAGGGAAGGAGTCCTCCTTCCAAGATGCCTGCACCGGTAAGAGTTATCTCCTCCCTTGTTCCTAATAACCTAGGAACGGATACATGATTTGTAACAGTACTGCCTTCTTCCTGCATGAAGTAACTTCTGTTTCCCACTGAGGGAAGCCATAGATTTCTTGCACAGCCACTTTTTGCTGTAAAAACAAAGACTTGGAGGAACATTATTTTGTAGAAACAAAAGGGAAATTATTACAGTATCCTTTCACTTTGATACATGTCATCAGCTTTAATTTGTAACATTTGTATATAGGGCACTCCCTTCTTGCCTGTAAAAGGGAGCTGAGCAGAAGAGACTAAAAAAAAACCAAGCCCTTCTGGCAAAGGAAAAACACTTTACAGTTCAGTTTTTCTCTTTTATAATAATGCTAAAATTTATTAGAGTAAATGGTTACAATAAAAATAAATTTGTATCCCAATGTTACAGAAAATTGAATTCATTTATATCAGTCCAAATTACAGTATAAGGAAAATAAAATCTCTCTCTGTGTTTTTCCTTCAGAAGCTGTCAGATTCTGTTCTAGTACAAGATGTACTCAGGCTGAATACTGAAGCTTAATTTTGTTCAATCACTTAATGTCTTATATTTTCTCTCTTATCTGGTATTCTTCAACTCTGACCTCTAAGGTCACCTTCACATAATTCTGTTTCTTTGGTATTTTTCTCAAATATTCATCATTTGCCCTTTGTAACCTCTGTCCCTTGAATACCTATCACTCATGCTGGTCCTTCACTGAAAATGGCTCTGTATTAATTCAGAGCCTGTTTGAAGCAAACAGCCACTTGTTAAAGTTTATGGCTCATTACTAGAGCTGAGCAAGCCTGTCTATGGTCTGTGAGAAAACCAAGACACAAACTAGCTAATTGCCCTACTAGATTAAAAAAAGGGAATGTTAAACAAAGCTGACTGATCTGAAAAACCAAACAACTCTATACACGTTGCAGAGCATGTTCATCACAATTAGAAATGCTGTGTGTTTTGTTTTTTTTAAGCCCAGCTGGAAGTTTTTAGCATATGGGGAACATATGTTGAATCATGAGGAGCAGTATCTAGTAATTCCAGTTTCTTCTTGGGAAGCCTGTCTTGAATTCTGCCTGTGTTAGATTTGAGGAACACTATAAGCTACTTTATTTCTATTTTTCCCACTGTTACGTTTTTCATTGTTCCTGTCTGTCCATTCTCTTAAGCCTTGCTTTCTTTCCTCCCTTTCTGTCCTCAGGTGCACCAACCTCTTGACAGCAGAGCACAGGCTGAGAAAGTTGATGATTTGTTAACTCAGCTGACAGAGGAAGTTGCTATTGATGAAAACTACAACCCAGGAGCCCCGTCTGAAGGTTGCTGTCATTTTGCACCTGCTTTCCAGTATTATAACTTCCTGGGTCTGGAATTTATGGTTAGCTTTTGCTGTGCCCGAGTCCTATATATATATTTTGAGTGAGTGGGCAGATGTAAAAAAATAATTTAAATGTCTCAGAGTCGCAGATCATGCAGAAGTAAGTATTTTCAGTGGAAAGGAAGTTCTAGAAGAAGGGGTCATGTTATGAAGCTGCAAGTGGGTAAATATTTTTTTATGGAATGAATGGAGAAATGCAGCAGCCTCCCAGTGAATGTTACAAAGGCACACACACAGTAAGGAAATTTAACGAAGCATGAGATAGGCACAAAGGATCATTAGTGGCAGGGAAGCAATGTTGAAACGTGGTTAAGTGTGGTTAACTGTCAGCAGAAAATACCGTGTTGAGTAAGGTTGCCAGCTAGGTCCAGATTCGCAGGACAGGGTTGATCCAGTCCTGGGTTTAACCTGTTGTATACAGGGACTTATAGTTCTGATTTCCCCTTTGTATTCCCTAAGGAAAGCAAGACTACAAGTCCCAACATGCACTGGGGTTAACCGAGCTGGATCAACCCTGCCCTGTGAATCTGGATCCAGTTGGCAGCCTTAATGTTGAGAGAATGTAAGGAAATGAGGTCCTCATCCAGTCCATCGTCTGGACTTATATATACTGTCATGATTTCAAAGCGCTTGCTTCTGTGTAGCACAAATGCCCAGATTGTCACTTTGGTCTAGTCCTTCTGTGTAAGTCAGGATTGTAGCTAGACAAAGCAACCTGAACCCAGAGCAGGTGGAAGTTACCCCCTAATGAAGCGGCTAATGAGTGACTCATGTAATTAAAACAATGTTTATTTTCTCTTCCTCAGCCTGTTCTTCCCATCGTGACACACTCTCCCCTTTATCCCATCTTCCCCAACCTCCTTTTTTCCCTTAGCTTATCTCTCTCAACCCTCTATTCCCTTCAACACTCTCCCCCCTCCCCATATTCTCGCTCCAAGATCCTGTCCTGTTTACCAGTTCACCCTCTCCCTCATCTTCATCCTAGCCAATCTTATCCCCTACCTACCTCTCTCATCAGTCAGCTTCCCATCATCCTGTCCCCTCCCCTTCTTCACCTCTCCCCACTTTCTCTGGAGGCTTGCTTCTAGTACTGCCTGTTGACATCTCTTCTCTCTCTATCAGGCACTGTGTGGCTCTCAGTAACTTTGAGATGTGCAGAGTCAGAACTTCTGCATTATTGTGAGCCTGGCAAAAGTAGCATAGGAGTTAGAGCAACGCATGGCTGAAGCTCACCAAGAGCCACACAGTACAAGAAAAATGCAGAACAGCCATTCTAGTAAAGCAGGAGGGAGAGTGTGTCAGGGAGCTGCACTTAGGAGTCAAAAGTTACTGCCAGTGGCTCCCAGGTCTTCTCTAGTGCTATATGTCGATGAGAAGAGTTTCATGATGGGCAGGTTCCAGGCATTGAGCCTCCAGTGTGGTTTAAGTAGTCTTTATTTTCCACTTGTTTTTAGTTGTGAGTCCTCACAGTCTTAACGATCTCAGTCGGGGCAATGAGGGAAGTGATTGGAAGAGCTGTGCTGCTGACCTGGACCCAAAACGGCTAGAGGAGGAGAAGAACAAATTGCTGGCAGAAGCTGCCATTGAACTGAGGGAGGAGAACACCAGGCAGGAGAAGATCCTGGAGGTGGCTAAGAGGCTGGCTGTACTCCAAGGCAAAGACCCCAACACAGGTAACAGAGCGATGAGGACAGCTCTTTTGGCTTTACTACAGACCCATGAGGCTTTAACCCTCTATTAGGGGAATTACTTGCTCCTGTCATGAGCTGTGTGTGTGAACATCGGGAGAGACCTCATTTGCTCCATTTTTAAAACTTACATATTAAAATTTCCCAGAAAGTTTTCAAATTCTTTCAAATAAATTTAGGAAAAATTGTAATCTTTTTAAAACATTTTTGAAGTTAAAATATTTGCATTGTAGTCCAAGGTGCATTCTACTACTACTACTTATAATTTCTAAAGTGCTACTAGACGCTACTGAGCTATAAGTGTAGACGTTCAGAGGCAGAAGAAATATAGAGAAAGGGAGTTAGCAGCCAAGCCAACGAAAGGTAACCGTTAAAGGAGATTACCATTAAATGCTAGGCATCACTAGCGCCATTGAAGACTGTACCATTTCCAGCACTTATGCAGTTGAACTGCATCTCCTAGATCACAAGCACACACTTAATTAGAGGTCATGGCCGGTGCAGTGTCAGCCTAAATCTACTGATAACATGTGCTCTCTAAATTGGCCCCAGGGTGAAATAGTCTCATCATTTGTGCAGTGTTCAAGCGTTCTGAAAACCACTGAGTTGTGGCTCAAATGTAGAAACCACTTGTTTAGATGAATGTTTTTTAGCTATGCCAAGCCCCTTTCTTGCACTGGTTTTGCAGACTGATATCTGCATAGATATGTGGCAATTCTGGTATTCAGGGTCTCTTTGAAGGCAGTTAGAACTGGACTTTTCCCAACATTTTCTTGAGATGTTTTTGCGATTCTATTCAAATGTAACAGGGTAGAGTAAAAGGAGAGAGTGGTGTGGACCAGGGGCATAGCCAGACCTCACAGTGGGAGGGAGCCAGAGGTTGGGGGCACATTTTGAGTGCCGCCCTTCCGCCCCCCACGCCACGCCACGCCTCGCCCCCTCACAAACAAATACCTTTGCTGGCTGGGGTCCCCAACCCCCGCCAGCCGAAGCCTTCTTCAGCGCGGTCTCTGGCGCAGCCGCGTTCACTGCCTGCCCCCTGCTCTTCTTTCTTCTTGCTCCTCTTATGCACGCTGCAGGCCCCCGTGGCCCCCCATAGCTATGTCCCTGGTGTAGACCATCTTCCAGGATGTCCCATAAAAAGAAAAGACAAAATGTATTTTCATCCACTATAGGACTATAAGAAAGAGCGCTATCTGAGCAGATGGGAGGCCTCTGAGGATGAATGAGTATATATGGAGGGGGAGGCCTTGGGTGTAGGGGGAGAGGGGCTCCAGTAAAAGCCTTGTATCTAGCTGGGGGACTAACCCATTGGGGGCAGGACTGGAGGCAGAAAATGCTTTATCGGGCTGTTCCATATATGTTTTTGGGTATTTCAGAATTGCATGAATAGTGGTCAAATATCAGTAAAGGGAAGTAAGTCACAGTACCATGTTCCCATCCCCCCAGAAATCTGTCTTTTTTTTTTTTTCCTTTTTTATAATAGTAACTCTGAAGGATTATACACTCCCTGACAGTGATGAGGAATTGGATGAAGAAGCCATTCAAAGAGTCCTGCAGCAGGTCGGTGGTGTCCTGCATAAGAAACTCACTTTGATTACATTTGTTACCTCATTAGCATTGGACAGCACATTATCCTTTATGAAAGGGGATGGGATGTGATGTACCACCTTTCTGTAGTTGCAATCAAAGCGGTTTACAAATTATATACAGGTACTTGTTTGTACCTGGGGCAGTGGAGGGTTAAGTGACTTGCCCAGAATCACAAAGAGCTGTAGTGAGAACTGAACCCAGTTCCCCTGGTTCTCCAACTGCTGCACTAGCCATTAGGCTACTCCTCGTCTTTATTAAAGCATCCTTGGGGGAGACATTTCTGCCGTAATTCATCAATAGATAACGTGGATAATTTTCTAAAGCGTTCTTTGCATGTGAAGCATGTTTTGTTTACATATGGAAAAGGCTCTTATAAAATTGCACAGCTAGGTAGAGACAACATGGCCCATACTTATTCGCAGGGGTGGAGTTGCTTGTTCCTGTGCATTTTATAAAATGTGTGTGTCCATGCATAGAATACACAGACACATACAGATTCTGAGAAGGTATACATTTGTGCTTGAGGATTTGGGGGCCTCTTTCACATAGACACTTCTATTGCCTTTTATATAATGGGTGATTTTTTTTTCCCCAGCCTTGACATAGGCATCCTTTTATAAAATGACCCGCTTCATAACTACTTTGCAACTTCCAGTTCTAGTTTCATTCACTTCTTTATAGCCCTCATTAATGTACACAGATATTTATGGTGTAGCCAAAGACAGGAGAGTAGTCATTAGTTCAAGCAGTGGTATTCACTGATTATTCCTGAGAACCACAAGAAAGCAAGATTTTCAGGATATCTCTAATGAATATGCATGGAAGAGATTTGCATGCATTTCACCTCTATTGCATTCATATCTATCTCATGTATATGCGTTAAACCAATCTACTACAATGAGATTCCTGAATTTTCACTCTAGTTACTAAAATTTAATATCTCTTCTTATAAAGTATCAAAAAGATATTTAGAAAATTGTTTTTCTCAATACTCCAATACATTTCACCAAGTTCTCCTGTTTTCCTATCTTACACATCCACAACTCTAACATACCTTCTTTCACAACCTACCACATTAGTACTCTCCACCTTAACTCGCACAGATAAATTGAAAAGGTACAGAAATGTCCCATACATATAATATTAGTTATTTTTCATAACAGTGATTTTTCTAAAATCATTTACTCTTTGTTGTTTTCCACTACATGGCTCCTTCCTGTTGTTGATAAACATTCTTCAAAAAGGTCTTTCACTGAAATGTCACTATGCTTGCATCTGCAAGCTACTTGCTGATCTTAGAGCCATTTCTCTTTTACCATCATTGTAATATGAAAATTGTACTTCTCCACTGCACGTTGCCCTTTTCAATAATATTTCAATGATGTATATACTTTTCTTCATGCAAATCTGTGGTTGTTTTCTTTCTCTCCACTACTTATGAACTATTTGTTGTACTCCCATGATATTAAACAAGTGGAACCCTTTTTTTTTTCTCCTGACCAAAGCATCTTTCTTGTATTGGGTCCTATAGGTCCTGGTAATTGTTTTATAAATCATAATCGGTGTGTCAATTTGAGGGACTGAATTAGGTTGAAACCTAGTTTGAGGGGTTGGGGCATTGCCCCCCCCCCCCCCCCCCCCCGCCACATGAACTGCAGTTTTTATTTATTTATTTATTTATTTACTTATTTATGACATTTAGATTCCAGACTAAACATGAATTAGGTTGAAACCTAGTTTGGGCATGTGTGGATAATGTTGTGGGGGAGGGGTGTGAGGGGTACTGGCCCTCTCAAACAATCTGGAATAGGAAAGGGAGGGAGATTACTTGTCCTAGTGTATTTTGGGGGTTATGGGTGGGAATTGTCCTTCCTGGAGTAGTGGGAATTGTCCAGATGGGAATTGGTGAGTGGGAACTGACCTAGAACCGCGTATAGATAGATACTCACACATGCCAAAGGGTTGAAAAGATTTCTCTGAGTCCTGTTCTGTATGTTTCCCTAGTTGTTTTAACTGTTTAACTGAAAAATTAAATGTATGGGAAATTAGATTGATGAAAACAATTTTGTTAATCCAATTTAATTCATGACCAGCTCTCTGAAGAAGCAGCCCTGGATGAAGCAAGTGTTTTAAATATCCCATTGGATGAGACCAGCTCAGCAGCACCCTCAGAGCAGAACAGATCCAGAAAAGTAAAATTTAAGGTAATTGGCAACTTTGATCACCTCCCTTTTCACAACCACATAGGACACCAGCCTCTAACATCCAGTCTTACATTATTGCTCTTTTTCTCAGTTCAGCTCTTTATGTAATAGAAGTGGCACTTTATTTTTAAATTATTCAGTCTTTATTAATTGTGGTACAAAACTTGAGAAAACAACATCAGATAACCATAATAACCAGAATGTACGATTTTAACAACATTCTAACTAGACAAATAAACCCAAATCCAAGAGATTGCCCAAGGGCCCTAAATTCACCTCCTACTCTCCCCCCCAACCCCACAATTCCTCCCTCTGAAACTAATAATGAAAATAATAGTATTAAAATGAAATAACCATACAAGAATTATATTTATTTTGTGACACTTGATATACCATGAAGGGAGCCATCAGTGGCGACTATGGGGTTTACAAAAACGCAACTAAGATAGGATGGAGGTGGAGGGGGGAGAAGAAGAAATGAGAGATCAGGATTGAATAGAACCAAAGGCTTTGGAGAAAAGGTTTTCAGGAGGGCTTTGAAGGTGCGGAGTGAGGGGATGGATCTGAGGGAGGAGGGGAGAATAATGTAAAAATAATAAAAAGGGGATGTGATATTTCCATCCATAAGAGCGATTCTATAATCAGAAGGGGAGGATTACTAATCTCTCCCAACCCGACACCATGCATAAAACAATTTCAGGTACTAGGTATTGCTGGCTCATTGAAAACAGGATGTTGCCTCAATGAGTATATAAGTCCTTCAACTTAATTTCAAGGTAAGTGTTTTTCATTTTCATTAAGATTCAACATATATTCAGAGCTCTATGGTAATTGTATTGTTAATTGCAATAACAATACTTACATGGAAAGAGGTTTTTCTTGACCAGTGAATGAAAAAGGAGTCACAATGTAGCAACCATAGAAATTGGCTTACAAAAATAGTCACGTACGGTATGCATTCTGAGGTCTTTTCCTCCTAATATAAAGTTGGTATTTGGGAGAAATCGGTCACATTTTTTTCAGACTGTATTGAAGGATTTGTTTACACACTGGGCGAGTCTGATTGGATTCATTCTGATAGTGGAGTTGTTGATTTCTCAATGAGTATATGAAGGGGGAATACAGCACCTACCAATTAACTAAGAGCCATTTTTGTTCATATTTGTCTTTCTTGCCCTGCAGCACTCTTTCTCAAATTTATTTTATTGGGATTTCTTAACCACCTTTATAAAGCGACATTGGGCATCCGTGTCAGTCCCCGTGCTGTAAAAGAAAAGGTTCTAACAATGTCCCATTAGGAGATGCATATAAAGACCCAGGTACCAAAATTCCTCCCCAGACCCACTCTTTGTAGTACCTGGAATAACCCCCCCTCACACACACACACTGTACTCTATAGAAGAATTTTTTTTGGCATCTACTGCTACGCACATAGCTTTAATACTTGCTCTCAAGAGGATAGTCAGAGTCCTGCTGCCATGCACAAGTTATCTCCCAATAGCTTACCCTTTATAAAACTCATTTGATCCCAGTGTATCGAGCAGGGTAGTAAAACTATAGCAAAAATGTTCATATCTGTATTTAGAGAGCTATGGTTCTATAACTAGTGCATGATGTCTCCACTTTTCCAGGTTTATGCAGTACCACAATGCACACTTTGTAAAAAGGTGTGGGGAGGGGATGGCCTTCTAAGACCTTGTTAAATAAATAAATCAGAAAAGGAGATATTTGATTCAATAGACCTTTATAAAACTCAGCAGGAAATCCATCTTCTCTCGCTGATTTATCAATTGCAAGCAACTTCATAGAATCAATCACTTTCCCTTCTTTTATAGGTTTACTAGCCGTTGAGCCCGTAAAAACGGGCTGGTATTGGGGTTTTCCTTCCTCCCCCCTCCCCGCGAGGTCGCCGCCGCCATCCCTCAACCCGGCCCGGGCCCTCTCTCCGCTACTAAACTTACACATCCATTCGCCGGAACGCAGCACGCACATCAGCTGAGCTGCCGTCGACCCTTCCTTCTCTGCCTGTGTCCCGCCTTCCTGTGACGTAACGTCAGCGAGGGCGGGACACAGGCAGGGAAGGAAGGCCGACGGCAGCTCAGCTGATGTGCGTGCTGCGTTCCAGCGAATGGATGTGTAAGTTTAGTAGCGGAGAGAGGGCCCGGGCCAGGTGGAGGGGTGGCGGCGGTGACTCCGGGGGTGGTGGGGGGAAACGGTAGCGGCGACCTCGGGTGGGCGGGGGGGGAGCGGTATCAACCTCGGCGGCGCAGTTTCCCCTCTCTGTCCCGCCCTCGTCATCACATATTGACGCGGGGCGGGACAGAGAGGGAAGTCTCTACTGTGTATTTGCGAGTGAGTCGGTCACTCGCTGTTTATATGTTTGATTAATGCATTGCTGTTCCTCAGTCCCTAAGTTCGGGAGGGGTGAAGATGTTAAATAGTTATCGTTGCAGAGTCTGTGGAGCTCTTGGTTTCATAGAATTTTTTGAACTCGCCCGTAATGCCTACGCTAATGATCACCAACTTGCCCTGTACATCTACCAAGGACTTGACCAATCTGGCGTTTCTTTGCTTTTTTAATTGCCAGTTTGAGTAGTCTTCCTGCCCTATTCCCATGAAATCCCGCCTTTTAGACAGGTAAGCTGAAATTCAGTAATTTGGGTATCTAAGAGATTAAGGGCTGTCCTTTGCTCTTGTTATTGTAGGAATGTTTGTGTCCTTAAATTGTTTATGATGGACCAGTAAAATTTTGTAGATCTAATTAAGTCATCCCTCTACCTCTGTCCCTTTTTTTTCTCCTGCTCCTTATATCAACAGTCCTCTTAGATATGCCTTTCCTGCATCCCAAATAGTGTGTAAGGGAATCTCTTCATTAATATGTGTCAAAGATATTCCTCTCATTCTTTTTGCAACCACTCTAGCACCTCAGTTCGTTTAAAAAAAGATCGTTCTTCTGAGCGATTGTTAGATGAAGTCAACAGCCCAGAGACCATAGCGTGATCAGATATGTGAATAGGGTGAATTGTTACACTTCCTCATCTATGCATCAGATCTAGGGGGCCAAACAGATAGTCAAGTTTGGAGTAGGTTTGGTGTTGCCCAGAATCAAAAGTATAATATTTACAGCCTGGATTATGGCCCTTCTAAATATCAACCAATCCCCATTTGTCCAGAACTAACTGTAAGCTTTTTGCCTCTTCTGCCTACCCCCTTGATTTCTCCTTGTCCCAATCCATATCATATCTCCCACCACAACCATCACTTCCCATCCTATTGGCATGAGAGTTTGAAAGGTCTCTTCAAAAAAGGAACCTTTTGGGCCTACTGATACATAATCATTAAGCAGGATAATCTCCATCAATTCTCCCTTTTACCTAGATAAAGCGGATTTCTGTATCTTTGTCCATGGCCGAAACCACAAAGGGGATACGCTTATGAAGTAAAATGCCTACAACCCCCTCTCCACCCCGGTGCTTTGAGCCTTCTTAGTAATAAAGGAACTCCCCCCCATTGTTTATCCTTCAATTTCTCACATTCTTTATCAGACAGCTTCACCTCTTGTAAAAATACTGTCTGCATGCATGTCTCAAAGGCTTTTCGGCACCCTCTTTCTGTTAGTGAGATAACTCTCCCACATTCCATGTGACTATCTTATATTGACCATTTGTTGTAGTCTACTATAATATCCCTTACCCTCCAGAGAGACTTCCTTTAACAAAGCAACATTTTTAAATTGGTGGAAAAAATTCCAGTTGGCCCATAAAGTGTAGATTTGATCCAATACAATAATACAGTTCTTTATCGGAGTTCTCTCTGAATTGATTAGTAGCTATATTTAGCCAAAGATGAAAACTATACCTAAAAAGTAATAAAAACCCAAACCCCTCTTCCCTACATATAGCATTGCATATTGTATTTTGCCTTCGCCCCCCACCCCCATATTTCCTAAATGAAGACCAAGCCCACTCTCTGGCAATGTAATACCAATAAAGAAATGAAGTTTGACAGTCTTTAACCAAAAGAAAATCCCTGCTTCTAAGTGGATCTAAGTGAGCCGTGCATATGTATAAGAAGAAAAGATGAGGAAGAAGTGACGTCAGCTCCTGGAGATGGCTGCTTAGCTGAAGAGCTCTGTCAACACCGGAGCGAAATTAGGCAATTCCCCACTCAAACCGAAGCGATCTGTCTTCAGACAACGAAATCGCAAGTGTTATGGCGGCGAAGAAGAAGCTGGCCAAATTCAAATTCGCATCTGCAGCTCTGAAACCGAGCGGGAGTGCAGGAGCGCGAACGATGACACGAGGCTCCAAAATGGTGGCCGAGGAGTACGAATCTGATCCAGACCTCAAGGAGAACGGGGCAAGTGACCCAGAAATTTGTAAGCAGGATTTTGTGAGGTGGTTTAAAGAGATTAAGACTGAGCTGGTAACGACTAGGCGCAGCATTCACACCACAGTTGCGGAGTTGCGGGAAGAAATGAAAGAGATCGGCAACAGGCTGGCAGAGGCGGAGGAAAGGACAGAAGCGGTGTCAGCAGAGGTTCGGGAGCTGCAGAAGTCCTTTACAACGGAACAGCAATCAAAGCTAGAGATGGAGATGTTGCTGGAAGACTTGGAGAACCGCTCACGGCGCTGTAATTTGAGATTCAAGGGAGTTCCGGAGGAAGATCAATTTAAGGACGCAGCCCAGACGGTTAAGGATATCTGCGCCTTCTTATTGCAGCAGGATACTAGCTCTGGAGAAGTAGTAATGGAGGAGTCGGTGGAAATTGAGAGGGCACACAGGAGTCTGGGGCCCCAACGAGGTGGACTGCCGAGAGACATAATAGCCTGCTTCCACAAGTTTACTGTGAAGGAAGCGGTGTGGCGGAAAGCGAGAAAGATGGGAGAAATAGAATGGAAGGCTGGGAAAACCAAAGTTTTCCAGGATTTGGCGAGGAAACATTACAAAGGAGGAGAGACTTCAAAGAGGTCACGACATATCTCCAGAAGGCTGGACTGAGGTATCGGTGGCTTCACCCATTTGGAATACAAATCACTGTAGGAAATAACACTCGCAGACTGCAAACGCATTTGGGGGCATGGAAACTACTGCGTGACATGGGATGTACAGATCTACCGAGAGAGGCGGAGGATATGCAGCCACAGAAGCAGCGCAGCCCAGCTAGAAAGGAACGGATCGGATGGCAGAAGGTTACCAGACAGAAGGAATGCCTATCACAAGCTGTGGAGCGACCGGATCTTGAGAATGAAGATGGTACCTGAAGAAAGTCAAGTACAGACTCTTAAGATAAGACTTTGATCTGAAGACAGACAAGTTGGGTGAATTGAAGGATGTTAAATGGGTGTTGTATGAAGGGATGGAGTTGTAGGGGGGGGGAGAAAATGTTGGGGAATGCTGATGACTGGGGAGGGCTCACTTCCTGAAGGGCAAAACTGGCAGGAGGGGGTGAAGGCCAGTTGAGGGCAAGGCCCATGACTGGGAGGATGGGGGTGAAGGCCAGTTGAGGGCAAGGCCCATGACTGGGAGGATGGGGGGAGGGGACCAGGGGAGGGGGGAGGGGGGTTAAGGGTGGGGTCATGGAACATAAATGGTTTGAACAGCCCTAATAAGAGGAGTGTTATCTTTAGAGAGTTGCACAGAATGAATTGCGACATAGTTTTCCTACAAGAAACCCATATCAGGTCGCAAGATACACATGTAATACTTAACAAAGGAATGGGAGAAGGTTTCACACTGGCGGATCCCAAGGGGAGCAAAACGGGGGGGTTGGCAATCTGTGTGAAGGATCATTTGCAATTTGTTAAAGAGGCCATTTATAAAGAAGGGGCAGGGAGATGCATAGCCATTAAGGGGAGAACAAGTGCGGGCCCACTCACACTCATAAATATTTATGCACCCAATGTAGGTCAGGGGAGGTTTTACGATCATCTCAGGCAAGAATTAACGAATTTTGTGGAGGGTAGGATTCTCCTGGGGGGGGATTTTAACTACCCGGCAGAAGAGATTGACCATTCCAAAGGAGGGGTGGGTGGGGGGGGGGGGAGCCAACTGACGTATGCTACTTAAATTGATGAGGGAATTAGATCTAATCGATGTGTGGCGACTCCAGCACCCAGCCCAAAGAACATACACCCATTACTGTCATGCTCAGAGCTCCTATGCACGGATTGATATGATTTGGTGCAGTAGGGAGTTATGGGGAGCAATCAATCAGGCAGAGATTGAGAGCATTCATGCCTCAGATCATGCCCCAGTATGGATTATGCTGAAGGGGATGGGAAGACAGGGTAAGGGAAAGATGTGGCGCCTTAATGAGACTTTACTGGACCAAGCGGTAGATTGTCAGGAAATTCGAGCAGCCATTAAAGAATATTTAGAATTTAATGAAAATGGGGAGGTGGGGGTAGGAAACTTGTGGGATGCATTGAAGGTGGTGATACGGGGACACCTTATTCGAAAAGGGGCTTTTAGGAAAAAGGAACGAGAACTACAGGTGCGGAAAGAGCTGGCAAGACAGGAAGTTAGGCACCAGCGGGATGGAGGAGCTCAGTATTTACAAGAACTCCTTAAATGGAGAGCGGAATTACAAACTATACAGATGAGAAAGATGGAGTTTCATAGAAGCTTAATGCAACAGAAATTCTTTGAATTCAGTAATAGGGCGGGAAATATGCTGGCAAGGAAGCTTAGGGAGAGAAGGATAAAAAATACAATTGTAAAAATTAAGGGGGTCAACGATGTACTGCATTACCAGGATGAAGAAATTAGAGAACAATTCGTAAACTTCTATACCAAATTGTATTCTAAGGGAACAGGGACTCAGAAACATGATATCCATGAGTTTCTGCAGGAGTTAGACCTACGAAAGATAACTGCGGTGCAGAGGGCTGAATTGGAAGCTCCAATTAACTTAGAGGAGGTACTTTCAGTCATAAGATGCTTGAAGAGCGGGAAGTCACCTGGATTAGACGGATATACTGCTAAATTCTATAAGCTCTTTCAGCAAGAATTAGGGCCTCTATTGGTAAGAGTAGGGAATGCATGTTTTGTCGAAGGCACTCCGCCAATGAGCATGCGGGAAGCAGGGATCTCGGTACTATTAAAACAAGGACGGGATCCCACGGTTTGTGGGTCATATAGGCCGATATCCCTGCTTAACGTTGATGTTAAGATCCTAGCTAAGGTAATTGCGGAGCGATTGAAGGTGCTACTCCCCTCTCTTATAAATGCAGATCAGTCAGGTTTCATAATGCATAGACAAGTGAATGACAACATACCGCGGACTTTAAATATCATTTGGGGAGCACAGAGAAGGGGCGATTCCCTGGCACTACTCACAGTCGATGCTGAGAAAGCTTTCGACAGAGTCGAATGGGAGTACTTATGGGAGGTTATGCTGGAGATGGGCCTAGGAAACCTGTTCGTGGGGTGGGTGAAAGGGCTGTACACGACACCGGTGGCCCGGATCAAAGTTAATGGGGGCTGGTCAAATCAGTTTGCCATCCAAAGAGGAACACAGCAGGGTTGTCCCCTGTCCCCGTTATTATTTGCTATTTCTATAGAGCCACTCGCACAAAGAATTAGAATGTTAAGGGATGTTAAAGGGGTCCGAATGGGGGGGAGAGACCACAAAATGGCATTATTTGCTGATGACATACTATTTTACGTGGGCTACCCACTCCTGACACTACCTATAATAATGAGGGAATTGAAATCTTTTGGAATATTGTCGGGCTTTAAGGTAAATTTAGATAAATCAGAATTAATGGGAATTACGATATCAGACCCAGAGATGGAACAGTTGGGGAGTAATTTTGAATTCAGGGTGACAGCCACTAGCTTCAAATATTTAGGCATAAACATCTTGAGAGATCTCAATAGTTTATATATGTTGAATTATGTACCCCTCTTCAGAGAAATCAGAAAGGATTTATGTAGGTGGAAGCAGGGTTGGTTATCTTGGTGGGGAAAGATGAACATCCTACCTCGGTTGCTATTCCTGTTTCAGACATTGCCTATTCCAGTCCCCAAAGGGGAGATTTGTAAAATGCAAACAGAATTGGGTGGATTTGTGTGGGGAGGGCAACAGGCCCGTTTATCTAGGAAGATCATGTGGCGGACTGTGGAGCAGGGAGGAAGGGGCATGCCAAATATTCTTTGGTATTATTGGGCAGCCCAACTGCAGCAGGTAGGAGTGTGGAGTAAAGTGGACCTATCACCGATAACTAACCTAGAACAGATATTTGTACAGGGGGGAAATTTGGATGCGTTTCTGTGGGGATCTATTCCTGATGTACAATACAAGAAGATGTCCCTGAATCCTTTTGTATCACATCTGCTGAGTTTATGGGGAGCTCTTAAGAAAAGATTGAGGAGAACCCAGAATAGATCCACGTATGCCTGGATATCACAAGAACCAGGGTTTATGGGAGGGAAAGAAAACCGAGTGCTCCTCACTTGGTTTCAAAAGGGGTTGATTCGGTTTCGGGAACTCCTGGAAAATGGGGCGATCAAAAGTTTTGAGGTACTCAGGAGGGAATATGACCTACCTGAGACAGATATATTTGCATATCTTCAGGTGAGGGATTATATGTGGAGGGAAACAGGGATGAAGGATGACCCAACCATAACTGAAAAATTTGAAAATTTGTGGGGCACCATAGACCTGCAGGGGAAAGGGATATCTAAACTTTATGATTATATTAGGGGAGGGGACTTTGTAAAATTATCATACATGAAGGCATGGGAAAGGGATCTGAATACTGAACTGACTGAAATAGAATGGCGGAGAATTTGCTTAGAGGCCAAGAAAGCATCCATATGTGTCCTCATTAAAGAGAATGCGTATAAGATATTAAGCAGATGGTATTACACGCCTGATAAATTAAAAGCAATGTTTCCAGATGCCTCAGACACATGTTGGAGATGCGAGAATGGGAGGGGAACATACTTTCATATCTGGTGGGAGTGTCCGGTATTATAGGTATTCTGGGGGGAAGTAACTGGCTTACTGACTACAGTGGTGGGCAGCTTGGTTCCATGTGATCCTAGGTGGTGCTTGTTGGGATGGGGCAATAGGAGGGGGAAAAATGGCAATGCAGAATAAAACGAATGGGAATGGCTGCGGCGAAAAACACTGTGTCCTTAAATTGGAAACAAACAAAGGGTCCTATGGGGAAGAATTGGGTGGAGAGGCTTAGGATAATGGCGGCTATGGAAAAGATGACGGATAGACGTAGAGGGAGATATTGTCCCACTGCAGAAGAATGGATGCAACTGGAAGTACTCTTCACTGGAAACATAGAGAATAGGGCTGGTTAAGCAATAGTTTTTAAAGGGGGGGAGGGGTAGTGGGGGAGGGTTAAGTAGGGGGGGGGGAATCACTTGTGGAATTTGTTTGAATTTTGACTTTTTGAAAAGTTATGGGAGTCTTTGGCTCCAGATTGATGTTATATTGATTGATGTTCAATAAAAATTTATAAATGGAAAAAAAAAAAAAGAAGAAAAGATATTGAGCCATAGAAGCCCCGGTGGGGGCTTCTAGCTGTACCATAATTATACATCAGTCAAATAACTTGCTTAAGTTTGGGCAATCGCCTCTCCTCCAGGTATCAAGTGAGATGGCAAGGAGCATAGCACCCCATCTCCAACCTGCGCTGAATCAGATTGATCTTCTTGTTCCGCCTGCTCTGCTTCCTGAGGCAGAGCTGGTGGTTGCCATATTGGGGGAGGGGGGGAGTTCTGCCTAAAAGAGGAAGTAGCTGGGCGAATCAAAGCCTCATCAGAAGCAGGGTGGTGTCCCCTTCTGCCCACAGGTGCTCTTAACAGTCTAAGGTCTTAAACGGTCTCGTATTACCCGTTGAAGGGCCAGGTTTGGTGGATCTCTGTGATGTCTTCTTTTGTGCAAGTTCTTTGATGAAGGCCTTAGCCTCCTTTGGTGTGAGCAAAAAATTTACGATGGCCATCTACGGTTAGTACAAGCTTGGCAGGAACCATATTCCCACTTTCAGACACTTATCCTGCAGCTCTTTTTTTATGACAGAAGTTTTCTGTTTTCACAAGTTTCAGTACTTAGATCAGGGAACATTCTTATATCTTTGCTCTACTTTCAGGATTTGATTTAGTGCATCTTTCTCAGCACCAGATTCATCTCTTGATGTCTAACCAGCTTCACCACCAGTGGTCTGGGAGGGAGGTTTGGGTCAGGTTTTGGTCTCAATTCCCGATGTGCTGTATCTATATTTCAAAAGGGGGAATATCAGTTGTTTCAGGAAAGCAGGACCCCTCCCTTCCCTCCGGCACTCCAATAATCCTTGGGTTTGCTCTTTTACTTCTATTCTCTTGGTCTTCCAACTTATCCTGAAGTTCTTCTGTTTGCCTTTGCATTCTGCTTCTGGTGTGGCATTCTTCCATATACCCCTCTTCCAATTCCAGTAGTTTGCCTTCAGTAGTATTCACATGGGTAATGATAGATAGATTGAAATAGTTCTTCCAACCTAGTAACCACAGAGCTCGCTATTTCCGCTTTCACGGCTCTCATCTCTGCAGGCACCATACTCTACATACTTTTTTCTGTATGTCCTGCTGGTAAAGCTGTCACGCCCATAGTAGGGTCTGTGGAAATACTGTTACCCTCAGATTCTCCTGCCCACAAGATTTTCGCTGGACGTACTGCATAGTGATCTTTAATAGTGGATGGGGCAGTCCCATTAGCTTTGACTTGTTTGGTCATGCCTATAAAACGCTTTCTGCTTAACTCCAGATCCGAGATCATACAAATGTCCTTGATCAAGTTTATCTGCTGTGATGCCTTTTAGCTGTAACATCTATCAAAAGTAGCAGAGATAGGAAGTAAAGAGTAGGGTTGAATGGTCAGTATTCTCAGTGGAGAAGAGTAGTTAGTGGGGTCCCGCAGAGGTCTGTGTTGGGACCGCTGCTTTTTAACATATTTATAAATGACCTGGAGATGGGAGTATAACTAGTGAGGTAATTAAATTCACAGATGACACAAAATTATTCAGGGTCGTCAAGTTGCAGGAAGAGTGTGAAAGATTACAGGAGGACCTCGCAAGACTGGGGGATTGGGCGTGCAAGTGGCAGATAAAGTTCAGTGTTGACAAGTGCAAAGTGATGCATTTGGGTAAGAGGAACCCGAATTACAGCTATGTCATGCAAGGTTCCGTGTTAGGAGTTACGGACCTAGAAAGGGATCTGGGAGTCATCGTGGATAAGATGTTTAAAACTTCTGCTCAGTGTGCTGCGGCGGCTAAGAAAGCACACAGAATGTTGAGTATTATTAGGAAAGGGATGGAAAACAAACACGAGGATGTTTTAATGCCGTTGTATCACTCCATGGTGCGACCGCACCTCAAGTATCGTGTCCAATTCTAGTCGCCGCATCTCAAAAAAGATATAAAGGAATTAGAAAAGGTGCAGAGAAGGGCAACAAAAATAAAGGGAATGGAACGACTTCCCTATGAGGAAAGGCTGAGAAGGTTAGGGCTCTTCACTTGGAGAAAAGGCGGCTGAGGGGTGATATGATAGAAGTCTACAAGTTAATGAGCGGATTAGAGCGGACAGATGTGAAGCGTTTGTTTACACTTTCAAACAGCAACAAAACCAGGGGACACAAGATGAAGCTAGAATATGGTAGATTTAAAACAAACAGGAGAAAGGTTTTCTTTACTCAGCATGTAGTTAGACTCTGGAACTCGTTGCCGGAGAATGTAGTGACAGCAGCTGGCCTCATGGAATTTAAAGGGGGTTTGGACAGGTTCCTGAGGGAAATGTCCATTGACATTATTAATTTTTTTTTTTTTGGGGGGGGGGGGGGGGGGGGGGGGGGGGGTTTGCCGGGTTCTTGAAGCCTGGATTGGCCGCTGTCAGAGACAGGATGCTGGGCTTGATGGACCCTTGGTCTTTTCCCAGTATGGCGGCACTTATGTACAGTGCTGTTACCCCCACTAAAAGGTGTTTTACTGTTGAGTATACCGACCAAATATAGAGGTTCCCTGCTTCCCTAGAAGTACAGAAGATGTGCAACTAGCCATTGAAAGTCTTCTCTCTTGCTGTACTAGAGCTCCTTCTATGAGGGCAAAGGTAGAGCCCAAGCCTCGCAGCAGCTCGACACTCCACTTGCACATATCTCTGACACAGTTCAGAAACACACGTGGGAGAAAGATTCCTCCAAAGTTCCCCCCCCCCCCCCCCCCCATGAAAGTTTATCGATCATGCACAGGGAGGCTCAGGAGCTCCAAAGTCCCCCCTCTCAGTGAAAGTTTATCAATCATGCACAAGCGCATGGAGGCCCAGGAGCACATATCTTCATGGCCTTGTGGAGCACTGAGTTCTCTCCCCAGAGCACAGGTCACGACCCTCACCCCCAAGAATGTTAGAGGGACCCTTCTGAAAGGCTGGAATTAATATATAGTGCCTCTGTGTTTCATAGTTGCTGCTCCCCTGGGGCTCCTAGCCCTTAGGCTTGTTGCTCCCACTCACCACTGTTGCTCCACAGCCCCTCTGACTCCTTATGCTTCCAGCTACAGTCGGTGGCACAACTGTGCGTAAAGGAAAGCTATGCTTTCTGCCAACCTGCACCACTGGGATAAACAGAAATGCTGCTTCAGATGCTGTTTCCATAATCATCTGGTCCTCTGTATCTTCTGAATGCCACGAGAATTATTTTGCAGGTAACTGTGCAGATTAATGTCTCTCCTGGGTGGATTTGTGGGGGAAGACCCGGAGAGCACCGTTAACATGCGGCCATCTTAGGTGATTGCTCCACCAGAAATCAAGAGTGGCACTTCTGATTGTACAGGTTTATAAATAGTAAATTAAGGGGTTTAGTTTCAAGCTAATTAGGTGTTTTGGGAGTATACTAATATTTGTGTATATCAGTTTTTTCATGTCCACTACACAAAATTAAATTGTAGGCATGTTTTTAGATGAATTCCACTTTTATACATTTAACATTTTCAAATTGGTATAGTCTGTTTCTCTCAACCCCCTCATCATCCCAAGCAGTTACACAGAAGCACAGTCTTCCCCTCTGTCTCCCTCTCTGTTCACCTCATCATCTCAAGCTGTGTTCTGTCTCAGCTGTCTTCCTCTCAATGTCCCACAGCAGTTGCTTTCTTCCCATTCACAGTAGTATCTCTTTCTCCACCCCCCCCCCCTCTTTAAATCTTAACAACACCATCCCTCTCTTGACCAGACATGTCTTCTTTTCAGTTCTCTCTCCCTTCTTCGGTGCAATGTCTCTCTTTCTCTCAACTCGCCCTCATCTCCTCTATTTTGGCTGTGCAAGCAGCAGACAGCACCTTCCTTTGCTTCTGGCCACTAACCCATCTGATTCCTACATGGACACATTAGGTTGCCAGAGCCTTCCTTTTTTGGTCTGAGTGGGTTCTAACAGTTCAAGGTTGCCAGTGGGGAGAAGGAAAAGGCAAGTCCTGCTCTATTGATTTTTTTTTTTAAATTTAGATTTTGCTCACACCTTTTTCAGTAGTAGCTCGTGAGTTACATTCAGGTACACTGGATATTTCTCTATCCCAGGAGGGCTCACAATCTAAGTTTGTACCTTAGGCAATGGAGGGTTAAGTGACTTGCCCAAGATCACAAGGAGCAGCAGTGGGATTTGAACCAGCCACCTCTGGATTACAAGACCAGTGCTCTAACCATTAGGCCACTCCTCCACACCCATCATCCAGCTGTGACAACTGTAGCTGGATGACATCATTGGACCACCATGAGATTTGAAAGACAACTTTGGGGGATTTTTCTAGAAATCCAAATTTTCCACTGGGATATTGTATTGGGGTTTTCTGGCTTTAACTGAAAATGAGAAGTTTTGAATATCAGCTGTGGCTGATGTAGAATCTGGTCTGCAAACATTAAACTATATATCCAACTCCTTTGGGATATCCATCTCCCTTTTGTTCTTCATTGTTGGGGAACTTGAGGGTAGATGTCAGATAACAGAAGTCCAGCTTCATTCGTATGAAAATTCTCCTTCTCTGTCAGTTTATCATCTTTCTTTTTCTCCTTTCTGCTGCAGGTCCCAGTTCCAGCAGTTGTAGCAAGGAGGCCGGCAGAGGTTACTGAGGCACCAAATAGTGATGAAGAGGAATTACCATGGTGCTGTATCTGTAATGAAAATGCTTCTCTTCGTTGCCATGATTGTGACGATGACCTGTACTGCCAGCGATGCTTTAGGTAATGATGATAACGAGAGAGGCAGAGATATTGAGTCAGGAAAAGCTAATACTGGCTTTGAATCATTCCCCATATGTACTAATCAAGAAATAAAAAAAAAAACCCACTAGATTAGGAGCAAGTTTTAGGGAATAAGACACACATGAAGGCTCATGTTTAGATAGGCCTTTGAGATCAGACTTGAGTGTTATAGAATATTGAGGATGTATGCCAGGATTTATACCTGGTTTCAGCAGGTGTAAATCCCTGCACCCAAAGCTGGGCACGGGAATTTTCACTATTCTATAAAGGTGCTGAGCCAAGAGCGTCCTTTATAGAACAGTCATGAGTGCAATTTACTGACTCTGGCCCTGAGTGCGCAAAATCCATAGCGTACAACTGCTAGGGGAGTATGGGCAAGAGAAGGGCATGGGTGGATTGGGGCACGCCTGGCACTTTTGTGCACAGGTTATTGAATATTATCAGTTACATGCCCAAATGGCAGCAGCATTTACACCAACCATTTATCTCACGTAAGTACTTGCACCTAATGTTAGGTGCGTAACAGAGGACTTACACTAGTATTCAGTAATGGCAGTTACATGAATAATTTCCAATATGGAATTCATGCTTAGCGCACATCATCTCAGCCCCAAACTTTAGGTGACCTATAGAGAATTACCCTTATCCGCCTAATTCTATAAACTTGGGTGCCCAACTTTACACTTAACTTACAAAGTTGGATGCCCAGTTTATAGAATAAGGTCCATTGCATGCACAGTTTAATTTAATAATTGACTGTTAACTGGAGTCAGAGGCATGCCTAGGAGTTACGTATGCGGGTTATAGAATACTAGGGGTTACACACCTAACTGCCAAGAGTTAGGCCCGTGCACTTATACCAGCCATTGACATGACAAAAGTGCTCACCTCTAAGGTTAAACATGAAACTATTCCATGAGGAACTGCCATTATAGAAAGTGCCATTTATTGAACTTACTCTTGTATGTATAACTGCCAGCAATTAAATAGTGAAGCTGGCAGTTATACGTACTACAAAAATCTAATCTCCAGTCTGCATTTGGCAGAATGCTTTGGAAATAAGTGCTGCTTATTTTACTGTTTCCTAATATAGACGGGACCAGGCCCCAATCTGCTCTGCTTAAACTAGAGAAAAATAATCAGGGAGAAGATTTGAGAGAGAAACTTTTTTGTCATTGGGACAAGTTGAATGAAGTTTGTACTTTCTGAGCTGATAACTGAGACTCTCCAGAGCTTTCCTCTTGTCAATAAGCAGTGCAGCACATCTGTCTGTCTCAGAAGACTATTCACTAAGCACTGTTTTAATGGACATTAGTTTCTGCATTCTCACAGCAACTTGCAGTTGTGTCCCATGACCATTATCCTTAAAGGGACAGCTAGTCCTGGGTTAGATCCCCTCCCCTACAAATAAAATAAACCATTGCCTCCTACCATGACATAAGCTTCCTACCTCTTTCTTAGAAAGGCAGATTGGTGGTTTAGTTTTTTGTACATTTGATATACTGTCTTACATACCTGTGCAACAATGCAGTTCACAATATGGGGTTTTGCCAGGGCTGATTAAGAATTCCATGTTGTGGAAGTAGGGAGGGTTGAGTACTTTATGCCTCAGTGAGGGGATGAGGGAGTTTGGTACTGATAGTGTGGGCCAGAAGTCGGGGCTCATTGCCTCAGTGGGGGACAGGAGGTTTGAGATCATTGTGCTGGTTTGCTGATGCTGTTGGGAAGAGAGAACTTTCTCTGGCTTAGCAGGGGACTTCAAGGTTTATCATAGGCCAGGTTAAGCCATTTTAATGTGCATGAGCTGCTTTGCATACATTTGATTGTACCTGACTTCCTTCTAACAATATTTCACTTCATTTTATTTTCTGTACTTCTTTAATTATGAAGGGGTCAATATTCAAAGCAACTTAACCAACCAGAAATGGCTTCTGGCTGGATAAATCACCTGTTTTGGGTTAATCTCTCATTTTCATCAGCACTTAACCGATTTAACGCAGAACTGAAAGCCAGCTATTTTGGGGGCGTTCTGGGGCAGAGTAGGCACGTGACCAGTTAAGTGCCAATATTCATTTTTTAATCCCCTGCCAAACACTGACAAATCAGACTGAATGTAACTTCACAATTTGGGTAACACTTTCATGAGTACTGCCATTGCTACATTATCCTGGCTTAGCAAATCGACCGTTTAGTCTTAAACAGAGTTCCTGTCTGTACCACCTGCAGGGAAGGCCACGATGAGTTTGATCGGAAGGAGCACCAAACATCCAGCTATCGACCTCCCCGCAAGCGCAGATGAGTTCAAGAAGCAAAAAGTGACATGACAGCACAAAATGTAAGGTTGTGAGGTGCTTCAAACACAAGAGAGACTGAGTAATGGATCGCTTTGAACTCTTCTGATAAGGGCTTAAACCCAAAAAGCACTCCTGCTTTTCATTCTTCTACTGGCTCATTAATTAGCACACAACTGCTTTATAAACATTTGAGCTGATTTTGGAAGCACTGGTGTAAGAACAATGGCAGAGACTCTAAATCATTTTGGACTTGTGTATTTTATCTCGCAGTTTAAAGTCCCTCAGAAAGCACACACCAGGGCTGCCTTTAGCAGTGGGAACCAGGAGGCTCTCAACCTTCCCTCAGACTGAAGGAGGCCCCTTTCTCAGTTTCTGCCCTGGGACCCCACATGTCTAACATGGGCCCTGGCCCACACTCCATCATGTTAATAACCAGTGTCCATCTGACTCGTAGGTGATGCTAGGAGAGCTTCAGAGGTCTAAACCTTTTGAAAGTTGTATGACAAAAGAGTATTCTGCTCTACTTAAATATCCAGTATTGTTTAATAAGTTGCTTAACTTGGTGTGATTTGAAAAATGGACATAATCTGCCTAATGAAAGATATAGGGGCTGATATTCAGACCGTGGGACTTAGACCGGCTAACTCCTGCAGTCTTCGTTAAGCCCGGATATTCAGTGCCGCAGGCTGATTCCGGTGACTGGCATTGAATATCCGGTTTATTTTTGTCCAGTTTAAAGATAATCAGCTAAGCTGATATTCAACGTTAGCCGGTTATCTTTAAAAAGCCAAAGCTATTTCATGAAAAATCAGCGGATAGCCGATTATATCAGACGATATAACTGGCTATCTGCTAGCCACTAACCGGCAGTATTCAGCAGAAGATAGCCGGCTGTCTCATTTAACCGGCTGTGTGCTGTTCCTGGCCGGTTAAATAGTTTTGAATATCAGGGGAGATAGTAACCCTGGATGTGACAGGGCCTGTCCTGGGATTTGCTGAACTTGGTTGGTAAGGTCTCCACTTAAATAACCATCTTCTCAGTCTTCCTTCATGGAATCAAGCCCTACCTAGTTACAAAATGGTGCTTTGGGAAAGGTAAGGTGTAGTGTCTGCACTCTAATCTGAGTATACAGCACTACAGCGGACTTCACATCAGTGCCACACCAAAAGCCAGTTCTTTTTCTAGAATCCTGCGTGTTCTGACTGTGCTTAGCCCAGTTACTCTCTCTTCTGTGTATGGGCATGGAGTAGATTCAGCTTTTCTGGGTATTCTTAGAAAAATGCTGCTTCTATAAAACACACAACTCTAACCTGTAAACTTAAAAAAAACCCCACCACATTCTTAGGTGCTGTATTTCAAAATAATATTTTGTATGTACTAATATTCTGGACCAATTAAAATTTGTGCTGTTAAGACTCTTGAAGATGCCTCCCTGGCAGCAACAGCCTCTGGAAGAAAATAACAGATTCCCTCATCCACACAACCATCATAAAGAGAATGGACCAATTAGCTGCACTGAGTGTTTGTGGGGTGGGCAGTACTTTGTTTGCCATCAGGGCTTGTTTCTGGGGTGCAGCTTATAAGAATAAAAATAACTAGAACAAATCCACAGTCATTTGCGGAAACTCCAGTATTCACCCCCTCCAAAACACTCCCTCCCTTCCTTCCTCCCCCCCCCCTCAGGTATGTAATCTCTAAATTTCTCCCTCTCTCCCCCCGCCCACCACTGTGTATCTGTCACTTCCCTTTCCCCCTCCCTAAGGCAGACTCTCTCCCTTCCATTCTGTCTCTTGCTTCTCTTTCCTCAGCTCTTCATCCAGTCTGGCAATGCCATGGCTTTTCAGTTCCCACAGTCTGAGCAGAGCAGCTGTTCCTGTTACAGAGTTCTTAGGCTGCATCCTCCACATGCCTGCTCCTCACCAGTAGGGACTGTGCATGAACATCTTGTATTCTAGTAACAGACAGCCAGAGCCATAGCGAGCTATAATTGCATCTTGTGCACCATGCTCACCATGCCCCCCCCCCCCCCAGGTGGGTGGGGGTTTTCAGAATGGAGGAATTCTTTTTCATTGGGGGGGGGGGGGGATTCTGGAGGATGGATGTGCTTGGAAGGGGGGGGAGATGTAGGGCAAGCCTCTACAAATTGTCCCCACCCCTCTAACATTGTCCAAAAGTGAATTTCAAGGGGTGGGGAAATACCCTCCCAGATCAGTAGTCGACCTTTCAGGAACTGATTTATTATGGCTGTCTCCCCATTATAATCTAAGCACTTATAAACCGCTTGATCTCAATTCTTGGTCCAAAGCAGTTTACAGTACGATATCAGAAAAAATACAATGATTTAAAATAAAGACTTAAATATTTCTGAAGTAGGTGGGTTGGGTTTTTAGATGTTTATGGAAACTAATATACGTTGGCATTCTTTTACTCGGAAACTGGTAGAGTATTCCATAACTAAGCTACTTGAAAAGGAAAAGACAGCTCATATATTTTTCTTAAAACATATCAATTTAATGGACAGAAAATGTAAAAATGAAAATTCCATTAGTCTAGAAGAGCTTTTGGTGATGGAGGGAAAATCAAGTTGGACAACAACTCAGGGGCTAAGCCATTTAAAATTTTAAAAACAAAACAGGTCAGTTTTTGAACTCGATTCGAGCCTTCATTGGCAACCGGTGAAGGGACACCAAAAGAAATATAACATGATTGTTTTTTTGGTGAAAAAAAAATACAATCTAGCTGCTGTAGTGAAGTCTTCATAGGGTTGGCAGAAATACCAATGGAAAGTGTGTTGCAGTTATCCAACTGAGATAGGATTAATGCTTGTATCAATAGAGTAAACTGGTTGTCAAAAAATAGAACAGATGACTCTCCGTTGTTTGAGGTTTTAAGAACAGTTTTTATACAAGTTTATCTGAAGATCAGATATCACTCTAGAATGATCCCCATAGTAGAATATTCAATTGGAAGCGAGTTATCGGGATCTAGAGGAAGATATTTTTGGAAGGGATTCTGGGTGATGTCCTAACCATAGGATTTTAGTTTTACTGGGGTTCAATTTTAGCATGTTAGAAAGAGGCCAATTTTTAACCTTATTAATAGTAGTTCTGGCAAAAGTCTGACGCTCTATATTAGTGGATGCTGTCAGCAGAACAAAAATGTCATCTTCATAAGAAAAAAATGTGTACTCTTTTATCTAAATCAGTGGCCCCCAAACCTGTCCTGGGAGAACCCCTACCCAGTCAGGTTTTCAGGATATCTACAATGAATATTCATGAGTATCTACGATGAATATACCAGAGAGATTTGCATGCAGATCTCTCTTATGACTGTACATTGTGGATATCCTGAAAACTTGACTGGCTGGGCAGAACAGGTTTGGGAACCACTGATCTAAACTGATGAAATCTAATGAAAGCATGAATATGTTAAACAATACAGGAGATAAAGAAGAACCTTGAGGGACCCTGCATGATGGTTTCCAAGACCAAGGATGAACACCCTCCTTCTTCAATACATAGATTCTTTCTTCCAAGAACCCTTTAACCCATCCCAAATCTGTCAGTTAATCCAAAATCACTTAGTTTATCCAGGAGAAGCCTATGATCGACAGTATTAAAGGCTGCCAATAAAGCAAATTGTACAATTGTTCACCTTCATCGAGTCTCTCTCGCTCTCATATCCTTTTCCCAGCTTTCACCCATATATAGCCTCCTCCCCTTCATCCAGTCTCTCTCTGATTATAGCTCCTCTACACCCCCTTCATTCTGTCTCTTTTGATCATACTCTCTTTCCCTTACCTTGGCTGCCTCACAAGCAGAGCTTCTCCCATTTGTGCACCATGATCGGACTCTGTCTGAACCGTGGTTTAGTACAAGAAGTTTGGGAAGTGTAGTGGGACTTGAAACTGCGAAATTAGCCAAAATTTCCTGCACCCTGAGGCCCAAGCTCAGACAGAGCTTGATCACGATGTGCAAATGGGAGAAGCTCTGTTTGTGAGACAGTTCCACAGCATTAGGGGCATGAGATTCCAGGCAGAAGGGGAGGCAATGGACAGGGTGCAGTGTTGGTGCCCCTACCTCCTTTGCACCCTGTACGCTGCACATACCTCGCTTCAGTCCTGCAGATAGCACTTCTGGCCATATATATATATATATATATATATATATATATATATATATATATATATATATATATATAATTGATACAAAGTAAATATTCTTGTTTGTTATGTGTGGTTTTGAAATATTATAAAGTATAAAAATGCAGACAGGGATTCTTGTGTTTTAACTCATATGTCCTACAGCTATTTTGACTGTCAGACTAACTGTGTAATTCTTGCCTCCCCCTCCACCCAAGGGAACCAGCTACTGAGTTACAGTGCTTAGTCAGTGGCTCCTTTATTTAGCCTCAGGCATGAGTACAGCCAGTTTCTGTGTACAAAATAGGCATATCTTAGTCTAGTTCCCCAGCCAGTGTGCCTTCAGCCCTGATCAGGCGTGGCATGGTAAAAAGCCGCCACCACTTGATGCTGTGCTCCAAATCAGTTCATGGGAACTGCACTTAGCATCTTGCAGCCACAAGAGACACCAGCAGTGGCTTTAACTAGGCAGGAGCACTTTTCTGAACACATCTGGGGGATGGGAATTAACAGGTTAAGTACGGGATGGACAGCTAGGCTGGTGTTATATAGCCCATGCTTTGTACATGGCACCCTTCAGTGCTTCCTTAACTTTTCTTTTGGACCAGCTGAGTGAGGCCTCTGCCATGTCCACATAGCTATGCGGAAGTTGCTGTGATACACAACATGCTTAGTGTGCCTTATGCTTGAAAAGGTTGGGAAACACTACTGTAGCACACATAGCAGGTATTGAACAATAAATCAATAGTAGTGGCATGGAAGAAACAGCTTTCACAAACAGGGTGATCCCTTTGGGCATGTGACTCAGAGTGGTCACACCCATGAAAAGCAAAACATCTCTTTGGATAGTGTGGCCAAGCTCCACTCCCAAGTCCCGCCGCAAACTCCACCTGTGCTCTCACTTTTGATTTTAATGTCACTTTTTTTTTTCTTTTCCATACTGGGATCACAACCTTTTCTTTCCCTACACCCCCCCCCCCCCCCAACAATCCAGCATCTCCCTTTTTCCTCTCTATCACTTCCCCAACAGTCCAGCATCTCTCCCTTTTTCCTTCCATGTACAGGCCAATTGCTGCTGCTGCCTCCCCATTCCATGGAGCAAAGTTAGATTCAGTGCTGGCACGGGGCCTAGAAGAAGAGGCCTACTGTCATGCATTGTCATGTCCTGCCACAGGACACAGGACTTCTTTTGGGGGGGGGGGGGGGGAGTGGCATGAGAGTGCATGAACACAAGCCTATTCTATGCCTCCCACAAGCGCTGAATCTACTTTGCTCTGCCTCCAGAAGGTGGAGAACAGCAGCAGGAGGAAGAAAAGGGGAGGTAAGATGCATCACTCCTGTCTTTACACCATTGACCTAGGCGAACACAGTCCACACTAGGTTAGACTTGGCTCAAAATTTTGATACGGCCTTGTCCCCTGTGGTTTACCCTATTCTGACACCTATGGTCACACCAGGTCATGTGTTTTGGAGAAGAGGGACCTTATACTTTGATTTTCTTCTTTCCTCCCTCCTGACCACTCTACCATTATCAATTAGGGATCTCTTACAGTATGCCCAAGGGACAAATGGGAGAGGGGCTTTGGCAGTGCAAGTCTGTCAGGGAACAGGGCTTGGCTAGCTGCATTAATTTGTATGTGGGGGCTAGGGAGCGTATAGAGGTATCTTCAGCAGGATCTCTGAGGGAAGGAAGAGTCACTGCTTTTTTTCCCTTTACTGCCAGTGCCAGCTTGATTCTTCTGGGGAACAGAATAACACGGTTTGCGAGGTTGAGCACAAGTTGTGTTGTTCCTTTACTGCAGGAATCACTAACCTGCAGCTAGTGACTACTATGATCCTGCTGGCTAGTGACTCCCACGGTAAAGTAAGATGCAGTAAAAGGCCTTTTACCTCCCATTAGTAACTACCCCCATTTCTAGTCCCCCTCTGCTCAGCATCTGTGGCAGATCAGAATGTGAATGTAAAAACATGTTATTCAGTGTGTCTTTTTCCTCTTCAGTTGATTTTTCTCATGTTCTGTTGTTAACTCCAATTGCATAAACAAAGGCTGTTCCCAGTTGTGGGTGTTTTCATGTACCAAGGCACAATGCAGTCAGAGAAAGGGACTGGACAATAGCAGGTGATACTGAGAGCAGGTCTGAGCCTCTTGTCCTAGAGTCTCCCCTGGGCTTTAATTTGCAGAGTACATGAGAGTAGTGAATCAGAACGGTGGCTGGTATGGATTCAGTTTATAGTTTCTTCCCCGTGGGGCAGCTCTTGGTAACTTAATTACATACTGTGTTTTGCAAGGGTTCATCGGTTCCCTCCTTGTGCTCTTTTTGCCAAGACCTGGCCCTGTCTCATCACTTGGGTTTAAGCAATTCACTCTGTTTCTGAACCGCCTAAACAAGTGGAGTGGAGTGGCCTAGTGCTTAGGGTGGTGGACTTTGGTCCTGGGGAACTGAGGAACTGAGTTCAATTCCCGGCACAGGCAGCTCCTTGTGACTCTGGGCAAGTCACTTAACCCTCCATTGCCCGCCGCATTGAGCCTGCCATGAGTGGGAAAGCGCGGGGTACAAATGTAACAAAACAAATAAAACAAGTACCTGGATTGCCTAGGATTGTTTACAGTTTATTTTCTCACATTTCCTTCAGCTGCTTAAAAATAACAATAGTAATAATACAATGCAGGCATGACAGAAGCACATACACTTCATGTTTTCCACTCCTAAACTGGTCCAGCTAAGCTGCAGTTTCTCTATTAAAAGAAAACCAGTAGCAATTATTGATGTACTTGCATAAAAATACATAAATGGCCCCTCCGTGCTGCTGTTGGAAAAGCTGATTTTTAATGTTGACCAGCAAGATCTTTCTGGTTGGTTTGAGGCTTCAGAGATATTTCCAGTTTTATTGGTCAAAAAATTTCTCTTTACATTGGGAACTTTGGGTTGGTGGCGGGGAGGTGGTTATTTTCCTCTGGTGGCCCATGATTTTTTGGAGACCCTTCAGTCGGCTGAGCAGTTCTATGGTAGTCCTGAAAGGGGAGCAGAACAGAGCTTTTGTGCTCGCTGTTCACATGGAGGCTCCTGCCCTGCTACTGAGCTCTTCAAGTACTTTTCTTACTAGTTCTCCAACTGGCTTCTGTCCACTGCCTCCTCACTCAGTTACATACAGTACAGGCTGGCAAATTTAGGAGAGAATAAGGTTTGTTTGAACTTATGTCCCAATTTTTATACTTTTTTTAAATTTCATCCATTCATTTTAATACAAAATATTAGTGTGTGGTAATTTAGAGGTTATCATGCATAAAATTGACATATGAGTACATATTTTTAAGGTGTGCTAATAAGCCAAATGTGCATTAATAATGTACATCCCTACTATAAACTACCATATTGCTTACTGATATGTTTTTTGAAAGATGATCTAAGGACATGTCTGGCAGTCTGTCATTTCTTTCAGCCTCTCATGGTTTCTCACTGGGGAGGAGCAGAGTAGATATCACTAGGTATTTTCATCATGAGTTAATCCATTCATTTTAACCTCTTTTGAATCCAACATTTTTTGTCAACACCTTTGGGCTTCCAGCTCAATTATAATCTTTGATTGGGACTACAGTTTTCATATACTCAGGGTTTGTCCTCTTCTTTCCCCCCTCCCTCCACACCATTTTCTAACCCATACCTCAGCCCAACTGTTGCAACAACAGTCGTTGATCAGTGGCACATCAGGATTTATGCGTTCTCAACCTGACCACTAGGTGTCACTGTTGTACAATGGGCAGGGCTCACCACCTCCCTCGTAGCTTCAGGTGCTATAATGAGCAGAAGCTGGGCTTGGGAGCTCACTACATTCTGTTGCTGAGTCATTGCATTTTAAAGCTGGTCTTGTTGTGGTCCAAAAGAAGAAAATTAAAACACAGGCTGAGGAAAATCTGTAACAAAACAACAGGAAAGGGCCAGCCTGGTAGTTGTAGTGCTGTTTACAGGGCAGGATTAAGGCAAAGACATACTAGGCACTTGTCTAGTTTCCAAATGTTTAGGACGGGCTTTCTGTGATGTGCTACTTCAATGTCTCTGAAGATAGATTTGTGATCTGCTAAGTCAGCTGCTGCCAGAAAGAAGAGTTGTAGGATAGAGGAGGGACCAGAGCCACCAGTACCTGCAGGATTCTGCCCCCCCCCCCCCCAACCTCCTGTGCACTGTCCTCCAATTGGCAGTTCTCCTCTGTTGGTTTTTCTCTCCAGTCAGAACCACAGGGCCTGGTTTGTGGGAATTTGGGGATGTATAGATCTGCATAGGCCAAACATTTTTGGTTGGTTTGAACGTTTTAAAATAAATTCCAATTTTTTTGTGGGGGGGGGGGGGGGGGGGGGGGAGTTGTTTTATACCTTTTGTGTTAAGAAAACAAAATGTGCACTATAGGGGCAATTCTTCAACTGTCACCATTTAGGCTGCATAATGGGAGCCTATTTAATAACGGAACTTGGATGTCCTAGTTCAATTATAAAACACTAGTGTAATCTTTTGTAATATGTGGATAAGTTTCATGCTGTGCCTTTCCTCCACCCCTTTACTTTATGGATAGAACTGTCTTGTCTGGACAGATTTTCAGCTATTTATCCATTTAATAGCCAATAATCCACAGATAGCAGAGTTATATGTCCACCTAGGTTTAAGCACCAGGAAGATGCATAAATGGATGAGAATGATCTCTTATACAATACCGTTAGAGTAAATAATTTGTAATACAACAGTCTAAACACCATCCTTTTATGTGGAAAAAATAAATACAAAGTTACAGAAGTTAAACCATACTGGCCATTCTCAGTATTTTGGATCTGAGACGTTAGTCACTTTTTCCCAGAAACAGTCATGAATAGTATAGGGGGTGAAGTACTTCTGTGCAAGAAAGAAGAGTGGAACTCCGATGAGGTGGCCAAGAGGTACAAAGGTGACAGTGAAAGCTAGAAAGATGCTTTGAAGCATAAAGAGAGGAGAGGCTAGCAGAAAAAGTAGGTGATAATGCCTCTGTATAATGCTCTGGTGAAACCCCATTTAGAGTATTGTGTACAGTTCTAGAGACCACACCTTCAATAAGATATAAACAGGATGGTGGCAGTGGTCTTTGTCATAAAATGTATTGGGACAAACTTAAGCTCTCAATATATATACTTTAGAAGAAGTGAAGTGTGACAGAGATGTTTAAATATCGCTGTGGTATAAATGCACAAGAGGTGAGTCTCTTTTACTTTAAACAGTCTTTTATTAGGAACCTTATTCCACAGTATACTACTGCTACTTATCATTTCTATAGTGCTACAAGGCATACGCAGCGCTGTACACCATACACAAAAGACAGTCCCTGCTCAAAGAACTTACAATCTAGATAAGACAGGTAGACAGACAGAACAGTTAAGGGTAAGGATTCAACAAATCACAATATACATTCATCTATAATTGCCCTTTGGACTATCGTACACAAACATGTAAAGTTGTTCCCTTTTTTTTCCCCCTTTGTGTTGCTCAACATTCCTCCCTACCCCAATCCCCCCTCCTCCCCTTCCCCGTCGCCATAAACATCATTTATCTACTAATAAGAGGACACTGCTCCTTTGACATATATAAGTCCTCAGGATTCAATGTCCTACCAGAGCCGTTAACATTCTGATTCCACTTTCCCTCTCACTATCACACACAATTAACTAAGGAACTCTCTCCTTAACCTCTACCCAATCCTTATTACGGATCCCAAGGTATAAACCGATCCCATATGAACATCATGTTTGACAAAACTTACTAGTGAAACGAAGTGAGTCTCTTTTAATTGACAGGAAGCTTGGGAATGAGGGGGCACAGGATGAAGGTGAAAGGGGACAGACTCGGAAGTAACCTGAGGAACACTTCTTTATACAAAGGGCAATGAATTTGTGGAGCGGCCTCCCGGTGGAATTTGTGGAGACAAAGATGGTATCTGAATTCAAGAAAGCTTGGGATAAGTACATAGGTTCTCTAAGTGAGAGGAAGGGAGAGTAGATGGTATAAATGGGCAGACTGGATTGGCATTTATCTGCCCTCATTTTCTATGTTTCATGATGGCTAAATATTGACTCGTTAGTGTATTTACTACTACTACTACTTAACATTTCTAGAGCGCTACTAGGGTTACGCAGCGCTGTACAAATTGACAATAAGGACGGTATTCTAGTTAAGTGGAATTTTAGTAGGCACATGAACTTATTTGAACACCCATACACAAAACACATTTTAAAGTATACTGCATAAGCCCCAAAGTGCCTCGTAGAAGATCACACAAAGTGTTAATAGGGATTCAAACTCATCCAGTTCCAAGAGCTTTGCTGGCCTCTAATTTATTGCTTTATCTTTAAACTAGACCTCATTCTAGTTAACTTTGAACTGCAGCCTAGGCAACGAAGTGTGCAACTAGATCAAACTGCAGGTTTTTACACTTATAATATCTGTGATTTTTTTTTTATTCAGTAATCTAGTCTTCCTGAAAACAAGAATAGTGCAAGGGCAGTTTTTATGTTTATGAATTCTCTCTTGCAGGTAGTACCAGTCCTTATTATTTAAGAATAAAATGCAAAAATTATTATGAAAATTGTTATTGTCACAGAGCAAAAATGAGGTAGAACAGTGAAAGAAGAGGGCCT
Organism: Microcaecilia unicolor; assembly: GCF_901765095.1. Lineage (NCBI taxonomy): Eukaryota > Metazoa > Chordata > Amphibia > Gymnophiona > Siphonopidae > Microcaecilia > Microcaecilia unicolor. The sequence continues at coordinate 147,445,922 of NC_044039.1, read as the reverse complement.
TGTTCTGACTAAAAGTTGCACAACTGTAGTCAACAAAATCCCTTCTTTTGCATTTGTTCACTAGTTTTGCCACTGTTTTGTGGCTACAGGTGGCAGGTTGTGCTCAGTTTAGTGAGATATGTTAAGTATGTCCTGCCTCTATCTGAGCCCTTCATTTGCCTTAAGAAAAGAAGAAAGGAAGGGATTCCTGATTGCTAGATTGTTTTTGTTAATAAAAACTGGTCCCTGGATTTTGAATCTCTGGTTCCCTTTCTCCACTCCCAATTTCTTCCACAGGTTGCTGGTGTGACAGCAGTTCATGAGCAGAAGCACTCTTGCAACAGACCACATCTTTATTCCTTTTCTATGAAACAAACTGTTTAGCTGAGTCAAGATACTATTAATTAATTCACTTTCTGATGTGGAAAGCCAGTTGAAAATTCTGAACATCTTCAAGACTCAAGGGAACCTATTTAGTAAGCCTCATTTGCTGTTAAATGCAGCTTTTAGTACTCAGTAATGGTCAGCTGTCACCATGCTAACAGCACAGTGCATTATCTGTTAGCATATACTAATTACTGTGTTAAACAGAAATTGACATTTCAAGGCAGGGAATGGGTGTGGACTGCATCTGTTGACACAGATGTCATTACCATATGTTAATTGCTAACCTGGAAGTTGATACCACCTCAAAATGTGTACCTAATGCATCACATATTACTAGCCCATGCCATTAAAGTTTCAAGTTTCAGTTTATTTGATTTACTGCATACCATTTGTACAGCTATGTGGCTTAGAAAATAAAAAATCAACTAGTTAAAATAATCAGTACTAAAACCTATGAAGGTAACTCAATACAGCAGCAATATGAGAAACCAATGCAATATATTAAAAAAATACATGCATACATTAAAACAAAGATAAAAGTATAAGCTAACAGGAATCACTAACATAGAACATGAATCTGATAAATATAATTAATAACTTGGAATATACATACCATCAGGCTCATTTTCAACTCCTAAACCTAACCCTTCAACTGTCCCCTATCCCTGATATGTCCTATCTGTCCTAACCCTTATCCCTTACTTGTCCTGTCTGTATGTCATAATTAGATTGTAAGCTCTATTGAGCAGGGACTGTCTCTCCATGTTCAAGTGTGAAGCGCTGCGTACGTCCGGTAGCACTATAGAAATGATAAGTAGTAGTAGTAGATGGACATCCAAAAAGTGACATAAATTGGCATTTGGTTGTCCATCTCACAGAGATGTCCAAATCGGTATAATCGAAACCCAATTTTGGACGTCTTTCTCTGAAGTCCGTCGGAAGGACGTCCAAATCTCAAGGGGGTGTATCAGAGGCATGTTTAAGGCAGGACTGGGGCGTTCCTAAGACTTGGACATCTTTGAGCCATAATGGAACAAAGCAAAGACGTCCAGGACTAAAACTTCGACGTTTTCAGCTAGACCTGTTTTTATTACGAATAAGGCACAAAAAGGTGCCCGAAATGACCAGATGACCACTGAAGGGAATTGGGGATGACCTCCTCTTCCCCAGTGGTCACTAACCCCCTCCCAACCCCAAACATTGTGATGAAGAACATTACTTGCCAGCCTCAGATGTCATACTCAGGTCCATTACAGCGCATGCAGGTCCCTGGAGTAGTTTAGTAGTAGGTGCAGGGCACTTCAGACAGGTGGACCCAGGCCCATACCCCCCCCCCTACCTGTTACACTTGTGGAGGAAACGAGCCCTCCGAAACCCACTGTACCCATATATAGGTGCCCCCCTTCAGCTGTAAGGCTATGGTAGTGGTGTACAGTTGGGGTACTGGGTTTTGGGGGGCTCAGCACACAAGGTAAAGGAGCTGTGTACCTGGGGGCATTTTATAAAGTCCACTGCAGTGCCCCCTAGGGTGCCCAATTGCTGTCCTGGCATGTCAGGGGGACCAGTCTACTAAAAATGCTGGCTCCTCCCACATCCAAATGGCTTGAATTTGGATGTTTTTGTTTTCGAAAATGGCTGAAAATCAAAGACATCCAAATCGCAAAACGTCCAAATCCAAGGATGTCCATTTTATTTTCAAACACAAAAGATGGACGTTCATCTTTTTCGAAAATGACCTCCCCGCCTTGGAATTTGGACGCCTTTGTAAAATGTCCAAATTCACACTTAGATGTTTCTTTTAAAAATGCCCCTCCATGTAACATAATGATGAAACAAATAATAAAATATAACAGACAAAAAAAAAAACTTGGTTCTCAGCTACAATCCAATCCTGTGGGGCCAGGAAATTAACCACACAGCTAATCCTGTAAAGTTATATACAATTTAAAGGTAACACTTGCTTCAGTGTAAGAAATAAGGTAAAGAAAAAGCAGGTCCCAACATGTATTTTGAAAATAACTTTATCAGGTCCAAAGGAATCCTGGACTAGGACAACGTTTTTGAAAATGCATGGATGGTGTTTTGTTACCTTTAAATATCAAACACAGTGGGTGTGGAGACAGACATTCTCTCACTTGAATATAAACAACACACAATCTCAACAGAACAGTAAGAACGTGTGAAAATCCAACACAGCTGGGTTAATGGGAGGAAAAAGCCTCAAGGTGCTCTTGACCATGACTGGATGATAGACCTGCTGGTCTATAGAGCTACAAGTGATCCACCTGACCAATGCTATGGTCAAAAAAGGATCGATTACCTCATCATAGGCAAAAAAAAACCTTCGCAAAACCCTCAATGTTTAACATCAAAAAAAGTCTCAGTGCATTTGGTGACAAAGAAAAATCCTAGTGCACTTAAACAAATCATCCAGTGATGGTACATTAGCTGAAACAACGCAGGGGGGTGTTGGGAGGTCTGGCGGTCCACCTGCATCGGTATGTTTCACAGGTCCGGGCTTTTTTTTGACATGTCAAACAACGCCTTTGGGGGGGGGGGGGGGGGGATTGTGCCTTGAGTACTTGCCCAGGCACAATCCTCCCGCAGAAGTAGCCCGATGATCAAAACTAGTAGTGCACATAAATTGGCATATTATTAGTTTTGATCATTGGGGTATTGTTTCCCCACGCTGTTCCAGCACTGTTCAGAACAATGTGGGGAAACTGATCATTGGGACCTAAAGGAACAAGTAACAATAATCTTAACCCCACCCCATTCCCACCTACCAAAAATAGAATGGCCTAATGTGGGCTGGGAACCAGAGGAACTGGGTTTGATTCCCACTGCAGCAGCTTGTGATGCTGGGCAAGTCACTCTCCATTTCCCCTAGTATAAAACCTAGATTGTGAGCCCACAAGGGGCTGAGAAAGTACCTATATATAAACTGCTTTGGTTGTACAACAAAAAGGCAGTATATTAAATATATTACTCCCTTACCAAAATAACCCAAGTCCAACCCTCTTATAGAAATAGGTTTCTTGATTAATATTTAGATAGAAACTTTAAAAGTAATCCAAGCTATGGTTTTTTTCAAACATCTGCTCTGAAACAAGTGACTTTGCAGAAGGGCTGACTGCTCCGGTGTCCTTTGTTATCTGTTTATGTGATCTATCCCCGTACCTGCTAAATTTTGACTAATGCAAACACGTGAATACAGCTCTTCTTTGTTCTCACAACTGATTTTTCATTTCTACTAGACAGATAACTAATTTATCATTCATTGTATCCACCTTTCCTCTTACAAAACAAGGAAGTCCTGTCTAGTGCTTTTCTGGTTAGGTAAGATGATTAGATCATTTCATTTGCTATTAAAAGTCCCTCTACAGGGCCTTTCTATCAGGTGTAAGAAACTCCGTGCAAATTCCTGTCAAGTAGTGAATAGGAGGATGCCCGGGGAAAACTTTTCTTTTGAAAAGTTACTCAGGAATCAGACAGAAACACTGTGACTGGCAGCTCTGTAAACAGCATAGTGCAGTGACATTTAGAAGGAATAACTAGAACCCATAGAGGAAAGTGGATTCAGTTAGATAGCAATCAGGCTTATTTTCGAAAGTGATCACCGGCCATTTCCCGACATAAATCAGGAGATGGCTGGCGATCTCTCAAAGCGGCAAAATCGGTATAATCGAAAGCGGCATTTTTGACAGCATCACCGCTTTCCCTTCGCCTCGCCAGCAAAAGTTCAAGGGGGCATGTCGGTGGCTTAATGAAGGCGGGACATGGGTGGGGCTACCAGATGGCCGTCTTTCATGGATAATCGAACAAAAAAAGCGGCGTTAAGCAGTATTTCGCCGGGTTTACTTGGTCCTTTTATTTTCAAGACCAAGCCTCAAAAAGGTGCCCCAACTGACCAGATGACCACCAGAGGGAATGGGGGTTGACCTCCCCATTGTCCCCCAGTGGTCACCAACCCCCTCCCACAGTACAAAAATACAAATCAAAACCTTTTTTGCCAGCCTGTATGCCAGCCTCAAATGTCATACCCAGCTCCCTGACAGGCAGCTTGTAAGTCCCTGGAGCAGATTTTAATGGGTGCAGCGCACTTCAGGCGGGCAGACCCAGGCCCATCCCCCCTACCTGTTACACTTGTGGTGCTAAGTGTTGAGCCCTCCAAACCTCCCCGAAAACCCACTGTACCCACATGTAGGTGCCCCCCCTTCACCCATAAGGGCTATGGTAATGGTGTAGAGTTGTGGGGAGTGGGTTTGGGGGGCTCAGCACCCAAGGGAAGGGAGCTATGCACCTGGGAGGTTTTTTTTGTATTTTTTAAATTTTTAGAAGTGCCCCCTAGGGTGCCCGGTTGGTGTCCTGGCATGTGAGGGGGACCAGTGCACTACAAATGCTGGCTGCTCCCACGACCAAATGCCTTGGATTTCGCCGGGTTTGAGATGGCCGGCACTTTTTTTCCATTATCGCTGAAAAACAAAACCGGCGATCTCAAACCCGGCGAACTCTGGCATTTGGTCGGGCTAAACCGTATTATCGAAAGAAAAGATGGCTGGCCATCTTTTTCAAAAATATGGTTCCGGCCAGCTGTAGCGCCACCGCCGCCACACTATATCGCCGGCGAACTATTTGGCTGGCGACTTTCGATTATGCCCTTCCACATGACATAACTCAGGGGGACTCTGCCTAGTAAAAATATCAGCTCCAAAGAAAGAATGTAGAAGAGTGAGAGGACAAGACTTTTTAGTAGTACAGCTGAGACCAAATGATGATAAAGTAAATCTGGCAGTGTTCAGACAACTAGCTGCCCAATCTTCTGATCAAGTCACATGTTTTCTGCACTTTTTTATGCTTTGGAGATTTCTATGTTCTAAGATGCTTGTTATGCTTGGCATAAAACAGAAGGAACATTCTGCCCACAGCAATATATGGGGCACTTCTCATATATTACTGCAGAGTTACAAGTCTGTGGGTACCTCTATTCCACAAACTTTGTGTTGGTTTTGAAAGGAAAACTACAAGCATATTTACCCTTTGAAAACTGTCCTGGGAAAAAAGACCTGCAGAGATTTCTTTGTAAATAAAACAGGTCATTTTGAAAATGCAAAACTATGGACATTGTGTGATCTCCTCAACCTAACCCCATCTTGGAAACATCTATGCACATTCCCCCTAATTCTATATAAGTTTGCGAACTAACATTTTTGGTTAGTGTGCAAATTTGCATGCTTAAGTTATAGACTTGTGTGTGTAACTTAATTCAATAACTGGCCCTAATTGGCACCAATTAACAGTTACGTGCGTAAATGTCTTTAGTCGATATTCTTAAATTTCATGACACACAACTTCAAAGGGGGTGTGGACCTGAGAGGAGCATGGGAGGGTCAGAATACTTTACGCACCTAACTGCCTATAGTTACGTGTCAGCAATTATGCCAGCTGTTGCTTGTACCTAAAGATAGGCATATAAATGCAGACTTAAGTTAGCAGTGACGGCCCTACCATTAGGCCACCTGAGGCGGAGATCTCAGGTGGCATGCTCCAGCAGAGCCACTCTCCCCTTCCCTCCTCAACCCTTTACCTTATTTGTTTCTTTTCTCCAAAAAGTAGCAGTGGCAGCAGTTTCTAATTATTGGCACTAACGGGCTCGTTATTCAATTAAATATGTGCAAGCAATTTTTGGTGACTTTTATAAAATTTGGGGTTATATGCATAACAGTAATAGTCTTGCTTATAAGTGCTATAACTTACCGTTGCAATTTGGTGCCTACATTAAGAAGACCTGTTGTAGAATGATTGAAAGTATTGTACATGGCATAAGCTGTATTTTTACCCACAGGAAGAGGGAGCAACTCAGGGGCTCTTTAACTAAAGGCTTTAAGCCCTTAACATTAAATCATTTTGCAGTATTTTGCCTGTTTGCGTATGCTAACCTGCATGTTACTGATTTTTAAACAAATATTTTGGGAGGGGCATATCACGGGCAGAGAGCGGGCGTTCCTGCATTATCTGGCTAGTGTGTTTATGATTAGTGTGTGCTGAGTAAAATTTAGTTAATGTGGGAGCACTTAGTGTCTGCTAAGGGAGGTCTATGCATGTATACAAGTGAGTGAGGGGCAGGGCCTGCGTAACCATTAGGACATCTAGGTGGTTGTTTAGCCCTGCAGCTTTTGGAGAGTGACAAGGAGCTACTGCACTCGAGACAAAATAATACAGTACAATTCATATATATTGCTGCCACCCCAATAATCTGGTTCAGTGCAGTTTACAATAAAAAGAAGCTAGTACAATTCTAGGAGTAAAAATTACACCATAAGAAGCAGTCATCATAACATTAAAAACAACTCGGTAACATCTACTCCTGAATTTCAAATAGTCTGTAATCCAAGACTAAAGGGCAAAGTATTCCATATTTGTGCAGCTTGGTAGGATAAAGTTTGAGAGCATAGCTTTTTCAATTTAACTTGCTCTAAAGATGCAAACTGAAGGGTTTGTGTGTAGGAATATCTTACACAACTACTCCTTTTTGTAAAAAAAAAAAAAATAGAGAAGTCACGATAGTAACATAGTAAATGACAGCAGACCTGTACTGCCCAACAAGATAAACTGATTTTACATGGTATGTGTTACTTTATACCCAAGTTTGATTTGTCCTTGCCATTTTCAGGGCACAGACCATAGACAGATGCCATTCCAAAAATGACCCAGAAAACAAATGTGCAAAGTTTAAACAGCACTCGAGATTGAATAAGTAACCAATGAAGTTCCATTAAATGAGGGGTTGCTCTTTCAAATCTGTTCTCCATAATCAAATGTGCAGCAATGTTCTGACGGTCTGCAATCTTTCAGAAGTGTGTTTGAACAGCCAACATACACAATGTTAGAATAGTTGATATAACTATTGCTTGCACTGACTCTGTAAACTGATCAAGTAGGAAGAATTTTCACGTTTAACGAAAGATCTTAATTTCAAAGAATACTTTCTTAATCAAAGAGTTGATTTAAGGCTCCAAAGAATCAGTAGCGTAACCTTTATCATCGGGTCCTTTGCTTGGAAAAATTACTTTGGAAATTGTGCTCATATATAAAACATTTAAAACAAAGTATGATGCCTGTTTTGTGGAAGATCATTTTGGGAAGGATGGTGTTGGGATAATCATCCCCCTTAGGAATTCCCCTTTCCTTTTCTCTGTCTGCTCTCAGTTCCCCTCTCTTCCATATTCTATCCCTCTGATCCACCCTCCAAGATCATCTACTGTATCACCCTCCTCCCTTCCCAGCACTGATCCCTGAGATCCCTTCCCCCCCCCCCCCCCCCCAAAAAAAAAGAACACATTATTTGCACAGACAAGAAATGGACAAAACCAACTTTATTTATAAAATCAGGGGTGGCAACCACGGTCCTCGAGGGGCCACAACCCAGTTGGGTTTTCAAGATTTCCACAATGAATATGCATGAGATTGAGCAGCATGTACTACTTCTATTGTATGCAAATAGATCTCATGCATATTCATTATGGAAATTTTGAAAACCTAACTGGGTTATGGCTCTTGAGAACAATGGTTGCCCACCCCCGATATAATACACATTTATATTATACAATAAGCAAAAGTATACAAAGGAGGCACATAATTGTGGTTTAACTTGGAGCTGTTTCAGGAAACTGAGACTCTGTCTTTACCAGCTCTCCTTCACTTTGGCCCCTCCCTCCCTTCATGATCTTTGACAAAGCAGATATTTGTTGTGCCAACCTAGCCTGCTGCTTTGAAGACTAATTACTCTTTCTAGTAAGCAGTAAGATCTGATTTCTGGGTTTATTACATTATTTACTGCTTTCTGGAGCAGCAGAGTTGAACTGTGGCACACATCAGAGGACCATGGATCATGCTGCAAGCTGTCAATATCATTATATTTTCTGAACTTTTGCTTATCCATCTTGTGTTCCCCTCATTAAGAAACGAAAAGCATGGCAATATTTGTACATAGTGCTCCTGATTCTTCTGCTCATCTAAACTGATAATCCTCCATTTGCAACCCCTCATCCTTACTCAGAACTTCAGGAATATTTGATAATGCTGCCTCAGTTTAAACAAGAGTATTGTGGCACTGAGTGAAGTCAGACAGGAGCAGATGAAAAAATTCATCTTAGAATACTGGTAGGGTTGCCAACTTTTTGACAAAACAAAAAAACTGACACCTGCCCCACCTCGTCCCTTGCTACACTTACTGTTGCCACACTTCCCCTTCTCCACCCCACCCCTTTACAACCAACTGTTCGCACTAGAGTTGCCATCTCAGAAGAAATATGACAACACATATGTACATTCTATGATTATTTCACAAACCCTGTCTGATATTATAATAAAATTATATAAAATTTGATGTCCCCCTCAGTAAGGCCAACATACAATCCCTTCACTGGAAAACACTATGCACAAACTTGTGCAAAAACACATTCAGAACCTTACCACACCATCACAGCACTAACTCCCAGGACCCAAAGAGCAACAACCTTATCGGTAAAAAGACTGTAAATATTATACTGGGCCTAAAACACCAACACACTATCTAGTAAGAAAAAAGAACAAACGGGACTGCTACAAAATTTCTACACAGAAGCTACATACTGGCAGAATACTATACCTTGGTCACATACACAAAACAAAGACAGACCCTCGGTAAATATTGAAACAAGGGATATGAAGAGAAAATAATGTAAACTTCACGTTCAGTATATCCCTTGATCACCCCTTCTACCTCCCCCCATGTCCAGCATGTCCCCTGATCATCCCTTTCATCTGCCCCATATCCATTATTTCCCCTCACATCACTTCCTATGCCACTACCCTGAGGCCTCAAGCAGAAACACAAAATTGCAGCTCAGGAACTTGGAGGCCAAGTGCATGCTCAATGTCTTTCTGTCCTGCCTCCTTCCAACATGACATTGTACATTGAAGGAGGCAGGACCAGCAGACAGAGGCATAGCCAGGTTCTAATCTCAGGGGGAGCAGACTTTTTTTTTATAAAATAGGTACCAGTTGGTGTCACCTAGACAGTAGTGTCTGTGTTGTTGCTCAGGTGCTATGGCAGGCAATGATTAATACAGGGTGTCTCTGTTGCATCCTGCCTACAAGGAAACAGCAAGTTACATCAGGAGGCAGGACGCAGAAGAGGTCCCTCGACTGGCCAGAGCAGGCAAACTGTCTTCTTAACTACAAAGTAAAAATATTCAGGAATAGCACACATATTCCTTCCACTGCTAGACACCTTGTTTAAATCAGATGGCCTTTTGTTTGTGTGGTGACTGGCAAGGGGGTACTCCAGGACTGCCCTAGAACACAAAACTTACCACACCATAACAGCCCTAATCCACCTATCAGAAGACAGTGCTATATATATTACACTGGACTGTGAAGCACCAATATACCTACTATTGGGAAACTGGAACAAACTGCACATACACATTCCTACACAGACACTACATGCTAGCAGAATCCTTCACCTCAGTCACACATGCAGAACATAGACAGACCCTAATCTATATAAACATAAGATTAGCCATACTGGGTCAGACCAATGGTCCATCTAGCCCAGTATCCTGTTTCCAACAGTGGCCAACCCAGGTCACAAGCACCTGGCAGAAACCTAAATTGTGACAACATTTTATTCTAACAATCTAATACAGAATAGGGAGCCACAAAAAAAAACAACAACAGAATTGAAATAGAGACCCCCCCCCCCCCCCACACACACACACACACACTCTCTCTCTCTGTCTAAGGAAGCCAGACTCTATAAACAGTGCAATACTGGTAAAAGCAAAGAGACAGAAATGCATTTTCTCCTGTACATTTCACAAAGCAGGTACAGCTCAGTCCTTACAAAGTATTAAATAAAAATTTCTACCTTTGTTGTCTGGGAATTTGGCTGGTCCCAGTCTTTTTTTTCCATGTTCCATGAGTCAGCCTTACAAATTCTTTTCCAGGTTGGCCTTTCTATTTCTTCTCTCGCCTCTTGTCTTCTTCCTTTCCTTCTCTACATCTGTTTGGCACTGATCTTGCATTTTATGTCCCCACTATGAAATAGCTATGTATAGAGCTGCCACGTGATCCAGTTCCAGAAGGGAGATTTTTCAACCAGTCCTAGTGTGAATTCACATCCCAAATTCATATGGGATTTGCAGTCCCTGATTCTACCCATCAAAATCTGTGCTGCAGTACATTGTAAGTTCTTCACCACCGGGAAACTCTTGGAAAAGTCTCTTGCTCCGGGAGACTCTTGAGTCCCTCGACCCTTTAGCTGAGCTGTGTGCTGTAATACACTGCAAAAGAGCACACGGCAATCCACAAGGTCAGATCAGATCATTATACTTTATTGTAATCCCTTTGTGTCAACTGCTCCTCCAAAGGTAGTTCCCACCACAGCATTTCTCAAGAAGCATAGCATTCCAAAACAAAAACCCCCAAAAGGTTCCAAAATTTCAGCAGTTCATATAAAGCAGTTATGCAAAGCAATTCTTCAAACAAAGTAGCTCAAAAAGGGCTCAAACTCCCAGCAGTTCATGTATAGCAGGTATGCAAAGTAATTCTCCAAACACGGTAGCTCCAGAAAGGGTTCAAACCCTCCCCAGCAGTTCATGTCAGCAGTTAGGCAAAATAATTCCCCAAACACAGCAGTTCAGAAAGGGTTCAAACTCCCAGCAGTTCATGTATAGCAGTTATGCCCAAAACCACTACTACTACTACTACTACTTAACATTTCTAGAGCGCTACTAGGGTTACGCAGCGCTGTACAGTTTAACAAAGAAGGACAGTCCCTGCTCAAAGGAGCTTACAATCTAAAGGACGAAATGTCAAGTTGGGGCAGTCTAGATTTCCTGAATAGTGGTATAGTGGTTAGGTGCCAAAGGCGACATTGAAGAGGTGGGCTTTGAGCAAGGATTTGAAGATGGGCAGGGAGGGGGCCTGGCATATGGGCTCAGGGAGTTTATTCCAAGCATATGGTGAGGCGAGGCAGAAAGGGCGGAGCCTGGAGTTGGCAGTGGTAGAGAAGGGTACTGAAAGGAGTGATTTGTCTTGAGAGCGGAGGTTAAGGGTAGGAACGTAAGGGGAGATGAGGGTAGACAGGTAAGGAGGGGCTGCAGATTGGGTGCATTTGTAGGTTAGCAGGAGAAGCTTGAACTGTATGCAGTACCTGATCATAAGCCAGTGAAGTGACTTGAGGAGAGGGGTGATATGAGTATATCGGTCCAGGCAGGAGATAAGACGTGCAGCAGGGTTCTGAATGGATTGAAGGGGGGATAGATGGCTAAGTGGGAGGCCAGTGAGGAGTAGGTTGCAGTAGTCAAGTGCGAGAGGTAATGAGAGAGTGGATGAGAGTTCGGGTGGTGTGCTCAGAGAGGAAAGGGCGAATTTTGCTGATGTTATAGAGGAAGAAGCGACAGGTCTTGGCTATCTGCTGGTTATGCGCAGAGAAGAGAGGGAGGAGTTGAAGATGACTCCGAGGTTGGCGGGCAGATTGAGACGGGGAGGACTGAGGTTGTGTTGTCAACTGAGATAGAGAGTGGCGGGAGAGGAATCAACCTAGGGAGAGTGGCAAGGGTCCCTTCCCAACCAGGCCAGCATTATACCCTGACCACCACCCGCATGATCCTTCTGTGGGAAACCTGTTCTCTCAGCTCCCCTTTTGGAGCCTCCTTTCCCCTTCTTCTACCAGGCTCTCCTCCCGAGCAGCCCTCTCCTGTTTCACCTCCTTTCATTCCAGTTTAGTCAGAGCAGCAATCTCCATCAGCTCCTCTTGCTCTAGTTCCTCCCCCTTTTCTTCCCCTTGCCAGTCCGTGGTTCCTGCCCACACCCATTGCTCAGCTGCTCTCCATTTGCTTTGATTGGGCAGGTTCAGAACTCCTTTCCTCATCCTGGCTCTCTGGGACAGGTTTTTCCAACTCCCTTTCTCTGACCTCTTCCATGGGCTGGTTGGGATTGAAGTCCCTGTTTCTACCATGGGACCTACTCAGGGGCTGCTGGGAATTGTAGTCTTTTCCTTTCCTCCAATCCCCAGGGGAAAAGACTCCTTCCTTTCTCTACACAGCCTCCCTCCCTCTCGAGCTTCCTCGTTTCTCCATGTGCCTTCATTCTCCCTCTCACCTCCCTCTCATTCCTCACAACATCCAAAATGACTTAAGAAAATGCACTCAGACCCCTCTACTGTTGTTTGAACAATTTATTTTCTCATTTGCTTTGGTCCCGCTGTCTCTTTTCTGTTTTTCTCTGTTTCTGCTGCCTTTACAGGGTCTTTTGCCCATCTGACATTTCTTCTGTCTCCAAGTGCACCATCCTTCTTTCCTCTGCACCACTATTTGTCCTGTCCAGCATCTCCCTTCTGTGTCCCTTGTCCCTATCCTACCCCCCAAGTTCAGCATCTGCTATTTCTGTGTCCCTATCTCCCCCCCCCCCCCCCACCCCATTTGTCAGCACAAGCCTACCTGGTCTCATCTCCCTCTTTTCTAGCATCTGCCGTCCAGGTGTCTCCATCTCTCCCTTTTCCAGCATTACTTCTTTGTCCCCATCTCACCCCTTTTTCACCATTGTCCCCATATCTCCATTCCCCCTTCCAGTGGTGCCCCTCTGTGTCCCTATCCCCCTCCTTTTCAGTAGAGCCCTTATCTTTCCTCCCCCCCCTTTTCAGTAGTGCCCCTATGTCCCCATTTCTTCATTATCCAGCACTGCCTCTTTGCGTTCCAATGTCCCTCTCCTCTCCTCTCCCTGTCCAGTATGACTCTGTGTCCTTCTCCCTCCTCACTATCCCATGTTAACCTTCTTCCCCATCTCTTTCAGCGCTCCCCATCCTCCTTGGGGCCACATATCTCCCTGGCCTGCTCCCACGGTCCATCCTCTGGCAGCTCCAAGGAGGTTTAATAGACAGGAGACCAAGTGACATCAAAATGTTGAAACCAATTAGGCCAATCTCACTTTCCCCTTCCCCATGCAGCTGTCATTGCTGTACTCTCAAAATAAGCAAGCAAATCTATGAGCTGCTGCATCCATGTTGTCACTCTTTATTGTTTAAAAAAAAAAATCCTTTATCCTCCACCTTTTAAGACACTGCCTATTGTGCTGAATAGTGATGGCACAAGGAAAGCAAGTTTGGTCCAGTGCAGGGGCGTAGCCAGACACCCAAGTTTGGGTGGGCCTGGACCCAAGGTGGGTGGGCAGAACTCCGCCTTGTCCTACAAGTGATTTGGTTTCTCCTTCTCTTGCCTGCATGCCATATGGTCTTTCAAACATCCCCTCTCCCCCCATATACCTTTTAAATAGCAGATTTTCACCGGCAGCAAACAGTTGTTGGGAGTTTTTGGCTGGTGGGGCTTGGGGTCCCTGCCAGCCACATTATAGGTGTGCTGCTACTTGGTGGGCCTGAACCTAAAGTGGGTTGGCCTGGGCCCACCCCAGCCCACCCCTTGGCTATGCCACTGGTCCAGTGAAGACTAACTCAAATAACCTGTTTCTTAGCTGGGCCCTAGTATTGCCATATTAAAAATACAACCATACCATGCTTCTGTGGCTATGTTCCACTAATGTTAAACAATTAACTAGATTTCTTGAAAGGATTATATAAACGTAGGATACATGACTAGGGGCACAAACATACACTTATTTATTCAATATCACAATTCCTCATGTAGAGCCACAAAACAACTTTTTAGGGCAGATAGTGTTCCTTTTATTATCGACCAGATAGAGGTAAGAGTTTTCAGTTTTGGCACAATATAAGTCATCATAACAACAAAATATAAGAAAACCAGTGGACTGAATTAGGGGCTTATAGCACATTTATATTTAAACAAAAGAGATCTGCATGAAACAAAATATTTATTTTTATTTTGACTTATAAAACTACTTGCCCCTGAAACACATTCAAAACAGAATAATCCCTTTCAGGTGAATTTTCGAAAGAGAAGGGCGCCCATCTTCCGCGGGAGATTGGCGTCTTTCTCGCAAGGTCACCCAAATCGGCATAATCGAAAGCCGATTTTGGGCGCCCTCAACTGCTTTCCGTCGTGGGGACGACCAAAGTTCACTGGGACGTGTCGGCAATGTAGCGAAGGCGGGACTGGGGTATGCTTAGGAGATGGGCATCCTCGGCCGATAATGGAAAAAAGAAGGGCGTCCCTGACTTGGGCAACTTTACTTGGTCCATTTTTTTTCACGACCAAGCATCAAAAAGGTGCCTGAACTGACCAGATGACCACCGGAGGGAATCGGGATCACCTCCCCTAACTCCCCTAGTGGTCACTAACCCCCTCCCACCCTCAAAAAATATCTTTAAAAATACTTTTTTGCCAGCCTCTATGCCAGCCTCAAATGCCATACTCAGGTCCATTGCAGCAGTATGCAGATACCTGGAGCAGTTGTAGTGGGTGCAGTATACTTCAAGCAGGTGGACCCAGGCCCATCACCCCCTACCTGCTACACTTGTGGTGGTAAATGTGAGCCCTCCAAAACCCACCAGAAACCCACTGTACCCACATGTAGGTGCCCCCCTCTTCATCCCTAAGGGCTATGGTAGTGGTTGTACAGTTGTGGGTTTTGGGGAGGTTTGGGGGGCTCAGCACCCAAGATAAGGGAGCTATGCACCTGGGACCTTTTTCTGAAGTCCACTGCAGTGCCCCTAGGGTGCCGGTTGGTGTCCTGGCATGTCAGGGGGACCAGTGCACTACAAATGCTGGCTCCTCCCATGACCAAATGAGTTGGATTTTGTCGTTTTTGAGATGGGCGTCCTCAGTTTCCATTATCACCGAAAACCTGGGATGACCATCTCAAAAACGACCTAAGGACGACCATCTCTAAGGTCGAGCTAAATTTCATGATTTGGGCGTCCCCGACCGTATTATCGAAACGAAAGATGGAAGCCCATCTTGTTTTGATAATACGGGTTGCCCCGCCCCTTTACGGGGCCATCCTGCATGGACGCCCTCATGAAAACTTGGGTGCCCCGTTCGATTATGCCCCTCTTTGTGTGTCTAAAAGGTAAATGTCTACAAAACTGATGAAGATGTGATTCCATGTGCCCCAATGAAAGGAGAGTTTAATTCTACTTCCATTTAATTTCAGTATATTCTATCATCTTTATAACACCAGGCTTCAGAAGGCAGATTACAACTACAGTTAAGATGAACCCATCAGGAAACAGGATAGCCTCACTGAAATCTGGATATCTATATATAAGTCTCACACAGTGAAACACATCTAGTCAATTAAGGGGAAAAAGTCTCATCCATCTGTGACATCCAACAATTTTTCTAGTTTACATAGTGAAAAAAGTAATCAACTGAAAACCCCCAAAAAGAACTTATTTCTGTTTAAAAAAATGTTTTAAATTATTTTTTATGCATCAAAAACTCAGAAAAAGAACTTCTCAGTTAATTGTCCTTTCAATATTACAAATCTGAGAAAATATATTGAACTTATCTTTAGCTCATCAATCAATTACGTAGTCAATGGTAGTGCCAGCAGCCCTTGCAGCCAGCTTGTATTTACGTAAAGTGCGGTCCCTGAGGGAAAACAAGAACTATAGATTGTTTGGGGCATGGCAATCCTGGCAGTCACAACTTGTGTTAGTCCTGCCGCTAGAAGCCTGCTTAATAACTGTGTTTCCTAACCTGCAGAGGTTTACCCACACTATGTCATGGGCCCTGTGAAGGAATAGGCCCAGGGAGTTCTTTAAATAAATACTTATTTTGTGTTCATCCCTTTTGTCTGGTTGCGTATTTCTCCGATCCACTCTCAACCCTCGCTTGGGGTTGAGCAAGAGCAATCCCCACTTACTACTTCTAAATGGTGTCAGCTGACCCCTAACAGTAGTCTCGCAGTATTACCACAGGAGGTCAGATTGCCAAAATAAGAGTGCATGAAAATTTACTACTGCAAAGTGTATTTTTGCAAAGTGACTACACAAAAGTGCACGTTGCATAACGTAGCACAAAGAGCCTGAACTTTGGCATTTTTACATGTTTTCAGGCATTTTGCATTATTTTTTGTGTGACTTGCACTTTTGGGAAGTCACTTCTTACTTTAGCTTATAAGGCCCCAAAACAGATCTATAAAAATTTCTGACAAATATAGCATCTAATTAATTCCAGCCATTTTCAAGTATCTTCAATACTTTATACTAAGTGAAAAAGGCAGCTTAATGATGCCAATTTCCTAATACAACCAGGAAACTATTAGCTTGGAGCCAGGAAGGTGTCAGAATTCTTGTAAATTTCTAACCTTCAGTTTCATTGTTTGCCACTACTAAGAAGGAGCACAGTGCATGATCAGAAGATAAATCCCATGACCACAGAATCTCTGCCAGAAGGTATTTATATAATCTGTGGTTTGTTGAAAGTAATAAAGCAAATAGTGAAGAGAAAAATGTAGTCTAACTCCTGAAACTACAGCTCCATACTCCAACCACTAGAATGCAGTCGCAGGGCCCTACATTTTCATGGGCTCAAATGAGATAAAGCCAGTACTTATGGTTGCCAACTGACTGGTTTTCAGATGGCCTGGTCAGTTTTTCAATGGCCAAGCTGACTACCGCCAGACCCCTAAAACTAGCGGTACAAAAACAGGGTTTTTTCCCCCTTGAGGTCAGGATCCTTCTCACCCCACTCCTGGGTCCAGCCATTCTCTCTCTCTCACCCCTCCCCTCAGGCTTCCAAGTCCAATGTTTCTCTCTTCCCTCCCAGGTCCTCCAAACTTGCCTTGATTGTCAGCAGCAAAAGCATCTCTGACCGGCATTGGGACTTTCCCTCTAGAGAGCTGCACGGGAAAGGGGATTGCGGGATTCCCGTGGGAGTGCAGTCAATCTCTGTTGACTCCAGAATGATGCTTGGAACATATGGAGACAGGCAGTTGGAGCACCAGAATGAGGCTTGGAACACTCGTTGGTTGAATAGTGAATACCATCTTTAAAAAACACAGGAAACTGTTGGGGTTGGGAGGAAACAGAGAGCTGTGAGCAAGTAAATAATAGCGTTGGCTTCTGCGGATATGGGTGGGAATAGAGGAGATTAATTGTGGGGATGGGTGGGGCTGGAATGGATTTTAGCGGGTATGGGTGGGTATGGATTAGATTCCAGTGAGGATGGGTGAAATTTCTGTCCCCGTGCAACTCTCTACTTCTCTCTGCTGCATCCCACCCAGGCAGAAATAGAAAGTTATATCAGAGGAGGCGAGATGTGTGTCAGAGGGAAAGCATAACACTGGCCAGAGGCAGTCTGCTTTTATAGCTGCTGCTACTTCAATCAGAGCAAGTGGAGGACTGGGGGGAGGAAATCCTGGACTCATGGAGGTTATAGGGAGAGAAGGAGAGAAAGATTTATAAAGAAAATATAAGTTCCAGAAATGCTGTGACTCATAATCCTAGAACAGGTTTATACATCTGTCTCTAATAATAACACTAGCAATAATATCCAATACTGTGTCACACTCCAGCTTACAAAATAATAAATCTATTTCCCAGAAAACACTTATTGCATAATGGGATCAACCCAATAAATGAGGTTCAAAGTTAGGCACCAGGATGATCCATGCTAAGCTAGTATCCTGAAAATGATGCTCTGGGTGGAATAGCTTTTACAGAATACTAACTTAGCATATTAGCACGTAACTTTGGGCATGAGCATTTATGTCTGCCAAAGGCTGGTGGAAATGCTGGCACAGAAATGCAGATATTCTATAACACTGCACCTAAATTCTGGGAATACCCCTGACCCGCACATGCCCCTCTCATACCCCCTTTGGAGTTGCTTGCTAAGAAATTTAGGCTTGCATGTTGTAGAATAGGGCCAATGGTGTAGCCAGGAATTTTCAACAGGGGGTGCAGCTGTAACCAGGTGAGGGTCATTGTACAGTTCTTAATCAATAGGTTCTTGCACACGACACCATTATTCAAATGTTAGATACAATACTAATGTTATTTCATAGGTGTAATGATAAAAACATTTAAAATTAAGACTTTACTCCTCAGTCATACACAGACAATCTTGCAGACTGTTAATCCTATCATAGTACACCTGTTCATGCCCATTCCAACCAATCAAGATTACTTTTATTCTCCGTAATAATTGTGGTGCTTTAGCTCCAAGGCAAACCATCTGGAGACTTAAGGCTTGTCCTATCTGTCTTCAGCTTGCTAGTTTAAAACAGGAGCTCAGTAAACTAAAACAGGAATTGGATGCACTTAAAGCAGCTTCTAACACTTCACAGAATCATACCAACTTCTCATCACTGTCTCAAAGGATAAAACCACCTAAGAATAGATGGTTCACAGTAGGCTCAGGCAGACTACCTCATGTGGCACAGAAGCATCAGCCCTCACAAGTGTTGCCCCTACAGAATTGTTTTGCTCCATAACAGCACTGTGATGCCCCTGAAAATAGAACTGAGGCGGGACAAAAAGCAAAGAGAAAAGACACCCCCAAAGCACTAATATTTAAACGCATACCAGGAAACTGATGCTACTAGGGGATTCCATTATCAGAGGCATTAACTTTGAAACACAGTTCAATGGGCCACCCATGCAAAGTGAAATGCCTTCCAGGCTCCTCAGCTACCAGGAGTACCAAGCAAATAATGACTATAATCAGAGAAGAAACTAAGGAGTCAAACACTGATGTTGCTATCCACCTGGGAACAAAGAACATGTCCAGTAATACCCCACTTGCAGTGCAGAGAGTTTTTCAGGAGCTGGGTGTCTTATCTGGAAAGTAGGTGAGCCCTTAGGTCCCGTGAGGCCCCGAAGGACCTCAAAGGACAACCGTGCAACCCCAAGACTTCACCCGCGGCGACCGCCGTTCACTGGAGGTTGAGCCTCCAGCTGCAGGCGGCCAACGGGACTTCTGGAACTGCGGGGTTGACGAACTGACCCAGTACTGGAACCGAGAGCGGGAAGGGCAAGAGGAAACCAGAGAAGTCCAGAGACAGGCACCAGGGCAGAGCAGGCAGCTCACAGCATCGTCCAGAAACAGGCCACAGGTCAGGGCAGGCAGCTCACAGCGTTGTCCAAACACAGGCAACAGGTCAAGGCAGGCGGCTAGCAGAGTTAACCAAAAACAGTCCAAAGGTCAAACCAGGAGAACAAGGGAACGTACAGAAAACTGGAACACACAAAGACTGGCCTCAGGAAACAGAACCTGAAGCAACGTCCTGTTTCAGCCCCGCTCCTTAAATACTGTCAGCAGTCAACCGCCCAGCCCCAGCCGACATGGCCGGCCAATCGGAAACCCGGCTACTGAAGAAATCCTTCTGGTTGGTTCTGTCCGGCTTCTCAGGCGGGGCTACAGTACCGACATCCCAATCCAGTTCCTCTGAGGCGAAGCTTCGGGCTCCCGCGCCCGAATGTGGGGAAGACGCTGGCCATCGTGTCTCAGCGCCATCCTTCCTGCTAGCGCAAGCACGGAGCCCATAGCCGGCGACCGAGAGTCCGGAAGCCACAATCGCCGGCCCATGGGCTCGGCCCCAGACAGGGCGGCCATCACCGCGGCGAACCCCGGCTCTCAGCCGCAGCCTGAAGGAGGCCGGCCATCGCCGCAAAGGACACCGACTCTTGCTACCCGCAGAGGAGCAGCCGGAGGGAGCGACGGATGTGACACTGGGGGAGCAGATAAAACCTTTGGTACAAACAATAGCTTTTTCTGAAGTACCACCTACCTTTGGAAAGGGAGAAAAAGATTGCTCAAAGCTGGCTCAAAGCCTGGTGTCACCAAGAAGATTTTAGGTACATAGGAGGATTGGACATAGAAAAACAAAAGACTATATTGTAACGATGGGCTGCATCTCACTGTGGCAGGAAAAAAATCCTTGGGAGAAATGTATACAATATGTTTCTAGGCATTTAAACTAGAAGGCAGGGGTGGCATATGGAGGCAGGTCACTTCAAGTGGTCACCCCCAGCTAAAGCTAAAGACAAGATGTGACAGTAGAAAAGAAAGCAATGAAAACAACAATCTTAGCAAATCACTTCTTAACAACACAGCAGGAAGTGAGACTAAGCAAAAAACTAAACAGAAGACAAAAATGCCATTGAAATGTAGATGGAAAGCGATGACCACAAATGCTCGCAGTCTAAGCAACAAAGTTCATCTACTATAATAATTTGCAATCCAACATTCTGAAGCTGACTGCCAGGAAGTTGAAGCCCGGTTCACAATGTCTGAAGCTTTCCGGTGACGTCACCGTGTTGCCCGGGAAACCGTGATGCGTCTCAAGCACGGGCGCGATGAGTTCGCACCACCATCTCCATCACCATCACCTCCCAGTTCAGCAGTCCCGCCCCCCCCCCCCAGTGTGGCGGCAATCTCCACTTACTAGCTTCACCTAGATCATCATACATACAGTCAACAGTTCTCAATCTAACCCCCCTGCCCTTAACACCTCGCCAGGAGACGCAGGGACGTGGTACGCTCAACACTGAAACACTGCATGTAGGGAATTGTAGTTTTATTGTAGCACTAAGATCCAACGGAGGGGACAACCCCAGGGGTGCCGCAGTTAAGCGCCAGAGCTGCGCTGTGCTCGGCTGAGAGCCTCCCCTCCCCTTTTCAGCGAGAGCCTACGTTATCCTGCCTGTTCGGCTCTGCTTCCACTTGGAGGGCACAGAGAGGGATGGAGGCGCGGGGGTGTGCAACTCAGATGACAGGGGGTGCATGAAACTCGGAGGGCAGGGGAGGAGAGGGAGGAAGGGAGGGGGTCCTGGAACTGGAGGGGGGAAGGGGTCCTGGAACTCGAAGGGGAGGGGGACCTGGAACGCGGAGGACAGGGAGGGAGGGAGGTAGGGGCCATGGAACTCAGAGGGGAAGGGGCCTGGAACTCCGAGGACAGATAGGGACGGACACGCGGGGGTGTGGAACTCCAAAGATAGAGACTGAGGGACGGAGAGCTGGAACTCCAAGGAGAGGGGAGCATGGAACTCCGAGGACAGGGAGCGGGGCCTGGAATTCACATGACAGGGAGTGAGGCAGGAGGCCAGGCTGCAACTGTGAGGAAAACCTTGCTAGCACCCATTTCATTTCTATCAGAAACGGGCCTTTTTTACTAGTGATCTATAAGCCCTGATGTTAGAGGCAGACTTAGACATTGTTGCAATTACGGAGACATGGCTCAATGATTCCCATGAATGGGATGCAAACATACCAGGCTATAATCTATTTAGGAAGGGTAGGGATGGTCGTAAAGGTGGAGGAGTAGCTCTGTATCTGAGAAATGATATCACTTTGGCTGAAATGACAGGGGCCTGGGGAAAAGAAGAAGCGATATGGATCACCTTAAAAAGAGATGATGGAACCTCTGTCCACATGGGTGTTGTCTACAGACCTCCAAAACAATCGGACGAACTAGATAAAGATCTGGTTACAGGTATACAAAAGTTGGGAAAGAAGAGAGAGGTGCTGTTGTTGAGAGATTTCAATCTGCCGGATGTGGATTGGAAAGTTTCATCTGCGGAATTGGAAAGAAGTAGAGAGATCGTGGATGCTTTTCAAAATGCTCTACTCAGACAAATTGTGATGGAACACATGAGGGAGAGAGCAACGCTAGATCTGGTGCTCACAAATAGGGAAAGTGTGCCAAATATCCGAGTGGGTGCCCACCTGGGCAGCAGTGACCATCAAACAGTTTGGTTTGCTATTACAGCTGAAGTGGAGGGCAGCCACTCAAAACTCAGTGTTCCGGATTTTAAGCATGCCGACTTTAGTAAAATGGGGGAATACCTGAGGAAGGAGCTGATGGGCAGGGAGGACATATGAGAAGTGGAAGGGCAGTGGTCCAGGCTGAAAGAAGCTATAAATATGGCTACAAACCTTTATGTAAGGAGAGTAAATAAAAGCAAGAGAAAAAGAAAACCGATATGGTTCTGTAAGCAAGTGGCTGAGAAATAAAGGCTAAAGAACTGGCGTTCATGAAATTCAGAAAAACTCAAAAAGAGGAACACGGAGAGGAATACCGGATGAAAACTGAAAGAAGCCAAGAGAGAGATACATCTGGCGAAAGCGGACGAACAAATGGCTAGAAATGTAAGGAGGGGTGACAAAAATTTCTTCAGGTATATTAGTGAAAGGAGGAAGACTAAAATGGAATTGTGAGACTGAAAGATGCTGCGAACCGCTATGTTGAGAAAGATGAAGAAAAAGCAAATGCACCTAAACAAATACTTCTGTTTTCACGGAAGAAAATCCTGGAGAAGGATCACGATTGACTGGCTTAAAGTACATATGAGAATGGAGCGGATATAGCACCATTCACAGAAGAGAGTATTTATGAACAACTTGAAAATCTAAAGGTGGACAAAGCCATGGGACCGGGTGGGATCCATTCCAGGATATTGAGGGAGCTCAGAGAGGTTCTGGGGGGAGATGAACAGGAGAGGTAAGAAGGGAGGTCAGAGGGATGCTGGGTAGAGGACTGGAAGAGACAAAAGGGAGTTGCTGGACAAGGGGGAAAGGAAGAGAGGAGAGATGCCCGACATTGATAGAGGGAAGGCAAGAGAGAGGGGAAATGTTGGACATAGGTGGGTGAGAGATGGAAAGATATATATAGAAACAGTAAAAAGAGGAAGCTTGAAGACTGGATAAAAAGGAGGGATGACCACTAGGGGAAGGGGGGGTGCCCTAGGACTATCAGAGTCCAAGTCCTGGGATACGAGAGGGAGGGGAGAGGGGCAGGGAGGGGGGAGGATGGGGGGGGGGGGGTGTGAAAAGGAGAAAGCAAAAAATGGATGACAGACTTCTTCACTAGCTTTTTGTTATGTATACTATGAAGTGGCTATGTTATTTAGGCCAGATATGGTCTATGTATAATTTTGATTGTCATCAATAAAAATGTTGAAATAAAACTGAAAGTAAAAGCAAAAAAAAAAAAAAGGAGGGATGAAATTTGAGTGGTTTGAGAGCAGAAAAATAAATGGAACAAAGCTGCATATCAGAGATGAATGCAGGAGTGGAAGTGAAGAAGACAGGAGGAGAGTAAAGTAAGGAGGGCAAATGGACAGAAAGCCCTGGCCAGCAAGTTAAGAGTGTATATAAAAGAGTCATTTAGTGGTTGGAATATGTCAGTTTTGGGAATTGACTTATTTTATATTTTGCACAGTGCAGGAGGAAATGCATCTCTTTCTATTTCTCTGGTGTTGCGTTACTTGCAGAGTCTAGCTTCTTGGGGTTTCAAGGTAAAATCTGTCTAGTTATTTCTATTTTTAGATTGTTGTCACTTATTCTGTGTTTGGAAAAGGTCTATCTGTGTATGTGTTCTGCATATGTGACCATGGTCAGGTATTCTACTAGCACTGAGTGTCTGTTGGAATCAGTAGTAATCCAGCTTCTTCAATTTTCCAATAGATTTATCAATGTTCTAGGGCTCACTGCAATAGTTGTGATGTTGCCTTTTCCTATGAAGGCCCTTGTTGTTGGTGTTCTAAATGTCCTGAATCACTTTTGTAGGGTTTTGTGTTAATTTATAATATGCCTGCTAGTGGAAAGGGGTTATGTTGCTGTTACTGAGATAAACCAGAAACAGGTAAATTCTGTAGGGAAATGCACTAGTTCTGCTCTACAGATCGTTGAATGAAGAAGGCTTCTGTGGATGCAGAATATATGTCTGCATTTAATACTGTGATGGTGCAAGGTCAGGAGTCAATATTTTGATAGAGTTCCAGGCTACAAAATTTACCTTAAACACAGGAGATTCCTAAATAGAAAGAGGCTTTTAGTCACGTCACAGTACCAAGAATAATTTTTGCT
Source organism: Microcaecilia unicolor (assembly GCF_901765095.1). Taxonomy (NCBI): domain Eukaryota; kingdom Metazoa; phylum Chordata; class Amphibia; order Gymnophiona; family Siphonopidae; genus Microcaecilia; species Microcaecilia unicolor. Next base: position 147,421,776 of record NC_044039.1, on the reverse strand, counting down.
GCTCTCCTTAGTGATCTTTCCACTGCTCTGGATAAGGGTAATATCACTTTGGTTGTCTCACTTGATCTCTCTGCAACATTTGTTCTAGTAGATCATTCTCTGCTTCTCACTTGTCTCTCTGATATAGGAATTCCTGGCTCTGTTCACAACTGGTTTGCTTTATTTCTCTCTAATCATTCAAATGTTGTACACGTTAATTCTTCTACTTCTTCCACATACCCTCTTTCTTGTGGAGTCCCCCAAGGTTCAGTTTTGTCCACCTTACTTTTCAACATTTTTGTCAGTCCACTTGCATCCTTAATTCAATCATTCAACACTAAGTTTTATATATATGTTAACGATATATTTACTAATCTTCCCAGTCACTCCACACAAAATTGACTTGCAACCCCTTCAGGATTGCCTTACTGCCCTAGATGATTGGCTCATTAAGAACAAATTTAAACTAAATCTAGAAAAAAAAACCAGCCTGTAAGGTCTCAGATCCATTGTCAGAACTTGATTTTGCTCCAGCTCCTTTCTTCTACTATTTAGGTGCATGATTTGACACCCAATTGTCCTTCGCTAAGCATATCTCTGAGGGTATTAAAATTGGTTTTTCAACTTTACATATATTGTGCTCTCTTCGCTCCATTCTTGATTTCTAATCTCTACATACTGCCATACATGCTTTTATCATCTCTAGATTGGATTATTGTAATATAATCTACTCTGGTCTTCCAGTTTCTCAAATTAAAAGGATAAAAAGGAGGGATGAAATTTTACAGAAAAGTGTAATCCATTTCCTCTAAAGCTAAAAGGTTCAATCAAGTCTCAGCACTACTCTCTCGCTTACATTGGCTTACTGTTAAATATTGTATCCCTTTCAAAATCCTCACGCTTGTGCACAAAACTTATTATTTGGGTAACCCCGCAGATCTGTCAGCATTAATCATCCCTTATACCCCTACATGCAATCTCTGGTCCTTGGACTCTAAATGACTTGTTCTCCCTAGTCCTAAGATGATTCACTATGAATCTATTCATCAATCTACATTCTCTTTTTTAACTCATAAACTCTGGAATAACTTGCCAGGTAATATATGGAATGAGGAATCACCCAAATTCAACTCCTTTTTATGTGTCAACATTTTTATTGATGATTCCACCTGGTAACACATCCATTAGAGTACATACATAACAAATTATAAAGCTATCGTTCTTATGTACATTAATCTTAAGTTGCTATCATCAGTTTTTGTTTTTATAATAGTACCCTGTCTTATGCCCCTCCCCCCTTACTACCTTCACTTTTGCCATGTACACTGAAAGAAACAATAGTCAGCATGTTACATTAAACTCAAACCGTAATTCCAATAGTAACACCTTACATTATTCCGTGATTGAACCCCTTATTACTATTATTCCCCCTCCCCTCCCCACTCATCCCCTCCCCCCTGTCTTTTTTAAAAACTCCATGCTCATTCGTAATCCTTTCATGGTCTAGTCATAGCCATCCTCTTCATTTTCCTATATTTAATGTGTCGGTAAAGGTTCACTGCCTTACTGGTGCTTCTTAAAGCTCTATATACCATTATCCTCTCTGTCTATTGTATTCCTTGTCCAGCCCCCCCCCTCCCCCCAAAGATACCCTGAGACTACCTCTCCCTCATGACTCTTCCTTCTCCTTCTTAATGTGTAGAAAATTTATTTAACACTGCACTTCTCGCTTTATGGGAAATACTTTGCAAATATTTATTCCAAATAGAAACAAACCGCTTTCTTTTCTTTGGAGAATCCTGAGCTTCCCTGGCCTCTCATAACATCAGCTCATGAAATTTATTCCTCCAATACCAAAAGGAGGGCGATTCCTCCTGCATCCAGTGCCTGAGTATACATTTCTTTCCCACAGCATGTGCTTTGCATAATAATAGTTCCAAATTCCTATCGGAGATCCCATAAGCTGCCCTTCTATTTAAAAGTACTCCTCTCCAAGATGGGATTATTCTTTGATCAGTAATGTTTTCAAAATATTTATGCACTGCCTTCCAAAATATTTTCATTCTATCACAGCTCCAAAATGCATGCATAAAGGTATTCCATCCCCTGTTACATTTAGGACATTGAGCGTCAGGTGTCCACCCTGCCCTTGCTGCTTGTGTTTGTGTCATGTATCCCCTATGTATTATCCTGTATTGACTCTCCTGCAATTCCGTCCCCCCCCCCCCCCACCTGCTTTGGGATATCTGTTATCAATTTTGCAAAATTTACTCCCTTCAATTCATAACCTAGTTCTTTGCTCCATGCCTCTTTAAGTGCTTCATAATTACGGGGGGGAAGGGGGGGGAGGGGACAAAGCAGCAGCAGTGCTTTATGTAAACTAGATATCGAATGATCCCCCTTTAAGAAGTCTCGGAGCTTTTGACCCAGTTTTGTTCCCAAGGCCTCTTGGTCTAAACTAAACCAATAGTAATGTAATTGTCTATAAGCATAATAATCTTTGTTGGTAAGGGAAAGCCTCTGTTGCAAGTCTTGAAATGTGTATAACTTTCCATCCTCATTGACTAAGTGTTCAACTAATGTGATTCCCTTTTCCGACCAATTTTTAATGATCCCTGCTTCCATTCCGGGTTGGAAGTCCCCATTTCCTCAAATAGGCAACTGATCACTAACATTTGGGTTCTGATTCCAAGCTTTCATTAGGTATTGCCAAACTTGTCTTAAAGGTCGTAGCAAAAAGCTTTTCTTACATGCTAACGGTAGGCTATTTGAATTGGCTTGCAAAAGAAAGTTTACATGCCAAGGTTTATACAATGCCTGCTCCATCTAATCAGGGTGAAGTGATTGGTATCTAACAGCCAATCTCGAAGGTGGCACATAAGACAGGCCTGGTTATATCTTTGTATATTGGGGAGTCCCAAGCCTCCCCGCGCCCAGTTGTCAAAGAGGTATTCTAGGCGCAATTTGGACTTCTTCCCACCCCAAAGGAATTTCCTACAAATCCTATATAATTTTCTTATATCCCTGCTTAATAAGTATATTGGCATAACTTGTAATATGTAGAGCCATCTTGGGAATATGAGCATTTTAAACAAATTGATTCTACCTATGAGAGACAAGGGTAGATGGCTCCACTGTTCAAGAGAGCGTCCTGTATCCTGCAGCAACTTCTCTACATTCAGTTGGTACAATTTTGAGGTATCCATAGACAGCTGTACACCCAGGTAACAAAAGGACCCATCTGCCCATTTCAATGGGATGTGTCCCTGCCAATTCTCTTCATGGTTCATCTCACCTTGCAATGCCTCTGACTTCTCCAGGTTTAACTTAAAGCCAGAAAAATCTCCATATTCTGCCATACATTCTAATAGAGCTGGCAGCGAGATTCCTGGATAAGTTAGATGGGCTAGTAAATCATCAGCAAATGCTGCGATCTTGAACATATCTGCTCCTACCATGACCCCCCGTATATCAGGTGACCTTTGAACATCTCTGATTAAGGGGTCTAATGTTAATACAAACAATAGGGGTGACAGCGGACATCCCTGTCTGGTGCCCCGGTGTATGGAGAAGGGGGCAGATAGTATTCCATTAACCCACATCTGGGCCTGGGGAAGATAGTATAACGCCCGTATTGCCTCCTGAAAAAACCCACTTATTCCATAGGCTTCTAATGTCCCAAATAAAAAGTCCCATACCACTCTGTCGAATGCCTTTTCGGCATTGAAGCTGACTAACACAGATGGTATTGCCTGATTGGAGACTACCTCCAATGTTGTAAGTATCTTCCTAACATTTTTTGTAATGTTTCTGCCCTGCACAAAGCCTACTTGAGACTCCTCAATAATGTCTGGTAGTATTCGGGCTAGGCGGTTCGCTAGGACTTTTGCATATAATTTGGCTTCATAATTTAAAAGTGAAATCAGCCTATAAGATTCTGGCTTCTTCGTATCTCGTCCCGGCTTTGGTAATACTATAATTTGTGCAAGCCTTAGGGATGGGGGCATTTGTTGTTCCTGCACTATGGCATTAAACATGTCTGTTAGCGGCTGTACCACCTCCTCTTTAAGCAATTTATAAAATTTCCCTCTATAACCATCGGGGCCCAGGGCCTTTCCCAGGGGTCCTTGTTTTATTGCCCACGATACTTTGTCTGCTGTTATGGTAGCATTTAACATGGCTAGACTCTCTGGTTCTACTCGGACAGTATCTTGTCCACTTAGATACATCTCGCTTTCCAGCGGTGATGGATTAGGGGGTGAGTACAAACTCGTGTAATATTCTAACATGATTTTATTGATTTGAGCATCCTTATTCTCCAGTGCCCCGCTAGAGGCATACAGAGTGTCTATTTTATTGGGCCCCTGCTTAGGTTTTGACAACCGTGCCAGCATCCTGCTGCTTTTGTTTGCATATTTATAGATTTGATATCTATAATAAGCATAGTTCTTTTGGGCCTTTTGATGAAGCCTTTCGTTTAAGGCCTGCTGCATTTCTAATAGTTGGGCTTTTAGTTGCAAATTATGATGGCGCCCATATGCTTTCCTTACTCTTGTTACTTCTTTTTCCAATCTGAGCAACTCCCTCCCCCTTACCTTGTTTTGATGACTCGTGTATGCTATGATCTCTCCCCGTAATACAGCTTTTGCCGTATCCCAGTATAGAATTGGGGTGCCCCTATGCTCCTGATGTCAGGTCTCTCGGGGAAATGTGAGCCCTTGGGCCGCTGTCACGGAGGTGGCAGCAGCAGGCAAAACCACCCAACAGGCAACCCTAAGACGGGCTGAAGTAGACAGGACTGGAGTGGCTGGGCTGGAGCTGAAGAGGAAAGCAACAAGGAATCCAGGAACAACGTCCTACAGCAGGGTTCAGGCTTGAGAAGCAGGATACAGGATACTCAATACAGGCTTCTCCCACAGGATTCGGGAAACTGGCACAGCTTGACTGGATCCGGGTTCACCCAAACACTAGGCAGGCAGGGTGTCCATGGAAGCTTAGCTTGGCAGGGAAGAGGACACAGGAGCTACATACAAGCTAAGCTCAAGGAAATGGGAATGACAGATATGCTTGCCAGAGGAAGGGTAAGACTGGAGCTACAGTAGCTAACAGAAAGAAAGTAGAGAAATGGCTGCAGCATCAGCCGCTAACCAACCTCAGACAGGGAGCAGAGCCACTGCACAGGGATAACAGAAAGGCAAGAAGCCCACAGAGAATAATATACACAGAAAGGCTGAAAGCCTACAGGTCAGAGAGATACACCCAGAAAGGCTAGAAGCCCACAGAAAGTCTGGAAACCCCCAGGCCGCAGTAATACACCCAGAAGACCTGGAAGCCCACAGATAAAGGGATATACACAGATAGACTGGAGGCCCTCAGAGCAATGGGCACAGAAGGGCTGGAAGCCCACAGAGCAATAGACACAGAAAGAATGGAAGCCCACAGAGCAATAATACCCTGAGCCAGAAGGCAAGGCCCACAGGTGATAGTAACTAGCAAAGCAGAAGGGCTGGAAGCCCACAAGAAAAGACAAGGAAAGCTAACTGTGCAAACAGCACACTAACCTTGGGACCTAAGGCACTGCGTAGGCATTGGCAATGCAAAGGCAATGAAGACTAGAACACCAGTTCCTTAAGAAGGCCCTGACAGATGAGGTCACCCCTTCAGGCCACAGGCAGGGAGCATACAGAAGCCCAGAGAGACCTAACCCACACAGGTGTAGTCTAGTGAGGTAATTAGTGTCAGGCTGGAAGCAGCCAGCCCACCCAGCCTGAGACAGAGCTGCCTCAGGAACAGCCCACTGAAGTACAGAGAGGCCCAATACACACGTGTAGAGTAGTGAAGCAATTAGAGCAGCCAGCCCACAGAGACTGAGATAGAGCTAACTCAGGAACAGTATCCTGAAGCACAGAGAGGTTAAACCCACACAGGTGCAGTATACTGAGGCAATCAGCGCCATGCTGGAAGTGGCCAGCACCCAGAGACAGAAACAGAGCCAACTCAGAAGTAGACAGAACCCAGCATAGACACTGATTCCCAGAAATAGGGTAAGTCTGAGGGTGGTCACGACCACAGACGTGACACCTGATTAGTTTCTTGAAAATGCTTATATTTTGGGGTTATATATCCCAAAAATATTTTATCGTTATACAAATGAGTAGGAAATCTCCATTGAACTTGGCCAGACACGGGTCCGGGAGGGTCCAAGATGGCGTGTACTATCGCGTGATCAGATATTTTTATAGGACCTATTTCCGCCTCCCGAATCCTCGCAAATAAAGAGTGTGAAAGTAAAATATAGTCTATATGTGACAGGGTAGCATTTGCACGAGACAAATGGGTATAATCCCGTTCCAATGGGTGTACAGTCCGCCACACATCCACTAAATCAAGGACCTCACTTAACATAGTTATTCCTCTCGAATCCGACCCCGACCCTCTCTTCCTCCCCATGCGACCTATCCAATTTTGAATCAGCCACTGCATTAAAGTCCCCTCCTACCAGCATGGGAATTCCTTCAAAACTTGTTAGATGTTGCATAAGTTTTTTTATAAAAGGCTTTATTATATGTATTGGGGGCATATACATTACACAAGACTATTGGTTGTCGCTCTATTGTTAAATGCACTAGTACATATCTGCCCTCTGTGTCTGCCACAATCTTATGAGTATGGACTTGAATCCCTTTCTTGATTAATATTATAACTCCCGCTTTTTTGCCCTGTGCCGGGGACTCAAAATAAGCTCCCACCCACCACTTGCTTAGTTTCTCATGTTCTTTAGCATTCAAATGTGTCTCTTGAAGTAAGGCTATTCCTACTTTTTGTTTATGGAGTGTCTGGAGTATCTTCTGTCTTTTGATCGGCGAGGAGATGCCACCCACGTTCCAAGTCACTATCGTAAGTGCCATTACCTAAAATCATTTTCATATTGTACATCAAGTTGATACCTGCATTTAATAAGCAATGGGGGCATCCCAGCCAGTACCCCCCTCGCTTTCTTCTTATTAGCATTCTATGTGGCAGTGTTCCCATAGTTTCCCGTACCCAACTACTTATGTCCATCTTCTTCCTGACCATGAAGTTATGTCTTCTTACTGTATCCCCCCCTGATCCCATCCCTGCCCCTCCCAACCTCTGTTTCCCCCTACTTCTACTGGGCACCTAAGGTGCACAACCTCCGTGTCTCCGATCGAGGACTCCTTTAGCAAGTGTTCCTAAGTTTGTGTCTTCCCCCCCCCCCCCCTTTGTGAATTATAACATCCATAACAGCAAGTGTAACATTAACCATTTCAGAGATAATTAACTCAACATCAACATAAGATATTTTCATCTCTTCTATCATCGTTCTCACAGTTACTCATGACTCGCTTCGCACCATCATAGTCTACTTGTTTTTAGAAGGACTCGGTCTGTCTCTCTCCATCTGGTCTACAAACGCTTGGGCCGCCTCCACAGTATCATAGAACTTCACAGCTCCATTATGCTGGATACGTAATTTCGCTGGATATAATAGTCCAAAACGGATTTGCAGTTTGTGCAGTCTCCCACAGACCTGTGAATATTTTTTACGCTGAAGAGAGACTTTAGTGGAATAATCTTGAAAACATAATATCTTGTGGCCTTCAATCTCGAGTGCTGCTCCTTTCCTGAGAGCTGTGAGTATCTCCATTTTATGATGATAGTGGAGCAGACGCACAATGACCACCCTCGGCCGGTCATTGGGAGCTTTCCTGGGCCCCAGACGATGTGCCCGCTCTATCTTGAGAGGTCCTGCTGTGCTTACATTGTGTAATATCTTAGCAAGCCAGGGTTCCAGAAATTCTCTCAGGTCTCCCTCCTTTATGGTTTCTGGTATTCCTACCAGTCGGATGTTATTCCGTCGAGAGCGGTTTTCTAAGTCGTCCACTTTATCTTCTAAGACTGCTACTTTTTTTGTTAGATCAACTATAGCTGTGGTGGACTCCTGCGTCATCGTTTCCACTTCTCCCAGTCTCTGCTGGACCTCTTGAAAGTCTTTTGTGAAAGTTGTGAACCGTTGGTCCATACTATCCAATTTGTCTATTATCTGTTGAAGCTGGTGACTCATAGTTTCTTCCACCGCCATCTTAACTTCCGTCACAATTTCCGAGGTCCATACGGAACTCACCAATGGCGATGGCGGTGAGCTTTTCTCCACCATCTTTGAGCCTCCTCCTTTGGGTTTTTCCAGCTCTTTTCTAGATCCTCTGGTCGCCATACACAGTATAGTAAAGTAGCGCTTTTGAGGTGCCTGTTTGGATCCTAATACCGTCCCAAGCACTCCTTCCTCCTCAATGCTTTATGAGGCAAGTTCAACTCCACCAATTCAACCTTCCTGCAGGGAGTTAAAGTGTTGTACACCTCCCTCTCTCTTCCTAGACTGAGGTTAGATGAATTAAAAGAAAAAGGTGCGTCTGTCTCTTTAAATCTCCAGGCTGCTCTCTTAATACAGGCTTGCTCTGCTTTCTCCAGCTTCTCTTGCAAGTACTATAACAGTTTGGCTCAGCTGCACCAGCTCTTATCTCTGCTGATATGGGATTATAAAATCTCTGTTGCATTCATTTCTCTCTGTTAGTCTCTCCGACCCTCTCTCCCCTTCCTGCCTGCAGCAGCTCCCACTCTCCCGTTGTTTACTCCCCCAGTCGCTGGTCTGCTATCTTTTGCCAATTTCCTCTTGTACCAGAAGGGACTTACTCTGTCAGCCTGTTTATTCAGTGCTCGTGCTGCCCCTGTCTTCCGACCTTATTTTGCTGTCCACTCGCTCCAGACCAGTATCTCTCAGGTGCCGGCCGTTCGCCTCGTGGAGTGGAGGAGGGGTAACCCACTGCTGCCGATTCTCGCTGCTCCGATTTCGCCGCTGCTATATTTTTGGGGGTCGGATCGCCGTCCCGTTTCCTGCCCCGGTATTTATCATCGAGCTGCATCTTAATGTGGTTGGAAGCAGCGGGTTTTTCAGAGTCCCCGACCGTGACTTTGCGGAGCTTAGCATGCGGCGGCCATCTTGGCCGGCAGCTCCACCGGAAGTCTAATTCAACTCCTTTTTAAAAACATATTTTTACCAGCAGGCTTTTGGTTAGATCTTTAGCTCTGTGTCAGAGCCTGGTGTACAGGGTTTGTTTTGCTTTGATTGTTCTCTAGAGTGTTTGCTTGTCCTCTTTCCTGTATTTATTTATTTATTAGGATTTATTTACCGCCTTTTTGAAGGAATTCACTCAAGGCGGTGTAGAGCAAGAACAAGTTAAACATAAGCAATAGCCAATTACAGCAGTAAAGATATTCAAATAACAGTACAAGTATGGCATAGTATACTGAGGCAGTGGGCAAAGAAAGTGTTAACTCTGATACATAAGAAATGATATTAAAAGCTTGGTATTTGAATTGAATTCTTATTTCAAATTTCAACTCTTTACTCTGTAAGTGAAGTGAAGGTATGCCAGATGGTTCAGATTATATTGAACTCTAGCGTTTGCCGGGCTGGGTTAGAAAGGTCAGAGACAGGAATTTCTTTCACCCTTGTGAATAATGAATGCTAGCTCAACATTTGTATACTGTTAGACATATTGTAGTTTAAGAATAGGCTGAAATACTATTTAGAAGTGCTTAATATGTAGATATTCCTGATATTTAGAATATGTCTTATAAGAAATACTGATTCTGTGTATTTTGTGTAGTTAATAGGTAGGAAACCTTTTTAAATTCTGTATCAATTCTTTGTCTGATGTTTTTAAGCAAAGACTGTAGTGAAGAGGTCAAACATGTGTTTTGACTTATCTGCAGTTCTGGCTGGTTCAATGTATAAGCTGATAGGTGAAAAAGGTCAGGAAAAGTCTTGATTAATTATAGCTAAGTGTAGGACTGGCCTCCTGAAAGTAATAACAGACCATAGCCGTATGCTATTAAGTAAGACTGACTTTTGACCTCTTTAATGAATACCAGAGTTTAGTTAGCAGTTAGTACTAGGAATATGAGAATAATAAATGTAAGAATATCCATTATCCTCTAAGTGAACCCAGGTTAAGCTATAGATGAGAAATCAATCATAATGAGAAATGTAAGAGTTCTGGAGACCAAATGTCTGGTGTAAGGGGCCCCAGGTCACAGGTCAGTTTAGGATGTCTGAAACCTATGTAACTGATATTTTTAAGGTAATGATTGGTTGAGGCAAGGTAATCAATCTATTCCTTAACCAATTGGAGAGTAAGGGGGGGGGCCAGGCTAGGAGGGGGCTTAGAACAGTATTTAAGTAGGAGCAGAAGCAGTTTACGTCAGAAGGAGCTCAGAAGAAAGAGAAGGACAGAAGGAACAGACAGAAGAAGGAGAAGACAGCATAAGAAGAGAAGCAGCTGAGACAAAGACACAGAGAGCTGAGAGAAAGACACAAAGAGAAGAAGAGACTTAATGCTGATGTCCTGCTTTGTTTGCTGGCAAATAAAGAAGATTTCTCTCTCATACTGGTGTGTGCTGTCTGACTCCTGAAGTATCACAAATTCATGCATCCATTCCTGCAACAATTCTTGGTGGCAGCGGTGGGATGAATCCTGCATTAATCCCAGCACCCAACTGACTGGAGAACATTCGCCGGGTATGTATTCTGTATTCTGTATTGTAATTCTAGCTAGAAAATTGTAAATCAGCCCCTCAAACAAATTGAGGAAGGAGAGCCTGATCAACTCTCAGCGAAGGCCCTAGTACCTTCTAGTCGCGGGGACTAGAAGCGAAAACGCTTGAGCTTATCTGTATTTGAGAAATCTGAAATTGTTGGGTGGGATTTTCTGTATGGAATGTGTGATGCGTGAATGATTATTGAGTGCGGACTTCTTATAGCTGCATTTCCAATTAACGCGAGTTCAATTGGTCAGCAACGGAAGGAAGCGATTGCTGTCTGTCTACCTAGTGTTTCGAGAGTGCGGACCCCTTACTGCACTTTCAAAAATTCCCTCCCTCTTTGTGTGTTGTAACTGTAAGCATTATGGGTGGGACATCATCTAGACAAATTGATACCCCCCTAGATTGTATGCTTAAGAACTTCAAAAAAGGATTTTTAATTAATGACTATGGACAGACTTTAAGCTCAAGTACTCTAAGAACCTTGTGTGAAGTTGAGTGGCCATCTATGGGAGTGGGGTGGCCCCCTAGTGGCAGCTTAGACATTGAAGTAATCCGGAAGGTCTACAGTATAGTTGTAGGAGAACCAGAATATTCTGAACAACTCCCTTATATAGATTCCTGGGACAGCCTTGTGACTGACCCTCCCTCGTGGTTGAAAACTTATATGGGATCCCCAGTAAAATTCATGTTAGGCCGTGTTCAAAGAAAGATTAGAAAATCTAAACTAGAAGAGGGAAAGAGCCCTAGGAAGCCTACCACCCAATCGGTGGCTTCCGCCCCTACCCTGTCTGAGAAACCCATACTCTCTGATGACCCCTCAGACCTTGAGCCACCACCTTATGGCCCATTGTTGGGGTTCCGTGCTACCCCCAGAGATCCACGCCGTCCAGCCCAAGCTTCTCCAGCACAGGCTTCTCCGGATAGTTCTTCCCCTCCTGTGCCAAACCTGCCACACCCTAGGTTGGACTTTTCACCCAGTCTCTACCCTTCTGTGCCACATCCTCTCCTGTTAACCTCTGAAGACCCGTTTTGGGTTCCACTCCCTGACTCCTCAACTCCCGACAGCCCAGCCTCTCCTTCTAATACCCCTACCCACTCATCAGGGGCCCGGCATCCCTTTCAATGGACTGACTCACCTGTGACCACCTCTCAGTTTATGAGTACCCCTCCCCATCCCTCAGGGGTTCAACACACCTCCACTGAATGGGTTAGACCCGCTGCAATCACCTTTGAGCATGATAGGAGGGTAGCTCCTAGCTCTACCTCAGGTTCTATTCCCACCTCCTCGAGAGTTCTGCCCCTCCGCCAGGTAACCATCACTCGACCGGATCCTAATAATGAGGGTCAGGTTATACAGGCACAGGCCTATCAGTATGTACCCTTCACAACCACCGATCTCCTGAATTGGAAGACGCATTACCCCTCTTATACTGAAAAGCCTCAGGCAGTGGTGGACCTAGTGGCTAGCATTATGGCCACCCATAACCCAACCTGGACTGATTGTCAACAACTTCTCCTGACCCTCTTCACAACTGAGGAGAGGCGGAAGATTTTGCAAAATGCTGAGGCCATCACGCGAGAGCGTGTCCCCGGGGGGACACAGGACCCAGAGGGGTGGGTTAGAGCTCGGTTTCCTCGCGCAGCTCCAGATTGGGATCCAAATGATGGGCAGCACTATGAACTGTTGTCTGGCTATTGCCGGGACTTGCTGGAAGGTATGAGGAAAGGCATAAAGAGGCCCATTAATCTGGCAAAGGTTTCTGAAATTCTCCAAGGGGCAACTGAATCCCCTGGGGCCTTTCTAGAGCGACTAATTGAAGCCTACAGAACATACACCCCATTTGACCCTGAAGCCCAAGAAAACCAGAGAATGGTGAATAGTGCATTGGTGGCCCAGAGTATGCCAGATATCCGGAAGAAGTTGCAGCGTCAGGAGGGATTCGCAGGGATGAATACCACCCAGCTAATTGAGATCGCAACCAAGGTTTTCATTAATAGAGATCAGGAGGTGCGCCGAGAGGCTGACCGGAAGATGCAGAAGAAGGCCGACCTTTTAGCGGCAGCCATTACTAATTCCACCCTTAACCGAGGTCGACCTCTAGCTAATGGGAAGCCAAAGTGGGATCCCGGACCACCAGCCAGGCCCCGAGATTCCTTCAATCAATCCCGGCCAAGGGGGGAGAATCCCAGACCAAGATTGGAGAGGGATCAGTGTGCCTATTGTAAGGAAAGAGGGCACTGGAAAGATGAATGCCCCCAGAGGCGCCAGGGACTGAGAAGGGGACCAGGAGATCGAGGAAGCCGAGGCCGAGTTCGAGAGGGAAGATATGAGCCTCCTGAATCTGACATCATCGGGATAGCCGAGATGGCAGAATGGGACGAATAGGACAGACCGGGTTCCTACAAACTGGGCTCCCAGGAACCTATGGTCAAGTTAACTATAGGGAGCCGCTCAATTCCATTCATGATTGATACAGGAGCTGAACATTCTGTTGTGACGGAGCGATTAGCGCCTGTGTCTGGAAAAACTGTCCGAGTGGTGGGAGCCACGGGGGTGCAGAACCGGAGGCCCTTCCTGACAACCCGTAGATGCCAATTAGGCTCACACATAGTCACTCATGAATTCCTGTATATGCCAGACTGTCCAATCCCTTTGTTAGGCCGAGACCTGCTGTCCAAGCTTAGAGCCCAAATTTCCTTTGACTCTGATGGCCAGACTTCAGTCTCCTTTCGGCCCCCGATATCCAGCCCTAAGGGTATATTGAGTTTCTGCTGCCCTCTTGAAGAAGAATGGCGGCTGCATCAGTCGCAGGGCCAAGTTGACCTACCCCTGGCAGATAGCTTTCAGGTCAGAGGGGTATGGGCAGAAGATAATCCCCCAGGGTTGGCCCGAAATATTCCTCCTGTCCATGTAGACTTACTTCCAAATGCCCGGCCAATCCATCTTCGCCAATACCCAATTCCCAGAAAGGCTCTGGAAGGGATTCAAGCACATCTGAATCGTCTGTTATCCCATGGAATTATTCGTCCTTGTCAGTCTCCATGGAATACGCCACTATTGCCAGTTCAGAAGCCAGGGACTGAGGACTACCGGCCAGTCCAAGACTTACGAGTGGTCAACAAATCCACTATCTCATTACACCCTGTAGTGCCTAATCCATATGTCCTGCTAGGATTGATACCTTCTGGAGCTACCCATTTCACGACACTAGACCTAAAAGATGCCTTCTTTTGTATTCGGGTGGCCCCAGCCAGTCAATTGCTTTTTGCCTTTCAATGGGAAAACCCAGTAACAGGAAGGAAGCTTCAGTATACATGGACCCGCCTGCCACAGGGGTTCAAGAACTCCCCCACTATTTTTGGGACAGCCCTAGGACAAGACCTTAAGACTTTTAAATCTGAGCCTTCCAGGCGAGTTTTACTCCAGTATGTAGATGACCTCCTGATTGCAGCAGTGACCCAGGAAGAGTGTTTTGAGGTTACTAGAGAATTGCTGGAGCTACTCTTGGATGCAGGCTATAAGGTCTCACGCTCAAAGGCCCAACTTTGTCAGTCAGAAGTGAAGTATCTGGGCTTTTGCATTTCCCAGGGAAGTCGGAGACTGGATGCTAGTAGGAAGCAAGCGGTAGCTGCAATTCCCCAACCCAAGTCCAGAAGAGAAGTTAGGGAATTCCTGGGAGCAGCTGGATTCTGCAGAATTTGGATTCCAAATTTTGCATTGATGGCGAAACCCCTTTACCAAGCCACAAAGGGGGGTGAAAAGGAACCATTTGAATGGGGACCTACTGCTCAACAATCCTTCATTGCCATAAAGAAAGCCCTACTCCAAGCCCCTGCGTTAGGCCTTCCTGATGTGGAGAAACCTTTCTCACTGTATGTCCATGAGCGACAGGGGGTTGCTCTGGGTGTGCTGACCCAGATGATGGGATCCTGGCAGAGGCCTGTTGCATACCTGTCTAAACAGCTGGATGGAGTGGCTAAAGGATGGCCAGCCTGCATGAGGGCCATTGCAGCAACAGCCTTACTGGTCCAGGAAGCTGATAAGTTGACCTTGGGGCAAGAACTGGTTGTTAAAGTCCCCCATGCAGTTCTCACCCTCATGGAGTATAAGGGCAACCACTGGTTTACAAATAACCGTATGGTTAAGTACCAAGCTAGCTTGTGTGAGAATCCACGGATACACCTGGAAACAGTGGCTACATTCAATCCTGCTACTCTTTTGCCAGCATCTGAGGGACCACCAGATCATGACTGTATCCAAACTATGGATGAAGTGTACTCCAGTCGACCAGATCTTAAAGATGTGCCGTGGAGGGACCCAGATGTAATTTATTTTACAGATGGAAGCAGTTATGTGGAGAACTCCAAGCGACTGGCAGGCTATGCTGTGGTGACAGAGGACAAGGTGATAGAAGCAAGAGCCCTGCCCCAAGGAACTTCAGCCCAGAAAGCAGAACTTGTGGCCCTCATACGAGCTCTGGAGCTAGCAGCAGGACTGGTAACCAACATTTATACTGATTCCAAGTATGCTTTTACAATTCTACATGCTCATGGAGCTTTGTATAAGGAAAAGGGACTCATAAATGCTGCAGGCCAACCTGTTAAGTATGGACCTGAAATACTTCAGCTGCTAGAGGCTGTGTGGGCCCCTAAGAAGGTAGCTGTCATTCATTGCAGGGGACACCAAAGGGTAGATACTCCAGTGGCCCGAGGGAACCGCCATGCTGATCGGGTGGCCAAAGAAGCTGCTCGAGGACCCCCAGCAAGTACTGTGACCCCCCTGTTCCAAATCCGATTGCAAGAATGGACGCCTATGTATACCCAAATGGAAGAGAAATGGGCTCAAGAAGAAGGTGCAGTAAGGAGACCTGATGGCTGGTTACATCTCCCTGATACCAGAGTTCTGGTGCCACGCCACCTAGCTTGGCCTGTAGTGTCTCAAGCTCATGACCTATCACACTTAGGGAAAACAGCACTAGCCCGCCTACTCAATCGAGTAGTGGTGCTGGAAGGATTGGATAGTCTGGTTGCCACTGCCTCTGCCCGATGTACTCTCTGTGCCCAGAATAATGCCCGTCAGGGACCCCGTATTCCACCAGGAGTTCAGTCTAGAGGACTAACACCCTTTGAGTCCCTAGTTATAGACTTCACAGAAATGCCCAGGAGTGGTAGGTTCCGATACCTCTTAGTTATGGTTTGTACCTTTTCTGGGTGGGTGGAAGCATATCCTACAGTCACTGAGAAAGCCACAGAAGTAGCTCGAGCCCTCCTTAGGGATGTCATCCCCAGGTATGGACTGCCCCTTGCCATAGGTTCAAATAATGGTCCCGCCTTTGTTGAAGCTACACTTCAGGCCCTGTCCCGCGCATTGCGCATTACCTGGAAATTGCATTGTGCCTATCGTCCCCAGAGTTCAGGGCAGGTTGAGCGGGCAAACAGAACCTTGAAAAATAGCCTAGCAAAGATTTGTCAGGAAACCCAATTGAAATGGCCACAGGCATTGCCACTAGCCCTCTTTCGCCTTCGATGCACCCCAACTAAAGGAACAGCCCTCTCTCCCTTTGAAATTGTGTATGGGAAGCCCCCAGCCATTTTACAGGGAATTAAGGGAGACATAGGGATTTTAGGGTCTGCCCAGGTGCAGGAGCAGGTAGCCCTCTTGGGAAAGATAATTTCTGAGCTTCAGTCTTATGTGAGAGAAATAAACCCTGTCCCCTTCCAGGCTCAGGTACATTCCTTCCTGCCAGGGGATAGAGTTTGGGTGAAAGACTGGAGGCTCCAGCCTTTGGGGCCCCGATGGAAAGGACCTTTTACTGTTTTGCTTTCTACCCCTGCAGCTGTGAAGGTCGCAGGGATTACTCCATGGGTCCATTGGTCTCGAATTAAGTCTGCTGACCAGACTGAGCCCAGCACGGATCAGACGGAGCCTAGACAGTGGAGAGCAGAAAGTGATCCAGCGGAGCCATTGAAGTTGCGCCTGACCCGAACCAAAGAATCTACTAGCTGAAAAGAAGGGTCAACTGCATACTGCAGGAGCGGCTGAACTTCGGCTTCACACTGAGACTCTTTCTTGCCCTGATTCTGGCTTTCTTGGAATTTGAAAGCTTGATCCTTGTCAGTTGAGGGTCTATCCCAACTGGTATAAGAACTCAAAGACTGAGAACACTATATGAGAGTAATCTGTGATTAGCACAGACTGTTGAAATATTATTGCTTAATTAGTTTGCTGTATTTGTTTTAGATTAGGAAGAAAGAAAATGTTAGTAGTTTGGATGCTTTTGTTGTTTTCTACTCCTTGCCTCCTTGTTCCTAAAACCCCAACTCGCTCCAACCTTTGGTTACACTCAGTCCAGGAACTAATTAGCCAGGCAAAGATTACTTCCCCTTGTATTGTGTGTTCCCGATTTTCTCCTTATACTACAGATGTCCCAGCTGTTCCTGTTCCTGTGCAACTCCCAGCTCTTATACCTCCCTACTTTTCGAGTTCAGGTCCTTGGAGCCAGGATTATACTTGGTGGTCCTTTTATAATGCTACTTCCCCCTCTGACTCTTCTCTAAGGCCAGTTTTTACGTCTCCCTATCCAGCCTCTGGAGTGTTTTGTTTAACAAGAAGCATCTCAACTGTTCTTCCCATTCCCTGTAATTATACTAATGTTCTCCCAGAAAAAGGAGAATCTGTGTGGGTAGTTTCTCCAGGTACTCCTATGTGCCCTGCTACCATACCTGCAGATTATGACCCAGGTGATTATCTGGCTCCTAAGCGTACCACTGAGAAGACTATAGTGTCCAAGCTTATTTTCTACTTTCATAAGTCCCCGGGGTATGAAGAGTTACTAACAAATGAGCAGCCTGTCACAATTGGGGATTGGCGCCTATGGTGTGCAAAGTCTCCATTTCGTCTTCGTTCCCCCTGGGATAGGGGCTCGCATTATGGGCACCCTAAGTACCCTGTCCAGCCTGAGCCAACATTTATTGGGAACTTTCCTCACCCTCTCCTTGGTCATTACTGGCTCTGTGATAATGTCCTCCACATGATTCTTCCCTCCACATATGATTTTTGTGTATTGGTAACCTTGAATTATTTTCCTAAAGTTATTCCTCTTAAGCCACTATCCCCGCACCGCTACCTTACCTCCTGGTGGTGGTCATTGACCTCCTGGATACGTCCCTTGTTCATTTCCCTAATAGTCTTAGTTTTAGCAGGGTTGTTGTTTTGTTTCCTGGCCTCATGTGCTTCGGCAGTATGCCGTCGGACCTTAACAAGTAGGGTAATGGTGATTCACAAGTCTATTCCCAGTTAGGATCACTATAATCTCCAGAGTTTGAGTTGTGAGACTTATCTCTGCATAAGCTGATTTTAGTCTCAAAGGGGGGAATGAGGCAGTGGGCAAAGAAAGTGTTAACTCTGATACATAAGAAATGATATTAAAAGCTTGGTATTTGAATTGAATTCTTATTTCAAATTTCAACTCTTTACTCTGTAAGTGAAGTGAAGGTATGCCAGATGGTTCAGATTATATTGAACTCTAGCGTTTGCCGGGCTGGGTTAGAAAGGTCAGAGACAGGAATTTCTTTCACCCTTGTGAATAATGAATGCTAGCTCAACATTTGTATACTGTTAGACATATTGTAGTTTAAGAATAGGCTGAAATACTATTTAGAAGTGCTTAATATGTAGATATTCCTGATATTTAGAATATGTCTTATAAGAAATACTGATTCTGTGTATTTTGTGTAGTTAATAGGTAGGAAACCTTTTTAAATTCTGTATCAATTCTTTGTCTGATGTTTTTAAGCAAAGACTTTAGTGAAGAGGTCAAACATGTGTTTTGACTTATCTGCAGTTCTGGCTGGTTCAATGTATAAGCTGATAGGTGAAAAAGGTCAGGAAAAGTCTTGATTAATTATAGCTAAGTGTAGGACTGGCCTCCTGAAAGTAATAACAGACCATAGCCGTATGCTATTAAGTAAGACTGACTTTTGACCTCTTTAATGAATACCAGAGTTTAGTTAGCAGTTAGTACTAGGAATATGAGAATAATAAATGTAAGAATATCCATTATCCTCTAAGTGAACCCAGGTTAAGCTATAGATGAGAAATCAATCATAATGAGAAATGTAAGAGTTCTGGAGACCAAATGTCTGGTGTAAGGGGCCCCAGGTCACAGGTCAGTTTAGGATGTCTGAAACCTATGTAACTGATATTTTTAAGGTAATGATTGGTTGAGGCAAGGTAATCAATCTATTCCTTAACCAATTGGAGAGTAAGGGGGGGGCCAGGCTAGGAGGGGGCTTAGAACAGTATTTAAGTAGGAGCAGAAGCAGTTTACGTCAGAAGGAGCTCAGAAGAAAGAGAAGGACAGAAGGAACAGACAGAAGAAGGAGAAGACAGCATAAGAAGAGAAGCAGCTGAGACAAAGACACAGAGAGCTGAGAGAAAGACACAAAGAGAAGAAGAGACTTAATGCTGATGTCCTGCTTTGTTTGCTGGCAAATAAAGAAGATTTCTCTCTCATACTGGTGTGTGCTGTCTGACTCCTGAAGTATCACAAATTCATGCATCCATTCCTGCAACAATACTACTTACAATGTCAACACAATATGTAATAAAACATTTTAATAGAAAGTATGGAGTGTAAGCAAAGATGGAACATACAGATAAGACAGAGTAACACGAATAAGAAAATAAGAGACTAATTTAAAGAAAGTTGCAAATTAGGTCAGAAAGGTGGTTGAACATTATCTTAGCTAGGGTAGGAGTGGATAAACATGTGCAGCCAGTTTCACTGCTTGTGTGACTAGCAAGTTAGCTACTTCTTCCATTAAAGGCCTGGTTGAAAAGCCAAGCTTTCACCTGCTTCCTGAAGCAGAGGTTGTGTTCAGCAAAGCCTTTCAGAGAATGCATTCCAGATTGTGGGGGCTATTTTAGAGAAGGCTCACTTGCGAGTATCACATCATGTGATGTCTTTTGGAGAGAATGTGGTTAGGGATACTCCTTGGGAGGACCTTAGTGACCTTGGAGGTGCATAGAGGGAGATCTGTTCTTCAGGTACTCTTGGCCATTTCCTTTATTGGCCTTGAAGGACTTATGGCATTCCTTTCCTATATGATTTTGTGTTTTTATTTTTATGCACACCACTTAGTCCTGCTATATTGGAATTGGCAGTATATCAAGTTTTTAATAAACATAGCATGGCTGTTGAGGTGTTATGTTAAGCAA
This sequence comes from Microcaecilia unicolor, assembly GCF_901765095.1. Taxonomy (NCBI): domain Eukaryota; kingdom Metazoa; phylum Chordata; class Amphibia; order Gymnophiona; family Siphonopidae; genus Microcaecilia; species Microcaecilia unicolor. Next base: position 147,401,951 of record NC_044039.1, on the reverse strand, counting down.
GAGTAGTGGGAACTAAGGCCAAATCTTGGACAGACTTCTACGGTCTGTGTCCTGCAAATGGCAAAAGACAGGTGAAGCTTCGGCAACTCCAATGCTGTAGATCACTTTATTATTATGTGCTGTGAGTGAGGGTGCTGTACAGCTCAGGGGGAGGGGAAGACATCTTGGCTGGTAAGTTGAATACTGTCAACAATACTTGGGGATGATATGTGGTTATAACCAAGACTACTTCATGTTTGGATGCCTATATGCTTGGCATGGTGGAGACTTGACAACCAGTGTTTAAGCATGGGTGACTGGGCTCTGCACAGTGAGGGGTACGGTTGAGTCACCTTGTTGGACAGACTGGATGAACCATACAGGTCTTGTTGAGTATAACCAACATTGGCAAAGTTTTCTATTTTTTTCGTGTGTGTGTATATAGCTTGGGAATATAAGCTGAATTCTGTTCTATGTGGGGCAACTGCCTGACCAGTATGCTGAGTGAAGGGGACCTCCACACCCTCCTCCTTGACCAGATCTTTCAGGAGACCCTCTCTTTTGGGTGACTTGAGGAGCTTCTCATCCCTTGCGTCAGGCAGCAGACTGCCTTAAGCCACCCCTGCCCCACAAATATACAACCCTTTCATGGTAGTTTTAAAAACCTGCAGTGACTTGAGCCCGGACAAACTAACTCAGCCTTCCTTCGATGGGAGGCACAGGGAATCACAAAAGTGGAACATCTGCTAGGAAGGGAAGGAGATATCATGAAATTCGAAGACCTGCAAAATAAGATAGGGAATACATGGGGTGACTATTTTGCGTTTGTACAAGCTAAACATTATATTTCTAGCCTTAACCAGCCGGCACTCCAATCAAAAATTGGAGGTCAGATACAAGCCTTCTTCCTGGCACTGGAAGCAATAGGAATGACAGTATCTTCTATAAGCCGAGCAATGGAGAAAAATGCCCCCATAAAAAACTTGGACTATATTAAACAAAAATGGGAACATGAATCGGGAGGATCATTAGAGAGGTGGGATGTACGGGCCACACTGAGGCGCATTCCGATGCTCACCATAGACGAAAGGCTTAGGGAGAGTGGATATAGAGTGGTAATGAGGGCATATGTGTCAGGAAAGCAATGGGGACACATGAACACCATGAGGAATGTGAAATGTGTCAAATGTGACCAAGAAGCCCCCACATTATTTCATGCCTTTTGGGATTGCCCTGGAGTCCGTATGTTTTGGAGACGAATTCAATGTTTTCTGACTGCCATGACACAGACACCGGTAAGGGGGGCATGGGAACACTACGTGCTGGACACGCAACCAGCATTTACTGCATTGGCGAAAGGGCCTAGACTTTGGTGCCGTAAGGTCTGCCTGATAGCACGTAAGACTATATTGCAAAAATGGGTATCTCCCGATCCACCTGCCTATTGGCACTGGCGAAACCAAATACATGAGATGGCCACATGGGAAGCCAGAGAGGCAAAAGGTAATCCAAAATGGAAAAAATGTTTCATGCAAATATGGGGACTTTATTTACAAGGGCTTAGCCCAAGGGGCAGAAGTCTATTGCTCAACATGTTGTGACACAGTTACGGTTATTTACATAGAGAGTAAATCTCCTCCCGAACAAAGGTTGGCAAGGGGGAGGGAGGAGGGATTGGCGAGATCTGGTATCATTATAAAAAGGGAATAATTAATATACATGTTTCCAAATGTATTGTATCATTGATATTTAAGATCTGGTGGACATTTGGGCAATGCTTGATAGTATTGATGGATCAGCCGTGAGGGGACCACAAGAACAAGGGCTCCCTCCCGGGATAATGGATGCCTACCTGCAAACAATGGTTCTATGCAGAGACGGACCAAAGGATACGACCAAAATAAGAGTCAGGAGAACTGAGAACTATTGAAAACACACCATGATGACTTTTTTTCAAAATAAAAATAAGCATTGCCTAGTCCAAATTGCATTTTGGACATGAGGGAGGGGAAAGGGAGGGGGGAGATGGGGGGGGGGGGGGGGGGAGAAAACGAAACAAAATCTTGATGGTAAACATTATTCACCTTGTATCGATGCATAGTACTTGTATTTTATAATTGATTTTGAAGTTACTCGGTTGTATATACCAGATTGTTCCATCAATAAAAAAGTTGAAACATAAAAACCTGCAGTGACAACCATAACTGTGTCAGCCTTCTGTCATTGTCAGGTTAGCAAAGAAGCCAAAGAGAAAGTGGCCTGTAGTGCTGAAAGGCAAGACCAGCTGCAGTTGTATCTGCTGAACCCTCTTGAAATTCTAGCGACTCAGCACCATCCTTTCAGATAGACCATTTTCAGCACATTTGCCATGTTATTGCTTGGCAGTTCCCAGCTGCACAATGGTGTTACCAGATTTATAAAAAGTAGCCACCTGAATGGTAACAATGCCAAAAAACAACAATAAAACTTATAAGTAAAACTAACCAATTCCTGGAGGCCAGAAAGTTATTTCATAAGTTCATAATTTGTTATAAAGACTTACAATTTATGAAACTCAGTCAGTTTATAGCATATATTTGTGCAGAGATTTAGATATTTGCAATCACTGGATCTCAGAATGTGTAATAAAATATGAGGTTATAAGGACCGATAGAGGCCTGGGATCTACACGCAGATAATCCACAGGAGAACAATGCAGACCAGAGTGAAAGTAGAAATACACTATTAAAATCAGTTGCCCGATGTGGCCACATTTCGCCTCCCAGAGACTGTGTCAGGGGTTTATCATTCCACTATCAGCATATGCTGAAGCTCTTCAGTAACCTCCTCAAGAGGAGGACGTTACTGAAGAGCTTCAGCATTTGCTGCTTTTGGCAATTGCAATTTACTGCAGTAGTGTTTGTTTCAGCTGCTATCAGGTGTACATGACTTTAGGGACCCTGATAAGTGGAATGATAAGCCCCTGATGCAGCCTCTGGAAGGTGAAACGTGGCCAGGTCGGGCAATTGATTTTAATAAAGATTGTATTTCTACTTTCACTCTGGTCTGCATTGTTCTGTGGATAAAACATGAGGTTCCACTAATCATACTTGCTGATAGCGACGAACCACTTATTATAGATCACCAGTAGTCACGTTAGCTTCATGACATGCCTCATGCCTGTCATATTGCATGCACTTTGGCCAGATTCTCTGTAAGTTTCTACCTAGGATTGTTGTAGCCTTGCAATAAGATGTATCTCCAATTGTTTTGGAACAGCAAGGTCTTGTGAGTCTGTCAAGAGATGTTTATATTCATTCGGTTACTGTAGTCAGTAAATTCAGCAGTTTCTCTCCACTTCCATTCTTGCTAACATGAACGTGGCTTGTATATACTTGAAGCTTGAATTGTTGTCTTTGGCCTGTAGAATTATACTAAATGCAACACATAATTTGCAGAACCAAAACCAACTGCCACAATATCCTCTGTTGACTGATCGCAAGTAGGAAAGATTAACAATATGATCTAATAGCAAGGATGACAGTAGAAAGCAAAAAGCAATCAAGTAAAAGTTAAAATAAAAGTTAAAGCTAATCAAAGGTAATCTGGTAGTTGAAAATGAAGCCAGTGCCAGGCTCAAGACCAAGTATGCATATGCTCAGCAGACTAGATGCACCATGCAGGTCTTTATTTGCTGTCATCTGCTATGTTACTGTGGGGCTTATTTTCAAAGCACTTAGACTTACAAAGTTCCTAAGTGCTTTGAAAATATGCATCCATGTTCCTTTGTAAGTCTAAGTGCATTGAAAATACAACTCCAAGTTAATAAACAATAAAATTAAACTATAATATAAATCTTGCAATACAAAAAAAATATTCAATAGAAATAATTAAATGCATGGTGATAATCAATGAATAATAGAAACTAAACAGTAAATGAAGCATTGAGAATAAGTGAGAGGCCCTTGGGCCTTGAGCCCTAATGCAGTAATTTGCCTATTAGTGCATGCTAATCACATGGGCTTTTTTTTAGGAGGGGGCGTGGAAGCATTATCCAGTTAGTGCATTTTGATTAGCATGTGGGAGTATTTAGTGCCTCCTAAATAGGAGGTGGTAAGTGACCCTGCGTTGTCTTTGCAAGTCCCGCTCAGTAATTGAAAAATTAGTGCAGGACCTGCAAAAAACAATTACTGGTATTTAAAATGCCCTAAGTACTGGGCTTAACGCATGGGAAGGTCCCATGTCAAAATATTAATACATTTTAGTAAAAGGGCCGCTGAATGAGATATATGGTTGCATTATATGGAAATATTCAAAGAACAGAAAATAAGCCAAATTAAAGTAATGAGGTTAAAATAAATCAATAACTAAAAAGGAAGTATATCTTGTGCAATCAGAGTCCAAATAAAGTCAGATCACAGTTGAAATTACTTTGCAACTGCTGAACTGCTTGAGTGAGGCATTTGCAACATGAGGTACATTTTAATAATAACCTGCAATACATTTACTATCAAATGAAAGATAACCCATTTTTTTCTAAGAAGCTGACTAGGCTCAAACACTAGTACTGTTGGAATTTTTTCCTGCAGCAGCAGTCACTCTTCCAGTGGCCAAACTTGACAATTATAAGGTAATAGATAACTGCAAAACAATGGACTTTCAGCCCCAGGCTTGTCTGCCTTCTCCTTTCTAGTGACAAATCAGCTCATGCAGGGCTGCATTCTTTGCTCCTTAAATACTTGAACCACACCCATGTTTAGTCCTTTTTAAAGCCAGTGTGAAAGGATCAGCAAGGCACTGGGATCAGGTTACTGGAATGTGTGCATCACCACAGTAATGAGACTTCCGGTTCTCTCCTGTCCCATCTAAATTCCCAGGGCCCTGGCTACCATGGTAATTTCTAACAAAAAAAAAAAAGGAAAAGAGTCAGGAAATGCCTAGCCACCCACCTGGGGTTACCCCGTGGCCATTTAGAGGGTCTCTCTCCACCCAGCACAGCTGTCTGCCTGCACCTGCTGCTTGTGCTCTACACTAGCACCCTCCTCCCACTGACTGGGTCACAACCGCTTCTGGGTGAGTCTCCCACTCTCAAATTATCCCCAGTGATTTCTAGGTTACTGAAGCCACACTCCCAGTGGTCCCACAGTTCTCAGAAAGCACTCACAGACCCAACACACAAACCACCAGGAATCTTTATCAGTCCAGACAGGCAGAGGCAACAAACTAAATTGTTTATTGTCTTAAAACTTGAACAATGAACAACAAATATGCAATCAGCAAACAATAACAGGTAACTGAAATATGGATCAATTATAACACTAACTAAACATCTGTTTACTTTCTAGAAAGTACCTGAGAAGATCAGGACATATAGCTGCTTACCAGTTATCAAATATAACTATTTTACAGAGCATCAGCAAAGAGCTTTCTCTCTCTCTCTTCTCCCGGGCTGAAAGTTTGGAGCAAAAGCCAGTGCAATCCAAAAGAAATGAACTCCTGGGCCAATCAGAGCCCAGAACAACAAGTTTCAAAAATAGCTGGTTACATTACTATAGTATGCTAACTAAAAGAAGGAACAGTCATTCCTCTGTAACAGTTTTAAGCATAAACATGCACCACCTGCTGGCCAAACTAGAGAAATACACGTCAAGAAATATTCAATATAATTTACAGGCTTAAAAATATGCTGTTCTGCCTCACCTTGCTCTTCAAGAGAGAGACCCTGAACTGTGGCTTCTACAGACCGCTGATTAGGTCTCAATAGTCCAGTGTCAAGGTGGTTCTGGCTCTTCCTTTCTGGAGAGGCCATCAGCGTTACCATGTTCACTGCCTTTCTGGTGCTGTATGGTGAAGTACATTTGCAGGGATGGCTCCACAAGAGTAGTTTCCCATTCTCTCCTGAGACTCTTTTAAGCCAGACCAAGGTATTGTGATCTGTGATGACAGTAAAGTCTCACCCATAAAACTGTCTGTTCTCCAGGCTGAAAAGTCCTAGCCACTTTAGTCTTTCCTCATAGGGAAGTCGTCCCATCCCCTTTATCATTTTCATCGCCCTTCTCTGTACCTTTTCTAATTCCACTTTATCTTTTTTGAGATGCAGTGACCAGAATTGTACACAGTACTCAAGGTGCGGCCAGGGTTCAACAATGTCCCTTGTGATTGTGGGTAACTCATTTAATCCTCCATTGCTTCAGGTTCAAATTTAGACTATCAGCCCTCTAGAGACAGGATGATACCTATAGTATCTGAATGTAACGCCTTGAGCTACAACTGAAAAAAGCATGCACTAAATCCAAATTAAAATAAACTGGGGGGACATGGAGGAGAAAAATAAAAATAGGGAACCCCCTAGCTAACAATGAAAGTTCATGGCATTCCAGCCACAGTACAGGTAAGTTCCAATTAAATTAGGAATATGATCCTGATTAGAGACATCGACCTTACTGCCAATAAATCTCAAGAGATGCAAATGTTCTTAAAATGGATATGTTTCATCCAAGGGTCCCATAAGAACTGGACTTCACTTTCATTTGCGTACATGAAGCCTGATGTATCAAAGCTTTCTCCTTTTCTGTGCCCATGTGAAAAATAAATTTAAATCACACCCATCTTTCCGTACAACTAATTTAAAAATGAGAAAAATGGTTTATTCTTAAGTTGGCTTTACTTTATTGTTGTGAATTGCACAGGGTTTGACTGAGAGTTCTAGCCCCTCCCTCTGGTTTCTCTTTGTAAGTGAATTTATTGCCTGAGCCATGGGTTGCTGTTATAAACTGGCTGAAATGCATTCTTGGCCCATTCCAGGAGAGGGTGTGAGAAATCGGATTATAAATTGAAATTATTAATACTCTAAATAGTTAGAATCATACATTTAGGGGGCCTTTTACTAAGGTGCACTAGCGTTCATAGCTCATCCTAAAAATCAGCTGGTGCTAAACCCTGGGAAAGCGAAATACGAAAGTGCCAAACCCCTAAGAGAAAAACTACACTGGCTACCTTTAAAAGAACGAATTGCGTTCAAAGTTTGCACCCTGGTCCACAAAATCGTTCACGGGGAAGCTCCGACCTATATGTCAGACCTCGTAGACTTGCCTACTGGGAAAGCAAAAAGATCATCACGAACATTCCTCAATCTCCACTACCCCAGTTGCAAAGGACTGAAATATAAATCCACATACGCAGCCAGCTTCTCCAATGTATGCACGCAACTATGGAACGCATTACCGAAGGCCATAAAATCAATACATGACCTAACAATCTTCCGTAGACTACTGAAAACGAACCTGTTCAAGAAGGCTTACCATAATGTTCCATCTTATACACAAAATAAATAGACTTTACACAAACTAGACAAAACCGAACTCTTGTCACTGGACTATTTAACCTCACTGCTATTAAAGAAAGCTACACAATACGCACTACCAATCTATTTCCTAAATTGAAGATGACATCTTTATAGTCGATGACCTAACTTATGCTACAACTCATTTTATCACTTAGAAACCTCGATGCAATGCCATAATGCATTCCTCTGTACTATATATGGATGCACCTTGATGCAAAATCATTTGTATGCAATACCACAATGTATTCCTCTTTACCATGTATGTATACAACTAAATGTATTACCATTTGAAATTCTGTACCCGGAAATGGCGATCGCCATCACGGCATAATGTAAGCCACATTGAGCCTGCAAATAGGTGGGAAAATGTGGGATACAAATGCTATAAATCAATCAATCAATCAATAAATAAATAGGCGTCTTGGTGTTTAGCACCAGCTGATTTCTAGCATGAGCTAAAAATGCTAGTAAAAGACCTTTTTAGACTTCCTGGCATATTTTTGGCTGAAATCATATTAAAGATCTAAACTATGAGTTGAGGCTGGTCCTTTCTTGGCCTTTTAAACTGGATGTGTACTTTTGCAACATCTGACACATGCGTAGGAACATATATTGATAGGGGGCATTAATGCTTTTGTCATTCAATCCTTCACCTATGTGGACTTTACTATTTGACCCAGGTCAGAATGGAATGATTAAACCCCCTGGGCTCTCTTTTTGGCTAAAGTCAAAGATAAGATCCCAGCCATGGGCAAAGAATGGTTCCTCCTTGGCCTTTTAATATAGACAGCCAGTAGACCCCAAAGGGGATATGAAATTGGATATTGGGAAAGGCCAAAGGATTAAAACTTTCCATTCTCAAAAAAAAAAATTCCTAGGGAGATTTCTTATTTTAGAGTTTGCCTTATTCTGAACAGAACACTGAATGGAATTCAAAGAGAAGCCTAACAAAGTAATCAGTTTACTTGAGATAATAATACAAGGCAAGATTGATTCACAGGGTGGAATAAAATCAAAGTAGGCTTTTAAAACAAGATACAACATCGTGTGCAAACAAGATAGTCTGAAATATTTACTGAGCATCCTTATGTAAAAATCTGTACCAGGAGTGTCCAAGCTTTTTCAGTACTAGGCTGCAGGATCAGAAATCCATATGTGTACAAGCTGCATGTTATGCTCTGCTACACTTCTCCAGGATGGGTCGGTTTCTGTTTCCTAACCCGGCAGCCGTCATCCGGCTTGGAGCAAGAGCAGCAGCCATCTTGGCTAGCTCAGGAGGGGGCAGCCATCTTGTCTAAACGAGAACAGGAAGGAACTCCATATCTGGTCGTGGGAGGCTCTCCTATGGGGGCTGCCATGTTGGATGCACCTGAGTTTGGTTTGCTCTGATTGCTTCACTATTTAAGGCACTGCCTCCAGGCCTTCTTTGTTTCGGCCTCAATTGTTCTGAGGAGTTGCTGTGGGAGTGCTGTTTACTGACTATTCTTCTGTTCACCTGTGCACCGGACCTTGGCTAGTTTTCTCGGATTACGCTTGTTTGCTGCCTGCCTTGACCCTGGACTGATTTTGACTATTCTTTGCCTGTCGGAATACTGGTTCTGGACTGTGTCTGTTTCCTGCCATCCTGGTCAGCGGCTGTGCAACCCCGCCAGTTCCAGAAGTCCTGGTGGCTGCCTGCAGCTGGGAGCTCAACTCCCGGTGAACGGTGGACGCTTTCCAGGTGAAGCTAGGGGTTGTCTGGCTGCCTGACTGAGTGCGGTCCGCTCCATCTCTGCCGTGCTCTGTCGGGGCACAAGGGCTCACTACTACTGGGTCATAACACTGCATGAATATTTTAGTCTGTTATAGAAAGACTTATACTAATCAAAATCTGTGAAAATGTGACTTTATGTCCACCAAATAGCTCTCTAATGCTTTCAAATCTTGTGTGCTATTCAGGTACTTTTTTTGATAAAAAATCTCAAATGGGCCACATCCCAAGGTTAGATAAGCTGCATTTGGTTTATGGGCCCACATGTTGGATACCTCTGCTCAATGTTGCTGGTGAGAGAAACCTCTAGTTTTTATCCCATGGCAGAAACTTCATATACATGGCAACTAAAGATAGGAAATGCAAAACGTCCATGGCCGCAGGGTAAATTAAATGAAAGCAACATAAATTGCATAGTAAAATACAGGGGAAATTACGGACCACCATCCAGAGGATAAAAACTCTTTTCCAACAGGTCTTTTGTACAAAAATTGCTGTGGGGTCTTACTTCTGTTTACACCCTGTGTGACATGCCCCTTAGCATCCCTACCCCGCACACTGTGCCACGGCCACTGCAGGGGAGACAATGGACAGGGAACTGTTTTTGCACCCTGTGCAGCTGCACCACTCTCACAGCTCTTGGGATGGCCCTGTTCTAGGGACCAATGTCAGAATGCACAATACAGTCCTGAGACATAACAAAAAGTGTGCTATGTAAACATTACAGTATGAATGCAGTGTGGTGTGGTGTGGGTGTGAGGGAGTCTATAGGGCACTGCCACCTCTTCACAGTATCAGGGCCACCTTAAAAACCCTAGCCCCATCCAAGGGGGAAGTGACATGGGAGGGGTGGAGCTAAGAGGGCATGACCCAGGAAGTATAAAAGGCTGGGCCAGAGCTAGGTGAAAGGGGCCCAGAGGGAAGCAATGATGTATCCACCCCAAAGCTGAGAAACTGCAACCACTATGTTCAGGTAGGCCAAGTTCATCTTGGAATAGGGTTATCATATTTTGTCCCCCCAAAAGGAGGACAAATGCCCTGCCCCCCACTACACATCCTCACTCCGCCCCATGTCACACCCTCGCTCTGCCCCGTCACATTTTCCCCTCCCCCCTGTCATCCTCCTCCCCTTAGCTTACTACTGCCCTGGTGGTCTAGTGACCTCTTTGGGAAAGGAAAGAGCCCCCTCTTTCCTGCCTGGAGTGCTGCCCTGCATGCATCCTTCCTGTTGTTGATCCTTGGCGCTGAGTCAAAATGGCCGCCGAGAGTTGAAGTCTCGCGAGGTCACTTCAACTCTCGGTGGCCATTTTGAATCGGCTCTGAGGATCAGCAACAGGAAGGATGCAAACAGGGCAGCGCTCCGGGCAGGAAAGAGGGGGCTCTTTCCTGTGCCGAAGGCAGAAGAGGTCATTAGACCACCAGGGCACTAGTAAGTAAGGGGAGGGGAGGCTAGCAATCTGCCCGTTTGTCCGGATTTCTGGACAAACAGGCAGGCTGGCGGGCCATCCTATAGGACAGCCTGCCCACTTGTCCAGAAATCCGGACAAGCAGATTGGCAAAACCCGTCCGGTTGCCCGGACATGCCCTCAAAAAGAGGACATGTCTGGGTAAATCTGGACATATGGTAACCCTATCATGGAACCTTGAAGAGTTTGTGTTTTGACTTGGCCAGCTGCAGGTCAGTGTTATGTACCTGCTAGAAACTGTGCTGGCAACTCCGGATCTATGGACCAGGTCAGAGATTAGAAAGAATTGCTGCTGAGCCAAGAGACATTCATGCTGTGGCCCTGCAGGAGTAGGCCACCCAAGGACACTGTTACATTTACAGAAATAGCTTTGAGCCTTCCTTCCTGTGAAGTGAACAGGGGGCCTTTAATAAACATTATTTCTTTTCACCATAACTTTCTGAGTGTGTGTGGCTTGTTTTGTCTGGCTCCATGGCCCGCCCTTGCTCACCTTACCACAGTGGAGAAGAGGCAGACCAAATTTAGATACCAGAGAAGTGTTCCCATGGTCAAACACAGCACTTCCTCATTACATCCCAGTGCTCTCATGATAGGGGCCAGTTGTATTGCTTGCCTTCATTTTCAAAGTTTGTGGTATCATATCTTATGTGACCTGACAAATTTGGCTCACAATTTTATTACTTTGTCAGGCTCTAGGACACTATTATGCATTATGTCTTATTATTACTAGGCCACTCCTCCACTGACACTATTATGTGCAAATAGCATGCAAATGTGATTTAAATTAGATCTTTTCCTATTCCCTGCAATGTTCAGAGTGCAGTGCCCATACAGCCAGCTTGGAGCTGGTGTTAGGGTTTCTGAAGAGAGGATTCGAGCTCCGATTGGACAAAAGAACTCAAAAATATTGAACCAGGGTCACAAGCTTTACAGAAGAATTACAGAGCACAGAGTCAGTCTCATATGAGGTGTTATGACCTACTAGGGTATCAGTAGTAATCCATTCTCTTTCATCCAGTCAGCAATACAAGAAAAAACTTCATTGCAACTGTGCATCTTACTGTTAATGAATTAAGGGTGGTCTGACAACACTGAATTCAGCATGTGAGCAGGCTGCTGGTTGGCTTTCTGGCCTTCCAGGCATCAAATAAAGAAAGCTAGATGGGAATTTTCATAAGAAACAGTGCCTGGAATTTAGAGATAGAAACTCGGGATATCAGGAGAGAGAGAGATGAATCCAACCCTCAATCAACTATGCAGTTTTAGAGAAATAATCCATAAAAATATAAGCATCCCCATACTGGGACAGAGTGAAGGTCCATCAAGCCCAGTATCCTGTTTCCAACAATGGCCAATCCAGGTCACAAGTACCTGGCAAAATCCAATATAGCACTTCCACTATCAGGGTCACTCTTGATGACACTGTGGGGCCGGTATTCAGACTGCAGGAGTTAGCCTGGCTAACTCCTGCGGTCCACGGTGATATTCAATACCGGGCTGTTTCCGGTGACTGGCATTGAGCTTATTTTGGGTCGGTTTGAACTTAACTGGCCAAGCTGACATTTGGTGCTGGCCAGTTATATTTAAACTGGCCAAAGATATTCCAGGGTTTCACGATCCAAATATGGTAGCCAAACTCAGATTGAAAATTGTCAGATAGCTGGTTATATCAGTGGGAGTCAGACGGCTATTTTCTGCTGAATATCGCCTGATAGCCAGCTAAATACCATTTAACCAGCCAGGTGCTGTTCCTTGCTGGTAAATGGTTTTGAATATCTGGGGGGGGGGGGGGGGGGGGGGGGGTGTATATATCTTTCCATGCTCATATCTCTAAAGTGGTTTCGTCCTGTTTCTTTACTCTTAGACAAATATGCTCTATTCAGTCCCTTTTAGTGCCCTCCTCCTTACGCACCCTTCTTGCACTAATCACTTCACCTCACTATTTGACCATGCCACCTTTTTCAATAAGTAGACAAATCTCTAAAAAGAGCCCCGAGTAATGCTTCTGAAGGGAGAGGTGATTTAGCTACTTCATTGCAGTGTCTTTAGGTAGGGTGGAGTACACTCTATTGAGATACCCTGAGCAGACAACCCATATAGGAAAAAGGTCAATAACAAACCTGGCCATCTGGAATGAGTCCAAGGTCTGCAGTACTCCAGAGACAAAGGAACAAAGACATACCATAGAACGATAATTCCTGAGGAGGGATTAACAGCAAATGTTAGTCGTTTTGTGGATGACTGATTCAGATAGCTTTATTGGCATGACAACTTTACATGTTGCCAATGTAGTGGCAGCGGCACCTGACTTCAAATTAATGTGTATATTTAGTTCTGCTAAATGATAATTAGTAGCACTGAATCTATATATTTGTGCAGTGACTGTGGCCACCACCACAGCAGGACTAAACACTGAAAAGGCAATTCTCTTAACTCGGCACCAAAATTGGCAGTTATGTGCGAAAGTGCACTAGGCACACTCATTTGTACTTGCCATTGACCTGGCATAAATCGTCATATCTAAATCTAAGTGCACCAATTTTGGGTTACGCTGGTATTCTAAAATAGCATCGGTGCACAGATGCTGTTATACAACTGGTGCTCAGCATAGCATACCCAGATAGTGGCTAAAACACAGGTGTAGCCAGACCTCAAATTTTAGGTGGGCCACTGGGCAAAATGGGTGGGCACATGTAGTCTCTACATCCCCCTCCCCCCCTCCTTGGCGCCAACAAAAAACATTAAATACCTGAGATGGTGGAGATCGCCAAGCCCCACCAGCTGTAGAGGTCCTCCGGAGGCAAGAACAGCTCCCTCTCCTACTTGCTCCAGCCGGTGGCACTGTACATGAGATGTCGCAGCCCTGCCCCCTCATGTATACTCAAGTTTTCTTGCATGCGTGAAAACTGAGCATGTGTGACGGCTGGAGCAAGTAGGAAAGGGAACTGTTCTTGCTGCCGAAGGACCCCTGCAGCAGGTGGGACTTGGGGATCCCCACCAACCATAATAAGGGTGCTAGAATTTTGGGTGGTCCTGAGTCCAAAGTGGGTGGACACAGACCCACCCATGGCTATGCCACTGGCTGCTGAAATCTGACACTTTCCAGATAATTGTGCAGTACTTCCTTCCATCTTCCCCTTCACTATACTATTGGATAGGTTAGAGAGATTTTTTAGCCCAACACTCTTCATACAGTGGCTAAAAATTAATAGATAAGGAAGTTTTATTCACTAGCCACCAGAGAATATATAACTTACAGTGAATATTAGCCCATTACAGGCCTATTTACTAAGATGTGTTAGCAATTAACATGCTAATAGTTAACACCACACTAACTTTGTAGTTCATGTAAACTGTTAACAGCTAATGTGGAACAGAGCACGGGATGGTTGGAGAATGTGTGAAGAATGGACAGGGAATGCACCTTGCAGTTAACTCAGAGGTAGTTACTACATGTTAACTGTTCATGCCATCTCAATAGGCATAGCTAACTGCATCACATTATCTGCAGTGCGGTTAACATGTAGTAAACAACTTGTCTCTCCCTTAAGCACTCAGTTAGCATAGAGGTTTTGCAATTACCATGCATTCATTTTGGCAATTAGTTACTGCAAAACATTACTATACTGTAGTAAATAGGCCCTTTAGTGGTTAAGATTATACAAATAAATAAATAAAAACACCCTCCCCTCATAAAAGCAACAAAAAACCCTCGAAACAAAACATCAACAGGTGGATTATAAAGTTTAATAAGATTATTAACATTGGAAGTTGGATGATGCACAATGTTAATTTATCATCTGTGGGGCTGGGGGCCATAAAGATGATGCAAGTTTATTGGGAACCCAGACCAGTGCTGGAAGGAAAAAAGAAGCCAATACACAGTGTTTGGGATTGGAAGAGAAAATGAATACCAGGGTGGAGGAGGGAAAAGGAAGTTGAGGCACTGTGGCCGTGAGGGAGATTAGTAGGAGTGAACCATCCTTTTCCAAATACAGTGCACTCCATTTAAGTGCACGTTGGATAAGCGAATGCTCTGTTTAACTGTATGCCGTACTTCGGTCCCGTTTTTGGCGCCATCAATTTCTATGGGGACAAACTTCGGTTTAGTGCACCACTGGAAAGTGCAAGATTCGCTTATATGCATGGTTTAAGACCGTTCCTCTGCAGGAAAAACTGCACATAAATGCATGCATGGAATATGGAAGCCGATTGGCACGTGACAAAGGGGTGGTAAATTTGAAATCTCATTGGTTAACTGCCACAGGCAGAATAATAGAAAGAATGTTTAGTTAGAGTGTACACTGGAGTTGTCGTCGTCACGCAACTGTAAGACTTTAACACTGGCTGAACGAATAGAAGTTCTTAAAAAATTAGAAAGCAAACAAAGTCAAGCATCTATTGCTAAAGAATATGGTGTCAATCCCAGTCAAATTTCACGTATCTTGAAGCAGAAAGATCAGCTTCTGGAAGACTGGCAAAACAATACAAATCCACACAGGAAACAAAAATGGGTGGGAAAAGCTGAGGATGTAGAAGTTGCACTTCTTCGGTGGTTTTCTCAAGTCAGGAGCAGACAGTTTCCTGTCAGTGGTCCACTGCTTATGGAGAAAGCTAATCAGCTAGCTGAAAGTCTTGGACTAACTGAATTCAAAGCCACTGTTGGATGGTTGGAAAGATGGAAGGAGAGGAACAACATAAAATTCAAGAAACAACATGGTGAAAAACAAGACACTGATGACTTTGGTGCTGAAAATTGGGTTGTTTCATTCAATTCTTCCTACCATCTTGAAAGAGTTTGCACCTCGTGACATTTTCAATGCTGATGAAAACGGTCTCTACTGGCGAGCGATTCCTGATGGAACACTTGCATTCAAACAAGCCGAAACTACAGGAAGTAAAACGTTGAAGGACTGACTGACGATCCTCCTTTGCTGCAATATGGATGGGAGTGAGAAGTTGGAACCACTAGTCACTGGAAAGAGCAAACAGCCCTGTTGCTTCAAGAATGTTAAGCAACTTCCTGTGTTATACGAGGCTAATGCAAATTCATGGATGACTGGGGAAATTTGGAAGCAGTGGCTAAAGAAGTTAGACACTAGAACGTGGGCACAAAAGCGTCAGATTTTGTTGCTTTGTGATAATTGTGCTGCACACAGTGATGATGTCAGGCTGTCTAACATCAAGGTGGTCTTCCTGCCACCAAACACTACCTCTCTGATCCAACCTATGGATCAGGGCATAATAGCCAACTTTAAACAACATTATCGGGCTCTTGTGCTACGTCGTCTGATGAGCGTTATAGATGACCAGATGGCAAGGATAAACGTGCTGTTGAACTGGCTCGTAATCTATCACTGTTGGATTCCCTACATATGCAGAAAGAAGCCTGGAATCATGTTACACAGGCAACCATTGTGAACTGCTACAAGCGGGCAAGCTTTGTTAAGGATGTGGAGAGGGACGAAACAGATGCAGCTGTTGCAAACGCATCAGATGAACAGGCTATTGACATCCCAGCCGGTGTTACTGAAGAGGCGTTTCATCACTATGTAGCTGTTGATTATGATCTACAAACAGCTGATGACAACACGGATGTCGAGATACGCGCCTACACTCAGGCAACAACGGCTGATGATGAAACAGATGATGAAATAAGCAGCGAGGCACATGCTGATGAAATTCAACAACCTCCTGTCACTTTTGCAAGAGTGCTGGAGAGTCTCAACACCGTGCAGGCCTATCTGGAGGCCACTGGGTGTCAGTGCTATGACAGTTTTTACCGTCTAGCAGACGTAGTCTACGGAACTCACAGACACAAAAGTGTACAGAGGACTATGACTGATTACTTCAAGTAAGCCTAATGTCAGTTAACGGAGACTGTATAACGTCAGTTAATGGAGACTGTATACTGTACATATGTTTATCAGATGTCAAGCTTCTTTGGGTCACAACGGTTAAGCGCACGCTCTGGTTAACTGCATGTATTTCTTTGGTCCCCAGACCCTTGCACTTAAGCGGATTGCACTGTATTTCTATCTTGCATAAAAAGTGTTAGTATTCAGCAACATAAATGCTTTGTAGTATTCTAATTGCTATTGAAAAGGAGACTTTCCACAGGACACTCTTTTTAGCTGCTGCAAATATAGCTTAATTTTATGCATCCTGTTTGTTCAGTTATCCTGGTGCAAGGCAAGGCCCTTCTACAATTCCTCACAAATCTATTTGTGTTTTAACCACCTTGAATATTTTTGAGTCATGTGCAAATCTGATAAAATCATTTGTAGAACTGGCCCAAGTACAGATCCCTGGGACACTTTCCTATTCACCTCTTCATTAGGAAAAGTGACCATTTAGGCCTATTCTTTCTTTCCTATCTTTAATCCAGTTATCAGTCCACAGTAAAACATTGCTTCCTTTCGCTTAACCTTTTAATCTCCTGAAGAGTCTCTGCATAGTTGATTCAAATGCTTTCCAAAAGTTTAAAAACATGTAACCAGCTCACCCTTATCCATTTGCCCATTCAAACTTTCAAAGAATGTGAAAGATGCCTGAATCCGATTGTAACACAGAATGGGCTAAATTTACTAAAGTGAACTAGCCCACCAGTGTCACAGCCAGCTCTACTCCTGACAGCAGCAGGGACCAGCAGCATTCCTCTACCCCCGTGATGTGCCTGGCCCAGCTGAAGTAGCAGAAGCTCCCCTCGGCCCAAATCAGCTGCATCAGCAGTGGCTCTCCTGCCCTTGGCCTGTGCTCTGTGGCTCCAGGACAGGTGGAAGAGGGGAGCAGAGTGTGCCAAGATACTTGATTGCAGCTGCAATGACTGTCACTGGTGTCACAGGTCAGACAAAAAACATAAATATGTTTTTTTTACTGAAGCCTGTTAAAGATCATGTGTGTACATGGAGCACACAAGGTGTTTTGTTTTGTTTTTTTATTGTAAGTGGGGTGCTTAACCATATGCATTCACTTAAACCAGAGGTTCTCAACCAAAATGTCAAAACGTACTGGTGTGCCACAGGGAAAGTTCAGGTATGTGTACCAAAAGGTTTTTTTTTTAAATCCCAGCAAGTTCCTGGATGCCATCTTTAGCTGGTGTTCAGGGAGGAAGCATATCCCCCTCCATCCCTCCCTCAATGATCCTGATACCACTTCTTGTTCTCAAATGTCACAGCTTTTGTGGGCAGTGTACCCCAGCCTGGATTGGTAATGAAGATTGCAGCTGACACAGTTGTACCTTGAGTTGAACCCCCCCCCCCCCCTCTTGCTGGGTGGCGGGGAAGTTCTGGAGTTTGTGTTATGGAAATTAACAGTCTTGCTTATAGCTGCAGACTGGAACATGTTTGTGTTAGCTATGTGAAGTTTACAGCTTGCTCGGGTACTGTAGTTTTATGAGTATTTGTTCCATGACAATTTGTTTAGAATAAAGCGGTGGCCAAGTTGTTGCCCCTAATCCCGTCTGTGCGATTATTTATTAAAGTTGAATGTGAGCCACCCGGGTGAGGTCAGGGTGTCACAGTTGCCTCTGTTACTGATTATGCCAGTTGAGAAGGAAGCAGGTGCTGGTGTGCTTGGACAAAGTGAACCCAGCCAGGTGTGCTGTGACATAAAATGAAAGCTGGAAAAACACTGACTTTTCAACATCAAAATGACGGCAATCCTATAATTATGAAAATGAAAGTTAATAAAATAAAAATTTGAAGTTAGTCCAATAAAACTATACCAAAATGATATACATTTTGGACTAGATTCAGTGAATCACACTGAAAAACCAGTGCAGAAAAAATGATGCATTAAGCCCTATTCTATAAAGGGAATCCGCACTTTATAGAACAGCACCTAAGCACCTAACCCACACCTAACTTAAGGCGCCTGCATTTACGTCTGCTGAAACCAGGTGTAAATGCTGGTGCCTAAATTAGGCACGGATCGGGCGTATTCTATAATAATACGCATAACTCATATGAATGCCCCTAAACATGCCCCCTTGTTATAGAAACTCCCAATTAAGGCCAATTAACACCAATAATTGGTTGTTAGCAACCAAGTATTGGAGCACATTGGCTCATTAATCGATTAAGTTGTGCACATATGCACGCTGATTTGCATGTGCAACTAGTCGCCATATATAGAATCCGGGGGTTCTTGACTAGGGGCCAGATGCACTAAACAATCGTTAGAGTCCTTCCATTACCGATTCCCTTAGTGAATCGGTAAGGAACGGGCATGCATTAAGGAAAGGGAATGCAAATGAGCTGCTCGTTGTAGCTCACTTGCATTCTCTATTCCATCGTTAAACAGTCGGCCAATCAGCCGGTCGAGCATGCACAGAGTAGCCAAGTGTTATGCTGGCTGCTCTGCGCATACCAAATACGCCTCCCTGTGCAACCCCGCTCACCCCCTCCGATGTGGCTCGACAGTGCAGTTGAGGACGCCCATCCAAAAAAAAACTCCACCCATTTTGGCCGTCATTCTCCCAACCCCACCCGAAGAGGCCGTGCTGCTCACCCCTTCTGATGCGGCTCGATCCAGAGGACAGTGCCGTTGAGGACGCCCATCCAAAAAAAACATCCATTTTGGCCGTCATTCCCCCCTGCAATAATAAAAACATTTTTTTTTGGCAGTGCTTCACTCAGCTGAGAGACCTGGAAGTCCCTGAGCCAATCACAATGCGTTTAGCTAAACGCGTTCTGATTGACTCAGGGACTTCCAGGTCTCTCAACTGAGTGAAGCACTGCCAAAAAAGACGCTTTTATTATTGCGGGGGGAGGGGGAATGACGGCCAAAATGGACATTTTTTTTTGGATGGGCGTCCTCAACTGCAGTGTCCTCTGGATTGAGCTGCATCGGAGGGGGTGAGCAGCACGGCGTCTTCGGGGGGGGGGGGGGGTGAATGACGGCCAAAATGGACGTTTTTTTTTGGATGGGCGTCCTCAACTGCACTGTCGAGCCGCATTGGAGAGGGTGCGTCTTGGGGGGGGGGGGGGTGACGGCCAAAATAGATGTCTTTTTTGAAGCGGAGCGCTATTTTTTTTTTCATGAGTGAAGGACGTCCATAAAGGACGTCCCTGACGAGCACTTGACTTTTTTTCCCTCGATTTTTTGTTTTTGTTACTTTTGTAGCAGTTTTTCAATCCCGCACAGACCTCTCGTTAGATTTTCCAGTGTTAAGGCAATCGGAAAAGGTTAGTGCATCTCATTACAATAGGGTTTCTACACAATTTGCTCATCTGCATTCCGTTTTCGTTAGCTGCTACCGTCGTCGGAAAAAAGTCTTTGGTACATGCCAGGGTTTACTACTTGCTCGTTAATGGCTCATTAAGTTTAGTGCATCTGGCCCTAGGTTTTCAGAGTTAACACTCCCTTCATCAGATATAAACAAAACAAGCACATCAGAGAAGGCTGTTGTTACCTGAATACACTAATGAATCATAGAGTGCATTACAATTTTTAATTTAATTTTTGTTACATTTGTACCCCGCGCTTTCCCACTCATGGCAGGCTCAATGCGGCTTACATGGGGCAATGGAGGGTTAAGTGACTTGCCCAGAGTCACAAGGAGCTGCCTGTGCCTGAAGTGGGAATCAAACTCAGTTCCTCAGGACCAAAGTCCACCACCCATGGTGGTGTGACTGGGAAGGGACGTGCAGATGGATAGAAAATGACATGGGGTGGGGACAAAGTTTGTCCCTGTCCCGTCCCCGTGGGTTCTGTCTCCATCTCAGCCCCCACCCCATAGGTTCTGTCCTCATCTGCAGAAGCCTTGAACACTTATGATTTTATAATCTTTTTATTAAAGTATAAAAAAGGAACAATATGCTGTGCAACTGTTGTTTATAAATCACAAATAGAAAACAATAATAAAAACAAGCAACTTGTCTTCTTTGAAGATGTGCTGGTAGCAGGAATGTACAGAATCCCCCATGCAAATTTTGCTAGTTGTGGCCAACATGTTTGCTTGCTTGCTCCCCCCCCCCCCCCCCAAAAAAAAAATCAAAAAATCTGGTCTGCATCACGCAAATAACAATCCAGTTCATTAACAGGCTTCAAAGTAGAAAATGACACGGCGGGGGCAAAGTTTGTCCCTGTGGGCTGTCCCCATCCCGTGGGATCTGTCCCCGCCCAGGCCCCATACCGCGGGTCCTCGTCCCCTTGTCATTCTCTATTTGATGGGTCTTTACGGGAACCCCCCCCCCCCCCCAATTTAAATAAGGTCCACGGGGAGTTCAACCCACTTAGTTGGCCTCCCTGTTATACTCTTACTTTGATGGTACATGAAAGTGTTCTGATCTGAAGCGTCTGTTAAGGCCCGTCGGATGTCCTTAAAGCCGAGCCTTTTCTGCTACTAAAATCTTCCTGCTGCATACCGAGGCTACCGAGCGCCTGCTGATTCTATTTGCATCTCTCGGAAAGTCGATGGTCTGTGGTGGCAGCAGACAGTTCTGTAGGATCCGGGTGGGGGGCGGGGAGAGCGGTCCTGCACTGCAGCTCGGCTCTTTTTTTCGCGAAACCTTTCTCTTATTTATTCCACAGCAGCAGCGGTCGCCTTCAAGTCTCACAGCAAGAGAAGGAAGGATTTCCCAAGCCATCTCCGTCTCCGCCTCTTACTCAAGCAGGTGGGAGTGATTGCGTTCTCCTTAATAACTAAGGCGTCGGGTTTCATTTCCTGTCATAGGTAGAGGCTACACCTTCGCAGTAGGGAAGGGAAGGGGTTAAAGAGTGACACCCTGCAAGGTTTCACTTGAAACTCTGGGACAGGAAAAGGGAAGTGGCAAGTGGAGGGTGAGCTGGGCTTTTTTTTCTCTTCCCCCCCACCAGCAGAAGGCTGATTTATCTCTGGGAGCCGTATAGAGGTGATTAGCAGGAAGGGAGAGAGGACACAGCAAGCCGGCTTTATTGGTTGGGAGAAGAGACAAGAAGCAGCTTTGGATCCCCACTGAGGAGCAGAGATTTGTCGCCGACTTAGAACAAAGGAAGACACGAAGCTTAGTGGAATAGAAATGGACTTAATTTTGCGCTTTTGACGTTAACAAGAGGTTTGAGCAATTGTTGGTTCCTTTCAATTTTGGAAGACTAGAAGAGCCGAAAGGAGGAAGTAAAGCATCCAACTTCTACCACCTGAGGCAGCTGTCCCGAAAAGTGAAAAACGTTTGATTTATATTATCTTTTGGGGGCAAGAGGTATTCCATTTTGCCTGAGGTTGACTCGAGGGCAATCTTCCTTCCCCGGATCATCTGATGGATCTCAGGCGCCTTCACGTTGGGCTGGTGGGGGTCCACCTGGTGTTGCTTGTCTTCTGCTTGAGCCAGTCTGTCCTGGGGGAAGAGGAATCCTTTGGGGAATCCTGTCTGAACCGTTTCACTACGGGGATGCCAGACTTCATCCTGGACTTGGACGATTCCGTGAAAAGCGGGGCCACCTTCCTGAGCTCGGTACGTGCCCGCAGGGGCAAGGAGTGTGTCAGGGCTTGTTGCAAGACCCCTGGCTGTAACCTGGCACTGGCCGAGCAGTCCACGGAGGGCGAAGATCTCATCAAATCTTGCTTTCTCATCAATTGCCTCTATGAACAGACTTTTGTTTGTAAGTTTGCCAGGAAGGAGGGTTTTCTGAACTATGTCAACCAGGAAGTTTACAATACCTATATAGCAGAGAGAGAGTACGAGGAGGGTAAGTATTGGAGTCACCTGTATTATTCACTTTTTTCCTTGCTCTCACAGAGCTATAAATGTGCGAAGTTAGGTCTGGTTTGAATTTGACATCCCAAAATAATGTGCAAAGCCGGCGCAAGGATAGGGGGTGCCCTAGGCGAACTTTTAGCCCTACTCCTTCCCCCCCCTCTCCCCAAATGTCGATAATTCTAGTGAAAATGAGCATCCCACAAAAATCCTATAAAAATGCAGGTTAAAATATGTGCTGATGCCTGTTTTGAGTTTGTGTCGTCATCATCTATTGTTTTGCTTAGACTGAAGCTGCCCTTTGTCGCTCCCCCCCAAGTTGCTCCTGCTCAAGGGGCAACTACCTAATCTAGCCTAATGGTTGACCTGGCTCTGAGAGTGTGGTGGTAGTTTTCGATTGTGCCCATTGTGCGGATCCCACAATGCAGTAGGATATGGCAATCAGAAATGCAGGCCTGAAATCTTTTTCGCATAGCTTGACGGCTCAGAATCCCCCCCCCCTTTTTTTTTTTAATTTGATTTTAAATTTTGTTTAGGATCAATTTTACATATAAAAATTCAGGTCAGCTTATTTTCCTTTCTGTGGAAGTGGCTGAGTGGACACCAGGGGCCTATGTATTAAAAGGAAACTAGGTTTTTTGGGCCTAATTTATTAAGACTTGTTCACTATACTGTGGCTGTTGGGGGATAGGAGGGTAAGAGAGTTTTTATTACAGTAAACTGGATCCAAATTTTAGGATTGAGCAGAGGGCACTTTTTACTGGAGAGCTAGTTTTTGTCTCTACTGCAGTAGGATCACAGGGGACATCATCGGGAGATTGATTTGCTAGGGGTTCTTTTCCTAAGGTGCATTAATGATTAGCGTGTGCTAAATATAATAACCATTATATTCTATGGGCATCTTATTTAGTGCACTCTAAATCGGTTAGCGCACCTTAGTAAAAGGAACCCTATATGAGTTGATAAATAGAAACAAAACAAAAAAGGAAGAGTAGATACCTTTTTTTTTTTTTTTTGGTCTGACAAGCATTTGAAGGCACGAGCTGCTTCTGTATGATCTGGAAATGATAGTAGTAGTAGCATTGCACAGAAGTTTGCCAAGAAATTGCTATTGTATGAAGCTGTTTTTGTTCACTCAGATCAGGCATTTTGCCTGTCTGAACCATAAGAATTACCCTTTTAATCAGCCGTCATGAGAGTTAGTGGACGGCTTTGGAGCAATAATTGGGTGAGTGATCCAAGTGAGATATGTGGAGATGAATTCAAAGGTGCCTATTGAAGATTAAAGGCACCTTATAATGCACCACAAATTTGACCACTGAAAAAAAGAGTAACAGATGAAATAGAGCTGTAACCAGAGGACTCCACAAGTTACTTTTGAGCAGATGAACGAACTTGCAGCTGACTGATGGAGACTTGTGTTTTGAAACTTAAAGTGTTGTTGTGACTTGGCCCTTGTATGTTTTCCCCTTGTAGCCAGTAACTAGAGTATTTCCTCATTTAGGTGTACTGTTTTTGTTTCCTCCCACTTCTTACTGTCAAGGAGGTGTTTTTTTTTTCCGTTTCCTAAACTGCTTGTCAGAGGGAAGGTCTCCTGCCTCTCCACTGAGCTGCACACTGTACAACTCTCTAGAGAAGGAGTGAATACAAAATGGCTTCCCTGACGTGCCTATGAACAGCATTCTCCAGAGCTTGCATTCAAGTTAGGTTGATCTGCATCCGATTTGTTTTGGTGCAATAGTCTTTAGGTTAGTAACACTGGGTGGTAATTTAGTTATCCTGCATATGATCGTTAGAGGTTGTATGTTAGCAACGTGGTCACCCATGCTACCTAGGATACTGGGTGCTGTGTGAATTCGATCATGGCATCTGGACGCCCAGATTTCTGTTGCAGAATATGAACATCAGTCAGCTTTTTAATGCCATACTTTAGGTGTGAGCAGCCATGTGAATGGCTGGTGTAAATGTTTATGCCTAAATGTGCATGTAAATGCCAGCAACTGATAATATTGTATAAACTTAGTGCTCAATTGCTTGGCATGCCCCCTTTCAGTTACACAAGTGACTGACACCCTAATTTCTATGGTGTGTAACTCCTAAACTAGTGCCCATTATTGGTATTTAATTCCAATTTAGTGTCAATTAGATGCTTGTTTCGCATGTAGCTTAAATTATTCTATAACTGGGTATGCAGTTGTGCCCAGTTTATGGAGTTAGGGGGATGGTGTCAGGGTTACTGATTTGCACTTATTTTTCTGACGCTTCCCCCCCCCCCCCGCCCCCCCAATTTCATACAAAAGTAAGCCACTATGACCACAGGCCATTTGGTTTAGTGGATAAACTCACACTATTTATCTAGGTTGCTAGTTCAAACTGGCTAAGACTGATGTTGACTAATAGTCATTGCTATTTGGTAGGCCCATCGTAGAAATGTTAAGTAGTAGTAGTAGTTCCTGGCAGATGTGCTTGCTTTTCCAGCACTTTGTGAGTGGAAGACTCCTGTTCCTATGTTTCACTCTGGTAATTTTTTTAAGTACTAGATTCACTTGTAAAGCTGTGGTTCAGAGTAGAGCATTAAAACACCCTGAAAGGAGAAGTAACTTGTTTCTCAGTAAACACAGACATTGCGTGATATGATGTGCAAGCATGCACTTTCCAGCCCAGCAACAACATACAGCAGTTGGGAGGAAGTGAAGGTGGGAATGGCTCAGCCACTTTATTTTTACAGGACACATTTTTTACTGTAACATTTTAAAGCAGTAGTGCCATCTACAAACTTCAATACTAATAAACCTTTTTTGGGGTTCTGTTCCTTGTTTGTTCTTATTCCTAGATAGTTTTAAAAATTCCCCATATGTGTTTAGCAGAGCTGCCAAGCTACCCGTTCTAGGAGGGAGACTTTTTGGCCTATTCTGGATTTCTGCCAACCTCATCCTTGTGCATTATGGGTCCTGCAGCACTGATTTCAAGGGATGGAATCATAGAATAGAAATACTACACTGCTTTGGGATATAACCAGGCCTGTCCAAAAAGTCTCCCTCCTGGAATGGATAACTTTGCAGCTGTGGTTTAGCATTCTTAAAACAAAAAAGCATGTATCTTTGAAATTTGACCCCATTCTTTATAAAGGGCTTGGGCTCCCAGCTTTGAGAGTAACCTCCTAAACTGGCCCTATGAAACAAATAGGAGGAAATATTTTTTCACTGAAAGAACAGTTAAACTCTGGAACTCCTTGCTGGAGAATGTGGTAATGGTGGTTAGTGTACCTGGGTTTAAAAAAGGTTTGGACAAGTTCCTGGAGGAAATGTCCATAGTCTGTTATTGAGCTGGACATGGGGGAAGCCACTGCTTGCCCTGGGATTGGTAGCATGGAATGGTACTACTAATTGGGTTTCTGCTAAGTACTTATGACCTGTGTTGGCTACTGCTGAAAACAGGATACTGGACTAGATGGACCATTGCTGTGACCCAGTATGGATATCCTTATTATGTAGACTAGAGCCGAGTTCCTACATTTATATTCAAAATTTCATAAAGTTTAGGTGCCTGAAAAATGGATAACAGGAGTGGATTCAAGATGGGGTAAGGGAGAAGTTTGAAGCTTAACACTGATTTTCAGCACTAGTCACACAGTCTCTAAATCTAGGGTAAATGAATGGTAGGCCAAAATTTGGTTGAAAATAGGGGACAAATTTAGGAACCTAATTTTAACAACTTAAAATTTTTGATTGCAACTTCTTTAGGTGTTTTTTTTTTTTTTTAATTGGGTCCAGTGCATGTGGGTCTCAACATCTTTCCCAGGGTCCATTCTCTGGCTCATATTTTACTGTCTTTAAAAATATATGCCTCCCTGGGACATAGCATATCCACAATGAATATTCAGGAGAGAGAGAGTTGCCTGCAAGTCTCTCTCCTGAATATTCATTGTGGATATCCTAAAAACCGGATCCTGGCTGGGATGCCTCCAGGATCAGGTTTTTGGAATCACTAGCCTAAGGTTTAAAATATCTGCAAATCTAATGTACACAGCAAGTGTGCTGAAAATGAGGGCTTTCTCAGGGCACTGGAACTTCCTTTCTAGATAGTATTACTGGCTGCCTTGGTCTGTTTGCGTTTTAACATTTTATCTACATTTGCTACTTAATATTTGAGCTGTAAAACTTTTATCGCAGGTATATTATAAACTTTGTATTCTTTAGCTGGAGCAGGTCCATGGAGAATTCAAGATGGGCAAAATGGGTGCCGTGTGTTGAGTATTTGACTGTCATATAGTAGTGTAATTCCCATGCATTACAAATGCTTGCTTGCTGGTGCACAGAGAAGGTCCTGGGTTGGTAGCCGCCTGATGAGCAGAAAAACCTTTGGAAGTGAGTAGTAGGATGTTCTGTGATGCTCTGCTAAGTTACTGCTTTGAGACTGTGACAGCTCAGAGGGTTGGTAAAGTCATGAGTGAGTCAGAGTTGTGTTTTCCATAGATTTGTAGAGACATTTTGTGTTTTTTTTTTGGGTTTTTTTTGGAACCCGGCATCCATGGATGCCGGCATTCTTTCCAGAGTCTAGTAAAATTGAGGATAACACCACCCAAGCTAGAAGGTCATTCTTAGATCATCATGGTTGCAGCAGTGGTCTTTACAGCTCTGCAGAAAGAAACGTAGCTAATGCTTACGTATTTAGTTCAATTTGGCTGTAGAAACCATGCTGTAAAACTGAAATATATAGATTCTGTCTCGCTTATACACGGAAGCATTGGATAAGATAGTTAACCTTTAACGTCTCTGCCTTCTCCTCCTCTCCACCCATCAATGATGGACAAGCATCTTGTCTAGGTGGCTATGGTGCACACTTAAGCTGTAGTGGGAGTGGGGCTGGCAGAGCCTTGCTGATCACCTGAATACCAAGGCTCTGCAGCCCCTTAATCAGAGGTGTAACCTCAGGGGGCCTAGGCTCCTCCACTTTGGGCTCAAGCCCCCTCCAAAATTATGACACCGGATGCATAACTGGCTGGGATGCCCAAGCCCTGCTAGCCAACTGAGCCCCTGCTAAAGCTGCCTGAGCAACAGGAAGTTGGTGGAGTGCTCTAGCTGCCTATGCCGGCACTTCTGCACATGCTCTGCTCATGCATTGAACTGATCATGTGTAGAAGTGCTGGTGTTGGTAGCTGGAGCACTCTGTACATTTCCTTGCTGCTGTGGCAGAGAATCGCTTTGGCTAGCAGAGCTTGGACATTCCCACCAGCAAATGTATGATGGGGGGGGGAGGGGGAAGAACCAAGAGGAAATGCATGGTCCACCCCACTAACCCCCCATGAAGTTCTGGTTATGCCCCTGCCCTTGAGTGCTCCTTTTACTGTTAATGTCGTTTCAGCTGTGCTAGAGGAGCTGTGACAACAAGTTATGAGGGGAGTGGAGAAGATGCCTGGAGAACAGGTAGAGAGGGTAGGAAAGGTGGGAAACACAAAACCATGGGTGGGGAAGGGTGAAGGGGATGTGGGTCTATGCAGAGGCTGGGGATTGAAATGTTGGAGAAGGGGTTGGGGCTTGGAGATGGGTCTGTAGGGACTAAGACTGTGGTTGGCAAAAGGGGATTAAGCTGGTAGATTGTGGGAGTGGCAGAAAGGGTCTGATACTAGGACTGGGAGAAGGGGTTGATGGGGTATAGAGAAGGAGGCTCGGAGGACAGGTTGGTGAAGTGGTGTAATGCAGGCGGTCAACCAGGGGGTGGGACTGAGGGCAGAGCTTGCTTCCCCTCAAAACAAAACACACAGGCATTCTGCTGTCCCTGAGTCCAAAGAAAGTTTGTTTATATTAGATATAATGCATGCTGTAGAAATAGTTTCTGCATCTGGAAGAAAAATGAATCTCCAAACATCCCCCCTCCCTTACCTTTTTATAGGAAAAGCAGCTTTGACAGCTGCAGTATACATACACTGATTCAGTGTAACATAGTGAATAAGAATTACATCTTTCAAATTGCCGTCCTATATCTTCTAATCTCAACACACAGAAAACGCATACCAATACACAATCACACATGCATAGACATTCCTAACACGTGCACAGACATGCATTTGCATGCAAAGATGTTGGAAAGAACTCCATGAGCTGTGTTCCGCATGTTTTCCCCACTTGCTCTGAATTCTTAAGCACAATGGAGTAACCAGTCACTCTGTATGTGCTGCTGGTGAGAGCATCAGGAACTCTGTCTGAAGATCAGATTAGCTTCCACATCTTTGAAGTTTTACTTGAAGTTGTGTACCTTTAAGTGCTTAAAGTACATCAGAACATAACATCATACTGGGACAGACCAAAGATCTATTGAGCCCAGTATCTTGTGGCTAAAGTAGAAAGCAGTTTTTGTAAGACCTCATTCCTAGTGAATACTTTTTCAGATAATTCTGTTTTTTTATTTATTTTTAAGTAATATCCAGTGTACCTGAACAGGGCCGGTCTTAGCAAGTGCTGGGCCCTATGCAGACCAATTTGGTGGGGCCCCATCCTAGCCCCGCCCCTATCCTAGCCCCGCCCCCGCCCATTGATAAGATTATTCAATTTTTAGAAAATTTTTTATTTATGAAATTTCAAATAAAGACAAATGAAGCTAAACTTGTACAGAAAAACTGATTGAAATAATAAGCACAATGCTATCATGAACCCCCCCCCCCAAGAAATTATTCAGTTCAAGTCCACAATTAGTAGTTCAAATTCTCATAACCCCGGGGGGTCAGAGGTGCGGACACACAATCTCTCCACTGCAAAACACTATACACAAACTTGTGCAAAAACACAGTCAGAACCTTACCAAACCATAACAGCACTAATTCCAAGGACAGGACGAGCTACAACCTTATGCATGGAAAGGCAGAACTGTAATTACACCAGGCTCTAAAACACCAATACACTACCTTGTGAAAAAAAAGGGCTGCAAATACTACACGCTAGCAGGATACTGTACCTTGATCACACATGAAAAACACATGACACAACAAATATGAAGGCAAAATACTGAATGGAAAGTTACCTCAAGAAGTCAGACTCGGCATGCAGCAATACTAGAAAAATTGAAACTTACATGCAAAATATCACAGATGCACATTTCTAAAAGCTGACATATTCCAATTAATAAATTCTGAATAAAATACTTTTTTTCTACCTTTGTTGTCTGATCATTTAGTTTTTCTATTCGCTTTGGTCCCAGTGTCTTCTGTTTTATGCAGTGTCTTCTTTCTGTTTGATATTTTTTCTCTCACCGTGTCCACCATCCTCCTGTGTCCTTATGTGTTCTGTCTACCATCTGTAGCCCCCTGTCCCTATCCTTTCTCCAGTTTCAGCATCTGCCTTCAAAGTGTTCCGATCCAGCCCTTAAATTCAACAATTTGCCCTCCATCCACATCCAGCATTTCTCCTCTCTCCCCTCCACTCCATTTCCAGCAATTTCTCCTCTCCCTGGGCCCTGCCATCCCATCCAAGTCCATCCTTGGCCCTCTCTACCCTTCCCTCCTCCATCCACATCCAGCAATTCTCCTCTCTCCCCTCCCCTCCATTTCAGGCAATTTCTCCTCTCTCTGGGCCCTACCATCCCATCCAAGTCCATCCTTGGCCCTCTCTGCCCTTCCCTCCTCCATCCACATCCAGCAATTCTCCTCTCTCAGAAGAAGGCGGGACACAGCGAAGAGAAGCGCTTTTACTGGCTGGGAGCGCTGTCACTGACGCTGCCGGACTGGAGGTAAATTTAAAAGCAAAAAAGGAAAGGGATCGGTGATCGATCGTGGGGGAGAGAAGAGGGCGGGCAGTTCGGATGAGCGGCGGCGATCCCCGGGCGGAACTAGGTCAAGGCTGACTGAGGCTCGCCGCGCGGGGCCCTATGCGGCCGCCTCGGCCTAAGACCGGCCCTGTACCTGAATGTAACTCGCCTTGAGCTACTACTGAAAAAGGTGTGAGCAAAATCTAAATAAATATGTGGAGAGACTAGTAGTTTTAAGAATTTGGAAACTCGTTTTTATTTGGCCACTGCCATGGTTATGAAGCTGGAAACGGGGGGGGGGGGGGGGGGGGAGGGGAAGGGGTACAACTTTACTGATTCTTATCTGATCACCCAGCAGCCAAGCATAGATGCAGCATGAACTGGAGTGGGTGTAGCATGAATGTTTTACTGGCACAATAAAATAAGAGACCTGGGAATAGGAAGAAGACTGCTGCTAGGAAGGCAGGTGGGGAGTATGTTGAAATAACTGGCACTTGCACTTTTAACTGTTTTTCTCAGGTTGCTTGGTAGGCTCTAGAAGAGGCAGCCATAGGTGATTCCCTCCCCCCGCCCTAGGCTTGAATGCAGAAGCTGCTAATGCTTCATGCTCTCTCTTTCTCTATATATGTACACATGCCTGTCACCGGCAGCAGGGTGCAGTGCTGTATACCACAAAGCCTGTGTTAGTGTGCCTGCACTTGGGGCTGTGCCACTTCGCAGTGAAGAGAAAGTGTGGTTTTCCAGATGGGGAGACTGAGGCAGTAAGTGGTATAATTGGGAACCGGAGGAGTCTGTGCTCCGGCTTAAACTTTCTACACCGGTTTACCACAAACTGTGTGACTCACCAGGAGCAGCTAGTCTTTCCTTAAATGTGAAGCTCTCTGTTCTTGTTTTCTTTCCTGGTTGAGGAAGAGAAAGGAGGCTTTTTTGGTTTGGACTGGAACTTTCACTTCCCTGCGTGCTAAATGTTTTCCAAACAAAGCAGGAGAAATTTTCTGAAGACTTTGGGTTTTGGATAGATATTTTAGCAGTACTACTAACCGTAATATTCACTAGTCCAATTATCAGTAGGTTTCCTCTTTATTTTTTTTTCCTCTCTGTATGTATTTGTGTGTGTGTTTATATATAAGAAAAGATGTAAGTCTGTTCATGGTTTCTTGTTGAAATTTCTTTTCCCAGGTTCCTCTTAAACTATTTCTGCTTTCCTTGAATCAGTGTGATGCTTGCTCAGGTGTTTGAAAAGACTTGTGATTTTTCTTTACCAATTCTCCATCTTTGTTTCAGAAATCCAAATAGAATTTGAATCGCATAATAACATACATAAAGGGGACATACAACAAATAGAGAATAACAGTAAATCACTAACATTCTTATTTGGATTTTGCTCACACCTTTTTCAGTAGTAGCTCAATAAAATGTTATGCTAAAGATAATCTTCAGTCCTACAAAATGCCAGTTAGTCTTTTTCCAGTTGTATCTTCACTGCCAAAGAATTCCACATCTGGATCTGCCACAGAGCACAGTTTTCTGTGTGAAAGCTAGATGAGCACATTTGACAGATGGACAGACTGTGAGTCACTGTCCATAGACCATAAAGACTTGGGATAGTCTTGAAATTCCTGTGGACCTTGAAAACATGCTACAGGTTACAATTTATGTATTGTTAACACCAATTGTTCGAAGCAGTTTACAATAAAATTAAGATCATCCTACTCCCCCTTCATACACATTCAGAACTCCCCCCTCCATGCTTTCCATCCATCCACAGAGAATCCCTGGGACTTACTTGGGAGGGCCATCCATGATGGTCTGGCAGGAATGGTCCCCTTCCAGTCACATCCCACCTGGCTCTGCATACAAAATGGCACTCATTGACCCCTGGCATTACTCTTAATAAAATTAAAAAAAAATAAGCTTACCATCAGAAATATCAGTGTCTTCTTTCTAAAATATGCATATTCTAAATTGTTCAAAAAACAAGCAGCATATGATTGCCAGATTTTAGGAGCCTGATAAGCAAGAAGCATATCACAAACCTTAAACCTCTTAATGGCCTTAATTGATGGAAAGGCAAAAGGAGATTAATTTATAGTTCTTCTCTAGAAGAACTTAAATTTGAAATGGCATAAAAAATACTCGGGACAGTCACCATGTAAACATGATAGGATGTCTAAATTCTGTATGTACCTCCATTGGATTCTGATGGAGGCCAGGATTTTGTTTAAATTCTCTTGTACATTATATCATTTATGTAAGGAGTAAATCAATCTGACACTGGTATTTTGAATCGTCTGTAAATGTTGAAGATTATACTTAGAAGTCTCTTAAAAAAATTAAATTGAAAAAATCAAGTTACAATTGTTCAATTTACTCTTGTCTAAATTAGACTATCTCAAAAAAGCTTTGATTCTTCTCAAATTCTTCATGACAAAGAAAAAACTTTTGACTATATAGAATTAACTTGAGATTCTAATGAGATTGATCCAAGATGATTCCCAGTAGTTAAATAACGGGAGGGAGAGAGGATACTTGACTTCGTCTACAACAATATGATCAACTAGTGGATCCGGATTATTGTCTAAAAGCAAGAACTTAGTTTTCTCAGAATTTAATTCCTTTTATAATTCAATATCCAAGTATCAATTGTAGATTTACAATCCAACGGGTCTTGGAATAAGGATGGTGATACAAAGAATTAAACATAGACTGGTCAATAGATGAAAATACCAACTGACCTTGATCTCCTGGAATCCCTGTCTTGTTTTTTTTTAATAGTCTTATTATTAGGGATCTCTTTGCATTGCTTAGAAAATAATCGGCCAATCGTGAAGCTGTAGGAACATTGTCCATTGCTGGACAAGAAAATTGTGAAGCATCTGTCAAGGTTGTAACTTAAAAAAAAAAAATCCTTAGTACCCAAAACATCATTGCATACATAACTAGAATACCCTGCTTAGCATTTAAGGTAACTTTATATTTATAAATAGCTAATTTCCATTCTTTTATATATAATCTCGGAATCAGATGTCTTCTGCCATTGTCGCTCTTTTTCTACATATTTGCTTCTGCAACAATAGGTCTAAATTGTGCCAGCCACCTAAATTCTATGCAGCTGGTAACCAGTCAAAGCTTTCAACTGTGATAGGCCATTCCAAATATGCCTATTTGGATTGATTGGCCATACATTTGCAGAATACACAGCAATTTAATCAGGAGCTCCCAGGTATGAATTGTGGTGCTCTGAATATAGGAGCACCAGAGACTGAATCACTAGTTCAATCCTTGGTTTTAACGCAATTCGATTACTGCAATTCCATCTATGCTGGATGTAAGGAGGGTATCTTAAAACAGCTGCAAACAGCCCAGAATACAGCAGCTAGGCTTGTCTTTAAGGTATTGTGTTTTGATAGAGCCACTCCATTATTATGCAAGCTGCACTGGCTGCCCATTAAATCCAGGATTATTATTAAATTGTGTGTTTTTGTCTTTCAGATATTATATGGCATGACACTGGGTTACGTTCAGCTCTTAACAATCCCCCTACACAATAAAACCTGTGGTTCTAGGGACTATCTTAGACTTCATCTTCTAGATTGCAAGAGAGTGTACTATAAGTTGGTTCACTCCATAGACTTTAGATACCAAGGTTCTAAGTGGTGGAACTCACTGCCAATGGCAAACAAGGGTCAGCCTGATTACTTGGTATTTCACAAAAGACTGAAAACTTTCCTCTTTGAGAAGTTTCTACCCATTGATGGAGTATGTTAGATTGTAACTGGCCATCAATGGTTTACTATTTACCTCTTATTTGTATCTTATTTGTGCTCTTACTTGATATTTATGGTAGTTTGTAAGCTACATTGAACTCGAGTATATGCTTTCAAAAAGGTTCAGTGTTAACATTGCAGTGACATAATGAAAAATGACAAAGGGTTTGCTGAACTACCAGATTATGTATGTAAAAAGTTTTCTACTACTACTTTTACAAAATCTCAGCCAGGGGTTCAGGGGCAGAACACGATCTTTCCAGTTATGCAGGAATAGTTTTCCCCCAGACATTGCACACTCGCAGCTTGTTCGGTAGTGGGAGCAGGAGACTGGGCACCCTGTGCCTTTTCCTACTCTGTTCCTTTGTCATCTTTCCCAAGTTTTCCCTTTCTGTTCTGAATTTGACTTTTTCAGGGGCCCTTTTTACTAAGCTGCGGTAAGCGCTAGGGAACACTTACTGGAGCTTAAAAGGACTTACCAAGGAACACACTACCTGCACACTAAAGAAGAAAAAAAATTCTGAATTTTTTTGTTAGAGGCGGCATGACTGGGAGCAGCGAGTGGACATTCCTGCACTAACTAGCGCATGATTACAGTGTGAGTCCTTACCGCCTACAAAATAAAGTTACCATGGGAGCACTTACCAACACCTTTTTAAAAAAAAAAAAAATGTCTATACACTAATGGCAATATTTGGCATATTCCAGACCAAAAGACGGGAGAAAAACCTCTGCAGTAATGCAGAAAGCAACACAGCAAAGATGGAATGAAGAGCAAGCTTTATTGAAGGATCCAACTTGGCCAAGTTTCGGCTTCACCTTATCAGGGATCTATAAACATATATTAATATAAAGACAATTACTATTCAAAACAGCACAAAAATATGGCCACTTGTAGAAGAAATAAAAAAGAAAGCCAGTCAGTTTTCCACTGCAGTGAAATTGTGCTGTTTTGCTTTGACTGCACAGCTCCCAGTAAATTTGAGCTGTGCGATGTCCAAACACCCTGTGTTGTCATAAGTCTATATAACACAAAGGAGAGTCCAAAATCTCCCGCAAAAAAGACAAATGAAAAGCAAAAAGGAGCGGAAGCTATCCAGAAAGACCAGACTGAATCCACGAATGTAAAAGCCAAAATGGTTTATTGTGACCCAACACGGTCCATGTTTCGGCCAAAAGGCCTTCCTCAGGGGTCTAAAACAAGGATACAACATGTATAGTAATAGCATAATGACATAATAAAACAAATGAAAATTTATTACATACCGTAAAATTAACTTGGGACAACATTTATATTTAAAAGAAATTATGATATATACATATATATATATAATCGCAGGTGAATTAAATAAAATCTATTACATTTATTTATTTTATTTTAGATATTTTAAATAGTGTTTAGGTAAGATGCGTATGATAAATATGTAAAAGAATTGAGGAAATTGTAATAATGTATGATAGAACCTGTTAAAATTAAAACAAGGTATATATAATGTATAATGTATATAATTAAGTGCATGTAAAAATACAGACACAATTGTAAATGTATATAGTAAATTTATATAATAACTGCTGTATAGCTATACAGACATCGATTTTTTTAAAAAACAACAAATATGAATTTCATTAGATATGAATTAAAAACAAATAAATGGTCATACCTTCAAGCTGGCTTATACTGTTATTCATACAAAAGAGGCTCACAAAAAGGGTGAGGTAATCTAGGCAAAGAAATGTGGATAAAATTAAATATTAAAATTAAAAATGTAATTTTTAACACTTATACAAGGTGTTTTTTTGAATACATCAATCTAATATGAATTTTAAAATATGTAGTAATATTCTTGAAAATAATGGTCGCAATAAAGCTGACTAAGTGCTCTTCAGATGGCGATTAATAGGATCATGTGTAAAGGGTTCCTTTGTCTCTAGCGGTATACGCAATGGTCTTGACTTAAAGGTTAGATAATGATTTAAACGGTAGAATTTAAACAACGTTTTTTTAAAATAAAATGCATTTCGAGAACGAGCCTGTGGGGGTGATACTTATGTGGGAGGTTATCAGAAGTATAGATGTAAATTTAAATTTTATCTACATAGACTGACTTGTGCATTAAAGTCAAGCCGTGGTCAGCGTTAAACTTTATCTGCATAGGTTTATTTGTACATTAAAATCCAGCAATGGCAAACGTTAAAGACAAGATAGAATCTTATTAAAAGAGTGTCTTAAGAAAAGATCTTCCAAAACATTAAGACCTTACCGCTGAACACAATCACAGTGAGTTGGTCAGTCCTGTCTATATAGGCATTAGAAAGTCAGCAATGGTGAGTCGGCTATTATTTATATACAATGGGCAGACGTCACTGGTGATGTAAGCTACACATGGGAACCTATGATTGCCTAGATGCCCAATATTCGAAGGAAAACACAATGACGTTTCAAACCGTCTCAATCAATTAATGATTCATTGTCTTAAAAATACATGTATTGACGAAAATGTGACCAAGCCTTTCAAAGGGAAGGGTCCAATATAAATGAACGAATCTTAAGAAAATAGCGGAGTGTCTAAAAAATCTGTCCGAACTGAAACTAAAAGCGAAAGCGATAGACATGATCTTTAAAGGCGAACGATCATCGATACTGTCTATTTATATATCCCGTTATTGCATTTCAAAATCAAAAACGTTTTAGCGGGTGCTGGATATAAATTATATAGTAACGTTTTAAATGCCAAATCAAGACTGGCTAGAACTATTAGGTGTGTGTATGGATTAAAGGAATCCTACAATAAACAGTATCAAATATTAAATGGATTTGAAGGGTAATATAGGTGAAAAATTACATTTATATAAGGATTCCTTTGTCTCTAGCGATATACGCAATGGTCTTAACTTGAAGGTTAGATGATAATTTACAGTAAAATTCAAACGACGTTTTTTAATTGAATGCCAGCAATGTATTTGGAAAACGAGCCTGTAGTGGTAATACTTATGTAGGAGGTTATCAGAAGTAGAGGTGTAAATTTAAATTTTATCTACATAGGCTGACTTGTACATTAAAGTCCAGCTGTGGTCAACGTTAAACTTTATCTGCATAGGCTTATTTGTACATTAAAATCCAGCAGTGGCAAACGTGAAAGACAGGATAGGATCTTATTAAAAGAATGTCTTAAGAAAAGATCTTCAGAAACATTGAGACCTTACCGCTGAACACAATCACAGTGAGTTGGTCAGTCCTGTCTATATAGGCATTAGAAGGTCAGCAGTGGTGAGTCGGCTGTTATTTATATGGAATGGGCAGACGTCACTGGTGATGTAAGCTACACATGGGAACCTATGATTGCCTAGATGCCCAATGTTCGAAAGAAAATACAATGGATTTTAATGTACAAATAAGCCTATGCAGATAAAGTTTAACGTTGACCACAGCTGGACTTTAATGTACAAGTCAGCCTATGTAGATAAAATTTAAATTTACACCTCTACTTCTGATAACCTCCTACATAAGTATTACCACTACAGGCTCGTTTTCCAAATACATTGCTGGCATTCAATTAAAAAATGTCGTTTGAATTTTACTGTAAATTATCATCTAACCTTCAAGTTAAGACCATTGCGTATATCGCTAGAGACAAAGGAATCCTTATATAAATGTAATTTTTCACCTATATTACCCTTCAAATCCATTTAATATTTGATACTGTTTATTGTAGGATTCCTTCAATCCATACACACACCTAATAGTTCTAGCCAGTCTTGATTTGGCATTTAAAACGTTACTATATAATTTATATCCAGCACCCGCTAAAACTTTTTTGATTTTGAAATGCAATAACGGGATATATAAATAGACAGTATCGATGATCGTTCGCCTTTAAAGATCATGTCTATCGCTTTCGCTTTTAGTTTCAGTTCGGACAGATTTTTTAGACACTCCGCTATTTTCTTAAGATTCGTTCATTTATATTGGACCCTTCCCTTTGAAAGGCTTGGTCACATTTTCGTCAATACATGTATTTTTAAGACAATGAATCATTAATTGATTGAGACGGTTTGAAACGTCATTGTGTTTTCCTTCGAATATTGGGCATCTAGGCAATCATAGGTTCCCATGTGTAGCTTACATCACCAGTGACGTCTGCCCATTGTATATAAATAATAGCCGACTCACCATTGCTGACTTTCTAATGCCTATATAGACAGGACTGACCAACTCACTGTGATTGTGTTCAGCGGTAAGGTCTTAATGTTTTGGAAGATCTTTTCTTAAGACACTTTTAATAAGATTCTATCTTGTCTTTAACGTTTGCCATTGCTGGATTTTAATGTACAAATAAACCTATGCAGATAAAGTTTAACGCTGACCACGGCTTGACTTTAATGCACAAGTCAGTCTATGTAGATAAAATTTAAATTTACATCTATACTTCTGATAACCTCCCACATAAGTATCACCCCCACAGGCTCGTTCTCGAAATGCATTTTATTTTAAAAAAACGTTGTTTAAATTCTACCGTTTAAATCATTATCTAACCTTTAAGTCAAGACCATTGCGTATACCGCTAGAGACAAAGGAACCCTTTACACATGATCCTATTAATCGCCATCTGAAGAGCACTTAGTCAGCTTTATTGCGACCATTATTTTCAAGAATATTACTACATATTTTAAAATTCATATTAGATTGATGTATTCAAAAAAACACCTTGTATAAGTGTTAAAAATTACATTTTTAATTTTAATATTTAATTTTATCCACATTTCTTTGCCTAGATTACCTCACCCTTTTTGTGAGCCTCTTTTGTATGAATAACAGTATAAGCCAGCTTGAAGGTATGACCATTTATTTGTTTTTAATTCATATCTAATGAAATTCATATTTGTTGTTTTTTAAAAAAATCGATGTCTGTATAGCTATACAGCAGTTATTATATAAATTTACTATATACATTTACAATTGTGTCTGTATTTTTACATGCACTTAATTATATACATTATACATTATATATACCTTGTTTTAATTTTAACAGGTTCTATCATACATTACAATTTCCTCAATTCTTTTACATATTTATCATACGCATCTTACCTAAACACTATTTAAAATATCTAAAATAAAATAAATAAATGTAATAGATTTTATTTAATTCACCTGCGATTATATATATATATATGTATATATCATAATTTCTTTTAAATATAAATGTTGTCCCAAGTTAATTTTACGGTATGTAATAAATTTTCATTTGTTTTATTATGTCATTATGCTATTACTATACATGTTGTATCCTTGTTTTAGACCCCTGAGGAAGGCCTTTTGGCCGAAACATGGACCGTGTTGGGTCACAATAAACCATTTTGGCTTTTACATTCGTGGATTCAGTCTGGTCTTTCTGGATAGCTTCCGCTCCTTTTTGCTTTTCATAAGTCTATATAAACCATGAAGGAATTTGAATATTATGTGGCTCAGTCACCTGGAGCACATGATGCTGAAAGAAAACAAACTGGATGTCCCAGAGGTGGCGCAACAGCAAGGTTATGTGGAAGATGGAGTATTAACAGACTGGGAGGCAATCTGTCTTAGAGAGAGGGGGAAAAGGATGATGGGAGTAGAGACTGGCTAAGATAGGGTTAAGGGAGAGGGAATGTGTATTGGCAGGAGATTGGATCGGAGAGAGAGCAAGTCTGGGGAAATCAGATTTCGTTTACATGTGTTGATGCATTGTTGCAGGGGACCTCCATTTGTTTCGTTTCCCTGGGGTACAGAAATGTATCAAAATAGCAGAACAGTTCAGATTTGTGAAGGGGTGGCACAAGGAGTTAAGGATATTGGTGTCAAGCCTGTCTTAAAAGTTCTGCAGGGAAACTGCATGCTGGAATTTCTGTGGATAGAAATTTGTCTTGTGACAAGATTATAGCAGTGGGGGTAGATCGCCCTTCCATAAGCCTCTGATTTTAGGATGGCACTACAGACCATGATTTCACCTGTTCTATGTTAATTTTACTATACTTCTTAGCCTAAAAAAAAATCAAAGCAAAGCAGTTTACAATACTACTACTACTTAACATTTCTAAAGCGCTACTAGGGTTAAGCAGCGCTGTACAATTTAACATAGAGGGACGGTCCCTGCTCAAGGAGCTTACAATCTAAGAGACAAGTGAACGGACAGTCCGATAGGGGCGGTCAAATTGGGGCAGTCTGGATTTAGTGAACGGTAAGAGTTAGGTGCCGAATGCAGCATTGAAGAGGTGGGTTTTAAGCAAAGACTTGAAGATGGGCAGGGAGGGGGCTTGGCGTAAGGGCTCAGGAAGGTTGTTCCAAGCATAGGGTGAGGCGAGGCAGAATGAGCGGAGCCTGGAGTTGGCGGTGTTGGAGAAGGGTACAGAGAGGAGGGATTTGTCCTGTGAATGGAGGTTATGGGCGGGAACATAGGGGGAGATGAGGGAGGAGAGGTAGTGAGGGGCAACAGACTGAATGCATTTGTAGGTAAGAAGGAGAAGCTTGAATTGAATGCGGTATCTGATTGGAAGCCAGTGAAGTGACCTGAGGAGAGGGGTGATACAAATGAAAATTTATATAAAAGTATAGGAAAGGAATGCCAATTCTTAATAGGAAAGGCTTCATACCAACAAAGGGGAGAGAGAGAAAAAAAAGCTACCTGTTTTGAGTAAACTGGCTGTCAGTGTTCTGAAGTTAATTCAAAATGTGGCTGCACATCTATTTATTTATTTATTTTTTTAACTGGATGCTTTCAATATGACCATGGGGCTCATTTTCAAAAGAGTCTCAAACGACATCAAGTGGCATTTGGACATTTTTCTTTGAAAATGCTAAATTTAGCATAGAAGGAGAGGGAGGAGTCAAAGATGACCCCAAGGATATTGTAGTACAGTAGGTTTTTGGTGAGTTTTGGAGGGCTCACCATACAGTATAAGGGAGCAATGGTCAGATGTGTACCTGGGACCTTTGTATGTGAAGTCTGGTGCAGTTCCCCCCAGGGTGCCCCAGTGCTCTGCTGGGATCTCTGTGTGGCCAGTCTGCTAAGAATGCTGCCCCCCCCCCCCCCATACATCCCAATGACTTGTTTTTGTGCATTTTTCTCTTGGAGTTTTTGTTTGTTTGTTTTCCAAAAATGGCCCTAAAAGATAAACGCACTGAGCACAGATGGTCATTTTCAAAACAAAAAGTTGGCCATTTTCAAACCAGAAAAGCATCTGTGTTTACTACTGGATGTTTGGACGTTTTCTGTAAAACATCATATTGAAAATGCCCCTCCACATTCCTCCAAGTGTCCATTCTCTTTATTGGTTGCCTTATTTAAATGCTTTTGGTCTTGGAAAGCCACATGATAACCCTGCACCTGTCCAGCATTGGTTCCTTTTCAACTAGCTTGTATATTGCAGGTCCTTCTTCGAAGTACCTTCCATCAAATGTGTAACAAGCAGGGGCGTATCTGGAATCCGGCGGTAGGGGGGGCCAGAGCCAGAGGGGGGGGGCACATTTTTGCCTCCCTCCTCCCCCCCGCCGCCGCCACTCTCCACCCTCCCTGCCGTCAACCCTCCCCCGCTGCTTACTTTAGCTGGCGGGGGGGCCCCCGACCCCCGCCAGTCGAGGTCCGACCCGCAGTCTTCATATTTCGTCTTCCTCCGACTCCTCCGTGGCCATGCTGTAAGTAACGCTGCTGATTCGTTGAATTCAGTTTGGAGTCTGACGTCGCAGCACGTTGTACGCGCGTACAATGTACTGCGACGTCAGACTCCGAACTGGATTCAACGAATCAGCAGCGTTACAGCATGGCCACGGAGGAGTCGGAGGAAGACGAAATATGAAGGCTGCGGGTCGGACCTTGGCTGGCGGGGGTCGGGGCCCCCCCGCCAGCAAAAGTAAGCGGCGGGGAGGGGGGCCAGGGCGAAATCTGCGGGGGCCCAGGCCCCTGTGGCCCCACGCAGATACGTCCCTGGTAACAAGGTTCTGTATATACATGTTTCTTTTCTGTGGCAATCTTGGAATGCCCCCTCCCCCTCCCCCTTTTTGATCTGTGATGAGTTGGACATGTAAGTTATGGAGGCTGCTGGATAACGTTACATTATGTATGTGTTGTTTTAGATCTGTGGTTGGATAGTGGCAGTGATTCAAAGGCTTTATTAAAACCAAGTTAGACAGGTTTGATTGGGCATATGAACAAAACAGACACTGAAATGCTTATGAAGATTAGATAGGCTAGTAAAATTGGAAACCTAGTAATGGGGAATTCAATTACCACTGTTAATTGGTAGATTTATCTTTGGAGCAATGGTCTATATGAGATGAAGCAGTACACGTTTGCTCAGAAAAATAGGTATTAAGAAGGAAATGTCGGGAACAGATGTTCAGTTTGTTGTTTTTATTGTTAATCTTTTTTTCTCTAAGTAATTTTACTTTCATTTTTTTGGATGCTGTCCACTGTTCCCAATATCTGTTACGCTGGTGTCCATTGTTCCAAGGGTAAACTGTACCATAAACGACTCCATAGACCTGGGGGGGACACTTTTTGATCTAGTTCTTGGTGCAATTCAGGACCTGGTGCAAGGAATCTAGAGCCAATTGACAATAATAGTGATACTGCTTCAGATAAATTGAACTTTTAAAGGAAGAAACTGATAAAATGTGGATATTAGAAGGACATGTTAAAATAGAGCAGTTGCAAGGATTAAAAGACTACAATGAAGTGTGGAGTTGTTTAACACCACCATCTTGGAAGCTCAAATTAAGAATAAAAACAAAATTGAAATAAGATTAAACCAACTGTGAGCCTAGCTTCTTTAAAAAAAAAAATAGAAAATGGGGTTAAATGAGGAAAATAGGAAACAGCATGAGCACTGGTGAATGAGATGTAAATCCTTGAAAAGATCACAAGAGAATTTAAGTTTACCCCTGCAAAGCAGTTAGTTGGGCCATTAGATGATCAGAGGTTCTGAATTTGAGAACGATATGGCCATGGGGAAAAGGAAGGTATGTAGCTCACACCCTTTTCAGTTCTAGCTCAAGGCAGATTACGTTCAGATATGCTAGCGATTTTCCTGTCCCAAGAGGAAAAAGTAATTTACTAACACTGTTCGCTAACATACTTGCTTCACATTTATCTACTTCTGGTCCTATTGATTTTCCATGTTCAGTGAGACACAGTGTACAAAGTGGGAACATTTTTTTGAAATAGTAAGTGAACCTCTACTTTATAGTGGTTAATTGACTAATTAGAATCAGGTGCATAAGTGGGTAACAAGTAAACCACCTCTGAGCATCCAGTCCTCCTGTAAAGGTCAAAAGATGATGGTTGTATTAGTGACAGCTCATCATCCCACTATCAGAAGAAATGTTAGAGGACCTAAAAAATAGTTGATGCTTCTCTCTCTGGACAGGAGTACAAGATCATTTTGAAGCATTTTGGGCCACTGTCATACGTGTATGAGAGAATTCATTGCAGCCTTCAACTTTTCTTCAATCTAGGAATGTTCCTCTTGCCAAGATCACCCAAAGGGCACACCAGAAAATCATCCAAAAAAAGTCACAACACATACTAACATCTAAAGATCTGCAATCCTCTGTTCCCATGGCTATGAGGATTTGTGCATCAACCATCAAGAAATAAGCTAAATGGGAAGAGAGCTGCTAGGAAGAAACAATTGCTGTCTTAAACATGAGGCAAGCAACAGACTTTTGTCAAGACTTGTGGAATAATGCCATTTTGACTTAAGTCAACCTTGTCCCGACAAAATATCAGTCTGGTTTGGTAAAAACCAAATGCTGCCTTCCAAAGTAAGAACCTCATCCTGACTGAGCATAGTCTGTTTGTAGGTGGCGGCGGGGGGGGGGGGGGGGGGGGGAGCTGCTTTGCTGCATCAGAATTTAGGATGACTTGTCTTCTTCAATGGGAACTTGAATGCTGCTTGATTATAAAAGAAAATTCCAGAGGATTGTTTTGGGCCATCCATCCATGAGCTGAAGCTAAGCCAAAATTGGGTTAACCTCTTACAGCATTCAAGTACATCTACCACAAATTGGCTGAAGAAGAGATTTGTTGTGTTGGATTGGGCAAGTGAAAGTCATGACTTAAAACCCTATGGAGACATTGGAAAGACCTGAATCATTGTTCGTGCAAGGAAGCCCAGAAATATTAGAGCTGTATGAAAAGAATGGGCTAAAATTCCTTGAGGCATATATGAGACTGGACAAAAGTTACTGTAAATTTAGTTGACGTTACTGCTGCTATCCAAACGCCATCCAGCCATTTGCTAGGGAAGTTGCAGCCCATCTGCACACTGAGAATCTTTCACATAGAGTCAACAATAATAATCTCTGTTAAATTTAAATATTGAATTTTTTTTGTCCGATTTACTTATTCAATGGGGTTATCTTTCTCTTTTGTTGGGGGGTTTAGATTAACATCTAATCTGTTAAAATGTTGACCATTTCCTGTTGCAGGGTTTTGTTCCTTCTCTGTGCTAAAATGTTGGAGTGAGATTGACAGCATTAAGTCACAAAGTGGTGGTTTTAAGCCCCCCCCCTCCTTTTTTTTTTTTCTTCACATAAATGGGTGAATTCTATATATGGTGCCGAAAAAAAAGCGCCATTGTATAAGCCACATTTCGGTACAGTTTATAGAATAGCACTTATGCCTAGGGATTGCGCCTAACTTTAGGCGTAGCCATTTGCACCAACTGAAATGTAGCGCAAATGTACGTACCCCGTTATTCTATAATGGAACGTAAATG
The DNA here is from genome assembly GCF_901765095.1 of Microcaecilia unicolor. Taxonomy (NCBI): domain Eukaryota; kingdom Metazoa; phylum Chordata; class Amphibia; order Gymnophiona; family Siphonopidae; genus Microcaecilia; species Microcaecilia unicolor. The sequence goes on along the minus strand of NC_044039.1, from coordinate 147,357,495 downwards.
CTAGGAACGCCTCTTCCACCCATGACCTTCCATTTCCACGCCCCCTTTTTTTTTTTTTTTTAACTCTTATGTAAATTCCAATCAAATCTAATTATAAAATGGATGCATGCACCTTTTCTGTACCACAGCCTAGTGACCTGTTTAAAATTACCACTATTAACAATCTTCATGGCTAATGATAAAGAGCACTTGCCTGTATAAATCAGCTGTTTCAATATTTCTCTCCCTCGGTGTTCACAAGGCATGTTCCTTTTTGCCTCCATAAAAAGACTTTGTTGAGGGAGAACAATAGCAGCACAGACTGAATGCATTAAAAATGCAATGTGTGCGCTCCAAAGAAGTGAGTTTAAGTACCCACAGGTATTTCTGTACACAAGTACTGGAATAGTTCAGCTTTGGAACCTGGGGCAGAATTTGTGAGTAAAGATGCTGTCAGGCTTTCTTGCAAAAAGACATTTATTAAGTGGTACATACAAATCAAATTGTAGAAAATATTTTTTTCTGCTCAATGCATAGGGGCTAAAAAGTGGCCTGCGCTACCCCCAGTGCAGGTCTTTCCTGCACACTAAGGCCACATTTAGCTCTGCCAGGAAAAGGCCGACTTTTCTATTTCAGCAATAATGGCCATGTATTAATTTTCCCATTACTGTGTGAGCACTTAAACTTATTTTGTAGGTGGAAATGGCTCATGTGCTAACCACACACTAATCGGTTAGTTCATGGAAATGTAGCTGCATTAAGGGGTTTTCTTACTAAACCGTGGTAAAAAGTGGCCTTGGGGGGGGGGGGGGGGGGGTTACCACAGCTGGAGAGTCTTTTTTTTTTTTAACGGGGGCAGTAAATTACCGTGTGCTAAAATTAAAACTAGCACGCGGCTATCTGCTGCCTGAGCCCTTACCACCACCCATTGACCTAGCGGTAAGGGCTCACGCATTACACGTGCGGTACTCCTGCAGCACGCGCCAATGTAGCTGCACTGCCGACTTACCGCTGGGAACACCTCCTGCAGTAGAAAATAGAAAAATATTTTCTACCGCTGGAAACAGCGCGCGTCAACTTCAAAATTACCGCTGGGTGGGCCCGCTAACCAGGCGTTAGTGTTGATTTGGTGCGTGCTACACATGCGGTAGCCCTACTTCTGCTTTGTAAAAGGGGCCATAACTGATTTAGTGCATAACATGCCTACTTTCCGCCCCAGCACTAAAAAAAAACCCAAAAAACAACAACAGAAGCTTTTTTAGTATGGGTAGTTTGCAGACACGGAAAAACTACCGCAGGGCACGTTGGTGCTTTCCGTAGCATAGCAAAGGACCCCATAATTAAGGTTTAGGAATTTGCTGCCAGATGTGCTAAAAACAGCGTAGATGGTTTAAACAAAAAAAGATTATGGATTTTTCCTCCAAAAATTGTCCAAAACCATTAAGGTAGACCAGGGGAAAGCCACTGCTTATCCCTGGGATTGGTAGCATGGGATCCTGTCAGGTACTTGTGACCTGGATTGGCCACTGTTGGAAGCAGGATACTGGACTTGATGAATCTTTTGAACTGCTCTAACAGTTCTTTTGTTCTTGAAATGCATAGTCTGAAAATTGCTCCCACAGTGCTGTGTATAGTATCCTTCTCCCACAGGGCAGCATTTCAACATGTTCTTAAAACAGTATTCCACGTTCTGTCTGACGCACCATGAAAGGTACTTTGTTTCCTTTCCTTCTTTGAAGTCTTCAGGCTGATTGTGACCTATGTTCTGACGTCGGCTATAGATGGTAGCTCTCTTTGTCTTAAACTCAAACAAGGAGAATCTTGTCGTTGTTCTGTTTTGCTGCTTTCTTTAGATTCCTGCCTCTCTTCCCCCTTCAGCTGCATTTTCCAAGGTCCACTATGATTGGAAGAAAGTACTAAAAATGGTTTGCAAAAAAAAGTAGTCGAACTGCACTGAGGGCAACCATGTGAAGAGACAATAGATTCAACTCCCAGCATGCAGTAACCGTGTCTGATGGAGCAGTACTAGTGCAAATATGTTCTGACATTCAACTAACAAATGCCTTTGGTGTGTGTAAACAGCAGTGCAGCCACTGGGGTTTATCCTTTCCCAGTGCTGTAGAATCTTTGTCACAAGAGGGGGGGGGGGGGGACACAATATCAGATCGATTATATATTAATGTATGGGACCAAAGTTATGGAATGAACAGCCACTCCAGATTTGTGTAATCAGATCATTGTCTCTTTTTTAAGAAGATGTTGAATAAACAACATTTTATATTTGTGACCATGATGCTGTATTTTTATATAATTATATGTATGTTCATTACGTAATCCACTTAGAATAATTGAGAGTGCAGAATATAAGGTTTCTACAATAAGTATAGACAAACCACCTGAATTAGAAATACTGTGCTTTGGATTCTATACACTTTTGATGTAGGGGAGTCCTCTGGAAGATCAGCATATGGAGATCTTGTCATGTTCTAGATCTTTAAGAAAAAAAAATAATCCCTTTGTTACTTAGAGCCCTGTTTACTAAGCAGAGTTATAGGCGCGTTAATGTTTTTAACTACTACTACTACTATTTAGCATTTATATAGCGCTACAAGACGCGCGTTAACCATGTATGTGCCTACAATGTCCCTATAGGTGCCTACATGGTTAGCGTGCATGCTAAGTGGAGGCGCACTAAAAACACGCACCTTAATAAGCGGGACCCTTAGTGGTGAGAGACACTTTCCCTAGTGCAGTATTGTAAAATCTCTCTAGCTAGCAGCATCATTGACCTTTTTTTTTTTCCCCCCATACTGTTAGGTCTATGTATATAGCATTGCGTGGGCTGAGGAAGAAGTTTGAATTAATCTCTTTCCATGAAGTGCACTCATCCAAGGAATAGTATTTTTTTTTTTAAACATATTTTTATTATTTTCCATAAAGCCATCTGCAAAACATCATCCAATAATGCATCATAATACAAAAATCCAAGATCTATTTCCATAAACATGTTCCCCAACTACCCTCTCCCTCCCCTCTTCCCCTCGCCAGGAGTAACTTCAGACTAATCATTTATTCTCCTCTCTAGAGGCTCAACAACAATTAAACAGATATCCCTCTCCATGTCATATATGAGGACCAATTTTTAAAGAACTTCACCACGCGACCTCTTTTCACCGCTGTCATTTTGTCCATTATGCAACAAAAGTCCACTTTAGCAAATACTTGTTCCAATGATGGTGCTTTGGTTTGCTTCTAGTATTTTTGTTTACTTAGATGTGTCAGCAAAAATCTTTTCAGTAATAGATCAAGGTGAGTTAAATTCAGGAACACAACATAATTCAGACATAAATGCCCTCCATTTAAGTAAGGCACAATAAAATTGCAGAGTGATACTAAGTAGTATGTTTAAAACATTTGAAGACTTCCCCCTCCCCCCTCCCCGAATTCAGCACACATAATTAAACTCTGGAATTCATTGGGTTTAAAAAAGGTTTGACGACAATACTGGAGGAAAAGTCCATAAACTATAAATCCATTGTTTCTTATCTAACTTTTGGGATTGTGGCCAGGCGCTTGTGACCTGGATTGGCCACAGTTGGAAACAGGATATTGGGTTTGAAAGAACTTTGAGTGGAGGAGTAGCCTAATGGTGAGGAGTGGGGTGAGAATTGGGAAAACCTGATTCAAATACTACTGTGACTCCTTGTTATAGAGACGCCCATATATTCCTATGGGTGCGTCTAGAGTTTAGCACACACTAATCAGTGTGTATTAAAAAATGCTACCGCACTTTTGTAAAATACTCTGTTAATTCTCCATTGCATCAGGTACAGATGTAGATTGTGAGCCTCCTTTGGGCAGGGAAATGCCTACTGTAACTTAAATATAACTCACCTTTGAGCTACCACTGGTAAAAAAAAAAGGTGTGAACTAAACCCAAAAAGTCCTTGCCTTTGGTCTGACCCAGTATGGTGAATCTTATGGTCTTCCGACATACATTTCTGTTGGTGCTATAATGTACATTATAAATTAATCAAAATAAAACAAGATAGATTTGAAGTGATGCAGCCAGCAGCACCACTGGACTTGTCAGATTAAAATTGCTAGAAAAGTAGGTACTGAATCTGACAGGGGTCCATCTAGTCTCCTTGGTTTACTTCTCGGAGCAGTGTCTTAGACCCAGTTGAACTCTAGCTCTTCTCGTTTTGACGACTTCAATTCTATTGCTGTTATATTTATCTCCACCACCTTCCCAGGAAGGCTGCCTTTGCATTCACCACCATTTCTGTGAAGAAAGTACTTCTTGATATTACTCCTTGTATCAAGATATTTGAATGTCTGTTTTATCATCCTGTCTCTCCTTTCTCTGTTGTCTGTGATATGTTTTAGATTCTTAGATGGTAGGCAGCCATTTTTTTTCTGAGAAGCGATAGTGAACATAGAAATGCTAGCCTCTTCCCTGAAGAAGTTTAACGAAACCTGGCCATGTTGGCAGAGGTTTGGCTGGATGAAAAATCACTGCTGCTAAATGCTTTAAGCCAAGTTAAGTACTATTTATATATTTTTTAAAATAAATCTACTTCTACTAAAAAAAAGTTTTGAAAAGTTTAAAAAACCCCAAAAACAAACGGTCATATAAAGATAAAATAAAAGAACATAAATAGAAGTGTGATTCACGGTTGGATCAATGAGGATATAAGGAACACCATTAACGATTTGGGACTCAGTTCCCATATGGTGGACACCTTTAAGAAATCTGAGGATCCACGGACACACTATATGTATGGATCCATCACTAATATGGAAATTGATTTAAGAGACTGATTTATATAATTAATCAAGATGTGTTTGGGAGATTGACAGTACTGCATTAGATTCTTAAGTTGCATCTCATCTTTGGTTAAGACCCTTTATCATTTTGATGGCCCTTTCCTGAACTGTGTCCTCTTTGTTGTTAGTTGTAAACCACCTAGAATTTTAGATGGAGCAGTCTATAAATTAAGTATGGCTTCCAGAACTGAACCTAGTATTCTAGATAATTTTATAGTACAAGTTTATTGGTAAGACATTATCTCCTTGTTTTTATATTGATTTATACCTTTTGCTGTGGCCATGGATATGTTGCTTTGATCACATCTGATCTCTCAATTGTGATAGTCTTTTTCCTGCTTGGTAGACCACTTTCACTTGACTTCATGCTTCTCAAATGTATGGCTCTGCTTTTTTTGCCAAGCATTCAACCATACGTCAAGCGTTTTTAGATAACTCCTTATTCTGTCTGATCTTTTAGGGCTCTACTTTTTTGCAGATCTTAAGTGCAATCTGTAAAAAGAGAAACTAAAAAAAAAAATCAACAGATTTTGCTAAAATCCAAGTAAATCACATCCAGTGTTTAATTTTTTAAAACCTATTCATCAGATTTGTTTGGCATGATCCCATGTATTTATTTATTTAGTTATTTTGTGGGCAACTGAATGAGGTGGGCAGCTGAGGCCTTGCCTTGCAGGGGAAATAGTTGGAGGAGCCATCAACCAGAGAGCTTGTTGAGGCTGTGGAAATGGGAGATAAAAATTAGCCTCCCACAACCAAAAAAGGAGCTTCCTTGCTCTTGCCCCTGCCCACTCTGTTAAAACCATGCTGTCTTGGATTTTGCCACTAGTCACAACTATCCTTTCTTCAAGTAAATTCTCCATGAGTTCCCATCACCACAGTCTGGCTTAACCGTTCAGTAGTTTCCAGTCTGCACTTTGCTCCTTGTTACTATGGATTTTCTGTCATGGCAGGCTCCTTCTTTTTGCGCTCCCAACTCTGTGGGAATGAAGGATGTGAATGTGCTTTAAAAGTTAACCATTTACCTTCTAAAGCTTACACACCTAATTCAAAATGGTGTATATAGCCTGCAACTGCAGAGAAAGCTGATGTGCTCCTTTGCTCCCAGGGCTGGCCAGGAGTGGGTCATCCTGCCCCCATGTGGGTAGCCATGCAGCACACCAAAAAAGGGAGGGAGGAACCTAGAAGTCATCTTGAGCCAGCTTGAGTTGGTTCCTGGCTTGCGCTGATGGATAGTAAATGTTTAAATGACTGTGTGTTAACACCTCTTTCTTATTGTTTTAATAAACTAACATTTTAATTCCCAATTGGACTCGGCGTCTGTTGGACTACAGCGGTGGTTTTCAACTCCATTTTGGGGCACACCCAGCCAGTCAAGGTTTCAGGATATCCAGAATAAATATGTAAGAGTGAAGTTTTGTATGGCAAGGAGGCAGTGCATTATGGATATTCTGAAAACCTGTAAATGAGAGAGAAAGGAACAAAGGAACCGTGCAGTGTATCCAGCAATAGTACAGCTATTCAAATGAAACTTGGCAGGTATTAAGATAAGCCTTCCAATTAGCCACTCCCAGAAAGAAAGAGAAAATAAAACTTGCACAATGCATTATGGGGGTAATAATATAATTATTTACTTTGTATAATAACCCAAATGCAGACGTCTTCTGTTATATACACATAATTGCTCAGGGGAGCCCCATTGCCAAGAGTTCATTCCCCGTTCCCTGAAGTGATGATCCTTTTGGTCCTGGCACTCCTTGGTGAGTGAGGCAAAGCTCTGAATTCCTAGATGTGGAGCTCTTCTTTATACATTGGTTTTTACATTAGCAGGAATTTGTGTCCCTATTTGATTGGTCCAAGCAAGTGCTTTCAGTCACATACCATTCTGGAAGGTCTTAACTAAAGGTAGCTCTGTGAATCATTATCTTATCCTTTCTGTGAATCCTTAACTCTTCCTTGTCATCCAGACCAGTCCAGAGCATGTGGTTTGTCACCATCAATCAGCAGATGATGACGAGAAACAAAAGTAGTTCTGTGTGGTTTGTCCTCTTTAGGGCACTGTGCAGCAATAGAATGCTCAGTATTCCTCAGGTCTCTAGTAGATGATGGCAGTACACTGTGCATGTCTTCAGCTGGTCAGGCCGGATAAGCTCCTATCCAGTAGTTGGTGGCTTCAGTTGAGCAAAACTTCCTCTGAATATAAGATTTTAAGATGTGGTAAAGAGGAAGGCTTGAGGGCATAATTGGTAGTGCCAGGTCTTTCAAGCTTTCTCCCCCCCCCCCCCTTTTGTGGGAGTTTTCTTAGGATTGAGAGATCTTGAAGGAGCAAATTTCTCTAATTTCCAGCCTATAAGCTCTACAGCAGAAAGACTGACTTGCTCACTATTTTGAGTCTGTTAAACCAGACTCTGGTGATGGGAGCACATGGAGAGGGTAGTAATGGCAGAATCTGAGACAGCATGGTTTTTATCGGAGCGGGCAGGAACAAGGAAGCACCTTTTTTGGTTGGGGGAGGCTAATTTTTACCTTGCTTCTCCACACCCTCAAGTTCTCTAGTTGATGGCTCATCCATCTTTTCCCCCTGCTAGGCAGGGCCTTCGCTGCTCACCCCAAATAGTTGCCCACAAAAAATGGGATCATACCAAACAAATCTGATGAATAGGTTTTAAAGAGTTAAAACAGCATATGCTGGCTATGATTTACTTGGATTTCAGCAAAAGCTGTTGATAAAAAAAGTTCTATACAGGAGGCAGAGAAATAGTGGTCTGGAAATAATGCCCCAAGGTGTTAGGCTGATTTAGACAAAGGGTGGTGGTTTTTTATAGTGGCTGAGGCATAGAAGAGGTGGACATGATGGTACCTTCTCTGTCACTGTTCTTTCTGCGTATTTCTGTATAGCAGCTAGGACTCTGAGATAGTAATTGGAAAGTTACGGTCTCCTATGGTGTAGCTTCAGTGTTGCTTGTTTGGATGCTTTCAGCAAGTTTACCATCACTGGGGTGCCAGGTAGTGTCTTGTATGGCTTGTTTTATTTATTTATTTTTTGTTGTTTGGAGCAAAATGAGGAGACCAGATCCTGATACTGCTCAGAACTACAGCTTTCTCTTCCCTACTGAAATTGTGAGGTAAACGTTGCCTGGCTTTTAGCATCCAGAGATTTGACAACTACTGTTTAGGTCTCAGAAGAAGGTCTCCCTCCCTGCTTGTGGCAGTTTGCCTACGGAGCTGTTGATGTTTGTTTTTCTTTTTTCAGTGCCAGTTTAAAAATTTTACAATTGCTGTCTGTGAGGAAACAGCGCAGGTCATTCAGTGGTGACCTAACACTGTGCGGGCCTGATGGCAGAGTGGACAAGGCATGGGTTTTTCCTGTAATGATGGTTGGCTGAGAGGACAGAGTGCAGGCAGGGATATATGTTCTGTTAGGTTTCTGTGGCTGGCATCATAATTGTTGCAGCTGTCCAGGTCTTCCTGCATCTGAGTAAGTAGAACTGATGTTGGTTCCACTTAACTTGAGGTAAGCCACAGCATGATGGCTAAAATGTCAGTTCCACCTACACCTAGACATAAGTACATAAGTAATGCCATACTGGGAAAAGACCAAGGGTCCATCGAGCCCAGCATCCTGTCCACGACAGCGGCCAATCCAGGCCAAGGGCACCTGGCAAGCTTCCCAAACGTACAAACATTCTATACATGTTATTCCTGGAATTTTGGATTTTTCCAAGTCTGTTTAGACAACTACAACAGTTGGCGTGCAGGGAGTTTCTGTGGCAACTGCAGGCTAACAGGGACCAGCACATGTGCTCCTGTACTCCATCTTAGGAGGCCTTGTTTCAGTTCAGTACTGTGGTGGTTCGTTTTTTTTTTTTTGTTCCTTTTACACTAGAGAAATTTTTCGTCCGTCTCTAGTTGGATGTCCTTTTGGCCTTCCCCTCAGGTGAGGCAACTTTGAAGGTCTGTCCTACTCTCCCACATTTACTCATATAAAAATTGTAGGATGGCAGCCATATTCCTTTCTTTCATCTGTGTCCAACCCTCCACTCAATTCGGACACTGGTGCAGTCGCAATCTTTCAGTGATTTTATTTTTTCTCCCTAGCCCTTCTTAGTATAGGAAGCAATAAACCTACAACTCTTCTCTCAAAACCCTTCAGTTGTAAACTTGCTCTTATTTCTTTTGGAAATTTCTGCCAGGTTCTTGGCTAGATGTGGTACTCTGGATTGTGATATCTCCTCCTGCAGTTGTTTCCAGCGCATTAATTGCTGTTCCTAGTGGGACAACGTCTGACACTAAAAATAAAAGCAAGGGTGCAGTGCTATATGTTCTTGTCAGTGCACCAAGGGTGGGCCTGGCAGCACACCCATGATGTAGCTGGCAGAGATCCCCAAGTCCCACCAGCCGAAAACTCCCAACAACTGTCCCTCCTGCATACCTTGTAAATAGCAAATCTTCACCTGCAGCGACTGATACTGCTCCTTCACCTGCAGCGACTGATACTGCTCGCACCGGCCCCACAGCCTTCCATCTGATGTATTCCTGCCTATGCGGAAACAGGAAGTTACATAAGAGGGAAGGCTGTGGGGCCAACACGAGCTGTGTGTATTAGTTGCTGCTGACTGCCGGTGAAAATCTGCTATTTAAAAAGCTATGCGGGGGAGGGGGGATGTTTGAGAGACCATATGGTGTGCAGGTGAGAGAGGGAGAGACCAAATCACTTGTGGGGCAAGGCGGAGTTCTGCCCACCCAAAATGGGGTGTCTGGCTATGCCCCTGGTTCTTGTGCTGTTCAGTTCTCTGCCATGCCCTTAATCCCTGAGGATATTAACTGTGTTTTAAGTATCACATTCAGAGCCTCTCCCTCTTATGTCTTCCTTCCTTTTCTACTTAAAACGTAGCTGTTCTTTCTTTTGCTAACAGTTGCCTGCTGAATTGTTTTTTTTCTGTTTTTCTCATTCTTACAGTTTTAGTTCTTCAGGGTCACATCCTATCCTTGTTTGTGTATAACTAATGGTTTTGACTTTTTTTTTTTTTTTTTTAATTTAAATTAAAAATCACAGACATGGAAGCACTGGAGTATTGTGTTCAGTACTGGTCTCCGTATCTCAAAAAAGATATAGTAGAATTGGAAAAGGTACAGCGAAGGGCGACGAAAATGATAGTGGGGATGGGACGACTTTCCTATGAAGAGAGGCTGAGAAGACTAGGGCTTTTCAGCTTGGAGAAGAGACGGCTGAGGGGAGATATGATAGAAGTGTATAAAATAATGAGTGGAATGGATCGGGTGGATGTGAAGCGACTGTTCACGCTATCCAAAAATACTAGGACTAGAGGGCATGAGTTGAAGCTACAGTGTGGTAAATTTAAAACGAATCGGAGAAAATTTTTCTTCACCCAACGTGTAATTAGACTCTGGAATTCGTTGCCGGAGAACGTGGTACGGGCGGTTAGCTTGACGGAGTTTAAAAAGGGGTTAGATAGATTCCTAAAGGACAAGTCCATAGACCGCTATTAAATGGACTTGGAAAAATTCCGCATTTTTAGGTATAACTTGTCTGGAATGTTTTTACATTTGGGGAGCGTGCCAGGTGCCCTTGACCTGGATTGGCCACTGTCGGTGACAGGATGCTGGGCTAGATGGACCTTTGGTCTTTCCCAGTATGGCACTACTTATGTACTTATGTAAGCAGATTAGCTGCCTCTTCGTTATTTTTAAGTGATTCCATTTGGTGGAGGTTCTGTCTAAGCCTGTTGGGTCCTTTTGGACTTTCCAGGACATGAATATTTTACAGTCATTTTATTTGCCAGTATCTAGTTTCTGTTTCTTCAAGTTCTTATTATATTTCTTTGGAAATTTCTTCTGTTCTACTGTCCTCTTACTCTCTCCCTAGCAGGACTGGTGTTGGGAGTGTCAAACGGGGCAATTGCCCTGGGCCCCCATACCATAGGGGGCATCAGGAGACATAGGCAGAAGGCCAGCTTTTGGGCCTGTACTGCTATGGATTTACAGCCTGCTTCACTAACACAGACTACTCAGTAATTACTGTGGATTCTTTTGGATTCGTATTAGGTAAATGAGACCTTTATTAGAGGTGCTAAAATCTACAGTGATTAAGATATATACAATGATTAGCTATATACACTGTAAAGAGTATGTAGGAAAGGCCCCAAAGGAACCCTGGGTTAGGCCAGAATACCCCCGGTATAGGCAGGCATTCCCCAGAAAAAAACTAGAAATAAGGAACTACAACCCCCAGCATGCCCCAAGGGAGACCGGGGATAAGAGAAACTATGTGCATTCCCAGGAGTCTCCAGAGGAGGGCCGCAGGGGAAGGAATAAGGCTGATTCGCCAACCTGGTGGAAGAGGTGGTGGGACAGGTGGGTGGAGAAAGAAGAGCCACCAAAGAGCTGTAATGAAAGAAAGGGTGAGCAGCTGGGAGAAGGGCGGGGCGAGGAGAATATGGATTGGGCTCCTGAGGAGAGAGAGGCAGAGAGTGAACCTTGCCCGATGGAGTTGACTGAACCGGAGAACACCCTGGAAGAGCCGATGGACTTTTCAGCTCTGGCTCAGCGAAAGCCAAGGAAGTAGCGGGGCCAAGCCGGGTCGAGCGGGAGGAGGTCAGGTAGGAGTATGACTGACCAAGAGGGTGGGACCCTAGGCTTTGAGCCCGCGCAAAGCCATTATTGAACTGTGTTTTGAAAGCCTGGCTAAACTGAGCTGTGTTTTGGAAGGCTTGGCTAGAACTGAACTGTGTTTTGAAAGCCTGGCTAAACTGAGCTGTGTTTTGGAAGGCTTGGCTAGAACTGAACTGTGTTTTGAAAGCCTGGCTAAGATTAACTTGTGTTTTGAAAGCCTAGGCTAGAACTGAACTGTGTTTTTGAAGCTGGGCTAAAATTGAACTGTGTTTTGAAAGCCTGGCTAAACTGAACTGTGGTTTTTGAAGGCCTGGCTAAACTTGAACTGTGTTTTGAAAGCCTAGCTGGACTGAGCTGTGTTTTTGAAGCTTGGCTAAAAATTGAACTGTGTTTGGAAACCAGGGCTGAATTGCGCTGGGTGTTTTTTTTTTCTTTTTCCTGCTACTCTCCAGGGGACCGGGAGAGAAAGCAGCGGTTGAAGCCTGCACGGTGTAGCAGTGTTTGTTGTTTTGGAGAAGCAATTGGGAGAAGGAGGGACGGTCCTCCTATTCAATAAAAAGCTTCCTTATATTTGTTTTTTGAGACAAAGGGGAGTCATACAGGAGTGTGTTTTTTTTTGTTTGGGTTTTTTGTTTCTTGGAAGAGCTGCAACCCAGGAGGAAAGAGGATCCACTTTACAACACACAATGATTAGCTATATAACTAAAAAGAAACAATACCTATCTATAAACAATCATTATCACTGGTCTCTACATCTAAGCAATGCTAAGAGTTCCTAGACCAGGAAAAGAAGCAATAATACACTATATACAATCGTCACTGGCCCGTACATCATCCAGGCTCTTATCAGCTGGGGGGGGGGGGGGGGGAGGAGGGCCCGGGCCCTGTTCACAGTGAAAGCTAGGAGTTTCTTTGACCAGGAAACATGGTTCTCTGCGCAGTTCGTACGTTACTCACAGATGAGCTCCCAATTTCACTGAAAGAAACTCCCCTTTTTATAAGGCTTAGAACTCATGTTCAGAGCTAAGGAAAATTACAAGAATGTACATGAGGATGCAGTCACATTCTTCTGGCCCAAAAAAACAAACCACTGGCCAGGTGGCTCATCTCCTGAACTCCGAACATATCCTGTTTCCCTCCTGCACAAACTGAATTGATCAGAAACATGCCTTATCTTCCACATTCCAACTTGTTTTTGTATTTACAAGGAAAGTTTTTTGGTCAAAGAAGATTTTAGAGTGTATTATCGGACAAAGCAAGGTTGAAAATCAGTCCTTTACATCTAACATCAGCCCTTCTCCCTAGAAATCTAGGGGTCCATTGTACTAGGAAGTCTGCTTTCCTATTAGTGTCAGTTTAATCCAAAAACTTTCTTTCATTTTGGATTCATCCTTTTCACAGGCATTAGTGAGTCATTGCACCACTGCAGTATTCATTTACTCCTTTTCAGACAGGGTTGCTACACTACAGATTCTTATGGTTGGTCTTCGACTTCTAATCAATACTTCTTCAGCAACTCCTTATCACCAGGCCTGCCTTTGCCTCAGTTTTCTACTGTCTGACTTGACTTTGACTCCTACTAGATGTAGTAAATCTAAGACATTTGATTAATTACAGAAACATAGGATTTTTAAAATTTTCTTTTTAGTAAACATATACAGAAAAAATTTACAATAATGTTAAAGGAAATGCAAAGCATATTATACACACTTTTCTAAAGAATATAAAGAAATATTATAATAGCTTAAATAAAGGAAAAGAAGGCAGGCAGCATCAGGAGACATTAAACAAGAAAATAAAAAAGAAATAAAAGTATCTAATAATATTACTCTGTACCATAGGTCAGTTCCTAAAACTAATAAGCAGATTTCATGCTGTTCAATCGAAGTTTTCAGTTGGTTGGTTCTAAAAGTACATGGTTATTTCCATCAAACTTAGTGGGCCTTTTACAAAGGTGTGCTGGCTTTTTTAGCATCCTCTAACGCTAGAGATGCCTATATATTCCTATGGGTGTCTCTAGCATTTAGCACGTTCTAATCATCAGTAGTGATTCTCAGCACTGCAAATGTGACGAATCTCATTGTATTTGCTGATTTGGAATCGCTACCAAGTGTTAGTAAAAGGAGCCCATAATCTGACACCTAGGATATTTGACAAGAAAGGTAGGGTTAAGTGGCCCAGCCCCTACCTGGTACATTCTGGGATGCATGAGGAGGGGTGAGATAGGGAACACAAGCAGGTTGTCTTTTCAGCTGCTTGTGTTTCCCTCCTCTCAGACAGCTCCAGAGCTGCTGGAAAATCTAGCTCAGTATGCTGAGTGCTGTGGAGCTGTGCATAGCAAGGAATGCTCATTATAATACTAATGAGCTTGTTGTAATATATTTGCATAGGGTTCTTGGTAGCTGCTAAAGGCACACGTTAGAGCCACGGAAAACTCCTTTGTGCCTTAGTCACTATAACGTTTGCTTTAAGACTGGTCTAAAGCAAACATCTTTATTACCATTTACATAGTTCCCCCCCCCCCCTGGTTTTTATACCCTCCCAGCTCTGCCAAGCTTTTTGAATCATGGTGGTGTTGGTCTAGGTTAGTGGTATTCACTCCCAGTTCTCAAGGAGCAAGTTCAGGAAAAAGCTATTGGAATGCTGCAGGGCCTTCATAACAAGTCTTGAGATGCAACTTCATAAAAATGATGATGGGCTGACCTGGTAGTGTGGCGGTTTGACTTTTTTTTTTTTTCCTAGGCCCAGCTTCTGCTCCTCTGTTAATTAATTGGGAAGGCATTAAGAGATCATGGGGGTATTCATTCTCAGATTGAGAGCACCCACAAGTAGGTTTTCAGCATATCCTTAATAAATATGCATGAGAGAGATTTTTGCATACAATGGAGAGATTTGAATGCACACTTACCTCCATTGTATGCTTTCATTATTGATACAAAGCCCATGGGTAAAAGTCCCCACAATTTGCACCACTGCAGGTTGTTTGTCTCCCTATGTTTGTACCTGAGGCAATGGAAAGAAGTGACTTGCCCAAGACACGAGAAGCAGAATTTGCTGTGGTTCTCTCAGCCACTGTACTAAGCTGCTCCTCTACTCCACTTACAATAAACAAGACTATCTGAGGTTCTCTGGCCCTCAGGTGACTACTTCCTGGACAGGTAGGGGGTAACTTTTTTTTTTTTTTTTTTTTTTTAATAACTTATAAATTCTCAAATGACAACATATGCACCTTTTTTATAAAATAGGATTCTAGAATAACTTGTAGAAGTGCCTACATTTTAACATATAAATCACCTGTTCCGAGGCATGCATAAATGTGTGCACGCTATATGTCTCTGGGAACCTTGTACAGATCATGTAAAAATATACCTCTTTGCAAGTTTATATGAGGAAGTTTTTCCCCCTCCCCCCCACGTGTAAAACATGCTTTATAATTGGACAATATGTTTATATAAATTTACCCCTTAGAAGTACTTTCCCAATTTATATGTAACAAACTCCAGTATTGCTCTCCTTCCTCATAAGAGCTGCCATACTGGGTTAGACCAAAGGGTTCAGCAAGGTCAGCCTCCTGTTTCTACCAGTGGTGAATCCAGACCACAGAACCCGGTAGGTCCCAAAGAGTATGGCCCTTGCTTGTTAAACATTTGCTGGAGAGAACCCTTTGCATGGGGTCTAGAATAGTGTTTCCTAAGTCCGGTCCTAGAGTACCCATTGCAAGTCAGGTTTTCAGGATATCCACAATGAATATGCATGAACTTGATTTGCATACACTGCCTCCGTTACATGCAAATCTTTCATGCATATTCATAGTGGATATCTGAAAACCTGACTGGCAAAGGGGTACTCCAGGAGAGGTCTTGGGGAAACACTGGTCTAGAATGCCTGTTAATCACATTTTGGCTGTATGTACTTCATTCTACTTCCAGCAGATCAAAATTGCCTATTAACAGCAGTGTTTCTTTCACTGGAGTTCTCTCCAGCTTTCTGTCTATGCTGGAGGGCTGTAGATCTATCTGGTGAAGACAAGCATGCCATCTTCCATCTTTAGGATATCCTAAGTGCTGCTTCCTTTCCCCATACCGTCAATGGTTCTCAAACTGGAGGTTGGGGACTCCAGATGGGCTCACAAATGGCTCACTATGGCCCTGCCTATGTGCAGGCAGTGCAAATGCTCAGGGTGCAAGGGAGGTGGAGGTGCCAAAATTGCACCCTATCCATTGCCTCCCTTGTGGGTGGTGCAGGAGTGCTGGAGGTCATGTTGCACGGTGTGTGTTTCTGGCTTGGGATGCTAGAGGGGAGGAATGGCCTAATAATGTAGTGGGCTGAGATGTTGAACTGGGTTTGTTTCCCACTGCAGCTTCTTCTGACCCTGGGCAAGTTACTTAACCCTTATTTGCTCTAGGTTCAAAGTACCTAAACCATCACTTTGGGGCCTGTGGATCTGTGAGTGTTCACAGACTTTGCCCCTTCTTATTTGGGCTTTCCTTTAGACTGGAAAACCATGTACCATACTGGGGTCTGTGAGTGTACACTGGCACACAAGGCCCTGTTAGGGTTGCCAACTTTTTGACAGAGAAAAACCTGATATCTGCCCTCCTCCATGTCCCGCCCTTGCCACACCTACAGTTACATCTCTCCTTCTCTTCTCCCTCCTTGCAGTCTGGCATTTTTCCCTCTTCTCTCCCCCCCCCCCCCCAATGTGGATCTGGCATCTGTCTGTTTTCATCCCCATGTGTGTCTAGCATGTCTCCCTTTCCCCACCCTCTCCATACAGATCTGGCTCTTCCCCTCCCCGGTGCAGATCTAGCATCAATTCCTCGCCTTCCCGCGGTCCTTCAAACATAAAAGTTACTACTGCTACTACTACTTATCATTTCTATAGCGCTACTAGATGTACGCAGCGCTGTACACTTGAACATGAAGAGACAGTCCCTGCTCGACAGAGCTTACAATCTAATTAGGATAGACAAACAGGACAAATAAGAGATAAGGGAATTACTAAGGTGGGAGTGCTAAAATACGGGTTGCTGGCAGAAAGGGAGGACACGCTGCTTCCACTACCCTCAGAGCCTTCTTTCTACTGCATTCTGCTTACAGGAAGTTGCATAAGAGGAGGTGGGATGCAGCAGAGGGGATGCCTCAGGGCATTCGATGTACAGCATCTTCCTCACTGCTGGTGATTAGGTGCTATTGGGGG
The DNA here is from genome assembly GCF_901765095.1 of Microcaecilia unicolor. NCBI lineage: Eukaryota > Metazoa > Chordata > Amphibia > Gymnophiona > Siphonopidae > Microcaecilia > Microcaecilia unicolor. The sequence goes on along the minus strand of NC_044039.1, from coordinate 147,340,853 downwards.
ACTGCCATTGTGAGAAAGAAGGGAGGGAGAGATGCTGCTGGACCCACAGGAGCCTGGGAGGAGGAGAGGTAGATGTTGATAGACTAAACCTGTGGGAAGGGAATGGGAGCTACTGGACCGGGGGGGGGGGGGGGGGGGGGGTGCAGGGAGCTGAAGCACTAAAAAAAAAAAAAAAAAAACACCCAGCTTTTCTGTTGCCGGGTTTTAAAGCTCTGCTGGAAGCTGGCTTGGCCATTCAAAAACCAGCCACTTGGCAAACCTAGGCCTTGTGTGACTGCTACTGCTGTCTTTGTGCTTTGGACAAGTGCCGGGAGGAGTAAGAGTCTGCTGTTCTTCGTCATGAGTTCTGTGAATTTTTAAGTGTTAACATGGGGTCCTGTTAGATAAAAGTTTGGGAAACACCGCTGTATGTATTTGGACTGTAAAGTGCAGTTCCTGCAACTTTCTGGCTACCTTCTAAATGGCAGATGATGTTTAATGTGAGTACGTGCAAAGTGATGCATGTGGGAAAGAGGAACCCGAATTATAGCTACGTAACACAAGGTTCTACATTAGGAGTCACTGACCAAGAAAGGGATCTAGGCGTTGCCATTGATACGTTGAAACGTTCTGCTCAGTGTGCTTTGTCGGCTAAGAAAGTAAATAGAATGTTAGATATTATTAGGAAAATGGAAAACCAAAAATGAGGACATAATGCCTTTGTATCCCTCCATGGTACGACTGCACCTCAAATATTGTGTTCAATTCTGGTCACCGCATCTCAAAACAGATATAGTGGAATTAGAAAAGGTACAGAGAAGGGTGACAAAAATGATGAAGGGGATGGGGCGACTTCCCTGTGAGAAAAGGCTGAGGCAGCTAGGTCTCTTCATCTTCGAGAAAAGATGACTGAGGGGGAGATATGATAGAGGTCTATAAAATAATGAGTGGAGTGGAACGGGTATACATGAATCATCTGTTTACTCTTTCCAAAAATACCTGGACTAGGGGGCATGTGATGAAGCTACAAAGTAGTAAATATAAAACGAATCGGAGAAACTTTTTTTCTTCACTCAATGTGTAATTAAACTCTCAAATTCGTTGCCAAAGAATGCTGTAAAGTCAGTTAGCTTAGTGGGGTTTAAAAAAGGTTTGGATGGCTTCCTAAAGGAAAAGTCCATAGACCATTATTGAAATGGACTTGGGGAAAATCCAGTGCTTATTTCTGGGATAAGCAGCATAAAAATGTATTGTACTTTTTTGGGATCTTGGCAGGTATTTGTGACCTGGATTGGCCACTGTTGGAAACAGGATGCTGGACTTGATGGACATTTTGGTCTGTCCCAGTATGGCAGTACTTATGTACTTGTCATAAACTAGCCATGGGACTCGCTGAAATGTGTCTGTGAGGGTCAGCGTCCAAATCTCGCGTTTGTGCCTGTAACTCTGCTGTCTTATTACTTAGGTGAAGAGTATTTGTGCTCAGAGCTTTCCAGGTATTCCCTCTTCATATCCTTGTATTGCCCCCCTTACTGTCTGTCTCTGTTCTTTGTGTAGTCTGATAAGTTACACACAAGCTTCTGTGTGTTTCACCATTTAACTTTTTTTTATTTATTTATGGTGACGGCCACTTTAATCAGCTTTTATCTGCTATCTCTGTTTCTAGCGTAAACTCCTAGCATAACATAGTAACATAACATAATAAATGATGACGGAGAGAGAAGGAGTGCCAGGACAGAGGGAACTAATGGCACAATAAGCAAAACACATCCAAGGTGAAGTGGGGTGACAAGAAGGGATGCAGGGCACTGACTTTATTGTAGACCCAACACAGGCTCTTTTTTTTTTTTTTTTGGCATTATGCTTGCATCTGCCCAGGAATGCCTCTTGGTGCAGGTTACTTTCTCCGTGGCTTCTTAGAAGTGTAAAAGTCTGGGCTGAAGTGCTCCGGTTTGGTTTGTCCTTTTGCTCTTTGGGGGTCCACTGCATGGATCTTACTCCTTTTTGAATTCCAGCAGTGTTTGCTTCCACCACCTCTTTCCAGACATTCTTTACCCTTTCTGGGGGGGGGGGGGGGGGGGGAGTTTCTTGAAGTTGCTCATGACTCTACCTCCCTTAGCTTCATATCATGTCCTCTAGTTCTAGAACTTTCCCTCACTTGAAAAATGGTGACTTGTTTAATCAATTATTTAAATGTTTGTATTATATTCCCCTCTGTACTTCCACTCCTTCATGACAAATGTACTTAGGACTTTCAGGTTGTTCTCCATATGTCTTCTGCGATTTCTCGACCATTTTGGTTGCTTTACTGACAGCTGCTCAGTAATGGGAAATCTTGTCCTCTGATACCTACAGCTGAGCCCTGGGAGGCAATTCCACTGTTTGCTACTGGGGCTGCCAACCAACTGGTATTTGACATGGCTTGTTTCAGTAAGGGAAGCCAGCAGGATCAGAGAACCAGTCAGAGATTTGTCAGGGTGAAGGACTGGTCTCCAGACCAGCAGAAACTCCCTCCCTGGGCCTGCAGAAACGTTTTGTCTTTTTTGCAGCAGTGCCTGGTCCAAAAACCGGTTGTTGAGTAGTAGCTTATTCTGAAGGTGAATGGACCAGAAACTGAGCTTCCATATTGGAGGTAAGGTGTGGTAGCAGCGCATGTGTTAACCTGGTCTTCTGCTTGCATTCCTTCAGAATGAGTTGATGCCATAAGTGTAGTTTGGGATGAGCATGGGAACCAGTGTCATATCTCTCCCCCCCCCCCCCAAAAAAAAAAAAAAAAAGTATTCCCTACTGTGTTTAACATATTTATTTCACCGACTATAACATTACTCTGTATTTGTTTCATCACCGGAGGTAGATACCGCCTCACGGTATTATGTAAGCCACGTTGAGCCTGCAAATAGGTGGGAAAATGTGGGGTACAAACGTAACAAATAGGCAAAGTATACTGATTTAATGCTGCCTCTACTCCTGCAGCTGGGATTTGAACCAGTCCATCCTGCAAAGAAAAGATCCTAGGGCAACATTTTATATGGGAGGCCCAGGACTGAAAGGGGACACCGTGGCCTGAACTACTCCGGTCTTCCCAGTACACAAGTTGAAAAAACACCTAAAAAAAACTAAAAAACAAAACCCCCCCCAAAAAAAAAAAATCTCTAAAAACAAACCACCAACCAAAACTGGGTCACAAGTTTGGCTGGTGCTCAGGTTTTTTCAAATGTATTTCTTGCACTCCTGTTTCTGCTAATGTTTGTTAGTTGGTCATTTAGGATCCTGGCTCATCTCAAGACAGATGCAAGCTATCTTTCTAGAAGAGCAATCCTTCCATGTATCTAAACAGCTCTTAAGCCATATTTGAAGAGTCTGGTGCTATATAACTTTGCTAGCTCATTCCTGGGAACAGGTAAAGCTGCTAGTTCTTTTGATTTTAAAAACACAAAAGGTTTTTATGTACATGGGTTCAGTGTTTGGAATAAACGTTTTGTAAGTTGTTTCATCAGAGAAAAGTGAAACTTCCTGGCCACTCCCTTGTTTGTGGCTTGGTCTGTTCGATCCTTGTTGTAATTTGTGGCCTTGCAGCCTCTCCCTTGGTGACATCAATATGTGTGGGTTGTTTTTTTTTTTTTTTTTTTTGCTCAGAGATGGGATTAATTTTATTTCTTCAAGGCCTTACACTGGCCTAAGAAGTCTGTCTGAATTGAGAACCGTCGTCTCTCACATGACAAACAAGCAGGCTTCCAAGGTGCACCAGTGCACAAAGATTTTTTTTTCCTATACATGATTGAAGTGGCTTTTGAGGCTCCCCCCCCCCCCCCCGAAGATTTCATGTTGTCACAAAAAGTGACTGCATTCTCACTTCCCCCACCCTCTCTCAAAAAGAGTGTATCCCACTCCCAGAACACTATCTTTAGTTGCAATTTCTTTAGTCTTTCATTAACTTGACTAATTATTACCTTGAAAGGCTTTTGCTGTCCCTTCCCTGTAGCTATTTTAAAGCTGCTGCCTTTTTCCTCCAGATTTTATTATAGAGTTACCTGAGGCAGTGTTCTGAAACTTTTTTTTTTTTTTTTTTTTTTTTAATAGGTCACTTAACCCTGCCCCACTCAATTGTTCTTCTCTAATACTGTTAACCTTCCACTGGTATAATAATTTGTAAATATTTCCTCTCCAGATTGTAGAACCACTTAATGACTTTTGTTTCAGATGCTTTTCCTCCCCCTGTACAGTCAATGACTAACACCCTTCTGGGCAGAATATATGATGGGCTATGGAGCAGCAAGCCGCTGGTTGTGTACTGAATCTCTCTATTGTGTGGAAACTGGGTACTGGGCTAGATGGGCCATTGGTATGGCTATTCTTATGCTCTTATGCGAGTGCTGCATGGCACTCCTAGTGAGAGAGTTCATATTTCAGAGTTAGTGTGGCAGTGTCATGGTAACAGTGGCCTCCAAATATGGGGAATGTGTGTATTTGGTTTTATTTTTGCCCATTTCATATTTTTGGAAGGGAAGGGGTAACAAGGTGGATACATTTTTCTTGACTATTTTTTGGGAATTAACACTCCCATCGGGTCAAAAAAAGTTTCACTGAACCATGAGTTGCATTAGTGACCTTTAGTAAAATTATGTCATTTTCTTGGTGGGTCAGGGCTGGGCCCAGTTTTCATGAGGAAGGTATTTACCAAAGATTACATACTTTGCACTTTTACTTTCTGGCCTGGACTGTCTTATTGAGTGAAAGGAGGTTCTGAACCAAACTTCAACTTAGATTCTTCATTCAAGAATGCAGGTCTGTGTTCATCTTCAAATACAGGCAGAGATAAAGCAGAAAGAATAGTTTTTCATCAGTTTCTTCAGGGTTCTCTGTGCCTTTAGGCAAGGCTTTGGAGTCTGTACACCAAACCTTCTTCTATTTTTCTGCTGTCTGTCACCAACTGATATTAGGCTTTACATATTTTTTTTTTGTTTGTTCCAGATAGCTCTAAAATCCTGTATCAGTAGGAAACTGTGGAATCTCCTCCCTTGGCACAATCCTCCTGCAGAAGTCCCACCATGATCAAAACTAATAGCGCATACAAATTTGCATGTTATTCGTTTCTGATCGGGGCTTTAATTCCCTTGTGTTGTTTCGGTGATAATTTTTCAGAGCTGTTCAGAACAGCAGAGGGAATTTGATCATTGGCCCCTGAGGGCACTACAGGTGAAGTTGTTAGTGGATGGAGTACCCTAATGGTTAGTGTAGCAGGCTTTGATCCTGGAGACCTGGGTTCAATTTCCACTGTAGCTCCTTGTGACCTTGGGCAAGTCACTTAACCCTCCATTGCCCCAGGTACAAAAACTTAGATTGTGAGCCATCTAGGGACAGAGAAAGTACCTGCATATATTTGTACAGCACTGTGTACATCTAGTAGTGCTATAGAAGTGGTTAGTAGTTGGGTGGACTGGTATCTGTCAATACCTGAGAATCTTCTGAATACATTTGTCTGTAACTAGATCCTTCAGTGGACCACCTCCTGCTTCAAAGGGACGTTACCAGATGAAGCCCAGACTTGAAAATGGTGTGCATGAAGGAAAACAGCCTGAAGACAGAGTGGGGGAGGGTAAAACTTGTTAGATCTTGACATAATGGCAATCAGAGCAGACAATGTACCAAATTGGTTCTGCATTCTCTCTATAGCTCCTAGGTTGCTGTGAGTAGGAGAACCAGTTTTACTGATGCAAGTAAACTGTCACCGGGACCCCTGCTTCTGATGCTGCTCAATTCAGGAAATTGGTGTCCAATATGACTAAGAAGTTGCCTTGCCCCTGGTTCCAATCTGTTTGGGTTTTCAAGTTTCCTCTAATAAATATTCATGAGAACAAGAATGCATACAAATCTCTGGCCTGGAATTTGTCTACTTGTGCTGGGAACAAAGACACTGGCTCTCCGGATGGGGGGTGGGGGCCTTCCTGTTTCTTGTGACACATTCCTGAGGCAGGATATTGAAGATGTTAACTTATTTTATTTATCAGACTTCTTCCTCAATAGTAGTAATGTTTTAAAAGTGAAATGAACCAGTGGGTTGGAGTTTGGTAGGCCTGCCGAGGGGGGGGGGGGGGAGATACACATATATATATATCTCTTTCTTCCCCCCCCCCCCCCCCTGGCAGGCCTACTAAACTCCAGCCCACTGGCAGGGACCTCCCTCCAGGGCCTCTGGAAAAATCTATCGCTACTGTTCTTGTAATACCCTATTACATATATGTATTATATCAAACATATAAACGGCGAGTGACCGTACTCACTCTCAATACATGATGACGGGGGGAGGGCGGGACAGAGAGGGAAAGTGCGCGAAGGGGAGGGAACCGCCGAGGTCGCTGCCACCCCTCCACCCGGCCCGTCTCTTCGTTGGCCTTCCTTCCCTGCCTGTGTCCTGCCCTCGCCGACGTCACATCACACGAGGGCGGGACACAGGCAGAGAAGGAAGGCCGACGGGAGCTCAGCTGATCTGCTGTTCCAGAGATGTAAGTTGAATAGCGAAGAGACGGGCCGGGTGGAGGGGTGGCGGCGACTCGGGGGGGGGGGGGGGTACCGGCAGCGGCGAACTCGGGGGGAGGGGGCAGCGGCGATCTAGTAGCCTGTTTTAACGGACTCAACGGCTAGTATAATATATAAACAGGGACAAGATTTTATCATGGCTTTGCCTAACAACAATTTGAGGGTTTTTTTTTTTTGGTGGTTTTAATTTTTTTTTCCAGATTTTTGATCTACTTTTTGTGGAAACAAGGCAGAACTTCTGTCTGTGATGACACAGCTCCCAGATCGATCACCTGCTCCACTAGGTTCTCTGGTATACTCCCCCCTCCCCCAATAGCGTTGCTAAAGATCCTGTTCGCATCGCAGTTGGACCCATTTCACCGAAGCTCATCTGGGAATCAGAGGGGGGAGGCTAGTGGGTCCTCCTGTCCTCAGCAAAGCTTCACTGTCCAAGCTGGGGCTCTACCCTGCCCTGGCAGCAGAAACGCCCAGTAACGGAGAGGCTACCACATGAGATGTAATGGCGGTTTGTCGCAATGAACTAGGAGCCGCTGGAGAGGGAGGAACTCCTCGCAGCTTCCCTCTGCGCTTATGCATCATGGAATATTACACTGAAGAAACAGGTAATAAAACCCCAGCGCGGGAGCACCTAGCACTAGTATCTTACTCAAAAGCCATCTTGGTTGCCCCATTGCTGCTGATAACCTGACTAAAACATATGGTGAGTCTTCTGAAGTGGTCTGGCTTTCCTCCCCTGCTGCTGTATGTATTGAAAACATTGTGCTGTAAATGCCCTCAAAAGGAGAAATTACTTTTTAAAGTCATGTGTCAGAAGAACTCTCTCTTTTCCTGGCACTGCTGAGTCTTTCTGGCACAATAGCCAGTTGTCAGGCCTTGAACCTAGAAGACTGTATAGGATTACAGAGATATTTCCGATCTTATGAGCCACGCTTCTGTTAAGGCATGTTTTTCATCTGAAATGTTTAGACAACAGAAATGTGAAGCATACTAGATTGGTGGTTTAGAAAAATTGGCAGAAAAGGATCAGTTTATTTCCCCCCCCCCCTCTCCAGTTTGCCCATTTGTGCCTGTTTTATTGTGCCCTTGCAGGTCTTAGGGCTGGCTTAGGGTTTAGCAAACAGGCCAGTTGTCCTGGGCCCTCATGTCACAGGAGGCTTCAAGCCTGCCTTAAGCTGAAGGAGGCATAGCCTGCAGGTGGGCTTTGGGGGCCTGCTTTATAGTTACTGCCCTGGGCCCCAGCTCTGGTGGTCTTCCTGCCTGCAACAAAGTTCCTCTAGTATGTGTCCCGACTGTTTGTAGCATCTTCCCTCTGCTGGAATCCTGCTCTGATAGCGCTAAATGGAACAGCTGGTGTTTTTGATTTTGCCTACCTGTTATTACATCCCCTGTACTGTTCTGGCCTGCTGTTGTGACTCTTATACCCTAGTGCACATGTCCTGGTAAAAGGTATCGGGACCTAGTGAAACACATATCCAGAAACATTTGTGTTTGGTGGTACCACTGACCACACAGGTGCTGTTTTTTGTTTTATTTTTTTTTTGTTTGGGTTTTTTTTTGGCTACTATTATATGTAGAATACCCAAATGTATCCTGCCATAAAAGGGACCTGGTTTGGGATGGGATGACTGGCAAAAAAAAAAAAAAAAAAAGATACATTCAGTGGTGAAATTCAGTAACTGAGCATGTAACTATTAAAATGCTGAAGAGATTGATGACAGTATGTATCATTTTGTCCTTAGTGAATACTTTTTCCTATTCGAATCTTTGTGTATTTATGCTGTGGATTTGCTTTCTTTGTACTGTCATTAATTAATTAAAAATGTTGAAACTAAAATGCTGAAGAGAGAATTAGGCCTAACTTTAAATGTTTAGGCTGGGCGTTTAAAGTTTTATACATAGATTTTCAAAGTTGGTACTTATGGATAATGCCGATTTATCATATAAACATTAGAAAAAATGTTAAGTAATTAACAGTGAATGCATTGCTCAATATTGACCTGTTTGTGTTTAGGCTCAGTGGTGGTCTCTCGTGCATTGGAACCTTGCTTTGAAGGAACAGCTCCTTTTCTGGCCTTCAACTGGCACTGAAGCCTTAATGAAACAACTCCTATCTGGCCTGTTTACTCTGCATCAACCAGCAAGAGAGGCTTTCTTTTGTGTTATATGATTAGGCGCTGTTCTTTGCTTTTGCACAGGATAGCACAAATAAGGAAAGGAAGAAGAGTTGGTTGTGATGGCAGATCATTTAGATGATTTCTTTCCAACCTCAGCCAATGGTGTTTTTCTCTCGCTGTGGTAGCACTATTCCAACTGATACTAAAGGGAGAAATTATATTTGCAAAGGGATATGCTTCATCTCCACAGCCATATAGCATTTTGGTGAAATCCGTTAACGGGTGGTGGTGTATGATGCTTAATTCTTTCCTGTTTTCCCCAGGTGACCGTCCCCCCATAGCCAGAGCTGATACAGATGTGCGGGTGCAGCCCCTGAGGTCCGTGACTCTGAGTGGCATTGAGAGTTGGGATGATCAAGGGATTGATAGCTATGATTGGCAGCTGATCAGTGGTGACCCGTCTGTGGTGACAGAAGTAAGTGAAGGAAGGCTTCAGCTCTTTGTGTAACACACCTCTGTTGCTGCTTTTAATGACCAGAGAACAGGGGCCGCAATCTCTAGTATTCCCATGGTTGCCCTTCCCCGACTGTGCAACCACTATCAAATTGAGCGAGTTTATATCAATTTTATTATTTGGAGATAGGGAGGGGAAGTGCCTGAGTTTCTATTCCAATATTTTTCTGTACTTCCAAGGATTATGAACCTCTTGATCCATTTTTATAACTGAGTGCACAGCCTGTAGGAGAAGAGGGAAAAGCCAGAGAAGCAAGGGGCAGTGCTCCCCTGTAGATGATGGTCGAATGCTACATATTCGTGTCTTTGAGGTAGTCACCTAAGGATAAATGGAACTTTTATTTTATTTAATAAATATAAAATATAACCAGATATTTAAGAATGTCATAGAAAATTGACAGCCCTTAAGAAAAAACTAAGTACATGTCCATAAAAGTGTGAAACTTGTACATTTTTTAAGAGAACTTATTGTGGTTATGTGAGAGATTCTTAACCCTAGAACCAAAAAGCTCAAAACAAGAAAACAGGATATTATGGTAAAAAGATAAAGCACAAAATCGGCATTGATGTGGTTTGTGAAACCACATCATCGTGTGATATTGACACTTTTATTGCTAATCAAGTGTTAGTATCGCAGGATGATGTGGTTTCATAAACCATTATTATCCAGACAGTTCAGCCTAATTTCTACAAGGAAGACTTCATTGTTCCTGAATTTCAACTGTTTATTGCAACATACTTACTGATGCAGAAGCTGAAGAATGAGTTAATTTATTGTAGAGGTGGAGTTAAGGGGCAAAATAAACTTAGGAAGTTGAGATATATGTACAGTATAAAGGAATTGGGCAAAAGATGATTTCAAGCCCTGTCACCAAAGAAGTTGGAGAAGGGCGGAGCAGCACTGCATACTCGGAGCCAGAATGGAGATTCTGGCTTGTTGGGAGCAAGAAGAAAACCCACAAGGCTAAAGATTGAGAACGAGGATTTTAAACTGTATTTTATATTGGATTGGCAGCCAATGGTAATAAAGGAGAGATGTAACGTGTTCAAATGTATTTACTTATTTTTTTGAAATTTACACACTGCCTACAATCTAAGCAGTGTCCAAATCAACATATGCAAATTAAAATGATCAAATCACAACACACACATCGGTGCTACTCCATCTGTCCCATCATTACAGAAGGGCTTCTTTTATCAAGCTGCTCTAGCTGTTCCCACACGGCAATGCCGACGAAGCCCATTCAAACTGAATGGACATTGTCAGCATTACCGCACTGGGGACCACTAGTGCGGTTTAATAAGAGGCCCTTAGTCCTAAGCAGCTTCTTAAATTGCTGGTACTGGTACTCGGTAAAAACAGCAAAAAAGTACCAGGAGTCTTCACAAGTGGGGCAAAAAAACCTTTTAATTGTACATCATATATCATTGACCCGACATGGGTCATGTTTCGGCACGAAGCGCCTGCATCAGGGGTCGTTTGATTATCAAAATTGAAGAGAAGAACTGAAAGCTGAATTCACATCAAGCGTGATTAAGATCCGCACCAGTTATAAGCACAAAATGCCTGCTTGCTCCGTTCATTTCAGATAATTATAATCAAACAACCCCTGACGCAGGCGCTCTGCGCCGAAACAAATCCCGTGTCAGGTCAGTTAAAGGTTTTTGCCCCACTTGTGAAGGTTCCTGGTACTTTTTTTTTTTTTTTTTTCTTTTTTTGCTGTTTGGACTTTGTTTTGTGCTTTGAATCCCTCTCTTTGTTTCTACTGGTACTCAGGTAACACATAATACTCCCTGAACCAAAGCTCAGGATATTGCTGTTCTGGGGTGGGGTGTTCATTATCTCTATATTCAAATTGTTTCAGGTGGTTACGTGGTCATTCTTTGCTTGTTTCTCTGTGAAGCTCTCCACTTTTTTCTGTGCTTGTGGGCTGAGGCACTTAAATGAAATGCTTAGCTCATTAAGGTGGCACTTTGGTGAAAGACTTACTGCAGTGAAATGCAAGATGTGGGCTGAGCTTTCAAGAGCCAAGGAGAGAATGCCATTCAGTGTCAGCTTCTGAATCATAACGTGTAGTAATTGAAGGTGTGTTTAGAAAAAATGTATTAGTCAGTGAAGTAAACGGATATAACTCTTTCTTTACAATAGCGAATCAAAGGTCTGGTCTACTTTTCTTTTGGCTGTATCATTTCAGCTGGGAGGCATGTTTCTTGGTTTAAAGAATCGCTTGCCAGCCTGATATTTCTACACATTTAGCATTATATGGTACTTCAATTCCAAGTTTATTCATTGATAATCCACCAATTGGGATTACCGTTTTGGTGGTTTACAATAAAACCAAGTAGACAGCATAGCAAGAAGAAGAAAAAAGTAGAAGTTAGAAATCTCAGAGAGAGAGAGGAAGTTCTACATTCCAGGTTCAAGCCAACCACCAAATCCACATTGTCCCACGATGGACAAAAGTTCTAACGGGGATGATCAGAAGCAAACGCTGGCGCTAGAGGCTGTTAGCGCCATACTAGTGCCGGCGTTTGCTACCGCCCCATGATCAGAGCCCTCGAGCGTGTGAAACAATGCACTCGAGGGCTCTGAATGCAAGTAGCATGCAAATGCATGCTAAACACAGGGCATTAGGTATTCTTCCCCAATGATCAGCGGCAAGCGCGCCAAAGATTGGGTCGCTGGCTGTAGCAAACCCTACGCCTGCTCCAAGCTGGTGTTGGGGTTTGCAGATCATTGGGGAGGAATGGTGAGCCTTGTCCAGCATGCATTTGCATGCTGGCAGGTCTCCATTCCCCCCAACAAGCAAACCTGCCAGCGACAGGGGGCTGGGGGTCCTCTTGACTGCCGTTTTTTTTTTTAATTCCCCCCCCCCCCCAAACCCCCAGCAAATGGTCCCTGGAACAGCGCGGGGCTTTTGATCATCTGTCTGTAAATGAGAAACCCGTTTTAGTTGCTGAATGCATCCACAAACAAGTCTTAAGCACCTTCTAAACCTTTTGGAATGGTGTTTCTAATCTCAAATAGAAGATCAGATTTTGTTAAGCTAATTTCTGTTTTGATAAAACTGTAGCAGAGATTTTAAATCACAGAGCCTAATATTACATGTGTCTACTTTTTCTTCCATATGTTTATTTGTTTTCTCTCCATTTCTGGGCTGCCTAAAACCTAAGCAGATTACAATAAAAACATACACAATCTAAAAACATAAGAAAACCACCTCCCCCATATTCCAGTAATACCACACATCCTGCATTATATTCTGACTTACCCACTAATAGCCTGCAAGAGGAGGGAGGTTTTAGCAGTTTCTTAAAATTAGAGATATCGGTGACCACACATGTGTACTGGCAGCTTTGCGCCATAGCAAAGGGCTCACAATAGGAAGGGCAGCAGCTCTTACTGTGGCAAAGTACAACCTCGCCGAAGATGGTAATAAGAGCTCTGATGTCCCATGTGCTCGAGAGGGGGGCACAGATTTTTAATCTACCATGTATAATGGGGAAGTACCATTCAGAGCTCTGTGAATAAGAATCAAAATCTTGACCCTGATCCTATACTAATAGGGAGCCAGTGCAGACTAAGCAATCAAAGATAAAATAATATGCTCATATCTAGATAACCCAGTCACCAATCTGGCTGCTGCATTTTGTATAACCTGAAGTGCCTTACCATATGCCTGTGATATAGCCAGGTAGAGAGCATTATAATTGCTTGCTTGTTTTGGTAAAATTTCATTCTTGCTGCTCAAAATCCCTTTTTATTTATCCTTGTACAGAGGAAGGGATTAGATCAGATCGAGGTGTCCAACCTGCTTCAAGGACAGTATGTCTTCCAACTCACTGTCACCGACACCGCAGGGCAGCAGAGCTCCACCAGAGTTACCATCACTGTCCTCACTGCAGCAGAGACGGAGGGTCAGTACAGATCACTGCTCTAGAAAAACCAGAAGAAACTGTAGAAAGATTGATCATGCTGGGCGCTGGTGCTGGGCACTGGCTACTGAAGGCACAGGCGCAATAATCTTTGGCTCATGACAAAAGATGGTGGTGATGATATTCTCATCTACCACTTAGTCTCCCTCCTTCCTTTACTTCTAATCTCTGTCCCTCTTACTAGTCATCCAAATTTTCTTCCTGACTCATGGTGGTGGCTGGCTTTCCCCACTCCTACTGATGGCAGCTGGGGAGAGGGATGAAGGAGATGGTACTGCTGCAGAGAGCTGATGGCAGTAGTGGATCAAATAAGGTAATGGGGAAGTGGGCAGTACTCCTGAGCAAGAGGAAATTTTCTGGAGCAGTCTTGGAATTGTGGCAAATAGGAATCCAAATCCTCAGGTTCTGCAGTGGTGAAGGAACGTGGCTGTTCACTGTGGAGTCCTGGTTACGGGCTTCCTGAAGACAAGTATCCACACTTCAGTGTGTTAGTAGTGCCTGGCTCTTGTGCACAACAGAGACGTCAAAAGTGTCAGTTACACACATAAGCATACGAAATGCTATTCCGTAAGGTCACGCATAAGTGCTGTAGTGCACAATTGCAAGGGGCTTATATGTTGGCAGAGAATGGCTGGGCAAAGGGTGTGTCCAATTTACACACGTAATTTATAAAATACCATGTTTCTGCCATTGACCTGGCGTGCCAAATCATGCTTATGCCTGTATTGTATAACGACATCTTGGTGCACAGATGTTACAGAACTTAACGTGCAACACCTGTGACAAATGGAGATGCCAGTTATAGAATTGCCTCCTAAGTATTTTCCTCTTCCACACTAATATATCACCAGCATTGTATAAATGATTGCAAATGGTTATAGAAAATGAGATCCCCAGTGGTCTTGCGCAAGGTATATATCCCTCTTGAATAGTATAGGAAAATTGTTAGCTCGTTAATGAGCCTCTCTCTCCTTGTTGTCTTTGAGAAGGTAACATGAACACATGCACAATAAGATCTACTATTAGTGAATCTATTGGTACTGCAGCAGCAATCGTGGTTTCTTCAGATGCTCTATGGACTGATTTTCTCTAATGCTGACTTTTTTTGTTTTGTTTTCTCCCTCATTTCAGAGCATTGCCTTGCTCCTGCTAAGGTGGGTGTGTGTCGAGGCTCCTTCCCACGCTGGCATTACAATTCAAACTCTCAGGCATGTGAGGAATTCATCTTTGGTGGTTGCAAGCCAAATAAAAACAATTACTTGAGGGAGCAGGAGTGTAAACTTGCCTGTCAAGATATCTCAGGTGAGGGGCCTCCACTTCTAACTGTAGAGTCTGTTTTTCTTTTTTTTTTTTTTTTCAGCCTCTTGTTTCTTGGCGTCCATATTTTAAGTACATGTCCAGAATGGGGAGGGGGATTAGACTGTAGTCCTAATAGATTTGAACCTCTTTCTTGAGTATACCATGGGGCAGATGTAAAACAAAACCCATGACTGGAAAGGTAAGAGACGGTGTTTGAGTGTGTATTTTAAAAGAAAAACTTACAGTTGTCGGTGAAGAAGCTGACAAAATTACCTCCTACCAATCTTCTTACCCTCCATGCTCTTCCCCTACCTCTTCTTCATCGCTCCACTTCCTTACCTATCCCTATCCTTTCTCTCATACCTCTTTTATCCCATTTACCCTTGTTCATTTGTCCTACCACATACCTCCTTTGTTGATTCAGATACTACAGATTGTATTCTCTTGTTACTATGTAAGCCGCATTAAGCCTGCGATGAGCGGGAAAGCGCGGGATACAAATAAATAAATATAGACTCTTTCAAAACCTATATCCAGCAGACACCCATGCTGTGTGCTGGCCATCAAGTTCCCTTACTGCCCAGTCTGCACCAGTATCTGCCAAATGTAATTTTGCTTCCCCACTGAAGTGCTGTCAGGGTTTCACTTGGATATAGCTTATATTAGCACTCATGTTGAAAGCGGTAAGATTTAGTCCTGCTCTGAGGCTCTTTGAAGCAGAGATTAGGCATTAAATATTCACTGCATTTTTGCCCCTTTCATTTCATGTTTATGGAGTCATCTGATCACAGTTACTTCTACAGACTGAGTTGGTTGATGGAGTGGGAGGAACTGGTTCATTTCCAGGCTAGTTTCATAGTTGTCTAAAGAGGAGAGAAAAGGCCGATTGTGTTCCAATTTCAAAGTTGAATTTTTAGTGTTTTATGGAAGGGAACATGCTTATGTAATTAGTTTTTCTGCAATCCATGATGTTTGAGGCAGGGCCTAGTGGTCGTTTTAAACAAAAGTCTCTGGCAGAACTACCAAGCTATTGGGAGTACTTTGAAAAGCCCAGGGCAGAAGTGGACCCTCAGGCTCTTGCTCTTTCCTCATATTCCTTTGAGGTTGTTCCCAGCGGCTCTTCTCGCAGCTTAGCCAAGGACCCACCTCCTTGCAGCACTGACTGGTTGGAGGTGTGTGATTGGCAGACTAAGACTTTGTACTGCCTGGCACTGGGTAGGTCAATTTAAATGGTCGAAAAGCATCAGCAAGGATAACAAAATAGCAGTACAATAAACCTAGCTGTCCTTAATAATTACTTTCTCTTTGTTATTCTTTGAATTCCAAAATTAGTTCCAAATCAGTTCCAACCAACATGACAATTTCGTTAGAAAATTCAGCTGTTTGTTATTGCAAATTTCAATATATATTTTCAACTTGTGCAGACATTCTTCAATATGTAAAGACATTTTAAAACTTTTCAAAATTGTAAACCTTTAACAGTTATCACATTTTGCAGTGCACGGACACCTCCACCAACATGCGGCATGTTTCGCAAATTGCTGCCTCAGGATGTGGTCCGCCAAAACTGAAAATTAAAATCGTCAGTCAGAACAGTGAATGTGTAATCATAAAACAGACTAAATATAATCTTTACATACCTTATACTCGCACATACTGCATCGGTGCCTGCCATATTCTGTTGCTATCGCACCAATATTCAGCAGAAGTTATAAGTCACATGACTCTGTACACCAATGAGATATCACCTGGCCTGTTTTATAAAATGACTTTGTTTCTATGTGGGACTACATTTTTTTTTTCAATCAAAGTAGGTCATATTTCTGTTTTATGTATGAGGCTTCACTTACCACAAGGTGACAAGGTAAGAAGGTCACACAGCAGGGGCTTGTTCCAACTTTCAGCAATTTCTTTATTTCCTAGCTTACCTCCTGTGTGAGCTGCTTGGGACGCTGGCCCTGGTATCATAAGGTATAAACCTGAATCATGCAGAACCAGTAGCAGGAAGCAAGTGAAAAGGGAGACAGGAAAGTGGGGAGGAGGATGGTAGTGTTGAATAGATGTATTCAGTATGATTTGTAATAAGTATCCTCCTGTCCTCTGTCTCTCTATCAGGCCCTTCAGAACCAACCAGCAGGCGAGAGAGTCCAGGTAAGATTCCGCCTTGCTTCCAAATGCACCAGGGTCAAAGAATGTGTTTTGTGGGAGTAAAGAAGCTAAGTATTCTGTTCCCTCTCATTATTCCATCTTTCTATTCCAGGGGTGATAGAAGGCCACAACCCAGTTGGGTTTTCAAGATTTTCATAGTGAATATGCATGAGATTGATTTGCATGCACTGCTTCCATTGTATGCAAATAGATCTAAATATTTATTGTGGAAATCTTGAAAACCTAACTGGGTTGTGGCCTTCAAAGATGGTGGTTGCCCACTCCTGCTGTAGTCCAACACTTAACAACAAAATTCTGAAAATATAAATTG
This sequence comes from Microcaecilia unicolor, assembly GCF_901765095.1. Classification (NCBI taxonomy): domain Eukaryota; kingdom Metazoa; phylum Chordata; class Amphibia; order Gymnophiona; family Siphonopidae; genus Microcaecilia; species Microcaecilia unicolor. The sequence continues at coordinate 147,323,996 of NC_044039.1, read as the reverse complement.
CAATATTTTGCATAAATATCTGAATTGATCATGACTAAGACTGAGCATCTTATCTTTCCCCCTAAACCCACCTCTCCTCTACTCCCATTCTGTATGTCTGTGGACAACGCACTCTCATCAGCTCATAACCTTGGGGTCATCTTTGACTCCCCTTTCTCAGCACATATCCAACAGACTGCTAAAACCTGCCGTTTTTCTCTATAACATCTCCAAAATTCATCCCTTTCTTTCTGCACGCACCACCAAAATCCTTACCTACTCTTTCATTATCTCCTGCTTTAGACTACTGCAACTTACTTCTCACAGTTCTCCCACTAAACCTCTCTCCCCTTAAATTGTGCAGCAGAATTTTGAACAGATTGATCTTCCACCAATGTCCCTACACTCACATAACCTCTCAGCTCAAGTCACGCCATTGGCTCCCTATCGGTTTTCATATGAGGGTTGATATTCAACAAAGAAATGGTTTTTTTTGGGTTTTTTTTTTTAATTTTGTAAAGTTTATTGAACAAACCATATAAAAGTTGCATTACAATGTCTCATCCTAAATTCTATTAACATCCATCATTCCCTCCTCTGAACCTCAGGGTACAGATAAATAAGCATTAAAGAATGTCTCCTCCATTTTCTCCCACCCTATATTCACCCCCATCCCCCCTCCCCACTTCCCCCCCCTTACAGGTCTTTCCCCAATATTCGGTCAAAGTGTTTCTATTCTTCAGCCTCCGAATTAAACCTCCGCCGCCTTTTATCTGTCAATTCCTCCATCACTATTAGTCCCCTAATCTTTCCAATCCAATTTTGCACTGTGGGTCCCTTGTCTTGCTTCCAAAACGCAGCTACTATAGATTTTGCAGCCGCTAGGCCTATCCTCTTAATCCTTTGTTCCCATTTCACCCCTCTCTGGTTCCCCCACCCTAATAGGCACCATTTCGGGTCACATGGGAATAGAGTGTCTAAGGCTTCTGTCAATAGCCCTGTAACACCCTCCCAAAATTTCTGTATTAACACACACTCCCACCATACATGATAAAAAGTGCCCTTTTCCGCCTTACACCTCCAGCATGTATCCGAGGCTCCAGGGAACATTGCTTTCACTTTCTCCGGCGTATAGTACCATCTGCTCAGTATTTTATATGCATTTTCTTTGAGTAGTACACATACGGAGGCCTTTTTGACCTCTCTACACACTCACCCCATTCAGAGTCAGTCAGTTCTTGCTTCAAATCCCTCTCCCAGGCCTGCAAATACTGGTGTTTTACAAATTGTGACCCCCTTATATGATCATATAGCCTAGAGATTCCCTTCCCCCATATGTCTTCCATATTTTCCTTTTCTACTAATTTATCTTTAACCCACCTGATGGATATTATGTAGTGCTTTACCTGCATGTAAGCGTAGATATCAGAGGGTGGTAGCTCATAGGCCTCCCGCAATTCTGCGAATGGTTTAATTCCCTCTTCTGTCAACAAATCTCGATAACGTATCAACCCCTTATGGAACCATGTTTTAAACACCCCACCTTGAGTCCGAGCTGGAAAACCCGGGTCCTGCTTGATCCAAGCAAATGTAGATTTAGTCCTAGATCCCCTAAGCCTGTGTTTTAAAGTACCCCATAAAGCTAGAAGATGTGATACAAAGGGATTTAGAGTTAACCTCTTATATGAATTATCCGGAATCGAGGCTCATAACAGTCCCTCCAATACTCCTTCTTGGACAAAGATCTGCTCTAATTTTGTTATTGGAGATCTACTTTACCCCAAACAGCTATTTGCTTTAGCTGTGATGCCCAGTAATACCAGAGAATGTTTGGTATTCCCCTCCCCCTTTGGTCAGGTGTACCCCACATTATTTTCCGTGCCAATCTTGCTGGTTTCCCCCCCCCCCCCCCCCCCCCCCCAAACGAATGTTCCTATATCCGCTTGCAGCCTCATTAACTCCCTCTTAGGTACCGGGATTGGTAATGTTTGAAACAAAAATAGAAGCCGGGGTAGAATATTCATTTTTACTGACGCAATACGACCCCACCATGAAAGCCACCCCTTTTGCCATTTGATCATATCCCCCCGCACTTCTTTCTGTAAAGGTATATAATTTAATTGATATAATTTATTGAGATTCCACAGGATCTGTATCCCTAGATACCTGAAACTGTCCTTAGCTATTTTAAATTTAAACGCCTCTTTTATTCTTTCTTCCTCAACTTCTGGTATAGTGACCCTCATCACCTTGGACTTATCATAGTTCACCTTAAATCCCAATACCCAGCCATAATCTTTCAGCTCTTTAATCAAAGAAGGCAATGTGGTCATAGGGGATGAGATATAAAATAAAACATCGTCCGCGAAAAGTGCAATCTTATGCTCCTTAACTCCCATCCGAACCCCCCGGACCTCTTGGAGCAAGCGGAACCTCTGAGCAAATGGCTCTATGGCTATAGCGAATAATAATGGGGAGAGCGGGCACCCTTGCCTAGTTCCCCGCTGAATATCAAAGTGCTCGGAGTACCCTCCATTAACTTTAATTTTGGCTACCGGATGGGCGTATAGTTTCCTCAACCAACCTGTGAGACTTTTCCCCATCCCCATTTGTGCCATGCTTTCCCATAGGAACTCCCAATCCGCCCTATCGAATGCTTTCTGTGCATCGATCGCTAGAAGTGTTAGGGAGTCCCCTCTCCTCTGAGCTCCCCACTTGATATTTAGAGTTCTACGAATATTATCTGCTACTTGCCTATGTGGCACGAATCCCGCTTGATCTTCATGGATCAAGAATGGTAAGAGCTTGCCCAAGCAGTCTGCCATCACCTTGGCCAAGATCTTGACATCAATGTTCAGCAGGGAGATCGCACAAAGCTGGATCCTGCCCTGGCTTGAGGAGCACTGTAATCCCTGCCGCATGCTTACTTATAGCCATCTCTTCCCCAATAAAGCAGGCATTACCCATTTGTACCAGTAGGGGAGCCAATTCTTGTCTAAACACTTTGTAATACTTCCCCGTGTATCCATCTAGCCCCGGCACTTTCCCTCCTTTTAATCCCTTGATGACTCCTAACACTTCCTCCAATGTTATAGAGGCTTCTAAACTCACCCTTTGGGTATCTGTTATTTTATTGAGACCCAAATCCCTTATATAATTCCGCTTCTCCTCCAGACTTGCCCCTTCTTCTTTGGAATACAGTTTCATATAATATTTCACAAACTCTGCCCTAATATCTCCATCCTGATCCAGAAATGGTTCTTAGCTAGTTAAATTTCCTGTTTGGGACTAACTGATCATTTTCAGCAGCATTTAATCAGTTAGTGCTGAACTCAAAACTGGTTATTATAAGTACATTCACTCTGCAGCTCCTTGGTATCTCTCCTGTCTTCTCTCCCTACACCCCTCCATTCATCACTAAGTCATTCTTATCTGTTCCCTTCTCTTCTACCGCCAACTCCAGACTCCTTTCCTGCCAAATTGCTGTGCCTTACACCTGGAATAGACTTCCTGAGTCAGTACATTATGCTCCATCTCTGGTCCTTCTGAAATCCAGGCTACAAGCCCATCTTTTGAGGCTGCTTTTAACTCCCCCTTAATCACTCATAATAAATGTAGATACTCCCTAATTTATTTACCGCCTTTTTGAAGGAATTCACTAAAGGCGATGTACACAAGGAATAAGTCAAACTTAAGCAATAGACAGTCTTATTTGTTTGACTTGAATAGATTGTAAGCTCTGTGGTATGGAGATCCTCTTACATGTGTGTACATCTGGTAGCGTTCTAGAAATGACTACAAGTAGTAGAATAATACAGTATAAATATGGCAAAATAGAGCAATTGATAAAATTGTAGATACTAAGTCCGTAAAATACTGAAAATTCTAGTCACTTGCCTCTCCTGCTTTCTCTCATTCACACTCTCCTCTTTTTTTTTTTGTTTTTTTTTTGTTTGTTTGTTCCACATTATTCCACTCCCCCCACCCAGTTATTTTTCTCATTGCAATCCTCCATATTCTACCTCTACCTTCCCTACTTTTCTCTTTCTCTGTTTCCATTATCTTTCTTTGTTCCTTCCTTGTTCCTCTGAATTTGTTGAAGGAAGTTCACAGGGGATGATGATGATGACCTTGTTCCCCATGCCAGTGATCTAACCCTAGCCTCTTGTTCGGATCTTGCTTTCCAAGCATAGATGTAATGTAGAGGGCTTGGATCTCCACAGGGTTGGGAGAAGCAGGATCCCTCGCCTCACCGTATGGGAAGTGGAGGTTGAGATCTTTCGGAGGGAGGGTGGGAGTGTCCCTGCTTCCATACAGGTGGCACAAGGGCTGTCTATGTATTTCCACCACATCTGCCCACTGTTTAAGTCAGTTTAGGGACTGAAGAGATGTCCCGCTTCCCTTTGGCATTTATTTACTGAATCTTTCCTGAGTGCACATAGCTTGCCCACCCTTCCTTTGTAATGATTTTGCCTACCTTGTGTGCCAAGCCAGTGTGGGGATAGTGCGGTCCTTTTAAAATAGTTTGTGAGCACGTGAATGAAAGGGACAAGGCCCTGTTTTATCTAGTGATGCCTGCAGAGAGAAGTACATGATGATTCACTGTGAATTAGGGGCAAGTGGCTGCTGGATTCAAGTTTTTGATTATATCTATTGCGAGTAGCTCACAGATTGTGAGTTACACAAAACTGATCAGAGGGCCGCATGAAGCTACTGGTCGTCACCATCCAAAAAGATAAGAGTATTAATGTATATTAATGGTGAACTGCTATCCAAATTTGGTTAATTTCATTAATTACTCTGTTGGTGTCAGGAAGGAACGCATTTCACCTTGGAAGACAGCTGAATGTTTTCACGGCTTTTTGCTGCCTTCTGGATTGTCACAAACCTAAATCTGGGCAATCTGATGAAGCATGAATATGGTGGACTTCTGGTTTCTTTCCATCAAACTAATTCTAGGGATTACGAGTTTATTCCTCCCTTATGTAATGTTCATTTGGGTGTGACACTTTGTGTATAATACGTGTAATCTCTTTCTGCTGTAGTCTGTGATGGACACTGCCTACCTAGTCAGTTCCAGTGTGCTGATGGCTGCTGTATTGACAGCTCTCTAGAGTGTGATGGAACACCAGACTGTGCTGATCAGACAGATGAAATGTACTGTGATAAATGTAAGTATTAACCCCAGATACTCGAGACTTTTCCTGTCCGCTTAAATAACATTTAAGCTCCTAACCATGGATATTCAGTCGGAGATAACCGGTTATCTCCCGCTGAATATCCCAGTTAGCAGTCAGCAGCTAACTGGTTATATCACATGACATAGCCAGTTAGATGTGGATATTCAGCACCAAACTGGCTATTTTGAGTGGTCAAAACAGGCTGCTTCAATAGCAGGCCTATCTTTTGACTGCTAAAAAGTTAACTGGTTAGCGCTGAATATCGGCGTAGTTGGTTAACTTTTTTTAGTGGCCAAAATAAACCTGGATATTCAGTGCCAGTCACCGGAAACGGCCCAGCATTGACTATCCGTGTTTAACGCTGGCGGCGGACAGCGAATGCGCTGCCCGCCACTGGCTGAATATTGGTCCGAAAATATTTGTTCCATTACGTAGCTTCCTGCTGTTCCAGAGCCTGTGGGCCAGTTGTGTTCATCAACTAGCAAGTAGAGATCGAAAACTGAAAAATGAGCTGAGACATATCTCTCTTGCCATTCAGTCCAGCGCCTCAGTTTTTCCAGCAGGTGGATGGGCACACTTTTCTGGCTCTGAGTGCTTAACTCCTGGTCCAGTTGGTCAACCGGTCCCCAGTTGAGCTTTGCAGGTGGCTTAAGTCTGCAGAGTCATATCTGGAGGTCTTCAGATTCCTGTCTCTGGTGCACCGCAAATGTATTTCTTCCCTCCCTTCACCTCTCCCCTGTTTCCTGTGGTGCTCTCCTTTTCCAGCACAACAACCTTAAAGAAAGGAGGAGGAAAGAGGTTTTACTGGAGAGTGTGGGACGAAGTATCGGCCCTGAGCGTTTCTCATCTGTGGTAAGACTTGTGGAGACTGAACCTGGGGGGAGTAGCTGGTAAGTCCGACTAAAGTTTGACTCTGAACCGCTTGGAGGGCTGCAAGTATTACTTGCTGCAGGGGAGGGATTCTGATTCACCGCTTGTGACAGTGGGGGGTTAGTATAACAGCTTCTGTGGAGGCAGTTAAGCGGTGTTCCCACTGTGGAATCTATTGGCTGGCGTCAGGGCATTGCAGTGTGTGTAAGCTGCAAATCCCGCGGGATTCAGCAGCATGTCTTTCATTGGCGTAGCATCCGAATATGCCAGGATCTTTGGGCTCTCCAGCAGGGCCGGTGCGTAGTCTGATGCAGGAGAACATGGCAACGGGCACCATTTGTTTTCAGGGCTGACTGAGTGAGGAGCAGCCTCTATCTGATCACACGTGGTGCACAGCTGCTATTTTACAGCCTCGGGGCCTGACAGGGCATTCGGCTGCATCAGGATCTCTATTTTCTCCAGAGTTTATATTGCTCCTACACCAGACCTGTTTTTCTGAAGCAGGGATGGTCAAAGTTGCTGCAGGGTGCTTCAGTTTCTCGCCCCGCTGCCCTTGCGGCTCCTTAGAGATCTCGTTTTAGTCCTCCAGGAATAGGCAGAGTAGGCAGATGAGATGATCTCTGCTTCTCCCTCTTTATCGGATGTGGTCTCGGACTATTTAAAGGAGCCATCATTGAAGGAGCTGTTAGAGGAGAGAGATGATCTGAAAGTACCAAGATTGTTTCATAAAGTGGAGCTCAGTACTCTTATTTCTAGGGCCCTGGCAGTACTTTCCATTCAGGAGCCCATTGCTTCAGCGTCAGGAGTTCCATCTTCATTGATCACAAGGGGGCTTGGAGTTCCTTCTAAGGCCTTCCCAATGCATGCAGACATTCAGGACCTGATTACAGCAGAATGGGTCTCATAGGGCTGAGTGGGAAGAACCATGGCCTGCCTCGACCCATTTTTTCCAAAATAGAAAAATAATTTGCAGCTCCCTGGTTACAGCGGTGACTAAAAAGACCCCCTTGCTGATGGAAGAGGGCATGACCAACAGAATTGGAAACTAGAAGGCTCGCTGAAACAAGCCTTTGAAGTGGCTTCTTTGGGCCTACAGCCCGCAGTATGTATTTGGCTCTTGCTGTATGTCTGCAACTCTGGTTGTGGCACTGAGCAATGGATGCAGCATCATTCATAAGAAAATAAGTGTTGCCATACTGGGACAGACCAAAGTTCCATCAAGCCCAGTATCCTGTTTCCAACAGTGGCCAGTTCAGGTCAACTACCTGGCACGATTCTAAAACAGTAAAATAGATTTTATGGTGCTTATCCTAGAAATAAGCAGTGGATTTTCCCCAATTCCATGTTTAGTAATGGCTTATGGACTTTTCTTTTAGAAAGTTATCCAAACCTTTTTTTAAACCCTGCTAAGCTAACTATTTTAACCATGTTCTCTGTCATTGAATTCCAGAGTTTATTTACACGTTCAGTGAAGAAATATTTTCTCAGATTTGTTTTAAATTTACTACTTATACAGTGGGGGAAATAAGTATTTGATCCCTTGCTGATTTTGTAAGTTTGCCCACTGACAAAGACATGAGCAGCCCATAATTGAAGGGTAGGTTATTGGTAACAGTGAGAGATAGCACATCACAAATTAAATCCGGAAAATCACATTGTGGAAAGTATATGAATTTATTTGCATTCTGCAGAGGGAAATAAGTATTTAATCCCTCTTGGAAACAAGACCTAATACTTGGTGGCAAAACCCTTGTTGGCAAGCACAGCGGTCAGACGTCTTCTGTAGTTGATGATGAGGTTTGCACACATGTCAGGAGGAATTTTGGTCCACTCCTCTTTGCAGATCATCTCTAAATCATTAAGAGTTCTGGGCTGTCGCTTGGCAACTCGCAGCTTCAGCTCCCTCCATAAGTTTTCAATGGGATTAAGGTCTGGTGACTGGCTAGGCCACTCCATGACCCTAATGTGCTTCTTCCTGAGCCACTCCTTTGTTGCCTTGGCTGTATGTTTTGGGTCATTGTCGTGCTGGAAGACCCAGCCACGACCCATTTTTAAGGCCCTGGCGGAGGGAAGGAGGTTGTCACTCAGAATTGTACGGTACATGGCCCCATCCATTCTCCCATTGATGCGGTGAAGTAGTCCTGTGCCCTTAGCAGAGAAACACCCCCAAAACATAACATTTCCACCTCCATGCTTGACAGTGGGGACGGTGTTCTTTGGGTCATAGGCAGCATTTCTCTTCCTCCAAACACGGCGAGTTGAGTTCATGCCAAAGAGCTCAATTTTTGTCTCATCTGACCACAGCACCTTCTCCCAATCACTCTCGGCATCATCCAGGTGTTCACTGGCAAACTTCAGACGGGCCGTCACATGTGCCTTCCGGAGCAGGGGGACCTTGCGGGCACTGCAGGATTGCAATCCGTTATGTCGTAATGTGTTACCAATGGTTTTCGTGGTGACAGTGGTCCCAGCTGCCTTGAGATCATTGACAAGTTCCCCCCTTGTAGTTGTAGGCTGATTTCTAACCTTCCTCATGATCAAGGATACCCCACGAGGTGAGATTTTGCGTGGAGCCCCAGATCTTTGTCGATTGACAGTCATTTTGTACTTCTTCCATTTTCTTACTATGGCACCAACAGTTGTCTCCTTCTCGCCCAGCGTCTTACTGATGGTTTTGTAGCCCATTCCAGCCTTGTGCAGGTGTATGATCTTGTCCCTGACATCCTTAGACAGCTCCTTGCTCTTGGCCATTTTGTAGAGGTTAGAGTCTGACTGATTCACTGAGTCTGTGGACAGGTGTCTTTCATACAGGTGACCATTGCCGACAGCTGTCTGTCATGCAGGTAACGAGTTGATTTGGAGCATCTACCTGGTCTGTAGGGGCCAGATCTCTTACTGGTTGGTGGGGGATCAAATACTTATTTCCCTCTGCAGAATGCAAATAAATTCATATACTTTCCACAATGTGATTTTCCGGATTTAATTTGTGATGTGCTATCTCTCACTGTTACCAATAACCTACCCTTCAATTATGGGCTGCTCATGTCTTTGTCAGTGGGCAAACTTACAAAATCAGCAAGGGATCAAATACTTATTTCCCCCACTGTAGCTTGAGGAGTAGCCTAGTGGTTAAGTGCAGCGGATTTTGATCCTAGGGAACTGGGTTTGATTCCCACTGCAGCGCCTTGTGACTCTGGGCAAGTCACTTAACCCTCCATTGCCCCAGGTACAAATAAGTACCTGCATATACTATGTAAACCGCTTTGAATGTAGTTGCAAAAAAACACAGAAAGGGGTATATCAAGTCCCTTTCCCTTTCCATTTCATTGCATTGCATACCCCCTAGTCCTAGTATTTTTTTTTTTTTTTTTAGAAAGAGTAAACCAAGTGATTCACATCAAGTCCCATTCCCTTTTCATTTCATGCCCCCTATTACTAGTATTTTTAGAAAGAGTAAACTAAGCGATTCACGTCCACCCATTCTATTCCTCCCACTATTTTATAGACCTATCATGCCATCCCTTCTCCAAGCTGAAGAGCCCTAGCCACTTTAGCTTTTCTTCATAAGGAAGTCGTCTCATCCCCTTTATCATTTCCGTCACCCTTCTCGGCACCTTTTCTAATTCCATTATATCTTTTTTGAGATGCGGTGACCAGAATTGCACACAGTATTTGAGGTGTGGTTGCATCATGGAGCGATACAAAGGCATTATAATATTCTGATTTTTGCTTTCCATTCCTTTCCCTTATAATACCCAACATTCTATTTGCTTAGCTGCCGCTGCACACTGAGCAAAAGGTTTCAAAGTATCATCGTTGATGACACCTAGATCCCTTTCCTGGTTGGTGACTCCTACTGTGGCACCTTGCATCACATAGCTATAGTTTGGGATCCTCTCTTTCCCACGTGCATCACTTTGCACTTTCTCGCCAGACTCCCAGCCTCATAATGTCTTCTTGCAATTTTTCACAATCCTCTTGCAACTTAACAGCTTTTGAATAACTTTGTCAGCAAATTTAATTACCTCACTAGTTATTTCCATCTCTAGATCATTTATAAATATGTTAGAAAGCTACAGTCCCAGCACAGACCCCTGCAGAATACCACTATTTACCCTTCTCCATTGAGATCATTTAACCCTACTCTGTTTTTCTATCTTTTAACCAGTTTTTAATCCACAATAGGACATTATCTCCCATCCCATCCCATGGATATGGAGGATGTTCATGGGCTGGTGTTCTGAGTGTAGACTTTATCTTTTCTTTGCTCAGATTGTTCATATCCTAGCATTTGTCCAGGCATATCTTCGGAAAGGATTGGCATTTGGTTCTCCTAAAAGATCAGGTTGCGGCTTTGGTCTGTTTTAGGTGCCAACTACAGAAGACGTCTCTTGCAGCTAACCCAGATATAGATTCTTGTGGCCTCCTTTTTCTTATGCCATGTCCAGAGTACAACCTTAATTTAGTCTTTCGGGCTCTTCAGACACCTTCTTTTGAGCCACTCCAGAAGGCCTCCTTGAAAGATTTTATGCTGAAGACAGCGTTCTTCATGGCTGTTATGTCTGTACGTAGGGTTTTGGCACTTTGGGCTCTCTTGTCAGGATCCCTTTTGTTGCTTTTCAGAGGTAGGGATCTCTCTGTGCAGTTCCTTCCTTTCATCCGAAAGTGGTATCAGCATTTCATCCCAACCAATCTGTGGGGCTTCCGTCCTTTTGTAGAGAAGATGAAGAGACTAGGTATTCTTCCTTGAAGCTTCTCGATGTGTGTAGAGTCCTCATTAGATATCTGGAAATTAGGAATGAGTTTTTTGCAAATTGGACAGACTGTTCTTTTTGGTAAACAGAGGCTTGGCCTCATGGTTTCCGTCCATAATTGCTAGATAGCTGAAGGTCACTATTGCATCATTTGCTTGCGGAGAAGCAGGCTCCCCAGACCTTACGGGCTCATTCTATGAGGCATACACCAATATCCTGGGCGGATATTTGCAAGGCAACATCATGGTCAACGCTGCCAAGCACTACAGGGTGGACTTTTCAGCACGCTTGGAAGCCAGTTTTGGGGCTTCAGTCTTCAGGGTGGTGGCGCTGGGATCCCACCTACTCTAAGGATTGCTGTTCATCATCTCACAAGTTCTGGAATAGTAGGAAGCTATATAATGGAAGGAGAAATTAGGTCTTACCTGATAATTTTCTTTCCATTAGTCCTTCCCACTATTTATAAGCCTGCCGGAGTTTTCTGAGATGTTTTAGTCGGTGTGAAGTAATTAGTCAAATAACTGTCACTTTGCATGGTGCTTCCTTCATATCTCTTGTTAGCTCTCCAGAGGTGAGAGGTCCACATATGTTTGCTCATCTGGTTCGTGATGTGTTAGGTTAGCAGTTGCTTAAGGTGGTTGTGTTTTATTTTGAGTTTCTCCTTATTGTTTGCCTACATAATTACTGAGGAGCTGGACTGGATGCCATGAGAGATGTTTCAGCTCAGCTTTCAGTTCTCTGTTTTCACCTGCTGGTTGATGGACACGGCTATCCCACATGTTCTGGAATAGTGGGAAGGACTAATGGAAAGAAAATTATCAGGTAACACCTCATTTCTCCTTACTTAAGGTCCGATGCAATAAAGTGCGCCTCCCTTTGCACACTAATTAGCTCAAATTAGTGCACAATTTTGTGAGTTCCTATGTAAAACTGGGTTTTGCATATGAGCTATCTGTGTTCAAAGCCTTGCATAGACAACAGTACACAGCACATTTTAATCTATGCTAATGAGGTTATTAGCTTTTCAGCACAGATGCAGAAGACCAAAAGGCTGAGCTCAGTTGCCAGGGCTTTGTAATGCAAGGCCTGAGGATGTGTGAGAGCTTAGATTGTTCTTTTGTGGTTAGCATTAGTGAGGATTTTCTGCCTGTTTCTTCTCTTTACTAGATTGCAGGTAAAACTGAAGAGTGAATTTGGGGGGGGGGGGGGGGGTGCTGCTGGAACAGAGAAGTCCTGGGCTGTTGAGAATTGCATGCATGAAAGGGAAATGGGACTTGATATACTGTTGCAGGAATGGATGCATGAATTTGTGATGCTTCAGGAGTCAGACAGCACACACCAGTATGAGAGAAAAATCTTCTTTATTTGCCAGCAAACAAAGCAAGACATCAGTTCTAGCTCTCTTCTCCTTCTCTCAGCTCTTTTTGTGTCATGTGGCTTCTGTCTCAGCTGCTTCTCTTCTTATGCTGTCTTCTCCTTCTTCTGTCTGTTCCTTCTGTCCTTCTCTTTCTTCTGAGCTCCTTCTGACGTAAACTGCTTCTTCTCCCACTTAAATACTGTTCTATCCCCTTCCTAGCCTGGCCCCCCCCCTTACTCTCCAATTGGTTAAGGAATAGATTGGTCACTTTGCCTCAACCAATCATTACTTTTGAAATATCAGTTACATAGGTTTGGTATTCCTCAAACTGACCTCTAACCTGGGGCCCCTTAAGCCAGACATTTGGTCTCCAGAACTCTTATATTTTCCTTATGATTAATGTCTCATCTTATAGCTTAAATTGCTTACTGGACTCTGGCATTCATTAAAGGGGTCAAAAGTCAATCTTACTTAATAGCATACATATCAGGTTATCACTTTCAAGACCATTTCTACATTTTACCTATAATTAATCAAGGAGAAGAGAGCTGACTAGTCCTGACCTCTTCACCTATCAGCTTATACATTGAACCAGCCAGAACTATGGCTAAGTCAAACCACATGTTGGCCTCTTCACTGCAGTCCTTGCTTAGAAACATCAGACAAAGAATTGATACAGAATTTAAAAAGGTTTTCTACCTATTAACTACACAGAATACACAGAATCAGTATTTCTTATAAGACATATTCTAAATATCAGGAATATCTACATATTAAGCACTTCTAAATAGTATTTCAGCCTATTCTTAAACTACAATATGTCATATGTCTGGCTCATGCCTGCTTACAAAACTATTCAGTATGCCTAATAATATACAGATGTTCCAGCTAGCATTGGCAATTCACAAAGGACAGAGTCTCATTTCTCACTGACCTTTCCTAACCCAGCCCGGCAAACGTAAATAACCTAAACCAGATGACATTCCTTCACTTTAGTTGCCAGGTAAAAAGCTAGAATTCAAACTTCAAGCTTTTAATATCATTTCTTAGAGTTAACACTTTCTTTGCCCACTGCCTCAATACCGCCTTTCTGAGGTTTTTGCAACTACATTCAAAGTGGTTTACATATATTCAGGTACTTATTTTGTACCAGGGGCAATGGAGGGTTAAGTGACCTGCCCAGAGTCACAAGGAGCTGCAGTGGGAATCAAACCGTTCCCCAGGATCAAAGTCCACTGCACTAACCACTAGGCTACTCCTCCACTCCATGAACAGATCTAAGCACAAAAATCTGTATTGCCAACCAGTTCTGCTTGCATGCACCTGAGCTGGAACAGGGATGGGCAACCTCCCATCGGGTTTTCAGAATTTCCCCAACGACTATGCAAGAAATCTCTTTGCATGCACTGCCTCAATTGTATGCAAATAGATCTTGTGCATATTCATTGTGGAAATCCTGAAAAGCTGACTGGGTTGTGGCCCTTGAGGACTGAGGATGCTCATCCCTGAGCTGGAAAGCTATTCTGTGCTTAATATCAGTATTGCAAACATTTATGTGCAAAATATCCTTCCAGGACATGTGCGGATTATGCGCATGCAACTCTGGGTGCTGATAGGTTGTTTTTTAATGCTTAGATCTGTGCACATGCGTCTGGTGTTCTCCTATGTCGGTGCACAATTTTTGTAGTTGGGTTTGTTTGCATACTGCGTTGGGAAGCAGAAGATTTGCATTATGCTTGCATTGGAGCCATGCGCTAAGTGTTAGCACACGGCTATAATGCAAACTTACTGCATGGGCCCTTACTACTTACAAATACAGTCCATGCTGTGTGCAGTCACCTTTTTTTGATCCTGTGAAATGTCAGCAGCTGGGACCACTCTCCGTGCACAGTGGCAGTGTTGTATGGTTGTGTGCATAAACTGTTTTTCTCCCTATTGGGGAAGGAGTTCAGCTGTCGCAAGTCAGCAGCACCTGGTAGGCAGTGTGGCCCTTGCTTTCTGAGTTTGGCCACTACAGCAGCTGGGCTAGATCGGAAGAGAGTTAAAATGGTGAAGAATCCCTTCCATTACCTCAGTAGAGGCTGGTTCTGACGTCACTTGGAACCCTCCCTCCACCTCCCCCCCCCCCCCCCCCCCCCCCCCCCCCCCCCCCCCCCCCCACCAGCAGTGGCCACTGTACCTGTGAGACAGGTTTGAAGCATGTTCTCTGATGGGGGCATTGCAGTTCTGAGGGCACAACCTTCAGGAGTGGAGGAGTAGCCTGTCGGTTGCCAGTCATCTGAGAACGAGGTTCAGTTCCCACTACAGCTCCTTGTGATCCTGGGCAAGTCACTTAACCCTCCACTGTCCCAGGTGCAAAAACTTGTGAGCCCATAGGGACAGAGAAAGTACCTGCATATAATAAATGTAAACCATTTTGGTTATATCACAGAAAGACGGTATATCAGATTCATGAACCTTGCCCCCGCCCCCCCTTTTTTTAAAGTGTTAACATAATGCTAAATTAAAACCTTAAAATGTTAACCTTCTTACCTGGGATTCTAGTGTCCTAAGAGCATTGTTACATGGGTATTTGCTGGCCCTTCAGTAAGGTCAGCTGGTGTGATCTTCACTGAGCTACTGTCTTCAATGGTTGTTTTCCAGATAAAGACTTTTCTATACTACAAGAAATAGATGCTCCAAAGGACACAGGTAAGGTATCGAAACAACTGCTAGGCTAGCCTTCTGACTCTGTTGTTTGCACCAAGGTGCAAGAAACGAAGGTCTGTTTGGGGTTCTGTGGCATTGCAGAGCTGCTACACCCAATCTCTGCGTGGGAGGGAGGGCAAGCACCTGCCCCTACTGCAGGCATGAGAGTAGTACTGTGGTTCAAATTTCCCCCCCCCCCTAGCTCTCAGGGAGAGAATATCACCCAGCTACAGGTTAGAGGATGATAAAGGGGAAAAGATCTGTCAATTGCCACAAGGTAAAGAATAGCTTTTGAAGGCAATCCTGCATTTCCTTCCTCATACAGGGATGTTTCATATTTTTGAAGGATTTTGCTGAGAACACTGTTTATATTTATTGAGCTTTTTTGGTTTGGGAGAAGGAGGGAGAAATGATCAGTGCAGTATGTGTTAGTATCTGGGAGGGATGTGACAGTCAGTAGAGCAGTTGCAAATTTTCAAGATTGAGAGAGGGCTGTTCACTGGCTCTTCCCCCTCCCCCTTCAAGGTCCTAGAGAATTTAACCACAAAATGGAATTGCATTCAATAAAAAGACCTCTGTGTCATCACTGGAAGGGTGACTTTTTTTTTTCCCCCCACCCCTCTCCCTTCTTCTTGGCAGTTCGGTGTGGAGAGTTTCCAGATACTGGATCTTGCCGTGCCAGCTTCCCCCGGTGGTACTATGACCCAGGCAGTCAAAACTGCTACAGATTTACCTATGGGGGCTGTCCTGGCAATGAAAATAACTTCTTGACTAAGGATGCCTGCCTGACTGTGTGTGATGGATTTTCGTGTAAGTGATCATGTCTCGGGGAAAAGTGATGGGTTGGAGTTCTAGAATTATGGAGTTCATCAAAAAAAGTCTTTTTTTTTTTTTTTTTTTTTTACAGATAGCAAAACAGCATGTTCTGTTGCACATAATAGTATTTGGGTGACCTCCTTATATGTTCAGTGTGTTTTCAATGATCCCAAACATTTAGGTACAAAATGCTATCCTAATTTTGTGGAGAGATGCTTTTGTGACTGAAAAATGTTACATTTATTCAACTGCACAAAATAATTAAAATGATGCATCTGCTTACATCTAGGAAAGTCAGTCAAATGAATTGGTTTTATTATGCTTTCTTCTATTAGTTCCAGTCATATTATAATACATTTATACAGAAATTTAGATTTTTGCACTCAGGATCTCTGAGGAATATGCTTCTTAATACAATTGGATCTCTAGATGGCACGCTTCTCATCTACAGATCATAGTGTGTGGAGTTGGGCATATGGTTCTTTCCAGAAAATTGCAAATGTTAATCTACTTGCTGTTATTATATAAGTCATCAATTTTTTTTCTTTGGCCTGTAAGATTGAGTGGGATGCCACATTTAGGAAGAAGCATTCCCTGCTTTTTTCACTGCCTTATTCAAAAACTCTTTGATAATGCCAATTATTTGATCCCTCCACCCTAATTCATACTTTAGGACAGTTCTGTCATATTTGAATAAATGCACCCCTTCTCCTCCCTCAGCATTCTGTGTTGCACCTTCCATACAGTTGATGGATGCAATCAGGTGTGTAATATCAAAAATAGAACATCTTTAAAATCATTTCTGATCAAGTTAGAAGTGATTGAAACCAGGATCAGCCCCCGACTGATTCTACTACTACTACTACTATTAAACATTTCTATAGCGCTACTAGATTTACGCCAGTGCTTTTTTTGTAGAAAAAAAGGTGCCGGTACTCATTGTGGGCGGGGTCACCACACATGGCACCGCCCCTATTATAGCCACACCCACATTAGTCACACCCCTTATACCAGCCATGGCGCATATAAACAGACATCATTGAAAATATAAAACTAGTATAGGAGAAAAAATAATGTGATTTCTTTTCATTATAAATAATTTCTGTAAGCTGTTACAGCTCCAGTATACCCAGTGCAAAATAAGACAAATTCCAAACACTAAAATGAAAATAAAATTATTTTTTCTACCTTTGTTGTCTGGTGACTTTGTTTTTCTATCCATATTAGTCCCAGTCTCTGATTCTGCTCCTATCTGTTCTCTTAACTCCATTTCCAGGGCTTCCTTTCCATTTATTTCTTTACTTTCTTCCTTTCTTCTTCTTTTGTTGCCCTGCATCCATAAGTAAAAGCTGGGTCCTCCTCCATGGAATTGACTGGAGGAGGTATAACATGGATCCAGCTTTTGCCTATTTTCTCCATCCATGTGCAGTTTTTCTCCTCTTCCCTTTCCCTCAGCTCCATCCATGTGCATCTTCTTTTTTCTTTCCTCCCCTCCATTCATGTCCAGCACTTCTCCTCTCTCCTCCCCTCTATCCATGTCCAGCATTTCTCATCTCTCTTCCCTCCTCTGTATCCATATAAAGCAATAATTCTCTCTCCCCTCTCCTCCATCCAAGTCAGCATTTCTCCTCTCTCCTAGCCAACTCCTCCATCCATCCATGTCCAGCAATTCTCCTCTATCTCCTGCTCTCCTCTCCATCCATTTCTAGCATTTCTCCTCTCTCCCCTCTCATCCATGTCCAGCAATTCTCTCTTCCCTGTCCTCCCCTCCCCATCCAGCGATTCTCCTCTCTCCCCTCCATGTCCAGCAATTCTCTCTTCCCTGCCCTCCCATCCCATGTCCAGCAATTCTCTCTCCCCTGCCCTTCCCTCCCATCCCATGTCCAGCAATTCTCTCTCCCTTGCCCTTCCCTCCCATGTCCAGCAATTCTCTCTTCCCTGCCCTTCCCATGTCCAGCAATTCTCTCTCCCCTGCCCTTCCCTCCCATGTCCAGCAATTCTCTCTCCCTTGCCCTTCCCTCCCATCCCATCCCATGTCCAGCAATTCTCTCTCCCTTGCCCTTCCCTCCCATTATTTCCAGCGATTCTCTGCCTCTCCCCTGCCCTCCCATCGACGTGCGATTTTTCCGTCCCTCCCCTGCCCTCACCTCTCCCATATCCAGCGATTCTTCGTCCCCCAGCGTCCTCCTTCACTGCCTGCCAGCCAGCATCGGATGCAGAAGTGAACGGTGCAGGCAGCGATTGGCTGGCAGCATCGTAGCTTCCCTCTGCAAGTCCCGCCTACAACTTCCTGTTTACGCATAGGCGGGACTTGCAGAGGGAAGCTACGATGCTGCCAGCCAATCGCTGCCTGCACCGTTCGCTTCTGACTCCGACGCTGGCTGGCAGGCAGTGAAGGAGGACGCTGGGGGACGAAGAATCGCTGGATATGGGAGAGGTGAGGGCAGGGGAGGGACGGAAAAATCGCTGCACGTCGATGGGAGGGCAGGAGAGAGGCGGAGAATCGCTGGAAATAATGGGAGGGGAGGGGAGGAGGAGAAAAAGGTGCCGGTACGCCGTACCGTTGCGTACCGGCACAAAAAAAGCACTGATTTACGCAGCACTGTACAAATGAACATGAAAAGACAGTCCTCTAGACTCCCCGTAGCTTGATACCACTGGGAAGCTAGGGTCCATTGAGCTGATCTCATGTGAAGGCGGGCCATGGGTGTCACATGAACTGTGGAAGCCATGTGGCCAAGAAGTCTCAACATCTGCCCATTCCTTCTGTTCATAGTGTTTGCCAATAGGTTGTTCCCATTTGCGTACATACTTAATAGGATAAGACCCCCTATGTTAGCAATGCCACATAGATAGAGCCTAGAGATACCTGCTGTCCCCCTACCTAATCTAAGCACTTTTTTTAAGGGATGTTCCTCTACTTTCAACTGATCTAGAGCTTGCCGCTGCAGGAAATCCTCTATTTTTCTAATACTAAAAAACTTCCCTGTCTTCTATTCCATATTCTTGCTCCAACTCGGAACTCTTTTTTTTTTTTTTTGGTTAATTTTTAATACTGAGCTAATGTGTGGTGGAGTCAACTTGTATAAACAATTTATTGTAGTTCTAAAACAGCAGATAAGGCTGGGGTGGGGCATCCTCTGTCCTCGAGGGCCGCAACCCAGTTGAGTTTTCAGGATTTCCCCAATGAATGTGCATGAGACCTATTTGTATACAACAGAGGCAGTGCTTGCAAATTTCATTGGGGAACTCCTGAAAATCTGACTGTTGGCAGCCTTCAAGGACCAAGGATGCCCACGCATGAGATAAGGTTAGAGCATTGACCAGCTCATGTTTTGTTGACTTTAAATGTTGCTGGGGTTTCTGTGATGCACACTTACCGTCCTAACATTTAAATCCATGTCTTTTTGCTTTATCTCCTTGCAGCTCAGGATATGTTTGGTAGGAATATCAAAAAACAGCAATTTTCAGAAATGGCTTCAGGTAGGAAAGATGATTTTATAATGTGATTTTTGTCTTTATTTTGTAATGCAGAATCTTTCACATTTATTTTGAATGTACATTGCTTCCTCCCACACCACACATACTAAATAGCATGTCTGTGACTCAGCAACCCTTGCTGTCCTGAGGATCCAAGGACTTGTCTTTTTTTTTTTTTTTTTTGGGTGATCTTTCTGTACGGTTCACTGAGTATGTGTGCACTTGGTGCAAAAAGCTCCTGGTTCCTGGAGATCAAGTCTGATCTCTTAAGGTTAACAAATTTTTGGAGGAACTGAGGCAGACAGGTAGATAGAAAACACATATAGGGACATAGCAGAAAAGTCCACCTTCCTTCCAACATCTGAGTGCATCACCTCCAGGGCACCCGTGTGCCTTGTTAATTATGGACAGCCGACTTTCAACTCGGGTCTGCAGTACTGTAGCTTGCATTATTGAGCTGGCTTTTTTTTTTAATCCACTTCAAGGGTATCTTTTGGAGGCTTTTCTTCTCTACAGTATTTAGTAATATTTCTGGAAGGTTCATACAATTTCAGATTTTTTTTCCATTCAGTTTTCAAGTAAAAGCTATTGATGGAATATGGCAGTTAGAGATATTAAGCTGTACCTTCAGATCAAATTATCTAATACCTTTGCTTGACTGTACCTCTTCACAAGAATTCAGGACTAGTATAAAAAGCTCTAATATATCAGGCGTGGTGCTCCTTTCTAGAGTAATTTTATAAACGTTTTGTGGGTACACTGTGTTATCCATGGAGAAAGGCTTATATAAAATTAGTTCAGGGGCTAGACACATATAAAGTAGATGTGGTGAGTGTTCATTCCTATTTTTCCTTGACCTTGAGTGTAGGCATGTTTGGGGGGGGGGGGGGGGAGTGGAGCAGAGTATGGGCAGTTGCAAAGTATTCTCATGCAGTTGATTATGCATGTACTTTATGAACTACCAAACAAGGGTAAGTGTGAGTGCTTTTTTTTTTTTTTAATATCTTTGTTAACCATAAGCACTAAATGACAATACAGCAACTGAATACTACAACAAATATGTGGGTGCATTTTACCTGTGTTTGCTGTAGTCTTTGTTAGGCACTTGTGTTGTCTTTTATAAAATAACCCCCCAAAAGCTGCCTACTTGGACTTTCTACCTAGGCAACCTGTTATAATAATTCCCTCCACTTTCATAAATTTTCAGGTTACCCACTTAATGACATGTAAACTAGCATATAATTATCAAAAATATTTTATTTCAGTGTTTTGTTGTAGTATAATTTTGAAGATAGTAGGGAGGGAGGGCTGATCTTATGAAGAGCGATAGGTTGTTCCAAAGCTTTGGACCAATGTAACGAAAGGCAGAATCACGGGAGGAGGAGAGACTAAGTTGCACGGGTGAGGATAAAACCAAATGATTATCAGCAGAGGGGAGGCATCAAAGGGATGCATAGGGGATGAGGAGATAGGCAGGGGCAGAAGAAGATGTTGACTTATAAACCAGAAGTAAAATCTTATATTGTTGCAGGAATTGATGCATGAATTTATGATACTTCAGGAGTCAGACAGCACACCAGAATGAGAGAGAAATCTTCTTTATTTGCCAGCAAACAAAGTAGAACATCAGCTCTAGCTCTTTTCTTCTCTCAGCTCTTTTTGTGTCATGTGGCTTCTGTCTCAGCTGCTTCTCTTCTGCTGTCTCTCCTGTTATCTTCCAGCTTTCTTCTGACGTAAACTGCTTCTGCTCTCACTTAAATACTGTTCTATCCCCCTCCTAGCCTAGCCCCCCCTTACTCTCCAATTGGTTAAGGAATAGATTGGCTACCTTGCCTCAACCAATCATTACTTTTAAAATATCAGTTACATAGGTTTGATATTTCTCAAACTGACCTCTGACCTGGGGCCCCTCAAGCCAGACAATATGGCACTAGAACTCTTACATTTCTCATTATGATTGATTTCTCATCTATAGCTTAAACTGGGTTCCCTTAGAGACTAAGAGGCCCAATCTGACATTGGTTATTCTCATATTCCTAGTACTAACTGCTAACTAAACTCTGGCATTCATTAAAGGGGTCAAGGGCCAATCTTACTTAATAGCATACAGCTATAGTTTGTTATTACTTTCAGGACCATTCCTATACTTAGCTAATCAATCAAAGAGAAGCTTTTCCTGACCTTTTTCACCTATCAGCTTCTTACACAGAACTTGCTAGGACCACAGAAAACTCAAAACACATGTTGGCCTCTTCACTGCAGTCTTTGCTTAGAAAGTCAGACAAAGAATTGAACAAATATTCTACATAGAAATTACAGAATAAAACATATTCTAAAATAAGCATCCTTATAAGACATATTCTACATACTTATAATGGTCTCTATATCTATATCTAAGCTATCTCCTTATAACAAAATCTACATATCAAGAACTTCTGAAATTATTTCAGCTTTAAACTACTTTTAAACTACAGCATGTCTGGCTCATTCCTTTGTTCATTCATAATAGTTTACAGCTGTGCCAGCATTTAGCAATCCATCAATCACAAGGGACAGAGTTTCATTTCTCACTGACCTTTCTAACCTTTAGCTTAGCCAAGCTAGACATTGAAAATAATCTGAACCATCTGGCATTCCTTCACTTTAGTTGCAAGGTAAAAAATTGAACTTTTTAAACACCAGACTTTTAATATCATTTCTTTGTCCACTGCCTCAATATGTGATACGGACTGAGACAGGTAGCCAGTGTTCAGAGCAGAGAAGGGAGGGTGATGTGTCCTTGTCTCACTTTTGGACCATTTGAGGGGAGATAGGAGGGTGCACAGTAGACCTATTAACTCTTATCCGTAATATTATAGGCTCAGTGGAAGTTGCTGTTGGAGTGTTGCTCGGCATCTGCATCCTTGTGGTCCTGACAGTACTTGGCTACTGTATTCTGAAGAAAAGAAAGAAGAGCACTCGGCGAAATCCCCCTACTGTGAACGGCTCCACCATCTCCACCACCGAGGACACGGAGCACCTGGTGTACAACAGAACTACTAAGCCTGTCTGACGTTAAGGAGATCACCATATGTAACAACCCCAAGTGAGCAAGAGCCTGCAGGATTTATGAGAAGCCTATTAATCTACCAAGAGACCACTGTTCTCTCCTTAAATAATTAGAAATGGATGTGCTTCATTGAGGCTCCTGCCCTGCCCTCGGTTTAGCCTATGATGGTATGCTTGGCTCATGGGGGTTGGCGTTCATGAACCTTTTAGCGTACGGGATACTTCTCAGTCCACCTCCTAAAGGATCCATTGACTGTTGTGAACTGCTTTAATTTTATATTGTAACACACATAGGAAGAAATCTATTTCACTAGGATGATAATTGTACTTAAATCTGAATTCTGGTTCCTCAACAAGAGACACTTTAAGGTTGGTTGTATCCCCACTTGTTGGCTTTTCCCATTTCACTTTTCCCTTTCTCGGGTGTTTGAGGAAGGTCTTGCGTGTACTCTCATTCCAAATTTCTCTCCTTCACATCCCCGGGTACTAGTACTTCTGTAGCAGGAGCCTTTTCAAAAGCCACTCTTCCTCTGATAGGTTTAATGTAATACCATGTAAATACAAGCTTTTGTGACCATCTTATTTCACTTAAAAGCAATGTAGTGTAGTGTGCAAACATGACATGAGGAAGCAGCTTTTAAGGGATATTAAAGGTGATACTTTTTCAGGCATCTGCAATAATTTGCAAAAAATTGAGATGTAGACCCCATGAACTGCTTGTCAGAAGGGGTGACTACCTACCTCAACTGTTGGCAGCATCTCTGCCACCCCTGGATTTTTTTCCACCTTGTTTTATGGTAGTAAATGGCTGGGCCTGATTATATTTGGTAATACTGAAGTGAGGAGGGAGGTAGGTATGGAGTCAGCATCGTTGTGAAACATTTGGTGACAGGGTTGTAACTTTTTTTTTTGTTGTTGTTTTTGTCAGTTGAGGTAGTGTAGTGTTGGAAGTCTCCCAGCAGTTTTCTTGGTATAGTTACTGATGTCACCATTTTCACAATCTAATTACATCAGATTAAGTTACAGGTGCCTGGCAAAATGTCTCAAACTCCTGACCTATCTTTTAAAAGCTTCTTGGGAGGGGAGGTACATCATCGGTCCCAAATAAACTGGTGAGCTGCCCTGGCCTCTGTACCTGCGTGCAGTCGCTGCCTCACCAGAGTAAGTGGTGGAAGTAGGTTTTCAGAATAGATTTCAAGAGAGCAATAGAGAACTGTTTTAATGTCGGTATGCACTAGAACACCCCTAAAAATGGAATCTGTGTATCATCCCACTGTTGCTGCTTTTTTTTTTTAACATGTTTTTTTGGGGAGTACAGGATGAACTGATGGGTTATAATATGGCTTATAACATGTTGACTGTACTATATATTGTAAGTGACAACTTTTACCCCACTCGGACATTGTGCCTTAATAAATTATGCAGACATAATGTGGTGGTTAGAAAACTTCAAATGCTTTGAAGGGCCAGCTGCTTTACACGGGTCTGCAGGCGAGTGGTATTAACATGCCTGCACTTGGGAGGTTTCCAGAATTTTCTCTCTACTGAGGTTCACTTTTATGCCATTGTGTGTAGTGGGACGGTTAGGGCTTTTGCTGAAAGGTAAGTGGAAGTGAACCACAGCTGGAGGGAAACACCGAGAGAGGATCCCAATCTATATAAGGGGTTTTCTAAAGTCCCTGGATTGTCCTCCTAGGCAGCCCCTCAGGTAGCTTTGTGTGTAAATAATTTTAGCCTTTCTTTATGCATAGCTGTAAATGCACATTTTAATAATAAAAAGGTGTTCTGCTTTTTTTTTCTCTCCCCGAATGTTTTTATTAACCAGTCAGCTCCGGTACACTCGGATCACACATACACCATGCTGATGTAATTCATCATAGAAATCTGTTTGTTTTTTCACTCATACGGGGAAAATCCTAGACCCCAACTCTGTTCTCCCCTCCCCTCCCCCCCCCCCCCCCCCCCCCAAAGACAGTGCCAACTCTGTAAAAGAGAAAATCTATTTTCTGTTCTTAAAAGGTGGAAAATTCTCCTCACCCCAGTCTTATTGAAATACATGCTTTTTAAAATATCTTACCTTACCGTGGGAATTAGTGCGCAGTCAGTTTTAGTGCAGGAATTGATAACAGGGGAATTAGCATCAGCTAAGTTACGTGCATAGCATGGAGTGGGGTGGGGAGTGGGTATGGATTGTTCCTTGCAGTTAAAGAACACAGTTATCATGCTTTTAACTGTTATGCATCAGCTAATGTAGATCCGTAGGTGTCAAAATGTCAAAATGATTTCTGTTGTATAATGAACATGTGCTAATTTTATTTTCTTCTGTGTTAACTGTAGGGGAAGATGCTGGCTTCCAATAGTTACTGTAAAAGCTTGGCTGTCACCATTTGTAACTAAGGAGTGGTAACTGCACATTTTTATTGGACTTTAGAAGGGTCATTATATTTTTAAGTTGCTGCTGTAGCCAATTTACGGGCTGTTTCTTCCTTCAAGTTCACATACAGTAAAAGGGTTGCAGTCTCTTCTAGTTAAACACATTTATTATAACAGTGGTTCCCAGTTTTGTCCTGAGGGACTGTAAGTTGATCATTTTTATCAGGCAGTCCAGTACCTGAAATGTAACTTGGCTTGAACGCTGGTTTTTTAAGAATAAAACCCAACCTGTTACGGGTCTCTGCAGTGGTTCTTAAATCTATTTGCATACAAGGGAGGCACTGCATGCAAATAGATCTAATGCATATTCATTGGGGGGAAATCCTGAAAATCTGACTGGAGAGTGACCTTGCAAGGACCAATGTTGCCCACCCCTGCTCTAGTCCGTATGCAGTGCTTCCCAAATGTATCTAATATGATTCTGTTTTAACAGTTAAACATGTGCTTGACCTTTATTCCTCTCTTATCCATTTCCTCCTCCTGGCACTTATCCAAAGGATGAAAGCAGGAGCACTACCACCACTACCGCCAGGTTCCTGTGTGTATCATGTTTCTTGTTTATTTTCAACTTTGTATGCTGCCTTTCTGCACTAATAAGCAAAGCAGGTTACACAATTAGTGAAAGGTATGACACCGGAGTTACATATTCTTCAATCAGTGACAAATTCAAAGCATAATATACTGAAATGTGTTAGCACAGGATAAATGAAACAAAATAAAGCTAAACCAGAATAGAACAGAAATACAGCAAAAGAACAGCAGCAGGGCAACTTGGACGCCACATCAACAACACTCATCCCTTAAACTTCTGTGACCACATGCCCCTCAATCTGGGTATGCTGAAGTAAGAAGTTATCATTCCCTTTTTAAACTTTGAAATATGAAGTTTCCACTGGAAGGTACTGAAGGTGAGAACGCCACAACTGTCGTTACAGCTAGTAACACCTGCCTGACGTGCTGGGGTCGGGATGCAAAAGAGGCTCTCGTTCTGTGAGCGAAGACGTCAGCAGATACATAGAGAAACACCAACACTACCAAATGTGTAGATGATCCCGTTCAAAGTGCTTTAAAAGTCAAGATTCTAACTTTACATCTACT
Organism: Microcaecilia unicolor; assembly: GCF_901765095.1. Classification (NCBI taxonomy): domain Eukaryota; kingdom Metazoa; phylum Chordata; class Amphibia; order Gymnophiona; family Siphonopidae; genus Microcaecilia; species Microcaecilia unicolor. The sequence continues at coordinate 147,298,293 of NC_044039.1, read as the reverse complement.
GATATTTCTTCATTGCTGGGGTTATATGGTCAAATTTGGACTGATTAGGCAGCAGTTTAACAGCCACATTTGCACTGCTTGTTCCTTTATAATTTTTAGCCTGCTATAAGGGAAGTTACAGAAATCCAGTGTACTAATTACTGAATCATTGACCAATGCTTGTAATGCAGACTTCTTCAGATACAGTCTCAGTGCTCTAATACGGAACACAATAGCAGATGCTTGTGCCTTAAGATGATGCGCGATTATCTGCAAACGAAAGCATTGTGGAATTGGTTGACAACACTGTGGCACAGCAGAGTCGTATAAAACAATCGCCCAGATTGCCAGTGCCTTCAAAGGGTTAAACTTCAGGTAATTGTGTCATAGCTCAGCAGCAGCAATGGTTGCATATTATAACAGATAAAGACCATAGGGTTGCCTCAGTCTGTTCCAGGCTTGGATTACCCCCTTGCCAGTCAGGTTTTCAAGAATGAATATGTATGAAACTTACTTGCATAGACTGCCTCCATTGTATAGGTAAATCTTTCATGTGTATTCATTGTGGCTATCCCAAAAACCTGACTGGTAAAGGGGTAGTCCAGGTCCAACTGAAACACTGGTCTACTATCCATTCCTCTGAAGCAGGCATTCCCAGCTAGTCACGTTTTCAAGATATCCATAATGAATATTTGAGTTAGATTTGCATGCAATGGAGGCAGTGTATATAAATCTAATTAATGAATATTCATGACTGGAGTTCTCCTGGGACAGGTTTGGGAACTACTGCTCTAAAGGCTGAGCAGAGCTGAGTTTACTTTGTACACAATGATAATTGGCAATTGTACTAAGATGAGCCCTAATGGAGTTGCTCTTGAGTTCTCATGCTGATGTGTAGAAGGTATTGATGTAGTGTTTGTGTAGGACAGGAAATAGGATCTAGGGCCTTGCACCAGCTAGCCCATCTTTTCCGTACAAATCTATATGACCTTCTACTGCGGGGGTCTATAACATCAGCCCTTGCCAGGTTGGGGTTTTCAGGATTCCAGCAATGAATATGCAAAAGATCCATTTGCATACAATGGAGGGCAGTACATTACAAATAGATTTCATGCATATTCATTGGGGAAGTCCTAACAAACAAACAATTGTATTGTGGCCCTCGAGGACTGAGGTTGGACAACCCTAATCAAGTGGAATCTCTTCTGGAAGCTAACAGAACCTGAGAAACAACTGCCTGTGGGTTGAGGGCATTCACTATTCCCCTCTCAACATTCAGTCCAGGAAGGCTACGGCTGGCAGTCTGGGATTTAGTAGGGATTCCCTTGACCTATGTAAGGGGTGTTGGAAATCCACTCTCCATAGATCTCAAGAGGCCAGCATCAGAATGTCCTCTTTATTTGGGTGTTCAGTTGAAATGCAAAGTGGGATCTGGTGCCATGAACATTCACTTGACCACAAGCTGGAGATTTCTCCTCATTTTACATCCTTTCAACATACTTTGATCCCAGGGGCTGATTTATTATAATCTGACATTCCCTGGTGGGCTGCTGATGTATGCAAACTGCGGCAACACCTTCCTGTGCAGGAGTTTGCAGGCAACAGTTGTAGCAATAGCTGCTTGCCCCTGTGCCTTTAAGAGGGTAGAGGGGACCTTCTGCTGCTGTCTGTTTACATCTGTGGTTCTCAACCCAGTCTTTGGGGTGCAGTCAGATTTTCAGGTTATCCACCATGACTGCATAAAAGAGAGTGGCATGCAATGGAGGTAGTTAATGTAAATTTATCAAATGTGTATTCATGGTGGGTAGCAGTGGTGTAGCCAGGTGACTGATTTAGGGTGGGCTTGAAAGTAAACTTGGTGGCCCTAATATTTCTTCAGTGCCACCTCCTCCCTGGCACCCCCCCCCCCTACGTTTTAAGAGTCTGTTCAGTGAGGAGGTCCTTGGTTGGTGGAGCTTGTAAATCCCTGCCAGCTACACTAAAGGAAGTACAAACTTTTGGTGGGCCAGAGCCCAAAGTGGCTGGGCCCTGGCCCACCTGTGGCTATGCCAGTGGTGGGTATCCTGAAAACCTGACTGGCTGTGTCTGTCCTGAGGATTGGGTTGAGAACCACTGGGTTACATCAGTTGCAGGCATGGTTCATCCAATGATGATTCAAGGGCAGGGACCAATAGCAGATGTGTCATCAAGGTTAGGTGGGAAAGAGGAGGGAAAGAAACTGAGTGGAAAGGAGGGGGTGGGGCCAGGATACTCATGCCCAGGCTGCTTTTTGGCCATAATCCACCCTACTTCGTTATTGTACCTATGATTCTGTACATCGGGGGGGGGGGGGGGGGGGGGGAGAGAGGGAGCTTCAGGGCTAATTCTAAAATCCTGCAATCTTTTTTTTTTATTTATTTATTTTTTTTTTTAATCTGGCTTCTATAAAGTGTGATGATTGTCTCTACAGTGTCCCCAACTCCAGCTGGTCTGCAGAGCATTGGGGCTGCTGTTAGGGGGATGTAAACAGAACAGTTAGCTTGGGTCCCTAGGGTCCAGCTGGCCATAAGCTTACCTGAAGCTGAAGAAGAGACTGCCTGGTAGGGCTCCCCTCCTAAATCTATGCTGGTCCTGCAGAGCAGAGAACCTGACCTGGAAAATGAATCCATGTCCCTCCACTGAGCTGGTCTTTAATATATATGTTTTACAAGGGGCTGATATGCAATAAGGTATTTAATGCACAGTAAGTACCTCATGGTGCATTAAATAGCGGTTTATTAGGCATGTGCTAAGTGTGTTATAGCACTCACCTTTGTAATAGTGTTGTTCAAAGTACTTAAGTATTTACTTAAGTAAAAAGTACAGTGCAGAACACTCATTAAAATTTACTTAAGTGAAAAGTAAAAAGTTATTGCCTAATATATTTTGAGTAAAAAGTAAAAGTACTGTAACTACAATGAATGCAACTATTGTTAATGTTTTAACCCAACACCTTTATTGCTCTACAATTCAATCCATGTAAAAGCACAATATTGAAAATGACTGTCATGTGAGTGTGCTTGTGACTCATTAATCCAGCACAGCTAGAAAGGTTCTACAATTGTACTAGCAGAAAGTGGATTGTTCAGTTTGATAAGTTCCTTCAAATCGGGCCAGGTTGCAGTATTACTGATGTCTTCTGACAGGGTATGCATATTTTGATCAAGAGAATCTCTGAAACACTTGACTTCCATATTGCAAAGAATGCTTTATCATCTGCATTAGAAGTAGTATTGTCTATTCACTTGCATTGCCATCTGTATCATCATCATTATGTTGTTCAACTATAAAGAAGGTTGTAAAAATGAAATCATTGTCTGTTGTTCTAACAATTTTTTGTCTGATGGCAAACTGTTTGAATATCTTTTGAGAATTGATGCAAGAACATCAAATGTATGGGAACCCTCCAGTCTGAAGGCCAGAGAAGCAGACTTCCTCCCTAAAGACTTACCAATCCAGTGGACAGTTGCCCCAATGTAAAATTTCCTATGGGATGATGAGCAGTCTGTTGTGGTAGAGACATATGTCTGTTCACCAAGAATTGCTACCAGCTTCAGCTTCATCGCCACTTGTAAAGTGACCAAATTCATCACTGTTCGGTTTGGCTGGCGACCAGTAACCAGTTCAACAAACACAGGCCAACTCCATTTTTTTTTGTGTGTGTGTGATGGATAGAAGGGACAGGGTGAGGATGGAGATCAGAGCTAGGAAAGACAGGATCAAAGAGTGAGGGGTCAATTCAGAAATCTTGCATTAGAGTTCTGCTCCGATCCTTTCCTAACTCATCAATTCCATTGAGCCGGACCTGATTGAACCCAGAAATAAAAGTTGCAGGACTTCTGTGTTTAGTAAACAGAAGAAACAGGCATGGTATCATCACCTAATGCTGATCACACAAGGTTATATTCATTGAACAGTAAAATTTAAGATGAGATGATCCACTGTTTGTGTGATGAGGTTACATGGACCCCCGCCAGCAAAGGTATTTGTTTGTGAGGGGGCGAGGTGTGGCAGTGGGGTGGCACTCAAAATATGCCCCCCAACCTCGGGCTCTGGCCCCCTCCCACCGTGAGGTCTGGCTACGCCCCTGCCTGGTCCATAAGTTAAGTCTGCCCTGTCAGATTATGTATTTGTCCTGGGTTGGGGGTGATGCATCCCTTGTTATATTGTAACTGTTGCTTGATCAATTCACTGTATACAATATGTATGTATTTTTTTTCCTGATAATGCCAAATATTTTGCTTGGTAGTAGGATACTATTTATTAACACAGTGAAAATACAAGACAGAAATGTTCATAGTAAAAATACAATATAGAAATGTTCATTTCTCCTGTTGGTTCATAGTGTGAGGATAGTGGATTTTCTTTGCCTGGTAATTATTGTAAGCCACCTCCTAGTCACCTAGCAGAATGATCACATTTCAGCACAGACTCACTCACCTTAAGCTTAGGATCTTTATTAATTTCTGTTCCCCCACAATCAGTGCATAACTGATTTTTTCAAAGCAGTCCTTGGGATTGAGAGGTTGCTCTGATCTCGGGGTCATTGCTGGCTGTTAGTATATTGACAAGTAACAAACTACTTTCCCTTTCTACATACGTTACCAATACTTCTCCAATAGAAGGGAAGATACTTTTCCCTAATCATGAGGTGGAGTTATCATGCTGCTAAAACGTCTATTATATGAAAATACTCATATTGTGATGTGCCTTGTAGTAGATATGAGAACAACAGTGCGACGATGCAGTGCAGTAACCTCAGTTCCCAGGTGATCTTTCAGAATAACAGGTTCAACCAGTTCTTTGGTTGATAAACTAGAATTCTCATTTTTCTTTTTTACTTTTTCATTGGAAGGAAAGTAAAACTTGAGCTGACTTATCCCCTCCCAAGGCTCCACCTGCCTCAAGGCTTTTATTCAAAAATAAGAATTGTGAGATACTCCTTTTTTAGTTGGTGCTGCACATGTACCACTGAACATTAGGTGACTACACGCCCATGAGTCCAGGGCTTCACAGTTCAGTCCTGACGACGCCACAGCCAGTTGGGTTTCCAGAATCTCCATAATCAATATATCTGAGATAAATCCGAGTGCACAGCAGCAGTAGTGTAGCCAAATGGCCAATTTTAGGTAGGCCTGAGCCTAAGGTGGGTGGACATGAAATTCTCTGTACTCCCCCCCCCCCCCCCCCCACACACACACACACTCCACCATCTCAAAATAGAAATACCTGAGATAGTGGGAATCCCCAAGCCCCTCCGGTTGAAGCCCTCAGCTCTTTCAAGTAGTAGTTTATAGAAATGTCCCTGGGCTGCTACTGCTGCCAGCAGGTCGTTCATGCTCACTATTTGTACATATGTGAAAATTGATCATGTGCGGGGGTGGGGGGGCTGGTATTGGCTTTGGTTTGTGGACGTACTCCCAGCTGCTGCTTGTAAGCTGTCGAAGGAGGAGAAAGAAATCTTCAGCTGGCAGGGCTTGGGGAGCCACAGCAAGAGTGACACAATTTTGGGTGGGTCTGGGCCCACCCATGGCTATGCTACTGCATTGGAGACCTAGTGTATGACAATCACTATCAAGTATATTCATTGTAGATATCCTAAAAATGTACTGGCTCAGGGAACATGTCAGAATTCCAAGTTTCGGCCTTTTAGATATGACAGAAGTCTGCACATCGCTGTTCAGATAAGGGGAGGAGTGCACAGACACCACAAAGCTGAGTTCAACACTGAGCTTTAATGCAGGGGTGTAACCACAGGTGGGCCTAGGCCCACCCAATTTGGGTTTAGGCCCACCCAGCGTGGAGCACCTTCATTAGAACGGCAGCGGAGGGAGCAGGCTGAGCTACGTTCCTGCATCTGCCTTCATTCTCACAGCAGCGCTTCCCAGACGCTGCCTACCTACCGCTGCCATGATCCTGCATCTACCTCCCTCTGTCTCAGCAGCAGCGGACCAGCGGTAGCGATTCATGCTGCCTGCTGCTTTGTTCTAATCCAGAAGCATCTCCTCTGCTGCGTCCCGCCCCCATTATTACAACTTCCTGTTTCTGCTGGGGCAGGATGCAGGTGCGCGGCAGAGGAGATGCTTCTGGGTTAGAACGAAGCAGGAGGCAGCATGAATCGCTACCGCTGGTCCGCTGCTGCTGAGACAAAGGGAGGTAGATGCAGGATCGTGGCAGCGGTAGGTAGGCAGCATCTGGGAAGCGCTGCCGTGAGAGAGAAGGAGGCAGATGCAGGATCGGAGCTCAGCCTGCTTCCTGCAATACCGGGGCTGTTAAGGGTGGTGCCCCATTGAAGAGAGGGAGAGTTGGGGGGAGGTCTCCTTTCAAAAAAGATGCTGCATGGGGAGGCATGAGGGGGAGAGGGGCGAGAGAGAGAATTGTTGGGCATAGGGTAGAGAGGGGTAAGAAAGGAAAAAATCTTGCATGGGGAGGGGAGAGGGAGAAATGTTGGACATAGGGGTAGTGGGGAGGGAGAGATGGTAAATGTTGGACAGGGGGTGTTGAGGAGGGGAAGATAGATGGTGAAAAATTGGACATGATGGTGGAGGGCAGGAAGAGATATTGTAGGGGGAAGTGAGAGATGTTGGATGGGGCACAAGGGAGGGGGAGAGGCAGAAATGTTGGACATGGCAGTGGAAGGGAGGAAGAGAGAAAATGCTGCATGGGGGGAGGGGGGAAGAGACAGGGCCGTGTCTAGGGTCTCTGGTGCCCCCCTGCAGACTAACAGTTGGCGCCCTCCCTCCCCCATGTGGCACAAGATGCAAAGGAAATAGGAGCTGAAAGATGGAGTGCATCTTTGTGGGATTGCTCAACAAATAGAGGGTTTACAACCACTTAGCTTTTCATGCTTTCATGTTCACGAAATTAGTAATTAAATCTTTGATATCTATACATTGCAAAATAAGATAGCAGATGTAAATTCTCAAAGTGGACATATTCCAAACACTAAAATGAAAATAAAATGATTTTTTTCTACCTTTGTTGTCTGGTTACTTTCTTTTTCTGATCATGCTGGCCCAGTATCTGATTCTGCTGCTATCTGTCCTCTTAACTCGGTTTCTAGGGCTTCCTTTCCATTTATTTCTTTACTTTCCTCCTTTCTTCTTCATTTCTTGCTCTATATCCATAAGTAAAAGCTGGGTCCTCCACAGACTTGACTGTCCAGTGGATCCAGCTTCTGCCTATTTTCTCCATCCATGTGCAGTTTTTCTTCTCTCTCCCTTCCCCTCCATCCATGTGCATCTCCTTCCTCTGTCTTCCCTTCCCTCCCCTCCATCCATGTCCAACAATTCTCTCTGTCCTCCCCTCCATGACCAGCAATTTCTCCTCTCTCCCTGGGCCCTGTCCTCCCATCCATGTCCCTCTCTGCCCTTCCCTCCTCCATCCATATCCAGCAATTCTCCTCTCTCCCCTCCCCTCCATTTCCAGCAATTTCTCCTCTCCCTGGGCCCGGCCCTCCCCTCCATGTCCCTCTCTGCCCTTCCCTTACCTCAGCTCCGCGCCACCCTGGGGGCTTTAAATCTTTTACCTCTGACGGTCACAGCAGCTGAGCAGTATCAGTGAAAGCGCTGCCGGCGTCTCCAGCCTTCCCTTCGCGCTCGCTCGTTCATTCCCTCAGTGTCCCGCCTTCTTCTGACATTATTTCCTTGCGAGAACGGGACACTGAGAGAACGAATGAGCGAGCACGAAGGGAAGGCTGGAGACGTCGGCAGCACTTTCACTGGCGCTGCTCAGCTGTTGCGACTGTTGGAGGTAAAAGATTTAAAGCCCCCAGGGTGGTGCGGAGCTGAGGTAAGCGGCGAGGGTAAGCACCACGGCGGCGCCCTCCAGAGGTCGGCGCCCCCCTGTGGTGCTTACCCCGCTTACTGTGTTGGCACGGCCCTGGGAAGAGAAGTGTTGGACCCATGGCACAAGAGAGGGAGAAATGGTAGAAAGTGGGAGAGAGGGAGATATATTGGACCTGGGGGTGAATGAGAGGGAGAGAGAAACACAGGCGGTGGAGAGGGGAGAAAGAGATGTTGGATTCAGGAGCAGAAGGGTGATGGAGAGATGCCAGACAGTGGGAGTGAGGGAAGAGAGAGGGAGAAATGTTGGAACATGGGGGAGAGGGCAGGAGGGAGCAGATGCTGGGCTAGAAGGGTGGAGCGAAGGAAGATGGTGGAACCATGTGGGAGAGGCCAGGAGGGAGAGGAAGAGGGTGGCAAGGAAATAAATAAATAAATACAAAGATTGTGATTACAGAGGATAGAAATACAGTGGGGGAAATAAGTATTTGATCCCTTGCTGATTTTGTAAGTTTGCCCACTGACAAAGACATGAGCAGCCCATAATTGAAGGGTAGGTTATTGGTAACAGTGAGAGATAGCACATCACAAATTAAATCCGGAAAATCACATTGTGGAAAGTATATGAATTTATTTGCATTCTGCAGAGGGAAATAAGTATTTGATCCCCCACCAACCAGTAAGAGATCTGGCCCCTACAGACCAGGTAGATGCTCCAAATCAACTCGTTACCTGCATGACAAACAGCTGTCGGCAATGGTCACCTGTATGAAAGACACCTGTCCACAGACTCAGTGAATCAGTCAGACTCTAACCTCTACAAAATGGCCAAGAGCAAGGAGCTGTCTAAGGATGTCAGGGACAAGATCATACACCTGCACAAGGCTGGAATGGGCTACAAAACCATCAGTAAGACGCTGGGTGAGAAGGAGACAACTGTTGGTGCCATAGTAAGAAAATGGAAGAAGTACAAAATGACTGTCAATCGACAAAGATCTGGGGCTCCATGCAAAATCTCACCTCGTGGGGTATCCTTGATCATGAGGAAGGTTAGAAATCAGCCTACAACTACAAGGGGGGAACTTGTCAATGATCTCAAGGCAGCTGGGACCACTGTCACCACGAAAACCATTGGTAACACATTACGACATAACGGATTGCAATCCTGCAGTGCCCGCAAGGTCCCCCTGCTCCGGAAGGCACATGTGACGGCCCGTCTGAAGTTTGCCAGTGAACACCTGGATGATGCCGAGAGTGATTGGGAGAAGGTGCTGTGGTCAGATGAGACAAAAATTGAGCTCTTTGGCATGAACTCAACTCGCCGTGTTTGGAGGAAGAGAAATGCTGCCTATGACCCAAAGAACACCGTCCCCACTGTCAAGCATGAAGGTGGAAATGTTATGTTTTGGGGGTGTTTCTCTGCTAAGGGCACAGGACTACTTCACCGCATCAATGGGAGAATGGATGGGGCCATGTACCGTACAATTCTGAGTGACAACCTCCTTCCCTCCGCCAGGGCCTTAAAAATGGGTCGTGGCTGGGTCTTCCAGCACGACAATGACCCAAAACATACAGCCAAGGCAACAAAGGAGTGGCTCAGGAAGAAGCACATTAGGGTCATGGAGTGGCCTAGCCAGTCACCAGACCTTAATCCCATTGAAAACTTATGGAGGGAGCTGAAGCTGCGAGTTGCCAAGCGACAGCCCAGAACTCTTAATGATTTAGAGATGATCTGCAAAGAGGAGTGGACCAAAATTCCTCCTGACATGTGTGCAAACCTCATCATCAACTACAGAAGACGTCTGACCGCTGTGCTTGCCAACAAGGGTTTTGCCACCAAGTATTAGGTCTTGTTTGCCAGAGGGATTAAATACTTATTTCCCTCTGCAGAATGCAAATAAATTCATATACTTTCCACAATGTGATTTTCCGGATTTAATTTGTGATGTGCTATCTCTCACTGTTACCAATAACCTACCCTTCAATTATGGGCTGCTCATGTCTTTATCAGTGGGCAAACTTACAAAATCAGCAAGGGATCAAATACTTATTTCCCCCACTGTATGGTAATGAAAGGGAATGGAGAGCTGAGGAAGGAGTGAGATAGGGAAATGGAAAAGCTAGTGGGTGAGAGAAAAAGATGAAAATCTGATAGGTAGCTGTAAACTAAAAAGGAGGAGAACAGTGAGAGGGTGAAATTTGAGTTGACAGCAGTGGCATAGCTATGGGGGGCCTGGGCCCCCATAGATTCAGCCTTGGCCCCCTGCCACGACCCTCTTGAACCCCCCTCCCGCCACCAACTCTCCTCCGCTGTCGCTGCCCGCCCTGCTGCCGCATGACGTACCTTGTTTGCTGGCGGGGGTTCCCCAAACCCCACCAGCCCAAGAGTCTGCTTCAGCGCCAGAGTTAGTAGACTCCGGCGCCTTCATTCAATGAAGTTCATGTGAAGAAGATCAGCTGGTTTTGACGCCTTACATCCTGCACCATGCATGTAGCCCTGTGCAGGACGTAAGGCGTCAAAACCAGCTGATCTTCACATGAACTTCGTTGAATGAAGGCGCCGGAGTCTACTAACTCCGGCGCTGAAGTAGACTCTTCGGCTGGCGGGGTTTGGGGACCCCTGCCAGCAAACAAGGTACCTCATGCGGCAGCGGGGCGGGCGGCGACGGCGAGGGAGGGTTGGTGGCGGGAGGGGGGGTTCAAGAGGGTCGGCGGCGGGGGTTCAAAACTGGCGGCAGTAGTGGGCGCGCAGGGGGAGGGGCTCTGCGGTGGCTAAACGGTGCACCCCCCATCTCGGGCTCTGGCGAGGTCTGGCCCACCCCTGGTTGACAGCAAGGCAGAAAGAAGAAAAAAGAGAGGAAAGAGCTAAAAATAAGAACAATCAATATGTCAGAAGCAGGTGTAGTGAAGATAAAAGAAGACAAATGGACAGCAGCCGCTTGAAAGAGAATTAGAAGACGACAGACAGGAAAGCAGAAAAGAAACTGCAACCAACATGATGGAAAAATACTATGTCCAGATCACAAAGGTAGAAAAAAAGCAATGTATTTTGAATGTTTTAAATGGAATATGTTGGCTTTGGGAAATCTACCTAGCAAATGTGTTTGTATCGTGTTCAGGAGAAAGGAAATGCATTTCTGTTTTTATTTCTCCAGTGTTGAAGTACATGCTAAGTTTAACTTTTTGGGGTTCCGAGTTCAATTTTTGTCTAAATATTTTTATTTCTGATACGCGATCCCATGTTCTGTATTTGGTGAGGGTCTGTTGGTGTGACAGTAATGGCAGGTTGGGAAATTGGAGGGAAGGCAGGGAGGAGAGGGGATCAGGGAGGGGGCCCTAGCATGTCTAACACCAGTTCTGACCCTTGCTGTATAGCTGGTAGGGATCCCAAGCCTCCCCAGCTGAGGACTTCCTCCAAAGACGGCCAGAACTTCCTTCTACCAAGCTCTGCAGTCGGTGACAGCATGCTTGAGTTACCGACAGCTAAGCACGCATAGGGTGCTGGCATCAGTGGCTTACGGATGATGTTGCTGCTGCCTGCCAAGTTTGGTAAAAGGGAGTTCTGGCCACCTTCAGAGAAAGTCTTCAACTGACAGAGCTTGAGGATCCTTATTAGCTAATGTATTTATATTTTGCGGTAGGGCAGGGCAGGGCAGAGAAAATATTGTGCCCACCCGCTTTGGGCTCAGGCCCATCCAAAATTGGCTGTCTGGCTACGCCACTGCTTTAACGTAAGGTCTGAGGAAGTATAAAATGTTAGATCATTCTTGTGTGGTCAGCATGAGTGAGGATTTCATGCCTGTTTCTTCTCTTTACTGCAAACAGAGACGTCCTGCAACTTTTTCTGGGTTCAATCAGGACCGGCTCAAAGAGATTGTTGTGTTAGGAAGCTGTGGATGAAGGATCGATGCACAGCTCTAACGCAAGGAATTTGCATTAGCCCCTCAGTCTTTGGTCCTGTCTTTCCTATCTCTGATCTCTATCCTCACCCTGTCCCTTCTATCCATCCCAAACCAAAAAAAAAAAATGGATAAAGTCCACAAAGACAGCAGTATTGTAATAACATTTTTTATGATATAAAACACATTTGCTAAATGCAAAAAAAGTATCAGCCTGATGTGACCACTTTTCGGCTTTGGAAAAAAGGTGGGAGAGGGGAGATTTGATAAAGACATTTAAAGACATCTGTGGCATAAATGCACAAGAGGCAAGGCTTTCAATTGAAAGGAAGCCCTAGAATGAGGGGAGCATAGGATGAAGGAGTAACCTAAGGAAATATTTTGTTATGGAAAGTGTGGTGGATGCGTGAACTGGACTCTCAGCATAAGTGACAGGGATGAGGACTGTATCTGAATTCAAGAAAGCATGAGACAAGCACAGAGGATCTCCAAGGGAGAGGGAGGGAAAATTGAGATTACTAGTTTGTATGGATGGGCAAACTGGTCTTTGCTGTCATTTTCTGTGTTTCTATTTTCTATGGAAACAATATTCTCCCAACTATCAGTATTAGAAAGTGACTTTGTAAAACTGACCGATCTGGATTAACGTCTGATGAACCAGAAGCAGGCTGTTCTCTCACATCTGCTGTCATTAGTTTCGATACCCTTAAAGAGAATTTCACAGAAGAAAAAATATTTTGTTTTTAAATGGGAAGAACTTTGTGGCAAGTATGTGTGTATGTGATAAAATGTAAATGCTACTGATATTTAGGAAGTTAAGACAGGACAGGCTTCCCTTCTCAAGGTAGAAGGTGCCATTCATTGAGTCTGATACAGATGCTGATATGGAATGACTGGCACCCTTGCTGCCTGGCACAGACAGATCTATTGAAGAGAGACACATGATCCCCTGTGAAAGAGCTACAAAGAGAACCTTGGTCCATGGGTTTAGGGAGGGGGAGTAAGAGGGGGTATTTGCTCCCCTGCATGACTATCTTAGCCATTCACTGCTGCCTGCTAACGCTGCTATTCCTCTCCACTTGAGCATTCTGTTGGATAATACTAAAACATTAATTACCCCTCTACCTTGGAGAAATTCTTCCATACACTACTGCCTTTATCCTCAGCCCCATCCCAGAGCTGCCAGCAGTCCTATGCTAGGGAATATGCTCTTTCACAGTGCATGGAATAAAGATGGCTGCTTACAGCTTTTTGTCATCTTAAAAAAAACACATTTGTCCAGTATTAGTGGAGTTGGAGGTATACTGTTCATCACAACAGCTTTTCACAGACATTACAGCACCTTCCATTTATTTTGCTTAACCCCTCAGCCTCAGACAGACTCCTGCAGCAGCCTGTTTCAGTCCAGTAGTTCAGTTTATACCTTGATATTCCCAGCTGTGGGGCACTATAAGATTCCCTATACTCTGTACATATTACAAAAAGATAACGGTGTAGGAGGAGAGACAGAGACCTTACCACTACTGAAAGTATGAGGTGAGTTTACAAACGTTATAGTAAACTGTCCTTCATGAGTAAGGCTGCTGTAAAACTACAATAAGTCATGTTCAGAAAGTAGTTTCATGAAGATGATTGCAGCACAGTGGTTTGAAACCTTCTGCTGCTAAGTGAGGATTCTGAAGGTAGTAACAAGCACAGATGTTTTCTCATTAAGTAGGTGGGAGCAAGATGTAAGATCAAAGCAATGGAAGTAAAACCCGGCTGGCTCAATCCATCCTCCTTTTTCTGGAGCCATATGGTAACCCTAATGATCAAAGTAATCTCAGGATTAGCCATCATCTGTACAATATTTCAGTGTCATTTTTGGACACGTTACATTCTTTCTGTAGGGACTACTTGAGAATAGATGGACATTCTATTCGATTTTTTCTTGCAACTACCAACTAAGCAAAACTGGACAAAATCATCCATACTAAAAGGTCCAAGTACTGCTTTCAAGGAATGCAGTTCCACCTGTGGTCACTTGGTGTCACCAATTCACTTTGACAGCTATTCGTATTGAGTTGCTGATCACGCTGGAAGGTTGAACTGAATGAGGCCCATATTCAAAGAGTTTATGCTCCTAGCTTTGAGAGTTAGGTTCTTCAATTGGCCTCTTTGAAAATTTACTAGGGCTGAATGCCTAAATTTATTCTACAACTTTCACAAAAATCCTACATTTATTTTGTCTTTTGTTTTATTTTTATTCATTTGTTTTCCTGTTTCTTTTCTATAATTTAGATGGTGTTCCTTTCTTTATGAAATTTTGATTGTAAACTGTTTTGATGTAATTTGAAAAGGCGTTATATCAAACTGACATAAACCATAGACCACAGGTGGCAACAGGATAGATTTAGGGCAGGAAAAAAAGTTACGAGCAGAGAACTGATTTTCAGCATTAGGTTCCCAAATCTATGCATAGGATTGGCAGGCCGAAATGAAGAATCATAACTTATAAGCTCCTAAATTTAGGTGAATTTTTTTCACTTAATTTTTATAAATTTGTTTGAAGATATTGGAAAAAGACATGCAATGCAATCTCTTACATGTATATATTATCTGTCTCTAGGGACATAGTAACATAGTAGATGAAAGCAGATAAAGACCTGTACAGTCCATCCAGTCTGCCCAACAAGATAAACTCATAGCATACGGTATGATATGATACTTTATATTTATACTTGATCTCGATTTGTCCTTGCCATTTTCAGGGCGCAGACCATCGAAGTCTGCCCGGTACTGTCTTTGTTCTCCATCTTCTGAAGTTGTCATCGAAGCCCCACTCCAGCTCATCTAAATCTGTCCAGCCACAATCAAGGCACAGACCGTCACCATAGAAGTCTGCCCAGAACTGGTTTAACTTCCTAATTACTGGTGTTACCATCTAATCACTGCTGACTTTGTTTGGTTCCATGCCTTCTATACTGGATTCCTCAAGCTATATAAATGCATTCACTATTTTCTTCACACATTGATGCTGCTTATCTCTAGCAGTCTGCTTCACTATGCACTGCTTATACATTATTCACTAAGGTTCAGTGCTTTCAAAGAGAGATCTGAGGGCCTCCAGACCTGTTAAACCTTTACAAAATTTATTTTATCTTCAAACTATTCAATTTCTCTTACCTAGAGCAATTTCTGAATCCAGTCTGTTTTCAGAGGTGAAAGTACCTCCTTTCTTCTTCCTGCAGTCCACATTCTCACTGTTAAAGGTTAGTTCATTATTTCACCCTCCCCCAGACCCCAATCCCTTTCGGAGTTTCCTAACAATATTATAGCTGCCCAACAATCAGCCTTAAAATTAAGCAATGCCCAGGCCCCCTTCAGGTTGTTCCTAATTAACATACAGAACCTAACTCTCGGGTGCCTCCCATTCCAAATATGCCTAGTCATTAATCAGTCTAAACCTTAAAAAAAACTAACATGGGATTCCACAAGGGGAGTATCACAAAAATATACTTACAGTGGAGCAAAACATTCATTTTTTTGCAGGGCTTTTTTTGAGGGGGTACTTGGGGGTACTAAGTACCAGCACCTTTTCCATTGTCTGCTAAAATTGACCCATGGTCCTCAAGTTTTAATGAAAGAGCTCAGGCTCTACACACCAATTCTGCCTTGTCATAGATTCTGTGACTGGTTGTAGGTGGCCTGGCTATTGTGGGGTGGGTCCCTCAGTGATCACCCCACCCCTGAAGGACAGCCTGGCATTTGAGTACTGGCACCTTTTTGGCTAGAATAAAACGCAGTGTTTTTATGACATTCTCATCAATCAAGAAGGTGGAAATTCACATGCTGTCTCTAATTCCCTCTCTACCTTCTAAAGAAAGGGTGGATAATGTAATTTATATAAGTTAAGCAAACTGACAAGTGTGACTAACCCTGAAAAAGTATAACTGCCTCTCTTCCAGGGAAAGTGAGGCCAGATAAGTGCCTCAGTCTCCAAGAGGAGATTTATTGGGAACACGGTAGACTTAACTTTTAATTTATAGCCAGAGCATCCCCCAAAGGTTCTATACATCTTCATGAACTCTGCCAAAGCAGGGGTGGACTGACAGTGATCTAGGCCCTCAGACCAGGGGCATAGCCAGACCTCAGCAGGAAGGGGGTCCAGAGCCCAAGGTGGGGGGCACATTTTAGCCCGCCTCCCCCCGCTGCTGCCCCTCCCCCACCACTTTTGGCTCCGCTGTCATCGATGACTTTCCCCTGCTACTTTTGGCCCCCCCCCCACCGCCAGATACCTTTTCTGGCAGGGGTCCCCAGCCTTAGTCTTCTTCAGCGCCGGTCTCCGGCACATTCGCTGATCTGTGCTGTGAGTCCTGACTGACGTCCTGCTTGCACGCACGTGTTTTGGGCCCTCGGGCACTGCCTTATTATTCTAATGGTCAGCCCATCTTTGTGCCAAAGATTTTCCTGGTTCTTGGAGGAACAGAAAAGTGTCATCAGCATATAGTGCTATTATTTTTTGCTCTGTACTCCCCCCTCCCCCCATTATGCCATTTGTAGTGACATTTAATCTTATAACTTAGACAAAGGCCTCCAGAGACAGCACAAATAACAAAGGTGATAGGGCGTAACCCAGCCTGACACCCCTGCACAAACCAAATTCCGAGGAGAGATGACCATTTATTTTGAATCTTACAGCAGGGAACTGTACAGCTTTAGGTGCATTTTCAGCGGAAAACTCAGGCACCTATCCTTGGGTTTCAGGATATCCACCGTGAATATGCATGAGATAGATTTGCTTCGATTGCCTCCTCGTTATGCATTCTAATGCATATGCATTGTGGATATCCTGAAAACCTGACTGGCTGAAGTTGGGCACACCAGATGTGGGCCATGTTGAATGTGTGACATTATGTTAGTCACGGCTGAGTTTGTAAATCCGCAATCTGGCAGAAGTTTCATTCTATGATCCAAGACATCATTCAAGTCTGGTGGTGTACTGCATTCAATGCCCGTGCAACAAGCTGTACATTGGACAAACTTCGAGAAAGTTGGCAACACGGCTGACAGAACACAAATGTAATATACACACAAAAAAGACCACTGCACCTTTGGCAGCGCATTGCGACAAAGAAAATCATTTATTTGAATCCCTGCAATGTGTTGTCTTACATCAAGTTAATTTGAACATCAGAGGTGGAGACAAAAAGCTTGTGCTTTTACAGGAAGAACAAAAATGGATATATCATCTGCAAACATTGCACCCAAGAGGTCTAGAATTGAATGGAGTCATTTTTTCTAATGGGGGTGCTTTAAATTTCTCGTGGCCACTCATTGGCCAGCTTAGATTGGTGGCATCTGCTGTCACTTTATATTTTGGAGCGCCATGTTGGCAGGCAACACCGGACACAGTAACGAATCGCAGTAGTGAAGTGAGGCATATGTACAAGTTCTGCATTCAGTGGTATTTGCTACAAGGTTATTTTATTAAGAGAAGCTTATGTTATTATTTCATAGACAGTCGCACAGACCACAGATCCTGAAGAAGGATTCGAAACCTTGGCCATTGTCGGCCGTGGGAAGGAAAAGAGACTGTGCCACTGCAAAGATAAGTTTCTGTATTTTACAATAATTAAAAATTTAATAGACCAAAAAATTTAAAAGACTGTAAAGACCTACCTATGGAGGATTTTGTGCTGATGACAGCAAGTGCTTTGAGCCCAGGACAGAAATGTTGAGGCTCCTCCATTGATCTGAAACAGTTTATAAGTGGTAGCAATATCATGTTAGAGAAATCAGAAGTGAAGACAAGTTAGAAATGTATCCAATTAGTGGTGATAATTCAGCCAATAAATGGACAAGTTATATGGCTTGCTAACAACAGGTCTAAACTAAATTGATAGTGCTAACATAATAACCTCATTATGGGGAAAATTCTATAAATGGCGCTCAAAATCTCCTCCCCCCCCAAGTATCGGCACGGAAGGCAGTGGTACAGGGAATTGGCGGAGGTCAAAGGTAACTAACAGGAAACAACATTACACCTCATTACTAGCAGTTTAGCATGACTGATTAATGTCAGCTAAGAAAGGTTGTATTTGTCAAATCGAATTAATAGGGCTTTGTCACCCTCAAGATAATTGTTCAGAGATTGACTAAGCCTAGAAGTCAAGAGCAGTGGAAACTGTAATCTGTTCTGATAAATTTGCTAAACGTCTTGAATCCAGACAACAGTTAGATGTTAATGGGGATTGTCATAATGATGGGTAACCTCAAAATGTGCCTTTAATATGCACACAGTTTTCTAAGGTGAATCTTGAGTATTGGAAAAAAATTATTGAAGTGGATTTCAATTTGTTTATCTAGAATGGATCCAGTTCCTCCAGGATTTTGAAGAGTTGTTATCTGGTGGTGGCTCCCATGTTTCTGAATCTAATAGTTCCTTAACAGTGAAGTTATGCCAGTTATGCTGAAGCGAGTGTAATACAACCAGTATTGAAAAAAGGTAAAGGTGGTCCCAAGATTAAGCTTAACTACAGACCTATTTCTAGTCTTCTGTTTGTTTTCTAGTTATTGAGCAGGAGGCATTTGACCATTTACAACAATTTTTGGATACTTGCCTGGTGCTAGATAAGTATCAACTTGGGTTTCCTACTGGATATAATATAGAGATTCTTCTAGCTTCGACTCTTGAAATATGGCTTTTGAAACTGGTGAAAGGGAACTCCTTAGCTGCAGATTTCTTTGATATTACCACAGCCTTGGATTCTGGGACATGTTTTGCTTTTAGAGTAATTGTCAGAGCTGGGAATTGGGTGTTCCGTCCTGGAATGGTTTCATTATTTTCTTTCAGATAGGGAACAGAAAGTGTTTATTGGTGAGCAGTTCTCAATCAGGGTTCAGATGGTGCAAGGCCTCCCTCAAGGTTCAGCTTGGTTCATGATTCTTTTCAGCATTTATATTGCAATCCTTGAAGATTAACTATCGATTTTATGCTGATTAGCTAATGTTGTTGCTTCCAGTTGAGGCAAAAGTTTAAGATTCCTTGCAATCTATCATTGAAAGGCTAGAGTTGGTTTCCTCCTGGTTATCTTCTCAGGGTTTAACATTTAAACGTAAAGAACACTGAGTTATTGGTGGTCAAGTGGTGTAAAATTTGAATATTCTTCCTGAGCTTATTATTAATAATCAGAAAGTGTCTGTAGTTATGGGGGGAAATTCTATAAATGGCACTCAAAATTCAGCACTGAAAAAACTCAGCATCGAATGGTGTTCTCTAATGGGCATTCTGGGATTGGTGCCCTTATGCTGACATTCATGCTCAACTTTGGGCACGAGGAGTTACACCAACTGAAATCAGGTGTAATTGCTGGTGCATAAGTTGGCAGTGGATTAGAGAACTGCACAGGAACGGGGTTAGCGGGAATGCCGTGGTACCCCTGGGACTCCCACGGGGTCCTCTCCAGGTCTATGGGACTTCCACGGGGATGGACACAGGTCCTTCAGGGATTCCACCGAAGTGTAGTGCCAGGCCAGCCTACCTATCCTGTCCTTGTGTTCCTAAGCTAGTTTAGCACTTATAATAGCACTAAAAAAAAAAAATTAATGGATATGATTGATACATTGAAATCCCCATAATGTTAATGTCAATGCTATATTCACCTCAACACCTATTACAAGCACAATTCAACTTTAACCAATCAGTAGGACTGTGAGCTCACATTTGTAAAATAGAACAAATTTAAAATTAAATAACAGCATCATATCAATGTTTAACTATATTACACAAATCTTCTAAATAGCTCTGTTTTTAGAAGTTTGTGACAAATCAAATAACATGATTGAGATTTCACCAAAACTGGTAAAACAAATTCCAAATTTGAGAGGTTTGATATGAAAATAAAGTTGAAAAAATATTTCTTTGAACATAAACCTCTGTATGATGGAACAGAGAGGTTTAAATTACTACAGGTGTTATACTTAGAAGACATATAACATGGTGCTATTCCTTTCAGAATCTTATGAATAAAACAACAAAGCTTCTAAAGAATTCTGGCCTCCACTGGCAACCAATGGAGCTGTTCAAAACACAAAGAAACTCTATCAAATCTGCTCGTCACATATAAGATGAATTGCTGTGCTTTGGATAGTTATAAGTCATCTCAATAGATTTTTCATACAACCAAGATATATAATATTGCAATAGTCAAGCTTTGTAAGAATTAATGCTTCTACTAGCAACTGAAACAAGTAAAATATTTCTGAATTTGTCTTAAATTACTCATCAACCAGAAACAGTACAAGGGGAAGTCATCAAGATGGGCTACTGTTGAGTTATCTTACCAAAAGTTGGGCTATTTTAGCATAGGGAACGGGTGGGGATGGGTTAGATTCCAGGGGGACGGGTGAAATTTCTGTCCCTGTGCAACTCTCAAGTGCGGATCCCCCAAATTCTATAACACTGTGCACATTTTAAGGGAACATCCCTAGCCCCCCCCTTGTCCTTCTCATGGCCACACCCCTTTGCAGATTCACACAAAACACTTACACTTTATTCTATAATGGGTGCATGTGTTACTACTACTACTATTTAGCATTTCTATAGCGCTACAAGGCATACGCAGCGCTGCACAAACATAGAAGAAAGAGAGTCCCTGCTCAAAGAGCTTACAATGTGATTACGACAAAATGAGAAAAATGGTGAAAAAAAGACTGAAAGGAGCAGCTCGCAGAGTAAAAAACTTGCATCAGGCGTGGATGCTGTTTAAAAACGCCATCCTGGAGGTTCAGGACAAATATATTCCACGTATTAGAAAAAAGGGAAAAAAGACTAAACGTCAGCCGGCGTGGCTAAACAGTAAGATAAAGGAAATCATTAGAGCCAAAAAACAATCCTTCAGAAAGTGGAGAAGAGAACCAACTGAAAGTAACAGGATAGATCATAAGGAATGCCAAGCCAAATGCAAAGCGGAGATAAGGAGGGCAAAAAAGGACTTTGAGAAGAAATTAGCGTTGGAAGCAAAAATACATAGTAAAAACTTTTTTAGATACATTAAAAGCAGGAAACCGGCCAAAGAGTCGGTTGGGCCGCTGGACGAAAATGGTGTTAAAGGGGCGATCAAGGAGGACAAAGCCGTAGCGGAGAAATTAAACGAATTCTTTGCTTCGGTCTTCACCGAGGAGGATTTGGGGGGGACACCGGTGCCGGAAAGAATATTTGAAGCGGGGGAATCGGAGAAACTAAACAAATTCTCTGTAACCTTGGAGGATGTAATGGGTCAGTTCAGCAAGCTGAAGAGTAGTAAATCACCGGGACCTGATGGTATTCATCCCAGAGTATTAATAGAACTAAAAAATGAACTTGCGGAGCTACTGTTAGAAATATGCAATCTGTCCCTAAAATCGAGTGTAATACCGGAAGACTGGAGGGTAGCCAATGTTACTCCGATTTTTAAGAAGGGTTCCAGAGGAGATCCGGGAAATTATAGACCGGTGAGTCTGACGTCGGTGCCGGGCAAGATGGTGGAGGCTATTATTAAGAATAAAATTGCAGAGCATATACAAAAACATGGACTGATGAGACAAAGTCAGCACGGATTTAGTGAAGGGAAGTCTTGCCTCACCAATCTAATGCATTTTTTTGAGGGGGTAAGCAAACATGTGGACAATGGGGAGCCGGTTGATATTGTATATCTGGATTTTCAGAAGGCGTTTGACAAAGTGCCGCACGAAAGACTCCTGAAGAAATTGCAGAGTCATGGAATCGGAGGTAGGGTATTATTATGGATTAAGAACTGGTTGAAAGATAGGAAGCAGAGAGTAGGATTGCGTGGCCAGTATTCTCAGTGGAGGAGGGTAGTTAGTGGGGTCCCGCAGGGGTCTGTGCTGGGTCCGTTGCTTTTTAATGTATTTATAAATGACCTAGAGATGGGAATAACTAGTGAGGTAATTAAATTCGCCGATGACACAAAATTATTCAGGGTCGTCAAGTCGCAGGAGGAATGTGAACGATTACAGGAGGACCTTGCGAGACTGGGAGAATGGGCGTGCAAGTGGCAGATGAAGTTCAATGTTGACAAGTGCAAAGTGATGCATGTGGGTAAGAGGAACCCGAATTATAGCTACGTCTTGCAAGGTTCCGCGTTAGGAGTTACGGATCAAGAAAGGGATCTGGGTGTCGTCGTCGATGATACGCTGAAACCTTCTGCTCAGTGTGCTGCTGCGGCTAGGAAAGCGAATAGAATGTTGGGTGTTATTAAGAAGGGTATGGAGTCCAGGTGTGCGGATGTTATAATGCCGTTGTATCGCTCCATGGTGCGACCGCACCTGGAGTATTGTGTTCAGTACTGGTCTCCGTATCTCAAAAAAGATATAGTAGAATTGGAAAAGGTACAGCGAAGGGCGACGAAAATGATAGTGGGGATGGGACGACTTTCCTATGAAGAGAGGCTGAGAAGGCTAGGGCTTTTCAGCTTGGAGAAGAGACGGCTGAGGGGAGATATGATAGAAGTGTATAAAATAATGAGTGGAATGGATCGGGTGGATGTGAAGCGACTGTTCACGCTATCCAAAAATACTAGGACTAGAGGGCATGAGTTGAAGCTACAGTGTGGTAAATTTAAAACGAATCGGAGAAAATTTTTCTTCACCCAACGTGTAATTAGACTCTGGAATTCATTGCCGGAGAACGTGGTACGGGCGGTTAGCTTGACGGAGTTTAAAAAGGGGTTAGATAGATTCCTAAAGGACAAGTCCATAGACCGCTATTAAATGGACTGGAAAAATTCCTCATTTTTAGGTACAACTTGTCTGGAATGTTTTTACGTTTGGGGAGCGTGCCAGGTGCCCTTGACCTGGATTGGCCACTGTCGGTGACAGGATGCTGGGCTAGATGGACCTTTGGTCTTTCCCAGTATGGCACTACTTATGTACTTATGTACTTATGTACTAACTGCCATTTCTGCCCCATTTTGGCATCTTGCACCTGTTAGAATGCTTTTGTCTTGCCAAAACTTCAGTGCACTGTGGAGACAGGGCAAAATGGTGCTGGTGCATTAATAATATTTATTTTGTGACTTTCAGGCCAGTAGCAGGGGGGGCCACCATAAGCAACTGTTGATTTCGTTTATTGTGTTTAATATTCTGACTTGAACATCTCAGAGAATGTAGTAAAAGCAGTTAGCTTAGCGGGGTTTTAAAAAGGTTTGGATAGCTTCCTAAAAGAAAAGTCCATAAGCCCTTATTAAGATGGGGAAAATCTACTGCTTATTTCTAGGATATGCAGCATAAAATGTATTGTACTGATTTAGGATCTTGCCAGGTACTTGTACCTGGATTGACCACTGTTGGAAACAGGATGCTGGGCTTGATGGACCTTCGGCCTCTCCCAGTATGGCAACACTTATGTATTTATGCCTAATGTTCAGCGCCATATATAGATTTTCCCCTATGTGTATATTAAGCGGCACTGAACATGTGGATTAGGTTCAATGCTGTGGCCAGCATTCAACACCCCTCAGTCTCCCTGTAGTCTTTAGTATAAGTTTGAGCTCCTCAGCTATCTCATTACTGAAATCCGCAAAGAGATTGAGGGACTTCACCAACTTCCCTCCCCTTGCAATTGTATATCTGCAATCTTCCTTGATTTTCTGTGAGAGAATTTTTTTTTCTGCTCTTTACCTAAGTGACTCACTCTGTATATAGGAGCCTGTAATTAAAAGTGATGAATAAGGAGCAGTGAAGACCTGACACAAGCTGGTTGCAGCAGTGACAGCCTGAACAAAGCATATTGCTTATTAACCAAGCAGTCAAGCCCTGGGGTTGCTCTTAAGGCCACTGGAGACAATATTAATGTAAGGACATGAACAAAGGGGACAGAACTCAATAGTGATGTAACTCTCTGAGTCACTTGGTGAACCGTAGGACGGTGGAGATAGCACGTAGGATGAAAGAGGAGTAACTGCCAACGTGGATTAGTTAGATTGTGAGCCCACTAGGGACAGAGAAAGTACCTGTATATAATATGTAAACCAGTTTGGTTGTACCACAGAAAGGCGGTATACCAAATGTATGACCCATTACGCAGAGACAGTAATTTCCGAAACCATTTTCATAAAGAAAACAATGCTTTCCTCACCCACAAAAATGAGATTTAGACAAATGCTATACAATGTAAAAGTATGCACATGGAGGTAGTTGTTTAAAATGAGCACCAACTTTTAGATCTGAAGAATGCTTGTGTGTGTAAATGCCAATATTCTGGTCATGAGCTACTATAATATGTCCTTAAATGTAATGGTGTGTAGTTTGAAGGTGGGCACAGTGGCAGCCCTACCATTAGGTCACCTGAGGTAGGAGCTGCAGGCAGCACTCTTTTGAAGTGGCATCCACCCCCACGCCCACCATGCTCTGGCATTGACGCCTGCCCTTCCTTCTCTGAATTTACTTTTTTTTTTCTTGCTTTCCAAAAGTCAGGGTGGCAGCGTTTCCCATATGCTGCCCTGTTGCCGACCCCTTCTCTCTTATGTCCCACTTCTCCGACGTACTTCCTGTTTCCTTGGAGGTGGGACAGGCTGCAGTAGAAAGAAGAGGCCGGGTCAGGTGGCAGGGCAGCGTATGGGAATCGCGGCTGCTCCAACTTTTGGAGAGCCAGAAAAGAAGGTAAATTCAGGGAGGGAAGGAAGGAAGGAAGGAAGGAAGTTGCTAAAGTACCTCAGTCATTTATGGCCCCTATTCACATTCTCTTCCTAGCCCTGTCCCTTCCTAATCTTTTCCCTCACCCCCTACCTCTCTCCGCTACAGGAACTCACTGCCCATCCATCGACTTCATCACCTCACCTTCTCTCCTACCCTCTTCCTCCCTCTTGGCTTTTAATCTCCGCCTCTTTCTTCCATCCATTTTGCCTTCCCCATTCCACCTAAATACCTCTCGTCTTCGACGCCTTCGTGGCCACACCTCTCCTACTCTCCTCCGCTCTCTTTTACTCCTTCTCTTACTCTCAGCCGGTGACATCAATCCCAATCCTGGCCCCCCTCACCAACTATTATCCCAACTCTACAGATCTCACCGCGACCTCTCTAACCTCATCTCTATTTCTCTACTCCCCTCCTCTTCTCTGCCCTTCTCTTGCGCCCTATGGAATGCCTGCTCTATCTGTAACAAACTCGCCTATATCCAGGACCTCTTTATCTCGCGTCACCTCCATCTGCTCGCCATAACAGAAACCTGGCTCTGCCCTGATGACTCTGCTTCAGTCGCAGCCCTGTGCCATGGCGGTTATCTATTTTCACATACTCCTCGCCCTGCTGGCCGTGGGGGCGGTGTTGGACTACTTCTCTCTCCCTCCTCCAGATTTCAACCCCTTCTTCCACCTCAATCTCACTGTTTTTCCTCCTTTGAAGTCCACTCTATCCGCCTTTTCTCTCCTCTGCCTCTTCGAATAGCGGTCATTTATCGTCCCCCTGATAAGTCCCTTTCATCCTTTCTCAGTGACTTTGACGCCTGGCTTGCCTTCTTCCATGATCCTTCCTCCCCCTCTCTCATCCTTGGTGACTTTAATATTCCTGCTAATGATCCTTCCAACTCTTATATTTCCAAGTTACTCGCTTTAACGTCCTCCTTTAATCTCCAACTATGCTCCACCTCCCCCACTCATCAAAATGGTCACTGTCTTGATCTCATCTTCTCCTCCAACTGTTCACCCTCTAGTTTCCTTGCCTCTGATCTTCCCTCCTCTGATCACCATCTTATAACTTTCACACTTAAATCTCCTCCCTCCCAGTCCCGTCCTATCTTATCTAATTTATCTAGGAATCTTCACGATATTGACCCTTCATCTCTATCCTCCCATGTTTCAAATCTCCTCTCTACTGTGGCACCATCCACGTCTGTCAACGAGGCTGTTTCTTCTTACAACAATACTCTATCCTCTGCCTTAGACACTCTTGCACCTTTGATGACCCGCCCTGTAAGGCGTACAAAACCCCAACCTTGGCTGACTTCTAATATCCGCTACCTACGATCCTGTACCCGCTCCGCCGAACACCTCTGGCGGAAATCTCGGGCCCTTGCTGATTTCTTACACTTTAAGTTCATGCTGACCTCCTTCCAATCTGCTCTTTTACGTGCCAAACAGGATTATTATATCCAACTGACCAACTCTCTTGGCTCTAATCCTCGACTTCTCTTCACCACATTGAACTCTCTCCTCAAGGTGCCCCCTCCCCCAACTCCCCCTTCATTATCTCCTCAGACCCTTGCTGAATTCTTTCACAACAAGGTTGAAAAGATAAACCTTGCTTTCTCTACCTCACCACCTCTCCCTCCACTAGTCCGTTCCCCTCTCTCTCCTTCCCTCATTCCCTTTCCTCCTTCCCTGAAGTTACTATTGAGGAAACTACACTTCTCCTTTCTTCCTCAAAATGTACCACCTGTTCCTCTGATCCCATTCCCACCCACCTTCTTAATGCCATCTCTCCTGCTCTTATTCCTTTTATCTGTCACATTCTCAACCTCTCACTTTCCACTGCGACTGTCCCTGCTGCCTTTAAACATGCTGTGGTCACACCTCTCCTTAAGAAGCCTTCACTCGACCCTACTTGTCCCTCTAATTACTGACCCATCTCCTTCCTTCCTTTTCTCTCCAAATTACTTGAGCGTGCTGTTCACCGCTGCTGCCTTGATTTTCTCTCCTCACATGCTATTCTTGACCCACTACAATCTGGTTTTCGCCCTCTCCACTCAACCGAAACTGCACTTACTAAAGTCTCCAATGACCTATTACTGGCTAAATCCAGAGGTCAATATTCCATCCTCATTCTTCTTGATCTTTCCGCTGCTTTTGACACTGTCGATCACAGCATACTTCTCGATACCCTGTCCTCACTTGGATTCCAGGGCTCTGTCCTTTCCTGGTTCTCTTCCTACCTCTCCCTCCGCACCTTTAGTGTTCACTCTGGTGGATCCTCTTCTACTTCTATCCCTCTGCCTGTCGGCGTACCTCAGGGTTCTGTTCTTGGTCCCCTCCTCTTTTCTATCTACACTTCTTCCCTTGGTTCATTAATCTCATCCCATGGCTTTTCCTACCATCTCTATACTGATGACTCCCAAATCTACCTTTCTACCCCTGATATCTCACCTTGCATCCAAACCAAAGTTTCAGCGTGCTTGTCTGACATTGCTGTCTGGATGTCTCAACGCCACCTGAAATTAAATATGACCAAAACCGAGCTTCTCATTTTCCCCCCCCAAACCCACCTCCTCCCGTTTTCTATTTCTGTTGATGGCTCTCTCATTCTCCCTGTCTCCTCAGCTCGAAACCTTGGGGTCATCTTTGACTCTTCTCTCTCCTTCTCTGCTCATATCCAGCAGATTGCCAAGACCTGTCGTTTCTTTCTTTACAACATCCGTAAAATCTGCCCCTTTCTTTCCGAGCACTCTACCAAAACCCTCATCCACACCCTTGTCACCTCTCGTTTAGACTACTGCAATCTGCTTCTTGCTGGCCTCCCACTTAGTCACCTCTCCCCTCTCCAGTCGGTTCAAAACTCTGCTGCCCGTCTCATCTTCCGCCAGGGTCGCTTTACTCATACTACCCCTCTCCTAAAGACCCTTCACTGGCTCCCTATCTGTTTTCGCATCCTGTTCAAACTTCTTCTACTAACCTATAAATGTACTCACTCTACTGCTCCCCAGTATCTTTCCACACTCGTCCTTCCCTACACCCCTTCCCGTGCACTCCGCTCCATAGATAAATCCTTCTTATCTGTTCCCTTCTCCACTACTGCCAACTCCAGACTTCGCGCCTTCTGTCTCGCTGCACCCTACGCCTGGAATAAACTTCCTGAGCCCCTACGTCTTGCCCCATCCTTGGCCACCTTTAAATCTAGACTGAAAGCCCCCCTCTTTAACATTGCTTTTGACTCGTAACCACTTGTAACCACTCACCTCCACCTACCCTCCTCTCTTCCTTTCCGTTCACATTAATTGATTTGATTTGCTTACTTTATTTATTTTTTGTCTATTAGATTGTAAGCTCTTTGAGCAGGGACTGTCTTTCTTCTATGTTTGTGCAGCGCTGCGTATGCCTTGTAGCGCTATAGAAATGCTAAATAGTAGTAGTAGTAGTAGGAAGGAAGGAAGGGGGAGATATCGGATTGGGGGGGCAGAGCAGAGCTGGGTGGGGGGCAAGAGGAGCTGGAGTGGCAGACTGTTTTGTGCCACCCCTAGGTGAGCATACCCATTGGTAGAGTCTGGGCAGAGCACGGGCAGGGTTTACAGTTATACAAATAAATTGTAGAATAATACTACCATTTATAAGTGTTTTCAGCAATCTAAGCACAAGCATTTACCATAGCTCTATGGCTGGTATAAGTGGTCACTCCTAAATGATATGTGCCTATTTGCATTGCTGTGCTAGTATTCGATAAAGACAAGAGGGTGCCTACTTCCCAGTCAGGCCCACTTTATAGAAGTGCCATCCACGTGCCATTTCACATGCATTTTTGACCGCTGTAGGGAAGGGTTTGATCAGGATACAGTTGGATTTACAACCATAGTTTTGAATTCTCAAGAGCCTGCATGTATTTTCCAGGTACATTAGCAGGTGTCAATGTGCGTGAGTATTTTTCTCAGGAGAATTTTCTAAATGAAAGTCGTGAAGCTTTCACTTTGAAAATCCTGCAAAGTGCACGGAATGAAAGTATGCACATTCTTTTCACTCCTGTGGGCATTGTAAAATGAGTCTTCAATTGATCGATATGGCCAGTATTCGGGGCTTAAACTAAATTATTTTAAATCAGTGGCAGTGCCTATTCATATCACTCAGGACCAATTAATTGCCCCAGGTACAAAAAACTTAGACTGTGAGCCCTCTAGGGACAGAGAAAGTAGCTGCATAAAAATGTGTACAGTTCTGCGTACATCTAGTAACACTATAGACATGATTATTATTAGTAGTAGTAATGGGCTCAGCCTTCCCTTTTCAGTGTGTATGTGTGTGTGTGTGTGTGTGGGGGGGGGGGGGGGCTACTGTTTGCTACTTTGGCATATAGTTGCCTAGAACATTGGGCCATTTGCATGAAGCAAATGTCAGCCCCTTGATTGTCACTTTCCCATACTCTGCTCCAAACTTGGGCAAAGATGCCTCTTTTGCTGTTGGGATGTTCTGCCCTTTATAAAATGTTCCTTCTCCCCAAGTGGCTTTATGTACTTCGGATGGTGCCTATTTCTTTTAAACCACGGGAGTGCCATATTTTAGAGCAATACCTACGCCTTTATTTATGAAAGGAAAACAAATCCTGGGAGTATCTGAAACACAATAATTTCTGGTATATATAACAAGATTCAATTCAAAACCAGAGCATCTAAATACTTTAAAATAATACTTTATAAAAAAATAATTTGTGAAAGTGATGTGCTCAGAAATTTATATGTGACCAGCACAAATGTGGAAAACATATTTCCATCCACTACTATCTATCATCTCACACCAGTCCTTTGTTTAATCACAGTCCAGAATCTGTCCAGAAAAAAAACATCATTGCAACACAGTCTTTAAAAACTTATCTGTGTAATGTAGCTCTTAGATGGCTCCGTATCACGGCATGATATTACACTGATCTCCAAAGTCTCTCCTTCAATAGATACTGGTTGCCAGCGTCTAAGGTATTTATTTTATTTTTTATTTTATTTATAATTTTAATTATAATTCACAAGGATAACCTTGTTAAAGCAATACAGGTAAAGAAATATGTAATTTCAAGAATTTGTAACATTCTCATTCAAAATAAAAATTTACATTTCTGTCATTAATAAAAAAGATAAGAAAATTATAATGAGTATAATTACAAACACAAATACAAATAAATTTAACCTTTCTTAGACCCCCAATAATTGTTTGGGGGGGAAAAGAGTAAGAGAAGTTATATAGGCATTGAGCAAATTAAACTAGACCTAAATAGGCACTCATGTTTAAATAAAATACAGACTGTAAATTCCAGAATTAACTTATTTCACTGTTTTAACTTCTAGAAACACTTTCAGTTGTTCCGGCGAAAAGAAATTATATTTTGTTTGACCCAATTTCACTACACACTTGCATGGGTATGCTAGGAAAAAAGTAGCTCCAATCTCTATAGTTTTTTGTTTCAAGGCAAGAAATTGTTTTCTTTTTTGTTGAGTCATTTTTGTCACGTCGGGATAGATCCAAACCTTAATACCATGGAATTGAGCTTTGATATTTTTGAAGTATAATCTTAAAATATTATTGTAATCTTGTTCAAATACCATTGCAACAATCACCGTGGCTCTGTGTATAATTATATCGTATTTATTTTATTTAGTTATTTATTTGCTACATTTGTATCCCACATTTTCCCACCTATTTGTAGGCTCAATGTATACAAGTATTTAGACGTTCTGATTTTGAATTTTGTTTATGAAAGGCCAGTAAAGTCTGCTTTTGTCTTAAGACTATGACCCCAGTAAAGTCCGCTTTTCTCTTAAGACTATGACCTATACTCAGAAGTGCAGAGGCCTGTCCTTGCCAGACCTGCTCTTATATAGTCAGGCCTGTTGTCTTCACTATTTGACTAGCAGGCAGATGATCAAAAGCCCCGCGCTGTTCCAAACAGCGCTCTAAAATAGCGCTGGAACAGCACGGGGAGCTATTAGATCCATGATCAGAGATAATGCATGCAAATTTAAGCAGCGCAATGATCTCTGATCATGGGGTAGAAGTGCGGGAGAATTGTGCCTGATTGTGCCAAAATTTGGACATCCTCAACTGCCCCGTCACAGAACCATCCAAATTTTGGACATCCTCAACTGCCCTTGCTGGCAGGTTTACTGTAGGGGGGAATGGGGGCCTGCCAGCATGCAAATGCATGCTGGACAGGGCTCACCATTCCTCCCCAATGATCTGCAAACCCTGAAAGCTATACACTGATAATCTATGAGAGGGCAATTGTCCGGTCCTTGGATACTGGATATGTCTTGCACACACCTGCTGCTCGGCTATCTAAATTTGTGCTTTCACATTGTTTACAGTGTACTTGGCACTGGTTATTTATTTTATTTGCTGCATTTGTATCCCACATTTTCCCACCTCTTTGCAGGCTCAATGTGGCTTACATTATGTCGAAATGGCGATCACTATTAACCGGAATGAGAAATACAGAATATTATTGTATTTAAAGTACAGAAAATATAATATAAATTAGAAATGAATAGATATACCATTCATTTCAGGTATTTGAGAACAAGGATAATATATAACATTCAATAATGTCAATGAGATAAAGTAAACAAATAAAAAGAGTTGACTTGTTCTGGTAAAGTTGTGATGACAGTTCACTTAAGAAGGGTCCAAATGATGAGTCTCTTTGAACAGGTTAGTCTTTAATAATTTCCGGAAGGTTGCCAAATCGTGCGTTGCTTTTATGGCACTTGGTAATGCATTCCAAAGTTGCGTGCAGATGTAGGAGAAGCTAGATGCATATATTGATTTATATTTGAGTCCTTTGCAGTTGGGATAATGGAGGTTCAAGAATGTGCGTGATGATTTTTTTGTGTTCCTTGCTGGTAGGTCTATGAGGTCTGACATATATATCGGGGCTTCACCATGGATAATTTTATGAACCAGGGTACAGGTTTTGAATGTAATTCGATCTTTTAGTGGGAGCCAGTGTAATTTTTCTCTGAGGGGTTTGGCTCTTTCGTATTTTGCTTTTCCAAATATGAGTCTGGCTGCTGTGTTTTGGGCTGTTTGGAGTTTCTTAATAATTTGTGCTTTGCATCCGGCATAGATGGAATTGCAATAATCCAAATGGCTTAACACCATTGATTGCACCAAATTGCGGAATACCTCCCTTGGGAAGAAAGGTTTTATTCTTTTGAGTTTCCACATTGCATGGAACATTTTCTGCGTGACTATCTAGTGTGAGATGTAAGAAGTACATATCTTGGACCTTTACTACTACTAATCATTTCTATAGTGCTACTAGACGTTCACAGCACAGTATACATTATATGCAGCTACTTTCTCTGTCCATAAAGGGCTCAGAATCTACGTTTTTGCACCGGGGGCAATGGAAGGTTGCATGACTTGCCCAAGGTCACAAGGAGCTGCAGTGGGAATCGAACCCAGGTTGCCAGGATCAAAGCCCACTGCACTAACCATTAGACCACCCTCCATTGCTTGGCCATTCAAGTAAATGCGGAATTTCTGGCAGGTAACTGTGATGTAGAAAGGGGAAAGCAGTTTGTCACTTGTCAAAATACTAACAGCCAGCAACAGACCATGAGGTCAGAGCAACCTCTCATTCATGAGGACTGCTGTGAAGAAATCAGTTATGCAATTATCCTGGGGAACAGGAATTATCAAAGATCCTAAGCTTAAGGTGAGTGTGTTGAAATGTGATCATTCTGCTAGGTGACTAGGAGGTGGCTTAGTGGATTTTTTTTGTCTGATAATTATGCTACTATCACACCATGGATCAAGAGGAGAAATGAAAATTTCTGTATTTTTACTGTAATAGTAAATAGTATTCTACTACCAAGAAAAAATTTGCATTATCAGGAAATAAAATACACACATATTGCATACAGTGATTTGATCAGTTACAATATAAAAAGGGGTACAATACCCCCAACCCCGGACCCACACTCCTGCTGGGAAGCCAAGAGCTCCTGTCAGCAGCCTCCCCTTCAATTGCCAACAGGAAATATATTAAGATATGGTCTTCTGCTGCAGTGGGACCAGTCTTGCGATAAAAGCTGCAAAATCTCACAGCTTTTATGGGGAGACTGGTGCAGCAGGAGATGATGTTTTATTAAGGTATCTCCTTCTGCTGGAGAAGGAGGAGGCTGGTTGGTGCCAGTATGCCAGTGTGTTGAGCTAGGAGGTGGAGTGGGTAGGACTGGGCAGTGAGGAATGATGATAGGATGTGTTCTAAAATCTTCCTCTCAAAAATGCAGGCCTCCTTGGCAGCTCTACATGCTGCATTGATTTCCTCCTCTTCTGGCCTGGCAGAGGTAGGGTGGTGGTGGGTGCAGGCCTGCAGGGTAGTATGGAAAGAGAGATGAGATACTGGATATGAGGTGGGGAGGAGAGGGAAGGAGAGATGAGATGCTGGCAAATGTCAAGGCATGGGGGAGGGGAATACATGAACTCAAGCTCAGTTCTTGTTCCACCATGTCAACTTCAAAAGGGAAATCCATTCCACTGGGGCTGTCCATTTAAGAATACATACAAATTGCGGAGTAGAGTTACTTCAAGCTCTATTACAGGATCTCAGACATGGACATTGTTCAAAAATACCATGTTGGAAGCCCAGACCAGATGCATTCCACATATTTACAAAGGTGGAAAGAAAATAAAACAACAGCTAGCATGGTTAAAAGGTGAAGAGAAAGAGGGTATTATAGCTAAAAGAATGTCCTTCGGTAAAAGGACCCAAATGAAGAAAATAAGAAGCAACATAAGCACTGGCAAGTCAGATACAAAGCACTGATAAAGAAGGCTAAAAGAAAATATGAAGAGAAACTTGCCGCAGAGTCTAAAACTCACAGTAAACTTATTCAGGTACATCAGAAGCAGAAAGCGTGTGAGGGAATCTGCGGGACTGTTAGATCACGAAGGAGCAAAAGGGGCACTCAGGGAGGACAAGGCCATAGCGGAGAAACTGAATGAATTATTTGCTTTGGTCTTTATGGAAGAAGATGTAAGAGATCTACCTCTACTGGAAATGGTTTTCAAGGATGATGAGGAACTGAAAGAAATCTCAGTAAAACTGGAAGGTGTACTGAGCCAAATTGACAAACTAAAGAGTAGTAAATCACCTGGACCAGATGGCATATATTCAAGGGTCCTGAAAGAACTCAAACATGAAATTGCAGATTTGCTGTAAGTAATATATAACTTGCAGAAAGACTAGTGTAGGCAACAGGGCTCTCCCATGAGAAAACAGAAGGACGAGAGATGTAATAAACAAAAACTTTTATTTCTCAAGACCCAACATAGCACTGTATTTCGGCATAAAGCCTACATCAGGGGTTTGTACACAGAGTCGCTGATGAATATTGGGTGTCAGGATAACAATCTTTAAAAAGACACAATCCAAGCAGGAGGTTCAGTATAACATGTAGGAATTAGGTGCAAAAGATCTGAAATCATCTGCTCAGTGTGTGGCGGCGGCCAAAAAAGCAAACAGAATGCTAGGGATGGTAAATAAGACCAAAAATACTATAATGCCTCTGCGTTGCTCCATGGTGCAACCTCACCTTGAGTATTGTGTTCAGTTCTGGTCACCGTATCTCAAAAAATATATAGCAGAATTAGAAAAGGTTCAAAGAAGAATGACTAAATTGATAAAGGGGATGGAACTCCTCTCGTATGATGAAAGGCTAAAGAGGTTAGGGCTCTTCAGCTTAGAAAAGAGAAGGATGAGGGGAGATATGATTGAGGTCTTCAAAATCTTGAGTGGTGCAGAACGAGTAGAAGTGAATTGATATTTTACTCGTTGCAAAAATGCAAAAGTACAAAAGCTAGGGGACACCCAAGGAAGTTACATGGAAATACTTTTAAGACAAATAAGAGGAGATATTTTTTCACTCAACTAATAGTTAAGCTCTTGAACTCTTTGCCGGAGGATGTAGTAACAACATTTAGTGTATCTGGTTTTCCTGGAGGAAAAGTCCATAGTCTACTATTGAGACAGACATGGGAAAGCTACTGCTTGCCCTGGGATTGGTAGCATGGAATGTTACTGCTATTGGGGTTTCTACAAGGTACTTGTGACCTGAATTGGCCACTGCTGGAAGTAGGATACTGGACTAGATGGACCATTGGTCTGATACAGTATGGCTATTTTTACGTTCTTATGACCAGGAAGCATGAAGTTTCATCTCCTTCCCTCACTGGCTGAAGTTATCAAAGCAGGCTGTTTCCTGGGCTCCAGAGCAAGAGTGCTTCCTCAAGTGATTAGTAGGATCCTATTACGCGCATTCATTTCAAGAGTACGCAAACCACATTATACAAATTAAACAAGAACTTTTTAACAGCTAGTCTGTGAACGTCTTGGGTTTCTTGGTAACTGACAAACTGTAAAGAGCTATACAAACAAAAGGTTCCTGCTGAACAATTTCTTAATTCCTTAAACAATACTAAGCTGATGCCCTGGTAGTGAAGTTAATACTCTCACCCTTCCTCTTTCCACACCCTGCTGCTTTGTGACAGGTTGGAAACTGGAAGACGTTAGATGGTAAAGATGGTAGAAGGAGAATTAGAAATACTGGACTTAAGGATCTTTTATACACAGCATTAGGCTTCTCAGTCTCCATGTGCTTAAGATTCAAGTGCATAATCATACTTTCTGCTGAGATTGTAAAATATAGGAGTGAGGGTGGGGCACAGGAGAACCAATGCCTAGTCACTCCACTCCACTGGGACACAATAATGTTACTATGGCCAAGCAGGATGATTCAATCTCCCCCTCCCCCAAACATAAATTCTTATGGGCTTGATTCTCACTTGCCTTACTTAGCCTCTGCTTGTCAAATGCCATCAGATATTCAGGTTTTCCCCTAAGCAGCAAGTGTCATAAAAGGATTTATTCAAAGGAACTTCAGGGTTATTTAAGTCAAGCAAACATATCTGCATCATAGCAGGAAAAGTATATTCAGTGGACACAGGAGGAGTGCCACTAAATCAGCACTGAATTTCTGCCCTCCACTTTCCTGAGCTTAGTCACAGACATAGGAGCCAACTTTTCAAAATTATTGGGGGTGCTGAAGCCAACAGAAATTGCCTCTTGCTCTCCCTGAACACAGTCAAGAAGTTTCTGCATTATTGTGATTGCTCAAGCACCCACAGAGCTGGCTCCTGTGGCAGCTGCTGCACAGTGAGTAGAGGGATTCAATGATGATACCTAAATCTTTTTCCTGGGTGGTGACTCCTAATGTGAAACTTTGCATTATGTAGTTGTAGTTTGGGTTCATCTAGGCAAGCGCCTCTCTGCCTTTTCAGCTTTGCCCTCCTTGATGCTCTACAGAGAGACAGACAGTGAAGCCTCCTTTCAGGTTGCAAGTAACATCCCAAGCTCCAGCCAAATAAACAACTGAGAACTGCACCTTATCTCCTTGTGGTGGGCCACCAATGAGTCTGAAGCAGCTGCCTGCGGGAGGAAGAGGAGGGTCAAATAGGTACTTTCTGGGAGGTGGGATGCTACCTGCTGCTGCACTTCAAGTCCTGTGTTGTGTTCTACTTATGCCTGAAAACTGTGCTTTTCGAACTTCGGGCCAGAACTCAGCCCCCCCCCCCCAACCTGCTGTACCCAAGCCTAGACACATTGATGCCATCCCGCACTACACCAATGCGAGTTGTCTTCTCATGTAACGTGGGTTCCTGCTCATTGGCTGCATCAGCAGTGTCACTGTGATGAAATCCAGATGTCACTCATCAGCTGTCAGCCAGCACTCTCTGAATGGGACTCTGCTGCTGCTGTGATGACTGTGAGATTTTGTTTATTTGTGTCGGCCATTGGGGGTTGGGGCTCGGGCAAAGCAGGGATACTTGGGGAGCAATATTCCATGCAGTGGCTTCCCCCATGTCCATCTCATAACAGACAACAATGATATAGTCCAGGGCATTAGTCAACGAATCCCCAGAGGATTCTAGCTGGAGAAGTTTGGTATGGGAGAAGGTCAGTCTCCTGTTTTTTTCTCAAGAGAGTGTGGTGTGAAAGGGATCAGTCTTTTTTTTTTTTTCAAGGGGAATTTGGAGCTGGAGTGAGGGAATCCTACTTCATATCTTTTGTGTCCAGTGCTGGATACAGAGGTCCACATAGTAAAGTCCCTGTGGTGATGCTCTCTGCATTTTACTGAAGTAGCTATTGCTGAGGAGAGAGTCAAGCTCTTGGGGGGAGGGCAGGGGGTGTCTGGTAGTCCAATAAAGGTCCAGATAAAATCTAAAAGTGTAAAGGAAGGGAAGAAGGATGTCCTTGGATATTGGAAGAAAGGATCAAAGCCTTATTTTGCATTTTGTACTTGTGTGCTGTGAAGCTGCACTTGAAACTGTTACGTTGCTTGCTTAAAAGAAACTTATCCAATCCTGATGTTTGCTTGGGGTTTATCCCAATTACTCAGTGCTCTGATCCGCATTGAACTGAGTCGGTAAATGCAGAATATAAGTTTCCTATGTCATGTTATCGTATCTAAAGACTTTTATTTGGGAATACCACTACTAAGTTTGAAGTGTCTTCTTGAACTTGTGCAATATGCTTTGAGTCCTGAGGTGGAGAATCTCTTTTCCCCATTGGATAATCTGTGCTAGAGTTTGGAGAAGATCTGTGGGACTTAGCCATGGAATGGAGCGATACACCTGGGAGGGGTACTACAAGAGTTTCTGCCAGTAGATGGCAGTGTAGGGATCCATGAGTAGATATTCCCAGTTGGCATGGCATGGCATGCCACAGTCCTGGTAAAATTGTAAACCACTTGCAGAAAGAAGAAGAAGGGGGCAGGCCACTGCTGCTGTAATGTATCACTGGGTTTTCCTCTCTTTCCTCCCTCAGCCCCCTATGTGATAGCCTCCTGCTGTCAGGAGGATTCAGAATGCTCCTTACGTTCTGCTCCCTTTTCTGCTGTTTTCCCTTTGAAATCAGAAGTGTGTGGGGCTGGCAGCTCTTGTGAGATTCTGGGGATCCAACTTTCCAGGGAAGATAACAAAGGGGGAAGCACCAGCCACAGATAAGAAACACTGCACAGCCGGTCAAAGATGATGATTGCATGAGGGGAAGGGAAGAGGAGGTGATGTTGCCAGGGAAGGCAAGAAGGAAGGGATGGCAAGATCATGATGCCAGGAGGATGGAGGAAGAGGGAAGAGAAAGTGATGATGTCAGTTGACTGGGTGGGAGGGAGCCTAATGATGCCGGGGGTGGAGGAATGGAAGGGAAAGTGATGTTGCTTGAGGAGCAGGGGTTGGAGGGGCAAGAAAAATGGTCCCAAGGAGGTGAAGGGGGAAGGAAGGGAAGGTGATACCAGAAGTGTGAAGGGCAAAGAAAGGAAGGGAAGGGAAGGAAAATTGATTATGCCAGGGGTATGGGCAGTGGCGTTCCGTGGTTGGCTGGCACCCGGGGCGGATCACCACTGCGCGCACCCCCCCCAGTGCAGTGCAACATGGTGCCCCCCCGGCGTGGCACGGCACCCCCCCCTGGCGTGGACCTCCTGGCGCAGTGCCTCTCACTCCCCCCCCCCTGACAGTCCCCACCTGCCTACCAGCTGAGCTCCGTGCACCCGGCACCTCGAATCTGCAGCGCTGCAGACTGTAAAAGAAGAAAATTGGCCCTTCCCTCGCACTGTGTCCAGCCCTCTGATGTAACTTCCTATTTCCTTGAGAGCGGGACACAGTGAGGGAAGGGCCAACGACGAGACAATTTCTTCTTTTACAGTCAGCAGTGCTGCAGATTCGAGGTGCCGGGTGCATGGAGCTCAGCTGATAGGCAGGTGGGGACTGTCGGATGGGGGGGGGGGGAGTGAGAGGTGCTGCGCCGGGGGAGTCCACGCCAGGGGGGGTGCCGTGCCACACCGGGGAGGGGGTGGACGGAGCACCCCTCCCCCACCCGTTGACACCTGGGGTGGACCGCCCCCACCGCCCCGCCCTTGCTACGCCACTTATGGGGCTGAGGACAGGAGGTGATTATATGGGGGAGGGGAAAATGGACAAAGTTGAGCCTGCCATGAGTGGGAAAGCATGGGGTACAAATGTAACAAACAAACAAACAAAAAAAGTTAGTAAGCTGCTAAAAAATGAATCCATTGATGGGTACGCTGCACTATAGAAAAGGTTGAGAAACACTGCCATAGGGACATGATCACAGATCCAGAAGGGAATCAAGAGCAGCTGAGTTCCCCCACCCCAAACATGTAACTTTATGGTAGCATTTTAATCTAACTGAGCTGGCTAAACTGGAATGTCACTTCACTTTAGCATTTTCGCTGCTTTGGGGTTTTATGGTTTACCGGTCACAAAATAGGGACGGAGACAGGGCCAGCCCAAACATTAGGCATGACTAGGCAGTTGCTTTATGGGGGGGGGGGGGGGGGGGTGGAGACCATCAGCACATGCTTTCATGCAGAGTGAGAGTGGGAATTTCCAAACAGTTCATTTACCCAAGTAAATGGCTTTTGGATCTTGATCTCATTAGGTATATATACAAAATAAAGCTTAATATGTAAATGTGTGATACCCAATTATGCATTTCTACAGGATTGTTCTGGGAAGTGTGGCATTGAGGTGGTTATAATTGTTGATTTTTTTCAAATTCTCAGGGGGGGGCACTTGAAGTTAATTGAGAGGGTGCAAGACAGAAGATTTGCCAAGGTACCTAATAATCTTGCACCAGCCCTGGGTGCAGAACAAATGAATGGGTTCTTTCCTTTCCAGGGCAGCAGGTCATGAGGATTTGAGTTGCTTCATGACTAAACCACTTATCACTGTCTGTTAACTAAGTTTGCCTTGTAATGACATCACACAAAGAGTCAGCTGCTGCATTAATCTTTGATAAACTTCAGTCTTGGCTCAGGTATCACACAAAGAAGCAGAACAGCTACTGGGACAAGCCAGGGCTGGTCCCAGTCAAGTCATAACACTTCCTGTCTCTCACTCTAGTTACTCCCTTCTGGTTCCCACAGGTCCCACCTCTTCTTATCTCACACACAGGGTCTCTGCTTTTTCTTTATAGGGGGTAGGAGGAGGGGGAGGGGGAGGGAGGAACATATGGACATCAGAGAGAAAACATTTACCTTTATACAATACTACACAATATTATACACAAGCAGCCCAATATTCAGCAGGATGGACAAAGTATAATTTGAAATGTTTATCATAGATGTTTCAAATTAGAGGTCCTGTATTCATAGGCTGATGCTCACAACTCCCGCGGTAAAGCCAACAGCGCAGAACCCATACCGCCGGAACAGAGTAGAAAACTAGCTCATTAGTGATCAAAGGAAATGATATTCAAATTATATGCGTGCTGTAAATGGTCTGACAACACACAGAAAAAAAAGAAGTAAAAATAAAATAATCACAATTAATACCTTTTATTAAATTTAGATATTAGATATGTATCATATGTCAAAGAATAAAGCGGTTGCTCAAAGCATATACTAATCACAATCATTCAACTGCAAAACACTATGCATAACTTTGTGCAAAAACATACTCAGAACCTTATTGTACCATAAATATTACACTAGGCAGACCTAATACACCAATATACCACCATACGGAAAATGCAGACCATCAATAATATGAAACAAGGGATCATAATATCACAATTCTCATGTAGAGCCACAAAACACCCTTTTAGGGTGGACAGTGTTCACAATGAGCTCCTTTTATTAACGACCATATGTAGATCCTTCAAGAGGTAGTGTGTCATGATTTAGGCTCTACACCCTTTCTGATGTTTTGGTGCCACCTCAGTAAGGCCAACACACAATCTCTCCACTGCAAAACACTATACACAAACTTGTGCAAAAACACACTCATAACCTTACCAAACCATTACAGCACTAATTCCAAGGACAAGACGAGCTACAACCTTATGTGTTGCCTCTCTGGTTTGATGGGTTACAGAGTAATAGGGGAGTTTGAAAGTACTGGATCTTTTCTTATTCTCCTTTGTTATGAGAATTGGAACTACTAATTGTAGTGGACTTGAAAGTTTAGCTTCATTTGTCTTTATTTGAAATTTCATAAATAAAAAAAGTTTCTAAAAAACTGAATAATCTTATCAATGGTGTGGAGCTAGGGTGGGGGTGGGCTAGGGCAGGGGTGGGGCTAGGATGGGGCCCCACCAAATTGGTCTGCACAGGGCCCCGCACTTGCTAAGACTGGCCCTGTGTTTCACTACATTTGCACTAATCTTTGTTGCACACATTGTCTCCCGTGCTAGAGCCCTCTCAGCATTACACGCTCACTAATGCCGGCACTGGTCTGGTGTTAATTGCCTCTAGTGCCGGCATTACATTTTGAACATTGGCCCATCAGTGCTGCTGGATGTTTCAGTAGCACTGCTGAATGTTTGGGTATAAGTGAAACATCGAAAGTAGATGTTCCAGTTCTACTTGCTTTCAGGCAGCACAGCTAAATGTATAATCTGAAGATCGCTGCTTTCATGTACACATTATGAGAGTGATTTTATAATAGGGTATCTACTAAAAGTGCTCTTTAAAGAGCCTATTTTAAGCCTGTTGTATAAGGAAAATTATAAAATAATAGCACCAGTGGCTGAGAATGTGCCTTAATTTAAGTTTGGCTGGTTACATCAGTCCTGTAGCTGGTGTAAATGTGCATATCTGAACCCAAACAACCAACAGTGAGCTTTTGTGGTGAGAAGTAAGAACAACTTCTTACTTCTCACCACAAAAACTCAGATTGTATATGTGAGGAGCCAAAACAATGTAGGTTTCCAACTTAGGAAAGATAAAGTTCTTCTACACTGAACACTAAATATTAAAGAAAGGTGGATCACGTGATGCCTAGACAGGAGCGGAGGCTGCTTGCTCGGCTCCTCTGGCTCCCCACAAAATTGGCAATATATCCTGTCTGTTTTTGCAAGAAATGGGTCAGAAAGTTTTCCAGCTTTTTGCTGTTTGTTGGCTGTGAGTGACACAGAGTTTGGAGACCTTGTTCGGCACGGTTTATAGAATAGCGCTTATGCCCAGGAATCATGCCTAACTTTAGGCTTGACCATTTGCAGTAACTGAAACACGGTGCAAATGTACATGCCTACATTAGTCATGTATCCACCATATTCTGTAACAACATGCGTTAATTTTAGGAACTCCTCAATTATGCCCATGACTCTCCTATTTCCATGCCCCCTTTTTCAGATCACATATAAATTTTAGGTGTGGATCCCGCGCCTTAATTTACGTGTGTAAATGCCAATTAAATATAATCAGTGCCAATAATTGCTTGTTAAAAAGCCAATTATTGGTGCTAATTAGATTGTTATTCAATTAAACTGCACATACAATTTTTGGAGACTTTTATAGAATTAGGGGCTAGATGTGGTATATTTAGATTTTAGCAAAACCTTTGAGAGGGTTCCGCATAGATGACTGATAAATAAACTGAGTGCCCTCGGTATGGGCCATAGTGGAAGGTGACCCAGGGTTTTGGTAAATGGAGCTCATTCTAACGAGTGGTGTGCCGCATGGTTCAGTTCTTGGGCCAGTTATTTTTAACATTTTTGTAAGCGATATTGCTGAAGGGCTGTCTGGTAGGGTTTGCCTCTTTACAGATGATATCAAAATCTGTAATAGGATAGACACCTCTGATGGTGTAGATAACATGAGAAAGGACTTAGCAAAGCTAGAGAGCGGTCTGGCAGTTAAGATTTAATGCTAAAAAATGCAGGGTCATGCATTTGGGCTGCAAAACCCAAGGGAACGGTACAGTTTAGGGGGTGAAGAACTTTTGTGCATGAAAGAGGAGCAGAACTTGGATGTGATAATCTTAAAGTTGCCAAACAGGTAGAAAAGGAGACGGCAAAAGCTAGAAGGATGCTTGGACGAATAGGGAGAGGAATGACCAGTAGGAAAATGGAGGTGACAATGCCCCTGGTGAGACCTCATTTAGAATATTGTGTACAATTCTGGAGACCACACCTTCAAAAAGATATAAACAGGGTGAAGTCAGGGCAGCTACTGAAATGGTCAGTGGTCTTATAAAGTGTAAAGGGATAGACTTAAAGATCTCAATATGTATACTTTGGAAGAAAGGCGGGAGATATGATAGAGACATTTAAATGCCTATGTGGCATAAATGCACAGGAGGCGAGTCTCTTTCAATTGAAATGAATCTCTGGAACGAGGGGGCATAGCATGAAGGTGAAAGGGGATAGACTCAGAAGTAACCTGAGGAAATATTTCTTCATGGAAAGGGTGATGAATTTGTGGAACAGTGTCCCAATGGAGGTGGTG
Source organism: Microcaecilia unicolor (assembly GCF_901765095.1). Taxonomy (NCBI): domain Eukaryota; kingdom Metazoa; phylum Chordata; class Amphibia; order Gymnophiona; family Siphonopidae; genus Microcaecilia; species Microcaecilia unicolor. Next base: position 147,255,637 of record NC_044039.1, on the reverse strand, counting down.
GAGATGAAAACTGTATCTGAATTCAAGAGAGCTTGGGTCAAGTACATAGGATCTCTAAGAGTGATAAGGAGATTAAACAGCATGGATGGGGCAGACTGGATAGACCATAGGATCTTTATCTACCTACATTTTTCTATGTTTCTATGTAACATTAACAAACACATGCTAAAACCAGGGCTTTTTTTGAGGGGGTACTTGGGGGTACTGAGTACTGGCACCTTTTCTATTGTCTGCTAAAATTGACCCATGGTCCCCAAGGTTTAATGAAAGATCTCAGGCTCTGCACACCAGTTCTGCCTTGTCATAGATTCTGTGACTGGTTGCAGGGGGCCTGGCTATTGTGGGGTGGGTCCCTCAGTGATCACCCCAACCCTGAAGGGTGGCCTGGCATTTGAAGTACTGGCACCTTTTTTGAAGGAAAAACGCACTGGCTAAAACCCCCTCTCATACTCAATCAGATGCTGTTTTGAAGAAATTCTTGTGAATATAGAGCCCTGACTGCAAAGCTTATATACCAAAGAAGCATTGACTTTGGACGCTCTCCTAATTCACTGATGTAAAACAAGTTGACCAGGCCCTTGGGTATTTGATGCCACATTATTTTTATTTTCCTGCGTCTTTATCTGCCATCAGTTTCTATGTTTTTCTAACAGTGCTATGTGCATCTATTATCATTCTATTTGCAAGGTTAAAACCTCCTTAAAAATCTAAACAAAACCCCAAATCTGCCAGTGTCTGAAACTCTAAAAGCATCAGCTTAGTTTTCTGCCAAAAAAACCCTTGGCTGTGTTTCAAAACCCTTTATCCACTGTGGCTCTGACTGGCTTTCGGTTGGATTGTGAAAAGTGGCAGTATTATTGCTGACTGTGACTGGAGAACAGGGTGAGTCTCTCAGAATCTCTCTCAGGAGTTCATTCCCATGATAAAGACAAGCAAGCTGTGTGTAATGTGTCATTGTCCTGCCCAAGGCAATAACTGACTCCTCAGTGGAGACTATAAACTTACAATTTTTGCAATTCTGCAAATACGTACATGGCCAGTGCTCCTGCAGTCTCGTCTTTTTCTTATAGTGATATTCCAGTGTCAAAGTGCAAGAACCAATAGCTTTTTCTTTTTTAATTTATCCTTTAAAACATGAGTGGTTCCTGTCTGGCCTACAAACCTGTCCGAGGGGTCCTTTTACTAAGCCGCAGTAAAAAGTGGCCTGCAGTGGTGGGTACATGTTTTGGGCACACGCTGGGCCATTTTTTATAGCCCTGCTGGGAAAAGTGCGTCTATTTACAAAGACGAACAAAAAGAGAGTCCAAATCTCCCGCAAAAAAATGCCAAACGCACAAAACAGAAGAAACGGAAGAAACACCAAAAAGACCAGGCTGAAACCACAGATGGTAAGAGCACCAAAAAAGTTTATTGTGACCCTACACGGTCCGTGTTTCGGCCAAAAAGGCCTTCCTCAGGGGTCTTCAAATTGACATATATAGGCTTCATTGTCTATGCTCCGTTTCAGATTGCACCAGAGTTCATGTCTTTTTACTCCATGAGAATTTCAGAGGTAAATCTGTATACGTCAATTTGAAGACCCCTGAGGAAGGCCTTTTTGGCCGAAATACGGACCGTGTAGGGTCCCAATAAACTTTTTTGGTGCTCTTACCATCTGTGGTTTCAGTCTGGTCTTTTTTGGGTTTCTTCCATTTCTTTTGTTTTGTGCGTCTATTTACAGCCTGAGCCCTTACCACCACCCCTTGACCTAGCGGTAAGGGCTCATGCGCTACCCATGCTGTAACCATGCAGCACAGGCCAACTGCTGATTACTGCCACTGAAGTCTTGCGAGGCCACCACTTGAAGTCTTGGCAGCCATTTTAAACAAGCGGCGGCAGCAAGATGGGTCAGCGGCAGCGGGCAGGAAAGAGTATGGATCTTTCCTGCCCCGAAGCAAGCCACTAGATTAGCAGGGTGTCTTCAGGTATGTGCGGGAAGGGAAAGCATAGGTCAGTTCAATTGTGTGGTTCTGTGAGAACCCTGCAGGACCCGGGTCCATCCCAGTGGGATCCCCACGGTCCTGGAGGGGATCCTCGCAGGATTCCCGCTGTCCCTGCTCCCATGCAGCTCTCTTTGAAAACTGGCTATTTTGGAGGCGTTCTGGGGTTGGAATTGGCACTTGACCAGTTAATTGCCGATATTCAGCACTTAACTGGCCAGGGTACATAAGTACATAAGTGAAAGACCATATTTCTGTAATGTCTTACTATTTGTTCAGTTATCTACTGGAATTGATATTTTCTTATATGGTTTGTGCAAAAGTGCAAAAATTCACTCTTCTGCTTGTTCCACTGCCCCTTCGCTGTAGGGATGGAGACCTTACATACTTGACCAAATATAAACTGGGTTTTCAGGATGTCCCTAAGCTTAGCATACAGATGAGGCTGTGTTTAAGTAAATCTGTTAGGGATTTCCTAAAAATCTGACTGGTGCATTGTCCTTGAAATGAAGATTACCCACTCCTTTTCTATAATGTCTTGCACAAACACAGATTTAGTTATATGGTCTCAATACATGTGCAAGTGAGAGAGAATGTGACTACATACATGGTTCAAGTGACTTTCTGGTTTTAGGAGGGTTCGTTGGCTTTTTTTTAGATCAAGGTTTTTAATTCTGATTTCTCCAAAATAGCATTTTCCAGATTCATGTACAGGACAAATTTCCAACATTTTGGGCACCTCTCACTTTTCTCAAAGCATTTCATTTTAAAAGGTACATTTGTGTTTCATGCTCTATGGAAGTCATGTAGTGATGATAGCTCTGGTATTGCCAATCTGAACAAAGTTTAAGTTTAATGTTAGCAAATCTGAGTTCACCTGATTTCAATTGTTTCACTATTGGGCTCATTTTCGAAAGAGAAGGACGCCCATCTTTCAACATAAATTGGAAGATGGTAGTGGTGGAGGGGCTTCTGTGTTTCAGTGACTCAGAGGGCTATGCTGAAGGGTTACCCATATCAGACAGGCCCAACTAGGGAGAGTGGAAAGATGGCGACCTGAAGCTCGTACGCTCAACGGCCCAGCTGACCTCTGAAGTTCTGTCTTTGTTTACTTGAAATTTCCTCTCTGCAATTGCAGTTATCTTAACTGAGAGGAAGGGGACAATCGGGGTCAGCTGCCGATGGCCAGTGTTTTGTCCCCTGTGCAGCAAGTGTGGGACCTCTGCGTGACGAGCTGCCCACAGATGACTGGGTCGGTGAGTCCTTTGATTAGCGCCGGCGAAGGAGCGTCGACGCTCTTGGACCTGGAAACAACTTCATCGCTCCCGAATCATTTAACCACCATGTCCAAAGGAGTGGAGGAGTGAGTTAGGAGTGTATGCTGAAACGGAAGTCGTTTACAGCTGAACCCATGTCGACGGTGCCACTCCTAAACCCGCAAGAGCTATCAGCTTGGAGTTTTTGGCTCCCGTGGAGGTTACATTGAATATCATCTGGAAGGTGCTCCAGGACTTAACGGTGGTAGTAAATAAGTTTGCTTCTGATATAATCTTATTAGTGAGCCACATGGATAATCTAATCAAATCCTTTGAGAATGAAAAATTGATACAGCAAATGAAGTTCTACAGGAGTAGGAAATAGTTAAGATTTTGAAGATGATAATAGACCAGAAAAATTTGAACAAAATGAATATTATTACAGATGATTAATATCGAGATTGTTGTTTTCCCAGAGTTCCGGGTATGACTCCTAAAGTTTTTTCCTCTGAAATGATTCCTCTTAGTATATTAATTCAAAAGGAGTAAAGCCTGTGAAACTGGGATTACCTTAATCAGTGGGAATTGGGTTAGAGACTCAAGTGTTTGTATTGTTAAATAATTTCTGGTTTTAAAAGAGAAAAAATGAAATCAGTTGTATTATTTCCACTAATATTGGACAATAAGTATGTTTCCAACAAAATTAATTGACTATACACCGTTTTGGGTTTGAAGAAGCCAACCAGGCGATCAATGTGGAATAATGATTCAGATAAATAATAAGTGGGGATAATCAGGTTAATACCATGTTTTCTTTGTTTATTGTTGTTTAATTGATCTCCTTGTCTTGTTTCACTCTCCCTATTTTGTGGTCTAAGGAAGAGTATAGAATTACCAGATTGAAATAATTCTTGTATTATTTTGTCTGTATTTCTGGCAAGTTATTTTAGTGCTAGTAAAATTAAATTGTTATAAATAAAATAAAATAAAAACCCAGATCTTATTAACAGCTGTAAGCCTTAAATTCAGCAAATAATTGGAATGAGTGGACAGACGAATTGTTGGATAAGACACTAAAGATATATGATCCAGTAGGCAACAGCAATAAAAAAAATCTTAAATAGCATACAGGCCACTTTCAAATCAACTCTAGCCCTAACTGGCAATCAATGCAAATCCTTCTGCACAATTCTGCAGTAACTGCAACTTTGTCTGAAGAGTCTGATGGATAGCAGCATATAAAGAGCTGCAATAATCTACTTGTGGTAAAACAATCACTTGGACTAACACTCTAAACTGATCAGGGAAGAAAGATGATCTAATTGCCCTGAGCTGTCGCAATTTGAAAAAAATCCTCCTACTCAGGTTTTTAACTTGGTTTTCCATCGTTAATTGTGAATCCAGTATATAACCAAGGACCTTGGATGAATTTTCAAAACCCAAACAGTCCCCTGTCCTGAGTGTAATGCTTTCCGGAACATTAACAGAAGAAGTGCAAAAATACAACAATTTAGTTGTAGCTGAATTAAGTTTTAACAAATTTTGTGATGCCCAAGAGTGTGGTTTTCCTATGCATTCTGTAATTACTCTTTTTGCATTACTACCTTCAGATAATAATGGCACTAAAATAAAAATATCAGCAGCATAAGAGGAAACATAGTATGAAGAAGATTTTAGAAAATTCCCAAAGAAACTCATAAAAATATTGAACAATATAGGCGATAGTGGTGAACCCTGTGGGACTCCAACTTTTAGAAAATTTCCCATTTTTTTTAAACACTATACTGTCTATTATTGAGAAATTCCTTAAAAAAAACAGTTCCAGAGAGCCCAAGCTCACTTAATTTGTTCTCCAACAGAGTGTGGACTACAGTATCAAAAGCATCAGATATATCAAATTGCAATAGTACAGATGGAACATTTTGACTTAACAACTTCCTAACCTTTGTAACCACTGTAACAAGTAAGGGTTCAGTACTATGCATGGGTCTGAAACCGTATTAAAAACTATGGGTTTCCTTTACTAAGAGGCGGTAAGCCCATGGTGGGCTTACTGATCGCTATACAGGAAGTACCGCCGGGCTACCGTAGCAGCCCGGCGGTACTTCCCACCCCTAGCATGCCATCATTTCCGGCGCTACAAAAATGTATTTATTTTTGTAGCGCCGAAGTGTACCCGGCAGTAATCTGAAATACTTTTGATGCAATTAGCATTGGATTCTGATAGGGAGTGGCTTATGAAAATGTTCTTTAAATATAGAGATCTGTTATTTATGAACTGTTAACATCTGAATGTTTCCTGATGTGGGTCAGGTGACCCAACAGTGAGAAGACAGTTCTTATTGCTAAGGCCTCAGGCACTTCAAATGGGAGCCAGTTTTGTTCTCCAATATCCCTGTAAATGTGCTCTTACTCTGCAAGGAGTTTGCTATTTTTTTTTTTAATTGACCCAGCACAACTTTCAGCTTTTGTGACTAATAGGTCTACCTTTGGTAATGTTACCTTTGGTAATGTTATTTTTCTGATCAGATTGATCCCAGCCTCTGGTTCTTATTTCCTTTTTGCTTGCTGTCCAGAGCCTCCTTTCCATTTGCCATTTCTTTTCTCTCCTGTCTTCTTTACTTCCTCCCCTATATTCTTCTCCAGCATTGATCTTTCATGCTCAGCTTTCTTCCATTTATTTTTCTGCCTCAATCCACTCAAAGTTCGTTCTTCCTTCTCACCATCCGAGTTCCTTCATTTTACTACTTCTGTTTATGTTTTTCTTTCTCTCCCCCACCCATGTTCAATATCTCCCCTCTCTCTTGCCTTCACTCCATCCATGTCAGCTATCTCTCATCTCTTTCCTTCACCAAGGTCCAGTAACTCCCCTCTTGTCCCTTCCTGCTCCCTTCTCAGCATTTCCCCTGATTTTTCCTTCCACATCCCCCATTTCCAGCATCTCCCCAATCTTCCCTTCTATCTCCTCCATATCCAGCATTTACCCTTCCACCTCCCCAATGTGCATCTCCCGATTTCTCCTTCCACCTCCCCCCAATGTTCAGCATCTCCTCCAAACTACTCTTCCATCTTCTTTATGTCCAGTATCTCCCTGATCTTCCCTTCCACATCCTCTGTCCAGCATCTCCTCCGATCTTCCACCTTCCTCATATCTAGCATCTCTTCTTCCATCTCCCCCTATCCAGCATCTCCCTCAAACTCCTCTTCTACCTTTGTCAATGTGCAGCATCTCCCCTTATCTCACCTTCCACCTCCATGATATCCAGCATCTGCCTAATCTCCCCTTTCCTCTCTCCCGTGTCCAGCATTGCACATTCCTAGTGCACAAGTGAGTTCCAAGATCCTGTGGTACTATTTTCTTTCTGCTACATTTGTTACATTACTGGATGATTCCTGTGCTTGCTGATCTGATGGAGGAGGTGACCCCTACCAGTGAAAGGCCCCTGTTCTTTTGATTGGTTTGCTCAATGGTAGCTATGCCCTTGCCTTGAATCATTGTGCTGATCCTCTCTTCAAACCTCCTGTAGCTTAACCTCAGCATGATGCCTATGAGTGCTGCTGCAGCAACCCTGCCCTCTCCGCTCACACAGGCTTTCTGTGACTATGGATACCTGCACCAGGAGTGGGAATCTGAGGGATATAAGCCAAAGTTCATGGCCCGGTGGCGAGGTTAAGCTGCAATTTTGAAAAGGACAGCAATGTGGAAGTGGGCCTGATTGGCAATAGTAGTTGTGCCCTAGTGCCTGTGAACATGTGGTGCCAGAGGTAGTTGTCTATGCTTAAATTTAGGCCTGCCCCATCCCTAACCTGCACAGACCATCTCTTCTGGGCTGTAATAGGAAAGCAATTGCTATATTCATTCAGCAATGGACTTCCCCCATTTGCACTTTCATTGTTGCGTGCGACATGATTTGGTAGGGTTACTCTCTGTCACGGAGATAATATCTGATACCAAGTTTAAGGTTAAAAAAGAATAACACAGAATAAAATGATTTTGCTAGTTTTCATTAGAGAACTTGAAAATTTCTATGAATTGACAACAGCAGAATATTTTGAAATGACAAAGACAGAGACTAGGAAGTACAAGTTATCCTCTCAGAAAACTTTATGAATAAACCTGATTTAATCCCATTGTATTCCCCTTCCTCTCCTAATTCTGCATCTTTTCATACTCAGTCTAGCCCTTGTTCAACTCTTACTTGACCAGAAAAGGACTGCAAACAAAATCTATGGTTGCTGTCTATGTAATAAAGCTGATGCTTTCATGATGCTTTGGCCCAGTGCCTGGGAAAACAGGGAGCAAGATTTAAATTAGCTCTGGGAAGCGATGTATCTTCCTTATATATTCTTAACAATATACCTGTTACCAGCCCCACCCGAGATTAAGTCATGGGAAAGAAAACCGCTCTATTACATGTGGTTGAACTTGGGTATAAGCCAAATTTCATTAGCCTAGAGATTACTGTTGCAGATTCATATATTAGCTGTCAACACAACTCAAATAATTATCTGATTCCCTCTTTCCAGAAAGACTAGATGTGAACTTTAGACCCCAGAGAAATTTGGAATCAGTTTCCTTAATGAGATGGGTATAAAAGAGAGAAGACTCTGTCTACACTTGGAATAATCCAGGAGAGGCATCTTGGTGATTTTGAAGATGAAGAAAATAAAAAGGGATTGATGACTGTTGAACCTTTTACTGAGGCAATATTTTAAAAAAGTAATACATTTTTAATGAACCAACTCTTGGATCATCATCTAGACAGGTATAGAAAGTGAGACAAGAGGAAGGGTATATGAAGCCCTATACCTCCTGGAAAAGAATAGTCCATGGGTTCCAGACCTGGTCCTGGAGGCATCCCAGCTCATGCAAATCTTTCTCATGAATATTTATTGTGGATATCCTGAAAACATGACTGGCTGGGGTCAGTGGCGTAGCTAGGTGGGGCCACGGGGGCCTGGGCCCCCCAAATTTACTCTGGGCTCCTGGTTGGCTGGCAGGGGTCCCCAACCCATGCCAACTGAAGACTACATCCAGCGCTGGTCTGCAGCGGCACCACCATGTTGCTTGCCCTGCTCTCTCTTCCCCTCACGTCGGGCATGCTCCTTTTAGTGAAACTGAGAGTTTCACTAAAAGGAGTGTGCCAGACGTGAGGGGAAGAGAGAGCAGGGCAGGCAATGCAGTGGCGCCAGAGACCAGCAGTGGACAAAGTCTTCAGCTGGCAGGGGTTGGGGACCCCTGCCAGCCAATGTATTTGTGGCGGCGGCAGTGGGGAGGGGGCGGCGAGGAGGCGGCAGTGAGGTGGCGGAGGGGAGGGGCAATGACCAAAATGTGCCCCCCCACCTTGGGCTCTGGCCCCCTCCCACCTCGAGGTCTGGCTAAGCTCTTGGCTGGTGTGCCTCCAGGACCAGGTCTGGGAACCACTGGAGTAATCTAGTTGCCTACTGAAAGTAAGGGAATGATATAAAAATAATGGAAAAACATAGGTTGCTTTGCATAGGGCTGTTTGAATGTAGTTGTTTTTTTCCCTCTAGAGTTGTCAATTCAGTGGAGGTGTTTCTGTGAGTGGGAATAAGGCAGGGTATTGCCAATATTGAGCAGTTCTGAAAGAGAATAAATACCTATAGAGAAGTAGGTGGCAGTCTCTGTGGTTATTCTATCCCTAGGCAGTTCTCAAAAGTAAAAGTACACTGTATTTTTTCGTTCAGAACTGATGCAAAGTCTGCGAGTGCTCATGTTTTAAAAATTGCTTTTTAAAAATTCTGAAAGGCTTTTTTTGTTATTCTGCCCGATTTAAGGGCTGCAGGTACATACACCTGCTACAAGCTGGAATTGTTAGTATTTGCTGGTTAATTGCAATCAGTCAGACTTACAATTTGTGATATGAATTTCAGTGTTAAATATTGGCTTAGCATTTTAGACATATGCATAATAACCCTTGTGTCTGTTGGCTGCCAAACTCTCCTTGCAAGACTAGTTTTGCATCTATAAATATGAGGCAATTTGTATAAGACATTCTGCAAACAGAAAAGGGCGGTCCCATAATGGAGAAGGATCAGTAACAGCTCAGGCTTGGAGGACACCATAAGACAATGACGTTATATTCTGTTGAATTTATTGGAATGCATTGGTGTCAGCCGGCAGTGCAATCACTGTCCAGCAATGTGATTAATTTTTATGGTTTGTATATTGTGTTTGTGTGTGGCATATCAAAAAAAAAAGACATTAATTGTAATGAAAATCACTTTTATTGTACAAATAAGACAGTGGCATAGTCAGTTCCAAACACAATTCGTTTTCCAAGCTGGAGACACTCCACCCACGGATTCCTGTGCAAATAAACCCATATAACAGAGCATGCCAACCAATCACAGCTCCAGCCTGGTATATATAACACATTACACAAGTCCTGTCATTTGAAAAACGTGAATTGCTGATGTCATGTGTGTTTCCCAACAACACACACATGTAAAGAGTGCACACACAAGAAGGGAAGGCGCACATTATTTCCAATTGTGGAAGAAACGATCCAAGACCTAACTTTTGTCAGCAAACAGCTTCCAACCAAGCTAGAAACTGGCCGATTATTCCAGTACTAAATAATAAAGAAGGTGCCACAGATGTAGGCAAGCCAAGCTCTGGGAAAATATCAGAGAAATCTTCCTCTGCCATTTGCAGTTCACACTTCTTGAGCAGAAAGCCACATATACACTCTCAGTATAAACAGCAGGGTTGTGATGAATTTCTTTATTAAAAGCTATAGCCTTATTCTTTTCCATCTTCCTGGTTCTTTGGCTGTAATTCATTAAATAACCTCTGACTAAAGGATTATTATACTCAGGCCTTTTATTTTCAAATATGTTTTTCCTATTTTGTGCTAACAACAAAACTTACTTGACAAAAACAGTCATTTGTTCTTTCCTTTCATCTCTATTAGGTTATCCTTATGTTTTATTACTGTTATCTTTTATGTTTCTTCCTTTCTCTTTGTCCTTTTTATTCCTCGTTTTGGTTTCTCTCAGTACACTGCCTTTTCTTTTTCATCTTTCTCTCTCTTTTCTACACATTCTTCTAGCTTTCTTTCTTTAGTCAGATCACCAGCACATGGAATCCCTTTACTAAACAAGATTATGCATTCAGTTGAAAGACTCTGCACAGGAAAAACTGTGAAGCCATCCGAGATCTCATCTTTCTCACTGTGCTTTCATCAGCAGAAGACTCAAAAGTAGTATTTCCTCTCCAAAGATCTATGTAAGTACCATAGCTGTAATTTAAAATTTGCCTGCTTGTTGCTTGTCTTTATGTTGTAATGCTAAATACTGGAAAGTTTCAGCATGTATCTAGTATATTTCTCTCACCAACACCTGGAAGACAGTACAATAATCTTGGTAAAATATTTTTCTAACAAGCATGCTTCTTATCACAAGTTCCTTTCTCTGCTTTAGTTTCCATTGTGTCCTTGACCTCAATGGTCAATATCTGTGTTTCAAACAAGCCTTAACTCTGGGACTGCAGACAGAGTCAGATAAGGAAGTGAACCTTCCATATCAACAATGGTAATTGAACAGCTAATTCGCAATCTATTTGCTTTATGACATAGGTTGCTCTCTAGTCCACATATAAATTAGGCTCACTGACTTCTACAGTGGAGTCACAAACCCATTTAAAGTGTAGTCTAAGAAGTAGGGCCTCATATTGGCATAGGTTTTCGAAACAAGCTCACACGAAACAGAAAAATTTTTTCCAGCGGCATTTGGACAGTCTTTTAATTCCTTTTGTGGTTAGTTTTTTTTCAAGTCGTGCTTTATGCTCAATAGCACTGAGAATAGCCGTATCAAAGACCTCCTTAAGGTTCTTTTGGGTTAGAGCTGAGCACTCCAAATATGCCAGGGCCCGGATTTTCTCAGCTAAGCCTTGGGCCTGAAGTTCAGGTACTGGTTGGACATGATGGTGGCTCAGGTTTATCAGAATATTAACATCATCTCGTAGATCAGCCTGTGTCCCCACCAGAACAATGGGGACATGGGGACTGTGAATTCGTATCTCAGGGATCCACTTTTCAATGACATTTTGAAAGGAACCGGGCTTCACCACACTAAAGCATACAAGGAAAACATCAGTCTCGGGGTAGCATAGTGAGCGCAGACGATCAAAGTCCTCCTGCAGGGACAAGAAATGGGAAAGACAATATCACTGTAGTAAATTTACACCTGCTCATAACAACCATAGGAGGTCTTTTACTAAAGTGCGTTATGCAGTTAGGACCAGATTCTACAGATTCTTAGAAAGTTGCATGTGTAAAGTTTAATTAGTGCCTATTAGTGCTAATTGCTTGTTAGAGGTCAATTAGCACTTATTGACTTGCTGAACAATTAAGCTGTGTGTGCAAATTGAAAGCTGCTTTCTACAGAACTGCACTGTTAAGTGATGTGGTTATCAACAAAGGTCACTGTAAAGACCTGTTATTTTACCTCTAACTCATACTATTTTAAAGGAATCAAACCAGAGAAGTAGAGAAAGCCAACCACAATGTACAGCAAATTATGTACTGTACTTGCAGTGGTTGGTAACTGTGGAGCACTTTGCCGTGCTGCGTCTCAATAGAAATGATGCTATGACGATTTGAACATGACAATACATAATATGCAGTTTTGAAAGAATCCCTTGACGAAGACTGTGTTTGTTAAAACATGGCCCGGGTTGGGTCATTCTATCAGCATATTTGATTGGCGGAATAAACTTTGGTCACCCTGTACATTGTGGTTGGCTTTCTCCACTTCTTTGGTTTGATTCGTGTGACTGTGTGGACTTCATCAGTTCCTTTTGGTGTTTTTTTTTCATGCTATTTTAACACAGGTTCCATTTTATGCAATGAGGCCTGGTTACTAATAACTGGTGTTAACAGTAAAATAACACATCTTAATGGTTGCCCATGTTGATAACTTCCTCCCTAAAATACATAAGGACTGAATATAAATTTACTGCAGAACATTTTACTGTTGGCAAGAACTTCATTCTTTAATTGTTAGAATGTCATTTAATTTGTCTATCGTTATGAAAACGTTTGGATAATAAATTGAACTGCTTTATCCTTACCTGGCCGGCTGTGTCACAAAGTTGGATCCGAACAGGAGCTCCATCTACAAGGACTTGAACTAGAAGAGAGAGAGAGAGAAAGGACAATTGTAATTCTTGCTTTTTTCTCAGACACATGAGCTCTAGTGAAATCTCACTTAGAATAATCTTAAAACTGATGCTTCTATGACAAAGCACTGGGGATAACCTACATGGAGTGGCAGTTGCAACCCTAAAAGGCAATGGTCCTTCTTTAATAAGCTAGAAGTGTGACATAGCAGAAGGGATTGTGGGAGCTGGGTTTTGTCTGGGAAAGGGGGATGGGATACAGTCAAAGCCATTTACATATTATATACAGGTACTGAAATTTTTATACATGGCTACCCAAAGTGGACAGAATGTGAGACAGATTGAAAGGCCTATTTTGGTTGTTTACGATCCAGTGAATATTCAGCTGGCTCCCAAATGCTAAGTGTGCATATTTAGGACAACTTTTTATGCAATCCCTATGTGCGTGCTATTTTTTTTTTTTTTAGCGTTGCCATACTGGGACAGACTGAAGGTCCAACAAACCCAGTATCCTGTTTCCAACAGTGGCCAATCCAGGTCACAAGTACCTGGCAAGATCCCAAAACAGTACAATACATTTTATGCTGCTTATCCTAGAAATAAGCAGTGGATTTTCCCCAAGTCCCATCTTAATAATGGCTTATGGACTTTTCTTTTAGGAAGATATCCAAACCTTTTTTAAACCCAACTAAGTTAATTGCTTTTACCACATTCTCTGGCAATGAATTCCAGAGTTTAATTACACGTTGAATGAAGAAATATTTTCTCAGATTAGTTTTAAATTTTCTACTTTGTGGCTTCATTGTGTGCCCCCTAGTATTTTTGGAAAGAGCAAACAAGCAATTCAGGTCTACCCATTCCACTCCACTCATTATTTTATAGACCTCTATCATATCTCCTCTCAGCCATCTTTTCTCCAAACTGAAGAGCCCCAGCCGCTTCAGCCTTTCCTCATAGGGAAGTCATCCCATCCCCTTTATCATTTTCATTGGCCTTCTCTGTATCTTTTCCAATTCTACTATATCTTTTTTGAGATGCGGTGACCAGAATTGCACACAGTATTCAAGGTGCAGTTGCACCATGGAGCGATACAAAGGCATTGTAACATTCTTATTTTTGCTTTCCATTCCTTTCCTAACAATACCTAACATTCTATTTGTATTCTTTGCTGCCACTGCACACTGAGCAGAGGGCTTCAACATATCGTAAACGATGACACCTAGATCCTTTTCCTGGTCAGTGACTCCTAATGTGGAACCTTGTTTAACTATGCAGGTACTGGCACCGAATATTGATGGCTCCTCCCTGACTCCGCCCCCATCATGTCCCTATGCGGCCCAGTTCCAAAGTGTTCGGTAAGTGTCGATATTTAGCAGCACTGCCCAATTAAGTACCACTGAATATTGGGGAATAGCTGGCACTGAGTGATTTCAGCAGGCAAGAACTTCTGCTGCTTACTTGCTTGTCCTGTGTGCCAGGATATTAACTCTGCTCTGCCGCACTTGTCTTTCTTCCTGCTGCGTCCCCTCCCATGTTTGTGGAAATAGGAAGTACTTCGCACAGGAAGTGGGACGAGGCAGGAAGAAGGACCTGTGGCTGGCAGAGCAGAGATAACCCAGCACTGTGGCACACAGGAGGAGCAGGACTCAGGAGACCAATCTCAGCCATGCAGGCACCAAGCGGGCCCTCCTTGGAGGCCAGGCCCTGGGGAATCTTGCTAGGGTTACCATATTTGCTCCCCCAAAAAAGAGGACATATGCCCTGTCCTGCCGCACCCCACCCCGCCCCCTGTCACACCCCCTAAGGGTGTCCTATCCTCCCCTCCCCTTACCGTATTGCCCTGGTGGTCTAGTGACCTCTTCGGGGCAGGAAAGAGCCCCTGTTTTCTGGCGGAGCGGCTGCAGACTCTCTCTTGCTACCTCTGGTCCCAGCGCCAATTCAAAATGGCTGCTGAGAGTTCAAGCAGTGACCTTGCAAGACTTCTGCGGAAGTCTCATGAGGCCGCCGCTTGAACTCTCAGCAGCCATTTTGAATCAGTGGCAGGACCGGAGGCAGCAAGAGAGTCCACAGTCGCTCCGGGCAGGAAAGAGGGGGCTCTTTCTTGCTGCGAAGAGGTCATTAGACCATCAGGGCAGTACCGTAAGGTAAGGTAAGGGGAGGGGAGGATAGGACACCCCTAGGCCCGCCCGCCAGCCTGCCTGTTTGTCCGCAAAATCCGCCCAGTTGCCCGGCCATGTCCTCAATAAGAGGCCATGTCCGGATAAAACCAGACGTATGGTAACTCTAAATCTTGCCCCCCCCCCTTTCAGTGGCCCTGATCTCGAGGACTGGGTTGAGAACCCCTGCTCTAGCTGCACTTCTAAAGCTGAGCATTATTTTACCTTGATGCCCATGTTGTACTATCCACAAGCCTGGCTAATACAACTAGAGACATCACACTGATTACTGTCAATCACGGCCAGGTTCACACCATGCCAGCTACAACGCACCACTGATTCACCTCCCAGAACTCTCCTGGATGACATTATAATGACATAAAAAATCCACAGTTGGATGGGGTTTGAAGCAAACCATAGAAGGATCAATTCTCCTGTCCACACTGGGACAAAGCCCATGGGCACTTTTCTCCTGTGGATTTTGCACCGAATTTCAAAGTGAAAGTTACACATATATTTTCACTTTAAAATCTGCTGTGGTTGCAAACTATTTGTGAACTTTAGCACTTTTTCTAAGATAGGTTTCCAATGGAAAATAACATGATGAAGTTGAAAATATAATCTAAGCATTTAGAGGCCCTTTTACTAAAACTTAAGTGTGTGCTAATGGACACGTGTTAAATGCTGCATGTCCTATTTTACAGCCATGGGCCACATGCCTCTTAGTGCACACTAAGCTTCAGTAAAAGGGCCGCTTAGTTTTTCTCCCTGACCTAACCAGGTCTGGGAAGACTTCCCCTAAATCTGAGCTAAAAGTCACAATGAAGGAGGACAACTTTCAGACTGCCAATTTATGAAGGTAACCTCCACACTCAGGTACAATGTGCAAGTTAAAGGTACCATACAAACTGTATTTAAAGGAACAGGGCAATCATATGCTTTTCAAAATGATCAAACTCTTTTGTCACGCTCAGGATTTCACTTGAAACTGGATATGATTTTTATGACAGGAGTGTAACTCCTCTATCAGCTGTAGCACAGGGCAAGCTACCATACAAATGATCAAGCCTCTTCCTACTGTGCATGAGTCAGGTGATTCCAGAAAAAAATTCTACCCTCTCAGAGTTGTAGGGGATGGGCAGTCAATTACAAGAACATTTCCTCTGCCATTTCCTGTTATTGGCCCATGAAACCGTTTTCAGGAGAAAGCTGCATTTTTAACAAACTTTTCAGCAAACACTATTAACTATAACCATTAACATTGCATGGCTAAATATAAGTAGTACCAGGAACCAGTGCCAGCTTCGGCACCTGTGCTGTGGAATCCAAGATGATGCCAAAGCTGCATTAAAAACCACAGACAAGGAAAGAATTGCCACCCTTTGCTAACAGAGAGTAAGAATCTGACAAAGCTTAAATGTTCCACCCTTTTAGTCCTGTAAAGAAATGCAATCAAAGGGATGGATTTGGATGTAATCACTTGTTTTACCAAATCTGAGCTTAAGGTGCATTCCAGATTCAAGTGCAGTTGGCAGGTCCCTTCTCAAGATGGCTTCCAAACTCTTTTGTGGGCATATCTGTAGTTGAAGATTTGGTAATAGTAAGCGTTTCTAAGGTTTCTGACAAGGTAGTAATGTGATGATTTGAATTTTAAAATACTTATAATTAGGGGTGGGCAATGTGTTAATAATGCGATTAACACATTAATATTTTAATATGTTAATAGCATTTTAATGCCAACTGATTTTTGATTTAATGCAGACCTGCCCCCTCCCCCCCACACACAATTACCCCAACAGTTCGGCCTCTGCATTTTCTCTTCTTCCTCACTGCCCCTCAAAGTCCATTTTCTTCCCCTGCACGGCAATCAGGCTCTGCAGATACTTGAGCCGCGCTGCTGCTATGCAGGAAGTTGGGGAAGTCTCACGGTTTTGAGTCCTGTGAAACCGCAAGACCTTCCCCAACTTCCTGCACGGCGCGACTCAAGTATCTGAAGAGTCTGATCGCTGTGCAGGGGAAGAAAATAGACTTTGAGGCAATGAGGAAGAAAAAAATGCGGATCCTGAGCCCCGCTGTTGAGGTAAACGTGGGGAGAGGGGGGCATGAGAGAATCTGGGTGAAGGCTGGGGAGAGGGGCATGAGAGAAATTGGGTGAAGGCTGATGAAAGGGGCATGAGAGAATATGGGTGGAGGGTGGAATAAGAGAATGAAACAGAGGTTGAGAGATATAGAGAAAGATGTTTGTGGTCAGTTGGAGAGATCCAATAGGAAAAGGTGAAAGAAATGCCCAAAATGCATCCATGCCATGATTAAACGTATGATTAAAATTTTTTATCACGATTAATCTTGATTTAAATTGCTGCTCATTGCCCACCCCTACTTACAACCCTACTTTTCTGTCTTAACTGGTGACTAATTATGCTTGTAAAGATGAAAGTTTTATTATTCTATTATGTTTTTTAGGTTTGGGGGAGGTATTGTAGCTAATTGTTTGTGAAACACCCAGTCCATCCCAGTAAGAATAAGTGCTGATAGACGTTATAGGAGTAAATATGTTCTCAGAGGACAAGCAGGACAGATGTATCCTTACAACTTCGGTGATGTCATCCTGACGGAGCCCAATGTGTACTCTGCCCAGCACACTATATCTTTAAGAGGCTTTTAGCAGCTGTCCCACCACACATGCACGAGTGTGGGGCCCTCAGTCCTGTTTTTCCATACAGCGAGAAGGTCACGTCTCATTGATCTCCTCCTCAGTACCCTTTTATCCCTCCTGTGTGGGTATTTTTCTTATTTTTGTTATTTTCTTCTCTCATGGTTTGTTCCTTATATTCTTTTTAGCATTTTTCGGCTCTTTCAAGATTTCTCTATTTCTCGTGAGTCCCGAGGCCCTCTTAGGCCAGAGCATTGAGCTCAATTTGAGGTAAGCCCCTTTTGGGCCTCATCATTGAGCTTTCTGATTTAGCCACTGTTCGTTTTGCCATATCCCAGAAGACCCCTAGCAGTTTCAAAGGATGCACCCAGTGGAATCGGGTGATATCCAGCACTGACCCACACAATTGGTGTGTAGGGTGCTTGGGGCCTGATCATGATCCATTTAACTGTGTTCTGTTTTAAAATGCAGAAAAGAACACAGAAAGCACCTCAGGCACACCAGAGGGAACTTTTTTGAACCTCGAAGTCCGGTCCATCGACATCAGAAGCACAGACTCTGATGGCTGCCAGGGCCCTGTCCAACACTGGGAGTTCACCGGCATCGAGGATGTCTCCATCTCCCTTAATGTCGGGCGCCAGTAGCAGGTCCCAGGACCAATCTGCATTAGACCTGACACCGAGAACACATGTAGATTTAACGGTGTCCTCTTTGGCACCGAGGGACCCCGATGTCAGGCATCAGGCAAAGACCAAGAAGTGTTGGCGTCAGTCCCCTTCGACACACGGTGTCGGGACCACTGTTCCCTCTAAGCTAAGCGGGAGTTCTCCACCCATAGTCCTGCCAGTGGGGGGTGCTGTTTCACTATCACATTTCCAATAGTGAGGGACAGGTAAGCTCTGCAGAACTCCAGGGAACCTGCTTGTCCCTAATGATTTAAAACACAATATTAAAGCACCACCCCTCTCTGCCGCCAATGCAGTTGGAAGACTCCTGCTCAGCTTGGGACATCAGCATCGCTGGCACCTCCCTCGACGTCTGGCACTAGTAGCAGGCCCCGGGACCAAGCAAATGGGACCCAGCCTTACTGATGCCTGTCCTCACTGACCAGTTCTGGGCCATGCTGAGGGAGGAGTTAGCAAGTTTGATACAGCTCCAAAGTGCTCAGGCATCAAGGGCGCTTGCGCCAGCTCCAGCACTCATCCATTCTAACCCTCAAGGTCCATGCCTTGCCTGTGGAGCAGTCTCTGACCACCTTGCATCGAAAGGCATTAGTGTCAGTTCCTTCCCATGCATGGCAACCCTTGACATCAGAAGAAGAAGCTCCCTCAAGGTCAAGATGTGAGCATGCACCTCGGCACCTAGCCCCAAGGCATGGATGTCCTTCCAGCTAGCCGAGACAGGCACAGCCTCAGAAGTCCTATCAGACTTCTCTTGACGATATCAATATTAGTCTCTGTTTAAGGGACATATCTGTTTATGGCAGAGGCATAGCCACAGGTGGGAAGGGGCCCACTCACTTCAAGTTCAGGCCCACACAGCAGCGGCACACCTCGGTGTTGTTAGTGGAGATTCCCAAGCCCTGCCAGCTGAAGATGCTCTCTATGGAGTCTCCCAGGTCATCTGAACAGCGGGGAAGTCAGCGGTTGTACTTCCATTCGCCTGGCACCCCCATGCATGCTAGCTTCATGCTCACTGCTATATAGCTGGCATTTTATCTATCTAAATATATAATGTAATGAATATACAGATAGATCAAACAAAGGTACAATAAATTATTCATATGAATTATACAGGGACTTTGGCTGAGAGGAAGCTGAACGCAATACTCATATCTATATGTATATATCTGTGTGTACGTGTGAACGTGAAACTTTTACTATTTAGAGAAAGTTATAGAATAAGGCCCTGAAAGATGTTATTTAACTGATATTTGATATTATTCACCAAAACAGAAAGAACCCGCGTACAAAGCCATATAAAAATGTTCTTTTTTAAATTGCCTTCTTAGAAGCAGGACTGCATTTTTGAAGCTTATGGAAATTTTAGATTTGACTTTAATTGGAGCATTAAACATGTTCTATAACAAATCTGAGTGTTCACAATGGCCTCCACAGAAGGACACAAGTATGAGTGGTACATTACACACATTATTATACTGAGGTAGATGTAACCTGAAATAGTTGGCCCTTGTGATTATGCCAGCCACTGATAAGAACACTATTTTTCAAAACTGAATTAAAAAACCCAACGGGTTTAGCTTGGTTCCTTTAGTCTGAAATGCCATTCCCTATTGTTGACCTGATGGAAGAATGAAAAATTGTAGCCTTAGAATGAGAGACAGTGTCGGTAATAAATCATCCTAAATAAATAAACAGCTCCCAAAAGTTAGTCCAAATGTAAAGGAGATCATCTACAACCTCAATGTGGCCCTGTGAACTAACACAGAAACCACAGTACTTGTCAAAGTCTGCACAGGGCTGGCTTGGTCCTCTCCAGAGGTGCTGTGGCTGGCCGTACCCCCTTTAAAGCTGCAGTATTATCAGGGGGAGGGGTCCTCCTGGACTGCTGCAGTTGGTGGTGCTCTCCGTAGTTAACCCGAGGAAAAGACCCCCCCAGACTGCTGAATTTGGTGGCACTTGAGTGGAGTACCCTGTGCAAACACAGGGGTCACACACCCCGAGTCAAGATGACTTCCTTACTGGAGGAGTTGTAATCCTATTATAGTGAGTCCTAATGGCAAACACTCCTTTCTTCTATACACACCTCTGGACAACACCCCTAGCAATATAAACACCTTGGTGCTAGTGACAGGAAGAAGCCCGGTTTATCGGGACTGCTATTGCTATTAAACAGGTGTAAGATCCCCAGGCTTTGTCTCCTTGTTCCTAATGCTATATAGAGGATACTCTGTTTTGTGTTAACTTTCAGTTTAGTGCATAAGTACATAAGTACATAAGTAGTGCCATACTGGGAAAGACCAAAGGTCCATCTAGCCCAGCATCCTGTCACCGACAGTGGCCAATCCAGGTCAAGGGCACCTGGCACGCTCCCCAAACGTAAAAACATTCCAGACAAGTTATACCTAAAAATGCGGAATTTTTCCAAGTCCATTTAATAGCGGTCTATGGACTTGTCCTTTAGGAATCTATCTAACCCCTTTTTAAACTCCGTCAAGCTAACCGCCCGTACCACGTTCTCCGGCAACGAATTCCAGAGTCTAATTACACGTTGGATGAAGAAAAATTTTCTCCGATTCGTTTTAAATTTACCACACTGTAGCTTCAACTCATGCCCTCTAGTCCTGGTATTTTTGGATAGCGTGAACAGTCGCTTCACATCCACCCGATCCATTCCACTCATTATTTTATACACTTCTATCATATCTCCCCTCAGCTGTCTCTTCTCCAAGCTGAAAAGCCCTAGCCTTCTCAGCCTCTCTTCATAGGAAAGTCGTCCCATCCCCACTATCATTTTCGTCGCCCTTCGCTGTACCTTTTCCAATTCTACTATATCTTTTTTGAGATACGGAGACCAGTACTGAACACAATATTCCAGGTGCGGTCGCACCATGGAGCGATACAACGGCATTATAACATCCGCGCACCTGGACTCCATACCCTTCCTAATAACACCCAACATTCTATTCGCTTTCCTAGCCGCAGCAGCACACTGAGCAGAAGGTTTCAGCGTATCATCGACGACGACACCCAGATCCCTTTCTTGATCCGTAACTCCTAACGCGGAACCTTGCAAGACGTAGCTATAATTCGGGTTCCTCTTACCCACATGCATCACTTTGCACTTGTCAACATTGAACTTCATCTGCCACTTGCACGCCCATTCTCCCAGTCTCGCAAGGTCCTCCTGTAATCGTTCACATTCCTCCTGCGACTTGACAACCCTGAATAATTTTGTGTCATCGGCGAATTTAATTACCTCACTAGTTATTCCCATCTCTAGGTCATTTATAAATACATTAAAAAGCAACGGACCCAGCACAGACCCCTGCGGGACCCCACTAACTACCCTCCTCCACTGAGAATACTGGCCACGCAATCCTACTCTCTGCTTCCTATCTTTCAACCAGTTCTTAATCCATAATAATACCCTACCTCCGATTCCATGACTCTGCAATTTCTTCAGGAGTCTTTCGTGCGGCACTTTGTCAAACGCCTTCTGAAAATCCAGATATACAATATCAACCGGCTCCCCATTGTCCACATGTTTGCTTACCCCCTCAAAAAATGCATTAGATTGGTGAGGCAAGACTTCCCTTCACTAAATCCGTGCTGACTTTGTCTCATCAGTCCATGTTTTTGTATATGCTCTGCAATTTTATTCTTAATAATAGCCTCCACCATCTTGCCCGGCACCGACGTCAGACTCACCGGTCTATAATTTCCCGGATCTCCTCTGGAACCCTTCTTAAAAATCGGAGTAACATTGGCTACCCTCCAGTCTTCCGGTACTACACTCGATTTTAGGGACAGATTGCATATTTCTAACAGTAGCTCCGCAAGTTCATTTTTTAGTTCTATTAATACTCTGGGATGAATACCATCAGGTCCCGGTGATTTACTACTCTTCAGCTTGCTGAACTGACCCATTACATCCTCCAAGGTTACAGAGAATTTGTTTAGTTTCTCCGACTCCCCCGCTTCAAATATTCTTTCCGGCACCGGTGTCCCCCCCAAATCCTCCTCGGTGAAGACCGAAGCAAAGAATTCATTTAATTTCTCCGCTACGGCTTTGTCCTCCTTGATCGCCCCTTTAACACCATTTTCGTCCAGCGGCCCAACCGACTCTTTGGCCGGTTTCCTGCTTTTAATGTATCTAAAACAATTTTTACTATGTATTTTTGCTTCCAACGCTAATTTCTTCTCAAAGTCCTTTTTTGCCCTCCTTATCTCCGCTTTGCATTTGGCTTGGCATTCCTTATGATCTATCCTGTTACTTTCAGTTGGTTCTCTTCTCCACTTTCTGAAGGATTGTTTTTTGGCTCTAATGATTTCCTTTATCTTACTGTTTAGCCACGCCGGCTGACGTTTAGTCTTTTTTCCCTTTTTTCTAATACGTGGAATATATTTGTCCTGAACCTCCAGGATGGTGTTTTTAAACAGCATCCACGCCTGATGCAAGTTTTTTACTCTGCGAGCTGCTCCTTTCAGTCTTTTTTTCACCATTTTTCTTATTTTGTCGTAATCACCTTTTCTATAGTTAAACGCTAGCGTACTTGATTTCCTAGTTTCACTTCCTTCAATGCCAATATCAAAACCGATCATATTATGATCACTGTTATCAAGCGGCCCTCGTATCGTTACCCCCTGCACTAGATCATGAGCACCACTAAGGACTAAGTCTAGTATTTTTCCTTCTCTTGTCGGCTCCTGAACTAGCTGTTCCATGAAGCTGTCCTTGATTTCATCAAGAAATCCTATGTCCCTTGCGTGTACAGATGTTACATTAACCCAGTCTATATGCGGGTAATTGAAATCCCCCATTATTATTGTGTTGCCCAGTTTGTTTGCGTCCCTGATTTCCTTTAACATTTCCGCATCCGTCTGTTCGTCCTGGCCAGGCGGACGGTAGTACACTCCTATCACTATCCTTTTCCCCTTTGCACATGGAATTTCAATCCACAGTGATTCCAAGGAGTGTTTTGTTTCCTGCAGAATTTTCAATCTATTTGATTCAAGGCTCTCGTTAATATACAATGCTACCCCTCCACCAATCCGATTCACCCTATCACTACGATATAATTTGTACCCCGGTATGACAGTGTCCCACTGGTTATCCTCCTTCCACCAGGTCTCAGAGATGCCTATTATATCTAATTTTTCATTTAGTGCAATATATTCCAACTCCCCCATCTTATTTCTTAGGCTCCTGGCATTCGCATATAGACATTTCAAACTATGTTTGTTGTTCCTAAGTACATCATGCTTAGTACTTGACAGTATTAATTGGCAATCTTTTGTCTGATTTTTATTTTTATTTAAAGATACCCGATCTACTACAATCTCTTTTGCAACCTCACTATCAGGATACTCTATCTTCCCTGTTATGGTGATATCTTTGAAAGATACCTTATCCCGAACCATGCTCTTTTGAGCGACTGTCGGCCTTCCCCCCATTTCTAGTTTAAAAGCTGCTCTATCTCCTTCTTAAACGCCGATGCCAGCAGCCTGGTCCCACTCTGGTTAAGATGGAGCCCATCCTTTCGGAATAGGCTCCCCCTTCCCCAGAATGTTGCCCAGTTCCTAACAAATCTAAAGCCCTCCTCCCTGCACCATCGTCTCATCCACGCATTGAGACTCTGGAGCTCTGCCTGTCTCTTGGGCCCTGCGCGTGGCACAGGTAGCATTTCAGAAAATGCTACCCTGGAGGATCTGGATTTCAGCTTTCTACCTAAGAGCCTAAATTTTGCTTCCAGAACCTCTCTCCCACATTTTCCTATGTCATTAGTACCCACATGTACCAAGACAGCCGTCTCCTCCCCAGCACTATATAAAATCCTATCTAGGTGACGCGTGAGGTCCGCCACCTTCGCACCAGGCAGGCAAGTCACCAGGCGATCCTCACGTCCACCAGCCACCCAGCTATCTATATGCCTAATGATCGAATCACCAAGTACAACAGCTGTCCTAACCTTTCCCTCCCGGGCAACATTTGGAGATATATCCTCGGTGCGAAAGGATAATACATCCCCTGGTGGGCAGGTCCTGGCTACAGGAGTACTTCCTACTTCACTAGGGTGATGCTCTCCTTCTAGGAGACCTCCCTCCTCCAAGGTAGCACGGGGCTACCTGACTGGAGGTGGGACTTCTCTACAACATCCCTGTAGGTCTCCTCTATGTACCTCTCTGTCTCCCTCAGCTCCATCAAGTCTGCTACTCTAGCCTCTAGAGAACGGACACGTTCTCTGAGAGCTAGGAGCTCTTTGCATCGGGCACACACATATGACACCTCACCAATTGGGAGATAATCATACATGTGACACTCAATGCAAAAGACTGGATAGCACCCCTCTCGCTGCTGGACTGCTGACTCCATCTTAGTGTTTTTTGAGTTTTTCCGTAATTTAAAACTTGCTAAAGTATTAAGGATATCAGCCTATCACTAACTTACAGTTCCTCCTTTAAACCCCAATCTTCAAGTTCCGAAAGCACAAGCAAAATTTGTTCACTTACCAGAGAAATATCCTCTTCTCCAAGGACTAACAGTGCAGCCATTCTAATTTGTGCAGGATGAGCTGCATAATTGACAAACTTATAGCATGATGGCGCTGTGTAATATGTACTAAGCATTTATACCACAACCACAGAAAAGGGAAAACCTTGTAGTGTACATCTTCCGAATGATCACATCCTGCTCCCTGCTAGCTTGCTTCCACTTCTGGTGTGATTTCTAAGTCTTTTCTCTTGTTTTTTGCCTATCTGTATTTTACTTCTTAGATTTCTGCAGACTTTCAGAATAAACAGTGTTGTTTTTTTTTTTTTTTTTTTAAAGAAACATCCTTCCCTGAGCTCCCTCATCAGTCGTTCATGTATTTACACTTTGCCTTTGATACTTGTATGGGGAGTTTCTGTATGGGTAAGCTCCGACTCACTTTGATTTGTAATAAGTATTGGTAGGCAAGTAAGCAGGATGCAGAAGCATAGCCAGGTTTTGAGGTTAGGGGAACAGACCTTTTGTAAAACAGACGCCGGGTGCAAGGCTGAAGGGCTGAGCCACATAGGTGCCATTTAATTCAAAATCCATTTGGGGGAGCGGCCACTCCCTATGCACCCCAGCTAGCTATTCCTCTGAGTAGGAGCTTTGAAAAAGGGTGGTGTATGTCTGGAACAGACTTCCTGCTGAGGTTACAGGAGCCAGAACAGTAGCAGAATTCAAGTACAAGGACAGCAAACATAAAAGGCCTTAATAGTGGATGACTGGAGGGCGGAGGGAAGGGAGGCTACCTGACAGACACTAGAGAGACACAAATTAGCGGACTGGGTAGATCCCAATCTCAGGCAACCTGAAAATCCTCGGTATTACCGTAGACAGCAACTTTAGAGAATCCAGCCACTACAAAGAAAATGTTCCACACAATGTGGAAACTCAAACGGGTAAAACAATTCTTCCCGAGAGAAATGTTTCATAATATAATTCAAACAATGGTACTAACCCACGTCGATTACTGCAATGGAATATACATGGGATGCAAAGAACAGAACTTAAGGAAACTTCAGACTGCTCAGAACACGGCAGCCAGGCTCATTAATGGAAAAAAACAAGATTTGAAAGCGGAAAACCACTTTGCGAAAAACTGCACTGGCTTCCAATCAAAGAATATATATATTACCTTCAAGATTTGTACCTTGGTTCACAAAATAATCCATGGTTTAGCTCCGGGCTACATGACTGAACTAATTGACTTCTACTAGCCTCTTCTCCGTTTCCCTCAGGAATAGGGGGAGGAGGGTTAGGATTAGGGGATAGAGATATTTGTTTAATTGTGTTTAAGAGGGCAATTTTCAAAAACATTTCCACAGGTAAAGCACAAATGGGCTTTAATCGACCTCCTGATACACAGGTACCCTTACGGAGGTAAGTTTAGAGCTGTGGTAGCCGTGTTAGTCCACTCTTAAAAGTTATCAATAGAAATCAAACAAAATAAAACATGGAAAAGAAAATAAGATGATACCTTTTTTATTAGACATAACTTAATACATTAGCTTTCGAAGGTTGCCCTTCTTCATCAGGTCGGAAATAAGGTACGTATAGAAATCCATTTTCATATCTATCCCCACCAGTAGATGTAATGATGTCAGAGAAGTTCACAAGCACAGATGATAAACTATACTAAACTTGAATAAATATCCGCGCCTGCAAGGTAGGCACAATATCTGCTGCTTATGCTGGTATTTTATGAATGCAAATAGGCACCTATATGTCTTTATAAAAGAGCCTAAAGTAGGTGCCTACTTACCCTCTTAAGTCAAGGGCCCTGTTTTAAAATATCCTCTACGGAGGTAATGCTATAACTGGGCATGTGGGCACCTGATAAGAACCTACTCTATCAAGGAGCGCAGGCCTCTACTGTCTAGAAAACTAACTTAACAGGATAGACATGAGCACTTACACCAGTCATAGAGCTTTAAGTGCCCACAATACCTGCACAACTTACAGTATTCTGTAAACTCACGTCAGTTAGGGTGAGTCCCGCCCACGCTGTGCCCAGATGCTGCCTATGTGTACTCCCCACCTGTAAAATATGCACTATTTAACATATGTACGCGTTTACAGAATAGCGCTGTGGCAGAATTTGGCTTTTATGTGTGTATATGCGCACATCTGTACGTGTATATGCTAGTATTCTAATCATTTTCATGTACATTTAGTATGTAAATGTTAGCAGTTTAAAGAATTACCCCCTGGCAAAGGCAATTCCATACACTAGGCATTCTGCCTCAGTACTATTCTGGAAATAGCTGCTTCACTTACATAATGTATTTTACTGGAGGAATTCTATGCTGCTGCTGCTCAATGCAGAATCCACCCCCCCGCCGCCAGACTTTCCCCGTGCAGAATTCTGTGCAGTCTGCTTTCTGGCTGCCTGCTTTCCTCCCTGCCTGCACACTCACCACTCCAGTACGGCAAGAAGAGGAGCTGCACAACCACAGGTCCAATTGCTTCCTCCAATGCTGCCTTGGTCCCTGGCGGTTTCTTTAAGCCCAGCAGCTGTATGGAGGCCCACCAGGCTCAAAGGAACAGTAGGGCCAAAGATGGCAGAGGAGCAGGAAGCAGCCTGATGTGTGGCTGTGCAGCTCCTCCTCTTACCGCACTGGAGATTACTACCATAAATCTGTATTTACGCACCTAACTTTGAGTGCGAGCCCTTCCGCTAGTTCAATGGCTGACATAAATGCTCACACCTAACTGTAGGCAGTTAGATGCATAAAAGACTGTATTCTATAACTGACATGTGTAACTGCCTGACATGCCTCTCCCAGCTCCACATTCCCTTAATGCCAATCAACACCAATTATAGCCAATAATTCATTAAGGCCAATTAGCAGCTAATTAATTCATTAAGTTACTTGCATAACTGATCTCATTCTATAAGTTAAATGTGCAAAAATATGTCTACAGCCTGTATGCATGAAAGTTTATCTAGTACAGGCATTCTCAGAGATGGAGCTGAGGCATTTACACATTTAAACTTCAAATGAATGCATGTAAATTTGAGAAGTTGTCACTGACCAATCAGGTTGCACCTCTGAACACATGATCACTTAACTGTATGGATTCCATGGAGTAATTTTCAACACAGAAGTACTTGCACACTTTTGCTTTGAAAATTTGGCCACACATAAGTGTCTGTCCTACCCTTATCCCTTATTTGTCCTTTCTGTCTGTCCTGATTTAGATTGTAAGCTCTTTTTGAGCAGGGACTGTCTTTTCTTCATGTTCAATTGTGACTGGTAGCGCTATAGAAATGATTTATAGTAGTAGTTGTAGTACTTTTCACATAAGTATGCAGTTCTAAAATCACCCCCTCAATTATCTAAAATAAAATTTGTTTGTAACTGAAATCTTAATCTTTCTGGTGAGTTTTGATGAAGGTTTTACCACATTATTACATGGAGTTTGACTTCACATTAGTCTCATAGAATCGGCCTGGTTGACTTCCATGGAGTTTTTTTGTATTTTCCCCAGGTGGACATTTGTTGAATTCTGCCCTTCAAAACTTGTAGAAAATCTAATAAATTAAAAGAAGTTTGATGTAGATAGAAGAATTTGCAGGAAACCACATTGGAACTGCCCATCACACATTATGCAAACCAAAAAATCTGTTTGAAATACAATGCAGACTGGTGGAAAGTACCTCACTGGATTTTCACAAGAAAAAAAAGGAATGTTTGTCAAACTCATTTGGTGCAATGGCAAAACTCATGTGAGTTCATCTGACCAGTTTGAAAACTTGTTTTGAAAAGACTACATCTGTTCATTAATTGCTTTTAAACTACTGGCATTTGAGACATATTTCTAATGATAAAACTAGACCTTTGGCCTGTCCATGTGTGCTTATTCTAGAATTGTTTAGTTTGTATTTGCTCATTCTGTTAACAACTAAAACAAACAATTCTGGCCTTAAGACTCAGAGAGTAAAATCACAAATAAGTGATCTGAAGGTTTCAGTTTTCAGGGCCTTTACAACTACTACTACTACTACTACTACTACTTAGCATTTCTATAGCGCTACAAGGGTTACGCAGCGCTGTACAAGTTAAAACATGGGGAAGGACAGTCCCTGCTCAAGAGAGCTTACAATCTAAAGGTAACAAGCTATGTAGTCAGTGTAGGTATCATGAATGGGGAAGGTGGTTAGGCGCCAAAAGCAAGGGAGAAGAGATGGGCTTTGAGTAAGGACTTGAAGATGGGCATATGGAGTTAGTACAATGTTGGTGGGTTTTTTTTTTAATAAATTGTTTTTATTAGGACTAAAAAGTTACATAACCAAACAACCATATAGCGAAACTATTCATAACAAGTCTAAATATACAAATATCTCCATATACCAGAAATAAACAGTGGTTATGTTTACAGAGAAGTGTGCAGAAAACTGATAGAAAGAGGGAAAGGGACTTGATATACTTTCTGTGGTTTTTGCAACTACATTCAAAGCGGTTTACATAGTACAGTGCAATCCACTGAAGTGCAAGGGACCAAAGAAATGCATGCAGTTAACCGGAGTATGCACTTAACCGTTGTGACCCAAAGAAGCTTGACATCTGATAAACATATGTACAGTATTGTTTATTATTATACATACAGTATACAGACTCCGTTAACTGACGTTAGGCTTACTTGAAGTAATCAGTTATAGTCTGTACACTAGTGGGTCCGTGAGTTCCATAGACTATGTCTGCCAGATGGTTAAAAACTGTCATAGCACTGACATCCAGTGGCCTCCAGATAGGCATGCACGGTGTTGAGACTCTCCAGCGCTCTTGCAAAAGTGACAGCAGGAGGTTGTTGAATTTCGTCAGCATGTGTCTTGCTGCTCATTTCATAATCTGTTTCATCATCAGCCGTTGTTGCCTGCGTGTAGGTGCATATCTCGACATCAGTGCTGTCGTCAGCTGTTTGTAGATCGTAATCAACAGCTACATAGTGATGAAACTCCTGTTCAGTAACACTGGCTGGGATGTCAATAACCTGTTCATCTGACACGTTTGCAACAGCTGCATCTGTTTCGTCCCCCTCCACATCCTTAACAAAGCTTGCCCGCTTGTAGCAGTTCACAATGGTTGCCTGTGTAAAATGATTCCAGGCTTCTTTCTGCATATGTAGGGAATCCTACAGTGATAGATTACGAGCCAGTTCAACAGCACGTTTATCCTTGCCAGTCTGGTCATCCATAACGCTCATCAGATGATGTAGCACAAGAGCCCGATAATGTTGTTTGAAATTGGCTATTATGCCCTGATCCATAGGTTGGATCAGAGAGGTAGTGTTTGGTGGCAGGAAGACCACCTTGATGTTAGACAGCCTGACATCATCACTGTGTGCAGCACAATTATCATAAAGCAACAAAATCTGATGCTTTTGTGCCCACGTTCTAGTGTCTAACTTCTTTAGCCACTGCTTCCAAATTTCCCCAGTCATCCATGAATTTGCGTTAGCCTCGTATGACACAGGAAGTCGCTTAACATTCTTGAAGCAACAGGGCTGTTTGCTCTTTCCAGTGACGAGTGGTTCCAACTTCTCACTCCCATCCATATTGCAGCAAAGGAGGATCGTCAGTCAGTCCTTCAACGTTTTACTTCCTGTAGTTTCGGCTTGTTTGAATGCAAGTGTTCCATCAGGAATCGCTCGCCAGTAGAGACCGTTTTCATCAGCATTGAAAATGTCACGAGGTGCAAACTCGTTCAAGATGGTAGGAAGAACTGAAACAACCCAATTTTCAGCACCAAAGTCATCAGCGTCTTGTTTTTCACCATGCTGTTTCTTGAATTTTATGTTGTTCCTCTCCTTCCATCTTTCCAACCATCCAACAGTGGCTTTGAATTCTGTTAGTCCAAGACTTTCATCTAGCTGGTTAGCTTTCTCAATAAGCAGTGGACCACTGACAGGAAACTGTCTGCTCCTGACTTGAGAAAACCACCGAAGAAGAGCATCTACCTCCTCAGCTTTTCCCGCCCATTTTCATTTCTGTTGTGGATTTGTATTGTTTTGCCAGTCTTCCAGAAGCTGGTCTTTCTGCTTCAAGATACATGAAATTTGACTGGGATTGACACCATATTCTTTAGCAATAGATGCTTGACTTTGCTTGTTTTCTAATTTTTTAAGAACTTTTATTCGTTCAGCCAGTGTTAAAGTCTTACAGTTGTGCAATGACGACGATGACGACTCCAGTGTACACTTTCTTTCGCTTATTCTGCCTGTGGCAGTTAACCAACGAGATTTCAAATTTACTGCCCCTTTGTCACATCCCAATCAGCTTCCATATTCCATGTGTGCGCTTATGCGGAGTCTTTCCTACAGAGAGCGGTCTTAAACCATGCATATAAGTGAATCTTGGACTTATCAGTGATGCGCTAAACCAAAGTTTGTCCCCATAGAAATTGATGGCGCCAAAAATGGGACCGAAGTACGGCATGCAGTTAAACAGAGCATGCGCTTATCCGACGTGCACTTAAATGGAGTGCACTGTATATGTATATGGAGGGAAGGCAGAGCAAGGGAGGAGCTGAGAAATTATCTGGATAGAGGTGATATTCAGCTGGTGTCTGTATAAGCTGTTTGTTTAATTTAGGCTTCTTGAATATAAGGTCTAAACTAAATGGATAGTGGTGGCAGCAGTAATTGCTGAACATCTGTATTAATTTTAAAAGCCTGCACCAGGGCCATAGTGAGGTAAATGCGGCTGCACAGAGAACAGGGGAGGTGGGGGCTCCATAATTTCACCGTGTTCTTTTTCTCTCCTGCTTAGACATCACCTCCCTTATTCCTTGCTACACTTCCCAAGGTGGCCCACATATTCCCTTTCTCTCCTTATGCCCCACCTCAAGTACATCCATTTTGAACTTGGAGTGGCATGGGCAGCAGCACCTGGGGATCACTGCTGCCTACCCTAGACCACCATGGCATCATTCAGGTAGGTTTGGGCCTACAGGGAGGTGACTGACGGGTTACATGGGGGGAGGGGGTGGATGGTCTTCGAGCTCTTTGGCAGGGGTGGCTTGTGAGAAGGGGAATGGGTGCACTTGTGGGGGTCTTGGAGGGGCTTTGGGATGATGGATGCTTGGTGAGGGCAGGGGCACCATGATGGGCAAGTCACATGGGGTTCAATTTTAACTTGCTCTGGCCCTCGCCAGAACCACTGAATATCAGCCTGCATTTAGGCCCTCATGATCAAAAGCAAACTCTGGCGCTAGAGGCTGTTAACGCCATACTAGCGCCAGAGTTTGCAGCCGATCCATGATCAGAGCCCTCGAGCGCCTGAAACAGCGCACTCAAGGGCTCTCAGCGCAAGTAGCATGCAAATGCATGCTAAACAGTGCTTCTAGCGCAATTAGCTTGCAAATGCATGCTAATTGGCGCTTAACGCATTCATCCCCAATGATCAGCGACCAGCGTGCCAAAGATTGGGTCGCTGGCCGCAGCAAAATCAACGCCAGCTCTGAGCTGGCATTAGATTTTGCGGATCATTGGGGAGGAATGGTGAGCCCTATCCAGCATGCAGTTGCATGCTGGCAGGCCCCCCTTCCCCCCCAAGGCAAATGCGAACGGGGGGCTGGAGGTCCGGTGGACCTCCGGTCCCCCCGACGATCCCCCCCATGATCTCCTACTGTGAACCATTGACGAGGGGGGGGGGGTGGGGGCTGGAGGTCCGGTGGACCTCCAACCCACCCCAAATCCTCCCCCCAGCGTTGTCCTTTGATTCCCTGGTGGTCCGTGGTGTGCTGTGACGTGCCGGCCCCCTCCCGGCCCCCTCCCTTTTGTTGGAGGAGGGACGCAGCCTGCCTGCCTCCCTCCTCTTCCAGTCAGTCGAGGCCCAAAATGGCAGCGCCCAGCACCGCCCACTGCATCCTGGGATGCACTGGGCGGGGCTACAGACCATGTAAGGGAGCGATTCCCTTACATGGTCTGTAGCCCCGCCCAGCGCATCCCAGGATGCAATTGGCAGGGCTGGGCACCACCATTTTGGGCCTCGACTGACTGGAAGAGGAGGGAGGCAGGCAGGCTGCGTCCCTCCTCCAACAAAAGGTAGGGGGGCCGGGAGGGGGCCGGCACGACATCACAGCACACCATGGACCACCAGGGAATCAAAGGACAATGCTGGGGGGAGGATTTGGGGTGGGCTGGAAGTCCACCGGACCTCCAGCCCCCCCCCCTCGTCGATGGATCACTGTAGGAGATCCTTTGGCCGGAGGCGGCCAATCAACGATTTCTGGGGGTTTTAGGGGCTGGAGACCCACCGATCCTCCAGCCCCCCCCCCGTCGGTGGGTGGGAGGGTGGGAGAGGGTTTGGCCAGCGGCGGCCACAACGTTTTCTGGGGGTTTGGGGGGGGGGCCTCGTTGTTCGGGCCTCGGGGCAGGCTGTTTGACAGGTTTGGGCTTTTGACAGCCCAGACCTGTCAAACAAGTGTGGGAGGATTCGCTCGGCACAATTCTCCCGCATTTTAAACATGATAATCAAAGATAATAGCACTGCTTAGATTTGCATGCATTATCTTTGATCATTGATGCAGAAAAGCCCTGCGCTGTCCCGGCGCTATTTTTAGGGCGCTGCAAATGTGTTTCAAAGGGAAAAGGCGGAGGAAGGGTGGCAAATAAAGTCTATTCAGAGACAGTGAATAAAGGAAGAAAAGGGTCTGAGTGGTGAAAAAGGGAGAGGGAGAGACACGCAGACAAAGCTCAATGAAATGCTAAATGCAGTAAATAATTCTATTACTGGACACCTCTAAATAAGTGCTCAGGGGGCACCTGGTAAGAGCATATTCTATAAAAGGAACATAGGCGATTGTAGCAGCAAAAATGCATGCCTATAATTTAGATGTGCCAAGCAACAGATGGTTAAGAATTTATATACTGGTAACCACAATATCACAACAGTCTATATGCCAGATATATATCACTCTCAAAATATAGATGAAAACAATCCATAAATGTATATTAGAACCTCAGTGGTGATACTCAAGACTTTCAACTTATATCATTAAGTTTTAATTCACCAATCTCGTTACTGGCTCTTCTACAAATCTCAATTTTAAATTCTTTAACTTAATTTAATATGATTTTTTTTTTAAATTCTTGTACTCATCTTAGAAATTTATCAATAATGTCAGCTGGGGGAATACTCTTCCTTGGATTGTTTTCATCTATATTTTGAGAGTGATATATGTGTGATTTATAGACTGTTATAATTTAGATGTGAACATTTATCCATCCATAGGCCTGGCGTAAGCACTCGCACCTAAATGCTGGAGATACTCATGTAACTAGAGTATTGTATAACTTCCGTGTGTAAATGTGAGTTCTGCTCATGTACAGAATAGAGCTTTGGCAGAATTGTGGCATTTATTCACGTCTGTGTGCATATTCACCCATAATGATTTATGCACATTGATGTTTACACATACCTTATAAAATTTCCCCATTGTGTTTGTAGTCTTTAACGTGCTCTTACTTCCTGGTGGCTGAGAGACAGTTTTTTCACACATCTCAGCCCCAGGGGAGGAAAGGAGAGAAACCTGTTTCTGATCGAAAGTGCAACTCAGGGGAGGAGGAGTGCTGTTTCAGAACTGGGGTTTCCCTCTAGTCAGCCAAGAAGAGGCAGATACTTGTTGTCCATTTTAAAGAGGTGTGCATTCCCATTCTGGTTTCAGCTCGGAACATTTTGTGCATGTAAAGAACATTCTGGTCGATATTTAAAATGATTTAACCAGCCAGAAATGGCCACTGACTGATTAAATTGTTTGTTCAGGGCTACCTGTTTAATATATTTGTGGGAGATATTGCTGGAGGGTTGGAAGGAAAGGTTTGCCTTTTTGCAGATGACATGAAGATAGCCTTGGAGAGAGTAGAATCAAGGGGGGCAGACTCAGGAGTAACGCCAGGAAGTATTTTTTCATGGAAAGGGTGGTGGATACATGGAATGCCCTCCCGCGGGAGGTGGTGATGAAAACGGTAATGGAATTCAAATATTTGTGGCATAAACACAAAGGAATCATGTTTAGAAGGAATGGATCCATGGAATCTACAGAGATTGGGTGGCAACACCGGAAATTGGGAAGCAAAACCAGTGCTGGGCAGACTTCTACGGTCTATGCCCTGAGAATGGCAAGGACAAATCAAACTCTGGTATCTATCTATCTATCTATCTATCTATCTATCTATCTATCTATCTATCTATCTATCTATCTATCTATATATATATATATATATATATATATAGTATCACATACCATGTAAAATGAGTTTTATCTTCTTGGGCAGACTGGATGGACCGTACAGGTCTTTATCTGTCATCATTTACTATGTTACTATTTGCTCATTTTCAGAGGCAAGCGGTTATCTCTGCTGAAAATTAGCAGTTAGCGCCCAAGTGAAGGCTGCTACTCTAGGGTTGTTCTGGCCACAGTAACCCTATAAATGAGACTGGAGAAAAGTCAGCCCTATCTTTATGCGGCAACTCATGGCTGGTTAAGTGTTGAATATTGACTTAACTGGTCTTAGCCGGCACCCCATAAACTAGAAGCTCACCAGACA
The DNA here is from genome assembly GCF_901765095.1 of Microcaecilia unicolor. NCBI lineage: Eukaryota > Metazoa > Chordata > Amphibia > Gymnophiona > Siphonopidae > Microcaecilia > Microcaecilia unicolor. The sequence goes on along the minus strand of NC_044039.1, from coordinate 147,220,679 downwards.
CAGTCCAGCACTGAATAACTAGGAATAATGACAGCGGTGGTCAGCAAAACGTTCACTGTGGCCAGATGAACATTGACCCCATTGACTTTATGTACATAAGAACCCTGAATTAATAAGTGCGAGTTTCAGTTACATGAATTAATCACATTTTACACACATTAAATCTGAAGTGAACCAAAAATATGTTCAAAATTGGTCAAAATTCAAAAATGATTCAAAAATGAGCTGAATTTTTTCTATGCACACTCCTATTTTACTTATACTCATCTTTTGCTCAGATATGATATTGTATACCTTTGCTGTTTATTATTATTATTAACATTTGTATAGCGCTACCAGACGCACGCAGCGCTGAACACCTGACACAGAAAGACAGTCGCTGCTCGATAGAGCAGTAACTGAACATGGGATGCAACTCTATTACATTTCAGCAAGGTCTAAATTCAAGAAATACTATTACAATATCCAGATAGGGATGAACAATGAACAAATCAATTAAGGGGAGGCATTTCACAAATTCTGTCTAAAGAATATCACATTTTAAAATTAAAATTACAGAGTATGGAAAACTGTGTTCAAGCACATTTATAAATGCTGCTCTATGTTCAGGGACCTGTTAGGAATGACTGAATTTCCTTTTACAGACCCTCCAAATCTTAGTAAACAGCTTGAGGTGAGGACCCAGTCCTAGCCTTGGTGACACTTTATGAAGGTGGGGGAAACAATGCCCTGATCTTCTGAGAAGGATCTCCTCTACCCTAGGATCCAAAGAGTAAATGATTCTCCCTCCCCCAGGGAATCCCCATCCTCTGCAGCTGCATTGACAGCACATTCCTAAAGCTGCCCCTCTGAAAGTGGATCTGGTCCCCCCCCCCCCCCCCCCACTCGAGCCTGGCCAGAGATGCCTCATCAGCAGACAGGCCAGCCTGAGAACGGAAGATCAAAATTTACTACCTTTGCCATCAGAACCAGGGTTAGTGGTCTATACTACTGGCAGCTAAGTCCCACTACATGCAGCCTCTGTCCCCTGCCAGCTCTCTATTGGGATCACACTGTATCACTAAAAGACACCACCAGACAGCCAATGATGAAGGAAAGAATGAAAGCACAGCAGCACTCCTTACCTGAGAAAGTGTCCAGAGCTGTGGGCTGATACTCTGCTGGATACCCGTTGACTGTATAGCTGACGACAAGGCTGGTCTTTCCCACTGCTCCATCTCCCACCAGCACACACTTGATGCTAAGATCTTGGTTGCTCTGCCTAGAAGTATTTTGCTTGTGTAAGGAAGGAGTGCAACTGGTAAACCCTTTTCCTGCAGGGTAATCCAGAATTTCTTGGGGTGGCATTGTTTCAGGCAGAGGATAGGACCCTATTCTCTCTTTAAAACTCTGGCAAACGAACACACTCTTTTCAGATCCAGATAAAAAGGCATGAGGAGAAAACTTTGTTGGCTGATTAAGGTTCTCAGCAGTGCAAGTGCAGCCTCCTTGTCCCTGTATAGATGTTAGGCTGAGATAGTGTCTGAGAAGTGAAGAGTCAGCAGCAGAGTCTATACAGGTGGGTGGTAACTCCTTCGCTCTCTCACTTGTTTTGCCTTCTCACATGGTGATAGCTTTAAATGAGTGTAATTTGCACAGTCCCTCCCTCTGAGCCTTGTAACCGGATCCCATGTCCAAACCATTTTATCACACTCAAATCAAGTGCCTTCTCTCAGGGTCATTGTTTTTGGAAATAATGGAGGGAGCGGCTTTGCCTCCAACCTGTGATGAGCCAAAAGGCTCTAGCAGCTACTGCAAAATGAAATAAGATAAAGCACCTGAGAGTATTCAGAATGCTTCATAGCTTTCTTTCCTACAGGGAGACTGCAGAGATGCCAAATAACCCAGTTCCAGGATGCAGATTTTGGGACAGTCTTGGATTTCTCACCACCCATCCTGTTGCATTATGGGACCTGTAGATCAGGTACTACAAATCACACACTGCTTTGGGATGTAAGTTCAAAGGTCTCCAGCCTGGAACTCGGTAACTTGGCAACTCTGAGGGCTACATGCACTAAAGTCCTCGGAAGAGCCGTTCCCTTACCGATTCCATAGCGAATCAGTAGGAAACGGCCATGCATCAAGGAAATGGAATGCAAATGAGCTGCTTGTTGTAGCTCACTTGCATTCTCTATTTCCTCGGAAAACAGTCGGCCAGTCAAGCATGAGCAGAGCAGCCAAGGATGTCCAAATAGGACGTCCCTGACGAGCACTGCCAGAACCACGGGCCGGAGTGCAAGCTGCAGCCGCCAGTACAGCCGGTGATCCTTGCCGCCCCACTTTCGGAAGAAGGGGTGGATTGCGGCTGACTGTGCAGACCCTCCTCCCTGGGAATGCGCAGCTCTGGGGGCGATGGGGGGTGAGAGTTGCACCAAATTACCACCGCCGGCATCGGGACGTGCGAGGACGCCTAACATGGACGTCCTTCACTGAAACATAAAAAAAAAGGATGGCCCTGACGAGCAATTGGACGTTTTTCCCCAGATGTTTTTGTGATGGGTGTTCTTCTGCGAGGACGTCCAAATAAAAAACTATTTGGACGTCCCTTTCGATTATGCCCCCCTCCAGGTCTCTCTCCTCCAATCACAGCGCGTTTAGCTGACACCGATGACAGCTAAGCATGCTGTGATTGGCGAAGAGAGACCTGGAGGGGGGCATAATTGAAAGGGACGTCCAAATAGTTTTTTTATTTGGACATCCTCGCAGAAGAACACCCAATCTGGGGAAAAACGTCCAATTGCTCGTCAGGGACGTCCTTTTTTTTTAATGTTTCAGTGAAGGACGTCCATGTTAGGCACTTTAGAAGGACGGCCCTGATGAGCACTTGGATGTTTTTTTTCCCAATTTTTTTTTTTGGTTACATTTATAGAAGTTTTTAGAGGCTGCGCAGCCCCAACGTGAGGTACAGACCTCCTGTTAGATTTTCCACGGTTAGGCAATTGGAAAACGGTAGTGCATCTCATTACAATATGATTTATACACATTGCCCCTGGTACAAAATAAGTACCTGAATATATGTATTTTTAATTTTTTTATTTATAACCATTTAAAATTTTACAAGCGATAAAACAACTTGCCGGAAATACAGAGAAAGTAATATATAGGAATTATTTCAGTCAGGTAATTCTATTCTCTTTCTTAGACCACTAAATAGGGAGAGTGAAACAAGACAAGAAGATCAATTAAACAGTAAACAGAAAAAAAAACCTTGGTATTAACCTGATTATCCCCAGATATTACTCGTCTAATTCATTATTCCACATTGATCATCTGGTTGGCTTCTTCAAGGCCAATATGGTGTATAGTCAAATCATTTCATTGAAAACATACTTATTGTCCAATATTAGTTAGCAATAATACATCTGATTACATTCTCTCTCTTTTAAAAACCAGACGTTATTTAACAATCCATATACTTAAGTGTCTAATTCAAATCCCACTGATTAAAGTAATCCCAGTTTTCACAGGCTTCACTCCTTTTAAAGTGATAATTGAGGAAATATTTCTGAGGAAAACTTTAGGAGTCATACCCGGAACTCTGGGAAAAACAATAATCTCGATATTAATCATCTATAATAATATTCATTTTATTATTCAAAGTTTCTGGTCTATTATCATTTTCAAAATCATAACCACTTCTTGCTCGTGTAGAATCATTTGTTATATCAATTTTTCATTGTCAAAGGGTTCAATTAAATTGTCCATGTAACTCTCTAATAAAATTATATCTGAAACAAAATTATTTACTGCCACTGTTAGGTCCCGAAGGGCCTTCCAGATGGTATTCAATGTAACCTCCACAGGAGCCAAAAACTCCAAGTTGATTTCTCTTAGGTGTTTAGGAGTGGTTCCGCTGATTCGGGTTCTGCTGTAAACGTCCTCCGTTTCAGCATATGCCTCTAACTCGCTCCTCCACTCCTTTAGACATGGTGGTTGAATAATTCGGGAGCGATGGAGTTGTTTTTTCCAGGTCCAAGAACGTCGACGCTCCTTCGCCGGCACTAATCAAAGGACTCGCCAACCCTTTCATCTGTGTGCATGTTCTTTCCTGCCCCTATTCCTCCATCTGCCGGCACGGCTATGTTTCAAAATGGCAGCCGAGACTTCCCATGGTAGTCTCGTGGGTCTTGATAGTCTCAGCTGCCATTTTTAAAATACAGCGGTGCCAGGCAGGGGGAACAGAGGCAGCACAACGGGCAGGAAAGAACATGTTCCCCCCCCCCTCCCCGCAGAGGCCACTAGGTCACTGGCAGTGGGCATCTGGGCAGAGCCTCTGGGCCCCCGGGCACTGCCCGGTTGCCTGGTCAGTCTGTCCCTGATACAGGACATTCCTTGGTAAAAGCTGCTCCAAACATTAACATGTTTTAAAAGCCAACATGCCTTCCTAGCAGTCAGAACAATGGTTGAAAATGCAGGTTCGCAGCTTGTGGACATAATGGGAGTAATGAAGGCAGAGTATGGCAAACATGACTTACTTGTAAATAAGTTACCAGGACATCTCCCTCTGACATTGTCCAATGAAAATACTCTGGCCCAACCTTTCAGCAGCTTGGGAAACACATAGGCCTCTCACCTCCTGCTGTCAGGCTGAAATCTTGCAATCACTGTTGCAAAATCAAGTGGGAAGTGAGGAACTTAGGTGCATTCTCCTTGTGTGAACTACATGTGGAAGTCAGAACAGGGCCAGCCATAGCAACTGTGGGGCCCTGTGTCAGAGACAGAAATTAAATAATTCTGTTTAAATAAATCTAACTACTATTGTAATCTTAGGAGTCCTTTTACTAAGGTGCTTATATTCCTATGGGCGTCTTATCATTTAGCATGCGCTAATTGTTAGTGCATGCCAGGGGCGTAGCCAGACTTCAGAGGTAGGGGGGTCCAGAGCCGAGGTGAGGGGGCACATTTTAGCCCCCCCCCCAGCCCCCATTGCCGACACCCCCCTGCCACTGCTGACACCTCTAACAACTTTGCCCCCCCCCCCACTGACGACCCTCTCAACCCCCCGCCCGCCGTCACCTGCCTTTGCTGGCGGGGGACCCCAACCCCCGCCAGCCAAAGTCTTCTTCCTTCGTTTGGTTTCTCAGTCTGACGTCCTGCACGCAGACTCACAGAAACAGAACGAAGCCCTGCAAGGCTCTGTGAGTCTCACATCCTGCACGTTGTACGTGCAGGACGTCAGACTGAGAAACCAAACGAAGGAAGAAGACTTTGGCTGGTGGGGGTTGGGGTCCCCCGCCAGCAAAGGTAGCAGGCGGTGGGTTGGCGGCGGGAGGGGGGTTGAAAGGGTCGTCAGCAGGGGGTCCAGGGGCAAATCTATGGAGGCCCAGGCCCCCGTGGCCCCATAGCAGCTACACCCCTGGTGCATGCTAAGTCTGGTAGCACACCTTAGTAAAAGGACCCCTTAGTGATTTACAAGCTTGAGATAGCCTGGACCCTAGAGGTAGTACAATAACAAAAATAGGGAACCACTGAACAGACTTTTGCCATGATCTAGTTTAACACTGTTACATTGATTTACCTACTTATTACACTGTATTATAAATAAAACATTAGCTTATATTTATTTTTGAACAAAACTTCTTTAAATAAATAAGCTAAATATATTTACTTTATGTTCTGGTATAAATATGGCCGGATGAGTATTGAGAATCAATGCTGAAGCGCATGATGACCGGGTTGTGGGGGGGGGGGGGGGGGGGGGGGGGGGAGAGAGGAAGATAGAGAAACAGCTTCTGATATGGTAAAATAAAACTAAAGATCAATTTTTATTTCAAATTATTTATAAAAACTGCGTTGTTAAAGATGGTGTCATTTGGCTATAAATGGTCACAGGATTTGTGAAATTCCTTTACATAGTATCTAGACCTATTGCATTCATGCCTCCATCTCCTGAAAAACTAAATAAATGTTTATAGTCCACACAGTGAAATAGTTCATATAAATAAAGAAAGACGACAACTTATCTGAAGCAGTACTGCAGCCAAGTTCCAGGTTATGACACCTGACACCAACAGAAGTTCAAAAACCACTTAAGGGGTCAAAGACCCAGTTGTGGATAACAAGTCCCAAACACAAGCTAATCAGAAGTAAACTTTCATCACAGACTGAAAAGGAACAGAAGGGCACACGTCCCTGTAATTTATCCAGTTGCAAACTATGCCAAAATATTTCACAGGACCCCACAGTTACCCACAAAGGAAAGATATTCAACATAAAGGGATCTTTCACTTGCTCATCTTCCAATGTGGTATATATCATTCAGTGTAAAAAATGTAACGAAGGATGCTATATTGGAGAAACAGGCCAGATGCTTAAGACAAGATTCAATTTACATAGACATCACATGAACAATACAGCCAGTAGGGCCCCCACCCCGGTGGGACAGTACTTCACAGAACCAGGACACTGTACCAGTGATTTCACAGTGAGAATACTGAAAGGTAACTTTAAAACCATACAAGAACGTAAGACCTTTGAAGTCAGAATGATTGAATATTTTAGCACCCAACAGAAAGGACTTAACAAGGACCTGGGGTTCCTAGCCCATTATAAACCATAAAGCTGTATTTCTCTGTTGATCACCCCACTCCTCACCTATCCACACCCATCCTGTTAGAATATCAATGATATGCTTTGATGTCCCCATGCATACCTCCGACCCACCCCCATCCTCCCACCCTGTCAGACTGTCATAGTAATGCTTGAATGTTTTCACTTATATACACTGTCAGCTAGCACATTTGCTTATTTCCGATCTGACGAAGAAGGGCAACCTTCGAAAGCTAATCAAGAAATGTATTAAGTTATGTCCAATAAATAAGGTATCATCTTATTTTCTTTTCCATGTTTTATTTTGTTTGATTTCTATGGATAACAAAGAAAACAGCTTTCAAAGATAAGGTGTTTCGGTGGTCTCCCGCCAGCTTTCAGATTTGTCATGTTTTAACAGAAGTTGTCGAATTCCTTCTGTGTTGTACAAAATATGCCTACATCTACTATTTAAATCAGCTTGCTTCGGGTAGAAACTGAAAACGTGGTGCCTCACATCTGAAAGACATTTGGGACTTTAAAAGTTTATTCTGTTTTTCAGGAGATGGCATATGATGGAGCCATGGAGGCATGAATGTAATATGTCTGGACATTGTATAAAGAAGATTCACAAATCCTGTACAAAGTCCTGTGACCATTTATAGTCAAATGCTTATTTCTGATGCCATCTTTAACTCAATACAGTTAAAAATTGATCTTTAGTTTTATTTTACCATACCAGCAGTTATTTCCACTTCTCTTTGTGATATACTTTTTCAGTGGAAGTATTTTTGTGCCCTGGTTGTATTTTGATGATAGAAAGGGAAAAGAAGCTTCAACTTTTGGTCAGCTGCCAGTTGCAAAGGTGTCTCAGTTAAGTGCAGGGTCCTCAGAGGGCAGGGCACTGTGCAACTGCCCCTCTTGCCCCTGCTTAAGGCTGGCCCTGAGTCAAAGGTTTTGGCCACCCTTCTGTCTGAATGTCAAAGAAAGGAGGAAACAGAAGATATTGTGCCATGAGGAACAAGGAAGAGAGAGAGAGAGAGAGAGAGAGAGAGAGAGAGAGAAGCACAAGCAGGAGCTTAACTACAAGACAAAGTATTGTGGAGACCAGATTCCCATGTAGAGAGAGTCTGTGAGGAAGAGGATCCCAGACAGGAGAGACTGGGAAGGTCAATCAAAAGGGAATAGGTTTGCCCAGTACTCAGGGAGCCTTTGACCCCCAAAAGTCTGGTAATCATTGAACAGAAACACAGCCACAGGTGAAGAATATGTATGATGAGTGACTGTAGAGTATTTACCAAATACTGTACATCCTCAGGTTTTTTCTAGATCACTGGAGCACCCTATATCTGTCTTTGAGTGTTGTGGTGAACTGTAGAATCTATACCTGGGCATTCAAGGAAAATCCCTTCTGCCTGGAGATAACCTGCCCCTTGGAAAAGAAGGCACGTGCTGAGTGAAGAAGAGGAGAGGACTGTGATTAAAAAATACTGTTTGGAAGATGGATTACCCCAAGATAAAGTACCTCCACTTACATAAATAATATAAATAAAAAGAAATGCAAAGCAGATGGGTTCCAACTTCCCAGCAACTCTTTGACATGTTTCAGTAGATGGCATTTATTTCCTGATTTAACCAAATCATTATTTCAACACAACTAAATTAAAGCGAGCCATGGGGAAGTCTTCAGTCATGGGTATATAGCACCAACGCCCTTTGGAGAAAAGAATTACCATAAAGCAGCTCTGTTGAAATACTGTGAAGAGTCAAGATAGCTGTAGTACCATATTGTGAATCTGAACAGGTTCGCTGCTTTCTAACCCACTGGACCTTGTGAGGCAGCAGGTGGAACTGGGACAAGATTGAGCCCTCTCCCCACCTATCCTAGCACCATAATAAAATTCCATTTTTAAACCCTCACAAATATACAAACACCAGCACATTAGCCTTTTAGATCTAATTATAACACGTTAATGAGGTTTAAAAATACCCAGAAAATCTTTAAAAAATGTAGAGCTAATATAAAATAAATAAGACTCCCAAAAACTATTATACCACTTAAAAAAAAAATAAAGGCACACAGAGTGAAGAAAAAGACCTCAGTCAAAAACTGCTCACAACAAACTTTAACATCCAAAGAAGTAATAACCATTGGAGCTTTTCTATCAGGTCAAAAGACTCCACTTATGTAAACATATTGAAATCTTTAACCGGGCAAAATAGAGGTGAAGCTATTGGTTCCCACCCTTGAACAATGTTCTTCACAATATGAAGTTGCTTAGCTTTCAAACATCAAACTCTTCATCTTATCAGGTAGGACACCGCTCATCTTCCCAACAGAGGCCTCCATTTCACAAATGCTGCTTCAAGGGAACTGTTCACACCTCTTGCTGTGGCTATTTTGAAAAAGATATGAGAGCAGTTGGGATTTGATGTCTGAAAGCTAAATGACTTCATATTGTGAGGAACATAGCTGATTCAAGTACATTGTTGCTTGAGGGTGGGAACCAATAGTTTCTCCTCTAATTGGCCTGTTAAAGATTCCAATATGAGTTTATAATGAAATATATTTCTTTAATTTATGAAAATATAAGAGTTTACTTAAGTGGAGTTTTTTGACCTGATAGAAAAGCCCCAACAGTTATTACATCTTTGGATGTTAAGGTTGTTATGAGCAGTTTTTGACGGAGGCGTTTTTTCTTCACTCTGTGTATATTTAAAAAAAAAAAAAAGATATAATAGCTTTTGAGAATCTATTTTATATTAGTTGTAAATTTTGTGGATTTTCTGTGTTTAAAAACTATCCCTAGACCCTAGCAAGCAATTAGTGCCTAAAACTCCCAGCACCTGTGAGTTTGCTTCTTGGATTGAAGACTCCAGCAGTACCATCTCTTCTTGGATGCTGAAAAGGAGGTACTAGATGAAGATGATACCAACTCTTGTTCTATATGTTGAGATACAGAGGTGACGTCACTACTGATTACAGTGTTCTATCCTGAGCCCTAGGCATTTGCAAGGTCTTAATTCTGTCCTCGATGGAAGTCAATATTCCTGGCATTTGCTATCCCTAGATTTGTTGACATGGACTACCTTGGCTGAAACAAATCTTTCTTCAGTTAATTGATGGGGATACTTTATGTATGTTTTATACTTTTGCCACTGTGATAAAAATGTCCTTTTTTTGGCAGTGAATAATACAAGTTGTATGAAGGATATACCTCCCTCATTGCCTGTTTATTTTCTGTACATTCTCCTGTTTTCAACACCTTGCAAGCAATTACCAGAATCTAAACTGGTGATGTAAGTTCTTTAAAGGAATTGTTAATTAAAAGTTGGCCTCAGCACTTAGTGCAATACTAAAGGCCTTTGCCTTCAGAACTGACAAGTGATCAGGAAGTTGTTTCCTTGTGTTACTGAACACTGCTGCGGTCATTCTGCATCTCTTCTAAGGGCTGTGCCAGTTTGCTGGATCTCATCATCTGCACAAGAAGCACTTTTAAAAGCCTCTTCATTCTGGCTTATATATTAACAGCAAAAAAACATGCAGAGAACACGCAGGCAATACAGGCACAACACTGCAGCCAGGTGCAGATTAAGGGTAAAATGAGCAGGGCACCATGCATTCCAACAGGGGTCACCGCTGGAAGCCCTGAATTGGGTCTGGTGCCAAGGAAGGAGGAGATGACAATCCAAACAGAAAATCCTCTTTCCCCTTGCCAATCTCCTGCTTATCATCAAGCAGAGGTAAATGCTCACCTCAAAGTAGTTTGCAACCTCTCCTGGCTTTGCCATTACTGCTCCTGACCCTTCCAAGTCATCCCTACTGCCTTCACCAAAAAAAAATAAAAGCATCAAAGCTGCCAGAAGACCTCTTACTTCTCAGAGCAATTACGTGTGTGTGTGTGTGTGTGTGTGTTTGGGGGGGGGGGGGGGTTGACACCCATTCCTACAGGGATTGGGGAGGGATGCCACTGCCATTCCTCCCCAGGACACTACCCACATCAGAGCTGGTCCTGGTTTCAGCGCAATCTGGCAAGGCAAGAAAGTTGCAGAATGCAAAAAGTGGAGCAAGCATACAAAGCATGGCTCATGGAATTCTTTCCAACCCCTCTGCATGTAAATGCGTGTGTGTGTATGTGTGTGGTGGTGGTGATTGTGGGGGGTGGTATCTGTGTATGTGAGTGTGCATGTTTGTGTGTGCCTAATCAGGAGAGGAGATGAGAGGGAAAGGCATTTTGAAAGGTGTAATTCCTTAATCAGTGTATGTATACTGCAGCTGTTGAAGCTGCTTCTCCAGTAGAAATGCACTGCGGCATTTCTGGAGATGGTTCATTTATCTTCCACCCTGCACCACATGCAGAAATTTCCTCCACTTTACTCCCTTCTCATCCTATGACTGGAGCAAGACTTCCCATTTCCCCCCCTCCCCCCATCTTTCCCAGTATGCTTTGGATCTTACTTGCAGACTCTACTGCTGGTTAAATGGATGAAGGCAAGGTAGGCTCACTCGCATTTTTTTTTTTGGGGGGGGGGGGGCTATAGAACTACAGAAAGAGGTTTTAAACTCAGAAAAATTACCAGACATATTATTCATCCTTCTACTCATTAATGTTAAATAATGTTGATTTTTTTCAAAAAGGGAATTCCACCTTTGAAATCACCTTGCCCTGTTCTCTGTTACATTTCATTTGATTAAAGTTTATAAGTTACAGAAGTTGGGGGGCTTGTTTCTCTGGAACTCTTCCCTCCCCCCCCCCCCCCCCCCCCACAAGCCAAGTTTCATCTCATTCCATTAATTTTTCTATGCTACCAAAGCTGGAACTCCTCCTGTAGAAATGCATAGGGCCATTTTTCTTTTTTTTTTTTGGGGGGGGGGGGGTATTTCTCTGAATCCCACCCAGTCCAATGTCGTCCATTTTCAAACTTGTGTCTTCTTACTTGTCTTTCCATCTTACCAAATTTCAGCCCATTCCATTAGATTGTTAGAGAGTTATTTTATCCCCAAACAGACTATAGAGACATTCTTGACCCTTTTTGTACAAGTCTTTCCAACTTCCACAGAGTTGAAAAGAATAAAAACTACATGGTCAATTTCCAACTTATCTGTTTAAAACCATGCACTATTAATGTACTGTGTTGGGATGTTGAGTTGTTCCTTTGGGTGGTCATGGTGTTTCTATGTATCGTAGAGGATCTGTGTCAACCAAGGAAGTCCACATAAAGCAGGGGAACACAACACAGTTCTGCTAGTCAGCCCCTCACAAAGACTACTACTACATTCCATATCTCCAAGGTCCCACCTCACCTTTCTGTGAGATTTGGATAGGTTGTCCCTCCCCTCACTATGCTTCCTCCTCACTGTGATCTCTCCTTTTCTTCCCATTCTTTCTTTTTCTCAGCTTCTCCTTCTATGCTTCTATTTGCATTCCTCTATTTCCCTCCTCTGCACAGGGCCACAGCTTCTCCTCCCCACAGAAATGTTACTTACACATCTTCCACTTCTCTTTCCAATGTTCCTCTCTCTCTTTGGTTGTCTCTCCCCTTACTTCCTTTGTTCCTCTTCCCCAGTTCCCCTTTGTTCTTTCCACTCATCTGCTCTTTGCTCTCTCTCTTCCAGGTGTGTAAATCAGGCACTATAGAGCATAGTAGTCAACTTTTCAAAATTATTGGGCATTCTAAACCCAACAGATATTCCCTCTCCTTGGATACAGTCAAGGAATTTGTTCAATATTGGGGGTACTCAAACACCCACAGCGTTGGCTTCTATATTATAGAGGGAGCACCTGCAAGGAGAGCAGACAAGAAGTTTCTCTCCTGCACTTCTATTCCTGCCTCTTCTCACCACCTGTTGGTTAGTACAGGGCTGGCTCTTGTGCAGGTAGAGGCAGGAGAGATTTTGGATTTAACAAATCTTTTTTAGTTGTAGCTCAGGGCGAGTCACATTCAAGTAGAGTAGGTACTTTTCTATTCTTGGAGGGCTCACAATGGAGGGTTCACAATGAAACAATGGAGGGTTAAGAGAGTTGCCCGAGTTCACAAGGAGCACCAGTGGGATTTGAACCAGGCTTCCCTGGTTCTAAGTTTATTTATAAAGTTTCTTTAACAAGATAAAGAAAAAAAAAAGAAACAGTACAATTAACAGCAACAATATAAGTATAATAATCTGTTAGTTATTGCTGTAGACCATTGTGAGGAGGATAAAGAAGTTAGAAATAGTCTCAAACAGAGGAGGAAGATTTTTATTTATTTATTCATTAAGATTTATTTACCGCCTTTTTGAAGGAATTCACTCAAGGCAGTGTACAGTAAGAATAGATCAAACATGAGCAGTAGGCAATTACAGCAGTAAAAATATTCAATAATTGTCCAGGAGAGACCATATTTTATGGAAAGAAATTAAGGGCCTCTTTTACTAAACTGTGCTAGCGATTCCCACGCAGCAAATGTGATGCAGCCCATTCAGACTGAATGGGCTGTGGTGCCATTTGATGCACCAGGAATCACTAGTGCTATTTAGTAAAAGAGGCCCTAAATGACCTCTTTTGAAAGCCACTGTATCTTCATATTTTCTATATGCACATAAAGTGTTCCACCATTCATATGAGGTATTCAGATTATTTAAAACAATAATATGAATAGCTAAAGCAAGCACTATATTAAACTATATTAAACAGTTTTGCCTCACCGCCACCTGAAGCTCAATATATCCAAAACTGAGCTCCTTATCTTCCCACCTAAACCTACCTCTCCCCTTCCCTCACTCTCTATTTCTGTCGACAACACGCTCATTCTTCCTGTCTCATCTGCTCGTAACCTTGGGGTCATCTTCGACTCCTCCCTCTCCTTCTCTGCACATATTCAACAGATTGCTAAAACCTGTCGTTTCTTCCCCTATAATATCGCCAAAATTCGTCCTCTCCTTTCTGAGCAGGCTACCAGAACCCTCATCCACACTCTCATCACCTCTTGCTTGGACTACTGCAACTTGCTTCTCACAGATCTTCCACTCAGCCATCTCTCTCCTCTTCAATCTGTTCAAAATTCTGCTGCACGATTAATATTTTACCAAAGTTGCTATGCCCATATCGGCCCTCTTCTGAAGTCACTTCACTGGCTCCCTATCCGTTTCCATATACAGTTCAAGCGCTTCTTATTATAAGTGCATTCACTCTGCTGCCCCTCACTACCTTTCCACCCTCATCTCTCCCTACACTCCTTCCCAGGAATTCCGTTCACTAGGCAAATCTCTCCTAATTGCACCCTTCTCCTCCATCGCTAACTCCAGACTCCGTTCCTTTTATCTCGCCGCACCCTATGCCTGGAATAGACTTCCTGAGCCATTACGTCTAGCTCCATCCCTGGCCACCTTCAAATCTGGGCTAAAGGCCTACCTGTTTGATGCTGCTTTTAATTCCTAACTTGTTACCTGCTCGTAACCTTTATCTTGTCTTCCGCTCTTCAATAGTCCCTTTTCCCTATGTGTCCTGTCTGTCCTACCCTTATCCCTCCTGTCTATCTGTCCTGATTTAGATTGTGAGCTCTTTTGAGCAGGTACTGTCTTTTCTTCATGTTCAATTGTGAAGCGCTGCGTACGACTGGTAGCGCTATAGAAATGATTTGTAGTAGTAGTAGTATTTTGGATGAACTGAAATGCCTGGAGATGAAGAATGTAGTATAATAATTTGATAGGATAGCTGGTCTGTAATGGAGAAGATTGTCAAGATTTTTTCCCAAATCTGGGACCAGTAGGATTTTAAGTTGCTACAATGAAAGGGTTATGGGAAAGAGAGCTAGATTCCTTTTGGCACGGCCAGCACTGGTCTAATAGTATTTGTGGCAGTTTTGCAAATTTAGCTGGAGTCCAGTATGCTTTGTGTATAATAAAGTATGAGGACTGAAGTAGTGCAGCAGATGTAGAGGGACGTATAGTTTTGGTCCAAAATAAGTCCCATTCCGTAAAGGATAAAGGCTTCTCTGGTTCTAAACCTACTGCTCTAATCATCAGGCTACTCTTATATTTTCTGAGTGGCGATGTCAATGGTTCTTCTCTCCCATTGGTCTCCACGGGAATGCCAGCGCAGACATTCCATGTACCCCTGGCTGGTCCCTGCTCCTGGAGCTAAGCTTTAAATGCGCTGTGATTGGCTCAGAGACTTCCAGGTCTCTCAGCTGAGTGAAGCACGGCCAAAAGGGACGTTTTTATTATTTGGGTGTGAATAATGGCCAAGATGGACACTTTCAACTGCACTTTCCGATATCAGCTGATTGAAAACCGGCCAAAATGGAAGGCTTTTTTTTTTGTGATGGATGCTTTCAACTGCACTCTCCAATATCAGCTGATTTAAAAACGGCCAAAATGGAAGGCTTTTTTGAAGCGGAGCAATTTTTTGTTGTTGTTGTTACTTTTATAGCAGTTTTTCAATCCAGTGCAGCCCCAACGAAAGGTAAGACCTCTCGTTAGATTTTCCGGCGTTTTCCACCGTTAAGGCAATCGGAAAAGGTTAGTGCATCTCATTACAATAGGGTTTCTGTACAATTTGCTCATCTGCATTCCGTTTTCATTAACTGCTACTGTCGTCAGAAAAAAGTCTTTAGTGCATGCCAGGGTTTACTACTTGCTCTTTAAGGGCTCATTAAGTTTAGTGCATCTGGCCCACAGTGACAAGAGGCAGGAGGTTGGCATGGGGTAGTGGGGATTTCCCTTTCCAGTTTGCATGGCTCTTACTCTCGCTCTCTTCCTTCCCAGGTGCCAAAAACTGGCTCAAGGTTCCTGACAGCTCCCTTAGTTGTATGGCACCAAGGATGATAATCCTACTCACCTTACCTTAAATCTGGCCCTTGGGTGGTATAAGCACTCGGAATCTAACAGACTATTGGAGAAGGCAAAGATGAAAGTTCTCCTTCCCTCATACACAGCATTCATCATATCTTCACGCTGCTGAGAAGGCAGTAGTTCTCCTTTGGAGTTTATTGCCATTGCAGCAAGGAGGTCAAGGGTAAAAATTGCTAAGAAAAAGCGAGCAGATGAGGGTAAATAATTATAGGATGGACATGAACTGAAAAAGTGTGAGATCAAAATCCAAGAATCTGTGGAGTCAGAGAACATCCTCAGTGTGTGTGTGTTGATTTTGCAATGACATTAAGGATATTCTCTGTCAAAGGCACGAAGAACAGTGAGGTGAGGTGAATCTCTTTCAGTTTATATTTTCTGCAGGATGGTGAGCTGAATTGGACTTGCCCATCACTGACTCTTGTTCCTTTTTTGAGGGGACATTGTTCCTGCTGGGTGTTTGCTGCATTGTTTTCTCCTGCTTAGTTGTTAAAACCTTTTCATTCATGTCTGGCTACACTGCACCTTCTTCTCCAGCTGCCAGCATCAAATGAATAGTTTACTGATTGATTTTAGACTATGGGAAAAGATTAACATAAGCAGCCCTGTCACCCTGACCCAACCCCGCCAATGCTGCCCACACACATCTACCCCCCCCCCCCACAGTGCAGAGATGGGGTGGGGCACCTATCTGGGCCAGGGGATAACAATGCGAACATGCTACAACAGATATTAATGGTAACACCTTGCTCACAGCTTTATTATGTAAAACATGTCAGCAACAATTTTAAGCATAAATTTATAGAAGTATACCCGAGCCAAATACAAAATGGTACAGCGCAATTATAATATCCTGAGCCTGCCACGGAACCAGCAAAGCTGACAGGCGCCAATCCAGGATATCCCACCTTACAGCAAAGGAGTCCATCACATGACAATTATAGTTTCTGCAACCTCCCCCACTAGCTATGACCTTGTAAGTAAACAGCAAATCAGGAATGTACATAGGTGGGTGAGAGGGTCCACTTGCTTCCTAACCTCAGGGGCACAGTATGGCAATGGCAGGGGGTGCAAGTAGGGTTACCATTTTGTGTCCTCTGAAAAAGAGGACACATGTCACGCCCCCGCCCCGCCTCATGCCCCGCCCCTGCCCCGCCCCCTTCAGGTCCGGGTTCCGCCCCTATTCCCCCCCCCCGTCACATAGTCCCCTCCCCCCCATCACATACCCCCCCTCACTTACTGTCTAGCCCTGGTGGTCTAGTAGCGTCTTCTCTTCGGGGCAGGAAAGAGCCCCCTCTTTCCTGCCCGGAGCGCTGCCTGCCCTTGCCTGCTGCATCCTCCTCGGTATGGCTGGGGATTCAAAATGGCCACCGAGAGTTGAAGCGGCCTCGCGAGAGTTCAACTCTCGGCGGCCATTTTGAATCCCCAGCCAGACCGAGAAGGATGATAGACAGGGGAGGCAGCGCTCCGGGCAGGAAAGAGGGGGCTCTTTCCTGCCCCGAAGACGTCACTAGACCACCAGGGAACATGGTAAGGAAGGGGAGGGGAGGGGACGGGAGACCACGCGCCGATCGCCCACCCACACGCCCACCGCACGCACGCGCCTGCCCGCACCCGCGCCCACGTTTGTCCAGAAATCCGGACAAACGTGGGCGGGGGCAAAATCCGCCGGACGCCCCGGACATGCCCTCAAAAAGAGGACATGTCCGGGGAAATCCGGACATATGGTAACCCTAGGTGCAAGGCTTTAAACCCTGCAGAGTGGTAACCAGGCTGCACTGGGAACGATCTTCCCATCCCATCCTGGGTTACCTAATGGAATAGTATTAGCCAGGGGATGTGGAACTGGGACAAATGCATGATGCCATGTAAAAAGGTCGTCCCATGTACCCTGGGCACTCACCCTATTTCTTACTAAGGTGCTCACACTACATGTCCCCTATTCATTCGTTTATTAAGAACACTTACTGCAGCTCATCCTGTGGAGGAACCGAAAGATCTTGTCATGAATGAGACAGGTGGAACAGGAAAATGATAGGATTGAAGATTGCCCTGACATATCCTATTTATTTGTCAATGTATTGGTCCAGGACTAGGAAAGCTAATTACTGATGCCCTGCAGTCTGTCAGGGAGGTGCTACTTTTCACACTTCCAGGTGACACATTTCACACTGAAGCAGAAGTGAGATTTTAGGGGAAAGAAAAGCCAAGAAACTTTCTTCAGGTTTCCTCTCCTGTTATTAGAGTAGACAGACCTGTTGCTCAAGCTCTGCAGTCCTGTGCCAGCAATTTCTGAATAGAAAAATTGCCTACTGCTACTTTTCAAACAGTTACAGGCAGTTCATCTGTTTTGCTCAGGGGCACTGTGTGGTGACATTTATAGCAGGGGGTTCAGTAGATGTGCTAAACATTTGTGCAATGCATACCCTTAACTAAGGTTAATGTACTCACTGTTTGTGCTGAACAATATCACGTCTTGGTCTCTTTCTGATAACATTTGCCACTTCTTTTGACTTCTGTGTCGATTTGAAGAAACTTAAGTTCTGTTTCACTATCACCTTTCTGAAATCTATCCTTCATACTTACACACAGACTGACATTATGTGGTGTAGAACTGCATATTCCATGAAAAAAAAATACTTTGAGCAATACAGACTTTGCAATATTCTGAGGCTGAAGCAGTGAGTTGTTGTATACCCACAAACAAGATGCAAAAGCAGAGAGCAGCAGACACATGACTACCAGGTTACAAGCAACAAAATAAACAAGCAACCTTCCCTTGTCATCCATTCCTTTTTCAGACCATATCCAAATCAGGGGCGTAGCCAGACCTTGAGGCGTGAGGGGGCCAGAGCCCAAGGTGCGGGGGCACATTTTGGTGTGCTGCCCCGCTGCCACCCCCGCTACCAATACCTTGGCTGGCGGGGGTCCCCAACCCCCACCAGCTGAAGCCTTTGTCCAGCGCTGGTCTCCGGCGCCACCGCATTGCCTGCCCTGCTGTCTCTTCCCCTCATGTCCCTGCATGCTCCTTTTAGTGAAATTGAACATGCTCAGTTTCACTAAAAGGAGCGTGCTGGACATGAGGGGAAGAGAGAGAAGGACAGGCAATGCTGAGGCACCGGAGACTGGCGATGGATGACGGCTTCAGCTGGTGGGAGTTGGGGACCCCCCGCCAACAAAACCAGAGACCCAGAAGAAATTTTTTTTTTGGGGGGGGGGGGGGGGCCCATGCTCCCACCTAGCTACACCACTGATCCAAATAGGAATGACAGTAGACAATACAAGGTCATTGTTGCTATGGGCCAAACTGAATGTACAGCTGCCTGAAACATCCATGAAAATGCATTTAAAACATTGGGAACAGAACCAGTTAACAAGATCTCAAATATTGTGACTTTGGGCCGAACTAATGGTACAGCTGCCTGCAACATCCATGAAAACTTCCTTAATGCACGAAACCAAACCAGTTAACAAAATCTTTAAAACTGTGGCTTTGGGTTGAATTGATGGTACATCAACCTGGAACATCCATGAAAATGCTCTTAACATCTGAAACAGAACTTGTTAACAAGCTTGGGTTGAATTGTGTGTAGAGTTGAGAGCTTTCTGGAAATGCTCATTTAAAATTAAACTCCATTCTCCTCTCCTTTTTTACAAAATGTTCAGTGACTTACCATTCTTACTGATATAGGTACGGCAAACTCTCATTGGTCTCCCTTACAACTAAAATATTTAGACAAAGACCCCATGCAAACTATTGATCTTAACACAACTAAAATCACCAATTTAATTCAAGCGGCAACGCAGAAATGGTCTCCATTATATCTTTCACGGTAGGGCATACTGGACACTGTAAAGATGATGCTTACTACTCAAGTTAACTACACATTAATGATGTTACCTGGATTATGCTTAAAGCCATTCTATAAAAGCATTGAGTGTAAATTAACAAAATTTCTATGGAACAATAGAGTCCAAGAATCTCTTTGAAAACTCTCAAAGCCTCTAGAACACAAAAACGGTGATGTAGGTTTCTCAGATTTTTACAACTATCACATTGCATCATTAGCTAAATTTGGTATGTATTGGTTATTAACTTCTCCTACATCCCTCTATGGCTACGTGTTGAAAGGGATCTATAAGCTCACCAGTACCTATCTCTTTGCTTATTAATATCTTTATCACATAATGTATTCAATAATAAATTAATCAAAGATACAAAATTTGCTCTTATGCAAATTGATAAAGCTATGAAAAAGAATGTTTGGAACTCTTCTCAAATTTCTATTTGGTATAACCCTAAATTCAAACTAGAAAAAACTGCATCATGGAAGGTATGGCCCAACTGGGCCCTGCTGCAGATAACTCGAGCTAAGCTTTAGTAAAAGACCTCTTAAATCAACTCCTATTGGGACAGGCTTTTCTTTCATTTGAAGGTTTAGAGGTATGTTTACTAAGGTGCGTTAGTGTTTTTAATGCACCTGTAAATTTAAGGCGCATTAAACGCTAACGCGCCTATACATTTCTATGGGCGCGTTAGCATTTAATGCGCGTAAACCATTTACACGTGTTAAAAATACTAATGCGCCCATAGTGCCGCTTAGTATACCTAGGCATGTTTGTGAATATGACTTACCCCCCAACCAAATGTTTCAGTGATTACAGTTAACACATACTATCAAAAAAAGTAATATTGATCTAACTTTTTTATCAAAATCATCTGATTTATATGATTTCTGTGATTCTCTATTTTCCAAAGGTAAATTAATGTTGGAATTTTATAAAATTCTGAACTTATTCCATTTTCCACATTCTATTGTATTGAACATGTTTAGCTTAAACACCTGGATATACAAATTGATAATATTCATTGGTCTCATTTATGGCTCAAAGTAGATAGGCACAAAAAACAGAAGAAACCAGTCTTCGCAGAAAACAAGTCCAACAACAAAAAACAGCGAAGATGACTGAAGGTGAAAAAAGACGACCTACAGAAATCAATAATAAAAAATAGTTTATTGTTTATAAAAATTTTTAAAAGTAGGTGATTTTATAATCAATAAACTATTTTTTTAATATTGATTTCTGTAGGTCATCTTTTTTCACCTTCAGTCATCTTCGCTGTTTTTTGTTGTTCAGAGCAGATAGGCCAACTCATTCCACCAGCATGACGCAATCCCTTTACTTTTTACTACAGAGGGCAATTTGAACCTCTATGAAAAAATGGAAAGTGGGTCTCTCCCCTAACAGCTCTTGTTGGCACTGTACCAAATTCGAAGGTACATTAACTCGTATGATATATTTATGTCCAATGATTAAGTACATTACATGCTCAAATGAATAAAAACAATTCTGGAAAAAAAATACTAAAAAAATTATAGAATCTCCACAGAGACATAATAAGCTGGTAGTTGCTGGTTGCCTTGAACCTTTATATATCCATACATACATCTTGGGCCCTGTTTACTAAGGTGCGCTAGTGTTTTTAGTGAGCGCTAAAAATTAGCACGTGCTAATGCGAGAGACACCCATATGGGTGTCTCTAGCATTAGCATGTGCTAATTTTTAGCAAATGCTAAAAACGCTTAGTAAATAGGGCCCCTCGTTTTAAATATGCATCCAATGGTTTCTATGTCCGAAGAATGGCCTGTCAATTATTTGCCAGTTGTTCTGGGTGCAAATTTGGAACTACTACTACTACTACTTATCATTTCTATAGCGCTACTAGACGTACGCAGCACTGTACACTTGAACATGAAGAGCCAGTCCCTGCTCGACAGAGCTTACAATCTAATTAGGACAAACAGGACAAATAAGAGATAAGGGAATATTAAAGTGAGGATGATAAAATAAAGGTTCTGAACAAGTGAATAAGGGTTAGGAGTTAAAAGCAGCATCAAAAAGGTGGGCTTTTAGCTTAGATTTGAAGACGGCCAGAGATGGAGCTTGACGTACCGGCTCAGGAAGTCTATTCCAGGCATATGGTGCAGCAAGATAAAAGGAACGGAGTCTGGAGTTAGTTGAGGAGAAGGGTGCAGATAAGAGAGATTTACCCAATGAAAGGAGTTCCTGGGGAGGATTATAGGGAGAAATAAGAGTGGAGAGGTACTGAGGAGCTGCGGAGTGAATGCACTTGTAAGTAAATAAGAGGAGTTTGAACTGTATGTGGAAACGGATAGGGAGCCAATGAAGTGACTTGAGGAGAGGGCTAATATGAATACATCCAAGCTATATTTCACTTTCAAATCAAGCTAATTGATATTATAATTTTATGTTCGGCACATCCCCAATTAGATGTGCAGGAATCAGATCTCAAGTTTTTGATATTTTAAACTCCATTGCCCTGCAGATGATTCTAGGCAACTGGAAAATTCAGACATGCTAGATGCTACATTCTAGTGGAACACAGTCAGGCCATTCTTCGCTAGCTCTCTTTTCTAATAATGTCCTGCTGCTCATGTATTCAATTCAGGCAGTGTCCCACCCTCCCCGATTGGCCCACCATCATGTAAAATTCTGGCTTTTTGTTGCCAGTCCTTTTCCTCAGCTGACAGCAGACCCTTCACACTGTCCCCCATTCTTCAGTCCTACTCTTTTTTCAACAATCTCGCCCCAGAAAACTTACTGGTTCTCTCCAAGGAAGCCTGTGCAGAGCTCAGCAGCTATTCCCACAGCCCTTGATGTTCCATCCTTCCTGCTGAGATCAGAAGCCTTCCCACTGGAAGGGGGGGGGGGGGGGAATTGGATAGCTGTACTAGGTAAAACCCTTAAAAATATCCCCACACTTAGCCATCCTTCTGCCTTTGAGAAAGATACTTTACAAATGTTTACAATCCTGAAAAAAATCCAAACAGTTGGCAATCCTAGCCTCCTGAATCCTGAGCACATCTGATTTTTTGGCGATTCAGTGTATCCACTGAAGGCCCTGTGAGGCGGGAATACTCCTTTGTACCAATCGTGAAATCTGCTCTTTTGGTGACAAGGGAAGGGACCAACTGGATCAAAGGTAAAATAGCATGCTGGTAGGGCAGGGTGGGGCCTGGGGATGGGAAGGAATCAGTGAATGCCTTGAATGCCCCAGGAGGTTTAATGACAGGAGCCAGCATAATATCAAGAACTGACGCGACCTCTCCAGCGCAGCTGCCATATTGGCCAGAACATATTGGCTCACAGGACAAATCCCTCCTCTCAGTACCCTTCTCCACCACCGCCAACTCCAGGCTCCGCTCATTCTGCCTCGCCTCACCCTATGCTTGGAATCAACTTCCTGAGCCCTTACACCAAGCCCCCTCCCTACCCATCTTCAAATCCTTGCTCAAAGCCCACCTCTTCAATGTTGCTTTCGGCACCTAACCTTTATACCTTTCAGGAAATCTAGACTGCCCCTATTTGACTGACTGTACATTTGTCCTTTAGATTGTAAGCTCCTTTGAGCAGGGACTGTCCTTCTATGTTAAATTGTACAGTGCTGCGTAACCCTAGTAGCGCTTTAGAAATGTCAAGTAGTAGTAGTAGTAGTAACAAAGCAGTTGCTATCGCTATTGAAAATAATAGCAAACTTATGAGGTTTAGATTGTTTTATTAAACCTCCTAGGTTTTGCATTATTTCTGTTAAGAGGAAATGTAAGGGGAGTTGTTGTTATTGGTGGTGGTTTGGGGAGTTTTCGAGGGGTCTGTGAAGGGGGGGGAGGGTTATATTCAGTGTGTTTTTTTCTAGCGAAAAAGGTGCTGGGACTCAAATGCAGGGCCACCGTTCAGGGGTGGGTGATCACTGAGGGACCCACCTCACAATAGCCAGGCCTCCTGCAACCAGTCACAGAATCTATGACAAGGCAGAACTGGTGTGTAGAGCCTGAGCTCTTTCATTGAAACTTGGGGACCATGGGTCAATTTTAGCAGATAATGGAAAAGGTGCCGGTATTCAGTACCCCCAAGTACCCCCTCAAGAAAAGCCCTGGTTATATGCCAAAATGTATTTGTCAGTGCTCCAGAGTTGCTTTGTTGCAGTGCTGTATATGGGATTTCAGTGCTATGCTATATGCATTTATTTTTTCTTATGATGACAATAAAGATTCTATATATAAAGAGATGGGTTAGTTACTTTTTAAAATTGCTTAAGTAAAAAGTAAAAGTACTGGCTTCAAAAGTAGTGAAGTAAAAGTAGAAAGTCTTATCTAAAAAAAAAAAAACCTCAAGTAAAAGTAATAAAGTACAGCTCTTGAAACTACTTTTTTACTGCAAAGTAAAAAATAATCTTACCAAGTTGGACCACAGAGTCTAGTATGTTTACAAGCTAACTTCCTAGAAAAAACACCACCCTGAACACTGCAGTGGGCAGAACAACATTAAGGGCCCAGTTTACTAAGGTGCGTTAGTGTTTTTAGCATGTCTACACTTAGCAAGCGCGCTAACCATGTAGGCGCCTATAGTAACATAGTAACATAGTAGATGACGGCAGAAAAAGACCTGCACGGTCCATCCAGTCTGCCCAAGATAAACTCATGTGTATACCTTACCTTGATTTGTACCTGTCTTTCTCAGGGCACAGACCGTATAAGTCTGCCCAGCAGTTTTTCCTGCCTCCCAACCACCTGTCCCGCCTTCAATACAATAGGAATATTGTAGGCACGTACATAGTTAATGTGTATTAAATATGTTAACGCACCTATAACGCTGCTTAAACAGGGTCCTAATACACCTATTGGAAAACAAAACAAGCTGGTTTAGTACAGATCAGTCCTACACAGACACTTGATACAAACAGAATACCTGTTTTTTTTCACACATGATCATAGGTAGACCCTCATGAAGTATAGAACAAATAACTACAAACTAAAAATAGAAATATGTAGATAAAAATTAAACTGAATCCTCATGAAGCCACACTCTGCATACAGTGCAAAACCAATGAAACAGAAACAGTGACATGTCCCTTTGTACCATGCAAAATATAAAGAAACCAGATGTAAAATTTAAAAAACTTACATAATACAATTGCAACATTAAAAAACTAACAGGTCCTTTCACTAAGCTGCGGGAAAAAGGGCCCTGCGGTAGCAGTGGGGGGGCCATTTTTCCTGTGCACCAGGGCCCTTTTTACCGTCCTTCCCTATGCCCCCACATCCACCCCCTTACCCCAGCATCAAACCTGCCCTTACCTATGCACCTGCCCCATCCATGCCCTTCCCTACACCCTACCCTCAACCCATAGCCCAACATCAAACCTGTCATTCCTTATAGCCCCCCATCCTCCTCCTGTAGACTGGCATTAACCCTGCTCATTCCTTTTACCCCCCCCCCCTCTTACTCTGCATCTCCTCTGCCCTTCCTTATGCGCCCATGTCGAAGCCCAGTATAACATGTAAAACTTGTATTTATTTTTTTTACCTAGGTACTGCAGAGACTTTTGCTGCAGCAGACAGCAGCCCACTGAAAAGAAAGTCCCTGACAGGCCCTAGTCAACGTGCAGATGGTGTGGTGCTGGCAACTCCTCTGCCCTGAGGCTGGATTAGAGGCCCTGGATTAGAGAGTTGCACGGGGACAGAAATTTTGCCGTCCCCGCCAGTAATCTCCTCCATCTCCGCCCATCCCCTGTACTAAAATAACTCAACTTAAGCCATCGTTCTGGAAATGAAAGATATCAGAGATGCACATTTCCCAACAGTTCATAAATAAAATATTTTTTCTATCTTTGTAGTCTGAGCAATTTATTTTTCCTTTTGATTTTGTCTCTGTCTTCTGATTTTCTCTGTTTTTTTCCTGCCTTTCCAAGGTCTTCTGTCTATTTGGCATTTCTTCTTTCTCCATGTCTGCTATCCATCTTCTCTGTGTCCCTATCTGTCCTGTCCAGCACCTCTCTTCTGTGTTCCTGTCTACTCCCCATGGGTCTAGCCCATCTCCATCTAGCTTCCTTTTCCCTCCTCATGGTCCAGCCCAAATCCCTCCAGCCCCTTATGCCCCCCCCTCCCCAGCTTTCACCCAGTTTCTTTCATGGAGATGGGTCAAGGAGGTTTGAGTTTCCTCTTTAAAACAGAGGGAGTTTGTGAGTGGGAGTTTTCTAGTTGGGGGGAGCTGGGGGCAGAGCCAGCCTCGGGGAAGGGAGGGGAATGGTGATGTCAGATGCTGAACTTCCAGTTGTAGCTCAGCTGTTTTTGGGACCAGAAGTTCAGGCCCGATCAGCTGCAAGAGATACTGAAAATACTAAAAAAAACCAAAACTTTCTTGAATTGCGCTTCATTACAAAGTATAAAAGTACTGCTTATTTGTAATGAGTTACAGGCAAAAAAAAAAATCACAAAAAAAGTAACTCGTTACAAGTAAAAGTACTGACAGTTGTACTTAAGTACTGTAATGAAGTACAAGTACTTCGTTCATTACTTACTAACCATTTCTGTTGGCAACATACATAACAAATACAGGTCACTGCAATTGGCATACAGACCAAAGACACAGTTAGCATGATCTGTTATATTTCACTCTCATATACACTGTTTGGCTCCTTGACAGGTGGTGCGTTATTCTTACAAACTGAGTAAAAATGAACAATGAGACAGATGGTGCCTATTTATAAGAACAGGAGAAAAGAAAGTTCTTCACAAAAGTTGCCCATTGTGACCAATCCAGTTTCAGTTTTCTCTGGGAAAATTAAACAAGAAATCTTATTGGTCACTATGGGCAAGTTCTCCACTTTTGCAAAGTACATTTGTTTTTTTTGTTTCAATAAATAGGCCTCAATGAACCAAGGCACCTTTCTATGCACATACCACATGAAAAGTAAAAATAAATAGCACATAGTAGGAAGTAGGATTGCAACCACAGCCACTTAAACAGAAAGTGTGAACTGTCTTACATGTGGTGAAATATAAGCACACGTTTGCTTTTACAGTTTTAATGTGAGATCTTGGCTTTTGGGATGCATTCTGAATCTCTGTTTCAGTGAGCTGATTTCCACAATCAGGTCACTTTCCAGACAGAAGTGGTTTACATTTGAGAACTATTAGATGAGAGAAGTTTGTTTCACACAAGTACTTTGGAGAAGTTCTGCAAGAGCCATTTTTGTTAGCTGAGGTTATTTCCTTTTCTTCATCTGCCAACATCTCTCTATATAAAACGCACCTCCAACGTTCTAATGAAGCCGGAAGCCAGAAGCCTGAAACCGGAAGATGTAGTTGTGCAGATCGCTTTTTGCCCATGAGTGTCTGCCCCGCCCTCACGTCACAACGTGATGATGTCGAGGGCGGAGCACTGACACTCACCGGATCGCATCGCTCAGCCGTTGCTACGCCACAAAACGTAATGTCACATGCATCACGGACCTATGAGAACGACGGCCATGAAAAAAGTAAGGAGTATCAGCAGCTGCTGGAACTCTGAGGGAGGCGGGGAGGACCCTGGAAATCGGAGGGAGGGGGGACCCTGGAACTGGGAGGGGGGACCCTCGAACTGCGAGGGAGGGAGGGAGGGAGGAAGAGGGGGGACCCTGGAACTTGGAGGGAGGGAGGGGGACGCTGGAACTTGGAGGGAGGGAGGGAGGGACCCTGGAACTTGGAGGGAGGGAAGGGGAAACCTGCTATGGAACTTGGAGGGAGGGGGACACTGGAACTTGGAGGGAGGGAGGGAGGGGGGACCCTGGAACTTGGAGGAAAGGGGGACCCTGGAACTTGGAGGGAGAGAGGGGGGACCCTGGAACTTGGAGGGAGGGGAGATCCTGGAACTCGGATGCAGGGAGGCACGGAGGGGGGACATGGCCCTGCAACTCAGAGGGACGGAGGGAGGGAACGGCCCTGCAACTCGGAGGGAGGGAGGGAGGGAGGGAGGGAGGGAGGGAACAGCCTTGCAACTTGGAGGGAGGGAGGGTGAGAACACATTTAGCCTAACAATCCCTTTCAAAACATTAATTGCAGAAAGGCAACACCTTGCTAGCGCCCGTTTCATTGGTTTCAGAAATGGGCCTTTTATCCTAGTACTGTAATATTTCCCAAGCCCTCGTTTTGCAGTGTTTCAGTGCAGCAAAGGGAAGGCCGGAAGCAACAATTGAATTAAAGCGGATTGAAAAGAAAAAGTGTTCAAAGATGATGCCTACACCTCTGTACAGGCCTGCAGCCTGTTCCTCTCCTATTGATATTTGTAGTTTCTTTCACATTCTTTGATTTTACTATATTCTGAACCACCCAGATGGTATTTCCCAGGGCAGTATATCAAGAATACATAAAACTTGAAATGTAATAGTAGCAGCAGTAGTAATAGTAATAGCAGCAGCAGCAGCAGAGGCAGTAACACAGTAATGTGGAGGGGAATAATCGAACGGCACCGGCGAAATACATGGCCGGCTATGTATATTGGTGGCGCCGCAAACAGCTGGCGAGACCCGTATTTTCGAAAAAGATGGCCGGCCATCTTTTGTTTCGATAATACGGTTCCGGCCAGCCAAATGCCTTGGATTTGGCCGGGGTTTGAGATGGCCGTTTTCATTTTTTAGCGATAATGGAAAGTTATGTCGGCCATCTCAAACCCCGTCCAAATCCAAGGCATTTGGCCATGGGAGGAGCCAGCATTTTTAGTGCACTGGCCCCCCTGACATGCCAGGACACCAACCGGGCTCCCTAGGGGTCACTGCGGTGGACTTCAGAAAAGCTCCCACATGCATAGCTCCCTTACTTTGGGAGCTGAGCCCCCCAACCCCCCCCCCAAACCCCCTACCCATAAATGTACTGCACCCACTAAAACTGCTCCAGGGACCTGCATACAGCCTCTAGGACTTATTGCTGCTGTATAACTTTGGCACACCAGTTCACACCTGAAGACTAATCTCTCTGAAAAAGTCCTTTCTTGAAATAACCACGTTTACTCACAGTTAACTGCAGATCAGAGGTTGTGCCCCACTGGCAAAGAGTCCCCTGGTACTAAGATTAGCAGTAGGTTACAGCTGGCACAATGGTGTACAATGCCCTCTTTCAGCACCATTCAAGGTAAGAACTACGTTCTCTGATGTGGGTAACACAGGAAAGGGATCTAAAATTGTCTTACAAAAATGGCCACTACCGCATGGACTACAACAGGAAACAAAACAGGGCACACTCTGACCCAGTAAGCAGGAGGAAAAGCACCATGGGAGTAGAGCCCACTACCCTACACCCACCACAATGCATTGCTGATGTGACTCTGCAGTGCACCTAACAGAAAAGGTGTCACACTCACCCGAGAGCCAAATCACAACCAGGGAAAGGCTGTCAGAGGATAGAACACATTCTGCTGTCATGGAGGTGGGTACGGCATTTGAGCATACAGGCTGGCAAAAAACGTTTTTATTTTTTTAGTATGGGAGGGGGTTGGTGACCACTGGGCGAGTATGGGGAGGTCATCCCCCATTCCCTCCAGTGGTCACCTGGTGAGTTGGGGCACCTTTTTGAGGCTTGGTCGTGAAAATAAAAGGACCAAGTAAACCCGGGGAAATACTGCTTAACGCCATTTTTTTTCCATTATCGGCGAAAGCCGGCTATCTGGTAGCCACGCCCATACCCACCCATGTCCCGCCTTCGCTGCACCACCGACACGCCCCTTTGAACTTTCGCCAGCGAGGCGATGGGAAAGCGGCGATGCTGTCAAAAAAAGCAGCTTTCGATTATACTGATTTCGCCGCTTTTCCGAGATCGCCGGCCATCTCCCGATTTGTGTTGGGAAATGGCCGGCGATCACTTTCGATTATGAGCTGGATAGTAACATAGTAGATGACGGCAGAAAAAGACCTGCATGGTCCATCTAGTCTGCCCAACAAGATAAACTCATATGTGCTACTTTTTGTGTATACCTTACCTTGATTTGTAGTAGTGGTAGTAATAACAGTAATTGTTGGAATGTAATTGTATTTTACATGCATTGCCTGTCACCTATTATTTCTCTGTGATTACTCTGTGACCTCTGATGTGAATTACTTAGAGAGGTCACACAGCTATGCAACTTCCTGTGGGGGTTTAGATGCAGCAGATGCAGCACATGGAGCACATGGAGCTCATGATCTCTCCTAACCTGAGAGGATCTATGGTGGTGTGAGCATCCATTACCATCTAAGCACATGGAAGGAGCTGATAATACAAATGTATAGTAATATGTATATATAAGCCTGTCTGATTATAATCTAACTACAAACTGTGAGTAAACAGATGTTTTGTTACTTCAACTTTAAAGTGACTCAGCAGTGAATTATTCTGGGGTGAATGAGAGAGAGATGAAGAAAGAAATTAACATTTCTAAAGCTGAAGCTGTGTGTACTAAAATCTGCTAATTATTTACTACAAATAATCCAACAAAAGGGTTATGGGCCCAGGGTCCAGGAATTGAAAAAGAAGAGAAATATTACCAGGCAGAAAAAAAGGCCACATTTTTCTCTTAAGTTTTAAAGGAAAGATTCAGTCTGTCTCTCTCTCCCCCCACACAGCAGACAGAAGGCTAAGAAAATGGCTGAGGGAAGAAATTCACCATTGTTCTATTCTCTCAAGGTGCCTAGATTAACTGAGTTTAATTATCAGCAGTGGGAATTAAGATTCATATGTTTCCTTCGAGCAAAAAGATTAGATATATGCTTAGACCAAGACAGAACAGCTGAAAATATGGCTGAATGGGACAATGCAAACTATTATATGAAGTGCATGCTTTTGGAAGCTCTCTCAGAGAAACAAGCCATATTAGTGGAGGGAAAAGATACACCAAAGGACATTTTATATAAACTGAGAACTATGTATGCAACTACATATGCAAAGCAGCAACCAATTTGGCTGGCAGAGTTGAATGAAACCAAATTAAGGGATAAAAGTAAATGTAATGATCACATTATGCATCTTATGTCTTCATTTCAAAAGCTAGAACTTTCTGGAATTCCCATGTGTGATGCATTGAAAAGAGCATTTCTTTTTACCTCACTATCAAAGAAGTTTGATGTTTTTAGGTCTGTAAATGAGGCCATTGAAGGGCAATCTTTTGAACAGACAACATCAAAACTAAGGCAGGAATGCATAATAAATGATTCTGAGGAGATGTGTTCTCAAAGTCAGTCAGAGAGAAATGAAACAAATTTCTTGGCAAAGAACAGAGGAAGGCGGAGCTATGGGAAAACTCCACCCAAGGGCAAGCTGATTTGCTACTCATGTGGAAAGGAGGGACATGTATCTAAATGGTGTAAGGAAACACAAAACACTCCCTCTAGCTCACCTAAGCCAATGGAACTAAAGAATTTTCAAACCAGGAAATGTATGAAGGACAAAGATAAACACAAGGGCTTTCTAATGGCAGAAAAATCTTTGACTATGGTAAATAATAATTCAAATGAAAGTACTTGGATTTTGGATTCAGGGAGCACATGCCATTTAACCAATTGTAAGGATTTCTTTCAGGAAATGTGTCCAGAGGAAGGTATTCTTAAAACTGCAAACGCAGGGACTGCTAAGATCCAAGCAAAAGGTATTGGATTCTTAAAATGCAAAGTGTCTAATGAAGTTAAAGAAATTCCTGTAAGTGATGTCTTGTATATTCCCCAAGCAGTTTGCAATATGCTTAGTGTATCTACATTAGATAAGAAGGGATTTGTGATTCATTTTGAAAACAGTAAGTGCACAATCTCTAAAAATGATGAAGTGTATGCTGAAGCTTTTATGCATAATGATGTTTATAAACTGAGCATTTCAGGTGAAGCCTCACATATGGTGCAAGTAAGGAAGAATGATGGTAAATGTAGTCTGGAAATCTGGCACCGCCGCCTGGGACATCGTGATTCTAAGGTGATCCAGGATCTTTACAGTAAGCAACTGGCCACCGGCATTCAGATAAGTGCAGATGCTGGTAATATGGAGAAATGCATAGACTGTGTTACTCAAAAAGGTGTGAGACCCTCATTTCCTGCATACACAGGAAATAGGAGTAATAAAGTGCTGGACTTAATACACAGTGACTTATGTGGACCGTTTAATATCCCATCATTGGGAAATAACAGATTTGTGCTAATATTCTTGGATGATTTCTCTAGATATTGTGTGGCCTATTTGCTGAAAGAAAAAAGTCAAGTCACAGACATGCTGAAGAAATACGTAGCCATGGTGGGCAATAAATTTGAAAGAAAACCAAAGGTTCTTCAGACCGACAATGGTGGTGAGTTCACTTCACAAAGCATGCGCACATTTCTAGAACAAGAAGGCATTCAGCATATCACAACAGTAGCTTATACACCAGAACAAAATTCTGTTGCAGAGAGAAAATTTAGGTCACTTGTGGAAATGACCAGATGTATGCTGTCAGATAGCAATCTCCCTAAAAGACTATGGGGGGAAGCAATTCTCACAGCAGTGTACCTACAAAACAGAATGCCAACTAAAGGCGCTGAGCGCACACCACATGAGACATGGCATGGTAGGAAGCCAAACCTGTCACACATAAGAACATTTGGAAGTACAGCATATGCTCATGTACCAAAGCAAAGAAGGCATAAGCTGGATTCCACAACAGAAAGGGGCATTTTAGTTGGCTATACTCCAGGACACAAAGGATATAGAATTTTGAATCTGAAAACTGGCATTGTTGGCATAAGACATGTTACATATTTTGATGAAAACAAAAGGGTTGATAAAGGCTGGATTATCCCAGATGAGCCTTATCATCCAGAATATGAAACTAGAACCATAATAGACATGCCAGTGTATATAAATGCCATACCAAGACAGATGTCTGAAAGCAACTCATCTGTATCTAACGAGGAACAGGCAGAGGAAGCAGACACAGAAAGGATCATTGAAGAAGACAGTACAGTTGGAGAAGGGGAATCAATTGGAGAAGGACTCTCAGATTTAGAGGATGCGGAAAGGTCAGACCAACCTGTTGTCAGACGCTCATCCAGGGAAAACAAAGGTGTTCCACCCCCAAGACTGTCTTACTTAACAAAGTCAGCAGAAGCTCAAGAGCCCTTAACATGGGATGAGATTGAGAAAATGTCAGCAGAAGAAGCTGCTGAATGGCATAAAGCTGCACAGGAAGAAATTGATGCATTGGATAAAAATAATACTTGGATTCTTACAAAATTACCTCCTGGCAAGAAAGCTATAGGATGCAAATGGGTATTCAAGTTAAAAAGGAATGCACAAGGAAAAGTGGAAAGGTATAAAGCCAGATTAGTGGCAAAGGGATATCTTCAAAAATATGGAGAAGATTTTGATGAAGTGTTTGCACCTGTAGTGAAACACACGACAATCAGAACACTTCTGAGCATTGCAGTCTCAAAAGGCATGCAAGTCAAACACATTGATGTGAAAACAGCGTTTCTTCATGGAGATATAACTGAAGACTTGTACATGGAACAGCCAACAGGTTTCATAAATACAAAACAAAGACAGCTAGTGTGTAAATTAAACAAAGGTCTTTATGGATTAAAGCAAAGTGCAAAATGTTGGAATGATAAATTGCATGAAATATTGACAAATTTAGGATTTAAGCAAGGTGAAGCAGATAAATGCTTGTACACTAGGTGCACAAATGGACAATATGCATACATTTTAGCTTTTGTTGATGATCTGCTCATTGCAAGCAAAAGTGAGCAAGAGTACAAGGGCATTGTAAAGTGTTTAAACCACAATGTTGAGATAAAAGAACTTGGTAATGTGTCATACTATCTTGGTATAGAAATTGAGAAACAAAATGATGGTTCTTATCTTCTAAGCCAGAAGCAGAAAATAAATGAGCTTATTGAAAGTTTAGGTATGCAAGATGCCCAAGTTGTAAGCACTCCCATGATCACTGATTTTCTGAAGGATGAAACAGTAAGAGAACCTTTACCAGATAACATCCAATATAGATCAGCCATAGGTAAGCTTTTATATCTAGCTACCACATACAGGGCTGATATAGCAAATGCAGTAGGAATTTTGAGCAGAAGGGTCAGCTCACCTACCAAATCAGATTGGACTGCAGTTAAAAGGATGGTAAGGTATTTAAAGGGTACCATTGATTGTAAATTAAAGATTTCAGCCAATAGTAATCCAAAACTAATATGTTACTGTGATTCAGATTGGGCAGGGGATCATTCTGATTATAAATCCACAAGTGGATATGTGTTTATGTATGGAAATGTACAAATTTCATGGGCCAGTCATAAACAAAGTATTGTGAGTCTGTCTTCTACAGAAGCTGAATACGTGGCTGTATCGGAAGCGTGCAGAGAACTGATGTGGATTGAAAAACTTATGCTGGATTTCGGAATAGCTGAAAAGAGACCAATCCAGATAATGGAAGATAATCAGAGCTGCATCCGACTGTCACAGAATGACAAGGTTCAGTCACGCACCAAGCACATCGCAACGAAATACCACAACGTGCGAGAGTTGGCGAAAGAAGGGGTCATCAGTCTACACTATTGTCACACCAGTGAGATGACAGCTGACATCATGACCAAACCGTTACCCAGAGAACATTTTGTGAATCTGCGTATAAAGCTTGGACTTTGTATGAATAAATAATTGCATGACAGTTATGCATGAGAAGGGGTTTGTTGGAATGTAATTGTATTTTACATGCATTGCCTGTCACCTATTATTTCTCTGTGATTACTCTGTGACCTCTGATGTGAATTACTTAGAGAGGTCACACAGCTATGCAACTTCCTGTGGGGGTTTAGATGCAGCACATGGAGCACATGGAGCTCATGATCTCTCCTAACCTGAGAGGATCTATGGTGGTGTGAGCATCCATTACCATCTAAGCACATGGAAGGAGCTGATAATACAAATGTATAGTAATATGTATATATAAGCCTGTCTGATTATAATCTAACTACAAACTGTGAGTAAACAGATGTTTTGTTACTTCAACTTTAAAGTGACTCAGCAGTGAATTATTCTGGGGTGAATGAGAGAGAGATGAAGAAAGAAATTAACATTTCTAAAGCTGAAGCTGTGTGTACTAAAATCTGCTAATTATTTACTACAAATAATCCAACAGTAATATTACTAGTAGCAGTAATAGCAGCAATAGTAGTAGTAGCAGTAGTAATAGCAGCAGCAGCAGCAGCAGCAGTAGTAATAGTAGAAGTAGTAATAGCAGTAGTAGTAGTAGTAATAGCAGCAGTAGTAGTAATATCAATTATAGTAATAGCAGCAGCAGCAGTAGCAGCAATAGTAGTAGCAGCAGCAGTAGTAATAGTAGTAGCAGAAGTAGTACTAGTGGCGGCAGCACCAACAGTAGTAGTAATAGCAGTAGTAGTAGTAGCAGCAGTAATAGCAGCACCAACAGTAAGAATAGTAGCAGTAGTAATATTAGCAGCAGTAGCAGTAGTAATAGTAGTATCAATAGGAGAAATATTAGTAGTTATAATAGTAGCAGCAGTAGTAGTAGTAATAGAAACAGCAGCAGCACCAGTAGTAGTAGCAGTAGTACTAGCAGCAGCGGTAATAGTAGTAATAGCAATTGTATTAATAGCAGCAGCAGTAGTAGCAGAATCAATAATAGTAGTAGCTTTAGTAGTAGCAGTACTAACAGCAGCACCACACCACCATCCATAGTAGTAGTAGTAGTAATAGTAGTAGTAATAGTAGCAGAAGCAGCAGTAGTAGTAATAGCAGCACCAACAGTAGCAGTAGTAGTAGTAATAGTAGCAGAAGCAGCAGTAGCAATAATAGCATTAACAGTAGTAGTAATAGTAGCAGTAGTAATAGCAGTGGTAGTAGTATTAGTAATATCAGCAGTAGCAGCATTAGGAAGCTTTTGCAGAAAATACACTTTGTGCTTAAGTTGTTAACATTTTGCTATAATGAGCTGCTGTGATGGCAAATCATGCATATCAGCTCATTAATGCCAAAAATCATGAAACATGCAAAATAAGGCTTTGTGGGCCTGTTTTAAAAAAAGAAAATGTACACATCTGGAAGTGTAGTCATATTTTCCCAGAGCTGCACAAAAAGAGAGTTTTTGTGTAACAGCAGCAAAATTTAAAGGGCCTTCTTGAGCCCCAGACACCCATCTCCCAGAGGGACCTCTGATTCCAGTGTCTAGTGGGAACTCCAGCCCTTTCCCTCAGCTTCAACATGGCATAAATACATTAAGAAACAGTCTTTCCTCACCTGTAGTATGTTCATACTTCAGTAAGGCTTTCAACAGAGTCCCACGTAGGATGCTTAAAAATAAACTGAAAACTTAGAGGGATGGTTCTACGGTAGCAAAGCAGATAGAAATGGGTTGAATGGTGGCATTAATGGGTAGTAAACAGAACTCACACCACTAAAAGCGGGGAGCAGTCATTAGTAGAATGTGTTAGATCAGTTTGAGGTCCAGTTCCAGTCTAGAGTTTCAGAAATGACACTACAGAGAGGTTGGTAAGAAATGCTTGTCTTTTTGCACATTCTACAAAGATTTGTATTAGGGCTGACACTGAAGGTACAGAAAAATTAATCATAATCTAAGAAGACTAAAGGAATGGTCAGGAGTTATCTGCATAACGGCCCATTTTAGTCCTATGACCCCTGCTGCAGATAACTCAAGCTACACTTTAGTAAAAGACCCCCTCAATTTGATATTTCATTTCTTAAAATGAAACATCCAAATAAGACATTAAATAAACAAAGTGAGAGAAAAGGGCAAACAAAATGAAAAAAAAAATTACAAGCCCCCTTCTCCCAAATCAAAAATGTTTCCCTTATACAATCCTGGGTCCCAGAGTTCAACATCTCTGACTGGATATATCTCCCTTATAGGAGTCATTTACTAATAGTTAACATGAACTAACACCCTTATCACATGCTATCTGCCACAGGACCCTGCAGCAGATAACACAAGATAATGGCACTAGAGGGTGCCAACCATTAGTAAATAACCCCCAGAGAATTTGGATTTTGTTGGTTAACTTTACTTTAAAAATAATAATAATCATCATCGTAGTTCTCTTAAAGGAAGGACACAGCCTCCAGTCTTGGGGCTCTTGCATTGGACTCAACCCCATTGATATTCAAAAGCATTTAACTGACCAGAGCCTGGCCGGTTAAATGCACCATAACTGGCTATCCACAAATTTTCAGTGGGACATGGCTAGCCATGACCCTCTCAAAACTTGCGGATAGCGGCTAGTTGGATATATCGCACAATATAACCGTCTATCCACTGATTTTCAGTGCATCGCTGGCTAAGTTCAGCGGCCATATTTGCCCACGTGAATAGCAGGCCTATCTTTGGACGGTTCAAACTTAACCAGCTAGTGTTGAATATCGGCTTGGCCAGTTAAGTTTGAATCAACCAGAAATAAACCGGATATTCAATGCCAGTCACTGGAAATGGCCCGACATTGAATTTCAAGGCTCAGTGCCAACCCCTGGAGTTAGCTGGGGTAACTCCCGCATTCTGAATATCAGGCCCCAAATATTTTGGGGTAATAAAACTCAAAGAACGTGTTTGTAGATATAATTTTGAAAGTAGTTTACCACAGTTTTCAATGACAACAGTTCACTGGACTTCCACCCTCCCACCAAAATAAACTGCTCACTCATTCCTAGCACTACAGGGAACAAGTAAGCCACATTCATCAACCACAAACCTAGGGGGTCCTTTCACTAAGCAGCAGAAAGCACTAACACATGTTTCCTGAGCACCAAAATGCATTACCACCCCACCTCTCCCCTCCCCAGCACATATCTCCTCCCCCAGCCACCCCTCCCCCTGCACACCTCCTACCCCCTCCCCCAGCACACATGGGGTAGCTATGGGGGGGCACAGGGGCCTGGGCCCCCCCAAATTGGCTCTGGGGCCCCTGGTTTGGCTGGTGGGGGTTGGGGACCCCATGCTGCCTGAAGCATTTGTCCAGCACTGGTCTCTGCTGCATTGCCTGCCCTGCTCTTCCCCTCACCTCGTGCATGTTCGTTTTAGTGAAACTGAGCATGCATGCAATGTGAGGGAAAGAGCAGGGCAGGCAATGCGGCGGAGGCCAGTGCAGAACAAAAGCTTCAGCTGGCGGGGGTCCCCAACCCCCGCCAGCCAAGATATGTGAGGAGGCAGCGACGCTGGCAGGAGAGGGGGGCTGCAGCGTGCCAAAATGTGCCCCCACTTTGCGCTCTGGACCCCCTCCATGTCGAGGTCTGGCTACACCACTGCAGCACACCCCCCTTTCCCCAGAACACACCATCACAGCATGGCAATGAGGCGGTTCACAGCCCTACCTCATCCTCCCCCTCCCCATCCTCTCTGGCAGCAACCTCTTCCACTCTGAGCTGCTGGCGATGGCCTGGGTCTCACATGAGCAGAAAGTGTGTCAGAGTCTTCCCCTGTGGAACTCCCACTGCCTTCACAGCCATCAGTCCATCCTACTGCCTCTGCTGCACCCTGAAAATCTGGCCATCTGATAGGCTGGGTGGCTGATCTGCTGCTGGGCCCAGCACCTGGCAAGAGAGTGCAAACATTATAGACATTCTGTAACATAGGTGCCCGGTATAAGAGGCTTGGGGAGGCTAAGCCTCCCCTGCTGCTGCAGGATGGATCAGCTGTGGAGTCCCGCTGCTCTGGGGGGTTTAAATTGCTGATTTACCTCCATCCTCACAGCAGGAGCTGCAGTGAAGCCCGTCTCTAGCCTTGTGTAACCAGTTGTAGAAATTGGTTTATGGTTTAATTTGTTTACCTTACTGCTGGGAGAGCAGGGGGGGGGGGGGGGGGGGGTTGGCTGGAGGTGTCCTGGGTTGCCAGGGAGATATTTAACGAGGATGACTTCCTGACCTGCACATGAGCAGTTCATACCAAAGAGACTTGCACTGACACCTGAGGACAGATAGCAGCAGAATCAGATACTGGGCCAGCATGATCAGAAAAAGTCACCAGACAACAAAGGTAGAAAAGATCATTTTATTTTCATTATAGTGTTTGGAATATGTCCACTTTGAGAATCAGGTGCTCAACATTAAAAGTTTATATTTATTTACTTATTTATGGCATTTTATCCCACATTAAACATGAATTAGGGTGTTTTGTGGCTCTACATGAGAATTGTGATGATATGATCCCTTGTTTCATATTGTTGACGGTCTGCATTTTCCGTATGGGTGGTATATTGGTGTATTAGGTTTTGCCCAGTGTAATATTTATGGTACAGTAAGGTTCTGAGTGTGTTTTTGCATAAAGTCGTGCATAGTGTTTTGCAGTTGAGCGATTGTGGTTAGAATATGCTTTCAGCAACCACTTTATTCTTTGACATATGATACATATCTAATATCTAAATTTAATAAAAGGTATTGTGACTTTTATTTTTATTTGTTTTTTCTGTGTGTTATCAGACAATTATGGATTTAAGCTCCACCCCTGGCCCCACCCCTAACCCCGCCCCTTTAGCCTCCTCAAAAAGTTGGGCCACCGACCGCCTATGTTCTGTACATTCTGATTTCACTAATGTTTTGTTAAGCTTTCTTACGAAAACTCAATAAAATGTATTGCAACAACCTCAGGATCTTACTGTATGTGACCCCGCCTATGTGTGGTGCTTGCACATGAGTGGTGTGTGATCCTGGGGGACAACGTTTCACAATCACCTTGCCCAGTTGTGTGCTGGAGCCGGCTCGCACCGGCTCACAAGAGCCAGTTGTTAATTTTTGTAGCATTTTCCGAGCCAGTTGCTCAGGCAGGGCGAGCAGGTTTGCCTCTCCTCCCCCTGAGCTGCAGGGTCCCAGCACATACCTGAAGGCAGCCACCCAGGTCTAGTGGATTCTTTGGGGCAGGAAAGATCCCCAGTCTTTCCTGCCTGCTGCCGGTGCTCACCCTCCCGCTGTCGCATTGCTCTTTAAAAATGGCTGCCAAGACTTCTAGCGGCGGCCTCTAAAGACTTCCACTCAAGTCTTGTGAGGCCGCCCTTGTAAGTCTCAGCAGCCATTTTTAAGAAGATGCAGCAGGAGAAGGTCAGCATCAGCAGTGGGCAGGAAAGACTGGGGATCTTTCCTGCCCTGAAGAATCCACTAGATTTGGAAAGCACTAATTTGTCTGTGTTATCTAGTTGGCTTTAACTGAGGGTGTACAGTTGGGTAAGCATTTTTGCTCATCGTTGCAGGCCAAAAAAATCTTCTGCTTTTTGCTGAAGTTTTCTTTTACCTTCCTTCTTAATTGGTTTCCTCTCCTCTTTATT
Source organism: Microcaecilia unicolor (assembly GCF_901765095.1). Lineage (NCBI taxonomy): Eukaryota > Metazoa > Chordata > Amphibia > Gymnophiona > Siphonopidae > Microcaecilia > Microcaecilia unicolor. Next base: position 147,181,167 of record NC_044039.1, on the reverse strand, counting down.
TGCTCTTAACTACATCACATTATTATACATAGAGAAATGTTTCTTGGTAACATAGTAGATGACGGCAGAAAAAGACCTGCACGGTCCATCCAGTCTGCCCAACAAGATAAACTCATATGTGCTACTTTTTGTGTATACCTTACCTTGATTTGTACCTGTCCTTTTCAGGGTACAGACCATATAAGTCTGCCCAGCACTATCCCCGCCTCCCAACCACCAGCCCCGCCTCCCACCACCGGCTCTGGCATTGACTGTATAAGTCTGCCCAGCACCATCCCCGCCTTCCGCCACTGGCTCTGCCACCCAATGTTTCTTGGTATTATCTTTTTTTTTTTTTTGGTCTATTTATTTACCATAAATGTTTTTCTTCATTCAAGATGATGTCTTGAAATGTAGTGTTTGGAATAGTTATAAATGTAAAATAAAAAGATTTTTAAAACAACATGTTAAAAATTATGTACCAACTTCTGAAAGTTTATTTAGTTGACATATGTGGCATATATATAGCAGCAAGCTGGATTGCAATATTCAAGACAACTGGCTGATGAGAGGTCACATAACCTGTCTTATTTTGCAACATACTGCCAGAAATGACCTATTACATAAGATAGCTTAGTGGGCTGGCCAAGTGACTCAGTGCATATGGAGGACCTGAGTTTGATCCTGGGGCAAATCTTCCACTTCCTGGGTTGGCTGGTGTGGTGAAGCAAATGTTCCATATATTAATGTCATTAGTTATTTGCTCTCTGAAAACTACTCTTCTTTAAAAGAACGATTTACAAACTTTTTGCCAATGCAACCCCACTTTAACACTCTAAAAAATCATATGACTCCAAGTTCAGACACTGCTTTTCCTTCCTGCTTCACCTCTGCTCCAGGCCGGTTCCTTCCCCCAGCAGCGGGCTAGGCTACTGGAGCTCACATCCTCATATACTGTAATATTTTTCTCTCATTCTGGATCAGGCAGAGATGAACCCTTTTAGTTCTGGGTCAGGATGTCACCTGTAGGTTAACTCAGGAGTATTTAAGTTAGTGGTTCTCAAACTGTGGCTTGTGACCCCCAAATGAGATCCTTAAATCCTTATTGTGACCACATTTGCATACAGGGAAGAAAATGCAGGACAGTGATATCCTTGGCCTGCACCCCAGGGAAGAAAATGCAGGACAGTGATGTCCTTGGCCTGCACCCGCCACACCAGTGATATGGCTCAGCCTGAGTAGCTCACTGAGCTCCAGTAGCCTAGCCCGTTGCTGACAAGAAAAATGATGAAGGGAAAAGCAGTGTCCTGTCTATAAAATGATCTCACAAGACAGCTCAGGTAGTCTGGCAATGAGTTCACAGACAGACTTTCATCCTGACTGGACAAAGTGTAATGATTTACTAACTCTGCAGAGAATTAAATCAAGTGTACTAGATACAGGGCCTGTTCAAGGGTATCTGATGCCTTAGGCAAACCTTCAGCTCCATGGGATGTTTCAAGGCCCTATCCCCCCCTTCCCTTACCCGTCCTATCCCCATGTCCAGTATTTCCGCTTCTCCTCCCTACCTACCTATCTAAATCATCTGCATTTCCCTATCCTCCCCCTGGGTGGCCAGTGTCTCCCCTCCCCCTCCGTACCCCCCCTCAGGGTGACCATTATCTCCTCTTCCCCTTCCCATAACCCCCTCCATCCATCTCCCTAGATGGCCAGCATCTCTTATTTCCTTCCCTTCCAAGTGAGCCAGCATCTTCTATTTCTCTCACTATCCTCCCCCTCCAGGTGTCCAGCATATTTATCTCCCCTTCTCTCCCCCCTCCCCCCCGGAAGTTGATTAAATTAAGAGTTGCAAAATCTGGGAAGTGAGGGGATCATGAGATCTCAAGGATCAGGAAAGGGATGCCTCATGGAAAAGAGGGAGAAAAATAGGGGAGGAGGCGTGCCGAATGGAGGAAGCAGGAAATGGAGAATAGGAATGTCTAAGAGGGAAGGATGGAGGGGGGAGGGGGAGTGTCATGGAGAAGGAGGAGAAATGCCTTCTAAGTAGGGGAACCTAGAAAGGGGCAACAGAGAGTGTAGGAGTTCCTGATGAGGGATGGGTGAATGAGAAGGAATAGGATGCCTAACAATTACTATGGCAACTTGTCACGTGAATGAAGTTATTTGAATCTAATAAAGAAGAAGAGAAAAGGAGGTGCCTGATTGGGGGGGGGGGGGGGGGGGATGGAGGGGATGGATGAGTACCTGATGAGAAGGCGAGGCATCTGATGAGAGACCTGAAAAAGAGAGCGAGAACTGGGGACCCTGATGAGGGAAGAGTTGGTAAGCAGGTGCCTGATGGAGCAGAAGGTAGGAGAAATTGTCCCAGATAAGTGAGGTGGGGGAAGAGTGTGCTTGATGGAGATGGAAGGAGGAGGAGGAGGAGGAGAAAGAGAAACAGAAGAGGAATGCCTAATGGAAGAGACAAACCAGATGGAGAGGACAGTGCATGATGGAGAAGGGGGTGGAGAGGGGGAATAGGGGTGTCTGTTGGCAGAAAGTGATGTAAAGTATGTCCCTGATGGGAAGGGGAGGAGAAGGGCCTGAGGGAGCAGTAGCAGATCAGGATCTTAGGGTGGCGGACTAGCAGTGGGAGGGGAAAAGCCATATAGGAGGCAGAGAGAAGGCAGCTGCAGAGAATAAGAACACTAAACACAGAGGTTACACCAAAACCATATTATTCCATGCTACTTAAAATTAATTTGCTTAAAATTATTTTCACTCACTGCAACATAAGATTATTTTTTTCTTGTGCTGAAGTGACAGTGTTTTTAGAGATTTTTTTCTCAGAGGAAGTAGGATTAATCATGATTGATGAACTGAATTATCAAAATCTCAGAAGACGATTTTCTCCCGGACCTGTCAAACCTAAGCCCGGATCTCCAGTCCCCCCCATCCCCCAAACACTAAAAAGACCCTGGTGATCCAGTGGGACTACTAGCCCCCACCCCCAACATTGAAGAGACTGCCGTCCTCACCCTCACCCTCACTGGCACCGGCACCCCCCCCCCCCGGTGGCCTACCTCAAAGTTGGAGGAAGGAGGGAACCTCCTCAAAATGGCGACACTGGGCAGGGCGCTGCCATTTTGAGAAGGCACCCACAGAGGAGGGAGGGAGTGCTGCAGGGGGGCTGCCAGTGAGGGTGAGGAGGGTTAGCAGTCCCACTGGCCCTCTAAGTTCTCTTCAACAATGGGGTGGGGGCAAGCTGTCCCACTGGACCACCAAGGTCTTTTTAGTGTTTGTGGAGGGGGGGGGGTATAGGTTTGATAGTTCCATGAGAAAATCCTCCAGACCTGTCAAAGCTCCTGCTGGTTTACCCCATTCCTCCCTTGTTCCAACTCTGAGCTGGTTTAGGGTTTGCAGTGGGAACAGCGCCCTTGTTTGGCACGCTGCCTGCTGATCATAAGGGAGAAATGCAGAAGACCTTTATTTGCATGCAATTAGCAGTCAGAGCCAGCGAGCTCGTTCTTTCACAGGCTTGCCAGCTCTGATCCTGAGGAGCAGGCAAACAAGCAGGCAAACATGGGCACTAGTCTGGCACTAAGGGCCATTAGCGCCCACGTTTGCTTCTGATCATCTGCCCTGGGCAGCCTTCCTACTAGGTTAATCCTTTTAAATACTGTAATCCTTTGTATACTGTAGAGGAGCTGGGGAGATGGGACAGGGACAATAAAAACCTAACAGGTATCAATGCACAAGGAGCAAATCTTTTTCAGTGGAAAGGAAGCTCTAAAACTAGGTGTTACAATATGAAAATCCAAAGGGGTAAACTAGGGAACAACCTCAGAAAATGTTTTCATGGTGGATGTATGGAATGCTCTGCTGGAGGAGGTGGTGGAGACAAACCTGGTAAATATTTGAGTTTCTGTCCATTCTTAAAAGCTATTTGTTTACACTAGTGTTAAATTAGGGATGGTCTTTCAAGGTTGCTTGAGGTTCTGTGCGTTTGAGGGGTTTTAAATTTACTGGAGTCTTGGCAAGGGCGTAATTTGGGGGGGGCGAGGGGGGATTGCCCCCCAAATGCAGGGCTGGCGCAACACTGCAGGCAGCTCTTCCCGCCCTCAGCTCCCGGACAGGCTTCCTCTCCATTCCTTCCTGCCCCCCCCCCGCGCACGCGTTTAAACCTTTTATTTTCCTCGCAGCGATGGCAGTGAAGCACACAACACAGCGGGCTCGCCTCCAGCCTTTCCCTTCCCTCACTTAGTGTCCCGCCTTCTTGCAATGATGTATTTCCTGTTTCCACGAGGGCGGGACACTGTGTGAGGGAAGGGAAAGGCTGGAGGCAAACCCGCTCTGTTGTGTGCCTGCCGTCGCTGCGAGGAAAATAAAAGGTTTAAACATGCGCGGGGGGGGGGGGGGGCAGGAAGGAACAGAGAGGAAGGCTGTCCGGGAGCTGAGAGAGGGCAGGGAGAATCGCTGGACATGGATGGGAGAGGACGGGGAGAGAAGAGATCGCTGGACATGGAGAGGAGGGGAGGGCAGGAGGAAAGAAGAGATCGCTGGACGTGGAGAGGAGGGGAGGGCAGGGGAGAGAAGAACTGCTGGCTGTGGAGAGGAGGGGAAGGCAGGGGAGAGGAGAATTGCTGGACATGGATGGATGGAGGGGAGGGCAGAGGAGAGAGGACAATTGCTGGGCATGGATAGATGAATAGAGGGTCAGGGGACAGAGCAAATTTGCTGGATATGGGTGGATGGAGGAGAGGGCAGGGGAGAATGGAGAGTTGCTGGACCTCGATGGATGGAGGGATCAGGGGAGAGAGCAAATTTACTGGATATGGGTGGATGGAGGAGAGGGCAGGGAAGAATGGAGAGTTGCTGGACATGGATGGATGGAGGGGAGGGAAGTCAGGAAGGAGATGCACATGGATGGAGGGGAGGGAAGACAGAGGAAGTACGTGCACATGGATGGAGGGGAGTGGAGTAAGGAGAAATGCTGGATATGGATGGAGGGAAAATTGCTGAATTTAAGGGCTGGATTGGAACACTTTGAGGGCAGATGTTGAAACTGGAGAAAGGATAGGGACAGGGCTACAGATGGTAGACAGGACACATAAGGACACAGGAGGATGGTGGACATGGTGAGAGAAAAAATATCATATGGAAAGAAGACACTGCATAAAACAGAAGACACCGGGACCAAAGCGAATAGAAAAACTAAATGCTCAGACAACAAAGGTAGAAAAAAGTATTTTATTCAGAATTTATTAATTGGGATATGTCAGCTTTTGGAAATGTACATCTGTGATATTTTGCATGTAAGTTTCAATTTTTCTGGTATTGCTTCATGCTGAGTCTGACTTCTTGAGGTAACTTTCCAGTTCAGTATTTTGCCTTCATAGATATATATGCAAATGAATATGCTAATATGCCTCGCCCCATCCTTTGCCTCCCCAAATGAAACAGTCAAACTACGCCCATGAGTCTTGGTCCTTAAGTGTAAAGTGTAGTGTGAGTATATAGCTACTATGTATGGAGTTTCTTTTTCAAACTGCTCAGATACTTTTTTGCCAGACATGCAGTCTATAAATAGAATGTATAACCAAAATAAAATAAATACAATTCAAAAAATCCTGGGATATGCATAATGGCAACATGATGCAAATGGAGAACTAGATAATATGTACATAGTGGCAGTTTCAGCCTAAAACAGCAGTGGTATGATTCTACTGGGTCTATGAGAAAGCACCAGATTAACTTGCATGGAGCAGCGTTTACAATCCATAAAGATAAAGGTACAACTTTGAGAGGCTGGATGAGGGACAAGATGTCATGCTCCATTTGGGAATCTGTGTGCTACCGTGCAGACAGGATGGGTCACTCATTTACTAAGTTGCTATACTTTGCAGACTAATTTAAAGTTACATCACTGTTTTTCTTTCACACAGTGCATAGCAGCCAGCTTGTATACTATATGCCCTCTGCTGGTAAGTGAAATAAAAAACAAAAATTGGGATTTCTGGACTGACAGAAAAACATTAACCCTCCTTGTTTACAAAGCCATAGCGGCTGGAGATGGGCTGTGTTGGCATTGCTTCGTGGCTTTGTAAACAGGGGGTGGGAGGGGGGTAAGGGCCATATTCTATTAAGCTTATGCTCCTAAATTTAGACTCAAATTTACGCTCCTAAATTACGAGCGTAATCTATGCTCTTAAATTTATGCTACTAATTTAGGGCCTATTTCGCTCGTAAATTTAGCATACATTTAGGACCATAAATTACACTCCTAAATTTATGAGCATACGTTTAGGAGCACAACCTTAATAGAGTAAAACTCTAAGGGGGCAACAGTATATCTTGGTGCCCCGAGGCCATGAGGCAGGAGTCTGTTCTCTAACAGAACCTAACTTTGGGGCCTTTTACCAAGCTGTGGGAAAAAGGGCCCTGTGTTGGTGGCGGGGGCCGTTTTTCCCGCTTGCCAGGGCTCTTTTTACTGCAGCAGGTAGAAAAGCCCCCAGCACACATGGCCATGCGACGGGGAGCCCTTACCGCCACCCACTGAGGTGGCGATAAGGGCTCCTGCGCTAATCTGGCGGTAACCGGGTAGTGTGTGGCAATGCCCGATTACCACCTGCTTACTGCCACACAAGCCATTTCTGGGGGTTTTCTTTTTTCCCCCGGAAATGGCACACGCTTGGGGTGGGACTACCGCCAGCTCCCACGTTGGGCTAGCGGCACTCCCAAAAGAGTGAGCGGAGAGCCCACATTGGGTTTACTGCCGCTCTGTAATGCGGCACCTTGGTTCTATTCTTGAATACTAGTGTAACCCAGTATCAGCACCCCTAATATCTAGACACCTGCATTTATTTATTCCATTATTTAGTCCATCCTCCCAATAACAGCCAGAATGGGTTACAAAGATACATACATAATATTTATTTATTTACTCAATTTTTAAGGCCGTCCTCTCGAAAATGCCCAGAACAGGTTATAGTAGTTACATTCATAATAATAAAAAATAAAACACTGCTTAATAATAAATACGGTCAAAACATTAATTTGAAATTAAAAGAAAGCAATTCAATGTCACAGTTCCTCAGCATAAATTTTAACAATCTTCTAAAAATAGGTATGTTTTCTGAAAACCCAATAAATCATCAATAGATCTTAAGGCAACCTATTCTATAACCAAATCAAAAAGTTAGCGTAAGCTCGTTCCCGGGCACATTCTAGTAAGAGCTCTAGCTGAGGGCAAAACAAAATGTCTCTCACTCTGGGAGCGAAGCAATCACTTAGGAACATACCTTGGCAATTTATCACAAACATATTTGAGAGCCATACCACGAAAACCCCTGAATGCTAACACCAACATTTTAAAAATGAAGCGTTTGCAGAGGTAGCCAGGTTGACGGCGCGGGGAGAGCGAAAGCGGCACGAGAGCGGACTTCTGCCGGCGCACATTTCCTATGCAACACGATAGGTGCCGACAGAACTCCGTTTGGGGGAGTGGCCGCTCCCCTGGCGCCCCACCTAGCTACGCCACTGTAGCCAAGGCAATGCAGAAAAAACTAGGCATAAACTGCCAGATTCTATATATTGCGCCTTAATTTCCGACAGGAAATCGAAGTGTATTCTATAACATTCTGCGTAACTTAATTGGTTAACTAGCTAATCAGTGCTGTCAACTGGATGTTAACAAGCAATTATCAGCACTAATTGGCATTAAGATTTACATGCACACCTTGCTAAGCATATTCTGTAATATGGGGCGCGTAAATTCTAAGTCGCATAGTTGAAAAGGGGGCATGGCCATGGGAAGGGCGTGGGTGTTTCTAAAATCTATGCACGTTGTTATGGAATACACCCGCTCTATGCCTAATTTAGGCATCAAGATTTACGCCAAGTAAAACACGGCATAAATGGCCACGACTAAATTTGGTCGCGTAGAGAGGTGCTCGCCGTATTCTATATACCACATGGAAATTTAAGCCTATTCTATAAAATTTAAGCGTACTTTAAAGAATACACCTAGGAGTACTTTTTCCACGTGGAATTTTCAGGCACTGTATATAGAATCTAGCCCAATATGGTCTCGAAAGCTTGCATTTAAAAAAAGTCTAGCAGTTACATTTTGAACCCACTGGAGTTGCTTCACACTCCTTTTAGGCAACCCCATAAACAATATGTTGCAATAATCAATGTGTGAAATTACATAAGCATAAAGCCATTGGGCAAAAATCAGGCTCTGTAAAATAACTTTGAATTTTATGTAATTGGCGCAAGTAATGGAAAGAGGTCAAAACCAATTGAGAAATATGGCTATCAAAAGTTAAACCTGCATCCAACAAAATACCCAAGCTACATACTTGATCTTTTGCTACTTTAATAGTTCCCCCCCCCCCCCCAAAGTACAGAAGGATGAGGATACTGACAGTTACCTCTCCATGGGCCCCTTTTATCAAGCTGTGGCAAAAGGGGGACTGTGCTGGTGTCGGCACGTGTTTTTTATGTGCACCGAGGCCCCCTTTAACCACAGTGGATAAAAGGGAAGTCTCTCATTCCTGCAGGAAATAGCTGTGCGGCAAGTAAACCACTTGCCACACAGCCATTTTGTGTGTGTGTGTGGGGGGGGGGGGGGGGGGGAAGCCCTTACTGCCACCCACTGAGGTGACAGTAAGGGATCCCGCGCTAACCTGGTGGAAACTTGGCAGTGCCAGATTACTGTCAGGTACACTCCGGCGCTACAAAAATAAATATATTTTTGAAGTGCCGGATATGATGGCGCTCTAATGTTGGAAAGTACTGCCGGGCTGCTGCGGTAGCCCGGTGATATTTCCTGTTTAGTGAGCGCTAACCCGGCTTACTGCCGCTTAGTAAAAGGGGCCCCATATACACAAACATTCTGTCCTTGATGCATTCAACTGCAACTTATGCAACACCATGCAATTCTTAATTTCAATTAGACAATCCTGCAGTTTCTCCAATTGAGCCTCCCGAGCTAAACCCAATTGGAGATACAGTTGGATATTATCAGCAAATGAATGAATATGAATTCCGTATTTTATCGGCAGCCATCCTATGTTAACTGGAGATTGTAACTGCTGTGATTGTGCCCACTAGACAACCCAGCACTAGCCAAATATTGCTGCAGTGGTTTCCCAAGTTTTTGGTGGCACCATCTGGTTATGTCTTCCTGGAAATGTTCATGTTTGTTTATTGCAATTTCTTGATATACTGCAATATCTGAACAAGCAGGTCACTGTGGTTAACAATATCCTAAAATGTCAGGTACAGAAAAGGACGCCAAAAAATTTGAATTTCAGTGCTGTGAAATGTGTATGTTTTTGATCCTTTTTCATGGTAGTCTTACTATTAGGCTTCAATTTGCTGTTTTCAAGTTTTTCATTGTATTTATGTTTATACTTGGCCATTTTACTATTGTTATGCTGCTAACAATATTGTAAGTTTGATGTTAAACTGTACCTACTGTACACCGCTTTGGGTGAATCGCTTCATAATTAATAAATCCCAACAAAATAAATAAATATTGAGATATCAATAACTGGACGTACATACAGATTAAAAAGCAATGGAGATGACAAGGCTCCTTGTGGCACACAATATTTCAAAAACCGTAGAGGAGAAAGTTCTGACTCAACACACACCCTCTGGGGCCCTTTTACAGAGGTAAGCCCAAGGTGGGCTTATCGCTCATTTTTTGGCATGATGGCTCCGCCCTCGCGGAAACAGGAAATACATCAGAAGAGGGCGGAGCCATCATGCGACTTGCGAAGAAAGGCTGGATTCTGGAGCCGAGATAAGCCTGCTGCTGACTTCAATGCCGGCGCTGCCCGCAGGAAAAATACTATATTTAAAGGTAGGGCGGGGGGCCGGGGCAGGAAGGAAACGAGAGCTGTCTATCGGGGAGCTGAGGGCAGACGGGAGAAATGATCGACGACCTGGTGAATGGAAGTGGGGGGAGAGGAGGGTTGCTGCACATGGTGGATGAAGGGGATAGGAGAGGGCAGGGTTGCTGGACATGGGTGGATGGAGGGGAGAGGAGAAGGGACATGGGAGAGGGGAAGGCAGGGGAGAGCAGAGTTGGATGGAGGGGACGGGAGGGGAGAGGAGGGTTGCTGGACATGGAGGGATGATGAGGGTTGCTGGACATGGGAGAGGGGAAGGCAGGGGAGAGCATAGTTGCTGGACATGGGTGGATGGAGGGGAGGGGAGAGGAAGGTTGCTGGACATGGTGGATGGAGGGGAGAAGAGGGTTGCTGGACATGGGAGAGGACAATTATGGATTTAAGCCCCACCCCTAACCCCGCCCCCTTTAGCCTCCCCAAACAGTTGGGCCACCGACCACCTTTTTCTTTTGATGTCTGCAGAAGAGAAAAAGAAAGATGTTAAATGCTCCCAGGTTTCAACCTAATTAATGTTAAAAAGGACAACTTTGTATTTATAATTAGCAACTCCGATTGTTGAACACCTGATTCTCATAATATATCTGTTTAGGTGATCCTTTAGTAGGTGAAAACATTTCTGCACGAATACTGGGAGTCCCTAGATAACCAGCCCCTCCAAATGAAAAGGTGTGAGCCAAACCCCCCCCCCCCCCAAAAAAAATGGCACAATGATTTAGAAATGATTACCGTTCAAACCATGAAACCGACACTTCCTCGCTGTACAAGCCAGCATGTTTGAAAATAAGTTTAGACCAAATAAAAATGCTATTAACAATAAAGAACACAACAACGTGATGCAGCAGCTTATATAGGTTTGTTTTGGGTGTATGAGGATGACGGGCAGCTGCGCGGGAGAGAGGGAAGGGGAAACTATAATTTCATTGGCTTCAGCTTTTTGACGCCATGCCGTCTTCTGTTTCAATTTAACCTCTAACCTTCTTGTGGAAGTGTATGGTGGTGGTGGCGTTTTCAGATCATGTGATAGTCATCTGACCTGTAGGAGGCTTCTTTCATGCACTGGCGGAAGGGCTTCTGATCTGGGCCCTGGGGTTGTGGAGTGCGAGGGAGGTTGGGAGAAGAGAGGGGGTAGTTGTGCTCGGTTCGAATATGGCGTCCATTCTGGAAGAATACGAGGACTCTCTGTCGCGCTCGGCCTCGTTGCCTCAGAGTCGTTCAAACATTGGCATCCCTCTGTCGGGTGAGGCTTTGAGTCTGCTGTACTTCATTCCCACATACTTCACTCAGTAGTGCTGGGGCTGAGAGTGGGATGAAAGAGGAAATGGCCTGTATTCTTTTGAAAAAGGTTTCAAAGTGATAAATGCGCTTTTCTGTGGTTTCAGTTTTGTTTTAGCGGACGTTTAAAAACGTGGCATCACTAGCTCCCCAGTGGTGTTAACTGATATATTAACATCTGCTGAATTCTACATGCATACGTTGGAAGGTTCTGAATCTTGAGCATAGGTTTGGGTGTATGCCGCCGTCTAAGGTGCCAGATTTTGAAGACTGAAAAGGAATCTGCTTCTGCTTACTTAGCTAGTGTGTTTTCTCAGTGATTTCCTCTGACACGCCCCTCCACCTATACAGTAGCAATCTAGGGGTATCCCTGGTCCACTGTCTAGTCCTAACTTCTTTGTCACCAAACTCTTAACAGCTGGCACTGAGCTTTAGCCAAAAGAGCAAGGGACTGCCATTGGTTCTCATCTCAGACCCTATGCTTGGATCAAAGCCTTGAAGATGTGATTCTGATCTCTTGAATACCTTCTATTAGAGAAGAATGAGAAATAATGTTTTATCTTTTCTGAGTTGATCTGATGCTAAGCATTGGCCCTCTTGTTCTGAGATATCGGAGGAATGACCTAGGTTTTTGAATTAGACTGTTAGCATATTTTACAACTATTTATCCTTAAACACATGAGATTGGCCCTGCTCAACAATCTGTTTTCCAGAACATTCTGGTTAGCTAGCCCCCACACTCTAGAAAGGGGTTGGATTGACTTTATTTCTAACCATTTTATCGCTAGAGCTAGACTATATTTGTGGATAGGCGTGTGGTAATTATTTTTGAATAAATACATAGTTTATTTGTTAATTTTTCACTGTGCTATTGTACAGGGTAATCTAATACATGTCTTGAACATTTAGAATAGTGGTGTGTGTGCTTGAGAGAGCCCCAGAAATAGAACTAGCTTGACCGCCTCATAGATAGGGATAGGCAACACTGGTCAGGTTTTCAGGATTTCTACAATGAATATGTATGAGAGAGATTTGCATACAATAGAGGGAAGTGCATGCATGTATGTCTATCTCATCATATTCATTGTGGATATTCTGAAAACCAGACTGGCTTGGTGTGCCCCGAGGACTGGGTTGAGAAGTACTGGCTTGGAGGGCACATTTTGGATTGTGATTAATGAATGTTATAGAAAATGTTACCAGACACTGTTTGTCGTAGTTCAAGCAGTTGTATGCTTAAATACAGAATGGGTTTAACAACGCCATTGATCACAAGACTTGTGTATTCTGAGCTAAGTGTTTTTGCAGGATTGTCTATATGCAATTGATGCATTCACTTGTATAGTTCTTTTATTCAGCCTACCAGACAGTATAGTAATGGATACACATCTTTCTGTATAAAAGCTAGTTTTGGTGTCTGCTACTGGAGTCAGTTGGCTAGCAGGAGGCAGCATTAGCACTTCTGGCTTGTAGCCTGATACTACTGATTCCCTTGTATAGGAGTTGCTGAAGTATACAGCAGTGCAAAGCACTACATTGTCAGCCTTTTTCCCAGCATTGTAATTGGATGTTTTTCTCTGTGAAGTCCCTGCTTTTACAAGGACAAGCAGAACAGTTGTATCCTTACATCTGGATGACATAGTCCTGGTGCAGACGCTGCCCAGTGCTGTATTACTTTAAGAGGTTTTTGGCAGTGGCCCAACCACATATACACGAGTGTGGGACCCTTAGTCTAGTTTTCTTCTATGGAGCTAGGAGATTGCGTTTTGATGTCCAGTGATTTTTTTTTCACTGTGTGTTTGTGCCTTCCTTTGCGGGTATTTTTGCTTTATTTTCTTACTTTTTCACATTCCCTTTCTCCGTATTAGTGCGCCCAGCTTTTGATTTAGCTGCTGTTCTTTTTGACATGTCCCAGAAGACTCCCAATGGCTTCACGAGATGCATCCAATGTAATTGTGATATATCTAGAACTGAGCCACCCAGTTGGTGTGTGGGGTGCTTGACCATGATCCATCTAACTGAATTCTCAGTTATAAAATGCAGAAAAGAACACAAAGTGTGTCAGGCCTGCAAGAGGGAACTTTTCACATCCTCTAAGTCTGGTCCATTGACTGACATCGGCATTGGAAGCATTGACCTCGATGGCTGTCGGGGCACTGGCAATGAGGAGGTCTCCACCTCCCTGAAAGTTGGGTGCTGGTAGCAAGCCCTGGGACTAATGTGCTTTAGACCTAACACAAAGGACGTGTGTGGATTCGATGTCGTCGGGACCTCGATATCTAGCATTGGGTGAAGGCCAAAAAGCATCAACATTGACCCCCTTGGATGTGTGGGGCCAGGAGCTCCGGAGCATCGGCATCGCTGGCACCCGAGAAGTGTCAGTGCCAAGAGTACTGCTCCCCCTCTGTAATACTGATGCCATTGCCTCCTCCCCCGTGCAGCTGGGGCCCTGCTTCCAATTTGGCAGTGACTACTCAACAGTCTGTCTCCACAAAAACATCAGCCCTAGCTTTACTGATGCCTGTCCTTGATGACTGGTTCCAGGCCATGCTGAGGGAGGAGTTAGCAGGTTTGCTACAGTTCCAGAGTGCTCAGGTATCGAGGACACTTGTGCCAGCTGCAGCACTCAGCCACTCTAACATCAAGACCCATGAACCACCTGTGGAGTGGCCTCTGACCCCCATTGTCTCAAGAAACGTTGGGTTCAGCGGGGAGCGGAAGCTCCCTCGAGGTTGAGATGTGAGCAGGCACCTTGATGCATAGCCTCAGCCTTACAGTCGACCGAGACAGGAGTCCCATCAGGACTATTTTGCTGAGTCTGTCACGGACAGGTCATAGGAGATTGAGGAAGAGCTAGACTACCTCTCAGAGGAGGGGGGTCATATGGCATACTCTCAGACCTCTCTCCATCTGATGAGAGAAGTCTCCACCTGAGCCTCTCTTGTCCTCAGAGAAAGCAAAGTTACTTGTCTATAGCAGGTGTTCTCAGAGGACAGCAGGACAAGTATCCTTACAACCCTCCCACCTCCACTTGGAGTTGAATTCATTTTTAGCTATTTTATGTTACTGATAGTCCTGTGCTTGTGCATCGGGCAAGAGTTTTTCTAGGTCAGTGTTAACTAAGTTTTTGGTCTTCACTCCCAGTCCTCGAGGGCTGCCAGTAGTTCAGGATTTCAGGGTATGCCTAAAAAATATGCATGAGGGAGATTTGCACTGTATGAAAATACCACTATTTTCATACAATGGTAGAAACATACCACCATTGTATGAAAATCTCTGCTGTGCAGAGTTATTAGGGATATCCTGAAAACCTGACCTGTTGATGGCCCTCGAAGACTAAGCATGAAGACCAAGGAACTAACCTAAGATCTGACTGGATCCTGCAGATCAGATCCCAAGATGAAATGGGTGTCGTCAGTATTGGTGTGTTTAGGTCCTATATCTTATAACTGTTAGTTTACCTGTGTGTAAATCTTTACGTATCACACTGAAATGGAAATATGTTAAGTTAAAGATTTCTCAGCAAACTATTTGAGAGGCCTCATTTTGTTCTTGAACCTTACAAGCATTAAACTTGGCTGTATTAAGGTGGGGTATGCAGACAAAGGTTTTGTCTTCTATTTGAGTCTGTGTGTATTTTGTGTTAGTCTAGTTATTGACGTGGTATATTGCATTTCATTGTATATGCTGAAGCAGTAATACAATAAAAATGTAATGGATGTAAAACTGGAGATTGCTTTCTCTCTCTAGAAATGCTGAAGCATCAGTTATAGGGGGACTAGTGAGTTACAAAAGCTGTTGGGGAAGAAAAACATATTGTGATAGAGCATGTAGAAAGAATAGAGCTGTTAGTTGGATCCTGGCCTTCCATACCCTTCCCCAGAGGCCAATGAGGTTTTGACTCCAGTTTTAAAGCGAATGTAGGAGCTTTGTGATTTCAATTCAGGGTGCTTCAAATTCCAAAGTGAGTTTGTTCGTCTAATTCTTGTGATCTCTAAAGTCACAAGGTTATGCAGGGGAGTTGGCGATTTTAGGCTGGGACACCATAGCAGAGCAGTGATACAGTAGCATCAGCATTTTGAATTGGAACTGACAGGAGATGGGTACCCATAGTTGCTCTTTTATGAGCTGTTTAACATGGACACATTTCTTTGCATTGCATGAGAATTTATCTGTAAAATACCTAGTAAAAGAGCATTTCAAGCAAAAGGAGGGGAGAGGTAAGGAGCACAAATGGGCAGCCTTTGCAGCTGTCTGTTTCCCTCTTCTCCGACAGCTCCAGAGCAGCCGTACAATATAGCTCGGATTTTACGGCTGCTCTGGAGCTTGTTGTAATACATTTGCATAGGGTTCTCTGTGACTGCTAATGGCACATGTTAGAGCCATGGAAAAACACTTTGAGGCATGTTTTCAAAGCACTTAGCCTTCCAAAGTTCCATAGAAACCTATGAAACTTTGGAAGGCTAAGTGCTTTGAAAATATGCCTCTTTGTGCGTTACTCAGATGATTATTGCTTTAGATGGACTACAACCAGTCTAAAGCAAACATTGACAGCATTGTAAGCTTTGTGCAGAGGGCTGTGAAGAATGTGAAACAAAAAGTCTGTTTATTCAGGAATTAGTGTAAAACCAGGCATAGTTGCATAACATACTAGACTGAAATAATGTATTTAAACTAAAGGAAGAGCAAATGTGTTCTCTAACAGCAATCTGCCAGAAATACAGACTGACTTCTTAAATGAATGATTCATTGTCAACATGGGAAAAGGTTAGTAGTGGATTGTCCCAAGGGTCTATAATAGGACTTGAGCTGTCTACCATATTCCAGATGATTTGGAGAAAGGAGCAGTGATCAAAGTGATATAATTTGCAGTTGGCATAAAATGTTTTTAAAGTTGTTAAAACAGAGAATTGTGGTGACTTGCAGACAATTCTTGTGAGACTTGGAAACAGGGCATCTGCATGGCAGATGAAATTTACTGTGGACAAGTGCAAATTGATGTACATAGGGAAGAATAATCCCAACTACGGGTCTAAGATAGTGGATTCACTACCAAAGAAAAATATGTTTGCCTCACTGTGGATGATAGTTTCAGCATAGCATGTCAT
This sequence comes from Microcaecilia unicolor, assembly GCF_901765095.1. Classification (NCBI taxonomy): domain Eukaryota; kingdom Metazoa; phylum Chordata; class Amphibia; order Gymnophiona; family Siphonopidae; genus Microcaecilia; species Microcaecilia unicolor. Next base: position 147,164,906 of record NC_044039.1, on the reverse strand, counting down.
GGCAAATTAAAAAAACAACCCCCCCCCCCCCCAACCAAATAGAAATGTTAGGGATTATTCAAAAAGGATTGGTGAATAAAAGCATGAATATCATGCCTCTGTATAGGCCTTTTTTGACTGTACCTTGAATACTGTGTGCTGTTCTGGTCACCCCATCTCAAAAAGAATATAGAGGAACTGGTAAAGAAGGGTAGTAATAAAATGATGAGGATGATGGAACATCACCCTTATGAAAAAAAGCTATCCAGATTAGGGCTCTTCAGCTTGGAGAAAGGGAACAGAGAGGGGATGTGACAGAATTTATAAACTTATGGGAGGGTGGGGGATACAGTTACGGTGGGATGTTGGAAAGTCATGGAACCCCAACCAGGCAGATACTGGCGAGCTTCCCAGAACTGAGGTCTCAAAGTACCTGCCCTGGCTTCAGACTTAGGCCTATCTTCCAGTAGCCACTGGGATTTAGAATCTCCCAAATCTTTCACAATCTTCTCAAAGTCCTCGCCGAAGAGCAACTTGCCTCGAAAGGGAAGCCTTGTAAGGCACTGCTTGGACGCCATGTCCACCGACCACTGGCGCAACCAAAGCTTCTGGACATTCCTCCCAGTGATGGGGCACAGGTCCACTCTACGGTAGTTCACATTGGGGGTCAGCTGACCCTCTTTTACAAAGTGAGCCAAAATTACTTCAGACCATTGGTTTCTTGATCTCATCAAAAATGGCTGGCTACAGACTCTAATTTGTATTGCCCGTTGGAGATTTCTTTTTGGAGTCTTGGTGCAGCCACCAGAAGGGCAGCCATGGAAGCCAAGTTGCAGACTTTGCTAGACATCGGGGTGGTAGTTCCAGTCGCTATTCAATTTACTTTGTGGTTCCCTGGAAAGGAGGCTCCTTCAAGCCAGTGCTTGACCTCAGGAATGTGAACGATCGTCTGCGCGTTCGACATTTCCCCATGGAGACTGTGTGGTTGGTGGTGGCATTTGTGCAGCCAGGAGAGTTCCTGACAGCACTAGATCTGAAAGAAGCCTATTTGTACATCCCGATATGGCCCCCATTTCAGCGGTATCTGTGATTTGTGGTGCTAGGGCATCATTTTCAGTTTTGCGCTCTGCCTTTTGGGTTCACCACAGCTCCACGCACGTTTTCCAAAGTGGTGGTTGTGGCTGCTGCGTTCAGGAAGGGAGGTGTCACGGTCCACCCTTACCTTGACCATTGGTTGATCCAGGCAGAGTCCAAGCAGGATAGCCAGTTGGCCACCTTTCGAGTTTTAACGTTTTTACAGTCTCCGAGTTGGTTGGTCAATTTTCCCAAGAGTCACTTGGTTCCCTCCCAGACCTTGGAGTACTTGAGAGTGCAGTTTGACACAGCACGGGGGTGAGTCTTCCTACCAGAGGGCAGAAGGCTCAAACTCATTTCTCAGCTTCGTGGCCTGTTGCAATCGCCAAGTCCTCTGTCTTGGAATTATGTTCAAGTGCTGGGGTCGATGGTGGCCACTCTGGAGGTGGTGCCGTGGGTAAGAGCTCGTATGCGCCAATGGTCTCCGGTGTCCCAAGTTTATCACCACCACCTGCCTTGGTTACTGCAGGTGAGGGACAGCATGTCCTGGTGGCTGTGCGACACCAACCTCTGGCGGGGAATATTTTTGGCATCTCTGCAATGGGTGATGGTGGTCACGGATGCCAGCCTTGCGGAGTGGGGAGCTCACTATCTCCACCGGGTTGCGCAGGGCTGTTGATCACAGATGAAGGCGACGTGGCCCATCAGTCACTTGGAACTGAGGGCGGTGGTGGAGGCCCTCGGATCTTTTCAGAATGTGCTGGAGGGTCAGGAGGTATGGGTCCTCTCGGACAACACCTCAGCTGTGGCCTACATCCACCGCCAGGGCGGTACTCCGAGCTTGGCATTGGCCACAGAGGCGACCATCCTTCTGTAGTGGGTAGAGTCATCATCTCTGCTTGTTGGCGGCCCACATTGCAGGACAGGCCAATGTTCAGGCGGATTTTCTCAGCTGTCATCTCCTAGATTCTGCAGAATGGGAGCTGGTGACAGAGGTGTTTCGTCTGATCTGCCAATGGTGGGGCACACCAGAGATAGAGCTGATGGCAATCAGGGTGAATGTCAAGGTGGTCAAGTTGTTCAGCAGAAGAAAAGAGTTAGTCTGCAGGGTTAGGTGCTCTGCTGCAGCCCTGGCTGGAGTCAGTCCTTCTGTATGTCTTCCCTCCATGGCCTTTAGTCAGGCGGCTTCTACATTGGATCAGGTGTCATCGGGGGCCAGTGATTCTGTTTCACAGATTTTGGCCTTTCTGCAGAACGAGTTGCAGAAGGATTTGGCATACAACTTGCTCTGGGTAGAGGTTACGACCTTTGCTTGTTTACGAGGTCGGATGTCAGGGTCCCCTCTGGTGGCTCATTCGGATGTGGCGAGGTTTTTGTGACGCTTGTAACATCTTCGTTGTCTGTGCCCTTCTTGCAGGGTGCACCGTTCAAGCCATTGTGTCTGGCTTCTGACGAAGACTTTACTGTGAAGGCAGTCTTTTTGGTGGTTATTACTTCAGCACGTCGGGTCTCTGAGATCCAAGCATTGTCATGTTGGGAGCCATTTCTTCAATTTTCAGAATCTAGGGTGACCTTGCAGACAGTGCCGTCCTTTTTGCTGAAGTTCATGGTGGTCTTTCATTTAAATCAATCACTTTTTCTTCCTTCCAGAGGGTGGACTTTCTGGAGAACTTTCCTTAGCTTCGGCTTTTGAATGTTTGTGGCACACTTTTCTCCAGTATTTGCAGATGTCTAATGAATTCCGTTGTTGGGATCATCTTTTTGTGCTGTTGTCTGGGCCCAGACGAGGCTGTGCTGTGCCCAAGATGATGATTGCCTGGTGGCTCAAGGAAGCCATTTGTCTTGGCGTATGTCATGAAAGGTTAGGCACCTCCAGAGGTGTTGCTTGCTCATTCGACTTGAGCACAGTCTGCCTCTTGAGCAGAAACTGGTGTCCTTTCGTTGGACAATATTTGTTGAGCGACTACTTGGGCTTCCTGGCATTCTTTCGTCAAGCATTACAGATTTGACTGGGCAGCACAGTGTACTAGGCTGTACATTTGGTTGCTATTCTCTAAACATATTACAAAATATTATAGAAACGTTGGACAGGAATTAGAGAATTAAGTCTTTTATTCTTACTTACAAGCACAGCATCCAATATCAGTTGCAAGTTACAAACTTACAAAATCTAACATCAGAACCTCTGGTAATAAGCAATCAGATTAATTATATAAAGAAGAGAAAAAGGAGGAAGGTGTAACTTGTTACAAATATAATTTACTGAGAAGAGGTATGGCAAGGACACCAATTGCATACCTCCAGCACATATGAAAGACCCAATTACAAGTCTCCAGCACCTATACTGAAGGGATGAAGAGCTGGACGTCCAGGGTCATTGCTTTCACTTCAGTGTTTTCAATCTCCTCCCGCTGGTAGGCAGATACAACCCACCAGTTACTGGATTCATCTGCTGTGACTAAAGGAAAGAAAATTGTCAGGTAAGACAATTTTTCCATATTAGTGCAGCTGTGGAATCGTCAGTTTAGAAGAGCAATAGAAGCAGAGTGGAGTGTCCAAGACATATAAGGAGGAGGGGTAGGAGAGTGTTAACAGCACGTGCTTGACTGGAATGGCAGCATCTTTTTTGCTTTGGAGTATTGTATCAGTTTGAAATCTAAAATTAGGAGTCTTCAATATAAAGTCAGAAAAGGGAACAATTAGTGGGAGAGATTGTATTATAATCATACGTCTTTTTTACTCTCCTTCAGGATTTGTGAATGCTCGGCTAGAGAAAGAAACACCCATTTTTAACAAGCAAAGGATTGATTTCACACCTCCAGAGAATATTAACAGCTTGGTTGTCTGCAGTAACCAGCTTTGTATGAGCCTGGGCAAAGAGACACTTCTTAGGTAAGTCCAAATTCGTCACAGTCCTCAGCAAGTGCTTGGGAGAATTTTCTGCCCACTCTTTTCACACACTCTGAAGTTATAAGATTTATGGCAGAAATATAATTAGTGATAGGTACTGCAGCAGCAGCATTGCTTTGCTTGAAGCATTCAGCTGCTGCAATTGCCTAGTTAAATAAGAGAATGTGTGTTCGTTGCTAGTCTGAAATGTAGCTTTCCTTATCTTTGTACCAGGCAGTGCCCTGTAGCAAAATAATCTCTTTTTATTTGATTTTTAACATTTTTAATTTTTTTGTAAGACAAAAGCTTTCTCTGTCTTCCTTGCAGTTTTTAAATATTCTCTTCTTATTGCATGTGGAACAGCATTTTAGAAAGGACGTACAAATTGGAATTGAGATGGCCGAGTTAGGATAACCCAAGTTGTGCTAGTATTTTAGAACAGGATCTGCCAATGTAGAGCCTGTACTAAAATACATGGTGAAATGGGTGTTGTGCCGGTTAGGTGCAGCAGAAGCATCCATTTTAGAATTGTATCTAAAATATGAATGGAACACCAGACACCTTGGAAAAACAAGGTTTTTATGCTGGCACATAAACATTTATTTTGGCCATTCTAGAAACATAAACATTTATTTTCCCCAAAGCTGTCACAGAGCCTGGTATCCCTTGCCAGTTTTTCGGGGGAGGGGAGACATCAACCACTGAGGGATAAAGAGGGTGACCTCCCCTAATCTCTCCATGGCATTGCTATTCAATAGGAGCATGTTTCTGAAACCTAGATGGCTATATAAACATGACAATGAATAACACGGTTATCCAGTATTGAACCAGACACACTGTAGGAAAATTAAAAACAAACAATTGGATCACCAGTAGTTAGCCCACAAAAGGGGAGGACCCCAACTTGCATGCATGCTCAGGGACAGAGCTATCATAAAAATAACATAGTAAAAGTAAGATACTCTGTTATGTGTAACTGGTCCTTAGATTCATGCTAGATGCCTACAGGGACACCTCAACACCTCTTTTATCCCAAAAAAGTAATTTGAAGGGCTCAAAGAATATACAAGTATTATTCAGATATCAAACTACACATTTGCAAGGGAAACTTAAACAAAAATGTAGCACCCAAAGACTTAGTTTTCTGGTGCAAACCTAAAAACTCTTTGCTCCACAGCAGTCTTCTTAACTATATAGGGAAACAATGGAACGCACCTCCCCCCCCCCCCCCCCCCCCCAAAAAAAAAAAAAAAAAAAATTCAAAATTCCAATGGTTGAAGTACACATGCAAGACATGATCCTTTTCTTGGTTAAACACAAGTCACAAGCACTGTACATCCATTGCTAGTTCTTTGAAATATAGCAGAAACATCCAAGCTATCTAGTGTTTGTTCTAAAACTTGGGACAGTCCATCTTGATGACCTTTGTGTTGTACCAAACTACTCCTAGGGGCAGGCAGACTTAAAAAAAAAAATGTGATTAACAGGCGACGCTATTCTGTAACTTCAGTGGCATGCACTTTGCAGGTGGGCATTCACATGGGCAGAGTTTGAGTGGGGTGCACAATTATATGTGTAAATTATAGAATACTATGATTTATGCACTTTTTCACTATTTACATCAGCTCTGTGGTGGTTGTAAGTGGTAGCACCGTTTCTGGGAAAAGGTGACTAAAGTAGCAGATCCAAAATGTTGAGAGTGGCCAGTTTCTCATGCCATTGGTCCATCAGCAGTCTAAAGCAGTGGTGTAGCCAGACCTCAGTGGGAGGGGGGTCCCGAGCCCAAAGTGGGGGGCACATTTTAGGCTGCCTCCCCCAGTCGCCGCCCCTCCCCTGCCATTTCCGCCCCCCCCCCTCGCCACCACCGCCGCAAGGTACCTTTGCTGGCGGGGTCCCCAACCCCTGCCAGCAGAAGTCGTCTTCTGCGCCAGTCTCCGTCGCGCCTCGTTCGCTGCTGAGTCGTCTCTGTCTCGCCTCGTTCGCTGCTGATCTGTGCTTTCTTGAGTCCTGATGTCCTGCATGTTCCTTTAAGTGAAACTGAGCATGCTCAGTTTCACTTAAGGGAATGTGCAGGACGTCGGGACTCAAGCACAGATCAATTTCACTTAAAGGAACGTGCAGGAAGTTGGGACTCAAGCACAGATCAGTTTCACTTAAAGGAACGTGCAGGAAGTCAGGACTCAAGAAAGCACAGATCAGTTTCACTTAAAGGAACGTGCAGGAAGTCAGGACTCAAGAAAGCACAGATCAGTTTCACTTAAAGGAACGTGCAGGACGTCAGGATTCAAGAAAGCACAGATCAGGGAATGTGGTGCACCGGAGACCGGCGCTGAAGAAGGCTTCGGCTGGCTACAACATAGAAAACCAGGGGCCTGGACTAAATCTGCGGGGGCCCAGGCCTCCGTGGCCCCACCTAGCTAAGTCCCTGGTCTAAAAATGACCGAAGTTCAAACGTTACTTTTTTTTTTAATTTACAAAAAAGGGTTGGGGTTTGGACTGTTCTATTTTAAATTGTTCTAACAGAATTCATTAAAACCTTATTTTTTGTTTCTGGTGACTTTAGTCAGTTTTCCTAGAGATGTATGCATGCTTATGTGACCTGTTAGTATTCTGTAAAGGAAAGTAGGCACTTAGCTTAAAAATAGGTGCCTCTGTAGAATTACCCTGTAGATGTCAACTATAATGATTGTTTCACAGTAGAATTTACACTAAGGAAAATGAGACATCTGAATCACTAAGAATTATCCCAGCAGTGATAGGGTTGTGCTAGCAGTGTGTGTATCTTTGACTGGGAGAGGCAGTTTACCTAACTGCTCTGTTTCAATGTATCCATGTTTTCTATGTTGTAGAAGCTGAAACTGCTTCTGGCCCATTTTCAAATTTGATATCTCTTTTTCACAGTTTTTTCTTCCGTGCCAAATTTGGTACTAATACCTTAATTTTTTTTGAGTCCTTTTGCACCTGAGCAGACAGACCACTTATTCTTAACCCTTTATATGTAATTTCTTTCCAACATCCATTGGACTGGAATGATAAAAATGTGGGTAAACTGTAATAAGTGATATACAATTTAAGGCTCCCCCCCCTTTCGGTAGAGGAGAAGCCTAGTGGTTAGAGCACTGAGCTGACTTCAGGAAAGTCCAGTTGAAATCTCATGATCTTGGGGAAATCATTTAACCCTCCATTGCCTCAGAGGACAGGGAAATACCCAATGTTCCTGACTGTAACTCAACTTGAGCTAATAATGAAAAAGATATGAGCTAAATCCAAATAAGTATTCTTAAAAACAAAATCATTTCATTAACTTGGATTTTAGCAGGGCCAGCTTTAACCAATGGACCAGGTGAGGCTGTGTCCGAGGGCAGTGATTTTGTTTTTTTTTTTGTGTGTGCAAAATACCCATCCTCTGACCTCTCCTGGTCTACAGGTTAAGGCCTTTTCTCTGCCCCCCCCCCCCAAGTCGGTCTCTCCCTTTCTTTCTCTTCCCCCTCCTCACAGATCTGGCACTGCTCCCTCACCTCTCTCCCCCACAGTTTTGTAACGTTTACATCAGTTGTCTGTGGTAGCAGCAGCCTCATGACAGGCTTTCATGGGTCTTTCCTCTGCTGCAGTCTGCCATTTCTGATGCAATTTCCTGTAGGTGAGAAGCGGCAGAGGGAAGACCCAGGGGCTGGCAGAAGGCAGCCTATCATGCTGCCGCTGGCAGCTGACGTAAACTTTATAGGACCATGCGGGAGTGAGAGAGGTGAGGCAGCAGGAGCGAGACAGAGGAGAGGGAAAGAGAGACTATATGAAGGGGGAGGGGGGAAAGAGGCCACCAAATCAAGTTGGCTTAGGGAACCACTATCCCTTGAGCTGACCCTGGATTTTAGTTTTAATTGCCTTTTCCAAATATGAGCTCAGTGGTAGGTCCTTCCCAAGAGGACTTACAGTTGGAGTTCTCTGAAATAGTGACTTGACTGAGGTCACAAGGAGCATCAAGGGTAGCAGGATTTGAACCCTGCTCCACTGTTTTCAGCCTGTTGCTTTAACCATGAGGCTGCTCCTCCACTTATGCAAATCTCTCTTAGTAGTAGTATTCTTTGATAGTACTATTACTGCTCTGAGTTGACATCTGGTTCTAACATTGTTCCACAATTTGTTTTAAAGTGTTTTTTTTTTTTGTGGCCTGTTATCTTTGTAGGATTGATCTGGTGAAGGCAGATCAGCCCAATCAGGTAGAGCTGGGACGCAAAGATGAAGCCAAAGTTCATAAATTGTTCTTAGACCCCACAGGTGAGCTAGTAAAGGTGATACTGATAGAATATGAAACTGCTTTGGTATATCAAAAACAAAATGTAACACTGCATTTTTAGTTAGGTTTGTGAGTCCTTTAGATCAGGGGTTTTCAGTCCAGTCCTCGGGACTCTTTAGTCAGGTTTTCAGGATACCCACAATGAATATGTATGAGAGAGCCTTGCATAGAATGGAGGTATTGCATGCATATTCATTGTGAATATCCTGAAAACCTGGTTAGGTGTGTCCTGAGGACTGGGTTGAGAACCTATGATTTAGATTGATCATTTTGGACCTGGAAAGCCCTGACTTAGGCACGGTACTTAGCTAATGGAGGACTAAATCTAAATGGCTGGTTACTTTCCAAGGTTGTACAAATTATGGATTGAATCCAGGGCCCCTGTTTGTTTATCTGGATATCCTGACACAGAGAGATTAGCCCTAGAACAACTGGTTCTCTTCAGGTCTTCCATTTCTATCAGCTTAGATCATGTGACTTTAAAGCACATACATTTTATGTTGGCATCCTGAGGACTCGCTAAAATGATTGCTGGTGTTGCAGTTTTGTTCATATGGACTAACGGGGATCAGTGGCATGCCAGTTTTCAGTCCAGTCAGATCCATTCTTGCGCTTGACCTGGATTCAGTTTCTTGAAGAGTAACTGGCCTCATCTCCAACGTATGGGCATGGGATATGGCTGATCTATTATCTAGATTATTAAAAAGTCAATGACTGAATGCAAATACATTCTTTTTGATGTTTTGCTAGTTAGAATTTGATTTCTCTCTGTGTGAATTGAAAATATTATATTCTTATTAGGAGAACTAAATGAGAGCTAGGAGGAAAATCTTTCTGAAGAGTGCTCACTCTCTCTCTCAGTTTTGACTTCTGTTTACCTTTTGTAGGGTCTCATCTTCTGATTGCACTGAATACAAGTGAATGCCTCTATCTGAATCGAAATACTCAGAAAGTGCGTACTCTTTCCCGCTGGAAGGGCCACATAGTTGAAAGCATAGGCTGGAATAAATTTCTTGGGACTGAGACCAATACGGGTCCCATATTGGTGGGAACAACGCAAGGTCAAATCTATGAAGCTGAGATCTCAACCAATGAAGGAGGCCTCTTCAGTACCAACCCTGATCAGTACTTTCGGCTGGTTTACACCCTCGATGAGGAAGGAGGGCCAGCTCCAGTCTGCTGTTTGGAGGTAGAACGGGGAATCGAGGGACGTTACTTCATCGTTGCCACCACTCGGAAGAGACTCTTTCAGTTTGTTGGCAAAATATCTGAGGGTACAGAGCAACAAGGCTTCGGTTTATTATTCAACGCGTATACAGATCATTTACCTAGTTTCCAGGAATTCCCAGTAAACCTTGGCTATAGCGAGATTGCTTTCTACACACCAAAGCTCCGTTCCTTCCCATGCTCCTTTGCTTGGATGATGGGTAATGGGGTCCTTTATGGAACACTGGACTATAGTAGGCCTGACTCTCTCTTCAGTGATGTTCAGGTCTGGGAATACCCATCTGATGTTGACTTACATTTTAACAAGCCCATCTCCATTGTGCTAACCCAGTTCCACTTCCTCTTGCTACTGGTTGACAGAGTAAAAGCTATCTGCACCCTGAATGGGCAGGTGGTCTTTCAAGATGTCTTTCTAGAAAAATTTGGCTCTCTGAAACAAATGGTTAAAGACCCTATTGTTGGACAGATCTGGATTCATACTGAAAAGGCTGTGTTCCGATATCATGTTCAGCGCGAGTCCAGAGATGTATGGAAGATGTACATGAATATGGGAAAATTTGATTTGGCCAAAGAATACTGCAAGGATCGTCCCGAATGTCTGGACATGGTTCTTGCTAAAGAAGCAGAACACTGCTTCCAGAACCGAAGATACGTGGAGAGTGCCAAGTGCTTTGCACTGACGCAGAATTACTTTGAGGAGATAGCCCTGAAGTTCATTGATGCCAAACAAGAAGAGGCACTGATGGAGTTCTTGCTGAAGAAGCTAGCTAGTCTCAAACCATCAGAAAAGACTCAGATCACTCTGTTAATTACATGGTTAACTGAGCTCTACTTGAACCGACTGGGTGTTTTAGAGAGCGATACATCAAAACGTAACCCTTATCTGGAAATGCGTGAAGAGTTCCGTAAATTCTTGAGCAGTCCCAAGAACAAAGATTGCCTTTTCAACAACCGGGCCTCCATTCATGACCTGCTGGCGAGCCATGGTGATACAGAGCATATGGTATACTTTGCAGTACTCATGCAGGACTATGAGAGAGTGATATCCCATCACTGCCAGAATGATGACTATGATGAAGCCCTTAACGTCCTGTCCAGGCACAGAGATGAGAAACTGTTTTACAAATTCAGTCCAATTCTGATGCAACATATACCCAAGAAACTGGTAGATGCTTGGATCACCATGGGCAAAAGGTTGGATGCAAGGAACCTCATACCTGCTCTGGTTAATTACAGTCAGATCGGTGGCACTGAGCAGATAAACGAAGCTATCCGATACATGGAGTTCTGTGTTTATGAGCTACAGGAAAAAGAACAAGCCATTCATAACTATTTACTATCTCTCTATGCACAATGTCGTCCAGATTCGCTGCTACCATACTTAGAGCAAGCTGGAACCAACCCTGTTAGGATTCATTATGACCTGAAATACGCACTTCGATTGTGTGCTGAACATGGACATCACCGTGCCTGTGTCCACGTGTACAAGGTCATGGAACTGTATGAGGAGGCAGTGGATCTAGCTCTACAGGTATGTACGCTGTATGAATTTATTTAGATTTAGCTCCCACAGTTTGAATACAAGCTAGAGGTACAGTAGGTATTTCCCTGTTCCACAAGCTGATTATCAAAACCTACTGCTGGCGGTAAGGCCAATTAGCGTGGGAATAGTGTAAATCTGCATGGAATGCTCAGTGGGCTTTAGCGCAGGAAATGTGTGTGGCAGAGATGACCGCAAATTTTAATTTTAAATGAGTCAAACATATGCAAATGATGATGTTTGCTATGTGTTCCCAATTCTCAGAGCACATCACATAAACCCTACTCTTACACCTGAAAAAACGCCAGGTTCGAGCTGACAGCAGAAGTTCTCTGAGGACAAGCAGGCCTATCTGTTCTCAGAAGTGGGTAACACAAGCTGTGTGGGTAACACAAGCTGTGTTGCCCTTTCCGGATCTTATGACGAGCATATAAAGAGCTTTGTGGAGCGCAAGTCACGCTGTACCGCGCATACGCAAGTGCCTATCTGCCCGCTGTGCGAACGTGGTCACCTCAGTTGCTTTTTTTAATGTGATGAGGAGAGGCTGTACTTTTTTCACTATATCCCCTTCTTGGTCCAAGAGCTTCTTTTGTGCCTCCGGCATGTTTTTCTTCCCCTCTTTGGCGGTCCTTCTGTTTGCGGAACTTTGTTTTACTTTTTCCTTTATTTTCAGAGGTTTTTTTTACCAAATTTGTAAGTTTCCTTAAATTTTTGTCATCACAAGTTTGCTTTTGGCTGGGTTTACTTCCTATATTTTCTTGGGTACCTCGTCCCTTTTTTCAGGCACTATTGGAGTCTGGTCTCAAGACCAATTCCATAAGGGTAGAGGGTAAGCCCATCTCTGGACAGCTTCTACCTAGTTCACTTCATGAGACGTTTGTGTCATGGGACCTCAACGTCGTCCTCACCCAGCTGATGAGAGCTGCTTTTGAGCCACTGAATTCCTGCCATTTGAAGTACTTGACCTGGAAGGTCATTTTCCTGGTGGCTGTTACTTCAGTTTGTAGGGTCAGTGAGCTTCAGGCCTTAGTAGTGGATGCACCTTATATAAGTTTTATCACAATAGAGTAGTCCTCCACATGCGCACCCTATGTTACTGCTGAAAGTGGTGTCTGAGTTTCCTCAGAATCAGTTGATTGTCTTGCCAACATTTTTCCCTGACCTAATGCCCATCCTGGCAAAAGCACCTTGGATTGCAAAAGAGCATTGGCCTACTACATGGAGCGGTCCAGGCCCCACAGACAGCCCAACTTTTTATTTGTTTTGATCCCAACAGGATGGGGGTTGCCATCGGGGAAACACACCATTTGTAATTGGCTGGCAGGTTGCATTTCCTTCACATGCCCAGGCTGGGCTGGCTTTAGAGGCTCACAGTGTCAGAGCCACGGCTGCATCGGTAGCCCACTTAAGGTCAGCCTTCATTGAAGAAATTTGCAAGGCTTCAATGTGGTCTTTAGTCCACACATTCACATCAAACTACTGCCTTGAGCAGGATACCCGACTTGACAGTCGGTTCGGGCAGACAGTGTTGCAGAATCTGTTTGGGGTTTAGAATCCAACACCACCTTCCTAGGCCCATTTTATTTTGTTCCGGGCTCGCACTCATTCAGATTGTATAGTTTCACTGTTGCGAGGCCCAACTGACCGATGTTTGTTGTTTTTGGTGAGCCTGGATGCTAGGGATTCCCCACTTAGGAGAATCGATAGGCCTGCTTGTCCTCAGTGAAAGTGAAGATACTTACCTGTAGCAGGCATTCTCTGAGGACAGTAGGCCTTATAGTCCCACAATCCCTCCCACCTCCCCTTGGAGTTGTTTCCCTTTATTATTTTTCCTCTTTTGCTGTTATATTCAACTGAGGTGACTGTGTGCTCAGCAGGTGGGGAGACACTTGCGCATGCATGGTGGAGCGTGATTCGCGCTTCACAAAGCTGCGAACCGGGCAACGTGGCCTGTGTTACCCACTTGTGAGACTATATAAGGCCTGCTGTCCTTGGAGAATACCTGCTGCATATATCTTCGCTGTTTGAAATGAGGATTTCTTTTGATTTCCAGTTTAAAATCTGCCAGTTGGTTTCTTTTGGAAGCAGAAGAATGCCCGTGCAAGCTTGTAAGTGCCAGTATTGAGAGAGAAATATGCATGAGTTCAGGCAAATCAAAAAGTGAAAGCGCAGATTGGCACCTGTTTTCTGTGCTTAAATATAAGTCTTTCAAGTAAAAATGCAGGTGAAAAGCTTCTATTTAAGGGCACAAAAGCGGCACCTGATGTGTACTGCATGATCAGGCTTGCCTGGTGCATGCGCACAAGAGCTGCATTTACTGTGAAACTCTTCTGTGCATGTACCAAGCATGTTCCTAGACCCACTGCCTGTTCCTTAATGTTTTGACTTTTAAAACGCATAAATTCGTAGGGGAGTATTGCCAGCCCCCCCCCCCCCCCCCCCCCATGTCTTAGAATTTCTGCTTGTTTTCTTGACAAGCTGTCAAGTGGAGGAGTAGCCTAGTGGTTAGTGCAGAGGACTTTGATCCTGGGGAACTGGGTTAGATTCCCACTGCAGCTGTTTGTGACTCTGGGCAAGTCACTTAACCCTCCATTGCTCCAGGTACAAATAAGTACCTGAATATACTATGTAAACCGCTTTGAATGTAGTTGCAAAAACCACAGAAAGGCGGTATATCAAGTCTCAGTCTCATTCCCATAAATTATGGACAGTTCTCTTCTGCCTAAAGTGGTTGGTCCTAAACTGTTGCGATAATGAATGCTATTTTCAAGGAGTGGCCTAAACGGATAGAGTAGTAGCCTGAGAGCCAGAGAGGCCAGGGTTCAAATCCCACTGCTGCTCCTTGTGGCCATGGACAAGTTACTTAAGGTTCCATTGCCTCAGGTGCAAACTTAAATTGTGAGCTCTCTGGGGACAGGGAAATTGGAAATTCTACTGAACCTGACTATAACTCACCTTGAGCTACCATTGGAAAGGCATAATTAAAAAAAAAAAAGTTCTGGAAGTGAACCCCCTCCCAATCAAAGTCTATGAAGATCAACCAATGTAAAACATAAAAATCTTCACCTTTATACAAAAATAGCAAAATCGGACAGACAATCTATTTGTATGTATGTTAAAGCTAAGACCTCTCTTGCTTCTCCTTCACCATTCCAAAGTTGTGTATAGAGAAATTTTTTTTGGAAGGGGGGGGGGGGTGAGAATCCCATGCCAGATCAGCAGTAGCTGGCAAAGAAACTTCAGTAAATCAGTCCTTAAGGTGCCTGTAAAAATTGCTGGCAGAAACCAGCAGTCTCCTTTCCCAAGGTAGGTTGTCAGATGTGTGACTGTACCACCTTGAATCAAAGAGACCTGGGTCTCCACAAGTCTCTCTCTCGTAACCCAGTCTCGTGTTCTTTCTCTCACTCCTGCCCCCCCCCCCCCAATCCTTTACCAAGTATCTTTCTCATAACCCCCTCCAATCTTAAGCCAGTCTCTCTCATAAAGCCCACTCCAGCCTTTAACCTAGTCTCTGTCATAACACCCCCCCCCCTCTCCCCAGCCTTAACCCAGTCTTTCTCACAAAGCCTCCTGTGGCAGCGTGGCTAGCAGCTGGCTGTAGGACCTCATACAAATACATCTATCTCCAACGATTATGCCCAGAATGAATTACAAAAATAACATACATAATATAACAATATAGACAAAAGAATACTGTCATGGAACGCCTAGCCACCTGCCTGGGGCTACCCTGTGGCCACTTAGAGAATCTGTCCCCAGCACAGCTCAGGTTCGCCTTCACCTGCCGCTTGTGCTGTACACTAGCACCCTTCTTCCACCAACTGGGTCCTAACTGCCTCTGGGCGAGTCTCCCGCTCTCAAGTTAAGGTTACAGGGGCTATATCCCAGTGGTCCCACAGTTCCTAGAAAGCACTCACAGACCCAACATAGAAGCCACCAGGATTCTCAGTCCAGACAAGCAGAGACAATCAACTACAAAATTTTTTTTTCATGACAATAAACATTTGAAAAGTGAACCATAAAAACAGATAGAACAAAACAGCATATAGGTAACTGAATATGAATCAATTATAAAACTAACTAAACCTTTGTTTACTATCTAAATAGTACCTAGGAAGATCAGGACATATAGCTGCTCACAAGTTTTCAAATATAACTGTTTACAGGGCCTCAGCAAACAGATCTCTTTTCTCCCTTGCTAAGACTGGAGAAAAAGCCAGTACATTCCAAATGAATTGAACTCCTGGGCCAATCAGTGCCCAGAGCAACACGTTTTAAAAATAGCTGGCCACATCACTGCAGGTTACCTCTTATCTTTGTTAAAGAGGGAACAGTCATTTCTCGGTAACAGCTTTAAACATATACATGCACCACCTGCTGGCCAAACTAGAGAAATACACTTCAAGAAATAATAGTTTTACAGGCTTAAAAACCCACTGTTTTGTCACAAATACATTGACATTATATGATTTTATCTCATCCCATAAAGCAAATATGGCATACTCACGTACGGGTTGCATGTAAAAGTCAAAATAGTTTATTCATGTACACAAAGGGACAGTAATCAACTCTATATTACTTCAGAAGTTTAGTCCTTTTAATTTCTCTCTCTATACAGTCAGACAATACTCTAAACAAGGCTGGCTCTTAGCCAGGCCCAATCACAGTGATTTTCTTTCTTTCTTAGAGCAACCTCAAAAACTGCATCTCATGGTTCTGCACTGTGATGCAACTGTCTATAAACTTGAGCTGCATGGTGCAGGAAGTTCGGGAAGTCTCACGGTTTCAAGTGCCACAAGACATGAAACTTCAAGACTTCCCTAATTTCCTGGGAGTGATAGAGCAATGAAAGAAACTTGGGTGAAGGCTTGAGGGGAGGAGTATGTAATATGAGCAAGAGAGAGAGCCTGGGTGAGGGCTGGAGGGGGAGAGGAATGAGAGAGTTTGGGTTAAGACTGAGAAAAAGACCTCAAGTTTTGGATATACTTTCTGATCTTCTCTTTAAAAGATATAGTTGGGCTGATATTCAAAACTACTTATCCAGGCAGCAGGGCCCACTGACCAGAAACATAGCACTGACCAATGCCATCCACAGATTTTCAGTAGTGAAAATCACTACAGACCATATTGGCATCATTTGGATAGCTCTAAGGCAAGTGGGGGTGGTGCTGAAATTTATCCGGATAGCAGCCAGTGCTGAAATTTCAGTTGTAAGTTTAAATGCTGTGGCTGAAAGGAATCTTGACACTGGAGTTTGTTTAAGCTCTGTTCTTTAACTCATGATTCCTCAAGCCCGCCTCAGAGATCTGTTAAAGAAAAACTCCGCTCCAGCACAAAAACAGAACTCTCTTTCCATAAGCTTAAGGCTTCCCTAGCCCTTAAGTCCCAGACCATGTAGCCCTGGTGTTCCCCTTGTGCCCAAGACTCTTTCAGGGGGTTTTATATTCCCCATCTAGACAATTCCTCCTTCTGGACAGTGTCATCAGAATATCCTCCTCCCATTGTCAGTCACTGCTCTGCTAAGCTTCTGAAAACATTGCTAGTAAGGGGAATTTGTCTCCTTAGCATTTGTATGGTGTTGGTGTGTTTTGTTAGAGAAAGCAGCAAAATGCTACTCGTTGATGTCTCTCCCTCTCAGATATCCATTTTATAGATTACAGGAATAACACACAAAAAGTGGTTTGTGAGGTATGTGGGGTCTAAAAGAATGGAAACTTTACCACTGAATGGCAAAAGAAAGGAACCTGAAAGTGATGAATATATGCTCAACTGAATGAGGAAGTCGCCAGTGGAATGAAAGTTTGAGTGCCTCTCTTAAAATATGTGCTTTACTGCAGTTTCAAGAAATGAGTTTTGCTCATAGGTGGTGGTTATTTTATACTGCACTATTTCTAACACCCTCCCCACTGCCCATCCCCAAACAAACAAGAAAAGCTGGGTACTTGGGAGGAGCCATAGTGAAGATTGTCAGCCTGTTTTTTTTTTTTTTTAATTCTTTTATTATTACAGGTGGATGTGGATCTGGCCAAGTCCTGTGCTGATTTACCTGAGGAGGATGAGGAGCTGCAGAAGAAGCTGTGGTTGAAAATCGCCCGTCATGTGGTTCAGGAAGAAAAGGATGTGAAGAAGGCCATGGTCTGCTTATCCAGCTGCAACTTACTGAAGATCGAAGACATCTTGCCTTTCTTTCCAGACTTTGTCACTATCGATCACTTTAAAGAGGCCATCTGCAGCTCCCTGGAGGCCTACAACAAACACATAGAGGAGCTGAAGAAGGAGATGGAGGAAGCTACACAAAGTGCCAAGAGAATTCGAGAGGACATGCAAGAGATGAGAAACAAGTATGGACTGGTGGAGCCTCATGAGAAGTGTGCGGCTTGCGATTTTCCCCTCTTGAACCGCCCCTTCTACCTTTTCCTCTGTGGCCATATGTTCCACTATGACTGTCTGCTGCAAGCAGTCCTTCCCAACCTGCCTTCCTACAAGCAGGTCAAACTGGAGGACCTTCAGAAAAAGCTGGCTGCTACAAACCAGCCACCCAAAAGTCGCCACCGCCTCAAGGATGAAGATACCATCAGCCTTGGGAAGGGACAGCAGACCCGTGAGCAGATTAAGGCAGACATTGATGACATAGTGGCAGTGGAATGTGTGTACTGTGGGGAGCTGATGATCCGCTCCATAGACAAACCTTTCATTGATCCGCAGAGGTATGAGGAGGAGAGACAGAGCTGGCTGTAGAGTAGGGCGGCTAGGGAAAAGAATGCCAAGTTGTGAGCACCTTAAAAATGTATGCATGAGAAATGAACCTGTTGGTTTTATGCGGCTGAAAGGAAGGCTGAAGGTGCAAAGACAGCTCTTGTTCGTAAATGAAATAGTTATACACAGCTAGCAACGCACCAAGAGAAAATGAAGAGCTGGACGGTCCCACTGTATGTTTCCTCATAGCAGCTGGTTGAGAGGAAATTGATCGGATTTGTTCTGATCCTTTTGCAGGTGGCGATCCTGGGAAATGTAGCTTTGTCTTTCCTCTTTATCTGGAATCATTTCTCTGTATTCCATAAAACCTTTAGAAATGAGAACTGGAACAGATATATAGCCATGTTTGTGCTGTATGAACTTGCAATCTCTTTATGTGTGTATACACATTAATTATTAAATTGCAAAACTATCGAGTGATTTCATTGATGTTGTCTACTGCACACCATAATACTGGCATTGCAGACTCCGAGTTCCAACAGTATGTGCCCAGAAGGTTAACTTAACTCTTCAGATGTTTAGCTCTGCTGGATATTTCTAGAAACATGAAAGGCATCTTCATTTCCATAGAATTCCTGCTTCTTGGGGTCAGGCCAGTGACTTCTGCTTGTACTCTGCTGCTATAAACCCTACCTTTTTGTTGTGGTTTGTTGAGTTTGCTTGGTCAGATGCCAGATAGCATCTGACCAAGCATACTCAACTCCTTTCCAGCCTTGTAGGAACATGGATCAGGCCTGGAATCTGTGGGGCAATATTCAGCACTAGTTAATCAGGTAGGAGAAGTTCCCATCTAGTTACCTAGTGCTGACTGGGTCCTGACAGGATATTTAGTGACTCGTAACTGGATAGTGCCGCTGTATATCCTGTCTGACTGTTGTGACACTATCTAGTTAGTGTTGAGGCAGTCCAGGGGTGGAACTAGGAGTTACCTGGGTGCCACCAGTATTCAGCAGTGGTATACAGATAGCAAAAGGCTGAATCTCTGGAGCACCCAGCAGGGATGTGGAGTTGGTACATCGAACCTTCGACTCTGACTCCTACTTTCAATCCATAAAATGGTAAATTTGCCATATATTATAAAGTCAGTTCTTATTTTGAAGTTGGTACATTTTTACTGACTCCAACTCCACCTCCACAGCCTTGGTAGCTGGGTAACACCTGTGTCTCCCCCTGACCCATGTATTTAGTACTGCTTTCCAGACAGTGGCTGGTACTGAATAAGCAGGTTTAATATTGCCCCTGTCTAGTTTCCAAATTCTAAGAAGATTCAGAGCCGTGTTTGTTTCTTTATTTTCCCCTCCTCTGCTGCAATATACCAGGCCCAGTGCAATTCTTGTACAAAGAATTACTTTACAATTACTGCACTAATTTGTTCCAGAAACACGAAACACAGAACCATGCTGTATGTAATTTATTTGAATTGTAATCCATGCCTTTTCATTGGAAGCTCATGACGTTATGCTGAGGTACAGTAAGTATATTATTGTCCTTGGCTCACAATCTGATGGCTAGATTGATTAACATGCATTAATGTGAATAATAAAGTAATGTGCATTAAATGGGATTAAACATGATCATGTCGAGGGTCATTAAGACACCTTTACACAAGTTAGGAAGTCAGCATTTGTTTCCTCATGTCCAAGTTTAGGGCTAGAAGTGACTTGCTGAAGGTCTCAAGGAGCATCAGTGGGATTTGTGCGCTGGCTTCCCTGATTTTCAGTCTGCTACTCTCTTGGCTAGGCTATGCCACCTTTTGTGTTTGCATATGCTGAGAGAAACTAGAGAGTACAGAATACCTCCCTGTTTTAAGAAGGACTAAAACTTCAGGAACTACGTATTGGCCAGAGGAATGATCAGTAGGAAGAAGGAAGTGGTGATGATCTATTTAAGACTCTGGTGAGGCCTTATTTAAAATATTTTGTACAAATCTGGAGATCGCACCTTCAAAAACAGGCTGGAGTCGATCCAGAGGACAGCTACTAAAATGGTCAGTGGTCTTCATCATAAAGTGTATGGGGACAGACTTAAGATTTCAATATTTATACTTTGGAAGAAAGACAGGAGAGGAAAGATATGATAGAGACATTTAAATACCTTTGTGGCATAAATGCACAGGAACTGAGTCTCAATTGAAAGGAAGCTCTGGAATGAGGAGGCATAGGATGAAGTTGAAAGGGGATAGACTCAGCAGTAACCTGAGGAAATACTACTTCAAGGAAAGGGTGGTGAATTCATGGAATGGCCTCCCAGTTGAAGTAGTGGAAACAAAAACTGAATTCAAGAAAGCTTGGGACAAGTATATAGGATCTCTAGGGGAGAGGATGGGGTGGATGGGCAGACTGGAAAGGCCATATGGTCTTTCTGCCTTAATCTCTCTATATAAAAGGCACCTCCAACGTTCCAATGAAGCCTCAAGCCGGAAACTTGAGATGCCAGAGATATCCGGTTTGGCTGGCCTGCAGTGTAGCTCTGCCCTCGCGTCAAAACGCCATGACGTTGAGGGCGGCCCGAGGGAGGCACGAGTTCAACAAAAGCCACGCAGGGGCAGGAGTACAGAAATACGCCCGCCGTTCTGCCCTTGACGAAAACCTTGCTACCGCCTGTTTCACACGCTCCCCTTTGCATCAGGTACGCGGACGGCAGCTGAAACTTGCAACGAAGTGAGGGACGGGGGTGTGGAACTCGGAAGGGAGGGACGGAGGGGGGTCTGGAACTCGGGAGGGGGGGGAATACCTTGCTAGCGCCCGTTTCATTTGTTTCCGAAATGGGCATTTCTTACTAGTTTTTCTATATGTTGTTGTATAGAAATGGACTAATCTGTGTTAACAATTTATGGATTGTAATTTGCTGTTTACTGGATTGATTTTTCTAAAATAAATTTACAGTGATTTACAAAATTTGAAACTTAAGTGGTCAGCATTGTGTCTTCTGAGATGAAGGATTGCCCTTACCCTGCTAACCAAGAGCAGAGGATGCTACGCAAGTCCGGAGCGTTCATCCCTTTGTCTTGTTCAGTTTCTTTCAGCTACCTGGGGATTTCCTCCAGTTCTATATCGCCTCTCAGTTTAATCTAGTCTTTTCTGCAACAGTATTGGCCAGTAAGCATGTCCCAAGGTATGCCACGTTAGTTCCACTAGCATGTATTTTTCTCTCATTCAAATTGTTGAGCTGCCTGTGCGTGATACCATAGGTCATAACTGATTTAGCACTGTGCTTTGAACTTAAGCTAACATATAGGGCTCCTTTTACTAAGCAATGGTATTGATTCCCGTGAGGCAATGTGACGAAGCCCATAGGAATTGAAGGGGCTTCATCACATTTGATGCACCAAATCACTACCCTGGCTTAGTAAAAAGAGCCCATAGTAAATGATGGCAGATAAAGACCTGCATGAGCCATCCAGTCTGCCCAACAAAAGTGTGAAGTGCACAGCAGAGGAGGAATAAATGGCGAGGAGAAAAAAATGAAGGTAAAACCAGAGCTCAAATAGATTGATATTAGAACATGAAAGGATAATGGGCAGAGTAAACGAGGCTTGTGGTCACTATGTGCTATTCTTTTTTGAAGCGGTCAACCACTACAGATCAATGTAATTCTGTCTTTAGAGTCTAGATGGCACTGTTGCACTTTTAAATACCTGACATTTTTTTTCAGTCTTTACAAATGTGTTTACTAGGATATGTTTTGAACAGATTACAACAGGGTGAATTAGCATAGAGCGCTGCATCAGATTCCTCTCAAAATACCAGTAGTTAGCATGTTCCTGTGTGTTGCCTGTCTCTCTTTATTCCTTGATCTCAAATATATGTCTTCCTACAAACCCCAGACATTGCAGAAAATTGTAAAGATAAATAAGAAACGGAGAAAGTGAGAGATTTCATGGGCCCATGAAGACACTGAAGCACAGCTATGCCATGCTGTGCCACAGGCAAGATGATTGAAGGTTGCTTTGCTTTCACTGTTAACTTCTATCGCATTTATTTTTTCATTGTTCTGAAAATTGCTTTGGTAAAAAGCACAGTGCAGATTGAAGTAAACATGTTTTAAGAGAGAAAATTCCTGGTTAAATCTTTAAAACACTTAGTAAAATATATGACTTTCTTGCCAGCATACAATTTTAACCTGTGTGACTTCCTAAGGAAGTTGAATATTGTATTCTAGTCCATTGTTGACAATGATGACATTATTGGGATTTATTAACCATCTTTATGAACAGATTTTATACAAGGCGATGTAGAGCAGGTACAGTTTAACATAAGATATACAATTGTGTTAACAGCACAACAGTAGTAAAATGACCAAGTATAAGCATTGAGGTAAACTTGGAGATGGCAAATTGAATCCTAGTGCTAGGGCTCATAAACATTTGACATCATCATGGCTTTGCATATGCTTCTGAAGACCAAGCCCTGATACAGAGTGTCTGACACCATATGGGCCTAGGAAGTGCATATCCTTGAAGTGATATGAGGCAACACTGGCATCTTGATGGGATAGGGTTTGAAGTAGGAGTGATTTGATCAGTCCAGCTTGAGCATGCTGTATACTGATCTTATCAGGGATGATACAAATCCTGTTGTAGGCCATTGGCATGGGTTCCTTGGGCTTGATGCTAGCCCACTGAAGATTTTTAAACACTTGTATGGATGACCCTTCTTCTGCCCTCACCAAATTCATACAAGAGGCAGTGAGTTATTCATTCCAATGACTCTAAGCTGTATTCTTGGTAGTATTTCCTCAATGCTGGCTATGTGTGGATCACTCAAAACCAGTGATTCGCAAACATATCCTAAAACCCTGCTCAGTCAGGTTTTCAGGATATCTACAATGAATATTCATGAATTAGATTTGCATGCAATGGAGGCAGTGGATGCAAACCTAACTCATGATTCTTCATTGCAGATATCCTGAAAACTAAGTGGTTGGGGTTCCCCAGGACAGGTGTGGGATCCACTGCTCTAACTAGTAGTAGTGAATGCAGTACTTGGGCTTTCTATATGTTACACATTAAACAGATTGTCAAAAGGAGAGGGGAAGTGATGGGGAAACTAAAATTTAACAAAGAGGGGGGGCTTTGGTGTCAGCTTAAGTACTTTTTTTTTTTTTTTTGCAAGAAACCAAACTGAAGATAGCCTCCACCGGCTCTGCAAGTAGGCTATCACTAACTTATTTTGGAAATGCTCAGGAGGGTATGAAATAGTAAGAAAAGAGGGCAAGAGATCAGGTAAAAGAATGGGGGGAGAAATTGGCATTTGAGTGTATGTGGGAACTTATGTGCATTTGCTCACTTGCAAACTAGATAAGCTAGTTTGGTCTTTATGTGTTGCTGTTCATTTTCTTACTATACTGTGGCTTTTCAGCTGGCACATTGGATGTTGTTTGGCGTGGATCATGGGCCTGACTGGGAGGTAATTTCCCTGTCATTGAAGCTGTTATTGGAGAGGGAACACGGCTCTAATGTTGCATGTATTGACAACTGTAGTGATATCAATGGTTTTGTCTACAATAGATTGTAATACTTTGATAATGGCATTTTCCAAGATGTTGGTTCAACATGTTCAAGTGGTACAAAATTCGGCAGCAAGACTGCTTTTAGGAAAATCTCATTTCACCATTGGTTACTGGTATGTAATGAGAATTAAATTTAAATATTAGTATTGACTTTTAGGGTACTAAAGAAGAATCGTCCCACATAGTTGTGTGTCAAATTGAGGATGACTGTACCTAAACAGTGGCAGCTGCACGTCTCGTATTCCGCCAGAACCGATATACTCATATCACCCCTCTCCTCAGGTCACTTCACTGGCTTCCGATCAGATACCGCATTCAATTCAAGCTTCTCCTTCTTACCTACAAATGCACTCAGTCTGCTGCCCCTCACTATCTTTCTACCCTCATCTCCCCTTACGTTCCCGCCCGTAACCTCCGTTCACAGGATAAATCCCTCCTCTCAGTACCCTTCTCCACCACCGCCTACTCCAGGCTCCGCTCATTCTGCCTCGCCTCACCCTATGCTTGGAACAACCTTCCTGAGCCCTTACGCCAAGCCCCCTCCCTGCCCGTCTTCAAGTCTTTGCTTAAAGCCCACCTCTTCAATGCTGCGTTTGGCACCTAACCCTTACTGTTCAGTGAATCCAGTCTGCCCCAATTTGACTGCCCCTATCGGACCGACCGTTCACTTGTCTATTAGATTGTAAGCTTTATGAGCAGAGACTCTCTCTTTGTTAAATTGTACAGTGCTGCGTAACCCTAGTAGCGCGCTAGAAATGTTAAGTAGTAGTAGTATCTAGTCAGGCTTCATTGTTGGAAATTCCAACTGTTTAGGCAGAAAAAGGCGAGCGCATTGGCTCTAGGATGTTTTCCCTTAAGGTACCAATTTGGTGGAATAGTTTGCCTAGGCAAATTAGGATGGTAAATGAAGTGAAACAATTTAGAAAATTATTGCAACCATGGCGCTCAGGGTTTTTTTTTTGTATGATTTTATTGGTTTGAAATATATACAGGGGGTGTAGACCATTTTTATCAGGATTTACCACCTTTTTGAAGGAATTCACTCAAGATGGTGTACAGCAAGACTAAGTTAAGCATAAGCAGTAGACAGTTACAGCAGTAAAAAATTCCAAACAACAATATAAAGTATGGCATAACGTGCTACAAGACACTGTCAACATAATACATAATAAAACATTTTCATAGGCAGCCTAGAGTCTAAGCAAAGATGGGCCATATAGATAGATAAGATAGAGTAACATGAGTAAGAAAGTAAGTGGATTAATTTTAAAGAAAGCTGCAAATGAGGTCAGCAAGATGCTTGAACATTATCTTAGCTAGGGTAGGGGTAGATAAAACATGACCTGTTATAGTAGGTGCAGCCAGTGTCATTTACTTTTTCCATTAAAGACTTGAAGAGCTAAGCTGTCACCTGCTTCCTACAATCTCTATATCATATTTTGATAGTGCCATATCTATGTAGGTACTATGTATATATATATGTGGGGGGGGGGGGGGTATGCATGTACTGTGCCCTATTTTATGAATATTATTTTATGTAAACCACCTTGAACAAACAGTAATGTTAATATTGGCAGTGTGCGAAAGTTTTAATAAAGATTAAAAAAAAAAGGTAAATATACATACTCAGCTATGATGGCTGATGCTTAGGCACTGGAATGAAATGCGTGCTGGAACAAGACCTCTGTTTAATGAGTCTGGGAGTGAGGCCAGAGAACTGGATGCTTCAGAAAAGCTATGAATGAAGACATGAAGATCATTGTTCTTATGGACCATCAGGACCCAGTCATCTGCAAAGAGTCAGATATTTGTTTTAAAAAAAAAAAAAAAAACAGAAAAAAAGGTGTGTGTTGAATTTAGTTCTTTTGGTGAGAAGACCCCTGTAGAGACTTAGTCTTTGATGGCTGTGGCATGAAGAAGCCTTACAATGGGAGATTTCTTGAGCTGCAGTGAATGTGGCGGTGTCTTGTCATGTGATCCATTTCCCACAACACACTGCTGACTTGCCTTTATGACCACTGAATCACAAATTGATTTCTCCAGCCAGACTGCTGAAACAGTTTGTACCTGATAGAGAACTGTAATTTCCTGTATCTCACCAAGCGTCCTAGGCACTCGCATGGTGTAGCCATGTCAAGGTGTGGCTGCTGTCACATACTAGTGGTGGCTTGAGAGCCACATGTGAGAACTGGGTGCCGATATTGACCTAAGTCAATGAACTCCATTAGGAGCATTATCTCACTTTATAAACACCACTGTACTGTATCACATAATCTTAAGAGTACTGTTTTAGTTTTGGTATAGTGTTAAACCATATTGTACATAAAGCAGTAGTGTTCTATTCAATGAGTTAATTATGTTTGCCAAATGGAAACCATATAAAAGATTTCTTCTTTAATAAAAATACATGAAGATAATCCGTAATGCTTAAGTGCACAATGAATATTGGCGCTAACTGGCAATATTGAGTGTCATAGCCAGTGCCCTAGCTAGCTGCTAAGCACTAATATTCAGCCAAGATAACTGGTTATCTTGTGCTGAATATTAGTGTTTGACTGGCTTTAGGCTATTTAACTGACCAGGAGCCTTTCCTGGCCGGTTAAGTAGCTTTAACTATCAACTGGTTGGAGTTTTTCTCCATTTTGTAACCTTTCCATCTTGCTCAGACATCGCATTGAAAGTCCCTAGCCAGGAATGTGATCCACTTCCACTCTGAGCCTTGTCATTAGCCCCCTAAAACCATAAACTTTACATGTGCAATTTGACACTTAGGATGCAAAGTTGAACATGCAGGTTATAGAATAGTGTCATTTACACACCTAACGTAATTATTAGATTAGCTTTCTTCCTCAAAATGTACCACCTGTTCCTCTGATCCCATTCCCATCCACCTTCTTAATGCCATCTCACCTGCTCTTATTCCTTTTATCTGTCACATTCTCAACCTCTCACTTTCAACTGCAACTGTCCCTACTGCCTTTAAATATGCTGTGGTCACACCTCTCCTTAAGCCTTCACTCGACCCTACTTGTCCCTCTAATTACCGACCCTTTTCTCTCCAAATTACTTCAGCATGCTGTTCACCGCTGCCTTGATTTTCTCTCCTCACATGCTATTCTTGACCCACTACAATCTGGTTTTCGCCCTCTCTACTCAACCGAAACTGTGCTTACTAAAGTCTCCAATGACCTATTACTGGCTAAATCCAGAGGTCTCTATTCCATCCTCATTCTTTTTGATCTTTCCGCTGCTTTTGACATTGTCGATCACAGCATACTCCTTGATACCCTGTTCTCACTTGGATTCCAGGGCTCTGTCCTTTCCTGGTTCTCTTCTTACCTCTCCCTCCGCACCTTCAGTGTTCACTCTGGTGGATCCTCTTCTACTTCTGTCCCTCTGCCTGTCGGTGTACCTCAGGGTTCTGTTCTTGGTCCCCTCTTCTTTTCTATCTACACTTCTTCCCTTGGTTCATTAATCTCATCCCATGGCTTTTTCTACCATCTCTATGCTGATGACTCCCAAAGCTACCTTTCTACCCCTGATATCTCACCTTGCATCCAAACCAAAGTTTCAGCGTGCTTGTCTGACATTGCTGTCTGGATGTCTCAACGCCACCTGAAATTAAATATGACCAAAACCGAGCTTCTCATTTTCCCCCCCAAACCCACCTCCCCGCTCCCCCCATTTTCTATTTCTGTTGATGGCTCTCTCATTCTCCCTGTCTCCTCAGCTCGAAACCTTGGGTTCATCTTTGACTCTTCTCTCTCCTTCTCTGCTCATATCCAGCAGATTGCCAAGACCTGTCGTTTCTTTCTTTACAACATCCATAAAATCCGCCCCTTTCTTTCCGAGCACTCTACCAAAACTCTCATCCACACCCTTGTCACCTCTCGGTTATACTACTGCAATCTGCTTCTTGCTGGCCTCCCACTTAGTCACCTCTCCCCTCTCCAATCGGTTCAAAACTCTGCTGCCCGTCTCGTCTGCCAGGGTCGCTTTACTCATACTACCCCTCTCCTCAAGTCGCTTCACTGGCTCCCTATCCATCTTCGCATCCTGTTCAAACTTCTTCTACTAACCTATAAATGTACTCACTCTGCTGCTCCCCAGTATCTCTCCACACTCGTCCTTCCCTACACCCCTTCCCGTGCACTCCGCTCCATGGATAAATCCTTCTTATCTGTTCCATTCTCCACTACTGCCAACTCCAGACTTTGCGCCTTCTGTCTCGCTGCACCCTACGCCTGGAATAAACTTCCTGAGCCCCTATGTCTTGCCCCATCCTTGGCCACATTTAAATCTAGACTGAAAGCCCACCTCTTTAACATTGCTTTTGACTCGTAACCACTTGTAACCACTCGCCTCCACCTACCCTCCTCTCCTCCTTCCTGTATACATTAATTGATTTGATTTGCTTACTTTATTTATTTTTTGTCTATTAGATTGTAAGCTCTTTGAGCAGGGACTGTCTTTCTTCTATGTTTGTGCAGCGCTGCGTATGCCTTGTAGTGCTATAGAAATGCTAAATAGTAGTAGTAGTAGGTAGCTTACCAGCTCTTTAATATCTTGTGTACTGTAAGTGGATTAAATCTTGGTAATAGTACTATACTCAGAGGCTGTATTTCAGCATTGCCGTGCTGCTATATTATACATATTTATGCAGTGGGATGGTGGTTTAATCCTATTGTTGGTCTGTGGATTGCACATTATTGATAATTGTTACCCCTGGTTTTGCTGCACTCAGAAGCTGGGAAGGTTACTACTACTTATTTCTATAGTGTTACAAGATGTATGCAGCGCTGGACATGAAGAGACAGTCCCTGCTCGACAGAGCTTACAATCTAATTAGGACAGACAAACAGGACAAATAAGGGATAAGGGAATTACTAAGGTGGGAATAATAAAACATGGGTACTGAACAAGTGAGTAAGGGTTAGGAGTTAAAAGCAGCATCAAAAAAGGTGGGCTTTTAGCCTAGATTTGAAGACTGACAGAGATGGAGCTTGATGTACTGGCTCAGGAAGTCTATTCCAGGCATATGGTGCAGCAAGATAAAAGGAACGGAGTCTGGAGTTAGTTGAGGAGAAGGGTGCAGATAAGAGAGATTTACCCAATGAACGGAGTTCCTGGGGAGGATTATAGGGAGAAATAAGAGTGGAGAGGTACTGAGGAGCTGCGGAGTGAATGCACTTGTAAGTAAATAAGAGGAGTTTGAACTGTATGTGGAAACGGATAGGGAGCCAATGAAATGACTTGAGGAGAGGGCTAATATGCGGAATGTAAGCTGTGCAACAGAATTTTGAACAGATTGAAGGGGAGAGAGATGGCTTAGTGGGCAACCTGTGAGAAGCAAGTCTAAGCGAGAGGTGATAAAGAGTGTGGATAAGGGTTTTGGTAGTGAGCACAGAAGGGAAAGGATGAATTTTGGTGATATAGAGAAAGAAACAACAGGTTTTAGCAGTGGTTGAATATGTGCAGGGAAGGAGAGAGAGGAGTTGAAGATGACCCCAAGGTTACAAGCTGTTGAGACAGGGAAGAGAGAGTGTTATCCACAAAGAGAGCGAATGGGGGAAGAGGAGAGGTTGGTTTAGGGGGAAAGATAAGAAGCTCAGTCTTGATCATGTTGAGTTTCAGATGGCGGTGAGACATCCAGGCAGCAGTGTCAGACAAGCAGGCTGCTACTTTGGCCTGGATTCCTGCTGAAATTTCTGATGTGGAGAGGTAGATCTGGGAGTCAGCATAAAGGTGATACTAAAAACCATGAGATGAGATCAAAGTACCAAGGGAAGAAGTATAGATGGAGAAAAGAAGAGGTCTCAAAACAGATCCCTGAGGTACACCAACTGATAGTGGGATAGAAGTGGAGGAGGATCCACCAGTGTATACACTAAAAGTACGATGGGAGAGAGAAGAAGAAAACCAGGAAAGAACAGAGCCCTAAGTCCAAGAGAGGACAGCATATCAAGGAGTAGGTGGTGATCAACAGTGTCAAAAGCAGCAGATAGATCGAGAAGGATGAGGATAGACTAGAGACCTTTGGATCTGGCCAGGAACAGGTCATTGGAGACTTTAGTAAGTGCTGTTTCAGTTGAATGAAAAGGGCGAAAGCCAGATTGAAGTGGATCAAGAATAGTTTGAGATGAAAGAATGTCAAGACAATGGCGGTGAACAGCATGTTCGTGTCTTGGATAGGAAAGGGAGGAGGGAGATAGGGTGAGAGTTGGAAGGACAGGTAGGGTCCAATGAAGGTTTTTGAGGAGTGGCATGACTATGGCATGTTTGAAGACATCAGTAACAGTCACAGTGGAAAGTGAAAGAGGATATGACAGATAAAAGGGATGAGAGTAGGAGAGAGAGTGCTAAGTAGATGTGTGGGAATAGGATCAGAGGAACAGGTAGTTTAGTTTTGAGGAGGAAAGAAAATGTGCAGTTTCTTCTTCAGTGATTTCAGAAAAGGAACAAAAGGAGGCAGGATTTGAAGGAGGGTTGAGAGAATGGACTAAGGGAAGGAAAGGTGAAGGTGACTTGGTTGAGAATTCAAGTTAATCTTGTGAACCTTATCATGGAAGTACATAGCCAGAGTCTAGGGTGGAAGTGAAGGCACTTTGAGGAGGATGTTCAGTGTGGCAAAGAGACATTGAGGGTTTGAGCCAAGAGAATTTGTCAACTGGGTGTAGTAGTCCTGTTTGGCAAGTGAAAGACCAGATTGGAAGGAAGTCAGCAAGAATTTGAAATGTATGATGTCACTATGGGCACAGGATTTCAGCCAAAAGCGTTCGGCAGAGTGGGCACAGGAATGGAGGTAGTGGATTCTAGAGGTCAGCCAAGGCTGGGATTTGGTACACTTTACAGAACGGGGAATGGGAGGAGTGAGAGTATCCAGAGCAGAGGACAGAGTACATAAGTAATGCCACACTGGGAAAAGACCAAAGGTCCATCGAGCCCAGCATCCTGTCCACGACAGTGGCCAATCCAGGCCAAGGGCACCTGGCGAGCTTCCCAAACGTACAAACATTCTATACATGTTGTTCCTGGAATTGTGGATTTTTCTCAAGTCCATTTAGTAGCGATTTATGGACTTGTCCTTTAGGAAACCGTCTAGCCCCTTTTTAAACTCTGCTAAGCTAACTGCCTTCACCACGTTCTCCGGCAACGAATTCCAGAGTTTAATTACGCGTTGGGGAGGAGGAGAGGTTTGTTTAGGGGGAAAGATAAGAAGCTCAGTCTTGGTCATGTTTAGTTTCAGATGGCGCTGAGACATCCAGGCAGCAATGTCAGACAGGCAGGCTGATACTTCTCCCTTCTAATGTTGAACAAATTTAGGTGCCATCCCTCCATACCCTAGCAGAAGAGTTATTTAGGAGCAGGTGTGATGCCCATTTGCTCTTGCTTTGCCAGCACTGAGATTCAATATGATGTGAGCTGAGCTGCACCCCTCTTTTGCCCCCCATAGCTGACGGGCAAATGTGAGTTGTGAAGCAGTTGGTACTAGCTTGAATTTGGTGCTGGTAAAGCAGGATTGAATAAGTATGGCTCCTGCCTCTCAGGACCTTGACTTGTCCTGTGCTATGGTTGAAGGGGATGGAGGCCCCAGAAACCCAGGTTTCAGCTTGGTAATTGATTCCAGTCAGGTGCGTGTGTGCATGTAATCTACAGGAAGCACACACTCATTGGATTTAATTCCCAAACTTCTGTTTAAAAATTACAATTCAGATGCAGTATCTAATTCCCAGCCTGTGAGAGGGCTTATAATCTAAATTGATACCCAGGATAATGGACAGCAAAGGAGCTTGCCCAAGGTGACAGGAACCATTAGTTGGAACTCTTGCCTTGCCTGGTTCTCAGCTCACATCATTATGTCAGTCCTCCACTCCAAACAGCATGTGCTGTGATTGGAAAAGGGCACAGATATCACTGATTCAAACTGCAACCAGGTTGCTTTTTAAATATGTAGGCATGGAGGAAGCAGTGATGGAACAATGATCGCAGAGATTGTGGCTGGGTACTAAATTGCTTCCTCTCTGAATTAGAACTGTGATTGGTCTCCAGGGTGTGGTGCTTTCTTTCTCATGGTGCATACGATTTGAGCTTGGGTTGTACCTGTGCTGTATAATCATTGTGTGGGCTTGGATTGACTGAGCAGCACTAGTATATCTTCATTGCACTGAGACCCTCTTTATTACATGAACCCCAGACTGATTGAATTCAGCACTCCAGTAACTCTGCTAGTGCAGGTTACATTGATGATTAAAAAATATAAGGTATTATCTTTTAATTGGACTAGCTTAATTCATTTCTTGACAAGCTTTTGGAAGCTAACATTCCATTCTTCAAGCTGTATTTTTGTGAAGGTATAAAGGCAGCAAATCACTGCCTGTAGCCATTCCCATAAGCTCCCAAAGAACATCTCAGCTCCCAGCATCTGTGCTGGGATGGTCCTAGACTTCTTGTTAAAATCTCACAATTCAGGACAAATTCTAGAAAACTGCCCCCAAAGGAGGATTGCTGTCCGTGGTGCTTAGAGCACAGACCCTAGAACAGTGATGGCGAACCTATGGCACGCGTGCCAGAGAGGGCACGCAGAGCCCTCTCCCTTGGCACGCGCCGTCGCCATCACTGGTCCGCCCACTCTCCCTCCCAGTTCGGCCTTCCTCCCGCCCTCCCTCCAACCCAATGAGCAACAGGCCGCCCGCCCGTCCTCCCTCCCTCCCAGCACCAGGAACCCCCCTCCTCCTAAAAGCATACCTCCTCGGCTCGGAGTCAGGGTTTAGGCGGCGTGCGTCTGTAGCGGCAGTGAAGCGCGTGTGCTTCGCTTGACGCGCCTTCGGCCTTCCCTGTCTCTTAAGCTCTGGTCCTGCCCAGAGAAGGCCGAAGGCGCGTCGAGCGAAGCACACGCGCTTCGCTGCCGCTACAGACGCACGCCGCCTTAACCCCGACTCCGAGCCGAGGAGGTACGCTTTTTAAATTTTAGGAGGAGGGGGGTTCCTGGTGCTGGGAGGGAGGGAGGCCTGGTGTTGGGTGCTGGGTGGGAGGGAGGCCTGATGGTGGGTGCTGGGTGGGAGGGAAGCCTGATGGTGGGTTCTGGGTGGGAGGGAGGCCTGGTGCTGGGTGCTGCCAGGTGCTGGGAGGGAGGGCAGGGGGGAGAGGAGGGTGGCTGGACATTTGTGGCTGGAGGGGAGAGGAGGGTTGCTGGACATGGATGCAGGGCAAGAAATGAAGAAGAAAGGAGAAAAGTAAAGAAATCAATGGAAAGGAAGCCCTGGAAACGGAGTTAAGAGAACAGATAGAGAGCAGCAGAATCAGCAACTAGAACCAATATGGATAGAAAAACAAAATCACCAGACAACAAAGGTAGGAAAAATCATTTTATTTTCATTTTAGTGTTTGGAATATGTCGAATTGGAGAATTTACATCTGCTGTCTTATTTTGCACTGGGTATACTGGAGCTGTAACAGCTTACAGAAATGATTTATAATGGAAGAAAATCATGTTATTTTTTTCTCCTATACTAGTATAATATTTTCAATGATGTCTGTTTATAAGTGCCATGGCTGGTGTAAGGGGTGTGGCTATCATAGGGGTGGAGTCATATGTGGTGACCCCGCCCATAATGAGTACCGGCACTTTGCGATAAATAATTCGATTTTGGGTTGCTGTTTGGGCACTCGGTCTCTAAAAGGTTCGCCATCACTGCCCTAGAAAGAGCTCAGTCTGTAATACCCTCTGTAATACTCCAACCTGCATTGATTCAGATTCACATAACTTTATTGGCATAGTAATTTTGCATGGGTTGCCAAAGTAATCTATGGGGTAATATTCAGTCTATGGCGGACAATGTTTTTAAGCTGCTGACATCTGTGGGCTGAATTGAGCATGGATATTCAATGTTAGGCCGTGTTTGGGCTCCAGCATTGAATATCTGGGTAAGTATGGTCTCCTGGAAATTAACTGGGCACTGGCTGATATTCAGACTGGTGCCCAGTTAGCATGATGCAGGGGCGTAGCCAGACAACAGATTTTGGGTGGGCCTAGGCAAGAAGTGGGTGGGCACCAAGTGTTCTCCCCCTCCCCCACCACCAAACAAAATCTCAGCTGGTGGAATAACACTTCTTTCCACTTTGGCAGTCTGTAGCAAGCATGCGCTAAAAACAGAGAATGTGCAGGTGCCAGTATCGTGGAAAGTAGCGTTTTTGTTACCAGCAAGGGGAAGTCTTCAGTAGGCGGAGCTTGGGATCCCTACCAGCTACCACTAAACATGTGCTACTGTTGGGTGGGCCTGAGCCCTAAGTGGGTGGGCCCTGGCCCACCCAGGCCCACCTGTGGCTAATCCACTGGCATGGTGGATAAAGTTAAAGATAGGACAGCAAAAAGCCTATCCTATCTGCTTATTTAACTAGCTACTAGACTGAATAATATCGCTAACCAGTTAAGTGCCAGCTTTTCCCAAGCTCTATCTTAGCAGTAATCGGACAGTGCTGAGGCAGTCTATTGAAGTGCCACTGAATATTGGCGGATGGCGAGCTTTTGAAAATTGGGTCCCATAGTGATTATTGCTGTATGATGTCCTATTTCAAAGGATGGTTAATAAGATCTGTGAAACACTGAGATAAAAGTGGAAAGAAAGAATTTAGCAATAATGACAATAAAATAAATTACAGGGTACAGACAGGACAATAACAAGGTCAAGTCTTGAGTTCTGATGCTACTCCATTTCGTCCCTTGCCAGCTGCCTTGACACTGCAGCTCTCCTGATTAAGAGCTCTGAAAAGGTCCCCCCCTCCTTCTGTACCCTTATCCTGAGGAGGGGGAGAAGTTGTAGTGGGTTTTTATCTTTTTAATTGTCAGGGAACAGTGGAGACAAAGAGGACTGTTTGAACAAGACCACAGTTGCCTGGAAACCAGAAAGCTGAACGAGGGCTCTAAGGTTACAGCTAAGTGTATAACCGATCCTACAAAATAAATTCTTTATCACAGTGGGTTGGATGTTTCATCAAAAGGCCAGTTCCCAAAAGATAAGCCTACTTTTTGGCTCCTGTATGCATTTGTTAATCCATTTTATACAGTTGTTATGCCAGTCTTCTGTTTCTTGCTGTAGGCATGGGTAGTTGAACGTACGCGCAGTTCCAAGGTGTTTGTGAGTCTGCACCAAAACATGTTACACCTGCAACCTGACTTTTGGTAGGAAGTAAGAAGACAAAAGCTCTAGCATTGGGGATTAGAGGTTGAAAATCAGCAGCAGAGAAATGATCCTACTACAAATAAGCATGACCATCTAATGCACAGTTAGAGAACATCCAAATCAGCCTCTAGTTGTAGAATTGCTTCTCTTCTGGTGGGGGAGGGGGGAGAGGGAAGAATAGAATGGGGCTTTTCATTATTTTCTCCTGTATACACCGTTACTGTGAACTAGACTTCAATTTTTTATTGAGGCCTTGTGATACCACAAAACTAGATTTTCTGCATAGAAGTGTAGCCTTCTATTTATAATTCCTTTGATATAAACTATATGTACTACTTGGGGAATTGTGGCAAAAAATTAAAAACGCTGTGCAAAAATTGGAAAATTCTGACCATGGTTTTGTAAAATTCTACATTCTTTACATGTCTAGTGCCTTTGATGTAGTAGGTCATGATCTGCTATTAAACTTATTAGACCACTTTGGACTATAATGGTTCCAAGGTTTTTTGAAATTAAAATCTTATCAGGTAAAAATGTCAGGCTCCCTTTCACCACCGTGGTCTCCTGTTTATGGTGTACCACAGGGTTCTCCTCTGTCTCCGGTTCTGTTCAATGTCATGATGGTGCCTTTGGGTGGCAGATTGGAGACAGCAGGGCTCCACTCTTTCATTTATGCTGATGATGTCACAGTTGATGTCCCTTTTAAAAATGACCTTCTCAAAATTCTTCACAAGATCAAGCTGGGTCTTGACTTAATGGAATCCTGGGCTTCTGAATTTAAATTGAAATTAAATAGAGAACCCCCCCCCCCCCCCAACCAATTCTTGGTAATAACTAATCCTCTTGACCACAGTTCTTACAATAGTTTCACTACAGACAATACCTCTTACCCCCTGGAAACTACTCTGAAAATACTAGGTGTAGTAATAGACTGACACATTCGAATCCCAGATATGCTCACCAAGCTAAGGGAAAAGGGGACCTGCGGTGGCATCAGTGTGTGGATTTGCCGTGTGCCGAGGCCCCCTTTTACTGCAGCAGTTAAAAGGTTATTGGGCAAAAAAAAAAATGACCCTGCACTAATCACAGGGATTGCTGTGTAGCCATTTATGGCGGGACCCTTGCCACCACCTATTTAGGTGATGGTAAGGGCTCCTGCGCTAACCTGGTGGCAACTGGTCAGCGCACAGTGCCGCCAGATTACTGCCAGGTAAGCCCTGGCATTACAAAAATAAAACATATTTTTGTTGTGCCTGAAATGGCGCATGCTGGGGGGTGGG
The DNA here is from genome assembly GCF_901765095.1 of Microcaecilia unicolor. Taxonomy (NCBI): domain Eukaryota; kingdom Metazoa; phylum Chordata; class Amphibia; order Gymnophiona; family Siphonopidae; genus Microcaecilia; species Microcaecilia unicolor. Next base: position 147,129,176 of record NC_044039.1, on the reverse strand, counting down.
AACTATCACCGGCCTCCTGGTAGCTCTACTGTGGCATTGTAACAGGGCCTCTAAATTTTCTAAATCTCTTTGGAAACTGAAACGAATAAGATCCTTCTTTTCATCTGATATCTTCAGACTACTTGAACAGTCCATAGTCGTAACTCAATTTGACTATTTATTTATTAGGATTATTTACCCCCTTTATGAATGAATTTACTCAAGGTGGTGGACAGCAAGAATAAGTCAAACATAAGCAGCAGACAATTACAGCAGTAAAAATATTCAACTACATTACAGTGTCAACACAATGTACAATAAAACATTTTAATAGACAATATAGGGTGTAAGCAAAGATGGAACATAGAGGTAGATATGATAGAGTGAGAGGAGTAAGAAAATAAGGTACTAATTTAAGGAAAGTTGCAAGTGAGGTCAGAAATGTGCTTGAATGTTATCTTAGCTAGGGTAGAAGTGGATAAACATGTTCTGCTATAGTATGTGCAGCCGGTGTCATTCCTTGTGTGTGTGTGCAGTTTCTTCTTCCATTAAAGGCTTGGTTGAAAGCCAAGCTTTCACTTGCTTCCTGAAGTAGAGATAGTCTTGTGTTAAGTGAAGCCTTTCAGGGACTGCATTCCAGAGTGCCAGGGCTACTCTGGAGAAGGCTCATTTGCAGGTATCACATTATGTGATGTCCTTGGCAGAGGGTGTGGTTAGGGATACTCCTTGGGAGCACCTTAGTGACCTTGGAGGTGTGTAGACGGAGATCCAGTTCTTCAAGTACTCTGGGCCATTTCCTTTAAGGGCCTTGAAGATCAAACATATTGTAATGCCATCTACACTGGCTGCAAGGAATGCTTTTTAAAAAGACTACAAACTACTCAAAATACTGCAGCTAGAGTCGTCCTTCGAGTATCACATTTTGAGAGAGCCTCACTATTGTTAATTAAGTTACATCGGCTCCCCATAAAAGCTAGGATCACTTTTTAAACTCTGTGCTTTTATCTTTCAAATACTACATGGTATTGTACATGCAACCTCTAATTAAGTTTCCTCTATGCAATGTCACTCATGGAGCAAGGAACTACCTAAGATTCCATTTCCCAAACTGCAAGAAAGTAATATACAAATCAGTTCATTCCACTGATTTTACCTACCAGGGTACCGAGTGGTGGAATTGTCTGCTGTTTACAATTAAATGTCAACAAAATTATTTGAAATTTCACAAAAGTCTGAAACCTTTCCTCTTCAAAAAGTTCCTATCAATGGATAACGAAACTCAGGTCTAACTTAACCTGATGCTAAACATAAATTCTGTTTGTACCTTATCCTTTTACTTGTTAATTTTCTGAAATCTATACATACGTTTTTCAAAACTACACTGTACTCCACATATTGATGGTATTGCACCATGAATTGCTTTATACACTTGATGTAACAATTTACTGTAAGCCACATTGAACTCGAGACTGCTTGGGATAAAGTGGGATATAAATGTCAATAGGTATAGATATATTACACTTGGCTCTTCCAAGCTCCAGGACTGACACCACCTAAGCTGTCTCCCAGCGCAGGATTGATCCCCCTCCCCCAGCAGTCTCATTTCCCAATTAGCTTGAATCTCCCCCTCTTGCTCCCTAATATGTTCAATCCCCAGTTTTTCTGCCCTCTCCCAGATTTCTTTCTCTCATCCCCAACCCCCAATAAGATCCTTTCCTCACAGTTCATCCCTCTCTCAAACCCCTCCCAGAGCACACATATCCCATACCTCTCTGTCAACTCTCCCCCCTGTAAAGAGACCCAGAGCTCTTTCTCATACATCCCCTCGGTGCATTCACACACCCTGCCTTTCTTAAATTCCTCTTGCCCCCAGCAGACACTCCTATAACTCTTGCAGAATCCCCTCCCCCTAAACATGCCCCCATAGATCTCTTTCACAACTCCCTAGCATATATCCCACTATCTCTCTGTCAGACCTTGCACTCACAAGCACTAGAGTTGTGGATGGGGACATAATCTGGTTCCCAACTCCACCCATCCCCAGTCAATTCTATAACATCCCCACCCTGTCCCTATCATATTGGTACCATCCCCTCACCACCCCCATCATATTGGTACAACATTCATCCCCATCATATTAGTACTGTCCCCTCACCAAGCTCACAGTTTTCTTTCCCATCCCCAACCTACGTTTAAAAGATCTTGTAAATTCAAACAAAACATAAAATGTGCCCTATATCTTTGTTAAAATTTAGCACAAGCAAAAGAATCAGGAGAGTAACATCTGCAGTAACACACAAATAGCACAGATAACAAAGGTGATCCAGGGAATGAAGAACAGATGACAGTTCACCAAAATCAATTTTATTGAAGAAGGCCCCAACTTGGCCAAGTTTCAGCTTAGTCTTCATCAGGAGTCACTAGATTCTTCCAAACAAATCCTGAAATGTTCAGTAGAAAGATACAGTCAGAACCAGCAGCCAGCATAGGAGCCTCAGCAGGAAGAGGGGGAGCCAGCAGTAGAGGGGTCACAGAAGGGCACAGTGGCAGGACAGCACACTGAGCACACCAGCCAGGAACCGCCTTCAGGGTATGAATAGCAGGAACAATTACTGGTGGACACCCCTCCAGCTGGAATTGCCAGATGCCCCTGTAGAGGCTGAGGAGCCAGATGAGGAGCCACAGCCAGCCTGTAGGGGACCTTAAGCTGCAGGTGGTGCAGCTGGCCATCAAACTGATGAGGCAAAATGTGTAACTGGCTGACTACTGGTGCCAGAAGCTATTGCTGCTGTGTGAGGGTGTGGAAGTTTAGTGGTAGAGGTTCCAAACCCAAAAGGACTGCCTGCAGGGGCTGTGTACCATGTAGCAGGAGAGCTGCAATGATGGCAGCAGCTTCTGGGGATCCAGCAAGATCTTCATGATTACACTCAGGCCTTGTCCAGCACACTACCCACCCAGCAGGCACCTGATTCTCCCAGTGGAACTTGTGAGGCCACCATTCCTGTGGCACCACTTTCCACACCAGTGGCACAACACCACCCAGCTCAACTTCCACAGCAACCCTCTCAGCTTTTGGAAAGCAACTGCCATCCAAGCGGCTGCAGATGGGACTCACTGGACCCCAGGCCGGTGGGTCAACCTTCAGGCCAAGTCCCTCAGAACCATCACATACTGCTTTGCTGGGTGCTAGGCTCAGCAGCAGCTCAGCCATAGAGCCAACCAGGTGGCCAGATTTTCAAGAGGCAGCAGCGGAAGCTGCATCTAATGACAGCTCTGAGGGCAGTGGCAGGACTCTGACACTATCTTTGCTCCTGCAAGGCCCGGACCATCCCCAGCAGCTAGGGGGAAGGGTGGGAGAGGTGGCCCAGAGGGGAGGGGAAAGATGAGGTAGGGCTGTGAAGGACCTATTAACCATGCTGTGGTGGTGTGTGCTGGAGGGAGAGTGTGTGTGTGTGTGTGTGGGGGGGGGGGGGGTAGGGGCTAAGGGTGTGTGGGGGGAGGGGGGAGGGGAGATTGTGTGGGAGGGGTGGGAGGGGGGAAGGGAGGAGGGTGAGGTGCTATAAAAGATATGGTAAGAACAAATAAATATTAACTTAACCTTACTGAAAGTTTCTCTGTATAAGTCTTTATCTGGCATGGACCCCCAGCTGGCGTAGTCCCTGATCAGCTCTGAGGGTTGGGGGGATGGTCATCATCATCCTCTTGGTCTGGCTGCTGCTTCTGTGTCCTCTGGCAGGGGCTGTCTTCTTTGTTGTGCCAAGTTGTGCAGCATTCAGCAGGCCATTAAGATCTTAATGACCTTTTCTGGGCTGTAGAGGAGCTCACTTCTGGAATGGTTGAGACATCTGAATCTATTTTTGAGCTGGCCCAAGGGCCATTTGATAATGATGCGTGAGTTCTTATGGCTCTTATTGTATTCCTCCTCCACCTCATTTTGGGGGGGGGGGGGGGGGTCCTGAGTGCGATGTGTGTGCCTTCGATGACGCCTGTGACCAAGGGGAAGCAATCTGTGGCATAGAACTGAACCATGTTGTTCTGGAGGGCCTGGGCAGTGTAGGGACGGTAATATACTGTGAGGTGTGGGTGAAGAAGGCATCAAGGAACTGGGCAAGACAGTTGGAGATGGTGGGCTAGGTGAGGCCTGCATTGATTGCTAGCACTGACTGAAAAGTGCCAGTGGCAAGAAAGGCGAGGGAGACCGTGACCTTAAGGCACTGGATTATTCCAGCATGTCTTTGGCTGGAGGAGGTGGTCACAGAGGTGCTGTATGGCAGCCCTATCAAAGTGGTACATAAAAAGGCATTCCTGATCAGTGAGGTCCAGGAAGTGGGTCTTGGGCCTAAATACTCTCCGATAGGGGTGTCTCTGGGGCCTCACCTCCAAATACTCATCCACATCCAGCAAAGCATCAGCCACAAATGCATTCAGTGCATCCATGATTGACATACAGGTGTCCCACCACCACAGCTGCAACCCACTAATCCCAGTAACACCACTGTGCACAACTCCACCTACTGCACTGATTGAGACCCAGCACCACCAGCAGCAGCAGCAAACAGTCCTCACACACACAGCAGCAGCATACAGCACAGTGACAAACTGGGACTGGACAAATAGAGCAACAATGATAGACAGAAGACAAGCAGGTAGAGAGGTAGAATAGGAGGTGTGGAGGTTTGGGGACAATGAAGGTTTGCAGGGGAAAGGGACCAGACAGTGGTGTTCCTTGGTCAACTGCAACCCGATGTCCCTTGTTGACAAAATCGTCACTGCGCACTCCCCCTGGGTGCAGCACCCCCTCCCCCAGCGCATCACCTCCATCCCCCAGTACATCACCTCCAAACACCCCTCTCCTCCCAGTGCATTGCTCTTACTTCCTGGGGGTGCTGTGAGCAGCCGTGTGGCTGTCAGCTCTGCATGCACCCAGTGTGGACCGCACCACCCTTGGTACGCCACTGGGACCAGATACAGAGCAAGGGATGGGTATGTGTGAAGGTGAGACACAGAGGAGGCAAGGCAGGAAATGCGAGGTCAGAAGGTTCAGACTGGGGCAAACACATAAAGGTAACAAAGCACCAAGCATCTCTCCACTCTTTCACACAAACGACCATTTCCACCTCTCCACTCTCCAACTCAGCAAATTCACAAATGGGTCCAAAGATGGGTTTAGCCTTGACCTAGATGCTTTTAAAGCAGGTCTAAATCATGACATTTTTCTTTCCAGCCCTAGGAAGTCATTTTGCTATCCATTATTGCAAAAAAAAACCCCCAAAACATGCATAAGACTGCCCATCTCATGCTCTTGACCCCCCCCCCTCCCCAAAACGCCCCTAAGACGTTTTGTTTTTGGCAAATATTGAACTTAAACGGTTTTAAAATAAATGTTTGATTGTATGGGTTAACAGTTTCATGTGAGAAACACATCTATCTGCCACTTATACTTTTTTTGGACATTTTTTCTTTTGGTTATGAGCCCCTTAATCTCTGGCTCTCCCTGCCAATTTTGGGGCATAGACCATAAAAGTCAGCCTGGCACTGGTTCCACTTCCCAACTACTGGACTTACCATTGAAGCTCACTCCAGCTTTGATGCTGATATATTTTTGCCATTTATGGGATCCAAACTGTAAAAGTCTGTCTAGCATTGGTCTTACTTCCTATAGATTTGTCAGTAAAATACTGTTCCATCAAGTTGACACGCACTGCTTGAGCATTTTCTTCAGTAAACAGTGGACTTTTGTTCACTTAGTGTCGTGAGTGTAAACATTTCCTTGTACAATGTTATAAACTTGTTTATCTCATTGGGGAGGTCATTCGGATCAACTTTGGTTTTTGATGACTGGAGTCTGTGAGAGAGTACAAGACTGAGATTATGACCTGTGCAGCCTAACCAGTCCTCATCTCGAAATGCTGCATTCACATAGGTGAGACTAGCTTGGTGGAGATTATACTCTGCCAAAATGCTCAAAACAAATTGATGAATATTCTAGTTTGTTTATTAGTGGTGTCCCTTGTTGACAAAATTACTGAACACAGTTTTCATCAAGGTAAGCTCATCTTTCGATTATTATTATTTTTTGCTGAGGTGTTGGCGTCAAGTTTCCAAGTTGAGGTGTGCATGGGGATGTAATCTGGTTCCCATCCCCAATCACTTTTGATCCATGACTTTTTTGTCCCCATCCCCATGGATTCCCACAGGTTTCTGTGGATTTCCATGGGTTTCCCAGTGTTCCCATCCCCGTGCACATCTCTACTAGGCACACACTAAGCTCTCTCCTCAGTGTGCACCTCCCCATACAGCACCCACAGCTTGCCCTGTTCATCTCTTCTCACCCCTCCCTTTCCTGGCACTCTTCAGCACAAGTGGAGAAGGAAAACTGCTGCATGTCAGCCTTCTTCATCCTTCTCTACTGCACACACACACAATTTCTCATACAAAACCAGCTAGCTGTCGACATCAAATCCAGTCAACACAATGCTTCACCTATGTTCTATTGCAGCACTGATTTATGGTCAAGTCTTGCTAAGATTCTGCCATAGCACCCCTCCTCTTCTGCCTCCTGTAGATTTGACACCTCAACCATGGTAAATAGGCCTTTGAAGGCTGGTCTATGGGCAGAGTGAAAGGTTTCAGTGGAACACTTTCAATGGCTTATTCTGCACCCTCCAACTATCCTTATCTGGGCCACGACAAATATCCGCTTTTACAACATTTGCTGTTTGTTTTATTTAGGGACCAAAAATAATGTGGGTGACTGGAGCTCATTGACCCAACAGGTGAGCTTGCACCATAGGTGCATGATTATTCTGCATCTCTTGGGGTTCGCACAGGTTTATTTGGCTGTGATCATGGGGTTCCAGCCACAAAAAAGATTAACAAATACTGTCACAGAGTCTAGCTACATTTATTTAATTCAAAACTAGTATTGATCTCCCACTGATCATCAAGTGTCAAGTTTATTTGATGTGGAGGGGCATAATCGAACAGGGTGCCCAAGTTTTCCTGGGGCTGTCCTCGCGGCCATCTTTCGTTTCGATAATACGGTCGGGGACGCCCAAATCTCAACATTTAGGTCAACCTTAGAGATGGTCATTCTTAGGTCGTCCTTAGAGATGGTCGTCCTCGGTTTTCGGCGATAATGGAAACTGAGGACGCCCATCTCAGAAACGACCAAATGCAAGCCATTTGGTCGTGGGAGGAGCCAGCATTCGTAGTGCACTGGTCCCCCTGACATGCCAGGACACCAACCGGTCACCCTAGGGGGCACTGCAGTGGACTTCACAAATTGCTCCCAGGTACATGGCTCCCTTACCTTGTGTGCTGAGCACGCCAAACCCCCCAAAAAACCCACTCCCCACAACTGTACACCACTACCATAGCCCTAAGGGGTGAAGGGGGGCACCTAGATGTGGGTACAGTGGGTTTCTGGTGGGTTTTGAAGGGCTCACATTTACCACCACAAGTGTAACAGGTAGGGTGGGGATGGGCCTGGGTCCGCCTGCCTGAAGTGCACTGCATCCACTAAAACTGCTCCAGGGACCTGCATACTACTGTCATGGAGCTGGGTATGACATTTGAGGCTGGCAAAAAAAATTTTTAAAGTTTTTTTTTTAGGGTGGGAGGGGGTTGGTGACCACTGGAGAAGTAAGGGGAGGTCATCCCCGATTCCCTTCGGTGGTCATCTGGTCACATTTTTGAGGCTTGGTCACAAGAAAAAATGGACCAAGTAAAGTCGGCCAAGTGCTCATCAGGGACGCCCTTCTTTTTTCCATTATCGGCCGAGGACACCCATCTCTTAAGTATGCTCCAGTCCCGCCTTCACTATGTTGCCGACACGCCCCCTTGAACTTTGGTCATCCCCGCGACGGAAAGCAGTTGAGGGCGCCCAAAATCGGCTTTCGATTATGCTGATATGGGCGACCCTGAGAGAAGGATGCCCATCTCCTGATTTGTGTCAGAAGATGGACGCCCTTCTCTTTCGAAAATAAGCCTGATAATGTTCCACCAATCAAATCATCGAAGTGGTTTACAAAACTAAAAACATAACACATAACATATAATGAGAATGGAAAACTCGTGGAAATGTGAACCAGAAAGGATGACAGTCATTTGTCCTGATAATGCCTGCAGTAAAAAGAAAGAAAGCCCCCTCTTTACAAGAAAATCTGACCTAAAACAGAGAAAATATCAACAGAGTCTGTGTCTCTATATCCTTTAATAAGAATGCTGCAATTTATGGTCCACCTATTAACAATTATCCTTATAAATAAACCACTACTCCAGTTACAGAAGGCATGTTTCAAGGCTTATGTTTAAAGATGGTATTGTTGGTGCACCCTGGTTAACAGTTTATGACTACTGGCAAACAGCTGGTGATGGATCTCAAGGAAGCAGGTGATTATTCCCAGGAGAAGAAATGAGGCATTTCATCAAGATCTAATTAGCCTAGTAAGCAGACTCTGAGAATTAAAGTCAGGAATAGCTCATTAGCTGAATATACCAGCATCACTGGGGGGAAGGGTGTTTACATTGGACTGACTTTGCTCTGTTCAAAGAGTAACCATGCAGTTCAGGACAAGTCCCATGCAGAGAAACCCGTGCATGTCAAAGAAGCATGGATTATCTCATGTTGAAAGTCATATTGTCAAGAGTAAAAGATTAGGAAATGTGGAAGTTTAAGTAGACACTGAAGGGAGCTTAAAGGGCCAAAACTCAGTTTCATAGTCATTGTGGGAAGAATGCCATTTAACAAAAGTAATCTTAGCGTATCCCATTCTAAAAGAATTTTTATGGTGACATCATGTCTTGGCTTGCACATAGTGGCTCATCTCTAAAGATGTCAGCCTAATGTGTAGCCGTGGCTAGAAAGTCTCAAAGAATGTTAGGAATTATTAAAGGATTTAAGAACAGAACAGAAAGTGCTATTACACCATTGTACAAACCCCATGGTGCACTAATTACTGTGTGCAGGTCTGGTCAGCCCATCTAAAGAGGACATAATGCACCTACAAAAGATACACAGATGATTAGCAGTATAAACAACTTTCTTATGAGAAAAGACACAAACTAGAGCTCATAAGCTTGGAAAAGTAACAACCAAGGTGATATATCAAAGAAACCTATCAAATCACGAAGAAGTAACTTTCATAATACTAAACCTTAGGGGAATGTGACGGCTTTCAAATGGCAGGTTTAAAACAAAAAGGAGTACTTCTCCACACAAGGCATAGGATATTTTAATGACAAAATCTGAAATTATAGTAGATGGTGATACCTTCAAAGGATACAAATAAGCTTTCAAAACCATGGAAAAGTCTGGAGCTCAGCTAGTAAGCTCCTTTCTGAAACTGTACTAATCTACCCCCTTATCAAGCTGTACAAAAAGGTCAATTGCGTACTACTATAGCATACTAAATGTATGCACTGCTGTACACATTACAGGTACTTTCTCTGTCCCTAGAGGGCTCACAATCTAAGTTTTTGTATTTAGGGCAATGGAGGGTTAAGTGACTTGCCCAAGGTCACAAGAAGCTGCAGTGGGAATGAAAACCAAGTCACCAGGATCAAAGCCTGCTGCGCTAACCATTAGGCTACTCTGTAACTCCATCAGCAAGCTCTCTCTGAAACTCCATCAGTACATCACTTTCTGAAGCCTTCCCTAGCTCAAAAGCAAAGCAGGTCCTAGAGACCCTTATATGGTGATTAAGCCCAGCCCAATGCATCCCAGGATGCACTGGGCAGGGAAAGATGCTGCCATTTTGAGGAGGCGCCCACAGGAGGGAGTGCTAGTCCCGTCTCCTTCTTGAAGGTGGTTGGGTTGGGGGAGATGCCACCACTAGACCAAGCCTTTGGGGTGGACCTGGCAAGGGTCCCACTGGACCAACAGGGTTTTATGTATTTACAATAGGGGGGTGATGTGTCTCGGGGGGTGAGGGGTCTGGGGGTCCACCATACCAGTTTGACAAGTCCAGGATACAAAAACCCGGACTTGTCAAACCTCTTCTATGGGAGGATTGTGACTAGGCTCTTGAGTGCATGCCCAGGCACAATCTATCCGCTTTACTTCCTCATGCTCAAAGCTAATAGTGTGCATATCATTTGCATATTGTTAGCTTTGAAAATGAGGAAGTTATTTTTGGGCACTGTTGTAGCGGTACACTCTGGTGCAGTTCCAGGTCACCCCTTTCTATGGTTCTACCAGCCAACCCTCTGAAGCTCCATGACTACATCCCCCTCCCCCCATGAAGCTGTGCCAACACATCTACTTCTGAAACACCATCAGCAAATTCCCTTTGTGTCAGCAGACCATTTTGACTGGTGCCGATCCTTCAAAATGTATTATGAAGTTTGGGGAGTATGTTTTGTCTTTTTTGCGCTATATCGAGTGGAAATAGTCTATAATGGGATTGAAAAATGTCAAGCTTTAGGTCTTGTTTTTGGTCTTTGAAATGTTATTTATTTAGTTTAGCCTTGATCTTCTTCTTCCCCATCCCTCAATTAGAAACTTACCAATGAGATATGGTATGAATTAATATTTGTATTTCTTGATTTTCAATTTCCTATTTATTTCTTATTTTGTATAACCCACTAAATTCAAAATTTCTATTTGTCCAGAGTGGTTCACAAGATTACATATACAGTAATTCACAGCCAATAATGAAACACACAAACAGGAAACATAAATCAGGAAATGTATGACTAAAAAGATGAAATGTCACTTTCTTAGCACAGGAGAGAATGGTCAAAGGTCAAGAATTCCACAGTCTAGGCCTAGGCACAGATAATACTCTTTTTCATTTCATCATGATTTTTCAGTATAAAATATAATGTTTGAAATTATTTGGAAATATTTATAAATAAAGAAGCCATCCTTGACTAAAAGTTAAATGTGCTCTATTTTTCTGTTTTATTTGTGCTGACTGATTTCATCAATTTCTGAAAGCTTCAGTTAGCACCATGGTGTTAAATGCATTCAGCCAAATGAATCTTCAAGCCTAAAAGAAAAGTTGGTGCAGAAAACTTCAAGCAGGAGGCACTATTGTTTAAGGAGCCAGGATTTTGTCTACCTGTAAACATACTTCCTCCCGTCCCAGCTTCAGAGCTGATCTCCATGGGATCATGTTTCTACTCCTCACAAGAGGGATAAAATATTCATAGCAGGTGTTCAATGTCTGGGACCAATCCAAATGCTCTTTGCATTTGTCTACACCATGTCTTCAACCTGGCAAGAGATAGAACCTGTGCTATCAGCTGTGGCAATCATTCTAGGGCAGGGGTCCTCAATCCAGTCCTCGGGACACACCCAACCAGGTAGGTTTTCAGGATACCCACAATGAATATGTATGAAATAGATTTGCATTGAATGGAGGCAGTGCATGCAAATTTATCTCATTCATATTCATTGTGGATATCCTAAAAACCTGACTAGTTAAGTGTGTCCTGAGGACTGGGTTGAGAACCCCTACTCTAGGGTCAAAAAAAGGTTTCATTTTATCTGGTGAATACTTTATTTATTTGTTTTATTACAAAGTTTTCTTGGGCAATCAACAGAGAGATATGCAAACATCTGGCTACTAAAATAATTCATATTCTTGAGAAAAGCTGTATCAGAGAAACATAAAAATGATGGCAGAAAAAGACCATACGGCTATCCAATTTGCCCATCCAGACCAACAACCCAGCCTCTAAAAGCCCTTCCTCTCCCTTAGGGATGCTTGATGCTTGTCCCATGTTTTTTAAAATTCTGTTGCTGTCCTTCTTTCCACCATCTCACCTCCACTGGAAGGCTGTGTTCCACTCATCCACTACTCTCCTCCTGAGTCTGCCCTCTTTTATCTTGTTCTTATGATCAGAGCCCCAGTTCCATCGAAAAAGACGATACTTTGAAGGTATTAATATCTCTATCATATCTCCCTTTCTGCCGATCCCTTAGGGTAAATATATTTAGATCTTTAACTCCGTCACCATATATTTTATGACAAAGATCATCAATTTTAGTAGCTACTCATACTGTTTATATCTTTGGAAGGTGTGGTCTCCAGAATTTCACACAATACTCTAAATGACATCTCAGAGACTTGTACGAAGACACAATAATCATTTTCCTACTGGTCATTTTTCTCCTAATGCATTAAAACATCCCTCTGGCTTTCGCCATCACTTTATATACCTTTTCGACCACCTTAAGACTGTCAGATATAGTCACCCCCCAGGTCCTGCTCATCCTTTATGCTGTACTATTCCCTTGGGATTTTGCAGAACAGATGCATGAGCCTGTGTTTGTTTTTAGCACTAAATTTTACATGCTAATCTTCCCACCTTTCTCAGGCATTGCTAGATCCCTCTTCATGTTTTCCGCATGTTACAGGGTGTTACCCCATTGTGGGTTTTGGCATCATCCATCTAGTCCTCAAAAGCTCATGTCACAATACATGTGTTGGTCTGTAAGGTGGTACCTACCTCTGTCAACTTTCCTGAATTGTTACCACACTGAAAAGGTCCAACTTCCTATGTCTTCCTTTCCTCTCTTTTAGTCAGAGCAGCAGCAGTGACTGCAGGCTGGCCACATGGGGACACAATAAGCACACATTCCCAGTCTCTTCAGATGCACTTACTCTCCATCGCATGTTTCCCAAATACCAAGGAAATGTCCACTGCAAATGGGCAGAGAGAAAAAGCATGTACATCCGGTCACTGCCCTGCTGGCTTGTCATTGTTCTGATCATAATACTGTAACCAGTGGTCAAGGAGAAGGACCTGAATAATCTTAGGTCTCTTTGAAATTGTAGTGAAAGAACTCAAAATTAATGTTCTCTCTGTAGCTACATACTTTTTATCAGCCAGGACTTGAAATAGTGGCAGACACAGTGGCGTAGCCAGAAGGCAATTTTTGGGTGGGCCAACAGGTTGGATGGATGGGCACTAGAGAAACACTTGCCACCTGATATGCCCTGCCCACACCCCTACTCCTGCCGCACACCTACCCCACTCCCAATAACTTCAATGGGAGTAGCAGTGCTGGCCTCAGTTGTCGCGTCTCTCGCGCTTGCCGCGCTCTCGAGGACCTTGGCATACCTTCAGGCTTCTTCCCCGGGAGCGCGGGGTTTGTGAGTCCATAGGCCACTACCGTGGAGCGGCAGTGGCAGGCAAAATCACCTTCCAGGTAGAGAGGAAACAAGACTGGACCGGAACTCCGGACTGGAGTGCTACACCGGAACACTCGGAACTGGAACGCACCGGACGGGTGCGCACTGGAGTGGGGCCCGCTGGACTGGACACACTGGAGTGGCCCCACTGGACTGGAACATACAGGAGTGAAACCCGCTGGACTGGAACACACTGGAGCGGAACCCGCGGAACTGGAACACCCTGGACCTAGGCTTCACCTACACTTGACTGCCTTTCCCCGAGGGTTGAGCCCTAAGGTTCTGGCAGCCGGTAGGACTTACAGGAACAGCAGGAATGAAGATCCAGGAGTGCCCCCTGGCACCTAGGCGAAGGCAAGGCAGACAAGCAGGGACTGTCCGGGTTCTGGCAGTCGGCAGGATTCAACACAATGACTAGTAAACTGTACCCAGGCTAATAGGAATGCTATACCCAGGCAAACCAGTCATACACAGGAACATACACAGAGCAAACTCAGGAGACTTGGAAGGCTATACACCAGCTAACAACTAAGCTGTGCCCAAGCTAACAAGTCATGCACTGGAAACAAACGCAGAACACTAGCAAAGCTTTACACAGGCTACAAGCCAGACGGTGCCTAAGCTGGCTAGTCTGTCACTAGGAACCAACACAGAGAACTAGCAGAGCTATGCACAGGCTACAAGCCAGACGGTGCCTAAGCTGGCTAGTCTGCACCAGGAACAAACACAGAGAACTAGCAGAGCTATGCACAGGCTACAAGCCAGACGGTGCCTAAGCTGGCTAGTCTGCACTAGGAACAAACACAGAGAACTAGCAGAGCTATGCACAGGCTACAAGCCAGACGGTGCCTAAGCTGGCTAGTCTACACTAGGAACAATCACAGTCTTGGGATAGTGGCTAGCAAGGGCGGCTAGTCTAACACTAGGAACAAACACAGTCTTGGGATAGTGGCTAGCAAGGGTGGCTAGTCTAACACTAGGAACAAACACAGTCTTGGGATAGTGGCTAGCAAGGGCGGCTAGTCTAACACTAGGAACAAACACAGTCTTGGGAAAGTGGCTAGCAAGGGCGGCTAGTCTAACACTAGGAACAAACGCAGAGAACTAGCAGAGCTATGCACAGGCTACAAGCCAGACGGTGCCTAAGCTAACTAGTCATGCACTGGAAACAAACACAGAGAACTAGCAGAGCTATGCACAGGCTACAAGCCAGATGGTGCCTAAGCTAACTAGTCATGCACTGGAAACAAACACAGAGAACTAGCAGAGCTATGCACAGGCTACAAGCCAGACGGTGCCTAAGCTAACTAGTCATGCACTGGAAACAAACACAGAGAACTAGCAGAGCTATGCACAGGCTACAAGCCAGACGGTGCCTAAGCTAACTAGTCATGCACTGGAAACAAACACAGAGAACTAGCAGAGCTATGCACAGGCTACAAGCCAGACGGTGCCTAAGCTAGCTAGTCTAAACAAACATAGAACACTAGCAAAGCTATACACAGGCTACAAGCCAGACGGTGCCTAAGCTAGCTAGTCTAAACAAACATAGAACACTAGCAAAGCTATACACAGGCTACAAGCCAGACGGTGCCTAAGCTAGCTAGTCTAACAAACATAGAAACTCACACAGAGCAAACACTGAAACTGTGTACAGAGCACTCTATACACCAGGACCTTTAGATGAGATGCAAAGGCCAGGACTGTAGTCTCCAAGTGACTAATAAAGCCCATCAACACCAGAGCCACAGCTGCAGCAATCACCTTGCAACCAAACAGAGGCTTGACACTCAGAGCAGTCAGCCCATAGGAAGGAACAGCGGGAGCCATCTTGGATACTGGCAAAGAGGAGGAGGCGGCAGCCATCTTGGAAGAGGCAAAGCCCACACAGGTGAGGTTCAGTAGGGCAATCAGCACACAGAGCCAGAGAGAACCTAAGACAGACACGGAGAAAAGCAGAAGCCAGCACAGACACTGACTCCCAGAAACAGGGTAAGTCTGAGGGTTGTCACGGCCACAGACGGGACAGTATCCCCTCCTCAAGACCCCCCTCTCGGTCTCCCGGAGACGGTCAGGTATCCAGGGGTAACTATGGTGAAACTTCCTGATAGGTCTCAAAAGCCAGACATAGATCACTGGGCTGGAAGTCACAATGAAGTTCAAAACTGGCAGACAAAAGTAGAACTTGTGACCAGGAAGCTCCTTTGAGTCACCACGGGGCAACCTCAGGAACATGGATGCATCAAGAGGAACACAATTCAAAAGTAACCCTCCCCTGAGGGAACCCACAATGTCCTGAACCTCTTGGCAAATCCATGAAATGACATGAACAGGGCTGGAGTCACTACCCCAGCTGACATCAGAAGCTGGGCTGAGGCTCGAAGTGGCATTCCCATCTTGACAGGAGCTAGACGTCTGAACAGAACTGGATCTGGAACTAGCACCCGGGTTGGCATCCAACACGGAGCCGGGATAGGAACCCGGACTGGCCTCAACCCCTTGACTGGAACTGGATTCAGGAGCCTGACTGAAACGGGAACTCAGCAGAAGGTCAGCCTCCTGACGGACACTGGAACTTAGGACGACCTCAACATTTTGGTCGGAACTGGAACTAGGAAGAGATTCAGCTGCAAGGCTGGACGCACCCCTCTGCCCGGACTGGGACGTCTCTCTCGCCTTAGCTTCAGGAATATTCCCCAGGGCAGGATCAGAACAAAGTTTATCACGGTGCCCTTGGAACGTCATCTCATCTTCAAAAGCAGACTCAATATCTCGGCTGGCCTCTGCACTCGGTGCAGACTCAGCATCTTGGCTGGACTTGCAACTCGATCCAGACTCAGCATCTTGACTGGAACTACAACTCGATCCAGACTCAGCATCTTGACTGGACTTGCAACTCGATCCAGACTCAGCATCTTGACTGGAACTGCAACTCGGTCCAGACTCAGCATCTTGGCTGGACTTGCAACTCGATCCAGACTCAGCATCTTGACTGGAACTACAATTCGATCCAGACTCAGCATCTTGACTGGACTTGCAACTCGATCCAGACTCAGCATCTTGACTGGAACTGCAACTCGATCCAGACTCAGCATCTTGACTGGACTTGCAACTCGATCCAGACTCAGCCTCTTGACTGGACTTGCAACTCGCGACGCCCTCTGCCTCCTGGCAGGGACGGAACTTTAACTGAGGCTTGGCAGAACACACCCTTTGGACAGGGATCGGAGGCTCGCTCTGAAGTGCCCCTCGAACTGGCCTTCGGAGCTTGACTAGACGGGTCACTTGGACAAGAACCGGAGACTCGACCCGGAGTGCCATTTGCACAGGTCTCGGAGACTCCGTCAGAAGCACCCCTCGCACTGGCCTCAGAGATTTCAGAGGGCGTGCCACTTGAACAAGGACCAGAAGCTCGCCCTGGAGCGCCGCTCGAACAGGAATCTGAGGCTCCATCGAAAGCTTCCCTCGGACTGGACTCGGAGACTTCAAAGGGCGTGCCACTTGGACGAGGACTGGAGGCTCGACCTGGAGCGCCACTTGCATAGGAATCCGAGGCTCCATCGAAAGCTCCCCTCGGACTGGCCTCGGAGACTTCAAAGGGCGTGCCACTTGAACGAGGACTGGAGGCTCGACCTGGAGCGCCACTTGCATAGGAATCCGAGGCTCCATCGAATGCCTTCCTCGGACTGGCCTCGGAGACTTAAGCTTCCTCGTTACTTGGACTGGAATTGGAGGTTCAGTATGAAGCATCCCCTGGACTGGACTCAGTGGCTTAGGAGGCAGCGCTACTTGAACTGGGGTCAGGGGCTTGGTCCGACGCCTCACTCGGCCCGTCTTCACAGACATGGTCAGGACCGTCCCTCGGCCCGAACTCAGCGGCTTAGCTGGAGGTTCCACTGGACTCCCTCCTCGAACTGGACTCGACACAGGTGGACTGGGGTCGTAGAGAAGAGCTAACCCACCATAGGACGACCGACTGCTCGGCTGAGGTGGCTCGAGCGGAGGAAGTCCCCGGCGTCCTCTTTTGATCTCAGCCTCCGGAGTATCCCGCAGAGCTGGGTTTTCCAGAAGTCTGAGGCGGTACTCGCAGAGCGTGATAGCCGAATCCATGTCAGAAACTGGGTTATAGTGGACCAGACTCCAGTAGACACGCTTTCTTTCTGCTGCTGCTTCAGGAGTAGCCTTAAAGGCTGGATTCGACAGAAGTTCCTCTCGGTACTCCCACAGCCTTAAATAGGGAGCCAAAAAAGAAACTAGGCTGTCCTTGGAATAAAAAAAAAAATCAGAAGTTCCCCTCGGATTGTCCGTAGGGCACGAACTTATGGGCATGAAGCCCACCTGGACTGATGATCTCGCCGAACTCATGGCCTTTGCATCCTGTCGCGTCTCTCGCGCTTGCCGCGCTTTCGAGGACCTTGGCATACCTTCAGGCTTCTTCCCCGGGAGCGCGGGGTTTGTGAGTCCATAGGCCACTACCGTGGAGCGGCAGTGGCAGGCAAAATCACCTTCCAGGTAGAGAGGAAACAAGACTGGACCGGAACTCCGGACTGGAGTGCTACACCGGAACACTCGGAACTGGAACGCACCGGATGGGTGCGCACTGGAGTGGGGCCCGCTGGACTGGACACACTGGAGTGGCCCCACTGGACTGGAACATACAGGAGTGAAACCCGCTGGACTGGAACACACTGGAGCGGAACCCGCGGAACTGGAACACCCTGGACCTAGGCTTCACCTACACTTGACTGCCTTTCCCCGAGGGTTGAGCCCTAAGGTTCTGGCAGCCGGTAGGACTTACAGGAACAGCAGGAATGAAGATCCAGGAGTGCCCCCTGGCACCTAGGTGAAGGCAAGGCAGACAAGCAGGGACTGTCCGGGTTCTGGCAGTCGGCAGGATTCAACACAATGACTAGTAAACTGTACCCAGGCTAATAGGAACGCTATACCCAGGCAAACCAGTCATACACAGGAACATACACAGAGCAAACTCAGGAGACTTGGAAGGCTATACACCAGCTAACTAAGCTGTGCCCAAGCTAACAAGTCATGCACTGGAAACAAACGCAGAACACTAGCAAAGCTTTACACAGGCTACAAGCCAGACGGTGCCTAAGCTGGCTAGTCTGTCACTAGGAACCAACACAGAGAACTAGCAGAGCTATGCACAGGCTACAAGCCAGACGGTGCCTAAGCTGGCTAGTCTACACTAGGAACAATCACAGTCTTGGGATAGTGGCTAGCAAGGGCGGCTAGTCTAACACTAGGAACAAACACAGAGCTATGCACAGGCTACAAGCCAGACGGTGCCTAAGCTGGCTAGTCTACACTAGGAACAATCACAGTCTTGGGATAGTGGCTAGCAAGGGCGGCTAGTCTAACACTAGGAACAAACACAGTCTTGGGATAGTGGCTAGCAAGGGTGGCTAGTCTAACACTAGGAACAAACACAGTCTTGGGATAGTGGCTAGCAAGGGCGGCTAGTCTAACACTAGGAACAAACACAGTCTTGGGAAAGTGGCTAGCAAGGGCGGCTAGTCTAACACTAGGAACAAACGCAGAGAACTAGCAGAGCTATGCACAGGCTACAAGCTAGACGGTGCCTAAGCTAACTAGTCATGCACTGGAAACAAACACAGAGAACTAGCAGAGCTATGCACAGGTTACAAGCCAGACGGTGCCTAAGCTAGCTAGTCATGCACTGGAAACAAACACAGAGAACTAGCAGAGCTATGCACAGGCTACAAGCCAGACAGTGCCTAAGCTAACTAGTCATGCACTGGAAACAAACACAGAGAACTAGCAGAGCTATGCACAGGCTACAAGCCAGACGGTGCCTAAGCTAACTAGTCATGCACTGGAAACAAACACAGAGAACTAGCAGAGCTATGCACAGGCTACAAGCCAGACAGTGCCTAAGCTAACTAGTCATGCACTGGAAACAAACACAGAGAACTAGCAGAGCTATGCACAGGCTACAAGCCAGACGGTGCCTAAGCTAACTAGTCATGCACTGGAAACAAACACAGAGAACTAGCAGAGCTATGCACAGGCTACAAGCCAGACGGTGCCTAAGCTAGCTAGTCTAAACAAACATAGAACACTAGCAAAGCTATACACAGGCTACAAGCCAGACGGTGCCTAAGCTAGCTAGTCTAACAAACATAGAAACTCACACAGAGCAAACACTGAAACTGTGTACAGAGCACTCTATACACCAGTGAAGGAGTGGAACGCCTAATGCTACCCGAATACTGCTGAACAACAGGACAACCTCATGTTTTTGTGCCTACTGATGGACGTATACTTATGCACTCTACCTCTGCTTTTGGCTGGTTAGCCACACCTTATTACTGCACTGGACATTTGTGCCTTATCCAGTTTTACTGTTTACTAACGAAAGAAGGTTGCTGTTTACTAATGTAAGGACAGAATGCAGGACTATTAGACATATAGCTTGTAACAGTAGTTTGCAAGGCCTATACAAGACCAGCTTGCATGTAGCAACGCGACCTTGGAGGGTGCTGACACCCCCTGCATTCCTGAGCCGAACCTTATCTCCTGTGCTAGAAAGGAGCATTGTGTGCGTGTGAAGAATAAGCTGCTAAGTTTCGTTTTTCTTGCCAGTATCATTTCAGTGTTATGACGTGAGTATGTACTGGGACTACAATTTTGTACTGTAAGAACTACAAATGTTTACTGCGCATGCCAGTAGTGATGTGTAAGGGGCCAAATGCGCAGGCCCAGTAGGGAAGTATAAATGTAAGTGTCAGATGATTTATGACACACAGTGTCCCGAGACTACTCGGTGCTGTTCACTTGCTAGCAATAAAGTTGCCTTGTTTGGAACCAAAGTTTGCCTTTCGTCTCCTGATTTCCCACCTGTTTCATTGGCGACCCAGATGGGACAGAAGTAGAAAGGGGAATCGGATTATATTCTTCCCCTCCCCCACTGCGGTCGAGTCGGGTTATCGATCCCCACCCGAGAAGGTGGTGAGTGGCCACCGCTGATTTCAGCGTCCATCTCCCGGAGGAGGGTCGATCAACTCCGCCTGACTGTAGAGGGGGCTGTGTGGTTCCGGCAAGGCACCTTTTCTATTTCAGAAAGAAGCGTACGACGGCGCAGCCTGCGACCCCGGCGGACAGGCGAGTATACTCTACGTAGTGACCGGCCCAGTAAGGACCGAAGAAGAGGCGTGATCACCCTCTTTTAGCCAGTGACTAATACGGACTATTGGTATACGACTAGGTCCTGAAACTCACTAGGCTCCGGCGACGAAACCGAGCGGCGAACGGGAGGGTTTCTTGTGGCGTATGAAAGTGTGTGGATGGGCTTGCAGTTCCAGGCCGGGCGACCGCGTCCTGGTCAGGCCGAGTGTTGACCCTTTTGTGTCTGGTGGAACGAGACCCCTTACTCCTCCACCGCCCCTTCCCCCTTTTGTCCGTCACCTGTCCTTTGGCACTCAGGTTAGGATGGGCGGGGGTGGGTCTTCACCGTTAGACTTAATGACGGAACACTTTAGCGAAGTGTTCGACCAAGATAAATGTAGCAGGGCCGGGATGATACAGAGATGTCAATTTATGTGGCCAGGGCTAGGAATTGCCGAATGGCCCCCGGGAGGGTCATTCGAGTATGAAAAAGTGGCGGCGGTCATGAATATTGTTATAGTTGAGGGAAACCCAGGCTGTCCCGAGGACATCCCATATATAGAAGCGTGGTTGGATGTAGTCCGGGACCCGCCGGCTTGGGCCCAACGGAAGGTAGAGAAGGCCGCCCTCATGGTGGTAAAGCAGAGAAAGGGCCGGAAAACTAAACTTAAGGCCCTGCCGACCCATGCCTTCGCTCTCCAAAGCTCGGCAACCGCTGCCGTTCAGAAGGCCGCAGGGACCGCCCCCATACGGCCTACCGCCCCTAGCGCTGAAGCCACTGAGACCACGCCCCCTGCTACCATTGGTAAGGTAGGAGCTACGCCCAGTACGACCAGCACACTTTCTAGAATGAAACCCCCAAAGGAAACCCTAGGGAAAGTTCAGGGGTTGCCCAAAAAGAAGCCTCCAAAGGCCCCGATACTTGCTACGGCGGAAGCATACGAAGACGACATCGCGCCACCGCCGTATGCCCCGATATACCCCGACATCGCGAGCCTGGAGGAGGGCCCGGATAACGCTGATGCTTCCGGGTCAGAGTCGGAGGCCGGAGAGACGTCCCGTCCAGACTCGCCTGAGTCACCGGGCCCCGCAACCATACGGAAGAGTAAACGGGTTGTGAAGAACATTACTCGGTTCCCCCAATCGAGTCCGCGCAATGCCCTCCCTTCGAGCAGGAAAGAGGGAGCCACTAACCTATTCCCAGTTCGACAATCTACCACCTATACCCCTAACCCGGCGGAAGGGGGGGGCCAGCCCATTGAATCAACAGTTTATAGCCACGTTCCCTTCTCGAGCGCCGATTTGTATAACTGGAAATTGCATGGGCCGTCCTACGACCAGAAACCCGAGCAGTTGGTGGAGCTGGTGGAAGGCATTATATACAGTTATAATCCGACTTGGGGAGACCTTAGGCAGTTGAGCGCCCACATCCTGACCACTGAAGAACGCCGCCTTTTACAACAAAATATGGAGCAAGCTATCCGGGATGCGAACCCCACCCATGCCAACTTACAGAATCTAATAGAGACGGAGGCGCCCCTCGCTGCTCCTGCGTGGGACTACCGAACCGCTGAAGGCCAAACCCTTATCCGCCGATACCAGCAGGCGTACCTGGCCGCCTTAAAGAAGGGGAAACAGAAGGTTACCAATATGGGGAAAATCCACAGTGTAGTCCAACAAAAGGACGAGAGTCCGGGGGATTTTCTGGAACGGCTTATGGAGGCATTTAGAAGGCACAGCCCGATAAACCCCGAAGACCCCAGGAACCTCCCAACCGTAGTTATGAGTTTTGTTAGCCAGTCAGCACCGGATATACGAAGAAAGCTACAGAGAACGGAGGGGTTCGAAGGGATGAGCCTCAGCCAACTGAAAGCTATAGCGGATCGCGTATTCGGATATCGCGACCAGGAAGAAAAGACGGAGGCCCGAAAGGAATCGACCAGGCGGATGCGGGAGAAGGCAGATGTGTTGGCCACGGTGCTGGAAGAACGGATGAGGTCTAGACCAAAGGGGAGGGGCAGAAGAACAAGAGGAACGCGGTCCCCCATAGGACGTAACCAGTGTGCAAATTGTCGACAGGAAGGACACTGGTGGGCTGATTGTCCAGAGGAGATACGGGACAGCCCGAGAGAAGAGGAACCATGGGACCGGCAGAGAGAGGAGGAGACGGGCGACCGTACAGGGGCCCCCAGACGAGGCCGGGGAAGGGGCCGAAGAGATAGAGGACGGGATGACCGGAGGGAATGGCAGATGGCGGTGGACGCTACCCGAGACAGCACAGCATGAAGAAACCGGGAGGGCAGAGTCCCCACTGACCCTCTGGTGGAAATTCGGGTGGGGACAGAGTCTATGAAGGCCTTACTAGACACGGGGGCCCAGCGATCTGTTATCACCACCGCCATAGCCCCAGCCACGAAAGAAACTATACCAATTGTGGGAGCCTCCGGGAAATCCCTTGCGGCCCCCCTCCTCAAGGAGCGCCAAGTCCAGATCGGAGGGACGATGGTGTCTCATCAGTTCATACACATCCCTGGATGCCCAGTCCCCTTGATTGGTCGAGACCTGCTCTGTAAGCTCCAGGCCACCTTGAAGTTCAAGACCACGGGTGAAGTGGAAGCTCGCTTTGAAGATCGGCCAGTAACACTTATCTGTCCAGTAAGAGAAGAATGGAGACTACACGCTCCCTCAACTGTAGGACCTGGCGACTGCCGTTACGACCAGAATACCCCTTTTGCCCAGCAGAGGCGAGCCATAATGGATGAAGTGCCTGATGTATGGGCAGAAGTGAACCCCGGAGGACTGGCCGTTAACGCTATCCCCATCTGGATTGAGCTCAAACCGAATGCTCAAGTTGTCAACCAAGGACAATACCACGTCCCCTATGCAGCCCGGCATAGTATGCACACTCATCTACAGAAACTTCTTCAACAGGGGGTTCTTAAACCAATCAGATCCGCATGGAATACCCCATTGTTGCCCGTTAAGAAGCCAGGAACATCCGAATACAGACCCGTCCAGGACTTGAGGAAAGTCAACAACCAGGTAGCCGACATAGTCGCCCTCGTACCAAACCCCTACTCCATCTTAGCCCAAGTGCCATCCCAGACCAAGTGGTATAGTGTCATTGATCTGAAGGACGCCTTCTTCTCCATCCCCCTTGCTGCCGACAGCCAGAAGTTGTTTGCCTTCACGTGGGAAGACTTACAGACGGGAACCAAGCAGCAATATACATGGACCCGGCTTCCTCAGGGGTTCAAGAACTCCCCCACCCTCTTTGGTGACCAGCTTGCCCAGGACCTGAAAACGTACCAAGACGAGTACGGGCCGGTCGTCCAGTACGTGGATGACCTGTTGGTGGCCCGTGAAACGTACACGGACTGTGCAGAAGCTACCCTTTACCTCTTGAAAACCCTGGAAGCCCAGGGGTACCGGGCCAGCCGCAAAAAGGCCCAGATATGCGAGATCGAAGTCGAATACCTGGGTTTCCGCCTCCGAGAAGGAACCCGAAGGCTCGGTACCCCCCGAACCCAAGCTATCCGCAACCAACCCACTCCTGCAAATAAGAAGGAACTACGGGCACTCCTCGGAGCCGCTGGATATTGCCGCATTTGGATCATCAACTTTGCCATCCTGACCCACAGTTTGTACGCCAAACTGAGAGGGCCTGAACTCGAGGGCCAAAATCTCCAGTGGGAGAAACACGAACTGAAAGCCCTTCAGGACCTCAAGGATGCCCTTGCGGCCCCACCAGCACTCGGACTACCAGATGTGACTAAGCCGTTCCACTTGTTCATCGACGAAAAGAAGGGATTGGCACTTGGAGTCCTCACCCAACTGGTCGGCATCTGGCAACGCCCTGTAGCATACCTCTCCAAGGGCATGGACAACGTGGCACGAGGATGGCCGGGCTGTCTCCGAAGCATTGCGGCGGCCTGTCTGCTGATACACGAGGCCAATAAACTCACGTTTGGCCAGACACTCTTTGTGACCACACCCCACACCATCCGCGGCCTACTCGAGAGCCACGGACCCAGATGGATGACCAACTCCCGATTGGTCAAATACCAAGCCCTCCTGTGCGAAAATCCGGAGGTGCGGATCCTGGACACAACCAACCTTAATCCTGCTACCCTCCTTCCGGCCCCTGAATCACCACTCCACGACTGTGAGGAGGTAATGGCCACTGTGCATTCTAGCAGACCTGACCTCAAGGACCAACCCTGGCAAGGGGGCATCACCCTGTTCACCGATGGAAGTAGCCAAGTAATAGAGGGAAGTCGAAGAGCTGGCTATGCTGTTGTATCTGAGGACCACGTGATCGAGGCTATGGCCCTGCCGCCCGGAACGTCAGCCCAGAAAGCGGAGCTGATCGCCCTCACCAAAGCCCTCCTGTGGGCTGAAGGGAAAGTTGTTAACATTTACACTGACTCCAAATACGCCTTCCTCACCCTCCAGGTGCATGGAGCCTTGTACAAGGAGAGGGGATTCCTGACAGCTGAGGGAAAAGGACTTGCAAATGCCACTGAGATTTGCCAACTGCTCGAGTCGGTGTGGAAGCCGAAGAAAGTAGCTGTAATGCATTGTAGGGCCCACACCGGCCGGACGGACCCTATTGCCCGCGGTAACCAACGAGCGGATGATGCCGCAAAAAGGGCAAGTCTGCTCCCTTGCTCTACTCACTCTTCTGATCCTGTACTCGTCGTCCATCTCCCTACAGAAATCCCCATCTACACCTCCCAAGAAACGGAATGGGCCCGACAAGAAGGCCTGGAGTCACGAAATGGCTGGTGGGTACTACAGGATGGGCGCATATGGATACCCGAAGCCTTGGCCTGGACGGTGGCCAAGGAGGCTCACGATCGCACCCACCTGGGCAGGGACGCCCTGGGGCGCCTACTCGAGAAAACTTACTACATCAACAAACTGTCCCTGTGGACCAAAAGTGCTTCCAGCCGATGCGCAACTTGTGCCCGGAACAACCCTCGAACGGGGCCCGGTCCTATGCCAGGACATGTTCTCCGAGGCACTAGCCCTTTCCAAGTCTGCCAGATTGACTTTACCCACATGCCCCCGGCCCGGGGCTACAAAGCTATCCTCGTCGCCGTGTGTACCTACACCGGATGGATTGAAGCCCAGCCCACCAGAACGGAAATGGCTAAAGAAGTCACCTCCCTACTGCTTCATCAAATCTTACCCAGATACGGTCTCCCCAAGCAGATAAACTCCGACAACGGTCCTGCCTTTGCCAGTGAAGTGACTCAACAGCTCAGTACGAGACTGGGCCTCGATTGGAAGTTACATTGTGCCTGGAGACCCCAAAGCAGTGGAATAGTGGAGAGGGCTAACCGTTCCCTGAAGAACCAGCTAGCCAAGCTATGCCAAGAAGCCAAAGCCAAATGGCCCGATCTGCTTCCACTGGCCTTGCTACATCTTAGGTGTACCCCCAAGGCTACCGGCCTTACTCCTTACGAGATGATGTATGCTAGGCCACCACCACTACCCTCTTTTCCCGACTCCTTGCAGATACAGGGCGAGAGTTCCTTAGTGAGACAGATGAAAGCATTACACGAGGTAGTGCAAGACATCCAGCAATACACTGAAAGAGTAGCCCCCTTGGTTCTCACCAATCCCACACATCGGTTCAGGGTAGGAGATGAGGTCTGGGTAAAAGAGTGGGATGAATCTGACTGTCTAAAGCCCAAATGGAAGGGGCCCTCCCTTGTTCTCCTAACGACCCCAACCGCTGTTAAAATTGCAGGAAGCTCGGTGTGGATACATTGGACCCGACTGAAACCTGCCGCTCCCACTAACAGCACCCCGAAGCGTTGGACTGCTCATCACCATCCAGACGCTCCATTACGGCTGACCTTAAGAAAGACGTGAACCACCAGATTCATGCCTGCCCAGCAACAGGAACTCAGCTTCTGGACCCACTGCGTTTTTGGCTCCCTGTTTATCGCAGCCTTCATCGTGGGCCTCATTATCTTCTTGCTGCAAAAGCTCGGATACCTCCCACCACATCTATAATGCTGAGCATCTTCCTTCTCCTGTGTGCAGTCCCGAGCTATCCTGCCACCCTGAGCCTGAACTGCACTGAATGTTTGCGCCTGGTGCGCCATCGTATAGAGGGAAGATATCACCTGGTTACCACCCTCATTCACCAGACGCAGCCCCCGGAAGGCGATTGCCGGCTTCTCCCGACTTGTGCCCTCATAACCCCGAATGGCCTCCAACAGTTCCACAGATGCCTCCAAGGCAATCTCACTATCTGCCATAGCCCTACCAAGCCAAGATACTACAATGTCACCCTCAGTGTAGGACTCCCTGCGTATGTGGCCGGGCCTCCGGGAGTCGAGGGAGATGGCATTCTGTATTACATCAATTCCACTCGCATCCTTGTCGGTGGCATCCAAACGGTAGCAACCCTAACCTTCGACGTTTGTGTCGCCATGGACAAACACCCTTGGTCTCGTAAATGTGGCAGCCAGAGTTGGCGTAAGGCATATGTGAACGACCACAAGTATGTCTGCCCCTTCAGTCCAGACGTGAGATGCTGCTCTCCGTGGGTTTGGCTCCCATGTGCCGGTGACACTCGAGCCTCGGGCTGGGACCAAGTATGTGCTTATACGGGTGGAGGATATGCCGGCTGCACCGGCCTAGGCGAGTTTCGTCGAGGTTCTGGTAACTATGTGTCCCTAGACTGGCCCATTCGAGGACACGATATGCCATGGAGAGGGACGTGGGGCCTTGGCATTGACGGAGGAGGGATGGATCCGTTGACATATATTACCATATATCAGAGCCTCGAAACAAAGCCTCCTACGCACTACCAGACTACTGTCATCGGCTACCAAGAGGTATTCGATGAAATCGCTCGTGCTGAACAGACCGAGACTAAATTCCCCATTTCCCCAGAAGCCCGGAATATGTTCCTCAACTTGGCCGAAAACATTGCCCTCTCCCTGGGAATTGCCAACTGTTTCGTCTGTGGAGGCACCGACATGGGTGAACAATGGCCCTGGGAAGCGAGAGAGATCCGACAGCAAACATGGGATGCACTCAACACCACTAACATTACCTTTCCCCAACGGCCGAAGCCGTACGAATGGGCCCTAAGAACAAATATCATAGGTACCCTCTGCGCTAGTCGAGCGCCATCGAAGCGGTACTCTGTACCAGTGGGAGATTCTGCTTGCACGGGGGTCCTTCAGTATAATGGAAGCCGGACGACCTGGTGGCAAACGGATGACCTGCCCGCCCCGGAGCCTATTTGGACAGAACCCACCTTGAACACGACATGGACATACGGAGGAAACGCCTCCCTCAAGTGGGTAGCCCCGGAGGGCTACTACTATATCTGCGGGCGCAGGGCCTACGAACAGCTCCCGGCCCGCTGGTACGGTACCTGTCTCTTGGGCACTGTTCGACCTAGCTTTTTCCTTCTGCCCCTGCGAGTTGGCGAAACTTTGGGTATCCCCCTATACGTGGAAAAGGGGCCAGATACCCCTGCCAGACGTAAACGGTCCTTTCTAAACACCAAGCCCAAAGTCCAAATTGGAGACTGGAAAGACAACGAGTGGCCGCCAGAACGCATCATTCATTACTATGGACCGGCCACATGGGCTGAAGATGGTACATACGGGTACCGAACCCCTATCTATATGCTGAATCGCATTATTCGCCTACAGGCCGTGCTCGAAATCCTTACTAACGATTCGGCCTTTGCCCTCAATATCCTAGCCCGACAAAACACTAAGCTCATTACCGCAGTTTACCAAAATCGCTTGGCTCTTGACTACCTCCTAGCCCAGGAGGGCGGGGTGTGTGGCAAGTTTAACCTCAGTAATTGCTGCTTACAGATTGATGACCAGAGCCATGTCATCAAAGAGATAACTGACTGAATGGTCAAACTAGCCCACGTCCCCGTCCAGACCTGGAACAGCGCGTGGGACTGGACTTCCTCCCTAACCAGCTGGTTGCCAACCTCCGGGAGCCTGCAAGGCCTCCTTGTCATGGGTGGCCTGTTTTTGTTGTCCTGTTTACTAATTCCTTTATCTCTTCCCTTTGTTTTCAGGTGTCTCCGCTCCACCATGGAGAGCATCGCTGACCGCCGGGCTGCTGCCCAGCTCATGGCTCTCCAGATGTACTCCCCCATTCCCCGGTCTGACGAAGCTTACGATGAAGCACCTTGTGGCTGATGTGCACTTTGAACCCCCTGAGTCACTTCATGGGCCATTACCCTTGTGCCAGCAGAAGACCGGCTACAAAGGGGGGGGGATTCCTCTAGGGACCCTCCGTCTCAACCCCGGCGAAGCAACCAACGGCTGCGCAAGGGCTTAGGGCTCGCTTGTTGCCTCCCTCGCTGACTATCCTTGTCCTTTCTTTCCTTTTCAGGGTTCATGGAGGTGATACTCTCCACCAGAATGGATGTTCAAGTATCAAAAGGGGGGAATGAAGGAGTGGAACGCCTAATGCTACCCGAATACTGCTGAACAACAGGACAACCTCATGTTTTTGTGCCTACTGATGGACGTATACTTATGCACTCTACCTCTGCTTTTGGCTGGTTAGCCACACCTTATTACTGCACTGGACATTTGTGCCTTATCCAGTTTTACTGTTTACTAACGAAAGAAGGTTGCTGTTTACTAATGTAAGGACAGAATGCAGGACTATTAGACATATAGCTTGTAACAGTAGTTTGCAAGGCCTATACAAGACCAGCTTGCATGTAGCAACGCGACCTTGGAGGGTGCTGACACCCCCTGCATTCCTGAGCCGAACCTTATCTCCTGTGCTAGAAAGGAGCATTGTGTGCGTGTGAAGAATAAGCTGCTAAGTTTCGTTTTTCTTGCCAGTATCATTTCAGTGTTATGACGTGAGTATGTACTGGGACTACAATTTTGTACTGTAAGAACTACAAATGTTTACTGCGCATGCCAGTAGTGATGTGTAAGGGGCCAAATGCGCAGGCCCAGTAGGGAAGTATAAATGTAAGTGTCAGATGATTTATGACACACAGTGTCCCGAGACTACTCGGTGCTGTTCACTTGCTAGCAATAAAGTTGCCTTGTTTGGAACTATGAGATGCAAAGGCCAGGACTGTAGTCTCCAAGTGACTAATAAAGCCCATCAACACCAGAGCCACAGCTGCAGCAATCACCTTGCAACCAAACAGAGGCTTGACACTCAGAGCAGTCAGCCCATAGGAAGGAACAGCGGGAGCCATCTTGGATACTGGCAAAGAGGAGGAGGCGGCAGCCATCTTGGAAGAGGCAAAGCCCACACAGGTGAGGTTCAGTAGGGCAATCAGCACACAGAGCCAGAGAGAACCTAAGACAGACACAGAGAAAAGCAGAAGCCAGCACAGACACTGACTCCCAGAAACAGGGTAAGTCTGAGGGTTGTCACGGCCACAGACGGGACATCAGTGGCTGCAGGCCACATTGAGAGCTAGGGGAAATATAAGAGGGTGCACTCTTCATCCTCCACTGAGCCAACACACATATGCTTCCCCCAAATGTGCCCTAAATATTAGAGTGGGGCCCTAAAATATCAATACATCTATGAAGAAAACTGAACAAACCAAAGTACTATAGAATACTACATAGAAAATTGATGCCAACAGAATATTTTGGTCACACACACAGAACACAAATGCCAAATATAGAATAAGTGACCACAAACCATAAGCAAATTAAATCAAAATCCCAAGAGGCCAGACCTTGCATTTAGCACAGCACAGAGAAATACAAAGAGATGCATTTTCTCCTATACTGTACAAAATATGATAGCACATTGTAAGCCCCCAGGGGTGTTCTCTGATGTGCAGTGGCCCTCTAGTGGCTCCTGCCCAGCCTCACTAGCCCTTTGCTTCAGGGAACCACCTTGAGACCAGACTTCTCTCGGTGTCCGTTGACTCGGGCCTCTATGTTTGGTCCTCCCTTTTCCCTCAGGGTGACCTCTTCATTAACCTGCAGTCCTGGCCCGGCCTCCCCGCTGTATCTCCTGGTAACCGACCCACCTTACCAGTTCTTCTGGTGGGGCCCCCGGGTCACCCTTCTCTGGAAGGTAGCACAGCTTCCTCTGCTTGCCAAAAATATGCAAATTAGCTGGTTGCATGTAAATTCAGTTTATTAGAGTTTGGTTACAATCTTTTGGGAACCTGGCTTTCCAACTCTTATTCTTGGACTGCGATTCACCCCCCTGAGATCATTTACTGGGGGGGACATCTGGGTCTCAGGGTATAACAGCCACCTCCCCTGGATAGGACACACTTTATTCACCTTAACCTTACGGTCCTATCCTCCACCCCACGGCTGTTTGTTCTTTTTAAACACTTCACAGTTCCAACCACAATATTTTGGGGACTTCTAACCCCAGGCTTTTGCAGCCTGCTTTACCTTGCCCGTACTGGGGACACACAGTCCTTTGAACACACAGTTCACCTTCTCAGCACCGGGATCACACAGTCCAGGCTTCAGGCCTCCAGGCTCCCATCTTCTCTCCCTCGGGCAAAACTCCTCTCTTTCAGGCAAACCTCCTCCCTCTACTGAGAGGAAGCTATTTATGAGGTGTCCAATTAACCTCCCCACCTCTTGAGACCTCGCCCCTCTGATTCCAGAAAGATCTGGCCTAGAAGACTCTTCTCACTCTTCCAGCTATCTCTCTGGAGCTCCCTCTACTGGCCAGAATGGGCATTTTCCCGGTTTACCTAGGAGAGCGCCCTCTGGCAGCCTCCTCCTGTAAGGGCAGACACTGTGGTTATCACAACATGCAAGAGACAGTGTTAGGGAAGGTACAACTAGGGCAACTGCATGTGGCCCCCTAGCCAGAGAGAACCCCAGGCTAGCTGGAAGCTGAAGAAGGTGCAGCCTGTTAGTAAGCTTTGGGGTCCCCTCCTAAATATCTGCCTTGGGCCCCAGCCATATTCTAACACCTCCACTGCATCGGTCCCTGCATTCTCTTTTTCGCCCATCGCGCAGTGCTGCCATTCTCACAGGCAGCTCCGCTCCCCCCTGCTGCGTCCATCCGGCCCTCTCTATGCACTTCCTGTTTACATAGGGCCAGATGGTCGCGGCAGGGGGGAGCGGAGCTGCCTGTGAGAATGGCAGCGCTGCGCGACGGGCGAAAAAGAGAATGCAGGGACCAATGCAGTGGAGCCTGGGGAGAAGAATTATTTCAGAGCAGGTAGGCAATGCTGAACGCTGCCTCTCGGATGGCCGTACCTGGAGCCATGGGAGAAAAGACAGCAACAGCAGCGAAGGATGATGGGTGGGCGGGCCTGGAGGGAAAGTGGCTGGGCCTGGGCCCGTCCAGGCCTGCCCGTGGCTACGCCCCTGGAGACAACTCCAAATTTGTGGTTCCAAAACTTGTATGACTTTTATTTACAAGAAACACGCTTTACAAACTGCTCCACAAGCATTGTTAAATATGCATAGTTCTCCAAACTTGTGCTGAGCATTGGACTGAACTTGTCAGTCCAAAGATACCCAAAGTTGATGGATGTATCAATTTTTTCTAAACCACAAGAATTTGGAATGTGTACTATAATTCCAGGCCTTCTTTGAGAAGTTTTTCCCTTTTCTGCCCTGGAGTTCTTCTCCCTCATGGACAATTTTACAGTGAGAGTCATATTCCTTTGGTGTGTATTAGGTAAAGCCCCTTATTACTCACAGCTCCATGTCCTTATCAGACTAATTATGTTCTACAGATAGGTGACCATGGGGCTCATTTTCGAAAAACGTCTAAAAAGTGGCATAAAGTAGTATTTGGATGTTTTTCTCACTAAAAAGTCCAAATCAGTATTTTCGAAACCTATTTTTAGACGTTTTTCTAGGAAGTCCATAAGAAGTGCGTTCAAATCACAAGGGGGCGGGTTGGGGGCATTTCAAAGGCGGGGTTAGGGCATGCCTAACACTTGAATATTTTACAGCCATAATGGAACAAAACAAAAACGTCCAGGACTAAAACTAAGACTTTTGGTCTAGACCTGTTTTCAGAACGAATAAGGCTCAAAAAGGTGCCCTAAATGACCAGATGACCACTGGAGGGAATCAGGGGTGACCCCCAAATACCCCCCCCACCCTAGTGGCCACTCACCTCCTCCGACCCCCCAAAAATGAGAATAAAAATATGACATACCAGCCTCTTAAAGTCAGGTCTATTAGAGCAGCATGCAAGTCCCTGGAGTAGTGCAGTGGTCAGTGCAGTGTATGTGTGTTGTTTCAGGTTATTTACTTTGGCACATTTGCACAGGGAGTACCTATGATGGTGTGAGCTTTAATTTACACAGGGGGTTGCCTGTCTTTATTAAGGTGACTTTGATTCCCATTATATTGTGTAATTTTCCCTGGAATTCCTCCTCCATAAGGGAGGTAAAAGGTTTTCCGAGGACTCCCATCAATACATTTATGTTAATATATTTCAGTATCCACATATTGGAGTTTATCACCATTTTTAGGGTTACCTTTTTTCCTTTGGTATAGTTTATAGAATACACAGTACAATAAATGCATTTATTGGAACAATACCCGACGTGGCCACGTTTCGCCCTCAGGCTGCATCAGGGATACAAACTATCAAAAGTGTTTGTATCCCTGATGCATATCAGTTAAGTTGGGAGCAGCAGATAAGTGGAACTAGATTTCTGGAACAATTGTTTTTATCTCACTACAAGTGTGTATGACATGTTTATATACACTTTTGATAGTTTGTATCCCTGACGCAGCCTGAGGGCGAAACGTGGCCACGTCGGGTATGGTTCCAATAAATGCATTGTTTCCACTCTGCTTTGTTGTTTTATATCTACTGTTTTATAAGCAGTTGTGTGCCTTTTTGTTTTTTTGTAGAATACACAGTACTACACAACTACTAAGCACCATGTGGCGCCCTTATAATTATGTGTGATCTTTTTGGCTTGCATAGGTATATGACTGCCCAATTTTAAAAAATCCTGCATCTTTGTGAACCAGATCTTTCCTCTGACATCTGACCTACCCCAGCCTAGGGACTCTTTCAAAGACCTGAATTAAATGAAGGTTATGGAAACTATTAGAGGAAAACAATCCCAATGAGTTTCATTCACCTGAATCCAAAGGACAGGTTGCAAGACCCAGCACATGATAAGGAAGCTCAGAGAAGTGAAAGTGCTGCGTGAAGCTCATTACTCTCAACCTCCACTACTCTGGTTCACAGTCCATTACAAGTGACTTTCTCTTTCTGCGGATTTAGGGTGAACTCCCAAGGGAAATTGCTAATGATCCTGCTATAGGAAGCCGACTGCTGACTACCAGATGCTGCTGTTTTTATCTGCCTGTCTATACTGAAAAGTTGACAGCCTGCAAGCAGTCGCTCTGCTGAAGAACACTGTGCATATCACCTTCTGCCTGGGCATCAATGTTTAATATGGGAAGATCAGGACTGAGGGGAGGGTTAATTACCAGAAACTGAACTTGGGAAAGAAACACAGTTCTCATGAATATTTTAGCAGTGAACAGTAGAGGTATGTTAGTTTCTTACCTGTGCTCGGAAAGAGTATTGTTTTGCTGCGCTAGAGAGAAATGAAGGTTTTATATGAGAAGAGACAAGCGTGCACTCAGGGCACCCTAGACAAACCTTCAGCCTTGCATTCCCCCCCCCCCCCCCCATTAAACTTAAGGCCCTTTGGCTCTCCCAACTATCATATGATCATAAGCATTGCTAAGTGGCCAATCGGTCACAAATACCTGGCAAGATCCCAGAACAGTAAAACAGATTTTATGCTGCTTATCCTAGAAATAAGCAGTGGATTTTCCCAAGTCCATCTTAATAATGGCTTATGGGTTTTTCTTTTAGGAAATTATCCAAACCTTTTTTAAACCCTACTATGCTAACTGCTTTTACCACATTCTCTAGCAACAAATTCCAGAGTTTAATTACTCATTTAGTGAAGAAATATTTTCTCCAGTTTGTTTTAAACTTACTACTTCGTAGCTTCATTGCATGCCCCTTAGTCCTGGTATTTTTGGAAAGGGTAAACAAGCAAGTCACTTCTACCTGTTCCATTTCACTCAGTATATTATAGACCACTATCACATCTCTCCTCATCCATCTCTTCTCCAAGCTGAAGAGCCCTAGCTGCTGTAGCCTTTCCTCATAGGTCAGTTGTCACATTCACTTTATCATTTTTGCTGCCCTTCTCTGTACCTTTTCTAATTCCACTATATCTTTTTTGAGATGCGGTTACTAAAATTGCACACAGTATTCGAGGTACGGGTGCACCATGGAGCTATACAAAGGCATAACATTTTCAGTTTTGTTTTCCATTCCTCTCCTAATAATTCCTAACATTCTATTTGTTTTTTAGCTACCGCTGCACACTGAGTAGAGGAGATGGTTTCAACACCACCCCTCTCAGAATAATAGGGAAATGGGCTCAGGGGTAGTGGAACATCTTTTTGGTTGGGGGAGAAGGGCTAAACAAATTAGTCACTGATCCAGCACCTTCTCTCTCTAGTTGCTGATGCTGTGTTGGGTAAAATACTGATGAAGCCATGATGACCCTAGTAGGTCACCCCATTCTGCTGCTTATGAAAAGGCTATTGGAAAACTGCCCATCCTCCCCCCCCACCTATTTAAATTACCTCCAAATGTTTCTTTGAGGACCTATTCATAGGAGCCAACTTTTGAAAATAATTGGAGGTGCTCAACTTGGCATAAATTACCAAGTCCATATAAAGGAAATTAAAGCATGGTGGGTTGTGAACACAACTGGTCAGAAAGAGCACAGCAGGTAGTCCACACACAGGGAGGACTTGTGGGTAAAAGAAATGTTAGAGGTAGCAGGGCAAGTCCCACCAGTCTCTCTTCCTCCCCAACCCATCACCACAGTTTAGCATCCTATTCCCAGCCCATCTACAGCACATTCATGCTATGCCTTCCAGTTCGCCTCGACCCATCTATACAACTGATATTCTCTCCCTCCCAGCCAGTCCTCAATAGTCCCTCTTCTGTTCTCAGCATGTGTACACCATAAGCTTTTTTTTTTCTCTCAGACCATCCGCACTTCTTTCTCAGTCCCTCCCCGCCTTAATGTCATCTTCCTTTCCTCATCTTCTTTTGGTTTTCCCTCACTTCTTTCTGCCAGTGCAATTTGGCTTTTGTTTCTGGGTAGGATACTTAATGCCCCCACCCCCTGTACCTACTCAACTCCCTCATGCTATACTTCTCTGTTCTCTACTTCCTCTTGACTTGACCTGCTTTGCCCCCTACTAATCCCTCCCCCCATTAGGTTCCCTCTCACTCTATCTTGGTCAGTGCCCCTCCCCTGCAAGGTAGGCTCACCCATGCCTCATACTTCCTAAGCAGATTCATCATACATTTCAAATTTTCTATCCCTACTCTTATTGACAAGGATCATATTCCTCCTCTGGGTAATTGCAAATGAAGTTGCAAGGACCTATAGCATTGGGTTCTGATTGAACAGAACACCCAAAGGATCTGGAGGAGAGTTTAGATTAGAAAATGCCTTTTGGGAGGGGAAATGGTATGGACATGCGGAATCAATAAAGCTGAGAAAAATGAAACTACTCAGCTTGAAATCGAATGATGGCAGAGAAGCTGGATGAGGATCAAAGTTAAGGAAGAACATAAGATTGGGCCTGATTTAAATTTCTGGCATGGCCAACATGCAGATGCACATTAATGGTTTATTCATTGCAAAAGTCTGATTTTTCCAATCTGATTGGCAGTGAATAAGCTCTCAATATGTGGATGCAGGTTGGCCAGATGAAAAGTGTGAACTGGCTCTTTATGGTATTTATTATAAAATGTTAATATAATAACTGTCATCATAGGCTCTTTGATTGCTTGCCTTGGCTTGCAATCATTCTTCATAGTTTAGGATAAATTCCAGTGGTGTAGCCATTTGGGGGTCTTGGGAGCCTGGACCTCCCACTTTGGGCTCGTGCCCCCTCCAGAACTGCAGCACCCCTTTACCTTTGGCCTTAAGCCACCCACAGTGGGACTTCTTGCATATGCACAGAGAATTTGCAAGAAGTCCTGGCACTGCCGATGTGTGCAGGAAGGAAGCAGCTGAGAAAGGGGCAGCCGAGGCACTGTATTTATTTGGCTGGTGGGGCTTCGACATCCCCGCAAGCATAGGTATGGCTAGTGCACATGCAGGGAGGGGGAAGAGAGGAAGGTATTACCCTCCCCCCAGTCCACTCCTGGGCACCCCCAAAATTGGAGGGCTGTGCCCTTGATATTATCATGGTGCATTGAAAAGTTCAAAGTACGGTTGTAAGAAAGGGCTGACTAAGGTTGGATCTTTGACATATTACCTATATCTGACAATAAATATGAAATACATCCTCCCAGAAATAGGGAAAGGCAGTTTTCAGCAAAAATGCCAGGACATTGTGAGGGGTCAGAGGTAGCTCCAGAGCCAATGGAAATTGAGGAAGAAGTGTGCAATCCTTTTCTATCTGACTTGGACTCAATGGAAGTTGTAGAACAGGGCAGAGAGGGCCAAGTCTAAGAGTTGTTTTTTCTTTTTGAATCCTTCCTCTTAAGAACTGCAAGCCAGTAGCCCTCCAAGTGTTTTAACATGTGTTTGCTAGCAGTGGGGGCAAAGCTTGATACTCTGGTGTGGACAGACATAGGGGACAAAGCAGAAAGCCTCGCGGTAGAGCCACAGCTGTACCGTGATGTACCGATCATAAAATAACTTGGCATGCTCTAAGCAATAAACATGCAAACTACTACTATGTGAAAAGTCTGCAGCTCATTGCTGAATGTTTCCCTTTTACAGAGCGGTGGTAAGCCCAACGTGGGCTTACTGCTTGCTATTCCAGGACTACTGCTGGCCCAATGCGGCTGCCGGCGGTAGTTTCGGGTTGTCAACAAACACACCATCATATTCTCTCTATTTGTGTGTATATTACATATCACATTTATTATAGTGTCCCAGTATCCAAATAGCCAAAAACTTAAATGCCCTACACATACAGAAAATATTCCCAAACAAATAATTCCATTATCCTGTCATGAGTAGTACTGCAAATCACAGGACTATCTATATCACCCGGCACCACCAGTGCTGCAATACTTCAGATGCAGAACACAGCACATGATGTCACCGGTTTTGAGGGTTCAATAAAGTTCATTTGAAATAGTGATGTCATCACATCCGGTGATGCTGGGGTGTCCCCAACATTATTTAATACTGCATGTTCGCGGCTGCACACCTAATAAGTTACTCTTTGAAACTGTTAGGCATGTGTCTTCAATGTATAAGTAAGTTTCTGTTGTTTGAAAGGAATTTTTTGCCACGGAACTTTGCTCTATGTTTAATAGAAGTTTTCGTTTAGGGCATTTGGTGACATGGCTCTCATTCTAACAACCCCAGAAGCAAGTGGCAGTCTGCCAAAATGCCCTAGGGTCTGAGTGTTGGGTTCTGCACCTGGAGTGGCACAGCACCAGTGACATCATGTGCTGTGTTCTGCATCTGAAGTATTGCAGCACTGGTGGGGTCGGGTGATACAGATGGTCCTGTGATTTGCAGTACTACTCATGACAAGAAAAGTTGCTGTTTTTAAATGGAGTTATTTGTTTGGGAATATTTTCTGTATGTGTGGGGCACTTAAGTTTTTGGGTATTTGGATACTAGGACACTATAATGAATGTGATATGTAATATACACACAGAGAGAATATGATGGTGTGTTTGTTGAAGTTTGAACAGCACCTCTGTGCTGTTTTTGACAGCCTTTTGACCCTTGTGCATTGATTTTTTTCACACTGATGCTCTTCCAAAAAATTCTCAAAATTATAAAACTTTTATACTATATAAGACTTTTAGGAGCTCTTTTATGAAAGTGTGGTAGGGCCACCTTGCAGATAGCCCACACCAAAACAGTACTACTGCCCAGGTGCTCTCTGGCACCCGGCTGTAGTTCTGATTTTGCCATGTGCCGTTTCCTGCAGTAGAAAATAATTTCCTATTTTCTACTGCACAGGGCATTCCCAGAGGTAACTGGCAGCACAGCCACAATGCCATGCACTGCCCAATTACCACCAGGTTAGCATGTGAGCCCTTGTCACCTCCTAAAGTGGAGGAGTAGTCCAGTGGTTAGTGCAGCAAACTTTGATCCAGG
The DNA here is from genome assembly GCF_901765095.1 of Microcaecilia unicolor. NCBI lineage: Eukaryota > Metazoa > Chordata > Amphibia > Gymnophiona > Siphonopidae > Microcaecilia > Microcaecilia unicolor. The sequence goes on along the minus strand of NC_044039.1, from coordinate 147,090,770 downwards.
GGAACTGGGTTTGATTCCCACTGCAGCTCCTTGTGACTCTGGGCAAGTCACTTAACCCTCCATTGCCCCAGGTATAAATAAGGACCTGCATATACCATGTAAACCACTTTAAATGTAGTTACAAAAACCACAGAAAGGTGGTATGTCAAGTCCCATTTCCCTTTCCCTATTTGAGATTCTACATGGAATGTTGCTATTCCACTAGCAACATTCCATGTAGAAGCCTGCCCTTGCAGATCAGCAACACAGCCGCGCAGGCTTCTGTTTCTGTGAGTCTGACGTCCTGCACGTATGTGAAGAATGTCAGACTCACAGAAACAGAAGCCTGCGTGGCCACATTGCTGATCTGCAAGGACAGGCTTCTACATGGAATGTCACTAGTGGAGGAGTAGCCTAGTGGTTAGTGCAGTGGACTTTGATCCTGGGGAACTGGGTTTGATTCCCACTGCAGCTCCTTGTGACTCTGGGCAAGTCACTTAACCCTCCATTGCCCCAGGTATAAATAAGGACCTGCATATACCATGTAAACCACTTTAAATGTAGTTACAAAAACCACAGAAAGGTGGTATATCAAGTCCCATTTCCCCTTTCCTAAATAGGACTCAGGCAGCAAATGGCCACATGCTAATTTTAACATTAGCGCACGGCCATTTAATGTTCCATTTAGGAAAAAGGCCTTTCCCCTGCCATGGTAGAAAGTGGCCTAGCATGTGGCAATTTTACAAGCCAAAACTGGCACAGGCGACTTTCTACCGCGGCTTAGTAAAAGGACCCCTTAATTTGTCATTAGGGCATTATTCCATTGTGTATTATCTTCCTCACTATTGTTTGTTTTTTGAGGTAAGAATATAACAGGAAAAACATACCCACATAGATAGGCACTGACCAGCAATCCCATTCAGTGTGCAAGGTTTATCAAGGTTTAGGCTAGGATCTAATCATATTTTGCTATAAATTGTTCTAAAATATAGGTTACCCTAATGGGCTGGCAAATTTTTTGTCAGCTTGCCTGACCCTAGATGACAATTACAGTATTGTTTACATAATTTTTATGTAGTAGATGTAAGACAATAAAATGGTTTTGTCCATAAATGGCATGCTCTGATAGAATAAAAATATGTTATTCTTAGCAAGAAGGCAGAGGAGCGTGAATCTATCTGCATCAATTGTCTCTTGAAATCTTGGCGTAGGTCCCACCTGATTGATGGTGGACAGTGGTTTAGTGATTGTTCTATGCAACTGCCCATTACCTGCTACTGTCTTCTGGAAATTTGCAAATGAATGATGGGGCGCTGAGCACACACAGCAATCTTTGCATCTGAATCCAGTGCTTAATACCTGTTCCTATAATTGAGGATTGTAGCCTGGAAATTATCCTCTGCTACAGGCTTTTTGTTCAGCGATGGTTTGTTAGCTCATCACAGTCCAGAGATTCACTTGGTAGAAAAAGTGAAATTTTGTTTTGGAAGTAAGCCATCTTTAATAGCTTCGTGGAGTTATTATATTCTGTCTGTTGATGCTGGCCATGAATCTTGGCTTTGGTCCATTTTTGCTGCTATCAGTCCAGAGATGCACACCAAAGCTTTTAATACAAGACACTGTCTTTATAAGGCAAACATGTTCTGTTTCAAAGAGAAGAGAGAGAGACCTTTGCTTTTATGCTACAAAGCTGTTGATTCCACTGATTCCAGTATCTTGTGCATTCTTGTTGAAGCCAGGTATTTAAATGGTGCCTGAAAAGTGCATTAGCATCGCAGATTGTGTTTCAGGGTTAGACCTGTTACTAGATGTTTGAGTTGCTGCTGTTTCTGTCTCTGATTTTCACTCACAGCCCTTTATTTCCACTGAGAATAGAATACCAGCAAGTTTTAAAAAAGAGCAAAATTGAGAGGGCTATCCAAACCTATCTGGGATGGGGGGGGGGGGGGGGGGTCCCACAATACAATGAATAAAAATGAGATAATTTTGCATATACCAAATTTCCAGTGCATACAGATTTAAATCATGCAATACAGATGTCCTGAAAACCTATTTCAAATCTTGCTCCCCTATCCCTTCCCCCTGAAGAAAACTAGACCCCCTCAACCCTCCCATGCCCTGTAGCCCCCTTCCCTCTGGGCCTCCAAAAGGCAGAAGCAATGGCCACTGTGATCTGTAGTGGCAGCCTCGTGGTACTAGCGCTAATAATGTGAGACTGCTGCTAGAGGTCATGGCGGTCATGGTGGACATTTCTGCTACCTACTGGACCACTAGGAATCCTAAAGGTAGGCCTGGGAGTCTACAGGTGATGGGGCAGAGGGATCTTTTGAGGGATCCAGTTCTCTTCAGGGGGAATGGAGGGAGTATTGGAATCATAGGGTGGGGCAGCCTGCATCCCTTTATGCAGGTCCCTGGGGATATTCAGCTGGGTCCCACATAATTGTCTTATGTGGGTCTCAACTTAATATTAGCCAAGATCCACATAGGATCCAGAGGTCAGCACTTGCCTGCATGACCCTGGATATTCAATGCTGGTGCCCAGATATGACCTGGCATTGAATACTGGGTCTAATTCTGTCTGCAACATTTAGCATTTAAAAACAATGCTGAGTACTGCCAGCTGAATATCAACCAGTCTTTGGCTCTTGCTTACCAGCCATCATGCTGAAGAGTGAGGGCAAGGGTTTTTGGCTCTGATAAGCTGGTCATTGTATCTGTTTCTGGAAGGGATGAAAGACTTTGGTGCCAAAGGAGTTAAAGAAGTGGTGAATAGTGATGGTTCTAAGGTGTCTGTGCTTGCTTGGAGGTGTAGGCTAGAATGGGGAACCAGCCTGTCAGTACTTCTAAAGAGAAGAAGAAAGGAGTAGAGTAGCTGGAAAAATGGGACAAATAACAGGAGATCCTGGTAGGATAGGACGCAGAGCATGTCCCTGGGATCTACAAAGAGAAGAGACTGACAATGTTGTTCCCAACTGGGGTAAACAACAGTACACAGAAGAACAGGAACCCTCACAGTCACAAAGATACGCCAAACACAGCGAAGGCAACAAAAAAATAGTAGAAGCTAGATGATGTTGATGATGAAGAAAAAGTTTATTAAAACATCCAATGACTCAACAGATGTTGATGATGAACAAGAAATTTATTAAAACATCCAATGACTCGACACAAGTCGTGTTTCAGCCTCAATGGCCTGCTTCGGGAGTCTTCCGTCAGATATTTATAATCTACTCGTTAGCTATCCAAATTTAGTCATGGATAGTAAAACACTGTTGGTGAAGTCACTATATAGTAATAAAATTTCAAATGACGGGACAAAAACCGCTAAACAGCTTATAGACAAAGAGATCTCTCGCGACCATGGATAAACTCGTGATCATGCGAAATTCTAAGTAAACCAGAATCTGAAAGTGTATAGGAATAAAAGAAATAAAGAGGAATCTAAACAGTTGAGAGGCCCAAAGGACCAAAAATGTGGCTTAGTGTTGCTATTTTGGTTTTCATTCTTTACCTGTTTTATTATTATTATTGTTGAGATTTTTGTCCCATTTGCTTAAAGACTGCATTTTTAAAAATTTGCATTTAATCATGAGAAATTACATGCAAATAACTACTTGTATAGCATAGGATACAAAAAGAACAAAAATCCCTGATAAAGGAAAATATTCAACAATAGAAAACAAAATATTATCCTCTCTTAGCCCCCAATACTGGGATCCTACAGTAACTTCCGCAAACTACTGAACACCCATCTCTTTAACAAGGCGTACCACAAAGAGTAACAAATATGAACATATATAACTCCTCCATATATATTCAGAACTGTCTTACTATATCTGCTTGTTATACTATCATGTCTCTTATTATAGTGTTACCCAAGATCCTTCTGTACCAGTAATTGTATATTTTCTAACTGTCTTTCCACTTATCACAATGTATTGTAAGCCACATTGAGCCTGCAAAGAGGTGGGAAAATGTGGGATACAAATGCAATAAATAAAATAAAAATAAATAAAATAAAATTACAAAGAGCTAAAACATTTATCAGCAACAATATATAAAAAGTTAGTTTAATAAGCAAACCAAATATTAAACCCACATGTTGACAAATCATGTTCTAAACAGCACAGATTCATACATTTGAACTCTATAATGGAGGTCTATCACCTATCTGCTGAGGAAATTTGTATTTATTTGTATTTATTTATTTAGATTTTGCTCACATCTTTTCAGTAGTAGCTCAAGGTGAGTTACCTTCAGGAACACTGGGTATTTCCCTGTCCATAGAGAGCTCACAATCTAAGGACCCTGTTTACTAAGGTGCACTAGCGTTTTTAGCACGTGCTAACATGGCGTCTCTAGTGTGTGCTAAAAATGCTAGTGTACCTAAATGTGGTTTAGTAAACAGGGCCCTAAGTTTATATCTGAGGCAATGGAGGGTTATGTGAGTTGCCCAAGGTCACAATTGGGCTCATTTTCGAAAGAGAGGGACGTCCATCTTTCAACATAAATCGGAAGATGGACGTCCTTCTCACAGGGACATCTAAATCGGTATAATCGAAACCCAATTTAGGAAGTCTCCAATCGCACTCTGTCGCAAGGACAGCCAAAGTTCAAGGGGGTGTGTCGGGGGCATAGCAAAGGTGGGACTTGGGCGTGCCTAAAACTTGGGCACCCTTGACCCATAATTGAAAAAAAGGACGTCCCTGATGGAACACTTGGACATTTTCACCCGGACCTATTTTTCTTACGAATAAGGCACAAAAAGGTATCCGAAATGACCAGATGACCTCTGGAGAGAATCAGAGATGACCTCCCGTTACTCCCCCAGTGGTCACTAACCCCTTACCACCCTCAAAAAACATCTTTAAAGCTATTTCATGCCAGCCTATATGCCAGCCTCAGATGTCATACTCAGGTCCATGACAGAGCATGCAGGTCCAGATTTAGTGGGTACTGCAGTGCACTTCAGACAGGCGGACCCAGGCCCATACCCCCCCTACCTGTTACATTTGTGGCGGGAACAGTGAGCTCTCCAAAACCCACCACAAACCCACTGTACCCATATATAGGTGCCCCCTTCACTCGTAAGGGCTATGGTAGTGGTGTACAGTTGTGGTTAGTAGGTTTTGGGGGGCTCAGCACACAAGGTAAGGGAGCTATGTTCCTGGAAGCAATTTATGAAGTCCACTGCAGTGCCCGCTAGGGTGCCCGGTTGCTGTCCTGGCATGTCAGGGGGACCAGTGCACTACAAATGCTGGCTCCTCCCACAACCAAATGGCTTGCATTTGGCCGTTTTTGACACGGTTGTCTTTGGTTTCGAAAATCACCAAAAGTCAGCAACGTCCATGTCTAGGGACGACCATCTAATCTAGGGACATCCAAATTTAAGGATTTGGATGTCTCTGACGATATTTTCGAAACGAAAGATGGACGTCCATCTTGTTTTGAAACTACGGGTTTCCCCACCCCTGGATTTCGCAGTTTTGCAAGGATGTCCAAATCGCAAGTTGGGCAAAAGACTCTGTTTTAAGTAACCACTTTTGGTTGACAACCCCAGTTCTGGCCTGGACTGAGTCATTATGAGCCAGTAGAGAGTGGAGAATGTGGATTGTTATACTAACAGCCCCCCCTAGTGATTATTGATCCCAACCTGGACCCACCAACAAACCTTAACATATTTTATGTAAAGTAACCTGCCTATAACTGAATCGAGCAGGACAAGATTAAACTGGTAATTCCCAAAATGCGTACAAAAAAGTTAAGAATTTCAGTGCAGAATGAACTGTATTTGGCATTATAGGTCCTTTTTCAAACAAGTATTCTCTTACTGCTCTTCCCCATTGTAGCTGGACTGGCTAGCCTCCTGGTCTTTTGCCAGCCTCTCAGAAAGATAGGTCTGACTGAATTCTTTGGCTCTCTTCTTTCTTCTGGAAAATGTAGATGCCATGGTTGAACTCAGTAGACTTCTTAGGACAGTACTGAGACACTCCTCCCTGAACAAGGCCCACTCACAATGAAAAGACTGCACCCAAAGCAGGCACATGGTTCCTTTTTATGCAAGGTTCTTTCACCAGTCTGGAAGAAGGCACTCTGAAGCATTTTGCCAGGAAAATTCCCACCCAAATTCCAGAGTTAAAACCAATCTCAAACACTTCACTGCTGCACCTGGGGGAGATACAAGAAAACTTTGGGTACTAAACATTTCCTACGAGTCTCTGGCGTGCACCTGGGTTAGGTACCAACAGGCTCCTTTTTAAAATTAGCTCAGAGTCCCTGGGATAGGTTTCAAAAGGCTTCTTGCAGACCCAAAATCATCCACTCACCTAGAGATCCATGCCCACCCTTTATCGGTCTGGACTTCTCTTTTTCCTTTCCCCTGGTTAGACCTGGTTGGTCCATAGAAAACTCCCAGGCCTAGCCCTAGACCAGTATTTCCCTTCCTGTTCCTTCAGCAGCACATACACAAGACCCCTCTTTAGGCTCAAACACGGCATTTTATGTTTCTCTCCAGTTTTACTACATTACATCACTCTCAATTTCAGAGACGTGGATCCAGAAGCACACTAAAATACAGAGATTCTAGAGGCCCTGGTACACAAACATCAGTCAGTTCTTCTCTTTTTTTTCTTTACCTCACTTTTTAAATATTTTTCTTTTCGAGGAAGAGAGAAGTATGTATTAAAACAGACAGAACTTGTAAAAGATATTTTCCTTTCCCATTTCCTGTCACAGTTCCTGCTAGAGGAAGTGGTAGCAGTAGTACTATAAGCCTAAGTCTAAAGACAGGGAGAAAGGAAGCAGGACTGAGGATGAAGCACCTAAAGTGGGACCCTAGAACGCTGACATGTGTGGCTCTGCCCCCAAACTGACAATAATGTATCATGCTGGAGAGTTACTGAGTAAGCATGAGGCCACCAACGTGTGGGGCCCAAGCTGGTCATCTCTATTTGTTCCCCCCTAAGGATCTAGAAAGGGAAGATAGCTTCCATTACTATGACATCCTGCTGGCTAAATAGTACATAAGTATTGCTGTACTAGTGGGACAGACTGAAGGTCCATCAAGCCCAGCATCCTGTTTCTAACAGTGGCCAATCCAGGTCACAAGTACCTAGCAAGATCCCCTAAAAAGTACAATACATTTTATGCTGCTTGTCTTAGAAATAAGCAGTAGATTTTCCTCAAGTCCATTTTAATAATGGCCTATGGACTTTTCTTTTAGGAAGCCATCCAAACCTTTTAAAAACCTCTAAACTAACTGCTTTTACTACATTCTCTGGCAATGAATTCCAGAGTTTAATTATACGTTGAGTTAAAAAATAAATTTCTCCGATTTGTTTTAAATTTACTACTTTGTAGCTTCATTGTGTGCCCCCTAGTCCTAGTATTTGTTATTATTATAATTTTTATTGATTTCATATACTTACAGAGATATCGACACTGTATAGTGTAATACAGCCAATAATTACTAAACAAACAAACAAAAAAAAGAGTATTTCTTCAAATAACTGTACATCACTTGGCTTCTTTAGACCTCTACATTAAGAAAGGGGGGTAGGAATCTGTGAAGTTAACACCACTTTACATACATAAATTAAGCAATATTTATGGTTCCGCATATCCCATTACAAACTTTATCTCTGCAGTTCTCTACCATCTAGGAAGGTCTGGAGTTGATCAGGTGTATAATATATGTATTTTGCCTGGTTTAATCTAATAGCACATTTGCAGGGATATGCCAGGAGGAAAGAACCCCCTAATTCCAGAACTTTAGACCTCATAGAAAGAAATTTTTTTTGCTTTTCCTGAGTGAATTTAGTCACATCAGGGTAAAAGCCAAATCTTCTGACCAGCAAATACCCTATTTGTTGACTTAAAATAAAGACGCATTATTACATTTAAGTCCTGTTGAAAAACAAACGAAACTAACAATGTCCCTCTTTCAGGTGCTTCTTCAATAGTCTGTTCCAAAATGGCCGTGACGTTTTGCAAATCTGTTGAATTCTCTGTATCATTGTAGTTGGTATATAATAAATCTTGTTCAGCGGGGGAAACACTTCTTGAGGAAATTTCAGATTTTCTTTCAAATATCTGTTAAACATATCATTTGGTGATACAGCTAGCAACCTTGGAAAATTCAATACACGGAGATTCAATCTCCTGTTATAATTCTCCACTTGTTCTAATTTTCTTCTTAAATCTATAGTATCCTTTATCACAGCCATTTTAAATTCGTCATTTTGTTTAGTCTCTCTTTGTAAAGTCTCAATTTTTAAGGAAAAATCTTGCTTCACCAATTCAAGGGAGTTCTTTATCTCCTGAACATTTAGACTCAAAAATTTGACCTCTTCAGATGATTGTTTCAGGGTCTTTCCTATTTCTAGTAGCTTCATCCAGATCCTTTCCAAGCTCACCTCCATCTCTCCTGCTGCCCCAGATGTCTTTTGAGAATCGGGCTTCCCTCTGGGCTCCTCGATAGTCCTAGTATTTTTGGAAAGAGTAAACAAGCAATTCACATCTACCCGTTCCACTCCACTCATTATTTTATAGACCTCTATCGTATTTCCCCTCAGCCATCTTTTCTTCAAGCTGAAGAGCCCTAGTTGCTTTAGCATTTCCTTGTAGGGAAGTCGTCTCATCCCCTTTATCATTTTCGTTGCCCTTCTCTGTACCTTTTGTAATTCCACTATATCTTTTTTGAGATGCGGTGACCAGAATTGAACACAATATTCAAGGTGCCGTCGCACCATGGAGCGATAAAAGGCATTATAACATCCTTATTTCTGTTTTCCATTCCTTTCCTAATAATATCTAATATTTTATTTGCTTTCTTAGCCGCTGCCGCACACTGAGCAGAGGATTTCAATGTATCATCAACGATGACACCTAAATCCCTTTCCTGGTTGGTGACTCCTAATGTGGAACCTTGCATTACGTGGCTATAATTTGGGTTCCTCTTTCCCACATGCATCACTTTGCACTTGTTCACATTAAACATCATCTGCCATTTGTCAATCTGAGGGTGTGTTTCAGAGGTAGCACCTCTTCTGCCCGGGGGTTTGATAAGGCTTGTCTGAGGCACCCAGGCACATTATCTGGGAAGAGGAAGAAGGTCATGGGAAGAAGGGGAAATATAGGAAAAAAAAGGCAAAATGATTGGCCAAAAATCAAGGAATGGCAACTGAAATTAAGGTAAGAGTACAGAACTTATGTAAACAAAAATGGTGGATGCAAATAGGGTGACAACATCTTGCAATCTCCTACATTATCCTATTGTTTGCATCCATTTATTGAGACTTCTAGCAGTTCAACCTTTTTTTTGGCATCTTCCAGTCTTCGCGTCTCTCCTTCGCTCCTGGGCCCATTACGTCAGACGGGGGCGGGCCCAGGAGCGAAGGAGAGACGCGAAGACTGGAAGATGCATCAGCTGTGCTGTTCTTCTTGCCCGTGCAGCGCCTTCACAGAGAGGTGAGAGGCGCTGCGCGGGCCCGGTAGGAAGGAGGGGGGGCCCGGTGGAGGGGGGGAGCGGCGGCGACAATCTCAGGGGGGCGGCGCACGGGGGCAGAGAATGGCGGGAGGTGAAGCTGGGAAACAGAGGAAGGGAGGGGTCCCGGGGCAGCATTACAAGTTTCTAAAATCTGGGCTTAAAAGTTTTTTATTTTTATTTTGAATTTGGTTTTGAAGCAGGGGGGAAGCGGGGAGCAGTGGCAAACTCGGGTGAGGCGGGGCGGGGGCAAGGACGTCCGTGAAGGACGCTCCTGATGAGCACCTTTGCCCCCTCCCAAAACACACGTGTTTGTGTTTTGTTTTTGTTTTTTTGGTAGTGTTGACATTTGTGGCATGCGCAGAGCAGCCAGCATAACGCTTGGCTGCTCTGCGCATACTTTAGGGGCCAATTACCGACGGGGATTACACAGGTTTGATGCATTGTACTTTACAGTAACACACCGAACTTGTGAGACTTGTTTTTTTGGTGCATTCTTCGTTTTTTAAAATTCGTTAGGGACTTTAACGTTTTAGATTTTTTAACGTTTGGTTGATGCATCTGGGCCTTTGAGCCTTTTTTGCTTTTGTCTTCACTTTTTGTGACTGACTACATATATTTTTAGAGCCATGCTGACTTGAAGCATTCATTGTAACATAGTAAATGACAGCAGATAAAAACTTGTACGGTCCATTCAGTCTGACCATTCAGTCTGACCAAAATAAACTCATTTTACATGGTATGCGTCATGATACTGTATACCTGAGTTTGCTTTGTCCTTGCCATTTTCAGGCCACAGATCGTAGAAGTCTGCCCAGCACTGTTCTTGTACTAAAAGTTCTGAAGCTAACGATCAAGGTCCTGTAAAGTTTGTCTGAATTTTTCATGTTATTTATACCACATACACCAAGGTTGGCTTCTATGCAGTTTACATAAAAACTTTCAATTAGCTGCTGGAGAGGGACAGGAAAGAAAAAATAGTATTAATGTACTGAGTTATATTATATGATATTTTCTCTGTTTTTTAATTAATACAGCTCTCTGTCCATTTGTGGGCCTGTGGGGAAATAATGCTAGTTTTTCTCTCTTTTGCTGTATATGACTTTTATGGTTTATGTTTTTTTTTTCATTTCTAATTTTAATTTTTTGGATTCAATGAAAGCATTTGACAATGAATACATATTAAAAAAGAAAAAAAAGTCAGATAGTTATTTTGCCCTCAGACAGACAAAGATTCTCAACCCTTTAGGTATATAGGGTTCCTTTTACAAAGCCGTGCTAGTGATTCCCACGTGGCAAATGCAACAATGCCCATAGGAATTGAATGGGCTTTGTCGCATATGTCGTGCCAGAATGGCTAGCGTGACTTTGTAAAAGGAACCCATAATTTGTTTCTAACACTCTCTTGGATTTGAAAAAATAGAATGTCTTTTTAAAATTGTTTGAAGTATTTCTTTTGATGTTGGATTTACACTCCATAGTACAATTTTTTCTAAGACTTTTCCAACTTGTGTTTAATCTATTAAGTGTTTGTTTTTCTAAAAAATACTGTCCCATGCCCTTATATTCAAATAACCACCAGTAAAGGTGTGTGTGTGTGTGTGTGTGTGTGGGGGGGGGAGATGAATTCACTAGCACTTTCTACTTATATTATTTCTATGGCTCCACCTGTTACATAAGTGAACTCACATGGTTAAACTGCCCATTCCTACAGCATAAGTCTGAACACAAGCAGAGGTCATGTGAACTGCTCAAGGATAAGAAAATCAAGCCAAAAATTTCCATACTCACCAATGTATGTCTAAAACCATATCCCTTCTATCAGATTGTTGGCCAATGTTTTGGTTTTTTTTTACGTTTTTTTCGAACTTATACGATGAGGGAAATTTTTGATTTTTGTGTATTTTCTTGTGGACAAGGTACAGCACTTCAATTTTGTTGTTGTTATTTCTTGGATTCTGGAAACACTGCAGCCTGGCACTGATTCACCGAGGAAATGACATTTGCTCCTTTTTTCCCTCTAATACTGTTTTGTGCTGGGAAGGCAGATGCAAAGCAACTGGGCCATTTTCCTAATTTCATTTGGAAGGATCAGCAGACACCATGCTGGCCTCGCAGGCTGCCAGGGGCTGGGGCTGGAGAAGAAAAGCCACAGCAGGCTCTGGTGTTGATAGAATATGGGGCATCAAACCAAATGTCAGGGCTCCAAAAATCAAGAACAAGCTCCTTCCTTCCCAAAGTGCTGCAACGTGACCCCAAAAGCAAGAGCAAATTCAGCGGGACAGTGAGTGCTCTCTGCTTGAGGTCTTGCTCTCTCTTCAAATATTAATCCTGAAGAAAAGCTCCAACGTATTTAACCAAACTCCATTAAAATGATGTATATATCTGTATTTTTCCCATGGAAATTAAGGTTAACAATCTCAACAATAATAATGATGATAAGGTGATACCGTTTTATTGAACTAACAATACATTTCTTGACAGGCTTTCTGGAGCTAACACTCCCTTCCTCGTCTGAATAGAATGAGCAAAAGATGACAAATTACCAGAAAATATAAATGAATCATAAAAACCATTCTAATAATATTCTGAAGAGGAAAGGTAGGGGAAGAGGAAAGATGATGGGTGATAAGAAGGTGAGAGGAAGTAGAATGTTATGGCTTATAATGAATGAAAAAAGCCCAAATCTTTGTTGAGTCCTTTTTTTTTTGGTTCCAAAGTGTATGATCATTCTAATTTCAAAAGCCTTATGCTCCTGGATTTTTTCAAAATGTTCTTTAAGTATGCCAACCATAAGGTCTAGTCTAGTGCTCACTCAGGGGCCCTTTTACTAAGCCGTGTTAGAGCCTATGTGCGCACAATGTGCATCAATTTGGAACTACTGCCTGGCTACTAGATGGCTCCGATGGTAATTCCTATTTTTATAAGCATCTGCTTCACATGTCTGAAAATATTTATTATTTTCGAACACACGGCACTAACCAGGCGGTAATCGGCAGTGGACGCGCGTTGATGATTACCGCTCGGTAATCAGCAGTGTATGCGTGTTGATGATTACTGCCCAGTTAACACGTGGGACCTTACCGCTAAGTGAATGGGTGGCGGTAAGGTCTCAGACCCAAAATGGATGCGCGCCAATGTTTATTTTGCTGCACGTCCATTTTTGGCCAAAAAAAGGCATTTTTTACAGGCGTGTTAAAAAATGGATCTGCTCACATCCAAAACAGCGCATACACTAGCGCAGGCCATTTTTCAGTGCACTTTAGTAAAAGGACCCCTCACAGAGGTGTTACCATGGCATGTGATCTGAACTCTATCTGATTCTTGTTTTCAATATCTGGTTTCTCTTTCCACCGCCCCCCCCCCCCCCCCCCACACACAACTTCTCCATCAGGTGTGATGTCTCCTGATGACTTTTTTTAGCATGCAGGGAGAACAATTTCAAAACTAGTGCCTACATTGCATGTGATGTGAGCTAAGCATGCCCACATACATTGAAAAGCAACGTGGCTATTCAACATTATCTCCATAGTGACCAAAATGAACCTTTCTTATGACAAAATAGGTCAGACAACATCTCTGTCTTTGCTCTAAATACTATTTTTTGTTCAAAAGAGAATATGCATAGTAGAGAATTGCACACAATGGTGATAGTTTGCACGCAAATTTATCTCATACATATTCATTAAGGATATCATGCAAACAATTCATTGATGGCCCTCGAACACTGGAAGTAAATATCATTGTTCATGAATTGCATAGTGAGTTGGCTTTGAAAGTCTTTCTGACCCTCAGTACTGAGGGAGATCTGGATTATTTTGGTGTATATCTGCCACATTTTCTTGGTGCATGATTGCATCTCTTGGGACTTGTTGAGCTTTTAGTCTCTCCACACAACAAACTTGGAACCATCACTTCCGTAAGCATTTTGTGCTACTGTGATGTCTGGTTTTCTGGCATGGAGCTTTATCCCTGTCTAATTTGTTCAATGCTGTCACAGTTTATTGTGTAATTGAAGCAGCCATGACAATCAAATGGAACTCTGCTAATATTCTGTATTGCATATTTTTTGTTATTTAATTTTGAAGTACATAAGTAATGCCATACTGGGAAAAGACCAAAGGCCCATCAAGCCCAGCATCCTGTCCCCGACAGCGGCCAATCCAGGTCAAGGGCACCCGGCAGCTTCCAAAACATTTTACTTGTTAAGATGACTTAAATATGGTGTAGCATTTAATGTATTAACATTAGAAAACCTCAAGTTACATCAGGGCAGACTCCCATAAAATAAAATGCATCTCATGGACAGCATAGTAAGGAATGTACCTGCATATGTGTGTTTCCTTATTTACCTCTGTTGTATGCTGTCTGCCAACACATGTATTGACGTCTGTTGTTTTTAGGGGTGCTTTTTTTTTTTTTTGTAGTCTGGGATGGTGTGTGAATGGGCTACAGCTGTGAACACAGTAAGTAATATTTTTTAATCATGGCAGCATTTGGTAATTAGCAGTTCTCTGTCTCTCTTTCTGCTGGCACCAGCTTCGGCAGCCAATGTGTTTGATTAAAAAGCTGCGGATAAGAATCTGGTGAGAGGTTTCAGACTGGCTTGCAGGTATAGAGAGGGCTTGTTTTCTTTTTCAGGCAAAAGAAAAAAAATGAGAGGGATTGGGGAAGAGAGAAAAGGGAAAGGGATGAAAGTTGCAGATGGAAGAATTAATGTTATTGGGTGGAAGGGATGAAAGTTGCAGATGGAAGAATTAATGTTATTGGGTGGAAGGGAGCAAAGAGAGAGAGAGAAAAAGATGCCAAAATTGCAAAATCCCTATAACCAGCAAATTAACTAATGAATAAGGGTAAATAAGGTATAGGCATGTGCACATTGTTGTCTGGGGATGTTTGTGTAGATTTATTTATGTATATGCTCCAGGGGCGTAGCCAGACCTCATGGTGGGAGGGGCCCAGAGCCCGAGGTGGGGGGGGCAATTTTGGTCTGCCGCCGCTGCCCCTTCGCCACCCTGCTGCTTCCTCCCCACCCACTGCTGCAGCAAATATCTTGGCTGCCGGGGGTCCCAACCCCCTGCTAGCTGAAGCCTTCTCCAGCACCGGTCTCCGCTGCGTTGCCTGCCCTGCTTTCTCTTCCCCCTCACGTCCTGTACGCTCCTTTTAGTGAAACTCTCAATTTCACTAAAAGGAGCATGCAGGACGTGAGGGTGAAGAAAGAGCAGGGCAAGCAACGCGGCGGCACCAGAGACTGGCGCTGGACAAGGCTTCAGCTGGCGGGAGTTGGGGACCCCTGCCAACAAAACCAGGGGCCCAGAGCAAATTTGAGGGGGCCCAGGCCCCCGTGGCCCCACGTAGCTATGCCACTGATATGCTCTATAAGTGTGTGTGGTTCTGCACTGACATAGTAGAGTGCACAGAGCTAAGATTTCTGATATGGAAACCATCTCATTAAACAAGCAAAATCTAAATTCTATGACACTTACATAGGATCAGGATGCCCCAACATCAAGAAACTCTATGGCCTAATAAACAACTTCCTTGACACTCAAACTGCAGTAACCACAAATGAAGACCCTCCAAACCATCAACCTCCAAAATCTAACCCTAAAAAGTATGCAAAATTTCATTGCATACTAGATTCTTGCCCCATCCTGCTTATGAGAGACATCCCCATCTGGTTCATAAACCTATTAACCAATCACATCTCCTACACACTGCGGGAAGGTCAGTTTCCAGAAACCAAGGAAAACATAATGCTTACCCCAATCCTAAAAAAACCACCAAGGCCAAAAGGAATGAATAACAAACTACAGGCCAGTGGTATTCATCCCTCTCCTAGTCAAAACTATGGAAGGGAAAGTTACCAAACAAACAATGGATTAGCTATCCCAGCACTACCAAATCTGTTCTTTTATCACTGGTTGACAAAATCAAATCCGAGACAAGTATTGATACTCCAATTCGATATGTCAAGTGCTATTGACGTAGTTGACCACAATATACTCCTTTACCTACTGGATTACATCGGCCTTGGAGGACCTGTACTCAAATGATTCACCAGCTTCCTCAAACCCACATTGTACCATATTAAATCAGGAAAAACTATCTCACCTCCCTGGTCCCTAGGTTGTGGCATACTACAAGGCTCTCCACTATCCCCAATACTATTCAATATCATGATGGCACCACTTGGCATCAAACTAGTGGAGTAAAATCTCACATTTACACAGATGACGTGACAATATACATACCCTTCTCAAGAGATCTAACTGACATCTCAGATGGATCCAGACTGGTCTAGACACAACACAATGGAGACCTGGGCCTCCACCTTCAAGCTAAAACTAAACAGAGATAAAACCAAATTCATGGTTATATCAAGTGCCTTTCATCCTATCCCATTCCACACTCTTACAACTGACCACACAAGCTTTCCACTAGAAAAGAATCTCAAAGTCCTGGGAGTCACTCTTGACCAAAACCTGACAATCGATGGCCAGATAATCTCAACTGCAAGGAAAGCCTTCAACACACTCTGGAAGCTGAGAAGAACCAGAAGCCTCTTCCTTATTGCAACCTTTCATCTACTAGTTCAAACGCTGACATTATCCCAACTGGACTACTGCAACAGCCTATATGCAGGCTGCAAAGAACTAAGCCTGAAAAAATTGCAAACCTTCAAAAAACAGCTGCCTATCTGATATTCAGATCACCCTGCTACCAAAGAGCCTCTCCTTTACTGCAAACCCTCCACTGGCTTCCCATGAAAGCTAGAATAAACTTCAAGATTCTTATACTTGTCTTTACAATCCTCCAGGGACTAACCCCTGACTACATGATCACATTAATCAACCTCCCACTCAGAAATGCTACGGCAGACACAAGAGACTATCTCCTGCTCCATTTCCTGGACTGCAAAAGAGTAATCTACAAATCTCTTCATGACACAAAGTTCTCCTGCCTTGCAACTCGATCCTGGAACACCCTACTCTCATATATCAGGAAGATAACCGACTACTTCACATTTTGCAAAATGCTAAAATCGCACCTCTTCTCACAATTCTACTGACAAAAACAAGTGTCTGAAGCTGGAGCACTCATCTCTGACAACGGCTCCTATCCTCTCCACTACTAAATTAAGAAGAACACCTCCACGCTTGCCAGATCTGGATTCCTGCTCCCCCGGAACACTTAGTTACACCTATACATGACTATGCTCCATCTCTGTTTGACTCTTTAATAACAAATTCCTTCACTTCATTGTAGCAAAGATACACAGCGGATTTGTTGTTATAGTTAGGTTCCCTGTTACCCTCTAAACACGAGGTCTCTAGCTTTCTATCTACTGTTACTTAATAGATGCACCATTAGACTAGGCCCCATGATAAACCCTGTTAGAATGAAGTTTTGCTGTTCTATCTTACAAGCTACCACAGCAAGTCCTCTGCTAGACTATAAACCACAGCTTTAGCGCAATGTAAGCCACGCCTCAGTAACCAAAAGAAAGAATGTTGTATAGGTCCTAGATAAACTGTGGTAAGCCTGTACTCTTATGGTCTCCCACTGTACTCAGCCACCCTACCCACTTCTGTGGGTACAATTTCTATGGAAAAATACGTGTGAAGATGTGATAAAGATAGGGGTGATATGATACAGACGTTCAAATACTTGAAAGGTATTAATCCGCAAACAAATCTTTTCCGGAGATGGGAAGGCGGTAGAACGAGAGGACATGAAATGAGATTGAAGGGGGGGCAGACTCAGGAAAGATGTCAGGAAGTATTTTTTCACAGAGAGGGTGGTGGATGCTTGGAATGTCCTCCCGCGGGAGGTGGTGGAGATGAAAACGGTAACGGAATTCAAACATGCGTGGGATAAACACAAAGGAATCCTGTTCCGAGGGAATCGATCCTCAGAAGCTTAGCTGAGATTGGATGGCGGAGCAGGTGGGGGAAGAGGGGTTGGTGGTTGGGAGGCGAGGATAGTGGAGGGCAGACTTATACGGTCTGTGCCAGAGCCGGTGATGGGAGGCGGGACTGGTGGTTGGGAGGCGGGAAATACTGCTGGGCAGACTTGTACGGTCTGTGCCCTGAAAAAGGCAGGTACAAATCAAGGTGTTACTATGTTACTATGTTACATACTTTTCCTCCCCTGGCCTAAATATGCCCCTGAGAGGGTCTCCCCTTAATGCAGCTGGAGGGATGCAAGATGTGAAATAAATGAATGGATTTTAAACCACATTATGTAAGGAAGACTTTCAGAGAGCTGATTTGCTCATGGAAAGTTATATTTGTGGAAATATCTTTGAAAATTGCTCTACAAAAACTAGCTTTATGGGAGTAATTCATAGCAGGGAACCTAGATGAAAGTTCTGAAAGGGACTTATTTTATAAGGCATCGTGTGCCTGTATAAAATAGATACCCAGAACTATGTTCACTAGGTGCAAATTCACATGCACAGATTTCCATCTACTCTGGAAAAGGTGTTAACTCTGCACATGTCATCACATAATTTAAGAAATTTGCACACATACTGCAACTCTGCATCTGCTCTACCCAAACTGTGCTCCCAGAAATGCCTGCATGCAGCTTGTGTAAAAGTAGGTGCATTTCCTCCCATGTAGCTTAAGTTTTTAAAAACATGCTCTTCACACACAGAAAATGCTTTTTCAAAATTCACCCTCTTTAGGTCCTCCAGTTCGTCAGATCAGTAAATTTAATCAACATTATTTAAATACCAAGGTATTTTATAAAACTATTTCTGCTAGCACATCGATATAAAAATAACTTTTCACAAAGTCACACTAGCAACCGGAGGTCCCTGCTGACCAGGATGTCATTTTCTGTAATACAAAGTAACCTCCATTAAGATAGATGGACACTGGGCTCTCTACAGCAATTAAGTCTTTGACCCATTGCTTGCAATGAATATGGGGCCCTGCGGTTTAACAGACCAGAGAGGTTTGTGAAACAGGAGGCTCTCTCAGCAGGCCCAGATGCCAGGGTCAGTGTGCAGGGGGCACCAAACGGGTGTCTGCCAGTTCTACTAGCCCAGCTGCTCCCTCTGTTCCTGGCAGCTGGGTCTGAATATTCATACTGGTGAGAGATTAGTGCTTGTTTATTTGGCACTAAAAGCCCATAAACTTTCTTCCCACCCTTGCCAGTGAAAGTCGTTTGTTTTTGATGGAGGTGATGTTGGTAGTTTTAGAGCACAGTGGAAAAGTTATGCCACTTGTGTATGTCCATGAAGTGTCTGTGCAATGGAAATAAGAAAATGCTCATGCCTTCATATTTTGGGAAGGAAGCAGGCTCAGGTCATTACATTCGATATACTATAGACATATTTTCTTAGCTGGGCTGCCCTGGTGGAGATATGCTGAATGGGATTATCATGAATTTAGGCAGACTTTCTAAAATAACAGAGACTGGATGGTTGGGTCAATGGAGGGATGACTGTTATTAGCGTTGCCTGCGGTTACGTAGTTGTTACTGTGAGTTTTTGCCTCTGTGGCAAGTTTCTCTTCATATTCTCTTTTAGCCTTATCAATGTGTTGCATCTAACTTGCCAATGCTTATGTTGCTGCTTATTTTCTTCATTCGGATCCTTTTTCCATTCTTTGATGGATGTTCTTTTGGCTCTAATAGCCTCTCTTTCACGTCACCTTTTAACCATGCTGGCTGTCCTTTGTTCTTCTTTCTACAATACAGAAGCAGAAAACCTGTGAGGGAATCCATGGGACCATTAGATTATGAACAGGATCAAAAGGGGCACTCAGGGAGGATAAGGCCATAGTGAAGAGACTAAACAAATTCTTTGCTTCAGTCTTTATGGTCAGAATTTCACCCTCCCACAATATTTCTGGCAACCAATCTAACCACTTCTCTTCACCCTGCTTCCTCTCTGTTGGACCCTTGACCAGCATCTCTGTTCAGGCCCTTGCCATCCATCTTCTAGCAGTGGTCTTACTCCTCATCCAATGTAGTCTGTCTTAGGGGCTTTTTCTGGCCCACTGGAAACATGCTATCATTACCCCTCTTCTTGAAAAAAAACTCCGAACTAGATCCCCTTGGTCCTTCTAACTTTCAACCCATCACAAACTTTCCTTTTCTGGCTAAATTAACTGAGAAGATAGCTCTTGACCAATTTTCCACCTTATTTTAGACAAGACTTCAGTGCTTCTCCTTTGTCCAAGTGGGTTTTCATGTGGGTCACAGCACTGAGACTCTACAGTTAAGTCATAATCAATGGGATTTGCTGTGATATTGATTAACTCTAGTCAGGCTTCCGGTTCCTCTCATGGACAGCACAGCAACTTAAGCGCGGAGCTCTCTCTTTTCTACCCAGATTATTGCAGCAGCAAATTGCCTTGTTATCCTGGTTGGTGTTCTTTTTCAATATTATTTTTTATAATGAAGTCTACGAAAACTGAAAATCAATTTAATTTGGCCTCCAGTCTTAAATGTCACAAATTTGATTTACTTTCTTCTGACAAACCTGGCAGATCTAGAACTTCCAGGAACACTGAAGACTCAGTAATATCTCAACTTAACTCTATTAAAAACATTCTTTATTCACATATTTAATTATCCTGTGACATAAGAAAAGAGATTCAGGAAATAAAATGCTAAACTTGAAGCTTCTCAATTGCATGCTGAGGCTTTAGGGAAACACATGACGAAAGTGGAAGCTGTGTTGCCTCTTATTGAATCCGATGCTGATGCCATTAAAGGCCTAAGATAGGATTTTGTAGATTTAGCGAACAGATCGTGTAGAAATAATATAAGGATCTAAGGCCTTTCAGAAGGAACAGAAAATCAAAATATGATATCTATTTTGACAAATTGGTTACCTGGGTTCTTGAATATTGATTGTACTCTGGCCCTTGAAATTGAAAGGGCCCACCGGTCACTATCCTGCCAATTAGCTAATTCGTCACACCCCAGACCTGTGGTGGCAAAAATCCTACGATAACCACAGGCCTTTCAAATCCTCATGGCTGCAAAAGATAAGCCTTCTCTATTGTATCAAAGCAAGAAAGTACTTATTCTTCTAGACCTAGCAAAAACCACCACTATGAAAAGGATAGCATTTCTAACTCTCTGACAAGAGATGCTAAATACTACTAATGGACATACTGTGTTATTTAAGCTTTGTCTTGATATGATTTGATGTCATCCTTTTGCAATATAGCCTTATAAAATGTCAATGGACTGAATCATCCAACTAAATGCCAAAAAATCTTTTTTCATGCTTAAAAATGTAATCCTGATAGTTGATAAGCACCAATTAATTTATACAGAAGGGAGCTCACAATCAATCTATTAAAGATGTGCTCTACTTCAATCTATAATTCCATCAATATTTCTTTCAAACACAGTCCGCTGTATTCAGGAAACCTAGCGTTCTTAAAAGGATCTGTCAGATCAGCGCACCTTCCCCTAATAAGGCTAAATGAGCCTAGCATATATCAAGAGGGGTGTAACGCAATCCTCATCAATCCTTAATTATATATTTTCAACTTTTTTCTTTTCTTTTCTTATTTCTTATTTATCTCTTATTTCCCTTTATCGGTTATAAATAATTATAATGTTAAACTTATTCAGCTTATTGCCCATAGCATTTCATAGTTGCACATAGCATTTCATAGTATACTAGCCTGCTTATAATCGAACGAGAAAAACGCCCAAGTTCCGACCTAAATCGGGAGATGGACGTTTATCTCACAAAAACGAATAAAGCGGTATAATCGAAAGCCGAACTTGGACGTTTTCAACTGCACTCCGTCGCGGATGCGGACAAAGTTGACGGGGGTGTGTCGGAGGCGTGGTGAAGGCGGAACTGGGGCGTGGTTATCACCCGAACAGAGATGGGCGCCTTTCGCCGATAATGGAAAATAAGTATGCGTTTGTAGGTAGAATTTAGGGCACTTTTCCTGGACCCTGTTTTTTCACGAATAAGGCCCCAAAAAGTGCCCTAAATGACCAGATTACCACCAGAGGGAGTCGGGGATGACCTCCCCTGACTCCCCCAGTGGTCACTAACCCCCTCCCACCACAAAAAAATTATGTTTCACAACTTTTTATTTTCACCCTCAAATGTCATACCCTCCTCCCAGGCAGCAGTATGCAGGTCCCTGGAGCAGTTGTTAGGGGGTGCAGTGGACGTCAGGCAGGTGGACCCAGGCCCATCCCCCCCTACCTGTTACAATTGTGCTGCTTAATGCTTAGTCGTCCAACCCCCCCAAACCCACTGTACCCACATGTAGGTGCCCCCCTTCACCCCTTAGGGCTATAGTAATGGTGTAGACTTGTGGGCAGTGGGTTTTGAGGGGGATTTGGGGGGCTCAACACACAAGGGAAGGGTACTATGCACCTGGGAGCTCTTTTACCTTTTTTTTTGTTTTTGTAAAAGTGCCCCCTAGGGTGCCCGGTTGGTGTCCTGGCATGTGAGGGGGACCAGTGCACTACGAATCCTGGCCCCTCCCACGAACAAATGCCTTGGATTTATTCATTTTTGAGCTGGGCGCTTTCATTTTCCATTATCGCTGAAAAACAAAAACGCCCAGCTCACACATTGTCGAATAAAACATGGACGTCTATTTTTTTGCGAAAATACGGTTCGGTCCGCCCCTTCACGGACCCGTTCTCGGAGATAAACGCCCATGGAGATAGACGTTTTCGTTCAATTATGCCCCTCCATATTACTTAGCTTTCAATTTCACAATCATATTTCTGGAGACCAGATGTCAACCGACACAGATCCATGTTTTGCGTTACAAAACGCTGTTTCAAGGTAGTCTCCTAAAGAAAAAATAGATCATTTCAATATAGATTCATATCACTATATTCCGGTACACAGCAGGACTTTCACTCACCATGCATATATCAAACAGTCCCCATCTAAGATGGCCGACCTTACAATTCTAAAGGTTTTATATCCTGTCACGTACATTGTGACGTAGAGCGCCACTCCAAACTCCAAAGGCTGAACAGCTGATAAGAATTTAAACAGCATAATAATCAGGAGAACTCACAATTTCTATCAGATAGTCATTATAACAATGTTTGCCACTCTATTTCCCGATTTAATCCAAACGGTTCGATCGTGTTTAAGGTAAATATCCAGTACTGTTCTTTAAAGTTAAGTATACTTTCAACATCCTGACATATTACTATTGCAAGAGACTCACTTATCATACTCTAATTGTATGAGGTTTAATCCTCGATTTATGACCTGCTCATTCTAAAAAAGAAGGCGTAGTTATTTTATTCATAAAGAATCTTCCAATTGATATTCTGTAACACTCTTTTGAACTTTGTTTCTCCAACCTGGCCAATCCAGGTTACAAGTACCCAGCAGATCCCAAAATGTATATCTAATCCCGATAATTCATTTCCAGGGATGAACAATGGCCTTCTCAAGTCTAACTGGATAATGGACCTCCATGAACTTGTCCCCAGTCCTTTTGAATCCCACAATGGTGGTCATGTTGACCACACTTTTCAGCAACAGTTTCCACAGCTTAATGGTGCATTGCATCAAGAAAAATTTCTACGATTTGTTTTCAGTCTGCTGGTATTAGTTTTATGTTTGTGCTATAGTATAATGGATGTTACTAACCATTAGGTTATGAGCAAGCATATGAAAACCACTCCTCTTATGGGTGTTTCATTGTAATGATGCTGAGTGGACAAATTTGTGCTGTGCTGCAAGGCAACTGCAGTCAGAAGGTTAAGAGGTACACATGGGAAAGGGCAGTATGCAAAATTCTTTCTGCAGGTAAAAAGGAATTTTACTTCAGAAACTGGGGCTTTAAATATTGCGCAACCTGTCTGTGCTATTCAACAATGCATACACTTTTACTTTCACCCATGGACTGAAGGACTTTCCTGGGGACAGAGAGAGGGTAGAGACAGGAATAATCCACACAGTATCAATTATGTTTTCTTCTGATGGAAAATTTGCTCACAGACAAAACAGGTGTTCTCTATGGGTAATTTCTCCTTAGGTAATAATGAAAGTGAAGCTACCTGTGTGGTCCTGCTTATATTATGGTTGTACTTTTTGTCTATTAAAATTATCCATTGGGTTTGCAGCAACCTATAGAGATTAATTATTGCCCTCATAGGGTTTTCGATACATTTTATAACTTATAAAATGCTTAAAACGAAGGGAATTATTTCTTACAGAACACTGCACTTGGGAGTCCTTTTACTAAGACGCTTTAACAGTTGTAGCACATACTAACAATTAGCGCATGCCTATAGGAATATAATGGGCATATTATCATTTAGTGCACACTAATCGTTAGTGTGCCTTATTAAAAGGTCCCCTTGGTGTTTAGGCATACGCAAGCCCAGCTTGTAGAAGTTGCTTGCCGTACCAAAGCGCTATCAGCAAGGTGTGCCGCAGAGATTACGTGAAAGTGCTTTATACTAATACATAGTATTCAGGTAAGAAATCTAACACTGGTCGTATGGTGTGAAAAAAAGGTTCTACAAACTACAAAGGACTGCATGTTTATGAGTAGTTATACTAACTGAATAATTATTTGATTTGGCAAACAGCATGGCTCCTGAGGCAGGAAAATATTAAGTCTGATTGATTCTTAGTACACAAGAACTGGAACAATTTGTAGTTTGTACTAATTTGCTAATGCCAAAGCTAGCAGTTAAACATACACAACCATTTTCAGAGGGTGATAGGGAAAAGTTAGTGCTTAGGGGCATTGGACACCTGCTCCTTCTTCATCTGACAGTGTCAGAGGCTGTCAGCAGTGATCTGCCAAAATCTCTTCTGGAGCCAATGGAAATGACCTAATTATTGAGCCAACTTAAGCCACCAGCAGCTAAAGCAAATTCGGCTTTTTATTCAGTTGTGCAATTTCCAAAGCCAAGGAATGTGACATCTTGCTAGTAAACCGGTTAAACTCCCTCTGTAGTTGTTGTGTATAAAAAAGTAATGCTGTTGATTAATCACAGTTAACTATTGTGATTAACTCTAAAATTTTAATGGTGATTGCATTTATTAACTGTGATTAATCGACAGAGGTTGCAGCTCATATTTTGAACCCAGAGTGGCACAGGCAGCAGTGACTGGGGATGGCTACTGCCTGCCCTACCCCTAGACCAACAAGGCATCTTTTAGATAGGCCTGGGAGGGGGCCTACAGGGGGTGGAGGGGTTCTTGGGAGGGAGGTAGATGCACTTGACATCTCTTCTTGGGAGAGGGCTTCTTCTGGGGAGAGGCTTCAGAAGAGGGGCTGGATACTCTGGAAAGTTGTGGAATGGGGGTACATACTTGGGAGGGGGCATAAGTAGGGTTTGATGCTCTTGGGAAGGGACTTTGGGAATGAGGATGCTCTGATGGGGGGTGGAGGAAAGTACACACTCCAGGAGGGGTTTCAAGAGGGGGTGGATGCTCTGGGGAGGACATCAGGAGGAGAATGGATACTCTGGGGGTGTTTCAGGAGGAGGGTGCATACTCTGGGGGGTATCAGAAGGAGGATTCAGGAGTGTAATTTAAAATGGAGGAGTGGCCTAGTGGTTAGGGTGGTGGACTTCGGTCCTGAGGAACTGAGTTCGATTCCCACTTCAGGCACAGGCAGCTCCTTGTGATTCTGGGCAAGTCACTTAACCCTCTATTACCCCATGTAAGCCGCATTGAGCCTGCCATGAGTGGGAAAGTGCAGGTTACAAATGTAACAAAAAAAAAATATGATTAATCACAAATAAAAATGTGAGTTCTGCAAGGTAATTTACATTTAACTGTTGAAAGGAGTGTAGATTTCATATGTTAGCCAGAAATGCATTAGTCCAATAAAAATGAATTGCATAAAATTCTTTTGTTTATCTTTATTTCTACACTACTACTAATACTATTTATTTATTGCATTTGTATCCCACATTTTCCCACCTCTTTGCAGGCTCAATGTGGCTTACAATACATCATGAATAATGGAATTATATGAGAAAATAGACATTTAGTATTATAGAAGGATCTTGGTTAATATTATAATGATAAACATGATAGTAGTATAACAAGCAGATATTATAAGACAGTTCTGGATGTATGTGGAGGAGTTCACATTTGTTGATCTTTGTGGTATACCTTGTTAAAGCGATGGGTCTTCAGTAGTTTGCGGAAGTTACTTAATTCATAAATCGTTTTTAAGTTGTGCGGCAGCGCATTCCAGAATTGTGTACTCAGGTATGAAAAGGTTGACGCATGCGTTAGTTTGTATTTTAAACCTTTACAATTGGGGAAGTGCAGATTAAGGAATGTGCGGGATGATTTTTTAGCATTCCTGGGTGGTAAGTCTATCAGGTCTGACATGTAGGCTGGGGCATCTCCATGAATGATTTTGTGAACTAGGGAGCATATTTTGAACGTGATGCATTCTTTAAGTGGGAGCCAGTGTAGCTTTTCTCATGGTGGCTTAGCACTTTTGTATTTTGATTTACCGAATATAAGTCTAGCTGCAGTATTCTGGGCTGTCTGAAGTTTCTTGATTATTTGCTCTTTGCAGCCAGCGTAGAGTGCGTTGCAGTAGTCTAGATGACTGAGTACCATTGATTGTACCAGGTTACGGAAGACGTTCCTTGGGAAGAAAGGTCTTACTCTTTTCAATTTCCACATTGAGTGGAACATCTTCTTGGTTGTGTTTTTCGCATGGTTCTCAAGTGTTAGGTGTCGATCAATGGTAACTCCAAGAATTTTTAGGGTGTCCGAGATTGGGAGAGTCAGTTTTGGTGTGTTGATGGTGGTGAACTTGTTCGTGTTATGTTGAGAGGTGAGTACTAGGCATTGGGTTTTTTCTGCATTGAGTTTCAGCTTAAATGCATCCGCCCATGTGTACATGATGTGTAGACTTTGGTTGATGTCATTGGAAATTTCTGTTAGATTTTGTTTAAATGAGATGTAGATCGTTACGTCGTCAGCGTATATATATGGGTTGAGGTTTGGTTTGATAGTAGTTTGGCCAACATAATTTCTTATACTTATAATTTCTATAGTGCTACTAGACATATGCTGTGCTGAACAATTGAAACTGTAACATACACAGCACTGTACGTGTGAAGACCTACTATCATTTTGGTCACTCTTCTTTGAACCTTTTCTAATTTCGCTATATCTTTTTTGAGATATGGCGACCAGAACTAAAAGCAAAACTCAAGGTGAGGCCGCACCACGGAGTGATACAAAGGCATTATAATATTCTTGGTGTTATTTGCCATCCTTTTCCTAATAATTCCTAGCTTCTCCCCAGCACTATCTAAAATCCTATCTAGGTGACATGTGAGGTCTGCCACCTTCACACCAGGCAGGCAAGTGACAAGGCAATCCTCACATCCACCTGCCACCCAGCTAGCTACATGCCTAATGGTCAAATCACCAACTGTAACAGCTGTCCTAACCCTTCCCTGCTGGGCAGAAGCTCCTGCAGACACATCCTTAGTGCGAGAGGATATTGCATCCCCTGGTGGGCAGGTCCTGGCTACAGTATTACTTCCTACTTCACCAGAGTGATTCTCTCTTTTTAGGAGACCTCCCTCCTTCAAGACAACACAGGGGCTGTCAGACTGGAGGTGGGACTTCTCTACATCGTCCCTGTAGATCTCCTCTATGTACCTCTCTGTTTTCCTCAGCTCCTCCAAGTCTGCTACTCTAGCCTCAAGAAAGGGATGGTAAATAAGACCGAGAATACAATAATGCCTCTGTCTCGCTCCATGGTGCGACCTCACCTTGAGTATTGCATTCAGTTCTGGCCGCTGTAGCTCAAAAAAGATATAGTAGAATTAGAAAAGGTTCAAAGAAGAGTGACTAAAATGATAAAGGGGATGGAACTCCTCTCATATGAAGAAAGGCCAAAGAGGTAGGGCTCTTCAGCTTGGAAAAGAGACAGCTGAAGGGAGATGTAATTGAGGTCTACAAAATCCTGAGTGGCGTAGAACGAGTAGAAGTGAATTGATTTTTTACTGTTTCAAAAAGTACAAAGACTAGGGGACACTCGAGGAAGTTACATGGAAACACTGTTAAAACAAATAGGAGGAAATATTTTTTCACTCAAAGAATAGTTAAGCTCTAGAACTCTTTGCCGGGGGATGTAGTAACAGTGGTTAGCGTATCTGGGTTTTAAAAGGTTTGGTCAAGTTCCTGGAGGAAAAGTCCTCTGTAGAGACAGACATGGGGAAGCCACTGCTGCTTGGAATGTTGCCATTATTTAGGTTTCTGCCAGGTACTTGTGACCTGGCTTGGCAACTGTTGGAAACAGGATACTGGGCTAGATGGACCTCTGGTCTGACCCAGTATGGCTATTCTTATGTTCTTATGTTATGTTCTTATGTGCTTATAATACATATCTATTTTGTGTAACCCTCAATATATTTTTGTAACTTGCTTACAATATTTGCTAATTATTATTATCTCTCTATATAAAACGCACCTCCAATGTTCTAATGAAGCTCACTTTCCCAACGTTCTAAAAAGTGGGGCGGCAGAGACCGATTTTAGTCCAGGAGTATCTGCCCTGCCCACGCATCAAACGTGATGACGTCGAGGGCGGAGCTATGACACTCACCGACCGTGTCGCACTGCTGATTGGCTGTGCCTCGGGTGAAGCTTCGGATGATGTCGCAAGCACGGACACAAAACAGAAAACCTCCCAGGCAGGGGGAGGAGTAGGGAAACACTCCCCCTGCCTAGTAATCAGCTGTCAGTGCCTCCCCTCCATGGCGACAAACCGGAAAAAAAAAAAGCAGTCACTGAGTCACTCCAGGCCGGCCAGAAAAAGTCTATCACACTCCTCCACAGTGTACCAGCACGGGGACCAACCGCGAAGAAAGCGCAGGCGAAGACCGCCAGTAACCCACCTCTACATCGCTGCCCTTACTCTGGAAGCTCTGTCTTGATGCGGTGATTCTCCAAGCCAGTGTTCACGTGACCCAGCAAGGGAATCAGCTGACAGAGATTCCTGCACTACCAGCTCGAGCCACAGCATCCGCATCCAGTTCAGCTCCCCCTCCCAAACACTCACACGGACTTCTAAACCACCTTGCTTTAATCGGCGCCGCAGAGAAGCAGGAGGAGGACAGGAAGAAAAAGCAGCAGCGGCGTTTGGATAAAAAAAAACACAAGTCCCGCCCCTTCAAACAGGGGAATGCACAGCTCCACGCCCACATCTGATACAAAATTCGCTGTCCAGAGATGGAGGAAATTTCAATAGCCCCAGCACTATAGCAACTGAACCAGACCCGATGTACACCAACGGAGCACGTCCATCTGCCGGGCGAATCAAAGAATTCAGTACAGAAGCAACAAAACAGAAACAGCTCTCCCAAGCCTGACAAAAATAACAATACTGTCTCCAAAATACATCCAAGACCACCTCAAGGTCCCAGACAGTGCCAGACACAAACAAGCAGCACCAACATGACTGCATGACAGAAAGAAGAGGGAGGAGGAGGGGGAGGGGTACTGAGACCACAGAGAGGGGGGGGGGGGGGGGGGGGGGGGGAGGTATCTCTAGAAGCAGCAAAAGAGAAACAGCTCTCCTAAGCCTGCAAAAATAATGACACTATCTCCAAAATACATCCAAGACCAGCTCAAGGTCCCAGAGAGTGCCAGACACAAGCACGAACATAACTGTGTGAGAGAAGGAAGAGGGAGGAGGAGGAGGAGGGGGGAGGGATACCGAGACCAGAGGGGGAAAGGGGGTGTCCAGGGACATGAGAGGAGGGGGAGAGTGGAACCAGAAGGGGGAGGGGTCTTGCGACCACACAGAGGGAGGGGGAGGTATCTCTGCCACACACACAGTGTCTCTCTCACTCTCATACACTGTCCACCACACACTCTATGTCTCACACTGTGTCACAATCACACACTCGCATACACTCTCATTCTCACACACACACTCTCTCACAGACGCTCGCACCCGCACTCTCTCTCTCACACACACACATACACACTCTCATTCACACACAATCACTCTCAAACACACTCTCTCAAACATACACACACTGAGGAAACCCTTGCTAGCGCCCATTTCATTTGTGTCAGAAACGGGCCTTTTTTACTAGTCTATAATAAATAATATATTTCCACATTGGCATTATTCCTTCTTGGGGACAGCACTATTAGAACCTTAGGGCCACCTTAGGTACATTCACATTTCTTGCAGGTGAGTCCAGTGTAATTACTAATCTGAATGATTTTCTGTTATTTGCACCTACGGGATGACATAGTTGTTTTCTTTCCTCCGTTGGTTTGCCACCGCTGTTTCATTTTGTTTGTGTAACTGTACACATTTTAGCTGTGACTTTGGTTTCTTTGTGTTGTTATTATAAAGACTCATAGGCACTTATATGTATTTATAAACTGAGGGGTCATTATTCAGCCGGCGGCAGTCAGCATTTTTTTGGCCGCTGCCGGAAGTATCCACGGATATTCAATGCCTATACAGGCACCAGGATTGAATATCTCATTATACATAGCCAAATAACACTTATCCATTTAAATGCGATATTCAGCACTTAATCAGATAAGTTAAACTGGATAAAGATAGGACTGTATTTTATGTGGTATTATTTAATTGGTTAAGTTATCCAGGACCGCCCACAAAAGAGCCAGTTATGGTTAAGTAAGGGGCCCTTTTACTAAGCCTGCGGTAGTGTAGGTGCATGTATTGGGCACGCGCTGGGTCAGTTTTTACTGCATCTACAAAAAATGGCTTTTAAAAAAATGGGACAGGAAAAGGGCCTGCAGTAAAAATGAAACCAGCGTGCACCCAAAACTGGCCTGAGCCCTTAACACCACCCACTGATCTAGCGGTAAAGGCTCACGCACTACACCTGCGGTGACCAGACGGCATGCGCCTAGTGCTGATTACCGCTGGAACCGGCGCATAGGAGAAAATAAATAAATAATTCATCCACACGTTACGGGCGAGTGCCAAATCTGAAATTATTGCCAGGAGGGCGAGCTGGCCTGGCAGTAGTCTTATTTGGGCATGTGCTGCATGCGTGTAGAGCCTACTGCGGCTTAGTAAAAGGGCCCCTAAGATAGGAAATGTCACCAAAGACCTGCACGGTCCATCCAATCTGCCCAACGAGTGCTGCTGAATATACCTGGTTAGCTCCAGACAAGTGATTTAAATGGCCGGCCATTTAAATTGCTTTGAATATCGACCCCTAAGCTGACAGTAAGTGCTTACATGGTCTCCCAACCTAGGCAACCTATTATAAATGGAATCCACTTGGAGAGAAGGAAGGTGAGTAGTGGTGTGTCTCAGGGGTTGGTCCTGGGGTCGATTCTGTTTAATATATTTTTGAGAGACATTGCTGAAGGGTTAGAAGGAAAAGTTTGCCTTTTTGTGGATGACATGAAGATAGCTAATAGAGTGGAAACCATGGGAAGAGATCTCCAAAAATTAGAAGAATGGTCAAAGGTCTGACAGTTAAAATTTAATTATTATACTCTGGGGTTTATATACAAATTAAATGGAGTGGAGGAGTGGCCTCATGGTTAGTGCAAGCAAAACAAACCAAGGTTGGAAGAAGACCAAGTCCAAATGACCAGCCCAAACAAGGAAGTAAGACCTTCAGACAAAGTTTATTAGGAACCTACACGGTCTGTGTTTTGGCAGCAAGCCTTCCTCAGGTGTCGGTAAACAGGAGTCCTCTGCTCAGCGCCACAAAACCGTGAAAGTGCTACCAAAGCACAGGTGGGAGAACGCTCACTCGATGCTTCTGAGTTGCTCCCATCAGCGACTAATCCTGCTCTTTCTCTCTCTCTCCCAATCAGCGCTCAGAGATTAGGTGTCAGCACCTAAGGTTTGCTTCATCCAAGGAGGTTGAATGTTAATGTTAATGGTTAGTGCAGCATGTTGTGGACCTGAGGAACCACGTTCAATTCTTGTTTCTGCCTATCAGTCAGCAGTGGGTTGAGATCCTGGGGAACCAGGTTCAATTCCCTCTGAGGCTCCATGTGACCCTAAGCAAGTCACTTAGCCCTCCATTGCCCCAGGTACAATATGGTACTAGATTGTAAGTCTATTAAGGATAGTACCAGTACCTGAAAAGGTTGTAAACCACTTAGGTCTAAGCAGTATATAAATATTGAAAATCAAATAAATAAATGGTTTCTGTCCAGTATCCTAACTCTTTATTCATAGAAACCTAACTTTATATCCAATAGTTACAATTATTATTATTTAAACATCTTGAAGTATTTGTGTGCAATTTTGGAAAGCGTTGGGACTATTTGAGATTTATAATAGTTCAAGTGAAAGTGAGATAGGTTGGAAAGATGGAATTTTTAAAAAACGCTTTCTTCAAGATGTTTAAAAAATAATAATTGTAACTATTGGATATAAAGTTAGGATTCTGTGAATAATGAATTAAAATTTAATGCCAAGAAGTGCAGAGTGATGCATTTGAGGTGCAGAAATCCAAAGGGGATGTACCAGATAGGAGGAGAGAAGTGTGTCTTTATAACCTAAGCACAACTCAGGAGAGGGACCTTTGGGTGAGGGTGTCTGAGGATCTTAAGGTGACAAAACAAGGCGACAAGGCAGTGGCCACGGCCAGAAGGATGCTAGGCTGTATAGAGAGGGGTATAACCAGTAGAAGGAAATGTTAATGCCCCTGTACAAGTTGTTGGTCAGGTCCCTCTTGTGTTCAGTTTTGGAGGCCGTATCTTGCAAAGGACATAAACAGACTTGAAGCAGTTCAGAGAAAAGCAATGAAAATGTCATGGAGTTTGCATCACAAGATGTATGACGAGAGACTCGAGGACCTGAAGATGTATATCCTGGAGGAAAGCACAGACAGGGGTGATATGAAAGGTATTAATTTACAAATAAACCTTTTCCAGAGACGGGAAGATGACTTGAGGTTGCAGGGAGGCCGATTCAGGAATAATGTCAAGAAGTACTTTTTCATGGAGAGGGTGGTACATACCTGGAACGCCCTCCCCCGGGAGATGGTGGAGATGAAAATGGTAATGAAATTCAAAAATGCACGGTATGAACACAAAGGAATACTGTATAGAAACCATGGAACCAAACAAGCTTAGCAGTGATTAGATTAGATGGAAGCAAAGCCAGTGCTGGGAAGACTTCTACGGTCTGTGCCCTGAAAATGGTCAGGGCAAATGAAGATCAAGTATACATATGTAGTATCACATCATACCTTATGCTATGAGTTTATCTTTTTGTGCAGACTGGATGGACCATACAGACCTTTATCTGCCGCCGTCATCATCTACTATATGTATGTATTCAATTTTCACACTTATACGTGCATATACATGCAATTCCAAGAGGGTCATTTTCCACACATAAAATATGCTTTACAAGCAGAAAGTGCTTTATAAAGTTACCCTTGTGGAGGGTAATTTTATAACAGACTTTCTGGTTTAGGAGGGCAAGCAGGTTCCTACTTAGGTGCCATTTTATGAAGACAAATAGGCACCGACTTGTCTTCATAAAATACTAGCATAAGTGGCAGAAATCATACCTCCCTTGCAGGCATGGACAGCTGCACCTGCCCTGGAGCAAGTGTAAATGTCTGTGCCTTTCATTATTTATTTATTTATTTATTATTTATTTGTTACATTTGTACCCCACATTTTCCCACCTATTTGCAGGCTCAAAGTGGCTTACATAGTACCGTAAAGGCGTAAGCCAATTCCGGTATGAACAAATACAGTAGTGTTGTGGTAGAATAAGGTTCGTGTGTACAGACACATTAGGGAATCGTAGAGAGGAAGAGTTATTATATATCCATTATGAGCTTTGGTTTTGTTGTGTTGCAGGGTACAGGCATTTAAATTGGGTTGGTAGGGTATGCCTTTTTGAACAGGTTAGTTTTTAATGATTTCTGGAAGTTTAGGTGATCATAAGTTGTTTTCACAGCTTTTGGTAATGCGTTCCATAGTTGTGTGCTTTAAGTACATGCGTAGATTAGCAGATTATATAATCTGCACACATACCTGTCAACTCTGCCCAAATTCCACCCTTATACATGCCTGCCAGCAAAGTACACATCATCATGTCAAGGCATGCACGTCTACACTGATTGTTATTTTAGAAGGGGACATTTACATTTCTATGGGTCCTCATGTGTATCTAAATTTTCACATATTACCCCTGTGCTAAAGCAATTACATTGGTTGCCTGTTCACGTTAGGGTGCTGTTTAAAGTATTATCATTGATTCATCAGGGTTTGTACGCAGTGGCTCCTTGGAATATGGTTCCATTTCTGGCACATTACTGCCCATGTCAGCGTTACGTTCTGAGAAAGCTATTTCTTGGTGACTCAAGGCTTGCAAGATGTGCATTATGCTGAGACTCAGGGTGCTGCATTTTCTGTGGCTGGTCCACGGATATGGAATGCATTGCCTGGGGTTTTATGACTGTGCACTGATGCTAACCAGTTAAAAAAATTATTGACAACACACCTGTTTGTGCAGGCATTTTTGTAACTATATCTGCCTTGAGTAATTGAGGAAGGGTGATGTTGGATAGCTGATGGGTGGGTTTTTAAAAAAATTTTGTGTTGGTTTTATATTTTATTGTTAATTTTAAGTTATGGTTTCTTTCGTTTCGTAGTCTGCCTAGGTTGAGGCATAATAAAAGTTAAACAAACAAACAAACAAACAAACAAACATATAAATAAATAAATATGACTATTAAATTACATCCATAGTATGTATGCATCAGTCATAATGGTGAATGCTGGAAGAGACAAGGGCTACTCCATTCTGATTCTTACAAGAGCTGTCATTTGTTGCCATCTCTTAGCAAAACACACTCACCAGCTGGTGTGGTTGATGAAGTTATTTGGTGGGGCACACTTTCTTTTCATATGTTTTCACAAAACATGATAACCCACCACCTCTTTCCATACAAGAAAAAATAAGATTGCATAAAACATAGGATAACAATACTGAAAGTCACATTTCAATCTTGAGATACTTGGCAGATTCTTACTATTTTTACTGCATGAGCATAAAAATTATGTTTAAATGGCATATATAAGCTTTTGAAACCACTTTCATCATTTAGAAAATCAGCTCTCTCCTAGCGCTTGCCAGTGCCTGAGTTTCCTCACTCACCTAGATCTTCATTGTCCTGATCTGCAACCGACGCACCAAAAAGGCCATACCCTTGATCTCTTTGCCTACAAGCTCCTAAATGACTCCGTCCTCTGTGCAGCTAATACTGCTTGATCAGCTGTTCCTTGGTCAGATCACTACCAACTAAGGTTTGCACTCCGCTGGCAGAAGAATAGCCATCCTCTACCCGAAGAACCTGCTACTTACTATACAAGAGGGGAAGTCGACCTGAAATCATTTGGGGAGCAAATTTATGGGGGTGCCTGGCAAGCAAACGCTGACTCCTTTGATTACCTCTCTCGTTGGGAGACCTGGTGTCAATGCATCTTAGATGGACTTGCACCTTTGCAACTTAAATCCTCCTCCCACCGCAAAACTAAAGCGTGGTTTACCCAGGACCTTAAAGCGCTAAAACAACAAACTAGGCGGCTGGAAAGACCTTGATATAAGTCTAATGGCGACCACACCATGTCAGCCTGGAAGCACTCACTTCGCACTTACAAATATGCCATCAAACAAGCCAAAAGAACTTTCTTCCAGAAGCATATTCAAACGGTCATGTTGGATGCACGGAAGCTCTACCATCAGCTGAATTCCTTGCCTGACACCTCCCCAATTACTTCACCAAGTGTGGGCATGCCACCAGCGATCCAGCTAGCCAACCATTTCAGGGACAAGATCCTTCTCCTTCGGAGCTCGCTTCCCCAAAGCTACTCTAGTGCTGCTGACTTCCTGCAAGGCCTTGCGTCTACACAAGACCCTTGCCCAGCCGACCATTATTGGTCCACCTTTGAGCCTGTCACCACCGAAATGGTCTCTCTGGCCCTTCGCAAGTTTTCTCGAACGCACTGCAAGCTGGATACCTGCCCTAACTACCTACTGCAATCGGTGCCGGAGTGTTTTGTTGCTGACCTTTCATCTTATCTCAACTTCATGCTCCAGCACGGCCACTTCCCCGTTGATCACGGCCATATTCTCCTGATGCCAATACCGAAGGACCCGAGGTGTGAACCTAGTATTATTAGTAACTACCGCCCTGTTGCTACAATCCCATTGCTTGTTAAGACTATGGAAAGCTTGGTGAACTCCCAGCTCTCTGATTACTTGGACAAATTCTCGATACTTCATGCCTCCCAATCTGGATTCTGGCTGCACCACAGCACTGAGACCGTACTGGTTATCCTCCTGTCCAACTTTAGAAAGGAACTGTCTTTCAGAATGAACATCTTGCTTCTTCAATTTGATATGTCAAGCGCATTCGACATGGTTGACCACAGTCTCCTCCTTATGTTACTAGCAGAATGTGGTGTTGGGGGTCCTGTCTTGGACTGGTTTAGAGAATTTCTGTCATGCCGATCCTGTTGGGTCAAAATCCGGTCCTCCATTTCGCCATCATGGAGATCTTGTTGTGGGTTTCCTCAAGGCTCCCCCTTTCACCTACCCTGTTCAGCATCATGCTGTCTCCTCTCGCAAGGGGCCTTCACAACCATGGCCTGAATCCCTACATCTATGCAGACGATGTGACCATCTACATCCCCTTTCATTCTTCCTTAGCCAAAATCTCAGCAGTAATTCAGCGTAGTTTCGCCATCATGGACAATTGGGCAAACACATTTAAGTTTAAGCTTAATCAGGGAAAAACGCAGTGCCTCATCTTCTCCTCCCAGTTCAACAAGTCTATACCGGGCACGGTTACTGCGCAGAACATCACCATTCCTATCGCAGCCAGTTTGAAGCTCCTTGGGGTCGTTCTGGATCCCCATTTGACTCTTGAGCTTCAAGTCATGTCTATTACGAAATGAATGCTCCTTTCCATGAAGTCCCTTAAGTGTGTCAAGCAGTTCCTCCCATTTGACCTATTCAGGATACTTAGCCATTCCCTCGTCTTGAGCCACTTCGACTATTGCAATGGAATTTACACCGGCTGCAAAGAACACACCCTTCAGAAGCTCCAGACTTCGCAGAAGACGGCGACGAGACTGCTATTTGGCAAATCACGGTTTGAGGCTGCAAAGCCCCTTTGCGAGAAGCTCCACTGGCTCCCGATAAAAGAACGTATTGTATTCAAAGTCTGTGCTCTTGCCCACAAGATTGTCTACGGGGACGCTCCAGCCTATATGTTCAGCCTAATCAACCTCCCGCCCAGGAATTCCATGAAGTCGTCCTGCACCTATCTCAATCTCCACTTTCTTAACTGTAGGAACTTAAGATACAAGTTGCTCTTTGCCTCTTCTTTTTGCTTCACGTGTCCACGTTTCTGGAACGCTCTATCATCAAAGTTAAAAGAGACATCTGATCACAGCCTGTTCAAGAAATCCCTAAAGACCTACCTGTGTGATCGATCTTACTGCTCTACTGCTTGATCTTCTGCATCCCCGCATTACTCTCCCCTGTTGATTCCCTCTCTACCCCTCATCTACTTTCTACCCTGATTTGCACTTGACTTATTATGTTGTACTTTTCCTTAACATTGTAAGCCACATAGAGCCTGCCTTGGTGGGATTATGTGGAATATAAATGTTCACAATAAAAATAAAATTCCACATCAAATATTAATGTCTGAAAAAGAGATCCCTGTAGTCTCAATAGCTCATGCACAATATTTTTGGATAATGCTTTCTTTGTTCAATAAAAATGTCCAGATGAATGTAGGAGCCAAAGTACCTACTATATCACTGCATTAGATATTTCAAGTAAAAACAAATGCTTTTTTTTCTACCTTTATCGGAAGGTTTTTAAAAATCATGCTGATACAGTTTCTTTTTTTTTTTCTGCTTTCCTTCTCTTAACTCCTTTTTCTTCTCTTGCTGTCAAGTTCGTGGGCACCTGTATGCATATGCTACAGTTGGGTTCAGAGTTGATTTGAGTAGGCACTTTACAACAACATAAATACCTTACCTTGCTTGCACACTCCAGGGTTTAAATAATTCATACAGGTTTAGTTACCACACTCACTTTTCAGGTACAAGGCTTCACAGGTTCATGATCCGGTCAAAGATCCGGTCATAAGTACATAAGTAATGCCACACTGGAAAAAGACCAAGGGTCCATCAAGCCCAGCATCCAGGGGTCACACAGTAATTCGGCATATCACCTTCATAGCACAAATTTACTTCTAAATACAGGAACTCATAGGTCTCCTCCCGGTTCTCTCAGCAGCTCTCTAGCTCTCAAATTGGTGAACGTGCATTTTTGGCATCCCAGGTTTCCTTTAGAAGCCCTGAGGACCAATCAGGTATTTAGAGGTAGGATTGCTGTTCTTGATATGAGATCTGTTGCAGATTTCTTCAGTTTCTACTCTTTCCAAAAATACAAGGACTAGGGGGCACACTATGAAGTTACTAAGTAGTAAAATGAAAACAAATTGGAGAAAATATTTCTTCACTCAACATGTAATTAAATTCTGGAATTCATTGCCAGAGAATGTGGTAAAAGCAGTTAGCTTAGAAGGGTTTAAAAAAGGTTTGGACAAGTTCTTATAAGAAAAGCCCATAAGCCATTACTGAGATGGACTTGGAAATATTCGCTGCTTATTTCTAGGATAAGCAGCATAAAATCTGTTTTTACTCTTTTGGGATCTTGCCAGGTACTTGTGACTTGGATTGGCCACTGTTGGAAATAAGATACTGGGATTATGTTCTTACATTGGGTTTCTCTGCTCTGGCTCTGCGTACATCCATCATTTTCTAAAATTAAAGCAGTGCTGAAGACATTTTAAAAGGCCTATGACTGCTACAGGATGGGGGTGGGTGGGGGTGGGGAGGGATTCTCTACAGGTTGCCTAAAGTTAGAAATTGGGATGTTGCACATTAAGGGGCCCTTTTACTAAGCTGTGGTAAAAGGGGGCCTATGCTAGCTTAATTTGCCTGTGTGGGGCTATCCACTGATATTCAGCGGCACTTAACTGGTTAGTGCCACTGAGTATCAGCACTGCAGGATCTTGGAGACAAGGCAGAAACTTAGAATCAAGGCAAGGCTCTGCTGGAATAGGAACAAGGCAGGAACTCGAGACACAAGGAGCAGATGAAGACACTCAAGGCATGAAGACCTCTTGTGAAGCCAGGCAGTCAGGTTTTCAGGATATCTGCAATGAATATGCATGAGATAGGAGGCACTGCATGCAAATCTAAGTATGCAAATCAAGCTCATGCATATTCATTGTGGGTATCCAGAAAACCTGACAGGCTGAGAGTATCTGAAGGACTGGATTGAGAACCACTGCTCTAGCCAATAATGCCTATTTAAATGAAATCAGATATAAATATGATTTTGCAATACTCTGTTGCATGTATTGTTTTTTTTTCTTTTAATGTAAATTGACTACATAAGAGGGCCTATTGGTCAAATATTCTTTGCTTTCACACTAGCCAATGGGAGAAAACAGGGCATTAGAATGCTGTTTTAATGCCAGATTCATGGTGATCTTGAAGCAGAATTCCTCCAGTATATCCTCTCTCAGAAGTATTTTGTTCATCGTCAGCAATGATCTTCCTGCATCTTGCTCGGGAACTTTATTGCTACAATGCTGGCAATATGTGAAAGGGGATTTTTGCTCCTTTAGAAACAATTCCAAGGAACTGGGGCAGTCGTTTATCAACAGCAATGAAAGATTGCTCATAATATGTCACAAAGTTTGGTGTAAAACGAATCTCTGCTGCTGGCACTTTACTTTATGGACACCAGTTCTTTCAGTCTGCTTTTCTTCAGATATAAAGGGGCTCATTTTCAAAGCACTTAGGCTTACAAGGTTCTATAGGTTACTACGTAACTTTGTAAGGTATATAGGATTCACAGGGCGTCTGTAGTAGAGAGCTGCACGGGAACGGGGTTTGCGGGAATCCCGCGGAACCCGCGGGATTCCCGCGGGGACGGAGGCAGTTCCTGCGGGGTTCCCGTGGGGATGGAAGCAGCTCTGCGGGGGTCCCGTGGGGACGGAGGCAGTTCCTGCGGGGTTCCCGCGGGGATGGAAGCAGTTCTGCGGTCTTCTCGTAGAAGTGTAAGCTGCACCTGCACCAGCCTCTCATCTACCGAATACCAATTTCTTTGAGTGCTGTCTTCTCCTCCTCTTCTTCTTCCTTGCTTTAACAGCACAAATGTGGAAAGTCTTCCATTAAGAAGGTGGTAGAGTCACAAATGATGACGGAATTCAAAAAGGCGTGGGGTGAACACAGAGGATCTCTAATTAGAAAATGAAATTATATAAAACCTAACCTTAAATGGCAGCATGTGTGTGGATGTGTCAAGTGACGCTTAGATGGCGACTCTGGCTGTGATGAACTAGGGCTGATACCTGGCAGACT
The DNA here is from genome assembly GCF_901765095.1 of Microcaecilia unicolor. NCBI lineage: Eukaryota > Metazoa > Chordata > Amphibia > Gymnophiona > Siphonopidae > Microcaecilia > Microcaecilia unicolor. Next base: position 147,050,886 of record NC_044039.1, on the reverse strand, counting down.
TGTATGGTCTGTGGCTCATACATGTCAATCTGGTTTAGGATGGGCTGGAAAGGGCTTAGACAGCAACTTCAGTGGCTGGAACATGAGGACAGTGCTGGACAGACTTTTACAGTCTGTGTCCCACAAATGAGAAGACGAATAGACTGGAGTGGGCTTCAACGGCAGCTCCAGTAGTTGGAACATAAGGGTAGAGCCAGATAGACTTCTGTGGTCTTTGTTCCAGAAACATGAAAGAAAGACCATAATCAAGTATATAATATCACACTCGTTGATTTAATGATGAATTGATCATGAGTGTGACTATTGGCAGAGTGGATGGACCGTTCAAGTCTATTTGCTGTCACTTACTATGTTACTATTAATCCTCTTTGCTACCAAGCTGGTGCACAGACCTCAGCTCTGACACAGGCACAAGAATCAGATGTCACCTGACCTACTGGCACATGCATGTGGCGACCTCTCAGCACACAGTGCAAGTGAATCGGAGACAAGTCTTACATGTGCGCACCAGAGTGTTCCAACTTCCGTTCCTTCCTTGCCTACAGTGCTGTGGCTCAAATCCAGAGAGAGACTGAGGGAGCTGACTGGAATTTTCTTTTATGTACTATTAAATTCTTACGGGGATGGGTGGGGATGGGTTAAATTCTTGCGGGGACGGGTGGGGACGGGTTGGGATGGGTTAAATTTTTGCGGGGATGGGTGGGGATGGGTAAGATTCCAGCGGGGACAGATGGGGATGGGTAAGATTCCAGCGGGGACGGGCGGGGATGGGTAAGATTTCTGTCCCCGTGCAACTCTCTAGTCTGTAGTACCTATAATTGCTTAGGAAGTGTGAGTACCAGTAGAGGAAGGAAAAGACTGCTGACACCAGGGAGAGGTATTTGTGTAGCTTTGAATATTATAAGCAGAAATTGATGGAGAGGAAGCAGAGTTGTTATTAAGGAAGGATTGAGAGTGCTTTCAATAAGAGCAAAGAATTATTTCAAATAGTTAAAATTAGGGCTGAAAGGTAATTATAGTTAACTTTGTGATTAATGCATTAATTTTCAATGGCAATTAAAATAATTAACTTTGATTAAAAAAAGATTTATCGTTGCAGCATTTCCTGTCCCCTCCAAACATCTCTTCTGCTCTTTTCCACTCCCCTGTCCTCAGTGCGATCCAGCATCTTTCCCCCCACCCCCGTACTGGTCTACCTTAAATGTGGCCTTCTGTTGGTCCCTGGTAGTGGCAGTGTTGCATATATGCTGCCTGCTGCCTGCTCCGAAGCTTCCCCTCTAACCCGTCTCACCCATACAGAAACAGAAAATATTAGAGGAGGTGGGACAGGTCAGAGGCAAAGCTTCAGAGCAGGCCACAGGTAGCATATGTGCAATGCTGCCACTGTCGGGGACCAACAGAAGACCACCTTTAAGGTACACCAGTGGGGGGATGAGGGGATTGACAGGGGGCAAATGCCAAACCTCAGCTGGGGGAAGGGGAGTGAGCTGCAGTCCTGCAAGCAGAACTGTAAGGGCCACTTGTGGAAGCAATGGTCAAGGCAGAGAGCTCCAGCAGTCACTAGAAGAGCTTGGTGCTTCTCACCACCAAGTTTGTGTCACTGCTCATAGGGGTAGAGGGGAGGGAGGGAGATGTGCTAGACATTGAGAGGGAGAGAGGGAGGGAGGGAGGAAGGGAAGAGATAGAGATAATGGACGCCAAGAAAGAAAGAAAGAAAGAAAGGTAATGGATCTGGGGGAAGAGGAGAGGGAGGGAAGGCAGAAAGAAAAAGGGAGAGATATTGGATCGAGAGGTGGGAGGTAGATTATCAATCCTTTTGCGAAGGGAAGGGGGATGGGATTTGACATACCACCTTTCTGTGGTTATAATCAAAGCATTTTACATATTATATACTAGTACTTATTTTGAACCTAGGGTAATGGAGGATTAAGTGACTTGCCCACAGTCACAAGAAGCTGCAGTGAGAAATAAATAAATAAATAAATAAATAAAATGCCTTTAATTGTGTGATCAATTGTGAATACAAATTTTAATCGAAATGCAGCCCTAGGTAAAATGTTATCTGGTTGACTATCTGTTAGCTTACACAGAGGTCCCTCCTTATATTGGGAGTTTTTGCTTGATTGACTGCAAAAGTTGGTTTGAAGATAGATCATTTTGGGTGTTGAATTGCTGTGACATCATGAGATCAGTTGAGGGAGTACTTGGATGGTGAAAAGATCTTGCATAATCAATAACGTGAGTTTAGACCAAATTTAGTACTGAAACACTGTTAGATTCTAATTTAGATCACTGGCTTGGGGCATTAGAGTCAAATCTGGCCATGGGGGCTTTGTTGTAGATGTCTCTGCTGCCTTCAATCACATAATATTTTTTGTGGTATTTGATGTTACTTGGCATTAAGGGGATATTATATGAGTCATTTGTTTTGCATTTAACTGACAGGTAATTTTTAGTCTGTTTGGGGACTGAACACTCAAGAATGGTGTCCATTATTTCAAGGATCTACAATGATCGGCCATATGTTTAACGTGTGTTTATGCCCACTCAGGGGCCCATTCAGAAGGCCTTGTGGTAGAGCCTGCACTCTATTGTGAAATTAGCGCTACAAAAATACCACAGCATGCTATAATTAATGAGCATGCAAATTCTGCTATGTTAAAATTGTGGCAGAAATTTTGGCTCATTGCTAAATGTCACCTTTCTTGACAGTACTTGAATGTTGATTGGCTCAGGCAGTGACAGGAAGAGTGACATTTAAAAAACACACAAGCATGCCGTGGCATTTTACATTGCCACCACCGATGCCCTGACAAACATTCCTCCAGCCTGACACTTCTTCCCACTCCCTATCAAAAAATATCCCTGTGTCTCCTCATATGACACGAGAGTCCGAAAAGGGAGCATGGAAATGAGAGAGTCACGGGTGGCAAGGCAATCAGAGAAATGGAAGAACACCAGGCATCAGGATGATGTTAAATAATGTGATTTATTCTTCATCCAACAATAACAAGTCCCAGCCGAGTGAACTGAACACAGGCTGTGTTTCGGCTTTACAGCCTTCATCAGGAGTACACTGCTGAATCTTCTCAAAATAAAATGTCTTCACAGGAAAAATATGCTAAATATCAGATGACTTATAAACGTTGCCTGTTATAGCTCCTTAATATAAACTGCCGGTGTTCCCGTCAACTTTTGCCTGGTGTTCTTCTATTCCTGTGATTGCCTTGCTGGACTTTTTGTGGAAGTCTTTGGTTTTCTTTTTCTTTGGAGAGTCATGGGTGGATCAGAGGCATTCCTAGAATTTACATGCATAGTTATAAAATAAGGAGGATACGTGCCTAATTTAGGTGCAAGGATTTGCACTACGTTTCAGTTGGTGCAAATGGCCATGCCTAAAGTTAGGCAAAATTCCTGGGTGTAATGCTAATCTATAAACCACACCTAACTTTAAGCACAGTTTATACAATCGCGTTGAGAGATATTATTTTCAGCGCTGATTTTTAGGAGCCCTAGAATCTAGCCCTAAGAAGTAGATATATAGTCGGTGGCAGTGAGCAATATTTAGCCGCCACCAACATTATTCTTGGATATTCAATGCTGGGCCATGACTGGGAATCAGCATTGAATATTCGAGTTTATGTGGCCGGCAATCTCTTATGCGGTTTATAGTCAGAAATTAACTGCCTATGGGGTCCTTTTATTAAGGTGCGCTGAAAAATGGCCTGCGCATGTTTTGGATGTGCGCAGATCCATTTTTCAGTGCACCTGTAAAAAATGCCTTCTCTAGAAAATTTTGGCCGAAAATGAACGTGCGGCAAAATGAAATTTGGCGCACGTCCATTTTGGGTCTGAGACCTTACCGCCACCCATTGACTTAGTGGTAAGGTCTCAGGTGTTAACCGGGCAGTAATGGTCTACACATGTAGAATGCCTTTTACTGCCCAGTTAGCGACGCGTGCCAGAAAATAAAATTTATTTTCTGGTGCACGTAGTGGATGTTCGTAAAAAATGAAATTACCGCCCAGGTCATGCGGTAGCTGGGCGGTAATTCCAAGTTGACGTGTGTTAGATGCACATAGGTGCCTACGTAGCTTAGTAAAAGGGCCCCTAAGTGAAACTGCATGAAGACAGGACTGACTTTTATGCACTCCAATATGGCCACTTAATTTAGGATGGATATTGGCACTTAGCTGTATAAGTACTGACTCCACCTCTAGACCACCCAAAAAATAGCCAGCTTTTGTTTTGTGGTAATATTCAGTTAAGTGCCACCGAATATTAGCAGATCGTCCTGCATAACCAATTTAACCATCAAGGAGTCATTTCTGGCCAGTTAAACTGCTTTAAATATTGACCCCTTATCAGATTTATTGAAGCATAAGCTTTCCAGACAAGAATCCACATCATAACGTGTATAACAAGGTTCAAAAATTCCCTCTCTTACAATTGAGCTGTTCCCTGGATTCTCTATATGGTGCCCAAATTTGGGGATGCAGGCAGATGCACATGGAAATTAATTAGTTAACAGCTATTGATGATGAATTATAGGTATTAATTGGCACTAATTTGGACTTGCGCACGCATCTGCCTACGAGGCCTGGGTGTTGCAAAAAGTCAGATGCAGTATTATAGAATACCGGGGTTGGGGGTTGTGTGTCTAATTTGCACACCAGGATTTACATCAGGTCTCAGCAACCGTATGTCCTCGTACCCAAAGTTGGACATGGGAATCCATGCTAAGGGAAGGAGTCTATATATGGTGCCTAAAAAATCAGCGCACAAATCAGTGCCAACTAAGCGTATTCTATAATCGGCGCCTAGCTTTAGGCGCAGTATACAGAATACATTTAGTTGATATATCAGCGCCTATATCTTTGCACACCCATGTACACCAGTGAAAACCTGGCGTAAATCTCTGCACGTAGATTTAGGTGCATTGGAACATATTCTATAACTATGCATGTAAATTTTGGAACAGCCACGAAATGCCCACTTCCCTGTCTATAACCATGCCTCTTTTTGCCTGTACGCGTTAGAAGTTCAGTGCACTTTGTTACAGAATACGCTTAGCTATGTAATATTCAACGGGAGATAGCCAGCTGTCTCCCGCTGAATATTGCCGGATAGCCAGTTAGGTGCCATTTAACCGGCCAGGTTAAATGGTTAATGGTTTTAAAAATTGGCCTTAATATATTTACCACACATTAATTGCATGACAGATACATGCATTATCTGCTGTGGTGACCGTTAACATGCAGCAAGTTATCATGCATTAACTGAAAGGCAGAATCCACGTCCTTTCTCTGCCCCTTTTCGTGCTTTTGGGATTACTTGTGGGGTGGTTTTTTTTAAGCCTCAAACCTGTGTGTTTGTGTAGTTTTTGCACAAAGTAACTGAGAGGTCCAGAGCCTTAAAAGCTATAAAGCAAGTCCTCCCTGCTGGAGTCCCAATGAGTGTTTGATGACCCTACAGCTCCTAATTGTGCAAAGCAGAAGATATAGATAGATAGATAGATAGATAGATAGATAGATAGATAGATAGATAGATAGATAGATAGATAGATAGACAGACAGACACACGCAAGTGGATAGAGAAGTTAGGGGAAAATTGTAAGAAGTGCTGGGAAAGGACATCATTAACACAGTTAATTATGGGAACAATGTACTGTACATGTCAATGTACAATGGTCCTATTTCCTTGGAATGTTTTCAAAGTAGCAAAAATCCCCTTTTAAATTGTAGGAAAATATTCAGAATCATGGCTTCCCAAACTCATACAAATTCATTCCTGAAAACATGACTGGCTGTAGGGTCGCTACAACTGCTTTGGGAAACCTTGTCCTCTATCTTCCCAGACAAATATTTGGCTAACCTGCTCCTGAAAAGCCTCCCAAGAAACAGATTTCAGCCACCCTCCCTGTGAAGAAACAGTGTGTTTTATGCCTGTAAAATGTATTTCTCCTATTTGGCCAGAAGGTGGTGCTTCTTTGCTGTAAAGCTGTTACAGAGAACTGAATGTTCTTTTCTTTAGTTTAACACAAGCAGGAAGCAAGCAGCAGTATATTTCCAAAATCTTGTTGACTGGGCTCTGATTGGCCCAGGAGCTCATTTCCTTTAGAGTGTACTGGTTTTGCCTTCAGTCTTAGCCAGGAAGAAAAGAGAACAGGATCTCTTTGCTGAGGCTCAGTAAACAAACAGTTATACATCCTGATCTTCTCAGTTACTTTGTTTAGTTAGTGTTATAATTGATCCATATTTCAGTTACCTGTTATTGTTTGCTTATTGCACATTTTTTGTTCATTGTTCAATATATTTTTAAGACATTAAACAATTGTTTATTGCCTCTGCCTGTCTGAACTGATAAAGAATCCTGGTGGTTTGTTTGTTGGGTCTGTGAGTGCTTTCTGGAAACTGTGAGACCACTGGGAGTGTAGCTCCAGTAACCTAGAAATCAGAGAGCGGTAGACTCGCCCAGAGGCAGTTGTGACCCAGTCAGTGGGAGGAGGGTGCTAGTGTAGAGCACAAGCGACAGGTGTAGGCAGACCTGAGCTGTACTGGGGATAGACCCTCTAAGTGGCGGGTGGCTAAACGTTTCATGACACTCCCTAACTAAAATAACACATTGTCAGTGTTTGATGAGGAGATGGAGGACAGGGAAGGGAGAAAGGATGATGTAAGCTGACACACTTGAAACAATGAGTAAGGGAGAGAAGGACAGTATGTTAAAGGTGCAGAAAAAAAAGGTCTAGGACAGGCTTGGTTGGCCAAGTTCAGTCCTCGAGGTTGGCAAACAGGCCAAATTTTCAGGCTATCCCTAATAAATATGCATGAGGGAGATTTGCGTACAATGGAGGTATGGGCAGGCAGACCTCTCATACATATTCATTATATATTATTACAAATAAATATGAAAACATTTTTCCATTAACCAAAAGTCATTTTATTAATATACCATAATAAAGTTTAAAATTACAATATCATCTTGAATGCACTGTTAATTTCACTTTTTAAAAAAATATCACCAAAATTCGTCCTTTCCTTTCTGAGCACACTGCCTGAACCCTTATCCACATTCTTATCATCTCTCGCTTAGACTATTGCAACTTGCTTCTCACAGGTCTCCCACTGTCTGGAGGGAGGGAGAGGTGAGAAGGAAGGAGCAGGTTCTGGAAGGAGGTGTGAGAAGGGGATAATATCATCATCAAAGGGAGGGGGCTTAAGAAGGGAAGGAAGAGCCTCTGAAGGGAGAAGAAGGCCTGTGAGCTTCTAGGAGAAAGCGAACGAGAAGGGGAGAAGGACTTTGGAACAGAGTGAGAATGGGGAAGATCTACGAGGTGAGAAAGGAGGATGTGAGAAGGGAGGAATAGTATCTGACAATACTAGTAGATATCTCTGTAAAAAAAACAATAGATGAACTAGCTAGGAAATGTTAGTCTCCTGGCAAGAATAAGTCCAATACTCTTCTTTCTTGGTGGCTAGAAGGTATATATATATATATATATATATATATATATATACAGTCTTGTGGTGTTAATTGAATTTCAATCTATGTAAACTAATGTAATCCATTAAGAGCAAAATTTCTGAATTGGCATCTATTAAAATGTTTTATTATGTATTATATTGACATTGTAAGCAGTATACTATACCTTACTTTGTATTGTTATTTGAATATTTTTACTTCTGTAATTGTCTAGTGCTTATGTTTGACTTATTCTTGCCATACACTACCTTGAGTGAATTCCTTAAAAAAGGCGGTAAATAAATCCTAATAAATAAATAAATAAATAAATAAATAAAAGTTATCAATAAATGATAGTCATGATTTTGCCAAAACTGATGACAAAATAAAGGATTACTTTCAGAATGACTGCTCTGAGTAGAACAGGAATGTTCTGGTGGATATTATTAATAGCCCTTACCCCAAAACAACACACCACAGCCTAATGGTTAGTGCAATGGGTTGAGATCCTGGAAAAGTGGGTTTAATTCCCACTGCAGCTCCTTGTGACTCTGGGCAAGTCACTTAACCCTCCATTACCCCAGGTTCAAATAACAGATTGTGAGCCTGTTTGGGACAGAAAGGTACCTGCAAAAATAGTATATGTAAACTACTTTGACATAGTGATGTACCGAGGGTGGGGCGGTGGGGGCAGTCTGCCCCGGGTGCATGCGGCAGGAGGGGTGCAGGGAGCAGCCAAGTGGCTGTCAGCTCCACTGATTCCCTGCTTCCTCTGCTGTTACTTCCTGTTCCGGAGCAGAGGGAGCATGGAACCAGCGCAGCCGACAGCCGCGTGGCTGCTCCCTGCACCCCTCCTGCTGCGTGCACCCGGGGCAGACCGAGCAGGTAGGGAGAAGAATGCACCGGGGGGGGGGGGGGGGGGGGGGGGGGTGGGAGGGGGGCTGGAGGTGATGCGCCAGGGTTGTGTGTCATGCTGCACCCGGGGGTGGGGTGCGCAGCGGCAATCTGCCCCGGTGGCAGCCGACCAAGGAACGCCACTGCTTTGACAGTATCTACAGAAAGGTGGAATAAACACTATGCCCTTCTGGTACTGCCTATTTAATCTAGCTATTTGTGGGTGTGCATTCAGTGGTGTGTGTTTGGTTTCTTTGGGGGCCTACACAATGCTTGTGTATGCAAATCCCTTGTATGCACATATTAATGGGTCTACAGTTGATTTTTATGTGTCAAATGTTCTTGCACACATACAGAGGGAAATTCTGGAACAGAGTACCTCCATTTAGGTGCTCTGATTCTATACCAGCATCTGGGCGCCCCGATTATGTTATAGAATACTAGCATAAACCCACATTGGCGCACTAACATTTTGGCATGACCATTTATGCCGGGTCCACTATGCAACACATATAACATAATATTCCATAAGTTGCCCATGTATGTTGGAGAGTTAGCCACGCCCCTCCTATGCTCCGCCCACACACACCCCCTTGCAGTTATACGCCATAGTACATACATACTCTCTTATAGAATATGGGGGGAATTCTACATATGGCGCCTTAAAAATCGGTGCTGAAAAACCACAGGGTTAGCACGATTCTATAAACTATGCCTAAAGCTATGCATAGTTTACAGAATACGCTCACGTGTTGTTCTTGCTCCTAAAATTTAGGTGCACCCATTTAGACCACCTACTGTAAAACCAGGCTTTAATACCTGTACCTAAGTTAGACGCAGATTGGGTGTATTCTATAATAGTGCGCATAGAATTTTAAAGGTGTGATACATAGAATCTAGTCGTCAAGGCAGAGCGATTGGTACAAAGTTCAGGACAGTAACTTGAAGACAGAGAATGAGCATCAGGTAGGATTTTACAATTGCACTTCAGCAGGAGGAATTCCCCATGGAAAATTAATTTGACTAGAAGGATAATAGACAATTCATTAGATAAATGTATAAATAATTAATAAGAATAGCTGCCGGCTTTTTATGTACATTATATGATAAGCTTAGGGTGCAATTTTAAAAGGCTTCTGTGTAAATAAATGTTTACCCACGTAAGAATGGCTTTAGAAAACTACATTCACCAGCACGGGGGGGGGGGGGGGGGGGGGGCAGGGTGTGCCCTGTTTTGACAACCTGCTTTGACAACCTGCTTATTTTCACTCACAGGAAGAGTACGCATTGTGATTTCCGATTGAAATCCTGGTATATACATTGCACCAGCCGCGCAAGAGCAATTTCAAAAGTACTGTAAGCTCCTTAAGGAGTTTCCTTTTGAAAATGAATCTGCAGGTCAACCTGATGGCCTGGAATCTACACTGAAAATTGTTCCCTTAATTTTCAAAAGCTTCATTAAACAGAGATGACAGGAGTACAGCTGCTGAGCAAATTCTCTAAAGAGTTTGGGGTTTACAGTCCTAAAAGAATACCCAGGACTTCCTCAGACATCTACAGTACATCCTGGTCTCCTCCTCTTGTGGGCAGGAAACAAGCTCAAGGCCTCTCCAGTGTCAAAAATGAATTTAACCTAATTCTACCCTGTGCCCTGAGAATGAAAGGCCATTAACTGAGGCAGATGAGACAGACTTGAGTTTTTAATTACCGGCACACCAGACAACCTTCTAAACATATGGGAAGTCTCAAATGGCAGTTCTTTTTCTTTGGCATTCAGTACTCATTTATTTTCATTAGCCTGAATTATGTTTGTTAATCGTCCAAATTTTAGTTTATATTGGGCAAGAGTTCTGTACTCCCTTGTAAGGCTACAATATTACTGGAAATAAGGAAAGTGGTAATTTTTATTTAAAATAATGGAACTCTTAGGAAAGGGGCTGCATATTATTGACAAGGCTACTCATTGTAGTGAGATAAATATCCCCACTGTTTATGGAAGAACATGCATGAAACTGGAAAAGCTGAGAGCACCAAGCCAGAGGGCTGGATGGGCTAGATCCTGGGGTATAAAGGATTTCAGAGGGACTCTGTCAAACCTACTAAGGTACCCATGCACTACATCTTGAAAGATGTGAGAGGTCGCTCAGCACTTGAGAAGTGTAGATGTGCCCCCCCCCCCCCGTATCAAAAGCTGGTATTAGTGAGGTTTGCTGAATATGAACTGAGTAGGATGTCTTTTATCTAGCTATCGTAATTATTTAATTGATTGTCTTATAAACCATCTTTGGAAAAAAGGTTTCAAAGCAGTTTACAGCAATTGTACATAAAACAACAACAATTATAATAATAATCATACAAATAACAGTAAAAAAATAAAACTAGAGTTACAATTTTTTAAAAATGTTAAAACATCTATTACAAAGCTTGCAAAAAGGGTGCAACCCAGTAAATCCAGATTCTCTCACCAAAACCAAATCTGTACACTGTAAAAATAAAAGCTCATAACCATATTCAAGTCTCCTTCAAAGGCAGATGAGCTTAACCATGGAGCCTTGTCCTGTACTTCCTGCATTGATATTTTTAGTAAAGAGGGAAATCAAAGCTGCGATAGATTCTTCTCCCACCAGACAAAAAGTAGATTTTATGCCTAGGTTGATGATCCCTGCTCTTTTAAACACTTCTGTGAGATTTGTTTTTTTAAGACTCTCCCGTGGTGATATATCCATCGATCTTGGAAAATTAAGGAAGTGACAATCTATGTCTAGAATAATAATCCATTTGTTTCCATTTGCAATGCATCAACACCGTATCATGTACTAAGGCAGAATTCATAGTGCTTCCAGTGCTTTCCCTATCATATTTTGTGATAGGGAAATTATATCCAAAGAACATGCATTCACTAGATTATCCAACCTCATCATGACTGGCCAAACTGGGTGACCTCACCATCTAAACCAGATTCTCCTCCATTCACCAATGATTGTCTGGGAACCCTGCAATACCTCTGCTTTCCCAGTCCAGCTGAAGAACTCCCCTTTTCTGTTTAGAAACATGACTCAATATAGCCTGCTCCTTCCACAGGATTTTTATTGACAACATCTTCAGTTAGGAGTCAATTTTGGCCCCTCAGCTATATGGTAAGCCGTATTGCAGAAAAGTGTTATAGGCGTGTTAACATTTTTAACATGCGTTAATCATGTACGCGTGTTAACCATGTATGTGCCTACAATATCCCTATAGACGCCTACATGGCTAGTACGCGTGCTAAGTGTAGGTGTGCTACAAACACTAACACACCTTAGTAAACAGAGCCATAAGTACATAAGTACATAAGTATTGCCATACTGGGAAAGACCAAAGGTCCATAAAGCCCAGCATCCTGTTTCCAACAGTGGCCAATCCAGATCACAAATACCTGGCAAGATCCCAAAAAAATACAAAACATTTTATACTGCTTATCCCAGAAATAGTGGATTTTCCCCAAGTCCATTTAATAACAGTCTATGGACTTTTCCTTTAGGAAGCCGTCCAAACCTTTTTAAAACTCCGCTAAGCTAAACGCCTTTACCACATTCTCTGGCAACGAATTCCAGAGTTTAATTACACATTGAGTGAAGAAACATTTTCTCCGATTCCTTTTAAATTTACTACATTGTAGCTTCATCGCATGCCCCCTAGTCCTAGTATTTTTGGAAAGCGTGAACAGATGCTTCACATCTACCCGTTCAACTCCACTCATTATTTTATAGACCTCTATCATATCTCCCCTCAGCCGCCTTTTCTCCAAGCTGAAGAGCCCTAGCCACTTTAGCCTTTCCTCATAGTTTCATACGTTATTTGAATGTTCTAAGTGTGTGCTTATTAGATTTTCCATCACTATTATACTTGCACCATATTACGTCTCTGTTATTTAAGTTTCAGTGCTGTTAAATGTGTATATTTTTGATCCTGTTTCATGGTAGTCATGGTAGGTTTCAATTTGCTGTTTTCAAGTTTTCCTCTTTCTTTGTATTTATGTTTATACTTGTATATTTTACTATTGTTATGCTGTCAACAAAATTGTAAGTTTGATGTTAAACTGTACCTACTGTACACCGCCTTGGGCGAATCCCTTCATAAAGGTGGTTAATTAAATCCCAATAAATAAATAAATTCTATAACTGTGTGCCTACAGTTAGGCTTTTGTTCTGTTTTCACAGAAGAAAATCCTGTTGAAGGACCGCGATGGACTGCAAAAAGTATAAATGAGATTGAAGTGGATAGAGCACCGTTCACGGAAGAGAGTGTGTATGAACAGCTTGAAAAGCTAAAGGTGGATAAAGCCATGGGACCGGATGGGATCCACCCCAGGATATTGAGAGAGCTCAGAGAGGTTCTGGCGGGTCCTCTTAAAGATTTGTTTAACATATCCTTGCAGACGGGAGAGGTTCCGAAGGATTGGAGAACGGCGGAGGTGGTCCTTCTTCACAAGAGTGGTGATAGGGAAAAAGCTGGAAACTACAGGCTGGTAAGCCTTACTTCGATTATTGGAAAAATAATGGAAGCGATGCTGAAGGAAAGGATAGTGAATTTCCTGGAAACCAATAAGTTGCAAGATCCGAGACAACATGGTTTTACCAAAGGGAAATCGTGCCAAACGAATCTCATTGAGTTCTTTGATTGGGTGACAGGAGATTTGAATCAGGGACGAACTATGGACGTAATCTACTTAGATTTCAGCAAAGCTTTTGACACGGTTCCCCACAGGAGGCTCTTAAATAAACTGGAAGGGCTGAAGATAGGACCCGAAGTGTTGAACTGGATTAGGAACTGGTTGACGGACAGAAGCCAGAGGGTGGTGGTGAATGGAATTCGCTCAGAGGAGGGAAAGGTGAGTAGTGGTGTGCCTCAGGGATAGGTGCTGGGACCGATTCTGTTCAATATATTTGTGAGTGACATTGCTGAAGGGTTAGAAGATAAAGTTTGCCTATTTGCGGATGATACTAAGATCTGCAACAGAGTGGACACCCGGGAGGGAGTGGAAAGCATGAAAAAGGATCTGAGGAAGCTAGAAGAATGGTCTAAGGTTTGGCAATTAAAATTCAATGCGAAGAAATGCAAAGTGATGCACTTAGGGAATAGAAACCCTCGGGAGATGTATGTGTTAGGCGGGGAGAATCTGATAGGTACGGACGGGGAGAGGGATCTTGGGGTGATAGTATCTGAGGAACTGAAGGCGACGAAACAGTGTGACAAGGCGGTGGCCATAGCTAGAAGGTTGTTAGGCTGTATAGAGAGAGGTGTGACCAGCAGAAGAAAGGAGGTGTTGATGCCCCTGTACAAGTCGTTGGTGAGGCCCCACCTAGAGTATTGTGTTCAGTTTTGGAGGCCGTACTTTGCGAAGGATGTAAAAAGAATTGAAGCGGTGCAAAGAAAAGCTACGAGAATGGTAAGGGATTTGCGTTATAAGACGTATGAGGAGAGACTTGATGACCTGAACATGTATACTCTGGAAGAAAGGAGAAACAGGGGTGATATGATACAGACGTTCAAATATTTGAAAAGTATTAATCCGCAAACGAACCTTTTCCGGAGGTGCGAAGGCAGTAGAACGAGAGGACATAAAATGAGATTGAAGGGGGGCAGACTCAAGAAAAATGTCAGGAAGTATTTTTTCATGGAGAGAGTAGTGGATGCTTGGAATGCCCTCCCGCGGGAGGTGGTGGAAACGCGTGGGATAAACATAAAGGAATCCTATTCAGAAGGAATGGATCCTAAGGAGCTTAGCCGAGATTGGGTGGCAGAGCCAGCCGGTGGTGGGAGGTGAGGATAGTGCTGGGCAGACTTATACGGTTTGTGCCAGAGCCAGTGGTGGGAGGCGGGGCTGGTGGTTGGTAGGCGGGGATAGTGCTGGACAGACTTATACGGTCGGTGCCCTGAAGAGGACAGGAACAAATCAAAGTAGGGTATACACAAAAAGTAGCACATATGAGTTTGTCTTGTTGGGCAGACTGGATGGACCATGCAGGTCTTTTTCTGCCGTCATTTACTATGTTACTATGTTACTTAGATGGTGCCTTTGTGGCACCTGTTGTGTAATATGAACAGAACCGTCCTTTAAGAAATTCTCTATAGGCGCCTACACGGTTAGTGCACACGCTAATTGTAGGCATGTTAAAACCGCTAACGCGCCTTAGTAAACAGGGCCCTGAAGACGTTACTGAGATCCTACTTTTTCACTTGAGCTTTTGACCTTCAGCCCTAAAGAGAGTTCCTTTCAATTGCAGTACCTTTTATTATTTTTTTAGATGAGTTTGCTGTTTGTATGTGTGTTGCTTTCCTATTGTATTATGGAGTTCTTTTCTATTTCTGTGTTTTATAGAACTCCATAATTGTTGGGAGGCATTTCCAAGAAGACACAGCAGCTAAAATATGTATGGAAAATGACAAAAGTGTAACCTTCATGGGAATCACCTTGTACAGCCTTCCGACCTGCCATCTTAGCTCTTCCCCCTCATACTGATATTATGGTCATGTTTGTGCTATGTCTTGGTTGTTTTGGCCTAAGTGCCAATGCCTGTTCCAGTTTAGATTCTCAGTCTTACAAACATCCTGCACAGATGGATATAGTGATCATTTTTTATTACTCTGTAGTGCTGGCCATCAGTATAGGATTATGAGATGTATCATACAGCAACCTTCTTTGAATCTGTAAACACTATAAGTACTTAGCATTGTGTGCACATGTATCAGGGAGATAGATAGATAGTGAACTTGTAAATGTTTGTAGCAGACTGCCAAAATGTGCTTTCCCATGCCATTGGTGGAAGAACATTCTGGCCTCCTGCTCCAGAAAGGTGCAAATCAAATCTGAATAGGAAGATGTCTATTCTGAGAAAGTGGCCCGATAGTACTGAAACTTGAGCATTTGGAGGGAAGTATAAAACATTGAGAGGAGGAGCCCTGTCTTTCCTACCCAAGAGGAGGCCCAGCAATGAGAAGTAGAGAAACAGAGAAACATGATGGCAGATAAGAGCCAAATGGCCCATCCAGTATGCTCATCCACAGCAACCACTGTCTCCTCCTTTCCCTAAGAGATCCCACATGCCTGTCCCATGCTTTCTTAAACTGAAGAGATGTACGGCTGTACTGAGTGGGTGCCCTACTCTGGGGCCCACTGGAGCCTTGGCTCCCTGCTCTAGGGGCTAAGGAGCAGGAGAAACATGCACAGGGGTTGGCAGTCTGCTCACAGCTGCCCCCTGGTGCTTAGTGGAAAGAAAGAGGCCTGTTCCAAAACAGACTGATAAGGCAATGCTAGTATGATCCATAGCTGTCCCTGCAGTGCAAAGTGCCCCAGGGCTGCCAAGAGACACAGCCAGGCCCAGGGCAGGACTGGACGGCTGCATGCGCCCTCTCCCCTCCCCTCCATTGGCTGCCCCTGCATCTTTCTCTGAGTCACTGCTGCACTGCTCCCTGGCTCTGTCTTCTCCTGCTCCAGTACTCCTGTGTGCCGGAAATCACACAGAAGCAGGAGAGGACAGACCCGGGCCTGGGGAATTTTGCCCCCCCCCCCCAGCCCTCCCTCTTTCGGTGGCCCTGGAGTGCCTTAAAAGAGAAGGGACTGGTCACCTGGGTCAACTTGCTCCTGATCCTCCAAAAGAAAGAGGGAAGCAGAGTGAAGCTGCTGCCATAAGACAGTCCTTGTCAGGGAAAGGAACTGAAAGCTGGAAGCAGTGTAGCTGGTGAATGCTACTACCTTAAAGTAACAGGAGATAAAAATCCACCCAGAGTCCTTTCCACTAACCTGTTTAAGAAGGGAGATCTAAGCACTGAGAGCACAGAGCCAGGAAGGAGTGAGCCATGTACTTAAAGCGAGCTAGAGCACTAAGATTCGCTACCATCCAGAGAGAAAGAAAGAGGAGTACTGAGCTTAACCACTGCCCAAAGAGCTAAACTAATTGATGAAAGAGAATGAGTTTTCTGACCGATCCACGAGAGGTATCCTTCAATGGAGTGAGGATTCTCTCAAAACTACTGCCTGTGAATTAGTGTGAAAGATGCTTGAAGTCTGAGATGAAGAATCATATTCAAAGGAGGCCTAGAGTTGGCAACCCTATGAAACTGATTCTTTTTATAACCATTTCACTTTGTTTATATGGACTGTCTGCCTTATTGTATATACTTGTACATTACTGGACAGTCACTTAAAGGAGAGTTTTATTTTGATCAATTACAGTCTCCAAGCCATTTTTTGCCTTTTGAATTTACTGCACCTATTTAATATTCCGAGCACACCATCAAGGGACCTTTAATAATTTTTCATGCTGTGAGAGAAGTTGGGGAGAAAAAGGAGTGCATTTTTGGCCACAGACACTACAACTGATGTTAGGCACCGGCCTCTGGAATATCCCTCAGCTCCCCCCCACCCACACACACACACACACACACACGTAAAAGAGAGGTCTTCTACATGTGTTTATTTGAATTTATTTATTTGAACTTAACTCACACCTTTTCAGTGGTAGCTCCAGGCATGTTACATTTAAAATAGTTTTACAATTTTTTATTAGGATTTATTTACCGCCTTTTTGAAGGAATTCACTCAAGGTGGTATACAGTAAGAACAGATCAAACAATTACAGCAGTAAAAATATTCAACTAACAATACAAAGTATGGCATGGTATACTACTTGCAATGTCAACACAATATGTAATAGAACATTATAATTGATAGTGAAGGGTAAGGCAAAGTTGTAACAGATAGATGGGTACGAAAGTAGGAAGAGTTAAAAAGTAAGGTGACTGATTTGAAGAAAGTTGCACATGAGGTCAGACAGATGGTTTGTCTAACTTTTAAATCAATTTATGGTTTGAATTCAGAAGGCCTTGAAGAATTACTTGAGATACTTTCTTCTGGACGTAGCCTTTGTTATTAATACCCTACAAATGGGTTATCCCACTCTTAAAAACATACTCTTAAAGTCCTGTTTTGTACATTCCTTCCCATTCCAAGAGGCTAGGCTGCAATATGTTACTTATAGAAATGAAACATTTACCTTCATACTTGTCTTTTAGGAAAGCTTTAAAAACATACTTATTTGAATAGTAATATGGATGCCTAATTGTTGATTGTGTTTTTATTAACAGTATGTCCCTTGATTGTAAAGGCTATCTTGTCGGTTAACCGCTGTAAATCCCTTGTCGGAAAAATTGTGGTATATAAAACACAGATAGAATAGAATTCAGGTACATTAGGTATTTTCCTGTCCCTAGAGGCTTACAATCTAACCCCCCTGTTTACAAAGCTACGCTAGCGGCTGTCAGTGCGCTAATGCCAAAACAGTGGCTTTGTAAACAGTGGGGGTAATTTTGTACCTGTGCAATGGAGAATTACATGACTTCCATAAATCACAAGGAGCAGCAGTGGGATTTGAACCTGGCTTCCCTGGTTGTCAGCCCACTGTTCTAATTACAAGGTACCCTTGTCTTTTTCCACCTTTTTATGTAGATGTGAAACTCCCACTTGCACCCCCTTGACACTCTTGTTTCTGCAAATGTAGGAAGGAATTTCCTAAATTCCCTGGTCTCTGGAGTATAAGTGGTCTAACTAAACCACAAATTATAATTTTGTTTTTTCCTGCAGTGATAGAAATATGGTATTAATCAGAATGCTGGAATGTCTAAAATGTTGTACATTATTTATTTCTTTAGAAGTTTGCGTGCTCTTGCATGAAACAAATGTATGTGCAAGAGAGATTTTATTATGAATAAAGAGGAAATGACTCTATTCCTCCCAATTAAACATGAACCAATAATATTTCCTTCAGGATTTTGACCACTAGGTGGGTCTAGAGATCCTTCCAAGGTTGAGAAATATAAACTTCCTTTAAGTTATTTGAAGTTCTTGGCTTCCTTCCAAAACTGTGGCCTTTTAACAAAATTATTTTAAAGGGCTAAATCTTAAAAGGCTAGATTTTTGCCACATTTGTGTGGGTGTTTTTAGGAAAGAAGTGAGTCTGAATGCGTTTTCATCTTCTGCTCCAGGACATAGAGCAGTTAGCTAAAATTGTGTATTTAATTTCTATAATTTACTATAACTGGAAGCCCTCAGAATATTCTTCTGGATTTACATAACACTAAGGTTCTTGGTTTCACACCTGTGCTTTTTGAATTGGCAGAGCACCTCAGACCAGTCCTGCATGTCTACACTGTCAGAATGATCATGAAAGAGAGAGGCATTCAAAGGATGACACCCTGTGTATTTTGCATAATGCACAGACTGGACTTGCTCAGTACTAAGTTTCTGGTACCGTATATGTTAGTATTTCAGGTAATTGTCTCTAGGGAGTCTTGACATGTTTTTATGCATGTAATCAATGATTTTCAACATATTAGTCCTTTATACTTATTGTTAAACAAAAGCAGATAACTCTGACCTTTAAAACTACACCTCATTTATTATATATATCACTGAAGCATCTGTGACCAGAGCAGGATTTATAGATTGCCAGCAGTGCACACAACACTACGTGGTCATTCTGCAGGGCAAAATATCTCTACACCAACATGTTTACTAAGGGGTCCTTTAACTAAGCTGCGGTAAAAGGTGGCCTTAGTGTGCCCTTGTGCGGGTTTTTCCTACGTGCAAAGGTCGTTTTTACTGCAGCCGTAAAAATAGCCTCTATTTTTTATATTAATGTCCATGTGCTGGTGTTGCCATTAGCAAGAAACCATTAAAAATAAATGATCATGTGTGCACTTACCACCCACTGCCCATTTTGTAGGCAGTGAGGGCTCACCTGCTATTCCTGCACTAACCAGTTAGCGTGCTGTACTGTAGCTGTGCTGATTAGTGCAGGAATGCCCACTCTCCATCCCCAGACGTGCCCCCTCAAAAAATTAACATTTTTTAGCACGCACTTAGCATGTGCACATTTGGTACTTACCACAGGACACCAGAGCGTGCTCTGTGGTTCACCATTTTAAGCTGTCTTAGGTACGGGTTAGTAAAAGAGCCCATAAGAATTATATTTAATCGATTTAAGGCCAAGGTAAATAATCATTCAGGAAAGGTGCTAAACTAAGAATATAATACTCAAAGTCTGAGCAGAGGCTGTTCACCCTGCCTCAACTCACAGGATCAACATTATTGTAAGTGGAGAGGAGTGGCCTGACGGTTAGTGCAGTGGGTTCAGATCCTGGGGAACCAGGTTCAATTCCCTCTGCAGCTCTGTGTGACCCTGGGCAAGTCACTTAGCCCTCATTGCCCCAGGCACAATATATAATTTAGATTATGAGCCCATTAATGACAGTGCAAAGTACCTGTAATAGAAATTGTAAACTGCATAGTCACCTCAGGGATCACTTGTGATAAATCAAGTGCTGAAAATAAATAAATTGTAGCATGCATAGCCATCATTATCCCTTTTCTGATATTGAAAATTGATTGGATGGAGAGGTCACGTAATGAGCTGAGGGAGTAAGTCGCAGCTTCCATCTCTCCAGGGTTCCCCCTCCGCTTTCACGCTGTTAACGGCTAATTACAGCAGCGAAACTGCCCCAAAATCGATGTGCCAGCCCGGAGCAGTCTATGGATACGTTTGTGACCTGAGAAACGAGAGGGACGCCAGCAAGAACGGCAAAAAAAGGTGTAGACAAACCGCGTGGCTTGGGAGATTCCAAAATGGCATTGAGCGCGGTGTCGGACGCACCTCCGCAGTTCCACCTGCAGTTCCAGCTTCAACAAATTACAGAATCGGTCAAGTCCGCACTTGAACCGCAACTCACTAAACTTTCTGAACATCTTGTGGCAGTTGAAACGCTGCTGGGGAAAACAACGCGTTGCACGGGGGAGCTGGAGGTGCGGATGTCCGAATTGGAGGACTCGGCTCTGGGCAGAGATGGCTTACTCACGGAGCTCCAAAGCCAGATAAAACAACAGGCGCAGCACCTGGATGACTTGGAGAACAGATCACAGAGGTCCAATCTGCACCTGATCGGCATCCCTGAGTCGGTGCAAGACCGCTCGCTGCCTGTACAATTGGAGCGCTGGTTAAAGCAGGAGTTTGCCCTATCTGATAGTGCTGGGCTCCTGTGCTTGGAAAGAGCGCATAGACTGGGACGCAGAGCTAATGGCAACAGGCCTCGAGCTGTGATCATAAAGGTCCACAATTTTCTCCACAAGGAAGAAATACTGAGAGGAGCGCGGGCGAAATGGGACACTTTAACGTTTGATGGAGTGGGAGTTAAAATCTTCCAGGATTATTCTGTTGCCCTACAAGCGCGCAGAAAGGCCTTTGGGCCATTGTGTCGACACTTGGCTGAGAAAAACCAGAGGTTCATGCTGCTTTACCCGGCCCAGTTGAAAGTCCTAATGGAGGGTGGATGGAAAACATTCCAGTCTCCCAAAGAAGCAAAGAAGATGTTGCAGGATACTCCAGTACCAAGCCCTGGACAGCCGGACTGATGAGTACTCTACCAGCCTAGAAGTGGTATTCATTAGTTGGTGTAATCACTGGCGCAGGCCTTGTCTGATAACACACCAGCAGTTAGAAGTTGAGTTCTATTGGGGTTATGTGTATTTTTTTTTTGTGGAGGGCGGTAAGCACACTGTTTAATGTAAGTGCGGTTTGAATGACTGTATATATATGAAGTATGAGTGGGTAGGCGTGGAAGGTGGGGGGGGGGGGCCTTATCATTTTGTGACCTGTACTCTCCGAGCAGCAGATGCTGCGGCAGGAGATTGTGTGGCTCGGGGGGGGGGGGGGGGGGGGGAAGAGGGGGGAGGGGAGAGGGGGGCTGGGGGGACAAGTGGGAGGTAATAGCGAGGGGAAGTACATGAGTGGGGAGAGAGTACATAGGAGACTGGTGAGTGCAGAGAGGGAGACTCAGAGGATAAACATATGGGTGGGGATGCTCCGGGGAGAGGCTGGGCCTCCGGGGCTTCATAATGAACGAATGAGGTGGATGTGGGAGCTCGTAGCAACAAAAGATGATGGGTAAATCAACTTTTAAACTATTGTCTTGGAATGTGGCGGGGATAACGTCGCCAAGCAGGCGCTATAAGATCTTGTCACAGTTGAGGGCGCATGGAGCTACCATTGCTTGTCTTCAAGAGACAAAGCTCTCGGATAGTGAGCATGCGAAATTGTGCCAAAGGTGGGTGGGGGAATGTCATTACTCTTCTTCTGGGAACCATAGGAATGGGGTGGCTGTTCTCATAAAAAAGGGTGTATCCTGTCAAACCAAGCTTGTGTATAAGGACTCCGATGGGCGAGTGGTACTGCTTTATGTAAATTATCAGGGAACAAAATTTTATCTATGTACAGTATATGGGCCCAATACATACTCCCCCTCCTTTTTTCAGCAAATGGTGGCATTGGGCTTACAACACACAGACGCCCCATGGGTGTGGGTGGGAGATTTCAACCAAGTAATGGACCCTGCATTGGACAGATCTTCACCTCGTGCAGTGGCAGTGGTGGGGGGAAGGGAGAGGCCTGCCGGCTTTGTGTAATTCTCTGCGGTTGGTCGACCCCTGGCGATTGTTGCACCCTGCGATGCGGGACTATACCCACCAGTCCAGGGTCCATCAATCGTGGTCCCGTATCGATTATATTTTATTGGCATGCTCCTGGTTTTTCAGAACACACAAGGTATTCATTGGCCCCATGGAGATTTCTGACCACTCTCTGATTGGGACAGAATTGACCGTCGGCACTGGAGGGCCCGCAGCGGGTCCCTGGCAATTCCCTTCGCACTTGCACCAAGACCGACAATTCATAGAGCATATTAGAACCCGATGGCAGTTTTATGTAGAGACCAATGAGCCCTCTTGCACGTCGCCAACCTTGTTTTGGGAAGCCTCTAAGCCGGTACTCCGCGGTGAGATTATTGCATTCATGAGTGCACGAGCCAAACGGCTGGCGGCAGGCATCATGCGGTTAGAGTTAGCTTATAAGACTGCAAAGAGGCAACACATAATTGACCCATCTAGAGAACACCAGGAGAAGGTGGCAACTACCTTGGCGGCGTTAAATACCATGATTCATGAGAAATATAAGGGGCTATTGTTTGCCAGGCAACTAAACTTTCAGAGATTTGGCAATAAGGTGGGAAGATTGCTGGCGCAGTTAGCAAGAGCCAAAACCTCGCAAAATTATATTTCTCATATTACTTCAAGCGCTGGGTCCCGCATCTCACAGCCTGCAGAGATAGCAAAGGTCTTCAAAGACTATTTCCAGGGAATTTATTCCCATAGCGGAGAAACCCAATCCTCTTTTATAGATGATTACTTAGAAGATGCGGGTATGCCGCGCTTGGAACAACGAGTAAAAGAGCAGTTGTCTTTACCTATTAGAGCGCAGAAACTTCAAAAAGCTATAAAATCCCTTCCGCTTCGGTCAGCCCCTGGTCCGGATGGGTTCTCTGGCGAATATTATAAAATATTGGGTCGGGAAATCATGGTGCCCCTTGTTTCATACTATGACGCAGTGGTGGACCGCGGTTTCTTCTCCCTGGGAGAAAACGAAGCCTTAATCACCCTCATCCCAAAGCCTGGCAAACCTCAGGACCAGGTAGAATCTTACAGGCCAATCTCATTGCTCAATGTCGATATTAAGCTTTTGGCAAGAGTACTGGCTGAAAGATTGGCACAACATTTGCCATCCTTAATTGGTGAACACCAGGTAGGCTTCGTTCGGGGTCGCCAGGCGACGGTCAATGTGCGTAAAGTCCTCTTGTCCATGGCACACAGTCACAACATTAAAGAACAGTTGTTATTGTTGAGTTTGGATGCCGAGAAAGCGTTCAATAAGGTGCAATGGAACTACCTTTTTAAAGTGTTACATTGGGTAGGGCTGGGGGGCTGGTTTATGGAAGCGGTAGCGGCTTTGTATGCCAGCCCCTCAGCACGCATAGTGACGAACGGGACTGAGTCTGCAGCGTTCCGGTTGCAGAGAGGGACAAGACAGGGCTGCCCACTCTCCCCACTGTTGTTTTTATTGTACCTAGAACCTCTGCTCCGTACACTCATGAAAGACCCAGATGTTGCGGGGATCACCATGCCGGCACAGGAGGTTAAGGTGCTAGCATTTGCTGACGATATCCTCTTGACTCTGACACGACCTGAGAAATCGGTGCAGCATCTGTTGGCGACCTTAGATGAATTTAGTTTTCTTACAGGCTTCTCCCTCAATTTTCAAAAATCTGTGGCTCTCCCACTACAAGCTGAGATATGGGTGGGGTGGGCGGGCCAGTTCCCCTTCCAGTGGGAACAATCCCAAATTAAGTATTTGGGGGTTTATATCCCCACAGACCTGTCGGAGTTATATACACAAAATATTGTACCTTTAAAACAGCAGACTATGAAACTTCTGCAGAGATGGCAGGCACTCCCGATTACCCTATTGGGTCGCATAGCTCTTTATAACATGGTCTTGTTTCCCAAATGGACCTATGTGCTGCAGATGCTTCCCCTGTTACTGCGATTTAATGAGGGAAAGTGGCTGCGGAAAAAACTAAATTATTTCATATGGTGGGGGAAGAGGGCCCACTTGCCACACTCCAAAGTAATGATGCCCCAAGTGAAGGGGGGATTGGGACTTTTGGACCTCAGGCTTTTTTCTATGGCTAGCAGTATGAGACATTTATCTGATTGGTTTCGTAACACCCACTATTTTTCCTGCACCACAGCAGAAACCAAGCTTTTGGGAAAAACTCACTTTTCATACTGGCTACATGCGTCCTCAAAAGACATGACACAACTGGGACCACTCAAATGTGTTTTGGGCCCACTGCATACCACCTGGAAGCGGCTTGGTCGGTTAAAATTGCTAGATTCCTCTGTTTCGGTGCTTTTGCCGCTTCAGGGAAATCTGGCATTCCCGGCGAGGAGCTCTTCTCTCCCTTTCCGGAGGTGGGCTGCGGCGGGAATTAAATACTTATTCCATGTGGTTACTGAACAGGGGGATTTGAAATCATTTGAGGCCTTGAAAGAGGAGTACGGGTTGAATGTGAATGATTGGTTTGCATATGTACAATTGAAGCATTATGTAAGTTCGCTGCCCTCGGCATCTCTAACTGTTGACTCCTGGGAAAGACTCAATAAACTATTAGGATTAGACGCACAGTTTAGAGTGCCGTTGAGCTATTTCCATCACCATCTGAGAGAGGCACTTGAACCTCTGGATCATCGAGCGGTGACCCAGGCCTGAAATATGGAGCTACAGCTGAACCTCCAGCCGGAACATATAAGCATATGCCTCAAATCGCTGTATGCAACTATGGACAACGCGGCCTGGTGGGAACTGTAGTATAAATTTTTGCTTCGCTTGCACATTTACTACTACTACTACTATTTAGCATTTCTATAGCGCTACAAGGCATACGCAGCACTGCACAAACATAGAAGAAAGACAGTCCCTGCTCAAAGAGCTTACAATCTAATAGACAAAAAACAAATAAAATAAGCAAATCAAATCAATTAATGTGGACGGGAAGGAAGAGAGGAGGGTAGGTGGAGGCGAGTGGTTACAAGTGGTTACGAGTCAAAAGCAATGTTAAAGAGGTGGGCTTTCAGTCTAGATTTAAAGGTGGCCAAGGATGGGGCAAGACATAGGGGCTCAGGAAGTTTATTCCAGGCATAGGGTGCAGCGAGACAGAAGGCGCGAAGTCTGGAGTTGGCAGTAGTGGAGAAGGGAACAGATAAGGATTTATCCATGGAGCGGAGTGCACGGGAAGGGGTGTAGGGAAGGACGAGTGTGGAGAGATACTGGAGAGCAGCAGAGTGAGTACATTTATAGGTTAGTAGAAGAAGTTTGAACAGGATGCGAAAATGGATAGGGAGCCAGTGAAGGGTATTGAGGAGAGGGGTAGTATGAGTAAAGCGACCCTGGCGGAAGATGAGACGGGTAGCAGAGTTTTGAACCGACTGGAGAGGGGAGAGGTGACTAAGTGGGAGGCCAGCAAGAAGCAGATTGCAGTAGTCTAAACGAGAGGTGACAAGGGTGTGGATGAGTGTTTTGGTAGAGTGCTCGGAAAGAAAGGGGCGGATTTTACGGATGTTGTAAAGAAAGAAACGACAGGTCTTGGCAATCTGCTGGATATGGGCAGAGAAGGAGAGAGAAGAGTCAAAGATGACCCCAAGGTTTCGAGCTGAGGAGACAGGGAGAATGAGAGAGCCATCAACAGAAATAGAAAACGGGGGGAGCGGGGAGGTGGGTTTGGGGGGGAAAATGAGAAGCTCGGTTTTGGTCATATTTAATTTCAGGTGGCGTTGAGACATCCAGACAGCAATGTCAGACAAGCACGCTGAAACTTTGGTTTGGATGCAAGGTGAGATATCAGGGGTAGAAAGGTACATTTGGGAGTCATCAGCATAGAGATGGTAGGAAAAGCCATGGGATGAGATTAATGAACCAAGGGAAGAAGTGTAGATAGAAAAGAGGAGGGGATCAAGAACAGAACCCTGAGGTACACCGACAGGCAGAGGGATAGAAGTAGAAGAGGATCCACCAGAATGAACACTAAAGGTGCGGAGGGAGAGGTAGGAAGAGAACCAGGAAAGGACAGGACAGGAAAGGACAGGAAAGGACATTTCTCCTTATAGAGCATATAGAGCGTATAGAGCAACACTTCGGAAATTGGACTCTTGTCCAAAGTGCGAAAGCACCAATGCACACCTAGGACACATGTATTGTGGTTGTCCCCGAGTCAAAATGTTTTGGACTGAATTAAACAGACATGTGTCACAGCTCTGGAGCACAACGTGGAAATCCTCTCCAAGGCAACTGTTTGACTTATTCGGAATACAAAGGCCGGCTCCAACAGGATTTAAAAGTTTTTTGAAACGTACAATGGTGATGGCAAAGCGAGTCATTTTGCAGCTGTGGTTGGCAGCGGACCGTCCGACCATATCCCACTGGAGATCAGCTATGATTCAAGCCTGCACGCTTGAGAAGACAGGAATCCCGGATTTGGCCTCCAAAAGAGGCGAACAGTTCTGCAATATCTGGTCTCCCTTTTGGGACTCTCTCACTCCAGTAGCACGAAGCTAGATATTGAACTGTTAATTCAGATTGGCTACTAGATGATAAGGAAAAGGTGTGTGTGTGGGGGGGGGGGGGGGGGGGGGGAGGCATGGGAGGGGTTGGGAGGGTAGGGGAGGGGGTGATTATTTGGGACAAACTTTAAAATACGCAACCCAGGCGATGTCTTTTCTTTTGTGTTGTATTGTTTAAATTTGATTGTAAGCTGACTTGGTTTGGATTGCAATAAGCATGATTTTTTAAAAAATTGATTGGATAAGGTCAGTTTCCTTTAGAAAAAGGCAGAGAAAACACGAGTATGTGCAAACTGTGTGAACGTGTCAAAGAGAGCGTGAACTTGCACATGTGTAGCAAGCTGCCAAAATGTGCTTTCTTGTGCGGTTGCAGGACATAAGTGTAAATTAAAGGTAAGAAGCCAGAAATGCCTTCCTACCTTTCACTCTTCACGCTTGCTTACAGAAACACATACTCACTCCATCTCCATAGAAAACAAAAAGGAAAATCCCCATTATTCAATCAGATGGTTTAAAAAAAAAGCTACTTTATACATTACGAAAACAAACCTACAATGCCCTAGCAAATCACAGTGAATCAGGAACTCCTGTCATGCACAGCCAGCATGTTTTCCAATGGCAACAAACACCTGCTACCAGGACTCCAAGATTTCTCCAAACTTCACTAAGGGAAAAATGCACTCAGCAAAAATTATAGCAGTTTAAAAATGTAGCCTAGAGCTCTAATATTAAAAAAAAACTGACCCCCCCCCCCTAACCCTGCACAATGAACCATCATTGTGTTAATTGAAGCATAATATTCTGCATCCACCGATATCCCCTTTGCCCAATGATGGGTGCAGAGCCAAACTGGGTGGGGGGGGGGGGGGGGGGGAGAGTTATCAAGGTGGGCTACCACTAAGACAGGTTATTACTGTAACTAGGTCTCACTGCATAAAAGGGGATCCACCTGTGCTACAACAGCATAAGTTGTAATAACATAGCCTGCCTTAATGGTAGCCCATGTTGATAACTTCCTTCCTAAAATATATTTCCCCTAGAACTCATCATACTAAAATAAGTGGGGAAAGCATGCACAGCATGGCCCATGGAATTCTTTCCAAATCCTCTGCATGTATATGCATGTGTGTGTGTGTGTTTTGGGGGGGGGGGCAGGGTTGGTGTGTCTATGTTTGCTTGTCTGTGCATGTGTGTTCATGTGTTGGTATGTGTGTGCATTCTTTCATGTGAGCATTAATGTAAAATTCTTCTAACTTCTGTAAAAAAAAACCCGGACAGTTGGCAATCCTAGCCTCCTGAGTTCTGAGCATGGACACTAAGTATGTGCAGAGTTTGTCAGTGGCTTAGGGACCCTTTTACTAAGGTGCATAGGTGCCTACACGCATCCAACGTGCGTCAAATTGGCACTACTGCCCAGTTACCGCGTGCACTGGGTGGTAATTCCATTTTTGGCACGCGTCCAAAACACACGGTATAAAATATTTTCTATTTTGTACTGCAGGGTGCTTACCTGGTGGTAAGTGGTAGTTGACGCGAGCTGGATGCTTACCACCCAGTTAGTGTGTGAAATGTGGAGGGGCATAATTGAACAGGGGCGACCATCTCTAAGGGCGCCCATCTCTAAGGACATCCCGGCGAAGGGGTGGGGAAACCGCTATTATCGAAACAAGATGGGCGCCCATCTTTTGTTTCGATAATACAGTCGGGGATGCCCAAATGTCAACATTTAGGTCGATCTAAATGTCGAGATGGTCGACCTTAGAGATGATGGTCGACCTTAGAGATGGTCGTCCCCGGTTTTCGGCGATAATGGAAACCGAGGACGCCCATCTCAGAAACGACCAAATCCAAGCCCTTTGGTTGTGGAAGGAGCCAGCATTCGTAGTGCACTGGTCCCCCTCAAATGCCAGGACACCAACTGGGCACCCTACGGGGGCACTGCAGTGGACTTCACAAATTGCTCCCAGGTGCATAGCTCCCTTACCTTTGGTGCTGAGCTCCCCCAAACCCCCCAAAACCCACTCCCTACAACTGTACACCTCTACCATAGCCCTACATGTGGGTACAGTGGGTTTCGGGTGGGTTTTGAAGGGCTCACATTTACCACACAAGTGTAAGGGGGGGATGGGCCTGGGCCCGCCTGCCTGAAGTGCACTGCACCCACTAAAACTGCTCCAGGGACCTGCATACTGCTGTCATGGAGCTGGGTATGACATTTGAGGCTGGCATAGAGGCTGGCAAAATTTTTTTTTTAGGGTGGGAGAGGGTTGTGACCACTGGGGGATTAAGGGGAGGTCATCCCTGATTCCCTCCAGTGGTCATCTGGTCAGTTTGGGCACCTTTTTGAGGCTTGGTCGTGAAAAAAAATGGACCAAGTAAAGTCAACCAAATGCTTGTCAGGGAAGCCCTTCTTTTTTCCATTATCGGCCGAGGACGTCCATCTCTTAAGCACACCCCAGTCCCGCCTTCGCTACGCCTCCGACACGCCCCCGTGAACTTTGGTCGTCCCCGTGACGGACTGCAGTTGAGGACGCTCAATTCGGCTTAAGATTATGCCGATTTGGGCGACCCCGATTTGTGTCGGAAGATGGGCGTCCTTCTCTTTCGAAAATGCCCCTATTTACCGCTAAGTCAATAGGTGGCGTTAAGTTCTCAGGCCAAAAATGGACATGCGCTGATGTTCATTTTGCAGCATGTCCATTTTCCGGCACTTAAAAAAAAATCCCTTTTTTCCAGGCTTGCTCAGGAAAAGGACCAGCACGTGTCCAAAACACGCACCTACACCAGCACAGCCCACTTTTGGGTGGCCTTAGTAAAAGGACCCCTTAACTTGGCCCTGCCCACAGCAAGTCAGGGTAGTTGTGAGAGACTAGTTTTGGCAATAGGGAAATTTGTGGGATGGTGAGACTGTTGCAAGGGACTGGTTTTTGGGGTTGGGGTCAGCTTCTGGGATGTTGTGTCAGTTGCAGGTAGGGTTAGTTTAATGGAATTGGGTAGTTTTGGAGTTGACAGGCAGTTGCAGAGTTTAGTTTTAGGGGGTGGGTCAGTTTGATGGTGGTGTGGTAGTTGTTGGGGATATGTTTTGGGTGTGGGGCAGTTTTCAGGATGGTACAGCAGTTGCAGGAGGTAGTTTTTGTGTTTGGGTATTTCTTTGGGATGCAACAGATGGCAGGGAGGTGTTGCACTTTTAGGGGTAGTTTTTGGGCTCTGGGGGGGGGGGTGGCTGGTTTAGGGGGTAGGGGACATTTGAGATTTTGGAAGAATAGGGAATTCCAGTTTTTATACTGTCTTACCCTCTTCATTAATTATTACATCATTCTATCTAATTTTGTATGCTACAAAACCTGAAACATCTTTTCCCATAGAATGCACTGATCCATATTTTGGGGACACGTTTCTCTGGAACTTCTCGTCCAATTTGGCCCATTTGTGAACTTAATAGGTCTGATATTTAAAGCAGATGGTCTGCTGCCTGCATATTATTGTGAACTGATGAGCTGCTCTTACATGACTTCAGTTGTATATCAGGTATGAATAAATAAACAAATGAATGAATAAATATTGGTGAGTTTTAAGTTGCTAGTGAAGCAGGGGTATGTAAACTAAAGTCCCTTAAGATTACTAGTTATATGATATGATATGAAAACTATGCTGAACTAGTAGACAACATGCTTAAAGCATATGAACAACTTGGCTGCTGAATGTCATTGAAAATGCATTTCTTACATTCCCATCTTGTCTTTTTCCCATCAAATTTGGGACACGTAAGTGACGAACATGGAGAGAGGTTCCATAAAGACATTTCTACAATGGAGAACAGATATAAAGGCCGCTGGAATACCAACATGATGGGAGACTACTGCTGGTTTTTGCAACGGGAAAATATGACCGGTCACAAACGCAAAGTAGATGCCTGAAGTACTTTTAACAGTACTGGCCTTGCTGAAGTAAGACTTTTAAACTGGAATAAGAGACTTTTTTGAAATTACATTTTCATATACTGTTTACTATGAAAACTTTGATGTAGATCAGGTAATTGTTGGAGTAAAACTCGTTCTGTAAAAAATTATTCAATGCTTTCCAAGTGCTTAATTCATTTGGGCAAACTTATGCATAACAACAATTCTGACTTCGGGTCTGGAATACGCACACTGAATTTAGTATAGGACAAATGGTTTTTGCCCAGTAGCACACGAAAAGTTTTTTGTTGTTGTGCTGTGTTATTGGCCAAGGATGTCCATCTCTTAAGCACGCCCCAGTCCCACCTTCACTACGCCTCCGACACGACCCTGTGAACTTTGGTCATCCCAGCGACAGAAAGCAGTTGAGAACGGACAAAATGTGTCAAAAGATGGGCACGCTTCTCTTTCGAAAATAAGCCTGTAGGTCACAGACTGATTCGAAGAACGGCAAGGAGGTCTCCTTCCCTCTGGCTTAACATCCTGGGTGGTTGCCTTCCTAGCTTATCCCTGGTAATGGCTCAGCTCTGCTGGTACACTACTCTAGATATCAAGTGCAATCCCAGAAACCCCCTCCTTGTTTTACCTTCATCCTGACCCGTTGCACTTGTCCTTTCTTTAAATTTTATAAACAATGCTTTATTTTTGGAGTTTTATTGAAAGTTCCATATATATATCTGAATGTTTTCTCCTATTGCACTCTGTTCTAGCAAGTGAATTATGAGTTCCTTACACCGTTCTGTGCAGTTTGTGTTGTAGGCCCTATTATAAGTATCCGCCATCTTGTTACTATGCTTATACAGGTGCGGCCTCCAAATCTAAACCATTTCCTTAAGCAGGAAATAATGACAAAATGAAACACTGCTACTTTAATGTCACGCTTGACAGGAAAAGTGAGCCCTTGGGCCACATCACCCAAACAGGAGGCAAGGCAGACCACAGACAGACAGGTGCAGGCCGGACTGGAGCAGCTGGACTGGAACAGAAGCACTAAGCAGCAGCAGGAGAATAGTCCATGAATCAAGCAGAGTCTTACTGGCAGGCAGTAAAGCAGCAGGGAAACCAGGAACCACACAGAGTCTGTAGGCTGGTGGCAATCAAAAGTAAACCAGGGATCAAGCAGGGTCTTGGGCAGGCAGGCAGCAGACAGTAGAACAAACCAGGAAACAAGCAGAGTCTTGGGCAGGCAGCAATCAGTAGAATAATCCAGGAACACAAGCAGGGTCAAAGACAGGCAAAGCAAGCATTCAGGGCAGGAACCACAACTGACCAACAAGGACAAGAAGACAACTGAAGACCTCTGTTGCCAAGGCAAAGCCTGAAAGTTCCCAGATGCTTAATAAAGGCAACATACAAGGGAGTTCGCCAGGTAAGGGTGCTGCTAAATTCCAAAAATCCCAAGATAGTCTGGAAGGCTGAAAGATCCGGACCGGACCGGACCAGCATGACTTCTGGAACATGGGAAACAGCAAACAGACAGTCCATCACAGCCACCAGGTCTGACCACCAGGTGGCGAGATGAGTGAGAGCATGAAACAGGGGCACAACCGTGACAGTACCTCCCCCTCAAGGCTCCCCCGGTCTCCACGGGTGATTCAGGTCTCCATGGGTAAGAATGATGAAACCTACAGAGGAGTTTCAAAACATGACCAGGGGTAGCTGGGCTGGAACTAGAACAGGAGTCAAGACTGGAACCCAGATTGGCATCAGGACTGGACCTTGGCGTGGACTCAGCATCTCAGCTGGAACTTGAACTCGGCCTGGACTCAACATTTTGGCTGGAACTGGAACCCAGCTTGGACTCAGCATCTTGGCTGGAACTGGAACTCAGCATGGACTCAGCAGCTTGGCTGGAGCTGGAACTCGGCTTGGACTCAGCAGCTTGACTGGAACTGGCACTCGGCTTGGACTCAGCAGCTTGGCTGGAACTGGAACTCAGAGTACACTCAGCATTTAGGCTGGAACTGAAACTTGGCGTAGACTCAGCATCTCGGCTGGAACTTGAACTCAGAGTAAACTCAGCATCTGGGCTGGAACTGGAACTCTGAGCAGACTCAGCATCTTGGCAGGGACTGGAACTCAGAGTGGACTCAGCAGCTTGGCTGGAGCTGGAACTCGGCTTGGAATCAGCAGCTTGGCTGGAACTGGAACTCAGCTTGGACTCAGCAGCTTGGCTAGAACTGGAACTCGGCATGGACTCAGCAGCTTGGCTGGAGTTGGAACTCGGCTTGGACTCAGCAGCAATTCGGCTGACAGCGTCCCTCAGGATGGACTGCTGGTAAGCCTGGACCTCGGGATTTGCAAGACACTTTCTTTCAACGGCAGCTTCCCGAGTATCCCGCAGGGCTGGGTCGGAGCCAAGTAGGAGGCGGTATTCCCAGAGCGGGGTCCTAGGATCAATGGCAGAAACTGGGTTTATAAGGAATCCAAGCCACCAGAGACGTTCCCTCTCAGCTGCAGCTTCAGGATTATTCTTCAAGGCTGGGTTAGCACAAAGTTTATCACAGTAATTCTGGAGCGTCATCCAAATATCAAGGTCAAAAACTGGGTCGAGACCGGAATCCGAACTGAAACTAGGAGCTGCACCCGGGTGGAGACGCAGATTGCCAACAGGCGAAAACATTCTAGGCTGGAAGGGTGATTTTGCCGAGCTCATGGCCTTGGCAATCTGTCACGTTTGTCAGGAAAAGTGAGCCATTGGGCCACTGCCAAAGAGTGGCAGTGGCAGGAGAATCACCCAAACAGGAGACAAGGCAGAACACAGACAGATAGGTAGGTACAACCTGGACTGGAGCGGCTGTGCTGGAACAGAAGCACTAAGCAGCAGCAGGAGAATAGTCCATGAATCAAGCAGAGACTTACCGGCAGGCAGTAAAGCAGCAGGGAAACCAGGAACCACACAGAGTCTGTAGGCTGGCGGCAATCAAAAGTAAACCAGGGATCAAGCAGGGTCTTGGGCAGGCAGCAGACAGTAGAACAAACCAGGAAACAAGCAGCGTCTCGGGCAGGCAGCAATCAGTAGAATAATCCAGGAACACAAGCAGGGTCAAAGACAGGCAAAGCAAGCATTCAGGGCAGGAACCGCAACAGACCAACAAGGACAAGAACACAACTGAAGACCTCTGTTGCCAAGGCAAAGCCTGAAAGTTCCCAGATGCTTAATAAAGGCAACATACAAGGGAGTTCGCCAGGTAAGGGTGCTGCTAAATTCCAAAAATCCCAAGACAGTCTGGAAGGCTGGAAGATCCGGACCGGACCAGCATGACTTCTGGAACATGGGAAACAGCAAACAGACAAGACAGTCCATCGCAGCCACCAGGTCTGACCACCAGGAGGCGAGATGAGTGAGAGCATGAAACAGGAGCACAACCGTGACATTTAACATGCTTAATCTGATATAGGATTTACCAAATGTCGATTAGTGACATTATGGTTAAAGAAAATGTGTGTTTTCATGTCAAGTGGATTACTACTACTACTACTTATCATTTCTATAGTGCTACAAGGCATACGCAGCGCTGTACACCATACACAAACATTAGATGACAAACATTTTCTGGACAGTTCCAATTTCACATTTATTGAAACAGTATTCTGCAGGAAGGGACTCTCGAATTTATAATCTGGCTGAATGGAAACCACCATCTGGCACATATACTAATTGTTCATAATCAAGAAATCATGAGAATAGATCAGTGCTTTGCTTAATGATCAACATGATTACAGTTTATTGTATTTAGTCTTATTGAAAGAAAAGACAAAGAAGGCAACCACCATAATGACAATGGGAATGACTTACCAAGAGGTTTATCCTATTCTGTGTGTAAAGAAATGAAATCACCTATCTGCATGTTTTCTTTAATGAGGAAGCTCCAGTACATGATTTCAAAGATTTAAAAAAAAAAAAAAAATGTCGACTGTGATATAGCAGCTGCCAAGCATAATGAGCAGAAGGGATTAAAGGTTCTCTAGTTGTGTTTGGGTCCAGCTTCCCATTTGGCAGGAAAGGGACATAATGAACACACCTGGGACTAATGAAGCAATACAGCAATCACTAACCTTTCCAATTTCACTGCTTTTTCCTCAAAAGTCATTGAACTGCAGCATATGATTTGGAGTTTAACTTTGACACATACGATATTTGCTATATAAAGTAATATTCAGGGCCAGCTTAATCACTGGACCAGGTGAGGCTCTGGCCCAGGGCACCAGTGATTAAGGGCACCAAAATACACAGCCTCTGACATCACCTGTTCTACACATTAAGCCTTTTCTACCCCTCTCCCCCAGTCCATTCTCTCCCCTTCCCTCCCCTGTCCCTGCAGCTCTGGCACTGCCCCTTCACCCCTCTGCAGCGTCCTGCCTCTTCTGATGCAATTTCTTGTGGGTGGGGTGCAGCAGATGGAAGACCCAGGGGCTGGACGATGGCAGCCTGTCATGCTGCTGTTGCTGCACTGGGCAACTGATATAAACTTTATAGGCCACAGGGGAGTGAGAAAAGTGAGGGAGCAGTGCCAAACCCATGGGGAGAGGGGCAGAGGAGGGAGAAAGAGAGACAATCCCTTGAGCCGGCCCTGGTAATATTGCATTTATGCTGTACAAGGCAAAGGTTTATAAAATAGTAATTAGCACCACAGAGCTAGAAAGCTTAGAATATCATACACTCATTTCCAGAAGGGTGGCCACATTAATCTGGAATAGAAAATGACAGAGGCTAGTGGCACCTTATGTCAAGTACCGTGTAATGTACTGAGGCACGAGGTTTTGAGGCCAGAGTCATTAAATGGAGTGGAGTGGCCTAGTGGAGGAGTGGCCTTGTGGTTAGGGTGGTGGACTTTGGTCCTGAGGAACTGAGTTCAATTCCCACTTCAGGCACAGGCAGCTCCTTGTGACTCTGGGCAAGTCACTTAATCCTCCATTGCCCCATGTAAGCCACATTGAGCCTGCCATGAGTGGGAAAGCGTGGGGTACAAATGTAAAAAAAAAAAAAAAAAATGCATCACATACACTCAATCAATCAGTTAGTTTATAGAGTGTGTCCAGTCTTTGCTATTTTTCATACAATCATAGCAAAACATTTGGGGCTGTGATGTTATATAGGACCCATAGGGGATGACAGTATTGCATATGTCAGCTGTTTATTGTGTAAGAAAGGATAAGATCTCACTTGTGTGTATATATATCAGTATAGCTGAAGTGTTCACAGAGACGAAGATGGTTATGTTCACATTCACATGTGTAGGGTCTCTATATAATATGCACCTAAGTGCTACTAAACAATGATATCAGTTCATATTTGTAAAGTTCTGTTGTAAATCAGCTCCTCCTGCTCTGATCTTATGGATTCTCTGAATGATAAGCACCAGATCTTAACTGCTTATGTTACTTCATTAAACTTTACAATGGTTTGCATAGAAAGGAAAGTGGGGGGGGGGGGGGGGGGGGGGGTCCTATCATAACATCCCCACAAGCCTATTTTCTGAATATCACTGAAAAGGGAATATTCAAAACACACAACGGCTATACTGCAGGTTTGAAAACCGCTTTGGTTCACGTTATGAAAGGCAGTATTGTGAAAAGGGTCCACTGCTTCCCAGCAAGGTGGAGCCATCCACCAGCCGTTTCCAGATCTCACCACAATTGCAGACAGTGGCTAGGTCAAACGATTTTTATTATCAAGCCAATAACAGCTGTCACAAACTTCAGTACATAGGTTATTCCCAAACAAACAGATTCCACCCACATAGGTTTCCAGTAAAGCAGGTAAATAAAGCAGGCTTCCAAATAAATCAGGCTTCCAATAAAGCAGGGGAATAAAGCAGGTTTCCAAATACATCAGGCTTTCAATAAAGCAGGTTTCTCTCACCTCCAACATCCTTCCAAACCCTCAGGAGCTGGCCATCCCTGCCTTGGAACTGTCCCACTCCATAGAGGCTTCTCCCCCCTCCTGGGATTCCTCTCCCCTCTGATCTACCCCTCTTTCCATATAATCCATCCAATCATCTTTCTCCCTCTCCATGGGCCCCTCTCTATTCCAGCTGGGCCGCATGGTATATTGATTGTGTATCCAGGGGAACTGAGCTTCTTCCCTCCGCCTCCCGCTAGTGGGGGACAAAATTATAGGCTCAGCCTGGCTATCCCCCTGGCTCCCTCTGCTGGAGCTGGGAATCCATTCCCTTGTTTCCAGATTACTCTCTGCCTCCCTCCTTGCAATGGCTTCTGGTACTTGTATTTCAGGGTCTAAACGCTTCATCCTAGCCTCCCTGGCAGTAGCCTTGTCACAGTATACCAAATACCAAACCAATAAATAACTTAAAAATGAAAGTCAGGCCATTCACAGTCTAATACAGTGATCTTGTACAGTACAATAATGTCTTTTTATAATTTTGTTACAATCTGTTTTGTTTCATTTTTCAGGAATGGCTAGGGGAATTAGATAAGTATAGCTCGACACACACACACATGTATATCACCACTTTTAACACTGGGGCTCATTATTCAAAGTCATTTATCCGCATAGGGCCAGATTCTATATATGGCACCTGAAAAATCTGCACAGAAAAAAATTACGCCTAGGCATATTCTGTAAAGTATGCCTAAATTTTATAGAATAGGCTTAAATTTCTGTGTGGTATATAGAATACGTTGAGCGCCTCTCCACGTGACCAAATTTAGTCACGTCCATTTAGGCCATGTTTTACTTGGCTTAAATCCAGACGCCTAAATTAGGCGCAGATTGGGTGTATTCTATAATAATGCGCATAGATTTTAGAAATGCCCACACCTCACCCATGGCCATGCCCCCCCTTTTCAACTATACTACTTAGAATTTAGGTGCACCACGTTATAGAATACACGAGGAGGGGCATAATCGAAAGGGACATCCAAGTTTTGATGAGGACGTCCTTGCAAAATGTCCCCCATTCAGGGGTGGGGAAACCCGTATTTTCAAAACAAGATGGACGCCCATCTTTTGTTTCGATAATATGGTCAGGGACGCCCAAATCCTGAAATTTGGTCGTCCTTAGAGATGGTTGTCCCTAGACTTGGTCATTTCTGATTTTCGGCGACAATGGAAACCAAGGACGTTCCTCTCAGAAATGACCAAATGCAAGCCATTTGGTCGTGGGAGGAGCCAGCATTTGTAGTGCACTGGTCCCCCTGACATGCCA
Organism: Microcaecilia unicolor; assembly: GCF_901765095.1. NCBI lineage: Eukaryota > Metazoa > Chordata > Amphibia > Gymnophiona > Siphonopidae > Microcaecilia > Microcaecilia unicolor. Next base: position 147,013,357 of record NC_044039.1, on the reverse strand, counting down.
GGACACCAACTGGGCACCCTAGGGGGCACTGCAGTGGACTTCATAAATTGCTCCCAGGTACATAGCTCCCTTACCTTGTGTGCTGAGCCCCCCAAATCCCCCTAAAACCCACTACCCACAACTGTTAGGCAGTGTTGAGGACAGGGAGCAGGAGAGCAGCCTGGGGGCAAAGCACTGTGGTTTGGGGGCAATGTGAAGGTCTCTGTAGTGATGACATGAGCAGTTTATTAAGGGGTAGATGCATTAAAGTTAATGAGCCAACAACGTGGTTTTTAAACTGGTTTTGCATGGGATAAACATAAAGGAATCCTGTTCCGAGGGAATGGATCCTCAGAAGCTTAGCTGAGATTGGGTGGCAGAGCCGGTGGTGGGAAGCGGGGCTGGTGGTTGGGAGGCGGGGATAGTGCTGGGCAGACTCATACGGTCTGTGCCCTGAAAATGACAGATACAAATTAAGGTAAGGTATACACAAAAAGTAGCACATATGAATTTATCTTGTTGGGCAGTCTGGATGGACCGTGCAGGTCTTTTTCTGCCGTCATCTACTGTGTTACTATGTTACTACCATAGCCCTTATGGATGAAGGAGGGCACCTAGATGTAGGTACAGTGGGTTTCTGGTGGGTTTTGGAGGGCTCGCTGTTTCCTCCACAAACGTAACAGGTAGGGGGGGATGGGCCTGGGTCTGCCTGTCTGAAGTGCACTGCACCCACCAAAGCTGCTCCAGGGACCAGCATGCACTGTGATGGGCCTGAGTATGACATCTGAGGCTGGCAATCAATATTTTGAAAGATGTTTTTTGAGGGTGGGAGGGGGTTAGTGACCACTGGGGGAGTAAGGGGAGGTCATCCCCGATTCTCTTCGGTGATCATCTGGTCATTTTGGGCACCTTTCTGTGCCATGGTCGTAAGAAAAACACGACCAGGTAAAGTCGTCCAAGTGTTCATCAGGGACGTCCTTGTTTCTTTCCATTATGGGTCGAGGACGTCCTAGTGTTAGGCACACCCAAGTCCCGCCTTCGCTAGGCCTCCGATACGTCCCCTTGAACTTTGGCCGTCCCTGCGACGGAAAGCAGTTGGAGACTTCCAAAACCGGCTTTCGTTTATACTGATTTGGACAACCCTGTGAGAAGGACATCCATCTTCCGATTTATGTCGATAGGCGTCCTTCCATTTCAAAAATGAGCCAATTAGTGAGTTGCACGTGTTAATTTCAATTCATGCCAATTGGTGCTGGTAATTGCTTGTTTACATCCAATTAACAGCACTGATTAGCTAGTTAACCAATTAAGTTATGCACATTGTTATAGAATACGCTTCGGTTTCTGCACAGATTTTCAGATAGATAATTTAATGAGACTAATGATAATACCTGGGAATCCCTTTGGGAAAGATTGACATGTTTGGTCAGACCAATGCATTTGAGCTTTGAGGCCTCGTTTATTTAGATTTTGAGATTTTTTTATAGCCCCCCTCAGACTGTGTTAGCCACCTTGTTAGAAAACTTAATGTTTCATGCTTTTTTGGGAGGGGGGATATTTTGAAAGTTTGCTACCCCTTATGTATGCTTTCTGAGATGGTCTATATACCATAATTAAATTAAATATGCACCATGGGAGTTTGGCACTGTGCATCCAGATGTGTGCACAAATTTTAATGAGTGCCAATTACATCAATAATTTCTTCTTACCATTCAGTTATTAAATGCTTCAAAGTTCAGTATTAAAAATTAACATCAGCTTGTACCTAAAGCTACTAATCTTTCACAGTTTCCATAGAGATATATCAAAATATTTAACAAAAGAAACCTCAAAGCTTCCCAGTGAGGAAATTCAATAATAAATAGAAGTACCACCACCTGATACACCTCAACCGCAAACGGAGCAGGAAAATATCATTGGTTTCTCAATGAATTAAAGGGGCATGAATTTCAACAGTGCATTGAGGATGGGATGGAGAAAGCTTTGTATGCTACTATCGGAGAATACCATTAGAGAGATGACAGAAGTCTTTATGAAAGATTGAAGTCTGGAATACTTCCCTAGTTGAATAAGTAAAAGCTGTTTCTCCATTTTTGCATGTGTCAAATTTCGATACAGAAACATTAGAACTGTGAGCACCAATCTAAAATTTCAAAAAGGCCTCAAGACTCACCTCTTCTGGAAAGCCTACCTAGCAGACCCAAACTAATTCATGAACAACGCATCACATCTATCGAACTAAGAAATGAACAATATCCCTTCCACATAATCCTATTACTTCAAACTATACGAATTTTACCACTCCAGTTATAATTAAGTGTACTTCTACAATTATCCTACTCTGTATTGCTCACTAGAAGCTGTAGTCCCATCCCCGGAGACTTATCAGCCTCATTGGGATTACTTCTCTCTATATGCTACTATATATTCGTCCCAGAGTTGTATTCTCTTTTCCGGAACCTTATCAGCTTCCTTGCACCTACTGTTACTTTTTTTGTATTGGTTCTTTTTTCCCCCTTTAATTCATTAAGAAACCAATGATCTCATCCTGCTCTGTTTGCAGTTGAGGTGTACCAGGTGGTGGTACTTATTGAATTTCCTCACTGCAAAGCTTTGAGGTTTCTTTTGTTAAATATTTTGATATATCCCTATGGAAACCATGAAAGATTAGTAGCTTTAGATACAAGCTAGTGTTAATTTTTAACATTGACTTATTATCAGTTTTGATTTCCCATTTAGTATTTTTCAAAATTCATTATGCAATTTATTTGGGTGTGCATCTTGGAAGTGCACCCAAAGTTGGTCATGCAACTTTGGGTGCCATATATAGAATCTGGAAGATAGAATGTATGAATAGCCATACTGGGTCAGACCAATGGTCCATCTAACCTACTTCCAACAGTGGTCAATCCAGGTCACAAGTACTTGGCAGAATCCAGTTAATAGAAACATTCCATGTAGAACCCCTAAGGGCAACAACATTCCATTCAGAATCTCAAATAGTAGCAACGTTACATGCTACCAATCCCAGGGCAAAGCAGTGACTTTACTAAGCAGACTATGGACTCTCCCTCCAGGAACTTGTCCAAACCTTTTATAATCCGCTGTTACTACATCCTCTGGCAAAGAGTTCCAGAGCTTAACTATTCTTTGGGCCCTGTCTACCAAGCTGTGCTGCAGTACGCCAACCCCCCAGTGTGTGCCAAAACCCAGCTTTCATACTTTTCTTAAACACTGTGTGCTATTTGCACATAGTGCACTTCTACCGATATTGCGCGTATGCGCAAACCAGTAAGCGTGCACATAGCATTGCACACAGGTGCATGTGTGTACTATCAAGAAAGAGTGTACACTATCAGGCTCATTTTTGAAAGAGAAGGACGCCCATCTTCTGACACAAATTGAGAGATTGGCGTCCTTCTCTCAAGGTCACCCCAAATTGGCAAAATTCACGGGGGCGTGTTGGCACCATACCAAAGGAGGGACTGGGGCATGATTTAAAGATGGGCATCCTCGGCCGATAATGGAAAAAAGAAGGGCGTCCCTGACGAGCATTTGGCCAACTTTATTTGGTCCATTTTTTTCACGACCAAGCCTCGAAAAGGTGCCCGAACTGACCAGATGACCACCGGAGGGAATCGGGGATGACCTGCCCTTACTCCCCCAGTGGTCACCAACCCCTTCCCACCCAAAAAAAAAACAAATTTAAAAACATTTTTTGCCAGCCTCAAATGTCATACCCAGCTCTATCACAGCAGTATGCAGGTCCCTGGAGCAGTTTTTAGTGGGTGCAGTGCACTTCAGACAGGTAGACCCAAGGCCCATCCCCCCTACCTGTTACACTTGTGGTGGTAAATGTTGAGCCCTCCAACCCCCCCCCCCAAAAAAAAACCCACTATACCCACATGTAGATGCCCCCCTTCACCCCTTAGGGCTATGTTAGTGGTGTACAGTTGTGGGGAGTGGGTTTTGGGGGGGGGGGTTGGGGGGCTCAGCACTGAAGGTAAGGGAGCTATGCAGCTGGGAGCAATTTGTGAAGTCCACTGCAGTGCCCCCTAGGGTGCCCGGTTGGTGTCCTGGAATGTGAGGGGGACCAGTGCACTACAAATACTGGCTCCTTCCACGAGCTTGGATTTGGTTGTTTTTGAGATGGGCGTCCTCGGTTTCCATTATCGCCGTAAACCGTGGACGACCATCTCAAAAATGACCTAAGGATGACCATCTCTAAGGTCGACCTAAATTTCATGATTTGGGCGTCCCCGACCGTATTATCGAAATGAAAGATGGACGCCCATCTTGTTTCGATAATATGGGTTGCCCTGCCCCTTTACGGGGCCGTCAGGACACCCTCATGACAACTTGGGCGCCCCGTTCGATTATGCCCTTCCACGTACACTTGAAGAAAAGTGTGCATTATGGGGCCCTTTTACTAAGCAGCACGGGTAGCACATGCCAAATCGACACTACCACTGGGCTAGTGCAGGCGCCTGGCAGTAATTTCAAAGTTGGCGCATACTATTTCCCGTGGTAGAAAATATTTTTCTATTTTCTACAATGGGAGCATTCCCAGCAGTAATATTTTATTTATGTATTTATTTATTGTATTTGTAACCCACATTTTCCCACCTTTTTGCAGGCTCAATGTGGCTTACAGAGTGTAGATATGATAACGTCGTTACATGATTTAAAAGCAGTCGATATGCGCATAGCATGCACTATCAGCAAATGGCATTAATTTGAAACAATTGCCCAAGTCTAATAATCAGTGCCACCGCTCCTGCAGATGGTAGCTTTGAATATATATGGACCATTTAAATGCCATGGCCAGTATTTCAAACAAATGCTGACCACGGTGTTTTAAGTATTGATCTGGATGTTTTTCTCTCTTCATACAGGTTCTTCTTCAGCTAGTAAGCATGATTTTCTTTTGCCATGCTCTCAAAGTTAGCAGGAAATACAGTGCAATCCGTAAAATTGCAAGGGTCTGGGACCAAAGAAATACATGCAGTTAACCGGAGCATGCACTTAACCATTGTGACCCAAAGAAGCTTGACATCTGATAAACATATGTACAGTACTGTTTATTATACGAACAATATACAGTCTCCGTTAACTGACGTTATACAGTCTCCATTAACTGACGTTAGGCTTACTTGAAGCAATCAGTCAATATTATTATTATTATTATTATTACATTACATTTGTACCCCAGTCCTCTGTACACTCTTGTGTCTTTGAGTTCCATAGACTATCCTGCTTATAATCGAATGAGAAAAACGCCCAAGTTCCGACCTAAATCGGGAGATGGACGTTTATCTCACAAAACCGAATAAAGCGGTATAATCGAAAGCCGATTTTTGGACGTTTTCAACTGCACTCCGTCGCGGATGCGGACAAAGTTGATGGGGGCGTGTCAGAGGTGTGGCGAAGGCGGAACTGGGGCGTGGTTATCTGCCGAACAGAGATGGGCGCATTTCACAGATAATGGGACAAAAGTATGCGTTTTTAGCTAGAATTTAGGGCACTTTTCCTGGACCCTGTTTTTTCACGAATAAGGCCCCAAAAAGTGCCCTAAATGACCAGATGACCACTGGAGGGAATCGGGGATGACCTCCCCTGACTCCCCCAGTGGTCATAAACCCCCTCCCACCACAAAAAATGATGTTTCACAACTTTTTATTTTGACCCTCAAATGTCATACCCACCTCCCTGGCAGCAGTATGCAGGTCCCTGGAGCAGTTGTTAGGGGGTGCAGTGGACTTCAGGCAGGTGGACCCAGGCCCATCCCCCCCCTACCTGTTACAATTGTGCTGCTTAATGCTTAGTCGTCCAACCCCCCCCGAACCCACTGTACCCACATGTAGGTGCCCCCCTTCACTCCTTAGGGCTATAGTAATGGTGTAGACTTGTGGGCAGTGGGTTTTGAGGGGGATTTGGGGGGCTCTACACACAAGGGAAGGGTGCTATGCACCTGGGAGCTCTTTTACCTTTTGTTCTGTTTTTGTAAAAGTGCCCCCTAGGGTGCCTGGTTGGTGTCCTGGCATGTTAGGGGGACCAGTGCACTACGACTCCTGGATCCTCCCACGAACAAATGCCTTGGATTTATTCGTTTTTGAGCTGGGCGATTTCATTGTCCATTATCGCTGAAAAGCAAAAACGCCCAGCTCACAACTTGGCGAATAAAACATGGACGTCTAATTTTTTCGAAAATACGCTTGGGTCCGCCCCTTCACGGACCCGTTCTCGGAGATAAACACCCATGGAGATAGGCGTTTCTGTTCGATTATGCCCCTCTCTGTCTGCCAGACGGTAAAAACTGTCATAGCACTGACATCCAGTGCCCTCCAGATAGGCCCGCATGGTGTTAAGACTCTCCAGCGCTCTTGCAAAAGTGACAGGAGGTTGTTGAATTTCATCAGCATGTGCCTCGCTGCTCATTTCATCATCTGTTTTATCATCAGCCGTTGCCTGCGTGTAGGCGCATATCTCGACATCAGTGCTGTCATCAGCTGTTTGTAGATCGTAATCAACAGCTACGTAGTGATGAAATTCCTCTTCAGTAACACCGGCTGGGATGTCAATAGCCTGTTCATCTGATGCGTTTGCAACAGCTGCATCTGTTTGATGATTCCAGGCTTCTTTCTACATATGTAGGGAATCCAACAGTGATAGATTACGAGCCAGTTCAACAGCACGTTTATCCTTGCCAGTCTGGTCATCCATAACGCTCATCAGATGACGTAGCACAAGAGCCCGATAATGTTGTTTGAAATTGGTTATTATGCCCTGATCCATAGGTTGGATCAGAGAGGTAGTGTTTGGTGGCAGGAAGACCACCTTGGCGTTAGACAGCCTGACATCATCACTGTGTGCAGCACAATTATCACAAAGCAACAAAATCTGACACTTTTGTGCCTGCATTCTAGTGTCTAACATCTTTAGCCACTGCTTCCAAATTTCCACAGTCATCCATGAATTTGCGTTAGCCTCGTATGACACAGAAAGTCACTTAACATTCTTGAAGCAACGGAGCTGTTTGCTCTTTCCAATGATGAGTGGTTCCAACTTCTCACTCCCATCCATATTGCAGCAAAGGAGGATCGTCAGTCAGTTCTTCGACGTTTTACTTCCTATAGTTTCGGCTTCTTTGAATGCAAGTGTTCCATCAGGTATCGCTTGCCAGTAGAGACCGTTTTCATCAGCATTGAAAATGTCGCGAGGTGCAAACTCGTTCAAGATGGTAGGAAGAACTGAAACAACCCAATTTTCAGCACCAAAGTCATCAGCGTCTTGTTTTTCACCATGCTGTTTCTTGAATTTTATGTTGTTCCTCTCCTTCCATCTTTCCAACCATCCAACAGTGGCTTTGAATTCAGTTAGTCCAAGACTTTCAGCCAGCTGATTAGCTTTCTCCATAAGCAGTGGACCACTGACAGGAAACTGTCTGCTTCTGACTTGAGAAAACCACCGAAGAAGAGCATCTTCTACCTCCTCAGCTTTTCCCACCCATTTTCGTTTCCGGTGTGGATTTGTATTGTTTTGCCAGTGTTCCAGAAGCTGGTCTTTGTGCTTCAAGATACGTGAAATTTGACTGGGATTGACACCATATTCTTTAGCAATAGATGCTTGACTTTGTTTTCTAATTTTTTAAGAACTTCTATTCGTTCAGTCAGTGTTAACGTCTTACAGTTGCGCGACGACGACTCCAGTGTACACTCTAACAACATTCTTTCGTTTCTTCTGCCTGTGGCAGTTAACCAACGAGATTTCAAATTTACTGCCCCTTTGTCACATGCCATTCGGCTTCCATATTCCGTGTGTGCGCTTATGCGGAGTCTTTCCTGCAGAGGAGCGGTCTTAAACCATGCATATAAGCGAATCTTACACTTATCAGTGGTGCGCTAAACTGGAGTTTGTCCCCATAGAAATTGATGGCGCCAAAAACGGGATTGAAGTACAGCATGCAGTTAAATAGAGCATGTGCTTATCCGACATGCACTTAAATGGAGTGCACTGTACTTGATATTTTTACCAGCTGTGCTTTTCTTACAGATTTTGTGAAACCCCATTGCTGGTTAGTACTTGTTATTATTGGCTGCTGGTGAGTTTCAAGCCAGGGGTCTGAGCAGCTGAGGGATAAGGGCTTTGCCCTTTGAGCCAGTGGAGGGCACATAAATGTAATACTGCCATATGTTGGGTCTTCCCTCCATCATTTCAGGCTGCTGCTCCTTAGGTTCTTCATTCACACACATAATGCTGCTGTTACCACTCCTTCAGTCCTCTTCTGCTTCCAGTGCCATCACAACAAATCTTTGACTCTCCCACATACTTCAATCCATCACTTCTCAGTTCCTTACCAATGCTTCATGCCACCATTCTCGTTGTTCTTCAGGGCATTCCCTCATCATCACCCGAGTGGAGGAGTAGCCTAGTGGGTAGTGTAGTGGACATTGATCCTGGGGAACTGGGTTTGAGTCCCACTGCAGCTCCTTGTGACTCTGGGCAAGTCACTTAACAGCTGTATGTCTTATTCAGTCTACCCATCCAAAGCAATTTCTATGCTCTATAATACCTTACTCTCTGTTAGAGACCCTCTGTGTTTGTCCTATGTTTTCTTGAATCCAGATACAGTCCTCATCTCCACTTCCTCTACTGAAAAGCTGTCAAATGAAAGAGGCCTAGCTGCTGTGCCTTTATGCTACAGAGATATTTAAATGTGACTATCATATCTCCCCTTTCCCACCTTTTTTCCAAAATATACATATTGAGATTTTAGGTTGTCCCCATATATTTTATCATGAAGACCACTGACCATTTTAGTAGCTACCCTCTGGACCAATTCCATCCTGTTTATGTCTTTCTGAAGGTGTGATCTCCAGAATTATACACAAATCTAAGTGAGTTGTTACCAGAGACTTATACAGAAGCATTATCACCTCCTTTTCCCTGCTGGCCATTCCTCTTCCCATACATCCAAACATCCTTCTAGCTTTTGCTGTTGCCTTTTCTACCTGTTTGGTCACCTTAAGATCATCACATATGATCACATCCAAGTCCACTTCTCATTCATGCACCCTCTAGACTGTACTGCTCCCGCAGGATTTTACAGCCCAAATGCATGACCCTGCATTTTTTAGCATTAAATCCTAGTTGCCAAATACTAGACCATTTTTCAAGCTTTGCTAGATCCCTCCTCATGTTATTCATGTTTTCCAGATGACCTATCTTATGGAAGATTTTATTATCATCTTCAAACAGGCAAAGCTTAGCTGATAGCTCTTCCACAATATTGCTTACAAAAAAGTTAAAAAGAATAGGACCAAAGAACCGGACTGAGGACTAATCCATGTGACTCACCACTAGTAATGCCCTTACCCTCAGAATAAACTCAATTTACCACTACCCTTTGTTGCCTCTCACTTATCCAGTTGCTAACCTAGTCAGTTACTTTAAGGCCCATAGCCAAGGCACTCAGTTTATATATAATTTGCCTATGCAGAACCATGTCAAAGCTTTTGCTGAAATCTAAGTAAACCATATCTAGTGCTATCCCTCAATCCAACTATCTGTTACCCAATAAAGAAATGAATCGGATTTGTCTGACCAGACCTACCTCTATGTAAAACCATGCCGCCTTGGATCTAGCAATCCTTTAGCATAAAAAGAGTCCATTCATGCTGTTCCTCAAATGTAATATATGTTATTCAGTGCAGAAAATTTGACGAAAGATGCTATATTCGAGAAATAGGCCACATGCTAAAGACAAGAATCAACTCACACAGGCACCACATCAGACATCAGATGGTGACAACTCTGTAGGTGAGCGTTTTTCAGGACCAGAACATTGCATCAATGATCTTACAGTCAGAATACTAAGAGTACACCACAAGGTTAAATGTAAGTCTTACTAAACTTAAAGTTTTCACTGTTTTTATTCAACTATTTGTGAGAAGGAGAAAAAGACTTCAGGTGCTCAGTTATGTAATGCAAATTATCATGAAATTGAACTTATCCATCACCAGTCATAAGAACCTCTTTTTCTCTTACAATATTTATTTTATTACTATTTTCTTTATTTTTCTGTTTCTTCTCACAAAATCTTTCAAGGTCAATGGTGACCTTGAAAAGATTTTGTGAGAAAAAAATAGAAAAATAGAAATAAAATAAAATAAAATAAATATTGTGAGAGAAAAGGAGGTTTTTATGACTGGTGATGGATAAGTTCAGGTTCATGATAATTTGCATTACATAACTGAGCATCTGAAGCCTTTTTCCTCCTTCAAATAGTTGAATAAAAACAGTGAAAACATTAAGTTGCGTAAGACTTACATTTAATCTTGTGGTGTACACTGATTAGTAAGTCTGACAGACAAATAGAGCAGTTAGAATGCTAAGAGAAAATTTTAAAAACAATCCAGGAATGTAAGACCTTTGAAGTTAAGATGATTAATTACTTCAACACCAACAAGAAGTAAGTTATAAACCATACAAATATACTGCTTTGACACATTCTGACCCCACCATTCCCCTCAAGTTTGCTATTGTAATGCCTTTATATTCTGATATTTTGACATCTTTTGCTCATACTGTCCTGACCTGAGAAAGAAAGTTCTGACCTTCGAAAGCTAGTCAAACACATATTTTGTCCAATAAACAAGGTGTCATCTTATTTCCTTATTTTTGTTTGGTTTGGTTTTATTTCTACTTATTAACCATTGCAGTAGTAAAGAACCCTCATGTGATGATACATGGCAGTAATGCTTACTTAGCTGGAGAATGCTGGGTAATTACAGTGTCTGGGGAATTTATCTGCATGGCGTTCCAGTCAGGTGAACTTTATCTAGGAGCAGATCAGCTTTACATACGTCTGAGTCATGTATCTCTGGTTATGTGGACCTTCTGTACCACATCAGCTGATTAGACTTTGACACTGTTCCTAATAAACACCCTATCAGAAATCCTGGTGCAATAAACACATATTCAGCCTCACGCTCTTCTGTACCTTAGCCTGACAGATTTACCTTACAGTCTAACCTTCCAGCACTGGCTGCTTGTACTGGTTCAGACCTGGCAGGTAAGTACTTCAGTCTTCTAGGCAGGGGCGTAGCCAGACACCCAATTTTGGGTGGGCCTGGGCCCAAGATGGGTGGGCAGAAGAACTCCGCCCTGTCCCACAAGTGATTTGGTCTCTCCCTCTCTCGCCTGCATGCCATATGGTCTCTCAAACATCTCCCTCCCCCCATACCTTTTAAATAGCAGAATTTCACTGGCAGCGAGCAGCAACTAATACACACTGCTCATGTTGGCCCCACAGCCTTCCCTCTGATGCAACTTCCTGTTTCTGCATAGGTAGGAGTACATTAGAGGGAAGGCTGGTATGCAGGAAGAACAGTTGATGGGAATTTTTGGCTGGTGGGGCTTGGGGATCACTGCCAGACACTTCATAGGTGTGCTGCTACTGGGTGGGCCTGGGCCCACCCGGGCCCACCCTTGGCTACACCACTGCTTCTAGGCCAGCTGGAAATGTAATTCTCATGGTGGCAATCTCTCCAAATGGCTTCATTTTGTACATCAGAAAACATACATAAGGGGGAGCCAACTTTCAAAATATCCCCCCCAAAAAGCATGAAATATGCAGTTTGCTAACAAGATGGCTAACCCAGACTGGGGAGGGGAGGGGGGGCTATAAAAAAATCTCAAAATCTAAATAAACGAGACCTCAAAGCTCAAATAGCATTGGATTGACCAAACGTGTCAGTCTTTTCCAAAGGGATTCCCAGGTATTATCACTGGCCTCATTAAGGGGTCCTTGTATTAAAGGGTCGGCGTGTGGCAACAGGCTTGCCACATGCCAATCCGGAACAACCGCCGGGCTACCATAACAGCCAGCGTGCGCCATCTGCAGCGTTACAAATGCCAATGCCTACCCAATAGTAATTGATTACCACCGGGTTAGCGCGGGAGCCCTTACCGTCGCTTCACTGGGTGGAGGTAAGTGCCCCTCCCCACCTGAAATGGCCATGCGGCAAGAGGTTTACTTACTGCATGGCCATTTATTTTCCAGCAAAAAGACAACCTTTTATCCACTATGGTAAAAGGGGGCCTCAGTGCACCTCAAAAACACATGCTGACACTAGTGCAGGCTCCCTTTTTGTCACAGCTTGGTAAAAAGACCCCTAATTTATCTACCTCTAGAAAAAAGAGAGAAAGAATACAACTCCAAAAACTGAGAAAAACGTTGCTCACAAAAAAAAACCCGAAGAAAAATAGCCAAAACCCACAAAAAAAACAACACAAAAATGTCCATGTCACATCCCCAAAGTTCCAACAAACACTGCTGGTAATTCATGACTTATCTCAAAATAAAGTCCACAAGTACTTAGCTTAACTGGAGAGGCCTCCTTTCCTAATACCAGATCATCAAATTGTTACTATTCCAGTGCATAAACGGGCTCTCTTCAAGTGCTGCAATGCATGAACAAATTCCAGCTGTCCAAAACTCTGAGAAAGGCCACATGTTTCGCGAACCCGATGCTTCAGTAGGTGGAACTAGATAATTTAATGAGGCCAATGATAATATTTGGGAATCCCTTTGGGAAAGAATGACATGTTTGGCCAGACCAGTGCTATTTGAACTTTGAGGCCTCGTTTATTTTCATTTTTACACAATATGACAACAATGAACCTCACTCCTAAGCCAGTCTCTTCTGATATCATTAATGGATGCTCTGCACGACTAATATTCCGCCAGGGTCGTTATGCTCATATTAGCCCTCTCCTCAAGTCACTTTACTGGCTTCCTATCCATTTCTGCATACAGTTCAAACTCCTCTTATTGACCTATAAGTGCAGTCACTCTGCAGCTCCTCAGTACCTCTCCACTCTCATCTCTCTCTACATTCCTCCCTGGGAACTCCATTCACTGGGTAAATCTCTCTTATCTGCACCCTTCTCCTCCACCGTGAACTCCAGACTCTGTTCCTTTTATCTTGCTGCACCATATGCCTGGAATAGACTTCCTGAGCCGGTAAGTCAAGCTCCATCTCTGGCCGTCTACAAATCTAAGCTAAAAGCCCACCTTTTTGATGCTGCTTTTAACTCCTAACCCTTATTGACTTGTTCAGAACCCTTATTTTATCATCCTCACCTTAATATTCCCTTATCTCTTGTTTGTCTCTCCTAATTAGATTGTAAGCTCTGTCGAGCAGGGACTGTCTCTTCATGTTCAAGTGTAAAGCGCTGCGTACGTCTAGTAGCGCTATAGAAATGATAAGTAGTAGTAGTAGTAGTAGTCTGTCAAATGCAAAGGTTTACATTAGGCTTACCTACGTTACTTGAATGTAACTCACCTCGAGCTACCAATGAAAAGGTGTGAGCTAAATCCAAACTAAATAAAAAAAAAAAAACTATTGTGGAAGACTATACTACAATTTATAGTTTGCTATTAAGAAGTGAATTCATTTAAACAGAATCTCCCTGCTAGAGGAGCCTTTGGGAGGTGGCAAACAGGGCAATTGCCCTGGGCCCCCAAGCCTGCCTCAAGCTGAAGGAAGCATAGGCAGAAGGCCAGCTTTCGGGCCCTCTCCATAGTTTCTGCCCTGGGCCCCTAAATGTCTAACACCAGCCCTGCTCCCTACTTCTTTTGGTGAGAGCTCTGTGTCAATGTATTATACAATCACCAATTTAACAACAAATTTAACAACAAAGTCCTGATGTGGAGGAGTAGCCTAGAGGTTAGAGTAGTGGGTGAAAACCAGAGAAGCCAAGTTCAAATCCCACTTTTGCTCTTTGTGTTCATGGGCAAGTCGCTTTACCCTCTATTGCCTCAGGTACAAACTTAGGGGCCCTTTTGCTAAGCCATGGTAAAAAGTGGCCTGTGCTGGGCTATTTACTGCCTGAGGCCTTACCGCCACCTATTTAGAAGGCGGTAAGGGCACATGCACAACTCGTATGGTAATCAGGCAGTGCATGGCAATGTGGCCGTGCTGCCGATTACCACCAGGAATGTCCCTCCATGGTAGAAAATAGAAAATTATTTTCTATCGCAGGAAATTGTGCGTGCCAGCTTTGGAACTACTGCTGGGCACTTGGCTATCCCAGCGGTAGGGTCGATTTTGCACATGCTACCCACGCAGTTGCCCTATTGCGGCTTAGTAAGAGGGCCTTCTAGATTGGGAGCCTAACAGGGAAATACCCAAAGTACCTTAATTTAAGGCCCCTTTTACTAAGCCGTGTAGGCGCCTACTTGCGCTCAACGCGTGCCAAAATGGACTTAATGCCCAACTACCGCGTGGCTCTTGTGGTAATTTCATTTTTGGTGTGCGTCCGAAAAATATTTTGCATTTTCAAGTAAAGAGACGGAGAAGTTAAGTAGAGAAAAGACTTAACTGGCACAAGAACTGGCATATAAAAGTTATAGCTCCAGATGAAGATGTTACAAAACAGAAGCGCACTGTAGAGCAAACCAGTGAGAAAGCCGGGAAGATAAGATAAGTGCTAAGTTAAAAAAGTGAAAAAGTAAAAAAATCATTAATCAAGACTAATGAGGATTCCCGCTGTTAGAAATACGATACAGCGGAGAGGTGTAGTTTATGAAGCAAAATAAACACACCGGAAATCTGAAGTCAAGATTATGAGAACGATTTAAAAGACTGTGTTGACAAGAGTAAAGTGCCTTAGTGGTATTAATTGTTAGAATTCTAGTGAGCACTATAGTTGAAGTGTAATTTACAATATTAGAAAAGTATTTTCATATAATTTCATTGAGTGTCCCCTAGTGTTTGTACTTGTTGAAAGAGAGAAAAATGGATTCACTTTTATCCATTCTACATACTCAAGATTTTATATACCTCAATCATATCTCTCCTTTGCTGTCTCTTTTCCATGCTGAAAAGCCCCAACCTCTTTAGCCTTTTCTTATATGAGAGGAGTTCCATCCCCTTTATCATTTTGGTCACCATCCTGTGAGCCTTTTCTAATTCCGCTATAGTGCTCATTTTCAAAGCAAATGGACATCACAAAATGCCTAAAAAAAAGGTCCATCTGCCAAAAACGTCCATATCCAGATTTTGGAAAGTCAGAATTTGGAAGTTTCTCACTGCAGTTCACGTTATGTTATGGATTAGAAACTGATTAATGGATAGAAAACAGAGCATAGGGTTAAATGGTCACTTTTCTTAGTGGGTGAAGGTGAATAGTGGAGATCCCTAGGGCACCCCACTATTCACCCTCATCCCAATGTGCATAAATTTGCATTTGTCCACATTAAATTTCATCTGCCATTTGGATGCCCAGTCTTCCGGTTTCCTAAGGTCTTCCTACAATTATTCACAGTCCACATGTGTTTAACAACTTTGAATAGTTTTGTGTCATCTGCAAATGTAATCGCCTCACTTGTTCTGATTTTCAGATCATTGCCTCCTATCCCATAGCTTTTTAATTCTCTCAGGAGTCTCTCATGAGGGACTTTGTCAAAAGCTTTCTGAAAATCTAGATACACTACATCAACAAGCTCATCTTTATCCATATGTTTATTCACTCCTTCAAAGAAATGAAGCAAATTGGTGAGGCATGACTTCCCTTGGCTTAATCCATGCTGACTCTGACCCATTAAACCATGTTTGTCAACATGCTCAGTGTTCAGGCCTCTAAGACTTGTAGCTTCTAAGTCTTATATCCTGACGTATAACCTCGGTACACCAGTTCACACCTGAAGACTCTATCTCTCTGAAAGTCCTTTATTTGAATAACACAATGTTTACTCACAGTCAACTGTAGATCAGAGGTTCTGCCCCAATGGCAAAGAGTTTCCGTGATTCTGAAAACACCATTAGCTCAGAGGTGGTTGAATGGAGTACAATATCTTTTTTAGTAAGATATATTCAAGGTAAAAACTAAGTACTCTATCAGAGGGTAACGCAGGAAAGGGTTCTGTACTGTCTAACAAATGGAGCCTACCTCAGACTAAAGGGAACAGAAAAAGGGCACACTCTGACCCAGAAAGCAGGGGAAAACCACCAATGGGAACAGACCCTGACAACTAGCAACAGCATAACCAATCATATAACAGTTCAATACAGACAGGCTAGTGAAGTCACGTTGCCTGATAACTACACCCCCCACAATGCAACGCTCATGTGACTGTGTAGTAAGAATGACAGAAAAAGTGTCACACCCACCCCAGAGCCAGATTACAATCAGAGAAAGGCTGTCAGAACCTTCCCGCCTGGTATCGCTAGATACCATTATTACTATTACCACACTGTATCAAAATTAATAACATGTAAAGTCCATTCTTTGCATTCAGGTTATCTGCTAGCATACAGGACCTGAAACGAGAGACAAACAACAACAACACTAAACACAAAAGAGAGAGAGAGAAAGTCTTTGAGTCTCTGGTCTTCCTGGGTAGATGATGACTAGCTGTGCTCATGCCTCTTCATGCGGCACGAGGAGCATGATTTCAGTGATGGGTCTGCAGAAAGTCTTTGCTGTTCCTTGTTTCACAGTTCTGACTTCCACTTTTCTGACTCTTCCATTATCACTGGGAATGGTTTTGGTGACTAATGCCAGGAGCCAATCTTTGCGTTGAGTCTGGTTGTCCTTGAGTAAGACCTTGGACTTGTCTCCATTGCCATCTACACAGATCTTTCTCATCAAAGTCTCCGGGCGGATTTGGTGGTACACCTATCTTTTGTGTTAGGAGCGTGGCTGGAGTCAGGATCAAAGGCGACTCTCTGCCAAGAAAGTAGTCAAAACTTCATGGGTGAGACGATTAGTCTCTTTTTCTGATAGCATAGAATCAAGGATGCGGCGAGCGAGCCCAATCATGCGCTCCCAAACTCCTCCCATATGTGAAGCATGGGGAGGGTTGAATATCCACGTGCAGTGGTGGTTGTTCAGGTACTTTCTGATGGATGAATCGATAATCTTATCTGAGTTTACTTTCAACTCTTTGCAAGCACTAATGAAGTTGGATCCACAATCAGAACAGATCTGCTTGACTGGACCACGGATTGAGAAGAATCTTCTAAGCACATTTATGAAGCTCGAAGTGTCCATTGACTCTATCACTTCAATATGGACAGTGCGTATGCTCATGCACGTGAACATAACAGCCCATCGTTTGCTGTTCGCACTTCCTCCTCTGGTCCGTCTCGAGATAACTGACCATGGCCCGAAGATGTCCATCCCCACATATGTGAATGGTGGGTCAACGCTCAGCCTTTCAGGTGGCAAGTCTGCCATTCTCTGATCTTGATGTTTGCCCTGCAGCTTACGACACTTTATGCATTTGTGGATGGCTGCAGTGACACAATGCTTTGCTCCGACGATCCACACACCTACGGCCCTGATTGCTCCTTCGGTAAAGTGTCGACCTTGATGCTTAACTTGCTCAAGGTAGTGGCGCACGAGCAGGGTGGATACTGGATGTCGACCTGGGATAATCAGAGGATTCTTTTCGCTCTTGTCTATTTTGGCATGGATGAGATGGCCGCCTACTCTTAGCAAACCATCCTCCTCCTTGTAGGGGTTTAGCTTCCAAAGGGGGCTATTTTTTGGGATGTTCTTCCCTTTACTGATGTACTGAAACTCTGTAGCATATGCTTCCCGCTGCACACAATGCAGGACTACCTTCTCTGCTTGCACGAACTCTTCTACTGCCAAGGGCTTGGTGCAAAGGTGCCAGTGGTGACACCTATTTACTCTACTATCAGGTCTTTTCTGGAAAGAACGTGTGATGTGGATAAGATGGGCTAAGGCTTTTTTTAGTGTCACCCATTGCGGAAATCGCTTAAAGCGGTGAGCCCCCAGATTATCATTAGTTGAAATACCTGTGGCAAGGGTAGTTACAACTGAGCGAACTTCATCATCGTCTTCAGGGTTCACTAGTTCAAAGGAGTTCGCTGTAGTTAGAGGATTGATTATTGGTTCTGTGAGAAAAGTCGGCCCTGTTAACCATGTCGTTTGCGCTAGGTGCGCCGCTGAGGCAACTCTTGTGGCATGGTCTGCTGGGTTCTTGTCAGAAGACATGTAGTGCCATTGGTCAGGTCTTGTAGATCTTCGGATGCATTCTGCTCGGTTACTCACATATACATAGAATCTTCTACTCTGGTTATATATATAGCCAAGTACAACCTTGCTATCTGTCTGCCCCTGCCTTTGAAGCACTAAATATGTTTTCTTCAACTTCTCCCCAGAGCCTGCTTAGCTTCTCTGAATACTTCTCTTTTGTTGCTTGATAACTTTCTAGGAATTTCTGGGTTAATTTGTGAGTTCTTTTACTCTTGACCCTTTGTTGGGACTGGTGGGAGTGGCTATCTACTGAGTCTGCCTTGACCTCTAGCTGCTCCTGCGTATCTGGTGCAGGGAATACTTTATCTGTTACAATCTGTGTGATGTTGAGATCTGCCATTCTGTACTTGCTTATTAGTGTGTATTAAGTGAGGGATCAGCCCTTGTATACAGGGAGGCTGGAAGTATAAAAGGCTACTCGGTGTGAAGCTGTGCTAGGACTTGCTGGGACTCAATTGCAGTGGCTCTCTCTCTTCAGTGACTTAGGGAGAAGTCTGCTGTGATCATTACTGAATCAAGTTTCAAACTTAGGTTAGTGAACATAGGAGATGGGAGGGGTAAGAGTAGCTCTGAGTCAGAATCCTCCCTCCTTCTGTGTGGATTAGCAACAACACACCCACCTCGCCCCAGGGGGTTGTCAGATCAGGTTTCTGTCCTAGCTGCAGGCAGGGGGGCGGGCTTCACTTGAGCTGAGCAGCCAGGAATTTGTTACAATTTGAACTATTCTGCAGGCAGGGGGCGTGGCTTCACTTGAGCTGAGCAGCCAGAAATTTGCTTCAATATGGAATTGTTCATTAATGTGGTCAACTAGGAACTGTCAGCATCTAACACTGGAATCAACTTTCACTCTATATCTTCTGCTTTCCCATAAGCTTAACTTATTCTGCTGAATAACACAATTCAGAAGGCTTTTATTTCAAGCTATAACTACAGTTCATAAGTACATAAGTAATGCCATACTGGGAAAAGACCAAAGGTCCATCGAGCCCAGCATCCTGTCCCTGACAGCGGCCAATCCAGGTCAAGGGCACCTGGCAAGCTACCCAAACGTACAAACATTTTATACAAGTTATTCCCGAAATTGTGGATTTTTCCCAAGTCCATTTAGTAGCGGTCTATGGACTAGGCTCTCTTCCAAGCTAGTGAAGTCACGTTGCCTGATAAATACACCCCCACAATACAACGCTCATGTGACTCTGCAGTGAGAATGACAGAAAAAGTATCACACCCACCCCAGAGCCACATTACAATCAGGGAAAGGCTGTCAGAGGACAGAACACTCAACAATTTTATTCTTTATAATAGTTTCCATTATTTTGCCCAGCACTGAAGTCAGGCTTACCAGTGTGTAATTTCCTGGATCACCCCTGGAACCTTTTAAAAAACTGGCATTACATTTGCCACCCTCCAATCTTCAAGTACTATGGATAATTTTAATGACAGGTTACAGATCACTAACAGCAGATCAGCAATTTCATGTTTGAGTTCTTTCAGTACCCTGAGGTATATACCATCCAGTCCAGGTGATTTACTACTCTTTAATTTGTTGATTTGGAACCTTAACCAAGGTGAAGGAGTTACGGGCGTTTGTGGACAAGTTGCTTCAATCTACTTGACATTGATAGCTGTTAAAGCTGGGGAGATTCGATATGAGAAGTGTTACTTGTTCATTTGCACCCGGGACAACTCCAATGGAGTTCACGCACTGTCAGCTTGAGATGCGGGCTGGATAAGTTTGAGTTCTTCTGTTATTGGCAAAGACTCGGGGTGTATACTCGTGGATGTCTTTGACTACCTGAAACGCACAGACTCTTTTTGCTTTCTAGTTGCTGTTAAAGTCTGGCTTTGTTTTCACTGCCGAGGTGTAGTATGTACTGTTTGTGGGTATTTTCAGCGGTGGGTGGGGAGGGGAGGGGGGAGCTATGGAAATAGGGGTGTATAGAGTCACTTCGGCTTTTGGGGCATTAGAGTTAGGATTGGAAGAGGGGGGAAGAGGGCTGGGGAGCAGATGTGTGTTGATTTTAGGATGTTTTGGATGATAGTGGGGAGTATGGCATGTGTGTGGACTAGCTGGGGTGTGCTTGTGGAAGGGAGGGCTGTTGGGGGGAACTGGGGGGTTTAAGAGGAGGAGGGATCAGCATGGCTGGGGGGAGCAGGGCGAGAGGGGGGGTTGGCAACTCCTGGATCCGGGATACTCTGGCCGCTTACAAGGGTACAAAAGCAGTTTCTCTGTGTGTCTTCCGGGGGGGGGGGGGGGGGGAGGGGGTTTGGCTGGGACGCCGCCCCGGGAGGGTGTTACCTACATTTACTCTCTCTGACACTCTTGTGTTTGAATGGAATGGTGGGTAGTGTTCGGGTGGCCCTTTAAACGTTGATGGCATACATTCGCCGGTCAAACATACAAAAATACTTAGCTATAGCAGATGCATGAAGGTAGATGTTTTGCTCCTTCAAGAGACGCACCTCTCCCATTCAGAACATGTGAAAGTAAAAAAGAATTGGGTTGGCGAGTTGGCTTTTCCCTCCTATAATAACAGGCAAAGGGGGGTGGCTATTCTCGTTCATAAGTCCCTTGACTGCAATAAACATAGAGTCATACAAGATCCCGAGGGGCGGTTTGTCATTTGGCTGGGAGCAATTCAAGGAATAAGGGTGGCTCTGTGCTCAATCTACGCCCCAAATGTGTACTCCCACAAATGTTTCTCTGATGTTCTGGCAGCCCTGGCCTCACTGAACGAGTATAAGTTGGTAGTGGGGGGAGACTTTTAATATCACTGCAGACTCACTCATTGATTGCAGCCCTCCTAAACCTAGGATGAAAGGAGCTGAAGGAAAGGGTGTAAATTTTCTGATGCATGAGTTGGGCTTGTTGGATGCCTGGCATGTCCTCAACCCTGATGTTCATGACTATACTTTTTATTCACATGTACATCAGGTATATGCCCGATTGGATTATGTATTGCTGTCACCCTCAATGTTATCTTCAGTGCAGGCGGCAGGCATAGATGCTGGGGTGGTATCAGATCATAATCTGATATGGGTGGATGTGGGACTGTTCCAGGGGCCGGGTGCTGCTGGCTGGCGGATGAATCCTGCACTATATAAGATCCTGGCTTTCGTGAGTATTTAGTGGAAGAGTGGCGGAATTTCCTAACAGATATCGAAGTTGGAGAGGTAGATCCCATAATGTTTTGGGAGGCTGGCAAGGCAGTGTTGAGAGGGAAAATCATTGCATACACCAGTCGTACCCGCTTCAGCTTCAGAAGGCTCGAGCCTCGGCGTTGAGACGAGGCCCCCAGGGTGAAAGGGATACATATTGGAAGGTCAAGAGGCAACTCAATGAGGTGTTAAATCAGAGGGCACTACTGGATGTTCAGCTTTATAAATATAACCTGCATTGGTGGGGAAACAAGGTGAGTAAATTGCTGGCATCGATGGTCAGGAGTAGAGCTGCCAAAAAATTAAAAACACGTATTAGGGCCCGATCTGGGACTGTGCTTTACAAGGGAGAGGATATTCAGAAAGCTTTTGTTGATTTCTACCAGTCACTATACGATTCTGGTCACTGTGATGTGCAGGAGCAGGAGGCCTTCTTTGAGGGCCTCCGCATGCCGGCTTTGTCATCAAAACAGCTGGAAAGTCTGAATGCGCTTTTTCAGGGAGCCAGCCTGGGTCTCCTTTTAGGTGTTCGTTGGAAGGGGGCTGCAGGTATATGGGGCAAGTGGTGGAACTGGGACAGGGACAGTGCCCTACCTTTTCGCAATGTCAGGCTGCCTGGAACATACCACAAAGATACTTTTATTCTTTTTTACGACTGACATTATCTAGCCTCTGAAGGGGCGGGATGGTGGCCTTGCTTCTTTCACGGCTTTAGACAACATGTTTTTGCAAGTGCCTGCTGCCCAGAACTCTCTCTCCCTCTGGTATAGAATGGGGAGGGAGCACAGACCTTCCCCTTTTTTCCGGCAACAGGTGATGGAGTGGAGTGCACATTTGGGGGTGGAGGTCTCGGATCAGGAATTATCCCGGTGCTTTGACCTAACTTTTTGGGCCACACCTAATGTGGGCCTTCATGAGATCCAGTTTAAAATACTACATAATGCTTACATCACTAAAAGTAGGGGTAAATCCATGGGCCTGTGGACGACTGATAAGTACATAAGTACATAAGTAATGCCATACTGGGAAAAGACCAAGGGTCCATCGAGCCCAGCATCTTGTCCACGACAGCGGCCAATCCAGGCCAAGGGCACCTGGCAAGCTTCCCAAACGTACAAACATTCTATACATGTTATTCCTGGGATTTTGGATTTTTCCAAGTCCGTTTAGTAGCGGTTTATGGACTTGTCCTTTAGGAAACCGTCCAACCCCTTTTTAAACTCTGCTAAGCTAACCGCCTTCACCACATTTTCCGGCAATGAATTCCAGAGTTTAATTACACGTTGGGTGAAGAAAACTTTTCTCCGATTTGTTTTAAATTTACTACACTGTAGTTTAATCGCATGCCCCCTAGTCCTAGTATTTTTGGAAAGCGTGAACAGACGCTTCACATCCACCTGTTCCACTCCACTCATTATTTTATATACCTCTATCATGTCTCCCCTCAGCCGTCTCTTCTCCAAGCTGAATAGCCCTAGCCTCCTTAGTCTTTCTTCATAGGGAAGTCGTCCCATCCCCGCTATCATTTTAGTCGCCCTTCGCTGCACCTTTTCCAATTCTACTATATCTTTCTTGAGATGCGGCGACCAGAATTGAACACAATACTCAAGGTGCGGTCGCACCATGGAGCGATACAACGGCATTATAACATCCTCACACCTGTTTTCCATACCTTTCCTAATAATACCCAACATTCTATTCGCTTTCCTAGCCGCAGCAGCACACTGAGCAGAAGGTTTCAGCGTGTTATCGA
This sequence comes from Microcaecilia unicolor, assembly GCF_901765095.1. Classification (NCBI taxonomy): domain Eukaryota; kingdom Metazoa; phylum Chordata; class Amphibia; order Gymnophiona; family Siphonopidae; genus Microcaecilia; species Microcaecilia unicolor. The sequence goes on along the minus strand of NC_044039.1, from coordinate 146,990,391 downwards.
CGACGACACCTAGATCCCTTTCTTAGTCCGTAACTCCTAATGTGGAACCTTGCATGATGTAGCAATAATTCGGGTTCTTTTTTCCCACATACATCACCTTGCACTTGCTCACATTAAACGTCATCTGCCATTTAGCCGCCCAGTCTCCCAGTCTCATAAGGTCCTCTTGTAATTTTTCACAATCCTGTCGCGAGTTAACGACTTTGAATAACTTTGTGTCATCAGCAAATTTAATTACCTCGCTAGTTATTCCCATCTCTAAATATATTAAAAAGCAGCGGTCCTAGCACAGACCCCTGAGGAACCCCACTAACTACCCTTCTCCATTGTGAATACTGCCCATTTAACCCCACTCTCTGTTTCCTATCCTTCAACCAGTTTTTAATCCACAATAGGACATTTCCTCCTATCCCATGACCCTCCAATTTCCTCTGTAGCCTTTCATGAGGTACCTTGTCAAACGCCTTTTGAAAATCCAGATACACAATATCAACCGGCTCCCCTTTGTCCACATGTTTGTTTACTCCTTCAAAGAATTGAAGTAAATTGGTCAGGCAAGATTTCCCCACACAAAAGCCGTGCTGACTCGGTCTCAGTAATCCATGTCCTTGGATGTGCTCTGTAATTTTGTTTTTAATAATAGCCTCTACCATTTTCCCCGGCACCGACGTCAGACTCACCGGTCTATAATTTCCCGGATCTCCCCTGGAGCCTTTTTTAAAAATGGGCGTTACATTGGCCACCCTCCAATCTTCCGGTACCACGCTCGATTTTAAGGATAAATTGCATATCACTAGCAGTAGCTCCGCAAACTCATTTTTCAGTTCTATCAGTACTCTAGGATGAATACCATCCGGTCCAGGAGATTTGCTACTCTTCAGTTTGCCGAACTGCCCCATTACGTCCTCCAGGTTTACCGTGAAGTCAGTACGTTTCTCCGACTTGTCCGCTTGAAATACCATCTCCGACACCGGTATCCCACCCAAATCTTCCTCGGTGAAGACCGAAGCAAAGAATTCATTCAGTCTCTCCGCTACGTCTTTGTCTTCCTTGATCGCCCCTTTTACCCCTCGGTCATCCAGCGGCCCAACCGATTCTTTTGCCGGCTTCCTGCTTTTAATATACTGAAAAAATTTTTTACTATGTTTTTTTGCCTCTAATGCTATCTTTTTTTTCGTAATCCCTCTTGGCCTTCTTTATCTGCGCCTTGCGTTTACTTTGACACTCCTTATGCTGCTTCTTGTTATTTTCAGACGGTTCCTTCTTCCATTTTCTGAAGGCGTTTCTTTTAGCCCTAATAGCTTCCTTCACCTCACTTTTCAACCAGGCCGGCTGTCTTTTGGAGTTCCGTCTTTCTTTTCTAATTCGCGGAATATGTATGGCCTGGGCCTCCAGGATGGTATTTTTGAACAGCATCCACGCCTGTTGTACAGTTTTTACTCTCTCAGTTGCCCCCCTAAGTTTTTTTTTTACCGTTCTTCTCATTTTATCATAGTCTCCTTTTTTAAAGTTAAACGCTAACGTATTTGACTTTCTGTGTACAGTTACTTCAAGGTTGATATCAAAACTGATCATATTATGGTCACTGTTATCAAGCGGCCCCAGTACCATAACGTCCCTCACCAGATCATGTGCTCCACTAAGGACCAAGTCTAGAATTTTTCCTTCTCTCGTCGGCTCCTGCACCAGTTGCTCCATAAAGCTGTCCTTGATTTCATCAAGGAATTGTATCTCTGTAGCGTGTCCCGATGTTACATTTACCCAGTCTATATTTGGATAATTGAAGTCACCCATTATTATCACATTGCCCATTTTGTTCGCGTCTCTGATTTCTTTTATCATTTCTGTGTCTACCTGCTCATCCTGGCGAGGCGGACGGTAGTACACTCCTATCACCGTTTTTTTCCCTTTTATACATGGAATTTCAACCCACAATGATTCAAAGGTGTGATTTGTGTCCTGCTGAATTTGTAATCTATCTGAGTCAAGGCTCTCGTTAATATACAATGCTACCCCTCCACCAGTCCGGTCCACCCTATCACTACGATATACTTTGTACCCCGGTATGACAGTGTCCCACTGGTTATCCTCCTTCCACCAGGTCTCAGTAATGCCTATTATATCCAATTTTTCGTTTAGTGCAATATATTCCATCTTATTTCTTAGACTCCTAGCATTTGCATATAGACATTTCAGAGTATGTTTGTTGTTCTTATTTGCATGATGCTTAGTACCTGACACTATTGATTTGACATCTTTTGTCTGATCTTTAGTTGTATTTAAGGGCACCTGGTCTACCATGGTCTGTTGTGCAACCTCACTATCCAGAAACCCTATCTTCCCTGTTTGTGAGGTATCTTTGCAAGATACCTTTTCCTGAACCATGCGCTTTTGAGCGACTGTCGGCCTTCCCCCCATTTCTAGTTTAAAAGCTGCTCTATCTCCTTTTTAAATGCCAACGCCAGCAGCCTGGTCCCACCCTGGTTAAGGTGGAGCCCATCCTTTCGGAATAGGCTCCCCCTTCCCCAGAATGTTGCCCAGTTCCTAACAAATCTAAAACCCTCCTTCCTGCACCATCGTCTCATCCACGCATTGAGACTCTGGAGCTCTGCCTGTCTCTTGGGCCCTGCACGTGGAACAGGTAGCATTTCAGAAAATGCTACCCTAGAGGATCTGGATTTGAGCTTTCTACCTAAGAGCCTAAATTTGGCTTCCAGAACCTCTCTCCCACATTTTCCTATGTCATTGGTACCCACATATACCAAGACAGCGGACTCCTCCCCAGCACTATCTAAAATCCTATCTAGGTGACGCGTGAGGTCCGCTACCTTCGCACCAGGCAGGCAAGTCACCAGGCGATCCTCACGTCCACCAGCCACCCAGCTATCTATATGCCTAATGATCGAATCACCAACTACAACAGCTGTCCTAACCTTTCCCTCCCGGGCAGCACTTGGAGACATATCCTCAGTGCGAGAGGATAGTACATCCCCTGGTGGGCAGGTCCTGAGAAAGGCAATTTTATTCACTTACCAAGTATTGAAACAATTAATATTTTCTCATGGGAGGATAGAACTACTGCATAAATATGCTAGCTGTATCTATCGCTCCAACATACAGAACTGAAACAGCTATTTTTATATACTTTGTATTTAACAATGATTTACAACGCTTCAACAAGTTATCTTACCCAGGATAATCTAATCTTCTTTCAAAGCCATCTGGTTTCCCTCACCTGCTAAACCACATTCCCATGTTTGTTTATGCTTCCTCCTTTCCCAGGCCTGTTTGCCCGTAAGGATATAATATCAGATCATAAGTTCCTGGGCCTCACAATTTATGGCCTTTGCCCTTTGACTCTACTGTGAGCTTATAGTGTGGTTCCAGAAACTGCTGGGTCAGTGATATGGCATTCTGAGTCTGCAGCTGTGGTTCTGTTGGAAGCATCAGGACAATGATAGATGCGAATGTCTTTCAAATGGACCCAGGACGTATGATTCTGTAGTTTTGCTGCAGTGGCTTACAAGGCCTCAATATGGAAAGGTCCAACATAAACAGGGTCTTTCCAAGTTTTGTGGGTGTAGTGTTTGCAGTGTACTAGATCTCCTATTTTCAAGGCCTTGGGATTTGCTGTACCATCCCCCCTTTTGTCTGGCGTTTCCTGTGAAAGGCAAGACAAAGAGGTTATCACATTCTGTAATTGATCCCAGTAAACCGAGTAAGGATCTGGCAAGCAATGATCAGGATTACCTGCAATCATTCGCATTCTACGTCCAGTACACAATTGAAAAGGGGTTAATTTTCATGCCTGAGAAGGAGTAGCATGCAAAGTAAGCAGTGCTAGGGGCAAGGAATCTAGCCAGTTTTTAATGCCATTTGCCATGAGCTGCCATAATTTTGTTTTTAACAAGCCATTGTATCTTTCAACCAGGCCATTGCTAGTGGGTTTGTAAATGCTCACCGTCCGGTGAGTAATTTGTAATTTGGCAGTCAAGGTGTGAATCAATTCATTAACAAAGTGTGATCCATTATTAGTAGTAATTTTGCAGGGAATACCAAATCTGGGAATTATATCATTGCACAAAACCTGGGTCATTACCTGACCAGTTTCTCGGGTGCAGGGAATCGCTTCAACCCATTTAGAGAACGCATCCACACAGACTAACAAAAATCTTTTTCCTTTCACTGGTATTAGCATCTCTGTAAAATAACAGTACCAGTGCAAGCCAGGGCCTTGTACAGCAGGTACGTGGCCAGGGGGTACCACAGTTCCTTGTTTGGGGGTGTTCAAAAACATTTGTAACACCCACGAACGACAGTATGACACATTGACAGCATTTGTGGTGCCCAAATTTTAGAAACAAGTTATCAAACATAGTACTAGCACTTAAATGCAAGGGATAATGTAAAGAATGAAGTAACAAAAATAAATTTTGTTGTGCTACACAAATTTGTCCAGCAGGGTGCACCCATAGACTATGGGAATTTAAACTGCATCCTGCTTGTTTCCACACTGTCAATTCTGTCTGGGTAGCCGAAGCCTGCAGTGCCTCATATAACTCCAATCCCTGCATTATCTGGGGTTGTTGGGTCTGATCAACAAACAATATTCTTTCATCACCACTATCCATCATGCAGTCTGGTGGAATAGATCCTTCTTCCATTTTTTGAAATATGTTATTTTGGATCTAATAGCCTCTTTCACTTCACCTTTTAAACTTGCTAGCTGTCGTTTGTTCTTCTTTTCACAATTATTAAAATGTGGAATATATCTGATCTGGGCTTCCAAAATGATATTTTTACACAATGTCCATGACTGATTTAAAGTCCTAACCTTTGCAACTGATCCTTTTAGCTTCTTTTTAACCATTTTTCTTATTTTATCGTAGTCACCCTTTTGAAAATCTAAAGTAGATTTCCTTAGTGATCTCACTCCAGATATTAGCTGAAATTTGATCGTGTTATGATCACTGTTTCCCAGTGGGCCCAACACCATTACCTCTCATATTAAGCCCTGCATTTCACTAAGGACCAGATCTAAAATAGCTCCCCTCCTTGTCAGTTCTTGGACCAGTTGCTCCAAGAAGCAGTCATTTATTACATCTAGGAATTTTACCTCCCTAGCATGCCCTGATGTGACATTTATCCAGTCAATTGTGTCCTGGCAGACGGTAGTACAGCCCTACAGGAATACTCCTTCCCTTCACAGATGGAATTTCTATCCATAAGGATTCCACGCTGTTGTTTCATGCACAATGTTTACTTTGATTCAATTCTATGTTTAACATCTAGCACAACCCTCCCCCCTCCAATTTGAGCTACTCTATTACATAGAAGTTGTACCCTGATAACACAGTGTTCCGTTGATTGTCCTTCCACCAGGTCTCAGACATTCCTATTATATCTTCCTCTTTATTTTATGCTATATACTTTAATTCTCCCATCTCATTTTTTAGGCTTCCAGCATTTGTATACAGACACTTCAAATTGTGTTTTTTCACTGCATCTACAAGCTGCTTAGAAGTTGACAGGGATAATTTGCTTCCTTTACTCTGCTCTCCCCTTAAACATTGCTGGCTTTGTTTCACCATTGTTGAAACCTCTCTATTGGGATTCCCTAAATGTCCTGTTTTAGCAGTATCCTTCAAGGATACCCCACTCTGAACCAATACGGGCTTACCGCTCGCTATAACAGAAGTACTGCCAGGCTACTACAGCAGCCCGGTGGTACTTCCCACCCCTACTGTGCCGTCATTTTCAGCTCTATAAAAATGTATTTATTTTTGTAGCTCCAGACTATATCCAGCAGTAATCAGGCAGTGCTGTGCGCTGCCCATTTACTGCCGGGTTAGTGCGGGAGTCTTTACTACCACCTCAATGGGTGGTGTTAAGGGCTCCCCCACAAAATGGACACAAGGCAAATCCTTTACTTGCCGCTCAGCCATTTCCTGCAGGAAAGCGAGACCTTCCTTTTTACCAGCTGCGGTAAAAAGGGGCCTCTGCGCACGTGTAAAACACACACCGACGCTAGCACCGACCCCCTTTTGCTGCAGCTTGGTAAAAGGGCCCCAGAGGAAAGTAGGCCAGTGCTTGTTCTGAAGTGCCATGCTTTCCCCTCTTTGAGGTAACTGTGATTCAGGTCTGAGACCCTGAAGATTCTAACTTCAGGCAGCAGAACATTAAATTAGAGGTTTCTGTGTATTTGAAATCTGTAACATTGGTGAGGTCAACACCACCAACAGTTGGTTAACAGCAATGGCGTAGCTACGTGAGGCATGAGGGGGCCTGGGCCCCCGCAGATTTGGCCCTGGCGCCCTGCCGAAGATCCCCTTGAACTGCCCTTCTGCCACCAACCCTCCCCCGCCGTTGCCGCCCACCCCCGCATCAGATACTCTGTTTGCTGGCGGGGGTCCCTGAACCCTGCCAGCCCAAGAGAGTCTTCTTCAGCGCCGGAGTAGCACCTTCGTTCAATGAAGTTCCTGGTGTGATCAGCTGTTTCTGATGCCTTACGTCCTGCACAGGTCTACATGCACAGTGCAGGACGTAAGGCGTCAGAAACAGCTGATCACACCAGGAACTTCGTTGAACGAAGGCGCTACTCTGGCGCTGAAGAAGACTCTCTTCGGCTGGTGGGGTTCAGAGACCCCCGCCAGCAAACAGAGTATCTGATGCGGGGGCGGGCGGCGACGGCGGGGGAGGAGGGTTGGTGGCGGGAAGGGGGTTCAAGGGGGTCGTCGGCAGGGGGGTCCAATGTGGTGGCAGCGGCTCGGGGGGGGGGGCACTAAACAGTGCCCCCCACCTCGGGCTCTGGCCCCCCCTCCCGGTGAGGTCTGGCTACGCCCCTGGTTAACAGGTATTGAAATGTTGTTTAAAACCTTTATGGATTTGTATCTTAACAATGGTGTGTGCAGATAATTTATTCTTATTGATTCAAAGGGAAGAGAAAAGTGTGGGGAGATTTGTTTCATTTCACTGCCTACCAACTTGACAAGATGACAACATCTTGAGGAGTGACAGGAATATGAAATCTATTTTGAAATAGTTCCTTGAAGCTGTAATCAGACGTGGGTAGACAATCATTATCAGGTTAAGCACATGTACAGATAACTGAAATGATATTTACAGTTATCCAAGGAATGAACTTCAGAATAACTTTTTCTGACTCCGCAATTACTTAATGAGGAACCAAATCTACATATGAAAGTGAATTTGAAAATAAGTGTTTACAAATGATCTATAAACTTTTGTCCCAGAACACTGATAATTACTTTGTGACACTGCAAGACTGTAACAAAAAATGCCAGCCATAAATAGCAGTATGATGAGATCATTTACAGTACAGGTTTCAGCAATAGGGATGTGCTTTCCACTTTGAAAATGAAATAAGAGAAAAACAAATTACATTTTATTTGTTTGTTTTGTTTTGATTTCAAAATTTGAAGTCTGCCTCAGGATGCATGTAAAAAAACAAAATCAGCTACCTAAATTTAAAAAATATCTCCCCTGGGATCACCCAAACAAGCGACCAGCCACCTCTGGGCACCCCCACCTTACCCTATCCTCAAGTCTTCAGGGGCAGGAGTAATCCCCAGTTATTCACCCTCTCATAAAATCGTCCTATTATTCAAAATGGCACCAGCCAACCAAAAACTAGCACCGTTGTAATTTATTTAAAATGACAGACGATGTGGTAACAGCGGTTAGCATATCCAAGTTTAAAAAACGTTTGGACAGGTTCCTGGAGGTAAATTCCATAGTCTTTTATTGAGATGAACATAGGGGAGCCACTGCTGGGATTGGTAGCATGGAATGGTGCTACTATTTAGGTTTCTGCCACGTACTTGTGACCTGGATTGGCCACTGTTGGAAACAGGATACTGGGCTAGGTGGACCACTAATCTGACCCAGTATGGCTATTCTTATGTTCTTACGACATCAGCTTTGAATCAGGTGACACCATTGTGAACAAACAGGACCAACTGCTTCTGCCCTTGAAGACCCATGGATGAGGTAAGGCATAGGGGAGAGCTGGAGTAAGTGGACCACAGCCTCGAATGACACCCAGGGGCAAGCCACAAACCAAGCGATTATGTTTTTTAAATTTAGGCTGCCAGGGTCCTGATACACCTTAAGCCCCAATCAAGAACATTCAAAGCAGGATATGCTCCATTCTAGTGGCATTTTAGAAAGAGATCTGCCAAAATAGAGCCTTCTCTAAAGTATAAGCGGCATGTGCAGTAGGAGCAGCCGTTTTACAAAGATAATGTTAAAAACGTGGAAGTGCTGACATCTCTATATGTAACTGCTGCCAATTAAGTAATGATGCCACAATTTTAACATGGTTTCATTTTGGAGGTGAACATAAACTACTTGCATCCCTGGTGGTCTAGCGATTGTTGTTGGGGGCAGGAGCGCAGCCCCCTTGCTCCTGTTTTTAGGCTGCTTGTATCCCCTCCCAAATTAGCATGAACCAGCCATTCTCAACTGGGAAGAGTAAAACAAACCAAAGCTAATTGCATATGAGAAAGTCCTTTTATTCACTTACCAAATAATGATACAATTATAGTTTCTCATGAGAGATCAACACAATAACATAACAAGATGTTTTCTGTCTGCATCTCCGAGATATTCTTCTGAGACGGCAGCTTATATCGTTTGTTTCAAACAATGATTTACATGACTCTCTTTCTGCAAAATGTCCTCACAGATTATTATCTGATTTCTCAACATTTTGTTCCCTTAAGCTGTTAAAACAACATTATTCTGCTTTTTACACTAGTCTCCTTCCCAGGCCCACTTGCCTGCCCCCTAAGGGTATCATAAATTCCAGAGATCATAAATCCCAGTCATGCAAGCTCGTCAATCTCTGATAGATTCCAGAGTCATACAGACTATATCAATCTCTGGCCTTTTAACTCATTCCATAATACATATCTTGTGCTCATATACACTCCTGCCCATTGTGGCACCATTTTGGATTGGCGCCACAAGGGGCAGGAGCAAGGGGGCTGAGCTCCTACCCCCAATGACCACCGTTAGACCTCCAGGGTTACAGGTAGGCCAAGGGGGGCAGCTGGGGGGGCATTCCAGGTGTGGCATCTTATTGGTGAGGGCTGGGAGGAGGAGGCATTGTTGGGGGGGGGGGGAGGGGGCTCCGGGTTTTTTTTTTTAAATTATGTAGATGCTGGCACCTGCATGGCTAAGCAGCCTTATTTAAGACAACTTTTGAGCTCCTCCCCAGTGCCGCCCCTAGTGCCACCCATACCTGCTCACTTTTTATTTGAGCGGTCTGTGGGGATATTCAGTGGCACTGTCCAGTTAAGTGTCACTGAATATCCCCACTTAGTGCCCCTTAGGGTGTCCCACTGCTCTGCTGGGATGTCTGTGTGACCAGTCTACTAAGAATGCTGGCCTCCCCCATGCATCCCAGTGGCTTGATTTTGTGCGTTTTTCACTTTTGTGCATTTTTCACTTGGACACTTTTTTTTTTTTTTTTAAATGATCCAAAAATATAGACGCACTGAACACATCTATCAAATGGCCATTTTTGAAACAAAAAGATAGACATTTTTCTGGTTCGAAAATCACTATGTTCACTACTGGATTTTTGGATGTTTTCCACAAATATCCAAAGTCGGATTTAGACATCATATCATGTCGGCACCTGCATAGTTAAGTGGCCTTATTTAAGACAACTTTTGAGTTCCCTCCCAGTGCCGCCCCCCCCCCCCCCCCCAGCACCACCAATACTTGCCCACTTTTTGTTTGGGCGGTCTGTGGGTATATTCAGTGGCACTGTCTAGTAAAGTGCCACTGAATGTACCCACTTAGATGGCAGAAAGAGATTTAAGCAGGTAGGAGAGGCTTCTGCTCACTTAAAACGCTTTGACTATCGGCCTGAAGAACATCATCTGCATAACAATAAACGCTCAGGCCATGATCTTGTATCAGGTTTATCAAAGACTTAGAAAGATGTTGAACAGGAGTGGCGACAATGCTGAACCTTGGGGTACCCCACATTCTCAAGGCATTACCCCTGAGGTCTCACCCCCTACACTCACTATATAAGATCTCTTTGAAAGGAAAGATTTAAACCATGCCAAAGCTGCATCCATAATACCAATAGATTGGAATCACTGGATAAGAAGATCATGATCAACTAAATTGAAGGCTGCTTCTAGATCCGAGGACACTGCTAGATTAAGCTGGCTGTTGTCCAGTAATTCCCACCGTGCTATGAAGACGGTTTGTGCTCTAACTAACTGACTGGTTGTTCATGCCTTGAGACAGCTGATTATACAGTCGGTGTGATTGACTTTATATTCACTCTTGAACGTTCAACTAAGTCAAAAGCTAAGTGTTTGCTTTTTTCTTTTGTTTTGCCACGGTTTTGGGTGGATCCATTAAATTTGAACATTCCTTGGAGTTTTAACAAAATTTTGTATGAAAGGGTTTTTTATGCTGATGAAGAGAATTTGACCCAGTTTAAGTCATTTCTACCCTGTTGATGTTTGTTGGGTGGAGGGGTGGGTGCTGACGCTTTTTTTTTCCTTTCTTATTTTTTTGTACTCTATAGGAATGTAGTGTCTTAGTACTTTGCAAATTAAAAGAAAGAGGTTTTTATTTTTGGTTATGCTGAATAACGGCATTTAACCAGACAAGTGCTGACTCCACCCCTGGAATGACCCCAAAATAGCAGGTTTCATGTTGTGCATTAACTGGACATTTTCAGCGGCACTATCCCATTAAGTGCCATTCGGTATGACCTGTTAGCCCCAAACAACCGATTTAACTAGCCAGGAGTTGTTTCTGGCCAGTTAAATCACTTTGAATATTGACCTCTAGGATTTCCTTTTTCTTCCCTCTGCAGCTGAGTGTACTGTTAGATTTTCTACTTCTTTAAAATGATATGGAAAATATCAATAACATTTGTTCAGGATCAGATTTAATATGTTGGTGTCCAAAGATAGGATCAGAGAGTAGTGGGGAGGAGACATTTTCCCCCCAGCAATCATACAGCACAGTCCTAAAGCGGGCAGAATCAAACTGCGGCATAGCCTGGTGATTTGGTGCTGTCAACATCTGGTACCCTAGGCAGTTGCCTATGCCTTTCTGTAATATGAAGTCTCTGTTTACCTCATTCTCTTTCCGCTGAATATAGGCTCTCTACCCTAGGCAACTTCCAGCCCAGAGACCCATCTCTGTGAAGTCTGGGAAACATCCCTTGCCTCGACTGCCCACCAGCAGAGTGATGACCCCTTAGCAAAATTTCCCTCTCCTGTCCCAGACTCGTTCTTGCTTTGTGACCTCTATTGAAGACTCCAGGAGCCCCCTTTCTTTACTAGTTGCCTACCAGTAGAATGGAGAATGAAAATGAGAACCCAAACACTTCATCATATCATACCTTGGGCATATCCATTTTGGACATGTCACATACCATGCTCCCCGCTGTATGCAGATACTGTGGAAGATCAGATGCCACTCAAAGACTACAGGATTGTGAACACTGCAATTACAAATTAGTAAATGAAATCAGACTTTTGGAGAAATAGGCTACTGTGTACATGCAGAAACATATACTGTTATGATGTGTGAGTAAGGGTGGGGGGAGGATGGGAGATGGCAGCCCCCTACATTTCATGTACTTACTTCCCAGAAGGTTGACCCCACACAAGAAGTGAACCCAAGCCTCTTCCTGCCCGTCATACTGTCAATAGTCTCAGGCTGATGATCTGGCATACCCTGATTGGTTCCCTATGAATGCCCCTGCTCTGATTGATTCCTATATCATGCATCACTGCCGATTTGCTCCCTGAGTCCATATAACACTGGAACTCCCACTTCAGTCTGTCCTCCTGTGAGTATCTGAGACTGTGGTTCATCATTTGTTGCATCTTTGTGTTTCACTTCATCCAGTCTGCTCTGCTTGCCCAGACTTTTGCCTGTTTTTATACCACTGCTTGCTGATTTGCATTGGGTTCCTCACCCAGTATTTCTCCTGCCTTTCCTCTCTAGCGAACATCCAGTGTCTACTGTTCCTTGCTGAGAGCACCTAGAGCCTGGACCTGAAGTCCTGATAGCTTCTGAATACCAGAGAGCTCAACCCCAAGGGAAAGGGGGTTGTTAATTGTGAGAAGCACATCGCTAATCCCTGGTGTTCTTAAGAATAGAATTGGATTTGACACTACACAGGATTTTATATTTTTTGGCATTGAAGCTTTCCAATTCTTTACTATTTTTAAAAGTTTTATAAGTCCCTTTTTGTTTGTTTGTTTGTTTGTTTGTTTGTTTTCTTCCTCTCCTGTGCATCAATCTGTTACAGGTTTTTGTACCATCTATAAACAAGCAATTTACTTTCAATATTGTTGTTAAAGATACTGTGAAAAAACTGAATCTAGCACTGATCCCTAAGATACCTTCATCAGAATGTACTCCATTGACCATCACTTCCTAAGGTACCTTTACCAGAATGTATTCCATTGACCATCACTCTGCGGTTTTGTCCTCACTCAGTCAACTGCTCTTTGTTCTATTGCTATACTGGATGGTTTGCTTATCAGTCTTCTATGCAGGACAGTATTAAAGTCAAGTTTTAAAGATATTTATTTGAATTTACCTGAACTGACAGTAGTTTGCTCGAATAAAGCAACTGGAATCAGACTGGGCATGGAGAGTCACCTACAGAATGAAGATCTAGATTGCTGATGATTTGTCTGCAAATCATGATATCTTACAATAGTGTCTAGTCAGAGAGAGTATTCTAGTTTGTATTTTATAATGCAAGCTTCAACAAAATTTATTCTTGTCATGAAAGGGATTTCACTGTAATAAATCTATGTGTAGTACAAGGTGTGTAGTGCTTCCTGCAACTCTTGTGACTATACTTGAAATAATGAGTAGAAGCAAGTATCAAATTGTTGTGTACTTTGGACACCTGGCATTCAGGAAGTACCTTCTGTTATCACATTTCTTGCTATTGTAGGGCTCACATTCTTTTAGGTAGGTCTAACTACAGAGCCAGGATTCAGAACAGAAAGTGAAATATTCATTCACCTTACCAATTCTCTTTATGGTCATTTCTTTCTCAGGTTTGTTATTTCTGGGAAAGAAGGAATTGAAAATTACTGAATTGCTGCAACTATCCAGAAGCTGCAACAAGTCTAGAAAGCAATCATAGCATGTAGCTATTAACATTCCTCCTCTCAGAGGCCAATATTCACTCCCTCAAATGAACACATGCCTTCCTACACATGGAGGAAGCTTACAGAGAGCACGTCAGCTGGATTCAGATGGGTATGCAATGAATGACTTTCATTGACATGTGGCATGAACCCATTCATCGCAAGCTGCAGCTTGTTCCACTTAGCAGCACATATGTTAAACCGTGTGTGTGCTTCTGCACTGTTTAGAGAAAGGGGAGAAGGTTTTACAGAAACTCCTCCAGGCGCTTAAGACATTTCTGCTTGTTTTTTTTTTTTTATTTTCCAGTAAAACAGTGTCAGTAAATGCAAACCAATTTACTGGACTCATTCTGATTTCATTGTTTACTATTAACCTTCAATAACAAGAAAACGAACACAAGTTAAGTGCATAGAGCAGGAAGTTTTCTGCTCTGAAGGTCATTTCACAGAGCAAAACTTGGTTTCTTTGCCCACAGTCAGAACCTTATTCCCAAATCATAAGCTGCTGCTTCATATATAGCTGAGCACATTAGTTTTGCATATTCAGTTTATCTTCTACAGCTAAATAGAATGTACTACTGTGGACTGGATGGAAAATTTACAAACAGTATTGAGTGAACAGTGGAAAACTGTGGACATGCCATTTCTGAAAATGCCTATTAATCTGGTAAGTAAAAAAAAAAGAGCCATACATATGTTCACTTGTCTTCTTCATGATGAGCAATCCTACAAAGGGCACCAAGGTTAGATTCCAAATGCAGCACACTAGGGACCTTTTTACTAAGCCGCATAAGCGTCTAAGCATGCCCAACACATGCCAAAATGGAGCTAACATGTGGCTCTTGCGGTAATTTCATTTTTGGCACACGTCCGATAAATAATTTTTATTTTTGGCCGTGCATATTGGCCACGCGCCAAGTGGCATTTGGTGCACTTAGGTCATTACTGCCCGGTTACCGCGTGAGACTTTACAAGTAGGTCAATGGCTGGCGGTAAGGTCTCAGACCCAAAATGGACACACGCCAATTTTGATTTTGTCGCATGTCCATTTTCGGCAAAAATTTTAAAAAGGGCTTTTTTACAGGCACATTGAAAAATTTATTTATTTATTTATTTGTTACATTTGTGCCCCACATTTTCCCACCTATTTGCAGGCTCAATGTGGCTTACATGGTGCCGGAGAGGTGATGGTAGGCTCCGGTGTAAACAAATACACATAATAGGATTAGGTTGTGGTAGGAAAAGGTTCATGTGGTAGGGACCACAGAAAGGTTCATGTGGTGGGACCACATAGAGGGAAACAAGAACAGATGAGATTGTTGGAGATCATTACGAACTGTAGTGTTGTAGTGTCACGGAGTTCATGCATTTATGTTGGGTCAGGAGGGTAAGCCTTTTGAAACAGGTGAGTTTTTAGCTTTTTCCTGAATTGTAGGTGATCGTACGTTGTTTTCAGGACTTTTGGTAGCGTGTTCCACAGTTGTGTGCTGATGTAGGAAAAACTGGATGCGTAAGTTGATTTGTATTTTACTCCTTTGCAGCTTGGATAGTGAAGATTTAGGTATTTTCGTGTTGATGCGGATGCGTTTCGGGTTGGTAGGTCAATCAAATCTGTCATGTATCCCGGTGCCTCGTTGTAGATGATTTTGTGAACCATAGTGCAGATTTTGAAGGCGATGCGTTCTTTGATTAGGAGCCAGTGTAGTTTTTCGTGAAGGGGTATCGCGCTTTTGAATCACATTTTTCTGAAGAAACGTTTGCTGCCATGTTTTGAGTGGTCTGAAGTTTCCTTAAGATTTGTTCTTTGCATCCCGTGTATATTCCATTGCAATAGTCTACATGGCTTAGCACCATTGATTGTATCAGGTTGCGAAATATTTCCCTCGGGAAGAATTGTTTCACACATTCCAGTTTCCACATTTTGAAGAACATTTTCTTTGTAGTGGATTTTTCTTGATTCTCTAACGTTAAGTAGCGGTCCATTGTGACACCGAGGATTTTCAGGCTGTCTGAGACTGGGAGGGTGTGATCCGGGGTGGTGATAGTAGTGGGGTTGTCCGTGCTGTATTGGGATGAGAGAATGAGACAGTGTGTTTTTTCTTTGTTGAGTTTTAGTTGGAATGCGTTTGACCAGTCATCCATGATGATTAAGCTGATCTTGATTTCATTAGTGATTTCTGTGAATTGGCGTGCACCCAAAACCCGTGCCTACACTACCACTAGCCATTTTTCAGCGTGGCTTTGTAAAAGGACCCCTAAGTACTAATTCTATAACAGCACTGGGTGCCCAGGTTCCCATTACAGAATACTAGGGTAAGTTGGCATTTATATGCCAACATTTATGGACAACAAAACAGCAGATCAATGGTTGAAAGAAGGATTCAAGATTATTCACCACATAAAAACATATATAATTAAAAGCCCGACACGGCCACGTTTCACCCTTTCTAGGGGCTGCATCATCTAGGGCTATAAAAACCAAGAGGAGTTTTTCCAAGAGTATCACCTAATGGTAAAAACTTCACTCCAAAGAAGGAGTAATTCGATCTGCTGTTTTGTGGATCGCTTGCCCATCTGTTTTCTGAGACCCACGCCAACATTTAGGCATTTCCACTTATGTCATGTCAATAGCAGGTGTAAATGCACATGCCTAAGGGGCCCTTTTACAAAGGGCGGTAGGGCATGCGCCAAATCAACGCTACTGCCCAGGTAGCGTACCCACCTGGCCATAATTTCAAAGTTGGCTTGCACTGTTTACCACGGTAGAAAATATTTTTCTATTTTGTACCGCTGGGGAAAATTCCCGGTGTTAGTTGGCATCGCGGTCACATTGGCGCACGCTGCATGAGTACCACACGTGTAGCGTGTGAAACAACGCTAGGTCAATGGGTGGCGGTAAGTGCTCATGCAGTAAATAGCCGCATGCTACTTTTAATTTTACCGCCTGGCCATTTACTGCCCCATTAAAAAAATGCCTTTTTTCCCAGCCATGGTAAAAAATGGCCCAGCGTATGTCAAAAACACGCACCCACACTATCGCAGACCACTTTTTACCACAGCTTAGTAAAAGGACCCCTATACAGGACTTTATAAATCACTTTAAACAGAAATCTTTTCTTATTGAGTGGGAGTCACACATCTGCATCTATAATACAAACGCTCAGCGCTCAACAACTGCTACAATTTATCTTCTCAAATGACCTTAGCATTGACTCTTTTCACGAGCTCACTGCCCTTGACTTGCTTGCCTCCTCATCAGTCCTATTAATCTCACTATGATTTTATTTCCAACTACTGTTTTTGTTCTATAAAAAGGTTTTAAAAATTTTAAATTAGAGTGAAACTTAGATTATAACATCAGCTTTCATTTAATTTCCAGATCCGGCACCAACACGGGCCATGTTTTGCTAGGTATTAGAGAAGCAGCAGGCAATCTGTGTCAGAGGTCTGCAGCCTGATGAAGTTGGTAATTTAATGCCTAGCGAAACATGGTCCGTGTTGGCGGACCTTCAGCCATAAGGGCTATTGCAGTGGTGTACAGTAGGTTTTTGGTGGGTTTTGAAGGGCTCACTATACAATATAAGGGGGTAATGGTGAGATGTGTACCTGAAGTCCATGGCAGTGGCCCCTAGGGTGCCCCACTGCTCTGCTGGGATGTCTGTATGACCAGTCTAGTAAGAATGCTGGCCTCCCCCATATATCCCAGTGGCTTGATTTTGTGCATTTTTCACTTGGACATTTTCTTTTCGAACATGTTCCAAAAATATAGACGCACTGAACACATCATCTATCAAATGGCTATTTTTGAAACAAAAAGATAGACATTTTTCTGGTTCGAGAATCGCTATGTTCACTTCTGGATTTTTGGACGTTTTCTGCAAAACATCCAAAGTCGGATTTAGAAGTCATATCGAAAATGCCTGTACGTGTCTTTAGAAGCCAGCACTGAAATAAGTGCCTTCCTGCTGACTTTGCCATGGTACTCTCACATAATTTCCCCTAGGAGGGCAACTCAATAAAGGGGCACCTGTTTGGAGCGTATTCTGTATAGGAAAGTAAGGGCTTTTTTTTTTTTTAGAGAGGTGTGCTAGTGTTTCTGGCATGCACTAATGATTAGTGTGTGCTAAACACTAGAGACGCCCATAGCAGTGGCGATCCTAGGTCGGATGCCACCCGGAACAGATCACCGCTGCGCACCCCCCCCCAGGTGCTGCGGCGTCTGTCCCCCCAGGGTGCAGCACGACACCCCCTCCCCGGCGCAATGACCCCCCTCCCTGGCGCATTAAGACCCTGACACCCCCCCTCCCCAGCACATCAAGCCCCACCCCCCGGGTGCATTCTTGGCTGCTGGAGGGTGCAGAGAGCAGCTGCGCGCCTGTGGGC
This sequence comes from Microcaecilia unicolor, assembly GCF_901765095.1. Lineage (NCBI taxonomy): Eukaryota > Metazoa > Chordata > Amphibia > Gymnophiona > Siphonopidae > Microcaecilia > Microcaecilia unicolor. Next base: position 146,972,827 of record NC_044039.1, on the reverse strand, counting down.
TCCACTGGCTCCCTGCTCCCTCTGCCCCGGAACAGGAAGTAACTGGTTCCGGGGCAGAGGGACCAGGGAACCAGCGGAGCCGACAGGCATGTGGCTGCTCTCTGCGCCCTCCAGCAGCGTGCACCCGGGGCAGACCACCCCCACCGCCCCACCCTTGCTACGCCACTGGCCCATAGGAATATATGGGCATCTCTAGTGTTTAACACAGGCTTATTTTTAGCGTGTGCTAAAAACACTAGTGTGCCTTTGTAAAATGACTCCCAAGCGCCTATTGATATTCTGGTCATTTACATGTGCTTTTGTTGCTCAAATGTTGGCACCCTCAATATAGAATTACCCCTATTCTCCTCATGCTATATCAGGTCACCTAAAGTTAAGCGCCAGTAGCGCGCATAAGTTACAGAATGCTAGCACTTATGTACAAGCCTGTTACAGTTAAGAACACAAGAGTCAACTGCATTCTCTGTATACTATAACCGCCAAATTGTTATTGCAAATTTGGACACATGCCCAATTTGCACATGCAATTTATTGAGGAGCCCTTTTACTAAGCCGCATAAGAACCTAGACACAACCAATGTGCATCAATTCCGAGTTACCGCCTGGCCATCACGTGGCCCAGGCGGTAATTTCATTTTTTACGCACATCCACTACGTGCGCCGGAAAATATTTTTATTTTCTGGCACATGGGCAGTAATCGGCATTTGAACGCACGATGACCATTACCACCTGGTTAACGAGTGAAATCTTACCGCTAAGTCAATGGCTGGTGGTAAGGTCGCAGATTTTCAGTTTGTCGCACATTCACTTTCATCCAAAAGAAAAAAGGTGTTTTTTACGGGTGCACTGAAAAATGATTCTATGCGTGGCTAAAACACACACCTACACTACTGCAGGCCATTTTTCAGCGCACCTTAGGAAAAGACCCCTGAACGAGCCAATTAGTGCCAATAATTGGGTACCAAGAATCAAGCATTGGTGTTAGTTGACAACAATTAGAATTTATGCACACATCTTTGTAGTCAGCAGTTGTGTAAATTTTCCCACGTGGGTCCAAAAAGGGGACAAGGCCATGGAATTTGCGGCAGATCTGTACCTAATTTAGGCGTGAGGATTTACACCAAGTTTCAGTTGGTGTAAATCCTCATGTACGGATGCCGGATTTAAGCACTATTCTATAAACGGCACCCAACTTAGAGCGTCATTCAGAGAATAATGCTTAGTGCTCATTTTTTTCAATGCTCAAATATGGGCACCATTTACAGACTCTAGTCCTTAGTACATAAATGCAAGAGGATGTGATGTACACATGGGTGGGATTGGGCAGGGCATGGGTGGGTCCCACATTTACATGTGTAACTTACAGAATACTGCAAGTTACATGCTCTAGTGCTGCAAATGTATCTATAATACAAACACTGAGCACTCAACAACTGCTACAATTTACATAAGAATTGCCATACTGGGACAGACTGAAGGTCCATCAAGCCCAGCATTCTGTTTCCAACAGTGGCCAATCCAGATCACAAATACCTGGCAAGATCCCAAAACAGTAAATACATTTTATGCTGCTTATCCTAGAAATAAGCAGTGGAGTTTCCCCAAGTCCATTTTAATAATGATCTATAGACTTTTTTTTTAGGAAGCCGTCAAAACCTTTTTTAAACCCCGCTAAGCTAATTGCCTTTACCACATTCTCTGGCAACGAATTCCACGTTGAGTGAAGAAAGATTTTCACTGGTTTGTTTTAAATTTACTACTTTGTAGCTTAATTACATGCCCCCTAGTCCTAATATTTTTGGAAAGAGTAAACAGACGGTTCACGTCTACCCGTTCCACTCCACTCATTATTTTCTAGACCTCTATCACATCTCCCCTCAGTCATCTTTTCTCCAAGCTTAAGAGCCCTAGCCACTTTAGCCTTTCCTCATAGGGAAGTCGTCCCATCCCTGTTATCATTTTCGTCGCCCTTCTCTGCACCTTTTCTAATTCCACTATATCTTTTTTGAGATGCGGTGACCAGAATTGAACACAATATTTGAGGTGCAGTCGCACCATGGAGCAATTCAAAGGCATTATAATGTCCTCGTTTTTATTTTCCATTCCTTTCCTAATACCTAACATTCTATTTGCTTTCTTAGCAACTGCAGCACACTGAGCAGAAGGTTTCAACGTATCATCGACGACACCTAGATCCCTTTCTTGGTTGGTGACTCCTAACATGGAACCTTGCATTATGTAGCTATAATTTGGGTTCCTCCTTCCCACATGCATCACTTTGCACATGCTCACTTTAAACGTCATCTGCCATTTAGACTCCCAGTCTCGTAAGGTGCTCATGTAATTTTTCACAATCTTCTTGCGATTTAACTACTTTGAATAACTTTGTGTCGTCAGCAAATTTAATTACCTCACTAGTTACTCCCATCTCAAGGTCATTTATAAATATGTTAAAAAGCAGTGGTCCCAGCACAGACCCTTGGAGAACCCCACTAATTACTCTTCACCATTTAACCCTACTCTCTGTTTTCTATCTTTTAACCAGTTTTTAATCCACAATAGGACACGGCCTCCTGTCCCATGACTCTCCAATTTCCTCTGGAGTCTTTCATGAGGTACTTTGTCAAATGCCTTTTTAAAATTCAGATACACACGCCATCTTCCAATGGCACTTATAATCTTTGCTTCCACCAGCTATATTGTGGACTATAATCCAATATAAAGATATTATCTTTAGTGGACAATGTTCATTTTGTCTATTTAAAATATATATTTTTTGTGAATATTGGTGTGGATATGTTGGTATATCTGTTCAAAGTTTACTCTTTGTAAAAATTAAAATTCAATAAAGATAAAATAAAAAAAAAAAAAAAATTGAGATACACAATCATTCTTATAATTGAAAGAGAAAAACACCTAGATTTCGACCCAAATCGGGAGATAGACGTTTATCTCACAAAAACGAATAAATCGGTATAATGGAAAGCCAATTTTGGACGTTTTCAACTGCACTCCATCGCGGAAGCGTACAAAGTTGACGGGGGCGTGTCGCAGGCGTGGCAAAGGTGGAACTGGGGCGTGGTTATCGGCCGAGGAGAGATGGGCGCCTTTCGCCGATAATGGAAAAAAAGTATACGTTTGTAGCTAGAATTTAGGGCACTTTTCCTGGACCCTGTTTTTTCAGGAATAAGGCCCCAAAAAGTGCCCTAAATGACCAGATTACCACCAGAGGGAATCGGGGATGACCTCTCCTGACTCCCCCAGTGGTCACTAACCCCCTCCCACCACAAAACATGATGTTTCACAACTTTTTATTTTCACCCTCCAATGTGAAAATATTTTCACCCACCTCCCTGGCAGCAGTATGCAGGTCCCTGGAGCAGTTGTTAGGGGGTGCAGTGGACTTCAGGCAGGTGGACCCAGGCCCATCCCCCCCTACCTGTTACAACTGTGCTGCTTAATGCTTAGTCGTCCAACCCCCCCAACCCCACTGTACCCACATGTAGGTGCCCCCCTTCACCCCTTAGGGCTATAGTAATGGTGTAGACTTGTGGGCAATGGGTTTTGAGGTGGATTTGGGGGGCTCAACACACAAGGGAAGGGTGCTATGCACCTGGGAGCTCTTTTACCTTTTTTTTGTTTTTTGTAAAAGTGCCCCCTAGGGTGCCCGGTTGGTGTCCTGGCATGTGAGGGGGACCAGTGCACTATGAATCCTGGCCCCTCCCACGAACAAATGCCTTGGATTTATTCGTTTTTGAGCTGGGCGCTTTCATTTTCCATTATCGCTGAAAAACAAAAACGCCCAGCTCACAAATTGTCGAATAAAACATGGACGTCTATTTTTTTCGAAAATACGGTTCGGTCCGCCCCTTCACGGACCCGTTCTCGGAGATAAATGCCCATGGAGATAGACGTTTTCATTCAATTATGCCCCTCAATATCAACTGGCTCACCTTTATCCACCTGTTTATTCACCCCTTCAAAGAAATGTAATAGATTGGTGAGGCAAGATTTCCCTTTACTAAATCCATGTTGGCTTTGTCTCATTAATCATTGCTTTTGAATATGCCCTGTAATTTTGTTCTTTATAATAGTCTCTACCATTTTGCCTGGCACTGATGTCAGGCTCACCGGTCTATAATTTCCCGGATGTCCTCTGGAACCTTTTTAAAAGATCGGCATTACATTGGCCACCCTCCAATCTTCCGGTACCAAGCTCGATTTTAAAGATAAACTACATATTACTAACAATAGCTCTGCAAGTTCAATTTTCAATTCTATCAGTATTCTGGGATGAATACCATCCAGTCCAGGAGATTTGCTACTCTTCAATTTGTCAAATTGCCCCATTACAACCTCCAGGTTTATAGAGATTTCATTCAGTTTCTCCGACTCGTCAGCTTTGAATACCATTTCTGGCACTGTTAGCTCTCCCTAATCTTCAAAAATCTTCAAATCTTCAAAAGATAAACCTTGAATTCTCTACCTAGCCACCTCTCCCTCCACTAGTCCGTTCCCCTCTCTCTCCTTCCCCTTATTCCTTTTCCTCCTTTCCTGAAGTTACTATAGAGGAAACTACACTTCTCCTTTCTTCCTCAAAATGTACCACCTGTTCCTCTGATCCCATTCCCACCCACCTTCTTAATGCCATCTCACCTGCTCTTATTCCTTTTATCTGTCACATTCTCAACCTCTCACTTTCCACTGCAACTGTCCCTACTGCCTTTAAACATGCTGTGGTCACACCTCTCCTTAAGAAGCCTTCACTCGACCCTACTTGTCCCTCTAATTACCGACCCATCTCCCTCCTCCCTTTTCTCTCCAAATTACTTGAGCTTGCTGTTCACCACCGCTGCCTTGATTTTCTCTCCTCATATGCTATTCTTGACCCACTACAATCTGGTTTTCGCCCTCTCCACTCAACCGAAACTGCGCTTACTAAAGTCTCCAATGACCTATTACTGGCTAAATCCAGAGGTCTCTATTCCATCCTCATTTTTCTTGATCTTTCCGCTGCTTTTCACACTGTCGATCACAGCATACCCCTCGATACCCTGTCCTCACTTGGATTCCAGGGCTCTGTCCTTTCCTGGTTCTCTTCCTACCTCACCCTCCGCACCTTCAGTGTTCACTCTGGTGGATCCTCTTCTACTTCTATCCCTCTGCCTGTTGGCATACCTCAGGGTTCTGTTCTTGGTCCCCTCCTCTTTTCTATCTACACTTCTTCCCTTGGTTCATTAATCAAATCCCATGGCTTTCTCTACCATCTCTATGCTGATGACTCCCAAATCTACTTTTCTACCCCTGATATCTCACCTTGCATCCAAACCAAAGTTTCAGCGTGCTTGTCTGACATTGCTGTCTGGATGTCTCAATGCCACCTGAAATTAAACATGACCAAAACCGAGCTTCTCATTTTTCCCCCCAAACCCACCTCCCCACTCCCCCCATTTTCTATTTCTGTTGATGGCTCTCTCATTCTCCCTGTCTCCTCAGCTCGAAACCTTGGGCTCATCTTTGACTCTTCTCTCTCCTTCTCTGCTCATATCCAGCAGATCGCCAAGACCTGTCGTTTCTTTCTTTACAACATCCATAAAATCCTCCCCTTTCTTTCCAAGCACTCTACCAAAACGCTCATCCACACCCTTGTCACCTCTCATTTAGACTACTGCAATCTGCTTCTTGCTGGCCTCCCACTTAGTCACCTCTCCCCTCTCCTATCGGTTCAAAACTCTGCTGCCCGTCTCGTCTTCCGCCAGGGTCGCTTTACTCATACTACCCCTCTCCTCAAGTCGCTTCACTGGCTCCCTATCCGTTTTCGCATCCTGTTCAAACTTCTTCTGCTGACCTACAAATGTACTCACTCTGCTGCTCCCCAGTATCTCTCCACACTCGTCCTTCCCTACACCCCTTCCCGTGCACTCCGCTCCATGGATAAATCCTTCTTATCTGTTCCCTTCTCCACTACTGCCAACTCCAGACTTCGCGCCTTCTGTCTTGCTGCACCCTAAGCCTGGAATAAACTTCCTGAGCCCCTACGTCTTGCCCCATCCTTGGCCACCTTTAAATCTAGACTGAAAGCCCACCTCTTTAACATTGCTTTTGACTCGTAACCACTTGTAACCACTCGCCTCCACCTACCCTCCTCTCCTCCTTCCTGTACACATTAATTGATTTGATTTGCTTACTTTATTTTTTGTCTATTAGATTGTAAGCTCTTTGAGCAGGGACTGTCTTTCTTCTATGTTTGTGCAGCGCTGCGTACGCCTTGTAGTGCTATAGAAATGCTAAATAGTAGTAGTAGTAGTAATCTTCCTTGGTGAAGACTGAAGCAAAGAATTCATTTAATCTTTCCGCTAATGCTTTGTCTTCCCGGATGGCCCCTTTTACCGCTTGGTCATCTATGTGACTTTATAGAAATTGTAGTGTAAGGGCAACGACATTCAACGCATTGACATTATTGAACCAATTCTATGCATCTTATTGCCAAGAAAATTGCCTATAATGTAAATTAATATTGGTTGGATATCTATTACACTTTTAGGATTTATTCTTACCCCTTTGTGTGCCACATTTTTTTTTTTTTTACAATTGTGCTTGAGTAGTAATTGTTGTGCTAAACATTCCTTTCCTTATGTATCTGTTCATGTTTTGTTGATTTTTCATGTGGTTTTTATTTTACAGAATTTAAATTATGACTGTATACTTCTCTAGTGTTGTTTTATAAAAGAGAGCTATATTAAATTATACAGATAAATAAATAAATAAGTGTGCTATGTGGCATTCTTTAAAGGTGCTCTTAATTGGTTTGGTGTGTAAATGCTAGGGGGGCATACCAATGGGTGGCATATGGGCAGGGATGCCAACTGACTTAAGTACTGTACAGAATCCTGTTAAGTTACAGGTGCTCTTGCTGCATTAACATTCAATAGTTACACACCATCTGATATTCAAAAGTCTTTAACCAGACAGGAATGGTATCTGGCTGGTTAAATACCCTCAAGCTGTATATCTGATAATATTCAGTGGGAGATAACCAGCTGTCACTGAATATTCCGGTCAGCGGCTAGTCCAGTCACAGGCTATGTACTTACTGCTGATTTTCAGTGGCTGACTGGTTAATTTTAGTGGCCAGATAGACCAGCGTACATAGCAGGTCTATCTTTGGCCACTAGAATCTAGCCAGACAGTTGATGAATATTGGCTTAACTGGCTATGTTTGTGGTGCCAACCCCCCGCCCCCCCGGAAAGTCAATTCTGGTGGCTGGATACAACCCTGACATTGAATTTCTGGGTTTGCCGGCGACAGCAGGAGTTAGCCAGTCTAACTCCCGCTGTCTCAATATCAGGGCCACCATTGGACTCATTTTCGAAAGAGAAGGATGTCCATCTTTCGACACAAATTGGAAGATGGATGTCCTTCTCCCAGGGACGTCCAGATCGGTATAATCGAAACCCAATTTAGGACGCCTCCAACTGCACTCCGTCACGACAGCCAAAGTTCAAGGGAGCATATCGGAGGCGTAGCGAAGGCGGGACTTGGGCGTGCCTAACACTTGGACGTCCTTGACCCATAATCAAAAAAAAAACAAGGACTTCCCTGACAAACACTTGGACGTTTTCACCCGGACCTGTTTTTCTTACGACTAAGGCACAAAAAGGTGCCCAAAATGACCAGATGACCACCGGAGAGAATTGGGGATGACCTCCTGTTACTCCACAAGTGGTCACTAACTGCCTCCCATCCTCAAAAAACATCTTTAAAAATATTTGGTGTCAGCCTCAGATGTCATACTCAGGTCCATGACAGCTCATGCAGGTCCCTGGAGCAGTTTTAGTGGGTACAGCAGTGCACCTCAGACAGGCAGACCCAGGCCCATACCCCCCCTACCTGTTATTATTTATTTATTATTATTTATTGCATTTGTATCCCACATTTTCCCACCTATTTGCGGGCTCAGTGTGGCTTACAATAAGACATGAATAATAGAAATACATTTGTTACGACTAGGTTATGGATTACATTGAACAGAGTTGTGCGAGACATTCGAATATCATTGGGAGTATAACAATGGGACATCAACATAGAAACATTAGAAGGAGACAAAGGGAAAAAAGGGCATTGTTAGAAACCTAGACATATAGTGTACATAGTTCCGTGAATAAATGTATGATTGACTGGATAAAGGGATGAGGGATCAGAAGTGGATGTGTATTGCATTGGTGAACAGTAAGTGTGGTCTCTATGTGTTTTGGCTCTTTCCGTAAGTTTGTTCAAACAGGTGAGTCTTCAGTAGTTTACGGAAGGAGGCTTGTTCGTTAATCGTTCTTAGGTTGCGTGGTAATGTATTCCAAGACTTCGTGCTCATGTAGGAAAAGGTTGACGCGTGTATCGTCTTGTACTTCAAGCCCTTGCAAGTTGGGTAGTGAAGGTTGAGGTGAGTTCAGGATGATCTTTTGGCGTTTCTGGGTGGTAGGTCTATTAAATCAGACATGTACGCTGGGGCTTCACCGTAAATGACCTTATGGACTAATGTGCAAATTTTAAAAGTAACGCGGTCCTTGAGTGGAAGCCAATGTAGTTTCTCTCGTAGTGGTTTTGCCCTTTCATATTTAGGTTTTCCGAAGATGAGCCTGGCTGCTGTGTTCTGGGCTGTTTGAAGTTTCCTCAGTATTTGCTCTTTGCAGCCTGCGTATAATGAGTTGCAGTAATCCAAGTGGCTAAGGACGAGGGATTGTACTAGGCTGCGGAAGACGAATCTTGGGAAGAATGGTCTTATCCTTTTCAATTTCCACATGCTGAAGAACATCTTCTTGGTTATGTTGTTTGCGTGAGTTTCGAGTGTTAGGTGGTGGTCGATAGTCACTCCGAGGATTTTTAGCGTTTCTGAGATTGGAAGTTTTAGGTTTGGTGTGTTTATCACGTTGAATTCAGTTGTGTTGTATTGGGAGGTGAGTATCAGGCATTGGGTTTTTTTCTGCGTTTAGTTTCAGGCGGAATGCATCTGCCCATGTGTTCATGATATGTAGACTTTGATTGATTTCGCTGGAGATTTCTTTGGTGTCTTGTTTGAATGGGATGTATATTGTCACATCATCGGCGTATATATATGGGTTGAGGTTGTGGTTACATTTGTGGAGGAAACAGCGAGCCCTCTAAAACCCACCACAAACCCACTGTACCCACATCTAGGTGCCCCCCTTCACCCGTAAGGGCTATGGTAGTGGTGTATAGTTGTGGGTAGTGAGTTGGGTTTTTTTTTTGGGGGGGGGGGCTCAGCACACAAGGTAAGGGAGCTATGTACCTGGGAGCAATTTATGAAGTCCACTGCAGTGCCCCCTAGGGTGCCTGGTTGGTGTTCTGGCATGTGAGGGGGACCAGTGCACTATAAATGCTGGCTCCTCCCATGACCAAATGGCTTGCATTAGGTCGTTTTTGATATGGACGTCTTTGGTTTCGAAAATCACCGAAAGTCAGAAACGTCCATGTCTAGGGACGACCAAATCTAAGGACGTCCAAATTTAAGGATTTGGATGTCTGACGGTATTTTCAAAACGAAAGATGGATGTCCATCTTGTTTCAAAAATACAGGTTTCCCCACCCCTGGATTTCGCCATTTTGCAAGGACATCCAAATCGCAACTTGGACGTCCCTTTCAAAAATGCCCCTCTATGTCTTTGTCAGTTGTAACTGATAGTGTGTTACTTTTTGGTGTGCCAATGATGACTTAATCTAGTATTCTATAATGAAATCTTGGTGCCAAGATCTTGTCATAGACTTGACATTCAGCATGCACCAATGGGACACCAAAATTGGCACGCATCTTTATAGAATTATTTCCTATGCATGCTTGAGAGCAAGTGTAAATGTTAGCATGTACTTTATGCCCATATGTTTGTGAAATATTTTATAAGGTATGCACAATCTACCTTCAGTATTAAACTCAGGCTTATATTGGACCATCAGAAATGGCAGCTCAGTTGATCCTCTATGGTCACTCTACACCACGAATCTTCATCAGTCCAGTAATCCTTACAATTTTCGTCAACCAACATGAATATTAATGCAACATCTTCATCTGGACTGATGGAGATTCATGGAGTTGAGTGCCCATTAAGGATCAGTTGGGCTGCCACTTCTGATGGTCTGAAATAAACATGAGTTTAATATTGAAGGGTAAAGGGTCATGGACTTGATATACAACCAAAGCAGTTTACATATTCTATGCAGTTACTATCTCTGTCTCTATTGGGCATTTTTGTACCTGGGGCAATGGAGGTTTAATTGACTTGCCCAGGGTCACAAAGAGCTGCAGTGGGAATCGAGCCCAGTTCCCCAGGTTCACAACCCACTGCACTAACCATTAGGCTACTCCTCCACTCCAAAAGCTAGCAGTATGGCACTAGCAGCAGTAAAGTGAGATAGACTGTTTGTGAAATACTGGTATTTAATTTCCCCCAGAGAAAAAAAAAATATATATAAACATTTTTGGTGCCTAGTTTGGACTTTGAAAGAATATCTTCTAAAACAGGCACCTAGCTCATAACTCTACCCATGCCCCTCCCAGACTCACCCCTGTGCACACTTACTGCACCACTACACACCGACTCCCACCGTGCATAGTTGTAGAAGTTGTTCTAATTTTGTAAGAGTCCATTTGTCTGCATAAAACATAGTTTTACGCATGAAAATGGTTTATGAAATTACCCCCTTATGGCACAGGAGCAAATTACAGATTTCTTTGAGCAGGCACGACTGTAAATGAATGGCACATTGCAGATATGTCTGGCTGGAATGCAAAAGTGGAGCAGCCCAGGAGCAAATGATTAGCCTTTGGGACAGCTTGCTACTCCTGCTTCTGTCTTATGTGTGACCTTTGCAGCATGTTAGCAAGCAAAAGGAAATGAGTATTTCTTTTTTGGAACCAGTGTTTCTGGTAAACAGGGAAATGATGAAGGACTGCTGACTATGGAGGCATTCAGAGTCACTTCAGTCCCAGACTTTATTTTATTGTTGGAGAAACACATTTTTAAAAAATCCCTTTTAAAGATTTCTTTGGACGCATTGGTGGTATAAGGGGGATAAAGAACCAGATTTACTAATCAGGGAAATCCTGGTTCAGAGGGTTCCTCTATATGCAGTTTAGATCAGGAAATCCTGCCACCTGCTATAACTGAGTCACTGGATCACACTGGAAATCTGGAGTTTTTGGTGTATTAAAGCAGGAGGCTGACAGTAGCTAATCTTAGCTCATGATGACTGTAAAACAGTTAATAGTGGGGCATTCACATTTCTGCGGTTACTGCATCTTTGGCTCTCAGAAGGAGTGAGGTGATAAGGTCTGTGTATGTTTGTGCCAAGTTGTGCCATCATTCCTGTAGATAACAATTCAAAGGTAAATATTCTGTGAATTCTGATGTCTAGTATAGCAGCATTCACTGGTTTGAAAATAAGGTTGGTAAAACTGGTATCTGCTGTGGACCAAGCATTTGTGATAGACCCAGGTCTTTTTTTGAGGGGGTACTTGGGGGTACTGAGTACTAGCACCTTTTCCATGTCTGCTAAAATTGACCCATGGTCCCCAAGTTTTAATGAAAGAGCTCAGGCTCTACACACCAACCCTGTCTTGTCATAGACTCTGTGACTGGTTGCAGGGGGCCTGGCTATTGTGTGTGTGTGTGTGGGGGGGGAGTCTGGCTATTGTGGGGTGGGTCCCTCAGTGATCACTCCACCCCTGAATGGTGGCCTGGCATTTGAGTACCGGCACCCTTTTCGCTAGAAAAAACGCACTGGACACACCCAAAATGACAGTGTACCCTGCCAGCTATAAGCTATTCCATACCACTGTGAAGGTACAAAATCTATTTCATGGTGGGAGTCAGTATCACAACCTACAAAGGTTCCAGTTATAGCCCCAAAACTCTGCACTATTAAAGGAATATATTCACATAAAGGCGTCTCCTTTATTAGGATATCAAAATTTTACAAATGTGGTAGATGTATTGCTTAGATCAGGGGCCTCAACACAGGCCTCAGGACACGTCCAGCCTGTGAGGTTTCAGGATATCTGCAATCAATATGCATGACAGAGATTTGAATACAATGGAGGCAGTGTGGATGCAAATCTCTCTCATGCATATTGATTAAGTGTGGATATATTAAGTGTGGATATTCTGAAAATATAAGTGGCTAGGTGTGTCCTAAGAACTAGGTTACGAATACCTGGCCTAGATAAAGGACTTAAGTGTTTTGCTTAATGATGGATCTGAGGAACCCTGGAAACTTACTTTGTGAACCACCTTTCAGCCAAATAAAAAACTCAGTGATACTGTATATGGGACTCCAATTGTGCTAGATTCTAATTTTATTAAATTGTAAGATCATGTTAGGATAGAAGTTGACTGAAACTGATTTTTTTCATTTTTATCCGAAATTGAAACTCCCACTGAAACTGTTTGAAACCAGAACTGCAACTGAACCTTAACGCCTGGTTATGGCCAAAACCTTATGCTTGGTTGTGTGTATATGAACCAGTGAGAACCGCTGACATTTACAATTGCTGACTTTACACCACACTCGGAGTGACAACTGATGTCATAACTCTACAAAGAGCCTAATTCCTATGGGAGCTTATCATTCCAAATTTATGAACTTAGGGCCCTTTTACTAAGCAGGCTGTAAGCTCAATGCAGGCTTACCACTCAGCAATGGAAAAGCAGATATATATATGAAAAAAAACAGTATTTAATGGAAATTCGATAAAAATAAAATTAGAAAGCCCGACACAGGCCGTGTTTCGCCAATTGGCTGCATCAGGGGCTAATGGATATCTGTGTGATCATATAATTTCCACTTAAAAATCTATTTGTTGAACTCACAAATGTAAAGTGGAATGAAAGGACTACTTAACCGAAGGCACTTCAAAGAGAAGAGTCACTCGAAAAACGGTAGGTCTACGTCTGTCACAAAAAAATGAATGACAGACGTAGACCTACTTATCTGCTTTGTCTGTTTTCCATCTTGGAGTTTGCAGATCGGTTACCCTGCTGTTTTCTTTTACCACTCAGCAATCCAGTACTACCGCTGGCTCAATGCGGACCCCAGCGGTAGTTCCACCCCCAGCGTGCAGCATTTCCGGTGCTAGCGGAAATATTTGAAAAAACATTTCCACAGGGGGTTACCTGGTGGTAATCAAGCAGTGCCGCGCTCTGCCTGGTTACCGCCAGGTTAGCATGGGAGCCCTTACTGCCACCACAATTGGTGGCTGTAAGTCTTCTCTCCCCCCCCCCCCCCCCCTCAAAAAAAATATACACGAGATTCAGTTATATGCACTGCCTCTTTGTTATACAAATCAAATCTCATGCATATTCATTGTGGATATCCTGAAAACCTGAATGGCTGGGGTTCCCCCAGGGCAGGTTTGGGAATCCATCATTGGAGGAAGAACAAGATCAGCTTTCCTAAAACTTTAAGTGCTAAAGAGAAAGTTCCAGCACTGAATTGGAATGCTAAACACACTCAATAATCCATGTTGAATGACACTGAGAAGATCAAGAAAAAGGTGAAAAGAACACTACAACCTGTTACACCAGAAAGATCACATGGACCTTATGTTTCAACATGCACCTTATGATGAGGAACAATTGGTGATGAAAAGAAAAATGAAAGCAATATTGAAGCTTTATCAAAGAACTAAGTGCCAAGCATACATGGCTTGTCCATTTGAAGTGTTACAGCAATCATAAGAGCATGAGAACATAAGAATAGCCATACTGGGTCAGACCTATGGTCCACGGATCAGACCAATGGTCCATCTAGCCCAGTATCCTATTTCCAACAGTGGCCAATCCAGGTCACAAGTACTTGGCAGGAGCCCAAGTAGTAGCAACATTCCATGCTACCAATCCCATTGCAAGCAGTGGCTTCCCCATGTCTATCTCAATAGCAGACTATGGACTTTTCTTCCAGGAACTTATCCAAACCTTTTTTTAAACCTAGATATGCTAACCACTGTTACCACATCCTCCAGCAATGAGTTCCAGAGCTTAACTATTCTTTGAGTAAAACAATATTTCCTCCTACTTGTTTTAAAAGTATTTCAATGTAATTTCATTGAGTGTCCCCAGGTCTTGTACTTTTTGAAAGAGTGAAAAAATCAGTTAGCTTTTACCCATTCTACACCACTCAGAAAAAGGGGGTTAACCGAGTAGAAACCACCAAGGCAGAGGCACGGCAAAACCCCTAGAAACCACACAAAAGTCCAAAAGAATAGGGTAATCAGACAGCTCTTCAGACACACAACGTGCAGACCAAAGTCTATGACATAAGAATTTATTGCTGATACACTCAAAACTTCTGAAGACTCGGCACAGAGCTGTGTTTGGGCACAAATGCCTTTCTCAGGAGTCTATGGCAATAAATACAAATAAAAGTAAGATACTTGTATAAAACCAAGGCATTCAAGAATAAAACAACAGAGAACAATAACATTTGGACACATAAAAGATGTACTTAAAAGCAATACAAAAATAATATAATGCGTGGAGGGGCATAATCGAACGAAAACGTCTATCTCCATGGGCGTTTATCTCCGAGAACGGGTCCGTGAAGGGGCGGACCGAACCGTATTTTCAAAAAAAATAGACGTCCATGTTTTATTCAGCAAATTGTGAGCTGGGCGTTTTTGTTTTTCAGCGATAATGGAAAATGAAAGCGCCCAGCTCAAAAACGAATAAATCCAAGGCATTTGTTCGTGGGAGGGGCCAGGATTCGTAGTGCACTGGTCCCCCTCACATGCCAGGACACCAACCGGGCACCCTAGGGGGCACTTTTACAAAAACAAAAAAAAGGTAAAAGAGCTCCCAGGTGCATAGCACCCTTCCCTTGTGTGTTGAGCCCCCCAAATCCCCCTCAAAACCCACTGCCCACAAGTCTACACCATTACTATAGTCCTAAGGGGTGAAGGGGGGCACCTACATGTGGGTACAGTGGGTTAGGGGGGGTTGGACGACTAAGCATTAAGCAGCACAATTGTAACAGGTGGGGGGGGATGGGCCTGGGTCCACCTGCCTGAAGTCCACTGCACTCCCTAACAACTGCTCCAGGGACCTGCATACTGCTGCCAGGGAGGTGGGTATGACATTTGAGGGTGAAAATAAAAAGTTGTGAAACATCATTTTTTGTGGTGGGAGGGGGTTAGTGACCACTGGGGGAGTCAGGGGAGGTCATCCCCGATTCCCTCTGGGGGTAATCTGGTCATTTAGGGCACTTTTTGGGGCCTTATTCGTGAAAAAACAGGGTCCAGGAAAAGTGCCCTAAATTCTAGCTACAAACGCATACTTTTTTCCATTATCGGCGAAAGGCGCCCATCTCTGTTCGGGTGATAACCATGCCCCAGTCCCGCCTTCACCACGCCTCCGACACCCCCCGTCAACTTTGTACGCTTCCGCGATGGAGTGCAGTTGAAAGTTCGGCTTTCGATTATACCGCGTTTTTGTGAGCTAAACGTCCATCTCCCGATTTAGGTCGGAACTTGGGCGTTTTTCTCGTTCGATTATAAGCAGGATAGTGTGTCATGCTTGTTGAACACTCAAACAGCACAGTGAAGGTCCAAAGTACAGAACAAAGTCCAAAAACCCAAAAAAGAAGCACCAAGAGCCTTCAAAAACGGGACACAGTTCCTTTAATTGTAAAACTTGAAAATCAATCTATTTTGAACCCAACACAGACCGTGTTTCGGCGCACAGTGCCTGCGTCAGGGGTCAGATGTGTTCTAATGTGAGATGGATTCCATATGCAACAACAAAACTTCCTCCCTTTGAGGTAAAAAGAAATCCATGCACTTTGGTAGGTAATTGCTCAACAGGAACAAAATCGGTCCCCTTGTTCTTTAATAAGGAAGCGGCGGTTCTTTAAAGGGAAGAAGTTTTGTTGTTGCACATGGAATCCATCTCACTTTAGAACACATTTGACCCCTGACGCAGGCGCTGTGCACCAAAACATAGAAGACTGATTTTCAAGCTTTACAATTAAAGGAACTGTGTCCCATTTTTGAAGGCTCTCGGTGATGCTTGTTGAACACATCAACAATGCATGCACTTGTTACCACATAAAGAAATGCATGTACTTTATATGACTACCAAAAAACAACATAAATAGTGAAAAAGAGGTGATGTATGATTGCTTGAAATAAAAGGGCTATAAAAGGCTATAAAGATCAAATAAATAAGATTTTTAAATAAGTTTTAAAAAAGCTATAACAACAATCAAAACGGCACTAATGGTGAGTCATATAAAAGGAATGCAAACAAAAAAGACATGTAAACAAAAAGAATATACTGACCTGTGCCGTTGTGAGAGTGTAATTAAAGATTGTGTTTAGAAACCTAGGACCCAGTTTACTAAGGCGAGTTAGCATTTTTAACGCACCTACAATTAGTGTGCTCGTTAACCATGTAGGTGCCTATAGGGATATTGTAGGCATATAAACAGTTAATCCACGTACATGATTAACGCGCGTTAAAGATGCTAACGCGCCTATATCGCGGCTTAGTAAACAGGGCCCCTAAACACTAAAGTAAGCTATTTAAAGACAAAACATATAGAAAATTAATTGTACAGTATGAATGACTAGACAGATGAGCAGAAAACAGTGCTGCTGCAGTGACAGTACAGAGCTGTGGAATGCAAGCTTTAAAAGTGGAATGTAAATAGTGCAAAAGAGGGTACAATACTATGCAAATTCACAGTGCCGGTGAAAACTGAACATCAAGTGAAATCAGCAATGGACCGTGAAAGAGTAAATGAATGAATAGTATAAAAGAGGGGAACAATGCGGATAAACTGCTGTAATAAAAAACAAAACATAGAGTAATATGGTAGATGAATACATAGTGTAGAACAGGCAGTATGACATAAAATGATATATAAATACATATGGGACATGAACCTGAAAGCTGTCAAACAGAGAATATTTTGGCTGCATCACATTCGAATCATAAAAACTACAGAAATCTAAAAGCCTACATGGCACGAATAGACCAAGAAAGTTATGTGGACTGGTCTAGAAACAGTTAAAACAGGAGAGCGCAGAGGGAACAAATCTTTAAAAAGACGCAGGCGCTGCCTGGAAAAATTATCACTTTTTTCAATCTTATTTTATCTTTATAGTCTTTTTGGACCCCTTTTGTTTATAGCAGTCCTTACATCCTCGCTTCTTTACCATTTGTGTTGTTATTGCTAGTCACTTAAAGTACATTCTTATTGTACTGTCATTTAAAGTACATACATTTCTTTGGAGTCCTTTTACTAAAGGGTTGGCACATGGCAATAGACTCACCGTACGCCAATCCAGAACTACTGCCAGGCTACCGCAGCAGCCTGGCGGTAATTCCACCTCCAGTATGCGCCATAAGCGGTGCTATGGAAATTTATTTCTGTATTTTTACCACCTGGTTAGTACGGGAGCCCTTACTGCCACCTCAATAGGTGGGGGTAAGTGCTCCCCCCACCCCGAAATGGCTGCATGGCAAATGCGAACTTGCTACATAGCCATGTCTTTTTTCAGTCTTCTTACTCTCTGTGGTAAAAGGGGCCTTGGCAAGCTGCAAGAACACATGTTGCCGCTAGCGCAGGGCCCCTTTTACCGTGGTAACAGGAACATGCATTTTCAATGTGTTCAACAAGCATGACACGCTATGCATTATATTATTTTTGTATTGCTTTGAAGTACGCCTTTTATGTGTCCACATTGTATTGTACTCTGTTGATTTATTCTTGTATGCCTTTGTTTTATACAAGTATCTGCCTTCTACACCGTTCAGATGCAGTTGTTACTATATGTATAAGGCTCTGCCAGGAAATTACGAAGATAGCATCATGGCTGACTAACTGAAAAAGATCTGTGCTCATACCAATACCGAAGAATGGTAATCTGACTGACTGTGGAAATTATTACATAATCCCTTTAATCTTACACGGCAGTAAAATTCTACTCAAGATCATTCAGTGGAGGCTACAGCCATACCTTGAACAAGAAATGCCTGACATTCAGAGAGGATTCAGGAAAGGGTGAGGAACAAGAGACATCATTGCAGATATAAGATGGATCTTTGAAAAAACAAAAACAGTAACAAAAGAATAAGTACATGTATTTCATTGACTACAGCAGGGCCTTTGATTGTGTAAATCATGAAAAACTCTGGATCACATTAAGAAGCATTGGTGTACCAGAACATCTGATAGTTCTCATGCAAAAATCATTTTTGCTCAAGAAACAGTTTAACAGGAACTTAGAATGGTTTAGCAAAGGTATATAACAAGGCTGCATACTATGGATTCCCCTGTATCAAGGATTAGTTGCCTGTCTAACAACCAAACACAGCTCTAGACAACTATCTATAGGGTCACCGTGAGTCAACTTCTACTCAACGGCAAATAACAACAAAGCTGAATTTAGCCAATTAGATTTAGGACAGCTTTTAACATTCTCAGTGTTATCAATTCATTGTCTTGGATGTAAGACATCTAGGCCATCAGGGACAGGTTGAGAAAGTCCTGGTTTTACCCTCATTGCATTGAATGTGAGCAAACCCAGAACTTCGATGACGTGAAGCCATCTCCTGGTCAACAGAATGGGGTGGGCCACTGGGGTCAGGACCCAACCAACTTTTTTCCTCACACTGCATCAACAAGTAGGGAGTTTTAAGTTCAGGCTAGTATTTGTCTCCCATCCCCACCCCCACCCATAAAGATATTCTGCTGCATTTCGTAAGCCTTCCTTCATGGTGTCTTTTTCTTCTGACCCTGATTCTGTGGTGTAGTTGTACACCTTGTTACCATATGTAATTAATGATATTCAAAGTATCATTATTTACGTATGTACTTACAAAGCATGGGCATGCTTACGCTTAAGAAATCTATTCCACATTGTTTGGAGGTTTTCCCCTTGATTAACATCTGTTACATTGTTTCTATCAGTCATCATTTAGTTTTCCAAATGTCAGTGTCTTTGATCCTTTCTTAGCAGACATGTTTGTAATACAGGAAATAAACTGCAAATTGAGCATTTCAAAATTTTACAGCTGGCTTTGGTTTAGTAATTAAGCTCAGAACTGGCATTGTGTCAGATCAATTGATGCTGAGACACATTTCCGTTTTTTGCAGTTCTCTGTTGCATCAACTTTGTGCCTCCTAGCTCCAAAGAGCTTCAGAACTGCTCACAGATTTCGAATTACGAACACACCTTACTAGACCAATGACAAGAGAGGTTCAATTAGTGTGCCCTGAGTCAAACCAGGCAGGTCAGCACTATAAGCTTGCAGCTATCAAAGATGAGGAAGAGAGGTTGGCCCAGTTGTTCCGGTAGCGGGGCCTATGAATTACCTCACAAAAGATCCCTAACTGAGGGGCCCTTTTACTAAGCCGCATAAGCGTCTACATGCGCCCAAAGTGTGCAAAAATGGAGTTACCGTCCAACTGCCATGTGGCTCTTGTGGTAATTTCATTTTGGCGCGCATCTGATATGTGCGTCTGAAAAATATTTTTTATTTTGGGCACGCATAATGGATGCTCGCCAAGTGGCGTTTGACACGTGTAGGTCATTACCACCTGGATTCTTTACCACTAGGTCAATGGCTGGTGGTAAGGTCTCACACCCAAAATGAAGTGCAACAATTTTGATTTTGCCGCACGTCCGTTTTTGGCCAAAAAAGGGGCTTTTTCGCAGGCGCACTGAAAAATGGATTGGCGTGTGCCCAAAACCCGTCTCTACATTACCCCAAGCCATTTTTCAGCGCACCTTAGTTAAAGGACCCTTCAATGCCACAGCCTGACATCCCAGGGAAGAAGAAATTCTCAGTCATTGCATAAGGAGGGGAAAGTGGGGAAAATCAAGATCACTTCTTAAAGGTAACACTTGATGCTGGTCAGGTTCAGGTCCCATGATTTCAGGGTTCCAAGGAGGTTGTAGCTTTTCAGGGAAGGCTATGTGGGAGGTCGCAAGGGGGGACTAGAATAGAATCCCTCTGGATTCTATTCATATCATTCCCTGAGCACTGGGAGTGAGAGAAGAATACCTGGCAAGTGAACATGGAGATATATTAGCATATGATTTGCATAGGCA
Source organism: Microcaecilia unicolor (assembly GCF_901765095.1). NCBI lineage: Eukaryota > Metazoa > Chordata > Amphibia > Gymnophiona > Siphonopidae > Microcaecilia > Microcaecilia unicolor. Next base: position 146,952,703 of record NC_044039.1, on the reverse strand, counting down.
GGTAAACACTGGACAACGATTACTAATAAGACCTGGGAAGGGACCCTGTTAGGCCCCAAAAGGGGGCAGGGAAGGGGATATCCCCAATTAAGCAATTTAACCAGTCAGTGGCCATTTCTAGCAAATTAAATCGCTTTGAATATTGATCCCCTATTCTTAGCAGTGCCAAGTATCTGGATTCATAAATGCTAAATTTATACAGAGGAAGATGCTTGCTCCACCTACAGGCATTACTGAATGTTGTCATTGTTGCAAGAAGGAAGAGACCAGCAAACTTCACATGCTGTTGCACTGCTACACTGCTTTTGTCATACAGGGCTCTGCTGGAAGAAGTTTAAATTTAAACAAGGTGATGTTTTCCACTCAGGAAAAGAAGAAGGTTAACCATACCTGTTCTTATGATTGGTATGTTGGTATTCTAACACATTAAAGATGGGGACTATGGTACATCCAGCCATTTTAGGAAAATAGGGGAAACATTTTAAAGACCTTCAAAAAAAATCTCATAGCATTCTACAATGTATGTCCTGAAAATGGCAAAGAGAGATCATAATTTATACCACATTCATTGTTGGCTTAATCATTCATATGGGCACAAATATTGCTAGGTACCCCTCCGAACGTATCAGAAGAGACTTGGTGCCTACTAATGGGGAGAGTGTTTCTGATGTTATAGTAGGTGATCATCTGGCATCCAGTGATCATCAGATGGTGTGGTTTACTAAGATAGGTGTGGAGAGAGTTCATTCAAAGGTGAAGGTTCTAGACTTCACAAAAAATAACTTTGTTCAGATGGGGGATTACCTTAAGGAACTGTTTTTGGGATGGGAACATCTGGAAGAAGTTGTAAAGCAGGTGACAAAACTGAAAGCAGCTATTGTAAGAACAATAAACCTTTTTGTAAAATAAATAAAAGAAAGAAAGAAAGAGGAAAAGGAGGCTGCTTTGGTTCTCAAAAGTAGTAGCTAAAGAGTTAAGGAACAAGAGGTTAGCCTTTATGAACTACAAGAGATTATCTGGAAAAGAGAAGCTGGTAGTCAGGAAAGCAAAGATGCAAATGGAAGAAAAAATAGCCAATACGGTAAAATGGGAGGACAAGACAATTTTAGATATGTTAGTGATAGGAGGAAGTGCAAAAGTGCATTGTGAGACTCAAAGGTGAAAGGGAAGAATATGTGGAAGCTGATAAAGATAAGGCACAATTGCTTAAATATTTCTGTTCTGTGTTCAAAGCTGAAGGGCCAGGAACAGGACCACAGAAGACAAACACAAAGAGGAATGGAGGGGTGGTAGTCTCTGAATGATTTTCAGAGGATTGTGTTCATGAGGAGCTGGCTAAACTGGGCAAAGTGATGGGGCTGGATGGCATAAATCCAAGGGTGCTGAAAACACTTAGGGAAGTTCCAGTGGCTCTGCTGGCTGACCTTTTCAATGCTTCTCTAGTGTTGGGAGTGGTCTCAGAGGAGTGGAGAAGAGCAGACATGGTCCCTCTCCACAACAGCGGAAGTAAGGAAGAGGTTGGGAACTACAGTCCGGTAAGTCTGACTTCTGTGGTAAGTAAATTAATGGAAAGCTTTAAAAACAGAAAATAGTAATTTTTGGAATCCAATGGATTACAGGACCCACGGCAACATGATTTCACTAGAGGCAGGTCTTGTCAGACAAATCTGATTAATTTCTTTGACTGGGTGACCAGAGAGTTGGATCGAGGGAGAGTGCTAGATATGGTGTCTTTCGATTTTAGTAAAGCCTTTGACACGGTTCTGCAGAAATGACTAATAAATAAACTGAGTGCCCTCAGTATGGGCCCTAAAGTGACTGACTGAGTTGGGAGCTGGTTGAGTGAAAGGCAACAGAGGGTAGCAGTAAATGGAGCTCATTCTGAGAAAAAGGATGTTACCAGTGGTATGCTGCAAGATTCAGTTCTTGGGCCAGTTCTTTTTAACATTTTTGTAAGCGATGTTGCCTCTTTGCGGATGATATCAAAATTTGCAAAAGGGTAGACACTCCTGATGGTGTGGATAACCTGAGGAAGGACTTACCAAAGCTAGAGGAATGGTCTGGAATTTGGTAGCTTAGACTTAATGCTAAGAAATGCAGGGTCATGCATTTGGGCTGCAAAAACCCAAGGGAACGGTACAGTTTAGGGGTGAAGAACTTTTGTGCATGAAAGAAGAGCGGGACTTGGGTGTGATCGTATGTGATGATTTTAAGGTGGCCAAACAGGTAGAAAAGGCGACAGTCAGCTACAAGGATGCTTGGGTGCATAGGGAGAGGAATGGCCAGAAGGATAAAGGAGATGATGATGCCCTTGTATAAAACTCTGGCGAGACTTCCTTTAGAATATTGTATACAATTCTGGAGACCACACCTTCAAAAAGATATAAACAGGATGGAGTCAGTCTAGAGGGCGGCTACTAAAATGGTTAATGGTCTTCATCGTAATGTATATGGGGATAGACTTAATATGTGTATTTTGGAAGAAAGGCGAGAGAGAGGACATATGATAGAAACATTTAAATACCTAAGCGGCATAAATGCACAGGAGGTGAGTCTCTTCAATTGAAAGGAAGCTTTGGAATGAAGGGGCATAGGATGAAGGTGAGAGGGGATAGACTCAGAAGTAACCCGAGGAAATACTTCTTCATGGGAAAGGTGATGAGTTCATGGAATGACCTCCCAGTGGAAATGGTAGAGATGAAAACAGTATTTGAATTCAAGAGAGCTTGGGGCAAGTAAATAGGATCTCTAAGGAAGTGACAGTGAAAGTAGATGGCATAGATGGGTAGACTAGATAGGTCATACGGTTTTTATCTGTATACATTTTCTATGTTTTTATGTGAATGTTGGACAAACTGGATGGATGGTTCAGGTCTTTGTCTGCTCTCATTATTACTATTATAATTAGGTTGTATACAACTTTGAAATACATGTATACAATAGATAATATATAAATCTAAATCACACAACAAAAATGTAAAATCTAATAAGAACTGATCAGTGTATATTAAATTGGTATTAAATTCGTTTGAAATGAATGCCATTTGCAGTCAAGAGCACTCACTCTGTGCATATAAGGGAACTAAGCTGCGGTAAAAAGTGGCCTGCGCTAGTTTGGATGCATGAAAGTTTTGCGCGCTGGGCCATTTTTTACTGTGGCTAGGAAAAAGGCCTTTTTTTTAATGGGGAAGTGACTATGTACTGCCTGAGCCCTTAACGCCACCTATTTACTTGGCGGAAAGGGCTCATGTGCTACTTGTGTGGTAATCAGGCAGCACACACCAATGTGGCCATGCTGCCGATTACCGCCGGGAATGCCCCCTGGGAAACAGCACGTACCGCCAGGCGCCCGCACTATCCCAGTGGTAGTGTCAATTTGGCATGTGCTAACTGAATGTTACTCACAAATTAGGCTACTGCTTACTAAATCTTGATATAGTCAAAAAAATCCAATCAAGCAGTTATATGGTATCTGCATTTAAGTAGGGGAAAAGTTTCAACTGCTGCGGCTTCCCATCTTGATTTTAGGGTGGTACGCAGGAAAAGTCATCATCGACTACAAAACCCCATACAAAGATCAATTCTTTATTGTTTTATGCTCATTTAGTGCTTCTTTGTTTTGTTTTGGGTTTTTTTTGCTCTTTTTATGCTCATTAAGATAAATAGTCAATTAAACCCTTGAACTTATCTTTTGCAATGGACTCCAGCGTGGAATCAACACACAAGCTGGAGTCCATTGCAAAAGATAAGTTCAAGGGTTTAATTGACCTGTCTTAATGAGCATAAAAAGAGCAAAAAACAAAAAAAATAACAAAGAAGCACTAAATGAGCATAAAACAATAAAGAATTGATCTTTGTATAGGGTTTTTTAGTTGATGATGACTTTTCCTGCGTGCCACCCTAAAATCAAGATGGGAAGCCGCAGCAGTTGAAACATTTCCCCTACTTAAATGCAGATACCATATAACTGCTTGATTGGATTTTTTTGACTAACTGAATGTTAGCCACATCGTGGCTTAGTAAAAGGGCCCCATAGTGCACACTCTCCTTAAAGAGTCAGCACTATTTGCACATAGTGCATGCTCCGTCCCGATAGAATGCAGTAGTTTGCGCGTGCACATATATCTGGAAAGCGCATGCACTATGTGTAAATAGCATGCAATCTTGATGACTTTCATTTGAAAAACAAACAAGAACATGAAAAGTTTGTGGGGGCCCATCCCTACATTTAAATGGCAGATGATTTTACCAAAAGTCAGTTTAATGTCTCAGAAGTCAGCACTGAGCAGATACATTCTTCGAAAAATGTAGCAGCAGCAAGTATAATAAGATTAACACAAAGAAAACAAATTGGTAACTGGGCAAACATGACCATGCTTGAGCCTAGCATGGTTTTTATTTTTGGGTACAGCATAGCCCTAGGCAGTTTGTACTTCTTTTCTGTGTCTCCATTTGTTAAGGCTCTCTGAACTATTTTCTTTGTTTTCATCTGAAACAGAATGTGCCACTGCATGCAAGTTTAGACTAGAGAAAACTGCATAGTTCTTTGTTAACTTAAGGTAAAACGCTGATTTAAAACACACATTGAGGGTCTGGTCCCCTGGCTCAGGCTTTACAACAGGAAATACAGGGCTGGGTCAGATCCCTGGTTAGCCACTCCTTCTTCCTTTCTACTCCCCTCCCCCACCTCTACAAACATCCCCCTAGGCTAGGCTCAGCATGCACATTGTTGTTACAGTTCTAGACTAGCATAAGTAGTAAGGCCCAGGCATTGCAGGTCCATGGGGATACAGCTCCCATTGCGCAGTGAAAAAATGTACTTCAATGAGCCCATAGTATACGTGGAGGGGGCATTTTTGAAAAAAAAGGTCCATCTCACAGCCATTTTCAAAAACATTGGGATTTCCTATTCGAAAATACATGAGAATGTCCAAAATGAACAGCCATTTTCCAAACTAAATCGTCCAAACAATGAATGCCAAAAAAACAGGGACAAGGGCGTCTGTCTGCCAGCATTTGTACAAAAATGGCCACACAGATATATGTAAACCGCTTTGAATGTAGTTGCAAAAACCTCAGAAAGGCGGTATATCAAGTCCCATTTCCCCTTTCTCCTTCAGAGCAGAGGGGCAGCTTAGTGGTCAGAGCAGGGCAACCAGGTACATATTCCACTGAAGCTCTGTTATTTTAATTGGCAAGCTCTCCAGAGACATGGAAATACCTACTGAACCTGAATGTGCACCATCTCAATACCCTCAGGCTTGCAGGTGTCTGTAATATTTAGGTGCAGTAGGTATATATCTCTGGTTCGGGAAAGCTCACAATTTAAAGGTTAAAAAGAGAGAGAGAGAGAGCGCTGGTATGGGATTTGAACCTGAGTCTCGTGGTTTATAACCCACTGCACTGGCCACTAGGCTATCCTTCAGACCTGATTGATAGTGTGTTCAGAATGCCCACAATACCTGATGTTTCCTTTGCTATGTCACTTTCAGGGCTGATGGAGGGAGAACAATAACCATTGGGGGATTCTTAACCAACAAATTCTTTCATTAATCTTCCATGTTTAGCTGCTCACTTTCTCAAGGAACCTATAACACAAGATTCCAACTTTCACAGTATAGATTCCTCACACCATAATTTCACAAACATTGTGGGGAGTTTTTCATATATAGTTTTGCTTATTTTTCCTGCACTGATTTTTTTTTGTTTTGTTTTTCTTCTTTATTTTGATAGAATTGGTGCTCAGCAGTAGGCACTGGGCTCAAAGTTATAAAATTGCCCCCTTTTATGTGTATGAACATAAAGCAATGGAGGGCTAAGTTCACAAGGAATATCATGTGGAGAAGTGGGATTGAAACCTTGGCTTCCTTTGCTCTTAGTGCACAAGTTTAACCATGAGGCTACTCTTAGAATTACCATACAGATACAGAGCATTCTCTATTGGCTAAACAGAGAAGTCAAATAAGAACAAATCTGTCAGTTGGTATTGGAGCCAGCAACCTTCCAGCCTAGAAACAATACCTCAGTTAATGAAACAAAATGAGGCCCTACAACTAGCCAACCAGTACAGACTCAGCCATTCTTCCTCAGATGTAATTATTTCTCACCAACAAAGGGATTATCAAAGGAGCTGTTATCCTTTAGCTGAATTTCTTACCTCTTAGCTGTTTATTGTACACAACCTTGCAACCGCACACCTCCCAAATAGCCATAACGAAGGAGAATTATGTTCAGTTGAAGTTGGTTTATGTCTACTGGAGAGCAGGTAATGTGATGCAAACAAAAGAAAAATTACATTCCAGAACTTCCAGGTGGATCTTCCTTTACCCTTCATGCACCCCTTTGTGCAATCAATGTGTAACTGGGATTTTGTCGCTTTGGGTTTACTTGTTTGTTAACTTCTATATTTTGCTGGTGTTAGGGAAATGAGGTATTTTCTGTGTCTGCCATGTGGTGCTGTTATGCTAGAAGCAAACAGCAAGGTTGATGTTTCCAACACAAACACACTAAGGAAAGGATATCCTTGAAAAATGTGGTTTTATTGTAGAACAATAGAACCCGACATGGGACCGTGTTTCGGCTTTGAAAAGCTTGCCTCAGGGGTCTGCAAATCAAGTGATTTATATATATATATATAAAGATACAAAATAAAAAGATATACATTATATAATTAAAATTATATAATAAAAAGAGAGAAGAATATATGTGCTCATGTCCACAGGAACTTGTCCAAAACTTTTTTAAACCCACGTTTATTTATTTATGCATTTGTACCCCACATTTTCCAATCTAGATGTCAGTTCAATGTGGCTTTCAGTTTACTTTGGATAAGGAAGTTGCAATGCTGTTTCTGTTAGTCGAGAGCTTAGTTCATGATCTATTAGTGATCAAGCAGCAAAGTGCATTGGTTGTTGTTCAGGCCAACTGTGTGGGTCCGTCGAACAAGAATTTACTGAAGAAGAAGCTGTCCTATTTTCAGCTGCTTAGCTATGTGGGTGCTGGCACTGAGCCGACACCTGCAAAACTATGCAAAAGATGCCCGGAGCCCTAACAGCCTCCCTTCCCCTCCCCACCTGTAGAATATACTCCAAACCCCCCTCCCCCTGGGTTTTCTTTACCTCCTTGATGGTCCAATGGTGGAAGGAGTGAAGCTCATTCGCTCCTGCCCCATGCGGCTGCTTAAAAATAATGACTACCACAACCTCTCATCGCATAAAAACATGTATTGCCATACTGGGACAGACCAAAGGTCCATCAAGCCCAGCATCCTGTTTCCAACAGTGGCCAATCCAGGTTACAAGTACCTGACAAGATCCTAGAACAGTACAATACATTTTTTGCTGCTTATCCTAGAAATAAGCAGTGGATTTTCCCCGTCCCTTTTAATAATGGCTTATGGACCTTTCTTTTAGAAAGATATTCAAACCTTTTTTAAACCCCACTAACCTAACTGCTTTTACTACATTCTCTGGCAACAAACTCCAGAGTGTAATTACACATTGAGTGAAGAAATATTTTCTCCGATTCATTTTAAATTTACTATTTTGTAGCTTCATTGTGTGCCCCCTAGTCCTAATGTTTTTGGAAAGAGTAAACAAGCGATTCATGTCTACCCATTCCACTCCACTCATTATTTTATAGACCTCTATAATATCTCCCCTCAGCTATCTTTTCTCCAAGCTGAAGAGCCCTAGCCACTTTAGCCTTTCCTCATAGGGAAGTCATCCCATCCCCCTTATCATTTTCTTCGCCCTTCTCTTTACCTTTTCTAATTCTACTATATCTTTTTTGAGATGCAGTGACCAGAATTGCACACAATAATCAAGGTATGGTTGTGCCATGGAGCGATACAAAAGCATTATAATGTCCTCATTTTTGTTTTAAATTCTTTTCCTAATAATACCTAACATTCTATTTGATTTCTTAGCCACAGCCGCACACTGAACAGAGGGTTTCAACATATCATCAACGATGGACACCTAGATTCCTTTTCTGGTCGGTGACTGCTAATGTGCAACCTTGCATCATGCAGCAATAGTTCAGGTACCTCTTTCCCACATGCATCACTTTGCACTTGCTTATATGAAACGTCATCTGCCATTTGGATGCCCAGACTCCTGGTCTCGTAAGGTCCTCTTGTAATTTTTCACAATCCTCTTGTGATTTAACAACTTTGAATAACTTTGTGTCATCTGCAAATTTAATTACCTCACTAGTTACTCCTATCTCTAGATCTAGTACTGCAAGGCTGCTGCGAGAGGTCATGGCAGCCATTTTCTTCAGGCAGCCTCAAGGGGCTTCACTGAACCACCAGGGATTTAAGGTAGGCTCAGGAGGCCTATCCAGACTGGGTGGGGTGGGGGGGGGGGTTGAAGGACATTTGAGGGGGAAGGAATGTTGTGGCCTAGGGGGAGGGGGAGAGGGATGGGAAAAAGGGGGAGCTATTTTGGAAGGTGGGAGGGGATTTCCAGGGCTCCAGGCATCATTTACATAGTTATGCGGGTCCTAGCCAATATTAAGCCGGGGCCCGCATAACTGTCCTGTTAGCAGACAGGACCCATATAAGCCCTGGCTGCTTACAGCGGGAAAAGTTGCTCTGGATATTCAGTGCCGAGGCCTGCACATGGTCTGGTTCTGAATATCTGGGGCTAATTTAACTGCCCACTGCCAGCTGAATATTACCCCCCAGTGAGTTTACCTATTCCCTTGAATAATCAAAAGAGGACCCAGGAGTCAAATTGCACTTGGTCACACTAATTGGTGGACAAATAGGTTATTGAAGCTCAATGGGTATTTAATGAAGGGGTGCCAGAGGGCTAAAAAGGTAGAGTCAAAGCTCTCCTTATAGGACTCTAATTTGTCTAATTTGGGCTCTTTCACTAGCCCATTTGTCTCTTCATGAACAGGCCATAGATGTCATACTGTCTTCATGAGTAGGGTATAGATGTCATTATCCCCATTGATTTACCACAGTGCTAGTGGTTAAGAAAAAGCAATTGTGCCATTTGGAACCTTAGTGGTGTAAATTGCATACTACAGAGGTGTATTCTGTCTGTTCCCAAGTTAGTTGATTATGGAGTTGCAGTTAATAATACCAAGACAGATTATTTGTACAGCAAGAGATGTGCTTCATTATCACATGCCCAAGAGCTGTTTTCTATGGTTCAGCTGTTGTTACTAGGGCTATACCAAATATGTATATTCGATTCGATTTGGCCCCAAATAGTACCCCAAATACATTATTTATATTCGGCTGAATAGTGATTTAAATTCAAATATGAATAATCTGAGGCTCTACTGTGCTAAATCCTACTGAAATAAACACTTGATCTCTGATTTTACTTTGCTTCATTTATTATTTGTTATATTAAAGCCAGAAGCGTAGCTAGGTGGGGCGCTCCCCCAAATGGATTTCTAAAAATGAATGGCGCCTCTGCGCATGTGCTGCTGCTCCTGCCTTCCCGCGTGGAATCCGATGCAACAAACAGATGCTGACTCTGAGCCTGCACCGCTGCCAGCCAGACCGATGCCTAGAGTCAGTGACTGCCTGCCCTGCTGCTGCTCTAACAGCACCATCGGGAAGGGAAGGGAACACAGAGCTGCTGAGAACTTCAGCCACTCACACAACCCTTACCCGCTCTCGACGTCGACGGACGACGTTCCTATTTCCTCCGACCCCTCATCTTTTCCCGACGGACCCGCAGACTGCAGAGCCACCAGCCAGAACCAGGCCAGGGCAGGGGTCCGTCTCCTCTATCCTCCTCAGGCCCAGGGGTCGTCTGTCCCCCCTCGGGCACACACACACAGTGCAGGTCGGCGCAGTGTTTGGCAGGCACCAGTGCAGACTGTCTCAGCCCAGCTGTCGATGCTCGGACGCGGAGCCTCTCTCGGCCTCAGGCAGCTTCAGCTGAGCTCTTCTTGACTCTGAGTCTGACAAGGTAAGGGACCACCGTGCTGGCTGGCTGACTGCGTGTGGTGGGGAATCTGGGCCTCTGCCTGGGGATGGAATTTGGTTCTTCCTCTGCGGCACTAGCTGTTTTGTTTCTCAGGGAGGAGAGGAGGGGAGAGAGGGGGAGGGGGGTTACAGAAGGCAATCGATGGACATTGGACAGGAGGGGGTGGGGGTTACACTAGAAGGCAATCGATGGACAGGAGAGGTTGGGGGGTTAACTTACAGAAGGCAATTGATGGACAGGAGAGGGGGGTGGGGGAGTTAACTTATAGAAGGCAATCAATGGACAGGAGAGGTTGGGGGGTTAACTTACAGAAGGCAATTGGTGGACAGAAGGGGAGTGGAGGGTTACAGAAGGCAATCGATGGACAGGAGACACAAAGGCCTTTTTTTTGCCCATAAAATAAAAAAAAAGAAAAGGGAGACACACACACACACACACACACACACTCTCTCTCTCTCTCTCTCTCTCTCTCTTCTTCTTCTGCCCATAAAATAAATTTTAAAAAGGGGACATAAAGGAAATAAAATACACTGTGTATGGTGTGGGGGGAGGGCAGACCAAGATAGTCAAAAGAAGAGGGGTCATCAAGGGAAGCAAGAGGGAGATTTCAGAGGGGGGGGGGGGAAGCAAGGGAGACCCAGAGAGGAGGTGGGCCAGGGAAGCAAGGAGCGATGTCCAAGTAGATTGAAGAAAACAGGAGATGGGGTGTTCCTATCTAGTTCCAATTGGATAGGCAGTGCCGTAAAAGATGGAGGACAAAGATTTTGTTTTCTTTTTTACTTATTTGATAGCTTTTTAATTTATTCGAAAGCTTCCCATATTTAGATATAAATATCATGAAATAAAAATTGAACATCACTAAAACAGCTTAAAAATTATTATAGCTAGTAGAAACCGCAGTTATAATATCTTTATTTTGTGCTCATTTTTCTACACTGTTCTATGCTATACAGAGATGGCAAAATTTCAGTGAGAATATCCTGTTTCTTGATCTTAACTGTTGCTGTAATCTGCCTTTGGGACACCCAGTGTTATAAAGATGGAATATGCTGAAATTAAATGGAAGTAAAATTAAACTCTTCTTTCATTGGGACACATGGAATTACATCTTTTTTTTTTGTTATATTTGTACCCGATGCTTTTCCACTCATGGCAGGCTCAATGCGGCTTACAGGGGGCAATGGAGGGTTAAGTGACTTGCCCAGAGTCACAAGGAGCTGCCTGTGCCTGAAGTGGGAATCAAACTCAGTTCCCCAGGACCAAAGTCCACCACCCTAACCACTAGGCCATTCTTCCACTCTGCCTCTGATGTCTGTTTTGGTGACCCTTTACTAGGTGAAAACATCTCTGCACGAATACAGGGTATGAGGGGGAGTCCCTATAGCCTTCTTGATGTCGGACTTGAGGGGATAGGATTCCTAGGAGAAGGCAAGGGAAACAAGGAGTGTGCATAGGTGGGGCAACCTGGACAATATTTTGGAGAAGACTCGGACTGACACATTGCAAAATAAAGTGGAAAAGAATCTGAGGTTTATATTGAGTTACTATCCCAGGGTGGGCAACCTGTGATCTACCATTTAATTTTGTGCAGCATGTGAGACTATCACGGGAAGTATATACAGAAAAGGGCCCACACAAAAGTCATTAACCAGAGTTTTGGTGATTTTAGCCACTCAAGAAGTTTGTTTCCATCATTTTGGGTGTGTGTGTTTCTGCATGTGCCTAGACCAATGGTTCTTAACCAAGGAAGTGTGTTGTGGACCGGCAGCATGCATTGCTCTCTGTGCCTTGGCAGAGTACAGGAGCACTCCTGCTGCTGGTGTTTCTAGAATCGTGGTTGAAGAGCACAGGTCTGCTGCTGAAACACAGCAGAGGGGTCACCTCCAGTGGCCCCAATGCTCCATTCTTCAATCATGAAACTGACAACACTAGCAGCAGGAGTGTGAGACCGATGGCAGTGGTAGGGGAACACTCCTGAAGTCTTCTCCATAAAGTAGAAAGCAGCACAGTGACACAGAGGCCACAGGGTCCATACAAATGCTACGTGTTTAATCCATTTCTACCCCTTCTGAGTTCCGACACAAACTTCTTGTTGGTGTGGATATCAGAACTGCAGTGCACATGAGGTCCAAGAAGACCCTGCACTGCTTTTCCCTTGAAGCATATCATATGTGGATTTATTCAAAGAAATTGTTGTCTAGATCTGTATTGGTTGGTTTGGGATTCAACTTTATCATTCTTGAGCTTCCTTTTTTAAGGACTTTGATTCGCACACTATCTATAATATCTTTTTCCTCCACCAGGGAGTTACACGTGCTCGTACGGTTTCCTGTGGTTTCCAGCTTGACTTACAGTAGTCCGCTTTTGTGGTCACTTCAAAAACTTTGTATCTGAAGTTGATTCACATTTTAAACAATGAGTTCAAGCAATGCAAAAAAAGAAACTTTCCGGATGGGATAGAGTCAAACTTAAAGCTGACAAGGACCGTGAAAAAGAACTAGCTAAGTGTCAGCACATTGATGATTTTTTTCATCGAGCTAGCTCTCAACATGTTGGTGCTGCTATTCCTAAACATTGTGAAGCAATTCAAGCACAAACTGATGCTGCTGGTGACTCAAGTGATCACTCTGTAAACACTGAGTCTGAGAGTGATATTCATAATGAAAATGAGGAAGAAGCAGCTCGGTCTATGAATTCCAACACATCAATTTCTGCTCGAAGTGGCACCAGCTTATCCTGTGGAGAACTGCCTGACAGCACTTTCTTCCCATCGAATGATGATAGTGAAAATGAAGAAAGAATAGTAGAACCTAACTCTGATCCATTTGACAGTGAAAACAAGGAAGAAGAGGAAACTACAGTTAGTACAGTACTTTGTGAACTTATTGATACAAAAGTGGACTTTCCAACAGATCCATATTTATTTCAAAATAAATCCATCACACCTCCTCTGATACGAGCATTACTCCAACAGGGTCCTTGTCAACCAGGACTGAAAAAAGAAGTTTGTATTTCCTAAGGGCAAAGATGGGTGGCACTTTAGCATGTTATGGTACAAACAAAAACATGAGAAAAGTGGCCGTGAAAATGATAGACAGTGGTTAGTATATTCACCCAGATCAAATGCAATGTCTTGCTTCCATTGTTTGTTATTCTCAGGTGCTTCATGTTCAGATACCCATACATGGAGCAATCCTAAAAAGGGTTGCAAAAATGTTAACAAGGGCATTGACAAAATTGAAAAGCATGAAAAGTGCGAGAGTCATAGAAAAGCATAGAAAGATTTCTTCTTACTAGATTTCATCTGTTAAGAGATAAAACTGTTCTTGCAAAACTTGTAGCTGCAGAAAAGAAAAAAAAATAGAACAAAACAGAATGCTTCTGAAGCATATTATTGATGTAGTTTTATTCCTTGCAAAGCAAGGATTACCGTTTCGTGGTCATCGTGAGCATGGAGGTTTGGCTGGTTGTGGAACGAATGAGGGGAATGTTTTGGAACTGATTAAATTCTTAGCTAAATATGATACACTCCTTAGCCAGCATTTGTTAATGGGTGATCAAAACGCAGCATACCTAAGCCCTGACATACAACATGATCTCATACATTCCCTTTCGTCACAAGTTATAGCGCTGATTGTCAGTGAAATCAAGGCTGCAAAATATTTTGCTGTGATTGCTGACTCCACCACTGATATCAGCCGAATGGATCAGTTTTCATTATCATTACGGCATGTAACAAAATCTGGTGATGCTGTTGAACACTTTGTCCAGTTCATTGAATTGCCAGGAGCAAGTCCAGAAATTTTTTTTAATGTTCTCATGTCTGCTATAAGTAACCTGGGGTTGTCAATAAGTATGTGTTATGGACAAGCATCTGATGGAGCAAGCACCATGGCTGGTGAGATATCTGGTCTTCAAATGAGAGTTAAGGAAGTTTCTCCCTATGCTTTTTTTACACATTGCTGTGCTCACAATCTAAATCTTGTTTTAAATGACTCTGTAAATTCAAGTGTTCAGAATCGAATATTCTTTGGAACTTTAGAAAATTTGTATTCTTTTTTTTCTGGAAGCTTACCTCGCCTTTCAATCCTCAAAGAAGAGCAACGCAAGCAAATTGAATTGCTTGCATTATCATTGAAGAAATTATCTGATACGAGATGGGCGAGTAGGAAATCAGCCATAGAAGCAGCCATACAAAATTTGCCTGCTCTAGTTGTTGCCTTACAACGAATTGTGGATGGAGAGATAAAAAACTGCACATCTAAACAACTAGCTGAAGGAAAAGGTATTCTTGCAACGCTACGCACATACGAGTTTGTGGTCTTCCTTATGTTTTGGGGAAAACTGCTACAAAAGACTTTTACACTGTCTACATATTTACAGAAAAGTACCCTTGACATATTAACAGCATCTCACTTGATCCAGCTTTATCACACAGACTTAACTAACATGCGCAATGATTATGAAAATGAATTTAAAGAAATTGAACGGGAGGCTACTGAGCTAGCATTAAAGTGTTGTATAACTACACAGTATAAAGCACAGAGAGTACATAAAAGGAAAAGGTTTCATGAGGAACTTGCTGATGATGAAGTGATTTCTGATGCTAGGAAGCATTTCTTGGCGGAGTCATATTTGGTCTCCTTGGACAGAGTTCTTACAAGTACCCAGGAGAGGTTCCAACATTTTCAGGAGGTGGCATCCAAATTTACTGCGCTTGATCCTAAACATTTTGATTCTGAAGAGGCTGATGCCAGATTACAAATCCTTGCACACCAGTATGCCTCTATTCTTGATGGCGCAAGTGTAATTCTGTAAGAATTCAGCTCCTTTAAAGGCTTGATGAAAGAATTCTCAGACTCTACCCTAAACACGGCTAGCAGTAGTGAAGAGGAAATTACCAAAAGCACTGTACTCAAGTTCATGATCGCTAATGACATGTGCTCAATATATCCAAACATTACTACACTTTACCAGATCTTTTTAACATTGCCCATAAGCAGTGCTTCTGCAGAGAGGTCTTTTAGCCGCCTAAAGCTGATAAAATCTTATTTGCATTCTGTCATGAGTGAGGACAGACTATCCAGCTTAGTTTTTCTGTCAATAGAAAGGGAGCTCGCTGAGGCAATTGACTACAACACTGTGATTGATCATTTTTCCAGGATGAGGCCTAGGCATAAAAGGCTTTGTTAAAGTTTGTTTACTTCATTCATTATAGCACCCCAAAGTTATAGGCATAGCACTGAATAAAATCTAGTATTGAATCTTGAACAGTACTTACTTGGTCTGTACAAGTCTTTATCTGCTGTCATCTACTATGTTACTATTTTAGGGCCTGATATTCAGAAAAAAAGAATGTTCAACTTTGTTTATTGAAGTTCGGTTTTTCTCTCTGTTTTAAGAGGCATAATACAAAACTTAGTTGTAAGTTGATTAAAGTGTCTTTAAGTTTCAATAAAAAGATATCAGCGTATACATTTACTTTGTATTTATTAACCTGTATTTCTGTAAATTCAGATTAAGTACTGTACCGGCACTGTCACTAAATCCACCTCAGCATTTTTTAAACTGCAGCCTATTGTAAGAAATTCCACTTCACAGTACACAAATGCCAACGTCTTGCCATGCTAATATAGGCTGCAAGTGTAAAAAATATTTCTTTGGTCTATGTTTGTATTTGTGTTTTCACTTGGCTGCCACTTGGCAGTACATTGTAAAAAGGTCAGAGAAGTTCCTATTTGGTTGTTACCTTTATAGGAGAGTCAGAGCCTAGGTACATTCCCCTTGGAAAATGTGCTAATCAGGGGCGTAGCCAGACCTCGCCGGGAGGGGGGGCCAGAGCCTGAGGTGGGGGGCACTGTTTAGCCGCCCCCCCCACTGCCGCCCCCCCCCGAACCGCCGCCACATTGGGCCCCCCCCTGCCGGCCTGCTGACGACCCCCTTGAACCCCCCCTCCCACCACCAACCTTCCCCCGCCGTCGCCGCCTGCCCCGCCGCCACATCAGATACCTTGTTTGGTGGCGGAGTCCCCGAACCCCGCCAGCCGAAGAGAGTCTTCTTCAGTGCCGGAGTAGCGCCTTTGTTCAATGAAGTTCCTGGTGTGATCAGCTGTTTCGACGCATTATGTCCTGCACGGGGCTACATGCACGGTGCAGGACGTAAGGCGTCGAAACAGCTGATCACACCAGGAACTTTGTTGAACAAAGGCACTACTCCGGCACTGAAGAAGACTCTCTTCGGCTGGCAAGGTTCGGGGACCCCCGCCAGCAAACAAGGTATCTGATGCGGCGGCGGGTCGGGCGGCGACGGCGGGGAAAGGTTGGTGGCGGGAGGGGTGTTCAAGGGGATCGTCAGCAGGGGGGCCAGAGCCAAATCTACGGGGGCCCAGGCCCCCTCAGACCCCACGTAGCTACGCCACTGGTGCTAATCCTAATGAGACTCTAAAGCAGCCACCAGTGTCCTCTAGGCTTGGGGCGCATTAGCAGTGCCTTGACTGTTCTATGAATGTCTAGTTGCACCTTCTCTGCTGTGGGATGCTATGGCCGGCCTACCCTTCTGGCGCCTATTTTAAACAAGTCTGCTCCCCCAGACGTCAAAACCTAGCTACACCTCTGATTAAAGCTCAATGTCCATTATTTGTATTCGGCTGAATAGTAAAATTTGCTATTCGGTACAGCTCTAGTTGTTACACTACCACAGTTACGGGAAGGAATTATAGGGATTTTGCTATTATAAAGGGAAGATTTAGAAATCTCCTTCTTGATATAGTTCATGGTTAGTTGGGCGGGGGGGAGGGGGGGGGGAGAGAGAATTATGCATCGAGGAGCACTGGGTCATTGGGTCCAAAGAGAGTGCAGTTTGGAATTGCTTTCTGCCAGCAGAGGTATAAAAAATTAAGTTACCTGTACTTGTTTCCTCGATAGCTGCCTGGTATTGGCTATTAAAGTATCTTGTGAGTCATTTAATAATTACTTACACATCGTGGTAATAGGGTCATTCACAAAAGGGGTTGTCTCTGTATTCCTAAAGACAGTCAGTGTTTGTCTGGTAAGCTACTCTGGATCCAGTGGATCCTGGGAACTACCCTTTACCATTTAAGTTACAGAACAAATGGTATGTATTCAGTTTTAACAATTTCTTCTGGGACACAGTCCAGAAACATTAGTTTTGTCTGTAGTTAATCCTGTTATTAGCGTTACCGGGTTCTGCCAAACCTTTAATCTTATGCTTTTTTTGGAAACTGTAACAGCATTTGCTATAATATTTTATTCTATTCCAGTTTTTCAAGTAGTCATAGCAGGTTACAATAAAAATCAAGATACAAACAGTATCAACTCCATTCATTTTGATAGGATTGCTGAGGCTGGTGTTGGAGGAGGAGTATGCTCATGGTTTGCCTTTTTTTTTTTGGGACTATTTGCAACAGGTGAGGGTGGAAATAGAACTTTCCAATAGGCTGTCCCTGGATCAAAGTTTGTCACAGGTCTTGGCTTTGTCCCCCAATGTATTTAGTAGGTATGTTTCATCCTCCACCCCCCACCCCCGGTATGTTGTTGAAATATATGTGGATAAGTATGATTTTTGCACCCTTGTTTGGTTTATCAGGGGTGGCAAGCTTCAAAGTTGTTTATTATTATTATTATTATATTAGCATTTGTATAGTGCCACCAGACGCACGCAGCGTTGAACACCTGACACAGAGAGACAGTCCCTGCTCAATAGAGCTTACAATCTAAAAATGCAGACAGACAAGACAATTAAGGGTGAGGGAAGTACTGGGTGAGAAGGAACAAGGGGAGGGCAATTGAGTAGTGGCTAGGAGCCAAAAGCAGTGGTGAAAAGGTGAGTTTTCAGCATAGATTTGAAAACAGGTAGAGATGGAGCTAGACGTACAGGCTCAGGAAGTCTATTCCAGGCATAAGGTGCCCTGAGGGAAAAGGAACAAAGTCTGGAGTTAGCAGTGGAGGAGAAGGGGGACGACAAGAGAGATTTGTCCAGTGAGCGGAGTTCACAGGGAAGAATGTAGGGAGAGATGAGAGTGGAGAGGTAATGGGGGGCTGCAGAATGGATGCATTTAAAGGTCAGTAAGAGAAGTTTGAACTGTATGCGGAAGCGGACAGGGAGCCAATGAAGTGACTTGAGGAGTGGGCTAGTGTGGGTATAACGATTTTGGCAGAGTCATGCTGCAGAATTTTGGACAGACTGGAGAGGAGAGAGATGGCTGAGTGGAAGACCGGTGAGAAGCAAATTGCAATAATCCAAGTGAGAGGTGACAAGGATTTGGATAACGGTTCTGGTAGCGTATTCAGAAAGAAAGGGGCGAATTTTGCTAATGTTGTAGATAAAGAAACGACTGGTTTTGGCGATCTGTTGAATATGCGCAGAGAAGAAGAGAGCAGAATCAAAGATGACTCCAAGGTTACGAGCCGAGGAGACAGGGAGGATGTGAGAGCCATTAATGGAGATAGAGAATGGGGGAAGAGGGGAAGTGGGTTTAGGGGGAAAAATGAGAAGTTCAGTTTTAGTCATGTTTAGCTTCAGATGGCGTTGAGACATCCAAGCAGCAATGTCAGACAAGCAGGATGAAATTTTGTCCTGGATTACGGTTCAGATTTCAGGGGTGGAGATGTAGATCTGAGAGTCATCTGCATAAAGATGGTATTGAAAGCCATGGGATGAAATCAGGGTACCAAGAGAAGAGGAATCATCATCATCATCATCATCCTCCACCCCCCCCCCCACCCCCCGGTATGTTGCTGAAATATATGTGGATAAGTATGCTTTTTGCACCCTTGTTTGGTGGCAAGCTTCAAAGTTGTTGAGGAGAAATATTCACTCAGTGGTGGCTTGTTGGGGGATTTGATTGGCACTTAATTTTCAAAAGATGAAAGCATTTCTGATTCATCAGATCAAGGATTATAGACCTCCTGACCCAGGGCTGGCTTAAAGCATGAACAGGTGAGGCACTGGCTGAGGGAGCCAAAGCTCAAGGGCACTAAAAGCTTGCCTCGTTGGCAAGAGCACATTTTACTCTCTCTACTGTGCTTTCTTCTCTGATTGGCCTCCAGCACTACCACAGGTTTAAATGTGAGAACAGGTACTTCTTGTTCTCATGTTTAAACCTAAGCACATAAGTATTGCCATACTGGGACAGACCAAAGGTCCATCAAGCCCAGCATCCTGTTTCCAACAGTGGCAATTCCAGGTCACAAATAACTGGCAAGATCCCCAAAAAGTACAAAACATTTTAGGCTGCTTATCCCAGAAATAAGCAGTGGATTTTCCCTAAGTCCATTTTAATAATGGTCTATGGACTTTTCTTTTAGGAAGCCGTCCAAATCTTTTTAAAACCCTGCTAAGCTAACTGCCTTTACCACATTCTCTGGCAACGAATTCCAGAGTTTAATTACACGTTGAGAGAAGAAACATTTCTCCTGATTCGTTTTAAATTTACTACTTTGTAGCTTCATTGAATGCCCCCTACTGCTAGTATTCTAAGATGGTGCTGGTGGCTACACAAAGAGAAGAGCATATTGGCCAGAACAAAGCCACATGCTCTTGCCACTGTTTAGAGATCAGGTAAAGAACCTATGCAGATAGGTGGGGGTGGAGGCACCAGCAAAAGTTGGCTCACAGCAGCAAAATCCTTTGAGCCAGTACTGCCCTGATTAAATTGGTTTTAGTAGTACTTGGATTCTGGTAAGGGGTGCATTATCTTGTGAAAACGTTGAACTCAGGATTTTCCTTTCAAAATAAGATTCCCAATAGTGTGCTTGGTCTTCTTTAAACTATGATTTTTGTAGCTGTTGAAGACTCTCTCAATTACTTCAGACTTCAAGTTGGTATTCCATTGACAGCAATTCTTTTTCAATTGGGCTGCCGGAGACTATTCCGAGTCCAAATACACATGTTGTGGGGAAAAAAATGACACTAAGAGTAGCTAGATTAGCTTTACCAAGCAAAGATTGTTCAAATAATGTAGTCCAAACAAAAAAACAGCACCACGGGCCTTTAAAAATGGAACACAGTTCTTTAATGAATGAGCCTTGACAAAAAGACCCTTGGTGCTTTGTAGCTTTTACTACATGAGACGTGGGGTAAGGAATAATATATTGTAGAGGAATATATTCGAGTTATTCCCCAAGTTTTCCACGCCATCACTGTGACCCCTGACGCAGGTGCTAGTCACCGAAACACGGCCCGTGTCGGGTCTTTTTGTCAAGGCTCATTCATTAAAGAACTGTGTTCCATTTTTAAAGGCCCGTGGTGCTGTTTTTTTGTTTGGACTTTAGTTTGTACTTTGTTCCCTCTCTTTTGTTACATCAAATAATGTAGTAACATCTAAATTATCTGGATTGCCTGGACTATCTGAAGAAAGGCACAACTACTCTGCCCTGATCCACAATGTCAAAATTCCTTTTAGCAGGAAGATAAATCTTATTATAAGGTGGTGTCCCAGTTTCTGGAACTTTCAAAACCTCCACCAAATACTTTTTAAACACACCTCATGGAGTCTGACCAAAAATCTTAGGAAAATTAAAAAATTCCAGCCAACGATGTATGACAATATTATCTTTAATCAATTCTGCATTGACCTTCATCAGTTCATCTACAGATTTCTCAACTCTAGATGAAAATCCCAACATCTAAGTTTCATTACTTTGAATTGATTGTCCCACATTTGTAGCTAGATTAGCAATATCTTTAGCTATAGAATTTAAAGAATTGTTGAGTCTCACCAGCACTCACCAAATGAAATCCAGAGTAATATTGGGCTTTATACTGGAGCTCAAGTCCACGAGCTCCACCTTGGACTGACTTCCCATCACTGTAGACTCAGGAGGTGCTTGTATCTGTCAAATCTCATTCCCCGCTTAAACTGACCCTCCAAGCATGACTGTCTTTTTGACCTCATTGGATTGTATTAGTAGCACTTCAGCTTCATGTGGTTCTTCCAACCACCGCTCATGCCCAGACTTCAATGCGGATAGAACACCCTCCTCTCTAGGGAAACCAAGAGGGGCATTTTTGAAAGGGACGTCCAAGTTCTGATTTGAATGTCCTTGCAAAACGGCCTGATCCAGGGGCGGGGAAACCCATATTTTCGAAACAAGATAGACGTCCATCTTTCGTTTTGAAAATACCATCAGGGACGTCCAAATCCTTAAATTTCGCCGTCCCTAAACATGGGCGTTTCTGATTTTCGGCGATTTTCGAAACCAAAGATGTCCATGTCAAAAACGACCAAATGCAACCCATTTAGTCGTGGGAGGAGCCAGCATTTGTAGTGCACTGGTCCCCCTGACATGCCAGGACACCAACCGGGCACCCTAGGGGGCACTACAATGGACTTCATAAAATGCTCCCAGGAACATAGCTCCCTTACCTTGTGTGCTGAGCCTCCCAGCCCCCCCAACCCCCACTACCCACAATTGTACACCACTACCATAGCCCTTACGGGTGAAGGGGGGGCACCTAGATGTGGGTTCAGTGGGTTTGTGGTGGGTTTTGGAGGGCTCGCTGTTTCCTCCACAAATGTAACAGGTAGGGGGGGATGGGGCTGGGTCCGCCTGTATAAAGTGCACTGCACCCACTAAAACTGCTCCAGGGACCTGCATACTGTTGTCATGGACCTGAGTATGACATCTGAGTCTGGCACAAAACATTTTTAATGATGCTTTTTGAGGATGGGAGGGGGTTAGTGACCACTGGGAGAGTAAGGGAAGGTCATCCTCAATTCCCTCCGGTGGTCATCTGGTCATTTTAGGCACCTTTTTGTGCCTTAATCATAAGAAAAACAGGTCCGGGTGAAAACGTCCAAGTGCTCGTCAGGGACGTCCTTGTGTTTTTCAATTATAGGTCAAGGACGTCCAAGTGTTAGACACGCCCAAGTCCCACCTTCACTACGCCTCCGACACGCCCCCTTGAACTTTGGCCGTCCTTGCGATGGAGTGCAGTTGAAGACGTCCTAAATCGAGTTTCAATTATACCGATTTAGACGTCCCTGGGAGAAGGACGTCTGTCTTCCGATTTATGTTGAAAGATGGATGTCCTTCTCTTTCAAAAATGAGACCGCAAGTCTCCCTGCATTGGTGTCTTAGCAGGAGATTGTGCCGGAGAGCTAGTTGCTGCAGAGGGCTAGAGGAAAGTAGCTATCTTAAGCTGCCTAGATGTCGGAGCAGGAGCAGCTAGAGGATATTGCAGAACCTCCCCCACCTTTTCTCTGGGGCATACCGAATGAAGAAAATTGCTAAGGAGAACAAGATATAAGAGAACTGGAACTCAAGCAATGAGCCACCATTTTGCTCCGCTCTCACCGTCAACTTTTCTTTAGTGAATATTTCTATATGTTGCTTTTTATCTGCTCTCAGGTTGATTGTATGCATTTTCTTTACCTCCCTCAGCAGTTCTAAAGGATGGGAGAGTTATAACCAAATAAATGAAAGAAAGAAACTTTTAAGAAAAAATTTCTCCCATTGTAAAAACCTTTTCAAAAAAGCAAAACTGTTCCCTGGAAATATTTTTTTAATTGCTATTGTTTCTAATGGAAGAGCAGTCTGGGAATCCTGTGACATCAAAGGTGATAGGTTGCAGGGTCAACAGAAGCTGCACCTCCTGGACTCAGCAAAGAGGGTTCAGCGGGTGAACTGCCACACGCTGAGTGGCATTGATGTTATTTTAGTACAAATGATTACAGGCTTCAACTCTGACCCATGATGTCATAACGTTTGGAGCTGTGCCAAAACAAACAGAACAGACAGGCCAAAAATACAGAAAAGATCTTCAGTAGCAGTGCTACCAGTTGTTTAGTCCTTCTCTGCTACTGAGACTCATCTAGTCAATAGGTTTAATGTAACAAACGAGCACACAGGGTTACAGATTAGGAAGTTGCTGCCCAAAAACCAAAACAGAAGCATGTGAGCTGATATTACAAAACATCACAGCAGGGGCGTAGCCAGATGACAGATTTTGGGTGGGCCAGGGCAAGAAGTGGGTGTCCCCCCCCCCCCACCCCCACTGCCAAAAAAATATCTCAGCTGGCGGGAAAATGCTTCTTTCCACCTTGGCAGTCTGCAGAAGGCATGTGCTGAAAACTGAGCATGTGCAGGTGCCGGTATTGTGGGGAGTAGCGTTTTCGTTACCATCAGGGGGACGTCTTCAGCTGGCAGAGCTTGGGATCCCCACCAGCTACTGCTAAATGTGTGCTACTGTTGGGTGGGCCTGAGCCCTAACTGGGCGGGTCCCTGCCTACCCAGGCCCACCTGTGGCTACGCCACTGCACCACAGAAGGTTCCATCAGTGAAACAGTTGGATTACTGCTTACACACCTTGGAGCGCTTTATGATACATTTGTCCCTAATGCAGTGCAACAGCAGCTGAACAGTTTCAAAACAGGCTGAGAGAGAGGAGATACTAAGGTTACCAAATGGCTTCAGGCCATCAGCAACGGGCTGAGCCAGTCTTGGTTTTTCATGGAGCTGCCAAGTTACCCAGTTCCAGGATTCATGCCATCTCCTTTCCAGTTTCTGTCTTTTGTTATTGAGTAGTCCACAAGTACTCAGATTGATTTTTCTTCTCCTAGCTGAATTAAAAAGTGATTCTGACCAGTGGCGTAGCCAAGGGTGGGCCTGGGTGGGCCCAGGCCCACTCAGTTTGGGCTCAGGCCCACCCAGTAATAGCACACCTATGATGTGGCTGGCAGGGATGCCCAAGCCCCATCAGCCGAAAACTCCCAACAGCTGTTCCTCCTGCATACCTTGTAAATAGCAGATCTTCTCCTGCAGCGAGCAGCAACTGATACATACTGTTTGCACTGGCCCCACAGCCTGCCATCTGATGTAAAAAGGAAGTTGCATCAGAGGGAAGGCTGTGGGGCTAACATGAGCAGTATGTATTAGTTGCTGCTCGCTGCCGATGAAAATCTGCTATTTAAAAGGTATGCAGGGGAGGGGGATGTTTGAGAAACCATATGGCATGCAGGCGAGAGAGGGAGAGACCAAATCACTTGTGGGACAGGGCAGAGTTCTTCTGCCCACCCATCTTGGGCCCAGGCCCACCCAAAATTGGGTGTCTGGTTACGCCCCTGATTCTGACTCATATAGATGAGGGATGGCAACTTTGCCGTTTGATTGTGTCTCGGGTCAGGACTGTGGTATGCTTCATATTTTCTCCTTTAGTAAGCAAACCACAGAACAATATCCTTAATATTACTAAGTATCAGGGCTTTTTTTGAGGGGGTACTTGGGGGTACTGAGTACCGGCACCTTTTCCACTGTCTGCTAAATTTGACCCATGGTTCTCGTATTTTAATGAAAGAGCTCAGGTTCTACATACAAATTCTGCCTTGTCATAGATTCTTTGACTGGTTGCAGGGGGCCTGGCTATTGTAGGGTGGGTCCCTCAATGATCACTCCACCCCTGAAGGGTGGCCTGGCATTTGAGTTCCAGCACCTTTTTTGCTAGACAAAATGCACTGCTAAGTATATTTCATTAAAAAAGTGTCTCATATCTGAATGGTAACTCAGGGTATTTCAGCCTCTGTGGTTGGTAGTTTTCCCTCATATTTGGCTTCAGTGGTCAGTGTTTGATTTACCACCAATCACAACAGAAAACAGGAGTGAACCTCTGCAGAAACAGACAGAGCAACGCAAACAGCAAAGGTGGTCCAAGGAAGAAGGAACAGTCGGGAGTTCACCAGAATACATTCTATTGAAGAAGGACCCAACTTAGCCAAGTTTCAGCTTCGCCTTCATCAGGGGGGTCACCAGATTCTTCAATACTAAAGTAAAAGTATGCCTCAGTGGAGAAACTCATTATCAGCTGTTCATGTTGATCATACCACCAACCAGTGCAGTTTTTTTAACACCCCGTAGTCGGTACTAATACAGAATATCAATCAAGTTTGTGGTGTAAAAGTGTACATTTAAAGTTCAATAGAGCATGTGCCATGTTACTTTAATTCAAATTGTGATTGCCCAAGCACCAGCTGCCACTGTGCAATGTAAGTATTTTTGTCCTCACCCACTTATCTTTAACACACTTAAATTTTGCCATTACCAATCGTAATAGTCTTCGATACTTGTCAGCAGCGGCAAATGAGAGAAAGCCCATTCAATTCCTATGAGCTTCCTCTCATTTGCCACACAGGAATCACTAGCATGGCTTTGTAAACTTCCAAAATTACATAGAAACCTATGGAACTTTGTAAGTTTAAGTGCTTTGAAAATGAGCCCCCTAGTCTCTCATAGTGACAGACAGAAACTATACTTTTTTCTCAGCATTGCAAATGTTGTATTGCTTCAGAGTTTGTTTGAATTATATTTGATTTTTGATCCAAATGTTGTGTTCGTTTATCAAGTTCTTCAATTTTTTTCTGAGATGTTTCCAGTCTGATGTTAATGTTCTTGATTTTCCTATGTAAAGTTGTGTGTTAAGCATATCCTTAATAATTTGTATTTCCGTCATCATTGGGTCTGAGGTAGGTTTAGGATCTTTGCCACCATTTTGTCTGGTGTCGGGGGTTCTTTAAATGTATCTTCAAGCCTGAAGAAACATTGAACTGCAGATCTGACTTGGAAGGCATGGATCCAGACATTCCCAGGGGTGTTAAATATAATATTTGTCAGCTTGAAAGAAGAAAAATTATGAAAAACCTGGGTTTTGGTGTTAATAACCTTAATAAATAGAAGTCTTTTATCGTTATCTTGGGACTCCTTAGGCTTGGACTTCACTTTTTCTTTTGCTGTTTGCTGGTCATGAGGACCTTGCTGTCCTTCTCACCACTTACTTAACTGCTGATATTCACACCAGTAACGTTTTGCTGTCTTCAGTTTATTTGGGTAGTTACCTGGATACTGAACTGAATATCACTACTAAATGGGCAACTGAAGCTCCTCCAAGACTCTGCCTCATAGCAACATAGTAGAGACGACAGATAAAAACCTGTACGGTTCATCCAGTCTGCCCAACAACATAACATAAACATAACATAACATTAAAATTTATATTTCGCTAATACCACATAGTTCTAAGTGGATCATAGTAAAAGAGCTAGAACATTTCTAGGAATTAACAAATAATGAATATACATATCCAATCTAAAAGCATTTTATGGAACAAAAAAAGTTTTAACCAATCTTCCTGCTATGGGTGAGACCATCAACACACTCTCTTCTGAATTCTCCTACTCGTATCTTCACCACAATTAATACTCCACCCACTTATAAAATTGCTACACCCTAAGGTTGTCGTGCTATTGTTCTATCGCCCTATCCTTTCCCCATTGTAACATTCCACTGTTTATACGCTCTAAATGTTGTTTTGACTTGACTTTGTCTTCCCATAACTCCTCATAATGTAACCCATAATTGTACTGTAACACATTGTATTTCCATCATTCACAATGTATTGTAAGCCACACTGAGCCCACAAATAGGTGGGAAAATGTGGGATACAAATGCAATAAATAATAATAATAAATAATTTATACCTATACATTGCTTCCTTTCTCTGTTTCTTCTCTCGGTCTCATGTAAGTGCCTTGACTATCCATTCTGGTTTTCTGGGGGCACCACACTCTTCAATCTCCTAAAGCATCTCCTCTCTTTCCAACCAGGTATTTAGTCCCTATTTCTCTAACTGCCTCCACACCTTCTCCCTTATTCCCTTCTGTCGTTCCATTACAAGCAGGTCTTGTTAACTGCCGTTCATTGCGCAACAAGTATTTCCTATTTTGTGAGCTTAGTGCCACTTGGATATTGCTTTCTAACAGAACCCTGGCTTACAGACTCTGATGCTTCATACTTAAATCAGGTTGTTCCTCCTGGTTATTCATACTTCTATCATTATCACTTTAATCGTCGGGGAGGTGGTTTAGTAGTGATCTTCTTTTCTAAATTAAATCTTTCTCAGTGTGACATCACTCCACTACCTCTTATAGAAGCTCTACATTTTCACCTCACTGACTCTGTCCCAGTAGGTTGTTTACCATTCCCCACCTCCTTCTGTCACCTCTTTCAGTTTGCTCCGTTTTCTCTTAATAGACTTTTCCTTGAATCATGCTTATCCTATTATTTTGGGTGGTTTTAATATTCATCTAGATAATAGTAGTGCCCCATATGCTTCTGATTTGTGGTAGTAGTGGTGCATCTGGGTTCATCCATACTTGGACAACTGGCTGATTCAGACCGATTTGGAGGTGAAGGCCAGGTTGACCACTTCTCAGGTCATTTCCCTTGTGAACTCTCCTACTCACCAAGATGGTCACATTCTGGATATCTCTGCTTTTGTGTGCTTGGGAGCCACTTCCAATTTTGGGCCCAGAACTTTGGGCTGACCACAGCTGCTCACACCTTTTCCAAGGTGGTAGTAGTGGTGCATTTTGGTTCATCCATACTTGGACAACTGGCTGATTCAGACCAATTTGGAGGTGAAGGCCAGGTTGACCACTTCTCAGGTCATTTCCCTTCCGGAGGGCCTGGGATCTCAGTTTAAACCAGCATGTGATCTCTCCTACTCACCAAGATGGTCACATTCTGGACCTGATCTTTTCACGTGCCACTGGATTCACATGCTTTTTCTATTATTTCTGTTCAACCCCTACCTTTGTCAGATCATTCCCTCTTACTTTTCATCTTTACAATACTCTCCTCGACTTTTGCTCCTCTAAAAAGAACATCCTTTTCCAGAGCTCTCTCAAAAATTATGACATCTGCTCTTTCTGACAGTCTGCATTTTAGATATCACTTCTTTCACAACCTTAACTCACTCATTGGAATTCTAACCTTACCAGGGTTTATAATTTGCTTACCCCACCTAATAGAACTCACTGCTTCCTGCTCTAAACGTCACTCTGAACCTTGGTACTCACCAGAACTACAACTCTTAAGATGTCAACTATGATCACCCACCAGTTCTTCTCTACTTTGCTACAAATCAATGGCCAGTTCTTGTAAGAAGGTGACTCTTTCAACCAAAAAATTCTATTACTCTACGAAAATTACAAGAGCCCCTAACACAGTGACTCTATACCGAACCCTCAAGTCTTTAACTACCTTTAAAAATTCCTCATGTCAAGTAGAAAAATCAAATCCACCTGCTCAGCTATTAGCAACCTTCTTCCAATCTAAAATTATGACACTTTGCAGCTGTTTTAATATTAACTCCACTACTTCTTCACTCTCTCCTTCTATTTCAACTCCTAATTCCTGTTCTTCCTCTTCTTGTAGTACATTGTCAGATTTTCATGCTCTTGTCAGATGCCAGAACTATTTCTGAGATGTGATCTACTTCTACTTCATTGGATTCCTTGCCTTCCTCTTTGGGAAAAGACACCAGGTGGTTTTATTTCCTTTTCTACACTCTATGGTTATGTCTCTGATAACTGGACTTGTTCCTCAAGACTGGAAGAATGCTATTACTTACCCTAAAATCAAGGATCCTATTTGCAAATTTACCTTTTCTTGTAAAGATTGTTGAAACCATCGTCTATTCACAACTCACCACTTTCATATTTAAAACTAATGCTTTACACCCTAACCAAACTGGTTTCCGCCAGCGTCACAGTGCAGAAACATCTTTGCTAGCACTTTTGAATATCATTATTTTCCAGTCCCTCTTCTGCCACGAGTGGGCTTGCATCACCTCAAATCAGTGGGTACTGGAGGTGATCAAAAAAGGTTATTCCATTCCCAACACCTTCTTGGTATCCCCATTTGGCTCTGAGCCAAAACAGCAGTCTGTTACTCTTAACTTGCAGCATTTACTCGAGCTAGGAGCAGTGGAACCATTCCATTAGAGGAATGGGGTCTGGGACATTATTTCATTTATTTTGTGGCCCCAAAGAAGGGTGGTCCTTTTTGACCCATCCTGGATCTGAAGGGAGTGAATGTTTGCCTTTATGTGCAGCAATTTTGCATGGAAAAACTCTGGTCTGTGATAGCCTCTCTCCTTGGACCTCAAAGAGCCCTATCTGCACATTCCCACTATGGACCATCATAAGCAATATCTCTGCTTTTGTGTGCTTGGGAGCCAATTCCAATTTTGGGCCCTGCCCTTTGGGCTGACCACAGCAACTCACACCTTTTCCAAGGTGGTAGTAGTGGTGCATCTGGGTTCATCCATATTTTTTTGTTACATTTGTACC
Source organism: Microcaecilia unicolor (assembly GCF_901765095.1). NCBI lineage: Eukaryota > Metazoa > Chordata > Amphibia > Gymnophiona > Siphonopidae > Microcaecilia > Microcaecilia unicolor. The sequence continues at coordinate 146,923,603 of NC_044039.1, read as the reverse complement.
CCGCGCTTTCCCACTCATGGCAGGCTCAATGCGGCTTACATGGGGCAATGGAGGGTTAAGTGACTTGCCCAGACTTGCCTGTGCCTGAAGTGGGAATCAAACTCAGTTCATCAGTTCCCTAGGACCAAAGTCCACCACCCTAACCACTAGGCCACTCCTCCACTTGGACAACTGGCTGATTCAGACTGATTTGGAGGTGAAGGCCAGGTTGACCACTTCTCAGGTCATTTCCCTTCTGGATGGGTGGTAAATCAGGTCAAGAGTCACCTGCTCCCTTCCAAGGTCCTGGAGTTCTGCAATTGCCAGAAATATTCATTTCTGGCACCCGCATTGCCAAATGGCCTAATTTAGGACAGCTCAAAAGCTGTCCTAAATTTGGCCACTTAGCATTGTAAGTGCTGGCACTGAATATTGGGCTGACACCTGCATAACTTTAAATGGATACTGTTTCTCCAGCAGGTCTTAACAATGAGATAGATCTGTCATTTAGAAAATTTAAATTTAACAGTTCAGCATTGCACCTTTGTAAACAGCACAGTTAATTCAGCTGTGTTAATATGTTTTATGATACTTTCTCAATACAGAAATGTTATTCTAAACATCATCACTCTTTTCACTATACCTCATGTGTTTATACCAAATGAATATGGCTCTAAAACCAATATATATGTGATTATATGGCATTACCTGTTTCTAAAAAACAGCAACAATTAATGTTTTTTAGTCATGTAAAGTTGACTTGTTCATTATTTGGATTGCACTGTAAATGCACAGCAAACATGGTTTCTATATTTCACACCGATGAGATCATTTTATTTAAATTGCTTACTTTGTTATTCAGTATACAGTATATATATTGTAAGGGGTTGGAGAGGAGCCTGCCTCAAGGGGGGCTGAGACAGAGGCCTGGTAGAAGCTGCCATGGTCCCAGTTAAGTATCTCCTAGAACACAAGCCAAGTAGAATAAGTTTTAACATGTTCATTACTTTATTGACAGGACCTATATAGAAAAAATACGCACTGAAGAGCACACCTAAAGTCGGGTGGTCTCCCAAAGAAGCATTTAGTGAAACGGAAGCTCTCTGTTGAGACAACCACCAAATAGCCATCAGAGCTAAGATAAGTGTTCTCCTATTGTTATTTAATCTACAATGGATGTCCTTGTACTTTAAAGCTCTATTGCAATCAAGAATTCTGTAATATAAAATTACTTATTTTTTAAATGTAGCTTGAAAAAGAACAAATAAAGAAAAAGTATGAATGGGAGGTTTTTCTGACCTGTGAAGAAGTTTGCATGGCTATTTCATGGTCAAAATCCAAGACAAATAGCCGAACATCTGAGATCTTTTCCTCTCTTAACTACTTGACTTAAAGAAGTAACCAAAATATAGCTTGCAACTATTTATATTTAGAATATTCTCCTTAAGCAAGCTGTTCGCCATTTAATAGTTCAGACATATGCCATAGTACAGGATGCCTTGGTTTTATATACATGTTCCTTTTTTTAAAAAAAAAGCAGAGTTTGGGTGGATCACTTTAATTATATTATATAGAGGGGCATAATCAAATGGGGCACCCGAGTTTTCCTTAGGGCGTCCTCGCAGGACGTCCTCTGGAAGGGGTGGGGAAACCCGTATTATCGAAACAAGATGTGCGTTCATCTTTCGTTTCGATAATACGGTCGGGGACGCCCAAATCTTAACATTTAGGTTGGCCATAGAGATGGTCATCTTTAGAGATGGTCGCCCCCGGTTTTCAGGGATAATGGAAACCGAGGACGCCAGGGGCGTAGCCACGGTCGGGCCTGGATGGGCCCAGGCCCAGCCACTTTCCCTCTAGGCCTGCCCAGCCAACATCCCGGGTGTCAGCAGGTGGGGTGGTGCTCCGCTGGTGCCGCAGTCCCCACCTGCCTACCAGCTCCCCCGATGGACACGATCCTCTTCTTCCCCTGCCATCCGGCACCTGACCTGACCCAGCCTTAAAAAAAAAAAGTCCGTGAAGTGCCTGGCGTCTGCTCTGCTTGGCACTGCTGCCGTAAAGCAAGCAAATCGCCTCCCTCATCGCCCTCTGATATAACTTCCTATTTCCGCGAGGGCGGGACACAGTGAAGGAAGGGTCGACACGAACGCGATATGGGAGGCGATTTGCTTGCTTTACAGCAGCAGTGCCGAGCAAAGCAGACACCAGGCGCTTCACGGACTTTTTTTTTTTAAGGCTGGGTCAGGTCAATTGCCGGGTGGCAGGGGAAGAAGAGGGTCATCTGTCTGTTGGAGGGTCTGGTAGGCAGGTGGGGACTGGGTTGGGGAGGGGGGCTCAGATGGAAGAAGGGGTCTGGGTGAGGTGGGCTCAGATGGAAGAAGGGGGCAGGAGGGAGAATGGGTCTGGGGCTGAAAAGGGGGGGCCCTAATGCATGTGGATGAAGGGAACTGGGGGCTGAAAGGGAGGGTAGGTGGGATAAGGGGGGCTGAAAAGGGGCAGGGGCTGAAACTGTGGGGACTGGGGGCTGAAAAGGGGACAGGGAGAAGTGGCTGGGGGCTGAAGCTCCGGACTGGTGGGAGAAAAGGGGCTGGGGCTGAAACTGGGGACTGGTGGGATAGTGGGGCTGAAACTGGGGGCTGAAAAGTTGGGGCAGGTGGGAGATGTGGGCTGTGACTGGAACTAGGGGCAGGTGGGATATGGGGCTGGAACTGAGGGCTGAAAAGAAGGGGCAGCGAGAGGGAGGGCAGACCCTGGATGGATGGGAGAGGGAGGGCAAATGGTGGACTGAAGGGGCAGAGAGAAAGGGCAGACAGTGGATGGAAGGGACGGCAGAGACAGAGCGAAGGCAGATGCTTGATGGAAGGAAGACGGTGAAAAGAAGATGAGGAAAGCAGAAACCAGAGACGACAAACTGTAAATAAAATATATATTTTTATTTTTTTGCTTTAGGATAAAGTAGTATTGTAGATTTCAGGCATTTACCTGTTTTATGAATACAGCTTAATCAGGCATTGCATTTCTTACAAAGCAAAGTTTGAAGGATATGGGCCATTGACATGTTTGCCTTATAGCAGTCATATTTGGTCAACTTTAAGATATGGGATAAAATCACTATATTTAAAAATGTCGGTGTTCCATGAACCAGGTATATGGTTTGTGTTAATGCAGGAGAACTGTTGCACAGACTGTTTACTTAGAATTCCATCATCAAGTGCACTCTAAGGCATTATTAGAGTATCCCAAAAAACACTACTCACACCTAGTGCCCACCCATATTAGCTCTGGGCCCACCCAAAATGTCAGGTCTGGCTACGCCACCGGAGGACGCCCATCTCAGAAACGACCAAATCCAAGCCATTTGGTCATGGGAGGAGCCAGCATTCGTAGTGCACTGGTCCCCCTTACATGCCAGGACACCAGCTGGGCACCCTAGGGGGCACTGCAGTGGACTTCACAAATTGCTCCCAGGGGCATAGCTCCCTTACCTTGGGTGCTGAGCCCCCCAAAACCCACTCCCCACAGCTGTACAACACTACCATAGCCCTAAGGGGTGAAGGCAGTGGTGTGTTGGAGCCGGCTCGCACCGGCTCGCAAGAGCCAGTTGTTAACTTTGATCGGCTCTTGCGAGCCGGTTGTTGAAACGCGCGAGCCGGTTCTCCTCTCCCCCCTCCCTCCCTCCGGATCCGGTCCCTCATGTCACCAAGGGTCGCTGGGCATAGTTACATGCAGGGCAGGGCAGAGGAGAGGAGGGTCACTGGACATGAGTGGATGGAGGGCAGGGGAGAGGAGGGTCACTGGGTATGGGTGGATGGAGGGCAGGGGAGAGGAGGGGAGAGAGAAGAAATGCTGGACATGGATGGAGGGGAGGGAAGAGTGAGGAAGGAGATGAGATGAGGGAAAAGGAAGAGAAAAACTGCACATGGATGAAGAAAATAGGCAGAAGCTGAGGACCAGAAATGAAGAAGAAAGGAGGAAAATAAAGAAATAAATGGAAAGAAAGCCCTGGAAATGGAGTTAAGAGGACAGATAGCAGCAGAATCGGATACTGGGCCAGTATGATCAGAAAAACAGTCACCAGACAACAAAGGTAGAAAAAAATCATTTTATTTTCATTATAGTGTTTGGAATATGTTCACTTTGAGAATCAGGTGCTCAACATTAAAAGTTTATATTTATTTACTTATTTATGGCATTTTATCGCACATTAAACATGAATTAGATTGGAACCTGTGATCATTTAATTTTTTTTTCCTGGAGTAATGCATTGTCGCTGCCCCCCCCCCCCCCAGGCTCTCTTCCTGGCTATAGCCAGCTCTGCAATTTGGGGGGGGGGGCGCAGAGGGGGACCGGGGAGAGAACCTGTTGTTAACCATTTACCAGCACACCACTGGGTGAAGGGGGCACCTAGATGTGGGTACAGTGGGTTTCTGGTGGGTTTTGAAGGGCTCACATTTACCACCACAAGTGTAACAGGTGGGGGGGGGGGGCCTGGATCTGCCTGCCTGAAATGCACTGCACCCAGTAAAACTGCACCAAGGACCTGCATACTGCTGTCAGGAAGCTGGGTATGACATTTGATGCTGGCATAAAGGATGGCAAAAATATTTTTAAAGTTTTTTTTTTGAGGGTGGTAGAGGGTTAGTGACCACTGGGGGAGTAAGGGGAGGTCATCCCCGATTCCCTCTGGTGGTCATCTGGTCAGTTCGGGCACCCTTTTGAGGGTTGGTCGCAAGAAAAATGAACCAAGTAAAGTTGGCCAAGTGCTCGTCAGGGATGCCCTTCTTTTTTCCATTATCGGCCGAGAACGCCCATGTGTTAAGCACGCCCCAGTCCCGCCTTCGCTATGCTTCCGACGCCCCCCGGGAACTTTGGTCGTCCACGGTGATGAAATGTTTGTTTTTGATTTAACTTGGTATGTTCTGATGGTTAAGAAACCCTTGATCCAATTAAGTATATTACCTCCAATCCCAAGGTGTTCAAGTAAACCCAAAAGTATACTGTGGTGTATCATGTCAAATGCGCTCGACATGTCAAATTGGAGGAGAAATATACTTTTACCTATGGCAATTTCATGTTTGAATTTAGCTAGAAGAGTGACTAGTACAGTTTCTGTACTATGGAAGGGATGGAATCCTAAATGTGATTCATGTAATAATGAGAACGTGTCCATATATTCCATTAGTTGTTTGGACACCATGCTCTCCATCAATTTTACTACTAGTGGGATGGATGCAACTGGGCAATAATTGGTAAGGTCGTTCGATTTTTTCTTTGCGTCTTTAGGTATTGGGGTAAGTAGGATGTTGCCATGTTCTTCGGGGAAGAGACCCTCTTGGAGCATGTAATTTAGATAAGATGTAAGGTCTTCAATGACGCAATTGGGGGCAGATTTAAGTAGATAGCTGGGGCAAGCGTTAATTTACAATGTTTATTGGAGAATTTCCAAATCGCTTGGGTAAGAGATTCAACAGTGATTGGAGCAAATTTAGTCCAGTAACGGTCAGCTGAGTATTCTTCATAGGTTGGATTCAGATCATTGATGAAGATATCAAAATCAGTGATGTGTTGAGGAAGTTTATTACGTAAATTTATTATTTTTTCCCTGAAGTAATTGGCAATTTCATCTGCAGATGGGATGTCTGTGTTATTTGTTGTGATTTGAGAGGTATCTAGTAACTTGTTTACTAAATGAAATAATTTTTTCAGATCTATGTAGTCTGCTCCTATTTTAGATTTGTAATAGGATCTTTTAGTTCGTCTTATTGTATATTTGTATTTTGTTTGTGTTTGTTTCCATGCATTAAGTGTATGCTTGTCCTTAGATTTTTTTCCATACTCGTTTGAGTTTTCTGGTTAGTGTTTTGAGTTTTTTTAGTTCATCATTGAAGCAATGGATAACATTATGTCTTCATGAAATTCTTGTACTAAGGTGAGCAATTTCGTCTAATACCCTACTACATCTATCATCCCAGTCAGAGAGGTAATGTGTGGAATCCATTCAAGCTTTCCATTCACTGTCATATATCTGTTGCCAAAATTCTATTGGGTCAATTTGGCCTCTTGTGCTGTAAGTTCTTTGTACTGGTGTATGACATAGAGGGGCATAATCGAATGGCGCCAGCCAAGTAGCTGGCTGGCCATCTTTGGGGCCGGCGCCGCAAGGGGGCAGAGCCAACTGTATTTTCGAAATACAGTTGGGGCCGGCTAAATCGATCGCCGGGTGTAAAGGAGATGGCTGGCTTCGTTTTTCAGCCATAATGGAAATCGGGCCCGGCCATCTCAAACCCGGCGAAATGCAAGGCATTTGGTCGTGGGAGGAGCCAGCATTTGTAGTGCACTGGCCCCCCTCACATGCCAGGACACCAACCGGGCACCCTAGGGGACACTTCTAAAAAAAAAAAAAAATAACAATAGCTCCCAGGTACATATCTCCCTTACCTTGTGTGCTGAGCCCCCCAAATCCCCCCCACTACCCACAACTTTACAACACTACCACAGCCCTAAGGGGTGAAGGGGGGCACCTACATGTGGGTACAGTGGGTTTTGGGGGGGGGGGGGGGTTGGAGGTCTCCCATTTACCACCAGAAGTGTAACAGGTAGGGGGGATGGGCCTGGGTCCACCTGCCTGAAGTGCACAGCACCCACTAAAAACTGCTCCAGGGACTTGCATACTGCTGTCAGGGAGCTGGGTATGACATTTCAGGCTGGCATAGAGGCTGGCAAAAAAGTTTGTTTTTTTTTGGGTGGAAGGGGGTTGGTGACCACTGGGGGAGTAAGGAGAGGTGATCCCCGAGTCCCTCTGGTGGTCATTTGGTCAGTTGGGGTTCCTTTGTGAAGTTTGGTCGTGAAAAAAAAGGGGCCAAGTAAAGCCGGCGAAATGCTCGTCAAGCCTGGCTTTTTTTTTCCATTATCGGGCGAAGCCGGCCATCTCGTGAGCACGTGAGGGACTCACCCCACAATAGCCAGGCCCCCTTCAACCAGTCACATAATCTGTGACAAGGCAGAATTGGTGTGTAGAGCCTGAGCTCTTTCATTAAAACTTGGGGGTCCATGGGTCAATTTTAGCAGACTATAGAAAAGGTGCCGGTACTCAGTACCCCCAAGTACACCCTCAAAAAAAAGCCCTGATCCCACACCTTTTTGAAGTCCACCACTGTTATCAACCCTATCACTAGTGTGAGTGTTTGCTGCAGCCTCCCCTCTCCCTCTGTCTCCACAGAAACTGGCAGCATGTACAAGGGGGAGGGGGTCAAGGAGGAGCAGCAAAGGGGCTGATTTGGACTCCCCTGTGTCATCGCAGGGAGGAAGAGGAGGTGGAAGAATCTCTACAGCTGTATGAAGCACTTCATCCAGCCTCCCATTCAGGTGGTCCCTGTGGTCCTGCTGACTGCTATCTACATATTATTAAAAAAAAAAAAAAGAAGGCTAATAGTAAAGAAAGGCAATTCAGAACTGGCTTTTTTATTAACAGTTGTGAATTTGTGCTGGCAGCTAGCCAGGTCAGCTGAATACCTGCCAGTTGGCAAACCCCAGGCTGGCCAGGTGGTCCCTGAAGACAGGGTTGAAATTCATTGTTTAACCAATAGATGCTTACAAAGCAGGAAGGCACAGTAGTTTTTGCTGAGTCACCTGACTCTATATCAGAATAATGTAGGTTCTTCCCCCTGTTAGTTTGCTCTGTTGCAAGTATACAGCACAGCCGCACTATTGCAGCCTCAGCTACCCTGCTGGAATCCAGCCTGTGCAGTAAAATGACATTTTGCCATTCCTCACAGGCAGCTCTGTTCTGACCTGCAGTCTGTCTTACGCAAACAGGGAAATGGAAGCCGTAGCCTATTTGCTGGGAAAGTCTATAAGCGGTTTTCTCTCCAGTTCAATGGACATGGTGGAAAAAGGAGGGGAATGAATCAGCCAATGACGGCTGCAGAGGGCCACTGGGACCCATTACTAACATAAGCAAGGAAACCACCTGATGTGACTGAGGTCAGATAAGAGAGTCCTAGCTTTAAAAGCAGGTGCTTCCTGTGTAGCATACTGAGTCAGTTCCTCCTTCCATCTCCCAGTGAAAACAAACCAAACAAACCCACTGAATTAGAGTTTGATCTGAGCGGGCTTGAGGAAACTACTTGTTGATTGAGGTCAGTCCATGCTTAACAATGTGAGGGGATCTCAGCAGTTTCCTCAATGTGTCTCTGTGCTTGGTAAGTTTTTTTGAAGTTGTGGATGCAAGGAAAACTGGTTGTTAGAAATTCATGTTCAGGGACACCGCGTTGCAAGGTGAAATAAATCGCATATCAGAAGCACATTATATTTTGGCATGGTAGTCTCCTCCTTCTTTGGGCTTTTAAATGGAATCAGCTTATTCTGGGCCAAGAGTCACCACTCACAACTGCTTGGGGGCTGATTTTGAGACCACGAGAGGGAGCCCTGGGAATCCAGAAATTCAATGCCGGAGCCATATCTGGCAACCGGCATTGAATTTCCAAGGGGTTTTTTGGCTGCTAAAAGATAGCTAGTTAAGCCGATATTCATTGGCTGACTGGCTAAGTTATAGCGGCCAAAGATAGACCTGCTATTTATGCAAGTCTGTCTGTCTGCTAAACATAGCTGGTCAACCAATGAATATTAGCGCTAACCGGCAATATTGAGTGTCATAGCCAGTGCCCTAGCTAGCTAGCTGCTAAGCGCTAATATTCAGCCAAGATAACTGGTGATCTTGTGCCCAATATTAGTGCTTAACTGGCTTTAGGCTATTTAACTGACCAGGAGCCTTTCCTGGCTGGTTAAATAGTTTTAACTATCAACTGGTTGGAGTTTTTCTCCATTTTGTAACCTTTCCATCTTGCCCAGACATCGCATTGAAAGTCCCTAGCCAGGAACTTGATCCACTTCCAATCTGAGCCTGGTCACTAGTCCCCTAAAACCATAAACTTTACATGTACAATTTGACACTTAGGATGCAAAGTTGAACATGCAGGTTATAGAATAGTGTCATTTATACACCTAACTTAATTATTAGATTAGCTGCTAATTGGCATTAACAACCAATAATTGGCCCTAATTAGCACTCTGCCCTTAGTCCTGGGCCACCAATGGGGGGGAGGGGGGGAAGATTTCCTCGGTCTAGCCTCCAAGGAGGGCTCGATGCCAACGAACGACAGAAACTGCTCTGCCAGCCATGGGTCTTTCTTCCTTCTGCATCCTGCCTAAATGGAAACAGGAAGTTACTTCACAGGAGGCGGGACTCAGCAGGAAGAAGGGCCCATGGCCAGCAGAGCACTCTCATTCACTGCTGCAGGGGGAGCAGTGGTGGGGCTGGTGGCTGCAGCGGGGCCCTGAAGATGGTTTGCCCCAGGCCCGGCTTTGTCTCTCAGTGGCCCTGCCTTTGTCAATATTTTACAAACTAAGCATGCATAATCCATAGCGTGCAATTAAAAAGGGGGTGAAAGTCTGGGAGGGGCACGGGTGGGCCAGGGGTGTGCCTGGCACTTATGCACACAGGATACAGAATACTGTCAGTTACGCATTGATTGCAGTTAGACATGAGAATTTACACTAGCAGTTGAGCTTCCAAAAGTGCTCATTCTCACAATTAGTAGCATAACTGCAGACTTACACTAGTATTCTATAATGGCAGTTATGAGCATAATTGCTGATACAGAATTAGTGCTTGGCACATATCATCCTGTAAAAGTACATATGCTTACTTCTACCCACATATCCCCACATGCAATTTTATAACAACCATTTTCCATATAGAAAACGTTCTTTACAAAATCACCCCCATAAAGTATGCATACACATTTACACCTTCAGAGCAGAATTTGTACACTATTAGAGATAGTTCTTCAACATTATGGGCCCAATATTCAGACTGTGGCTAACTCCTGCGGTCGGCAGTCAGCTTGGATATTCAGTGCAAGGCCACTTCCAGTGACTGGCATTGAATATCCAGGTGTTTTTTGGCCGGTTTAAATTTAACCAGCCAAGCTGATATTCAGAGCTGGCCAGTTAAGTTTAAACCGGCCAAAGATATTCCTGCTATTTTGGTGGGCTAATTCGGTGATACGCTTAATATTAGCTATGCACTAACTGGCGATATTCAGTGGGACATAACTGGCTAGCTCCCACTGAATATTGCCGGATATTTGGTTAAGTTTCATTTAACTAGTCAGGAGCCAAAGAAACAGAATGAAGCCTTGCGCCGGAAGAAGAGGACCTCGGCTGGTGGGGGTTGGGGTCCCCCGCCAGCAAAGGTAGGCGACAGCGGCGGCAGGGGAGGGTTAGCAGAGGAAGGGGGGTCGAGAGGGTCATCGGCAGGGAGGGGTCAAAGTTGGTGGTGGCAGTGGTGGCGGCGGCAGGGGGGTCAGCGGTGCCGGGGGGCTAAAATGTGCCCCCTCACCTCGGGCTCTGGACCCCCCTCGCGCTGAAGTCTGGCTACGCCCCTGTTTTAAATATGGGGGGAGGTATTTTATTAAAGCACTTAGGGGTCCTTTTACAAAGGCGCACTGAAAAATGGCCTGCGGTAATGTAGGCGCAGGTTTTGGGCGCACACAGAATCATTTTTCAGTGCACCTGTAAAAAAGACCTTTTTTTGCTGAAAATGGACGTGTGGCAAAATCAAAATTGCCACGCGTCCATTTTGGGTCTGAGACCTTACTGCCAGCCATAGACCTAGTGGTAAAGATTTTGGGCAGTAATGACCTACGTGCGTCAGATGCCACTTGGCGAGCGTCTGCTTTGCGCACCAGAAAATAAAAACATATTTTTCAGATGCGCGTAGCAGATGGGCACCAAAATTTAAATTACCACAAGGGCCACACGGTAACCAGGCGGTAACTCCAATGTGGCACATGTTGGGCGCGCGTAGGCGCCTACGCAGCTTAGTAAAAGGGGCCCTTAGATTTGCATGCACTGCCTCCACTACATACAAATCTCTCTCATGAATATTCATTGTGGATATTCTGAAAACCTGACTGGCTGAGGTGCCTCCAGGACCAGGTTTGGGAACCACTGACCAATTGTTTTCCTGTGACTGCAGCTGCTCTTTGCAGCTCCCTTTACTGCAGGTTAAAGTATGTCCTGATGGTTCTTTGAGTGAGTGAGTGTGTGTGTCTGTTAGGACCTATTGTTTTGCTTTGACTGTAGCTGCTCTTTGCTGCCTCCTTGCTGCAGGTTAAAGTATGTCCTGATGGTTCTTTGAGTTTGTCTGGCTGTCAGGTCCTATTGTTTTTCTTTGACTGCAGCTGCACTTTGCTGCCCCCAAGAAGCTGCTGCCCTAGGCAACCATGTAGTCTTGCCTAATGGTTGTGCCATTCCTGTTTGACTCGATGAGCTTACGAGCTTTCCATTCTCTGCTTGTAAACCCAAAGGACTTTTTTCTTTATTCTCTACTCAGCCCCATGTTCAATAGGAAGCCTCACTCGCTTCCACTCTACACATACCTCCAACATTCCCCTTCCCTTCCCTGCAATCACATCGGTTCTGCATGTTATCGTTTCCTTCCTTGTTTATTCTTTTCCCAAGCATAAGGTCTATTCTTGGAATGTCCATCTTCGGATTCTGCATTGACGTCAAAATTACTCAGTAGTTATTGTCAGGAAAGAAGTAATTTGAAAGGAGAGGGAGTTTTAATGGATCCTAAATAAGATGCCTGGGATAATGTCTGGAAAGTTTTCCTAAATCACTGGTTGTGAGCCTGTTTGAACTTACAGCTGTGCCAAGGTATGCGATATACAAGACTCTGTTTGAAAGCACTCTCGAGGCCCTGTGGATGTTAAGTATGAAGAATGCAGATTGTGGTAGCTACTGTTGCCTTCACAAATCCACCTCCTTCCTCTCCTTAGTGCCTGATGTGTACACACCAGCCAACCCCAGCCTCCTGATGTAGAGGAACCAACATCTGAAATGCACAATCTCCTGCGGGAGTCATCACTGATCTAATGTGCCCCTCTAGGCCTGTGACCTCTTTTGTTCTCTTATATTTCAAGAAAAAAGAGTGCTATGCTGCAGAGGATGAATGGGCCACAGAAACAAGGAAGGCAGAGTGATGGGGGGGGGGGGGGGGGGGGGGGGGGGACCTGACAAGATGGTCTTTGCTATTCAAAGAGAATAGACAGTATTAAAGTATGGGGGAGATGAAGGCCTAGAGAATCCCACAAACAAATGGTTGCACTATCAACCATATTGTAAAGTCTGTTGAACACGTGGAGGGGAATTTTCGATATGATGTCCAAGTCCGACTTCGGACATTTTGCACAAAATGTCTAAAATCTGAATAGCAAAGTACGTCTATCTTTTTTTTTTTTTTTAAATACCATTTCAAACAAGGTTTTCTGCTTTGTACTTTTTTTTTGATCATTTTTGAAAAAAAAAAATGTCCAAATGAAAAACGTAGAAAATCAAGCCATTGGGATGTAGGAGGAGCCAGCATTCTTAATAGACTGGCCACACAGAGGGGCATAATCGAAAGGGGCGCCCAAGTTTTCCTGAGGACGTCCTCGCAGGACGTCCTGGCGAAGGGGCGGGGAAACCCATATTATCGAAACAAGATGGGCGTCCATCTTTTGTTTCAATAATACAGTCAGGGACACCAAAATCTTGAAATTTAGGTCGACCTTAGAGATGGTCGTCCCCGATTTTCGTCGATAATGGAAACAGGACGCTCATCTCAGAAACGACCAAATCCAAGCCATTTGATCATGGGAGGAGTCAGCATTTGTAGTGCACTGGTCCCCCTGACATGCCAGGACACCAACCGGGCACCAGTGGCTTAGCTACATGGGGCCAGAGGGGCCTGGGCCCCATAGATTTGGCAGGACGTCAGACTCACAGAACGAAGCCTGATGTCCTGTACGTACAACATGCAGGACGTCAGAAACAGAAGGAAGCCTTTTGCGGGAAGAAGAGGACCTCGGTTGGCGGGGGTTGGGGTCCCCCACCAGCAAAGGTAGGTGACGGCGGGTTGGTGGCGGGAGGGGGGTCGAGAGGGTCATCGGAGGGCTCACACTTTCCACCGCAAGTGTACCAGTTAAAGCGGAATATGGGCATGGGTCTGCTTCTCTACAGCCCATTGCACCAACCAGTAGGCTACTCCAGGGACCTACCTAAAAGATACAATGCTGAAAATTTATCAAAGTTCACTTAGGGCCCTGTTTACAAAGGTGCACTAGCATTTTTAGGGCATGCTAAAATTAGAGCGTGCTAAACACTAGAGTCACCCATATGTTTCTAAGGGCGAGTTTAGCGTTTAGCGCACGCTAAAAGCGCTAGCACGCCCTTAGCGCTGCTTAGTAAACAAGGCCCTTAGCTTGCAGTTTCAAAAAAGCTCCGTATCCCATGAGGAACTCTTTCCAAAAGTACTGCTTCCCTTCTCTAAAACACCAAATAGATTAAAAAGTAGGGGTGTGTAGTGTGAAAAGTTTTGCTTACATTCCTTTTGTTCTGTTTCCTTTTTTTTTCATTTTACTCAGTTTTGTGCAAATTAACACAAAATAGTGCTTATTAACATATAATAGCACACATTATTTTGTGTTAGCGAGCAACAGTGCTGTTTTTGTAGAAAAAAAGGTGCCGGTACTCATTGTGGGCGGGGTCACCACATATGACTCCTCCCCTATTATAGCCACACCCACATTAGCCACACCCATTATATAAGCCATGGCACATATAAACAGACATCACTGAAAATATTATACTAGTATAGGAGAAAAAAATAATGTTTTTTATTTTCATTATAAATAATTTCTGTAAGCTGTTACAGGTCCAGTATAACCAGTGCAAAATAAGACAGCAGATGTAAATTCTCAGATTGGACATATTCCAGACACTAAAGTGAGAATAAAATTATTTTTTCTACCTTTGTTGTTTGGTGACTGTTTTTCTGATCATGCTGGCCCAGTATCCGATTCTACTGCTATCTGTCCTCTTAACTCCGTTTCCAGGGCTTCCTTTCCATTTATTTCTTTCCGCCTTTCTTCTTCATTTCTTGCCCTTCATCCGTAAGTAAAAGCTGGGTCCTCTGCAGACTTGACTGTCCAGTGGATCCAGCTTCTGCCTATTTTCTTCATCCGTGTACAGTTTTTCTCCTCTCTTCCTTTTCCCTCATCATCTCCTTCCTCACTCTTCCCTCCTCTCCATCCATGTCCAGCATTTCTTCTCTCCCCCTGCCCTCTCCTCCATCCACCCATGTCCAGCAACTCTTCTCTCCCCCTGTCCCCCCTCCAGCCACCCATGCCCAGCAATTCTCCTCGCTCCCCTGCCCCCCTCCAGCCACCTATGTCCAGCGATTGTCCTCGCTTCACTGCCCCCCCCAGCCACTCATGCCCACCGATTGTCCTCTCTCCCCTGCCCCCCCTCCAGCCACCCATGTCCAGCAACCCTCTCCCCCTGCCCCCCTCCAGCCACCCATGTCCAGCGATTCTCCTCTCCCCTGCCCCCCTCCAGCCACCCATGCCCAGTGATTCTCCTCTCTCCCCTGCCCCTCCTCCAGCAGCGATTGTCTTCTCTCCCCTGCCCCCTCCAGCCACCCAGCCACCCATGCCCAGTGATTCTCCTCACTCCCCTGCCACCCCTCCAGCCACCCATGCCTAGCGATTGTCCTCGCTCCCCTGCCCCCCCCTCCAGCCACCCATACCCAGCGATTGTCCTCTCTCCCCTGCCCTCCCCTCCAGCCACCCATGCCCAGTGATTCTTCTCTCCCCTGCCCCCTCCAGCCACCCATGACCAGTGATTCTCCTCTCTCCCCTGCCCCCCTCCAGCCACCCATGTCCAGCGATTCTCCTCTCTCCCCTGCCCCCATCCAGCAGCAATTGTCCTCTCTCCCCTGACCCCCCTCCAGCCACCCATGCCCAGTGATTCTTCTCACTCCCCTGCCCCCTCCAGTCACCCATGTCCAGTGATTCTCCTCTCTCCCCTGCCCCCCCTCCAGCCACCCATGCCCAGCGATTCTCCTCGCTCCCCTGCACCCCCTCCAGCAACCCAGGTTGTTGTGGATTCTTCGGGGCAGGCAGGAAAGATCCCCAATCTTTCCTGCCCGCTGCTGGTGCTGACTCTCCCACGGCACTACTGCATCGCTGTTCAAATTGGCCGCCGAGACTTACAAGGGCAGCCTCCAAGACTTCAGCAGAAGTCTCGCGAGGCCGCCGCTGGAAGTCTCGGCGGCCATTTTTAAAGAATGATCCGGCAACGGGGTAGTGTCAGCACCGGCAGCGGGCAGGCAAGACTGGGGATCTTTCCTGCCTGCCCCGAAGAATCCGTTGCCTTCTTCAGGTATGGACCCTGTAGCTCGGGGGAGGGAGGGAGGAGAGCTGGTTTGCCGTGAAGAACAACTGGCTCTTGCAAGCCGGTGCGAGCCAGCTCCAGCACACCACCGGATGGACAAAAAAGGTGCCGGTACACCGTACCGGCGCATACCGGCACAAAAAAAGCACTGGCGAGCACTAAAATGAAATGAAACTGACCAAAGCAAAAATGCACATTCCTAACAAAATGAAGGAAACAGCTGCTTGGCAGGAAGACAAATCTGATTTTATTAGATATAATAGGAGCTAATTTTTCAAAGGGCCCTTTTACTAAGCTGCAATAAAAAGTGGCCTTAGCATGTCATTCCTGTGCGCTAAAGCCATTTTTACACATGGGTAACATGGCCAATTTTTCTATTTTCAGTATTAATGGCCATGCATTAATTTTAATAACAAAAAGGAAAACAAAAATGTTCCAAAGTAATCAGATAAAAAAGAGATCCAAACTTCTGAAAAAAATTCTTCAGTGACAGTGATCAAACAGGTGTACAATCTTGACCTGCCAAAGGTGTAAACATTCCTGACCCAACATGGACTGTGTTTCAGCAAAAAGCCTTCCTCAGGGGTCACCATATATGAACTATAGACAAAACGTTGACTATGCAAAACGCCAATCTTTAAATAAATCAAATGTCAGAGTGCACCAGAATGGACTCCTAATCGACAAGCGACTGATAAACCGGCCAGTTAGCACAGTACATGCCTACTCTCTGCCCTGACCCAATTTATTTTTTAGTGCATGGGTAGCATGTGCACCACGGGATGCCTGAGCATGCTCTGCAGTAAGCACTTTTTTGCTCCCTCATCAGAGTATTGGAATTTGCTCAATATTGAGGATGCAAGCACCCATTAAGCAGGCATCTATGACTAATACTCGTAATGAAACTGAATACTTTGGTACAAATATGTGAGTACTTTTTATCCCTGGCATAAGGAGAAACAGGGGTGATATGTTACAGACGATCAAATATTTGAAAGGTATTAATCCGCAAATGAACCTTTTCCGTAGATGGGAAGGCCCTAGAACTAGAGGATATGAAATGAGATTGAAGGGGGGCAGACTCAAGAAAAATGTCAGGAAGTATTTTTTCACAGAGAGGTGGATACTTGGAATGCCCTCCCGTGGGAGGTGGTGGAGATGAAAACGGTAACGGAATTAAAAAATGTGTGGGATAAACATAAAGGAATCCTGTTCAGAAGGAATGGATCCTCAGAAGCTTAGCGGAGACTGGGTGGCAGAGCCAGTGGTGGGAGGCGGGGCTAGTGGTTGGGAGGCGGGGCTAGTGCTAGCCAGACTTCTACGGTCTGTTTCCTGAAAATGGCAGATACAAATCAAGGTCAGGTATATACATAAAGTAGCACATATGAGTTTATCTTGTTGGGCAGACTGGATGGACTGTGCAGGTCTTTTTCTGTCATCATCTACTATGTTACTATGTTATTAGCATCAATAATCAAAACAAAACCACCTACATACTGTAGTTGTGTTTTGATTATTGCCACAGATTTATGTTTATTTTCTTTGCAGTACGTTTTATGGGCAAAACTACGCAAGTGGTTTTGAAAAACCCAAACAACACACGCTGTTCCCTCTCCCAAGCTAACCTGCCCTCAGGAACGTTTCCGCTGCAGTGTGGGAAAGGTATGAACATTATTGCACTCAACACACATACTTTTACCTGTATAAAGGGTGGGAAATTTCCAAGGGCAGGTTAAAAAAAAAACAGCACTGTTGTCCTTTTTAATACTGTCAGTAGGAACTCAGATTCTTTAAGCAGTGCAGATTTTATGCTGTTACCGTTTACAGGTAAATAGAAACTGACCATCCCATTCTTGGCGCTGGTTTTAATCATGTGTACCAGAGCACCCAGAAAGCATTTCAGTGTGCCTGGGAGGAAAATACAAGGATTCTAACAGGAGATCAGTCAAACAAATATGAAAAAAAAAAAGAACCCAAATCTAAAATTGTTTGCTTTGCAATTTGACCTTCTTCCACTCCCTGTATTACGCATATACAGGAAAGAGGTATCTGGCTTTGTAAAGTTTCCTTTGCTAGTATCTTTTGCCCTTTGTATTAGGAAATCCTGAATGGCAGCTCCAGCATATTTAGTGTGGGTTTCCTGTGAATGAATCTCAGCTACTGCTTTCAGATTCAAGCTGGGATTCTGACGTTGGGTCATTCGCGAAGGAGGACCTTTAACGCCTCTCAGTTTGATGGGTGCAGATTTTGCATGGCATAAAGACATTTATCTTTCATTCATTAACTTTTGGTCTGTTTTTTTTTCTGTGTGTGTGTTTGTTTCCACTTATTATTAATGCTATTTTCTTTAAAAAAAATTGCATATCCATCTGCTTTGTCTTTCTACACATGGAGAGTAATTTTAGAACTGGCCACATAGGTTGATGTGGCTTCTATATATGTAAATAGTGTCTGTTTTCAAGAGAGAAAGTACAAATATACTTTCCTTTCTAAAATTGCCACTTCTGTGTGTTTCTAGTGGCAGCAGGCACACAATTATTTTTATGCTTGCTCTGGAGCATTTTGCAAAGTATGGGGCCCTTTTAGGAAGGTGTGGTAGGGCTACCGCGCAGGTAGTGTGCGGCAAAACAGCACTACTGCTCAGTGTGCCCAGGCGGCCCGCAGTAGTTCTGGGTTTGCTGCATGCTGTTTCCCATGCGCGCTGGGCCATTTTATACCGTGGCTGGGAATAAAAGTATTTTTCAATGGGGCAGTAAATGGCCTTGTGTTAAAATTAAAAGTACAAAACAGGAAAAAATGCCTCTACGACAGGGAAACACAATAGGCGAAAGTAGAGGCTGACAAAGGACGAATCACCACCAGAGATGTAAATCCAACAGTCTTTATTAATATTTTAAAAAGGAGGACCCGACACGGGCCGTGTTTCGACGCATGCAAGCATCTACATCAGAGGTCAAACAGTAAACTCTAGAACGGAGCACAGGACCGCAGTCCTGCTAAGGTAAAAAACTGTAGACCATACACAAATACTGTTGAAATCAAAGCAAGCGGACTAGCTTCTTATAATGGCTGTCGGAACTGAATCCGTGGGAGGGGGTTGGTGACCACTAGGGGAGTAAGGGGAGGTGATCCCCGATTCCCTCCGGTGGTCATTTGGTCAGTTCGGGCACCTTTTTGAGGCTTGGTCGTGAAAAAAATTGGACAAAGACAGCCAAATGCTCGTCAGGGACGCCCTTCTTTTTTTCCATTATCGGCCGAGGAGGCCCATCTCTTAACCACGCCCCCGTTCCGCCTTCGGTACACTGCTGACACGCACCCGTGAACTTTGGTCGTCCCCGCGACGGAAAGCAGTTGAGGATGCCCAAATAGGCTTTCAATTATGCCGATTGGGCGACCTTGAGAGAAGGACACCCATCTCCCGATTTGTGTTGAAAGATGGGTGTCCTACTCTTTCGAAAATAAGCTAGTTTGACCCCTTGCAATTGTTATACCAGGGGCATAGCCAGACTTCAGCGGGAGGGGGTCCAGAGCCCCAGGTGAAGGGGCACATTTTAGCCCCCCCCCCCGCCATTGCCAACTCCCCCCCACCACTGCTGACCCCCCTGCCACCACCAACAACAACTTTGACCCCCCCTTGCCAACGACCCTCTCGACCCTCCTCCCGCCGCCAACCCTCCTCCGCCATCGCTGTCGCCTACCTTTGCTGGCGGGGGACCCTAACCCCCGCCAGCTGAGGTCCTCTTCTTCGTTTGTTCTGTTTCTGAGTCTGACGTCCTGCACGTTGTACGTGCAGGACGTCAGACTCACAGAAACAGAATGAAGCCTTGCGATCTGCAGGGCTTCATTCTGTTTCTGTGAAGCCTGACGTCCTGCATGTTGTACGTGCAGGACGTCAGACTCAGAAACAGAACGAAGGAAGAAGAGGACCTCGGCTGGCGGGGGTTGGGGTCCTCCACCAGCAAAGGTAGGCGACGGCGGGTTGATGGTGGGAGGGGGGTTGAGAGGGTTGTTGGCAGGGGGGGTCCAGGGCCAAATTTATGGGGGCCCAGGCCCCCGTGGCCCCACGTAGCTACGCCCCTGTGTTATACCCCTGAGGCAGTCCAACAGTAGGCGAAACATGGACCATATGCACCTTGATATCTTCCCCCTCTTAATAAAGGTATTTCCTGTGAGAACTTTACTCTGAGATCTGCTGGGGGGGGGAGGGGGTCTGCATTCCATAAAATTATTATGGACAGCCAAAAAACTCTTCATATTCTGTCTCACAAGTAAGAAGAACTGGAGACTTTGTTCAGCAAGAGACACATAAATAAATGCACCCAACACTTCTTGTGTTCCTTAATCATTTCAGTGTCATATCACTGAATTATGGGTTGGGATTTGAGGGATGAAATACAAGTTTTCTGATTTGTAATAGAAGAACAGCTGTAATGGGTACAGCATAATAAGAAGCAGACTTTCACATTAAAAAAAAACACTCCCACCCCCCCCCCCACCCCCAAAAAGAAAACAAAACAGGTAGAACACACTTGCACATCCACTAAGTCCTCAAACCCTCTCCCATACTATCAATAAAGATGGCATTAATGCAAGTTGCAATGATAATGATAATAATATGAATGTGTGTCCAGGGGATCTCAACAGTACATTACAGATGTGAATTTCCCATTTCACACAGGGTCAAGTGATCAGAGAAAGAAGAGGGAGATATTGGACAGTGGAGGAGAGAAGGGGCAAGATGCTAGATACGGGGAAGAGAGAAAGGAAAGAGTTATTGAAAGACTGGAGGTTGAGAGGTTGTGGAAAGAGAGAGAGAGATGGGCAACAGGGGAATGGGATGAGGGGAAAAGATGAAAACCTAAGTAGTGCCAAAGTGGTCAGAGGAAAGGTCACTGCATAAATGTCAGTCCTATCTTTATGTGGTAACTAATAGAAAGTTAGGTGCTGAATATTGCACATAAGGGTCCTTTTACTAAGGTGCGCCTAAAAATGGCCTGCACTAGTATAAGCGCTTGTTTTGGACGCGACGCGCGCAGATCCATTTTTCAGTGCACCTGTAAAAATGCCTTTTTAAAAATTTTGACCAAAAATGGACTTGCGACACAATGAAAATCGGCGTGCGTCCATTTTGGGTCTGAGACCTTACCACCACCCATTGACTTAGCTGTAAGGTCTCACGCGTTAACTGTATGTAAAATGCCTTTTACCACCTGGTAGTGTCAAGCGCTGTAAAATTAAAATTATTTTCTGGTGCACGTAGTGGATGAGTGTAAAAAATGAAATTACCGCTCAAGCCATGTGGTAGCCAGGTGTTAATTCCAAATTGTCGTACGTCGTTGGGCGCGCATAGGCACCCACGCAGCTTAGTAAAAGGGCCCCTTAACCAGCTATGCGTTAGCCAGCTCTGTAAACCAGGAAATTCAATGCTCATATCCTGACACTGAATTTCTGGGTTTAATCCTAGCAGCGGTCAGAAAGCGCTGATCACCACTGGCTGAATATCGGGCCCATGGTTCTTTGAATTTGTCTGGAAGTCAGGAACTATTGTTTTGCTTTGACTTTCCCCTATAAGAAGCTGCTGCCCTAGGCAGCTGGCCAGTCTTGTCTAATGGTTGACACAGCACTACTCCCACCCCTTTTTTGATGCCAGGGGGAGGACGCCAACTCATCCCTTGCCTCAGGCAGCAGATTGCCTTGAGCTGTCCCTGCTAGATAGTCACTTAGGATGGAAGTTTTTTTTTTTTGGGGGGGGGGGGAGCAACAAAGGGCAGCAGCAATCTAGCAACAAAACACTTGGTCTTGACAACCACACAAAGAACCATCCATATGTGCTTTTTAGCAGCAGACAAGGCAGCGGGTAATTTTCAAATACCTTATTTATTTGGGGTAGGCTTTTAGAAATAGCCTTCATTATGTTTGAGAAAGTTTTTAATATTTGGTAATAATGATGTCTAGTAACATGGTCTTTCTGAGAGGGGTGGTGATGGGGTGATTATGATTTTAAGTTTAATTATCAAAAGCTCAGGAGGAGGTGGTAAGATCCTGAAAGTTAATTGAGGGGACCTGCTATGAATCTACATTCCGTTGAAGGACCAGTACATAGCTACTTCCTTCATGTAAAAATACAAATAAAACTCTTTTTCTTGCTTTTAATACGTTAGCATTTTAAATCCTGGTTTATAGAAACATTGCAGATTTTTGTAACCAGGATGTCAGGTGGGATGCATTTCTGGATGAATCAATGGTAAATGTTTGTGAAGCCTGTAAACAGTGAGAGGTAAATATTTAGTGGAATAGACAACTTATAACTTCAAAGTATGCATTTGCCCCCTCATTCTATAATCTTAGAGGCCAATATTCAGATCGCGGGAGGGAGCCCAGCTAACTCCCGCGGTTGGCGGTCAGCCCGTATACTCAATGCCATGCCGTCTCCAGTGACCAACATTCAATATCCGTTTTATTTTTGGCCAGTTTAAACTTAACCAGCTAAGAGGACCTTTTACTAAGCTCTGGTAAAAAGTGGCCTGAGCTAGTTTGGAAGTATGAAATTGACACACGCTGGACCAGTTGTTACTGCGGCTAGGAGAAAAGACTTTTTTATGGGGCAGTAAATGGTTGTGTGCTAAAGTCAAAAAGGCATACCCTACCGACCCTACTTAAATACCTGAACCCAGCAACACAGCGAAACCAAAGAACGTAATGGACATAACGTAACTCTTCCTCTATATGATTCCCTAATATGTTCGTTTGTTCCACATGAACCCTATTCTACCATAACATCACTGTGTAACTGTTTGTACCGGAATTGGCGAACGCCTCTACGGTACTATTGTAAGCCACATTGAGCCTGCAAATAGGTGGGAAAATGTGGGATACAAATGTAACAAATAAATAAATAACAAATAAATAAAATTTACTGTCTGAGCTCTTAACGCCACCCATTGACCTAGAAGTAAGGGTTGACGTGCTAACCACACGGTAATCATGCAGCACGTACCAATGTGGCTGTGCTGCCAATTACCACCAGGAACGCCCCCCCCCCCCCCCAACTTTGAAATTACCACTGAGCATCTGCACTACCCCAGCGGTAGTGACTCGTAACCACTTGTAACCACTCGCCTCCACCTACCCTCCTCTCCTCCTTCCTGTACACATTAATTGATTTGATTTGCTTACTTTATTTTTTGTCTATTAGATTGTAAGCTCTTTGAGCAGGGACTGTCTTTCTTCTATGTTTGTGCAGCACTGCATACGCCTTGTAGCGCTATAGAAATGCTAAATAGTAGTAGTAGTAGGTAGTGTCGATTTGGCGCGTGCTACCTGTGCATTAGCCCTACTACTGCTTAGTAAAAGGGCCCCTAAGTTGATATTCAGAAATAACTGGTTAAGTTTAATCCAGCCAAAGATATTCCAGCTATTTAAGTGGCTCGATATGGCCGCTTATAATATGTGGTCAATATTTGGGGATAGTCCCTAATTCTCGGAGACTTTAACATGCACGTTGATGACCCATCCGACCCTAATGCTTCTAAGTTCCTCACCCTAACATCCTCCTTCAACCTCCAGCTGTGCTCCACCACCCCTACTCACCGTGACGGCCATTGTCTTGACCTCGTCCTCTCCTCCTCTGGCTCACCCTCCAATTTCCACGCTTCTGCTCTCCCTCTCTCCGATCATCACCTGATCACATTTACACTTCTTCACCCCCCCCGCCCCGTCCAACTTTAACCACCACCTCCAGGAATCTCCAGGCTATTGACCCCCCCCCCCCACACTTTATCCTCTAGTATCTCTAATCTTCTCCCCTCCATCATGTCCTCCGAGACTGTAGACAAAGCGGTCTCCGCTTACAATGCCGCTCTCTCCTCTGCTTTGGACACCCTCGCTCCATCCACCTCCCGTCCCACAAAGCGTACTAATCCCCAGCCTTGGCTGACCCCTTGCATCCGTTACCTTCGCTCCTGCACCCGATCCGCTGAACGCCTCTGGAGGAAATCTCGTACCCATTCAGACTTCCTTCACTACAAATTCATGCTATCCCCCTTCCATTCCTCCCTATTCCTTGCAAAACAGGACTATTACACCCAATTGACCAATTCTCTCAGCTCCAACCCTCGTCGTCTCTTCACCACCCTTAACTCCCTCCTCAAAGTGCCCCCCGCTCCCACTCCCCCTTCACTCTCTCCTCAATCACTGGCTGACTACTTCCGCGACAAGGTGCAAAAGATCAACCTTGAGTTCACAACCAAACCACCACCTCCTCTTCAGCCTGTAGCCTCATCCAACAACCAACCAACCATGGCCTCTTTCTCCTCCTTTCCTGAGATCACCGAGGATGAAACCTCCCGCCTTTTTTCCTCCTCGAAATGCACCACCTGTTCCTCCGATCCCATCCCCACCAACTTACTTAACACCATCTCCCATACTGTCACCCCCTCCATCTGTCGCATCCTTAACCTCTCTCTCTCCACTGCAACTGTCCCTGACACCTTCAAGCACGCCGTAGTCACACCTCTCCTAAAAAAAACCATCACTTGACCCTACCTGCCCTTCCAACTACCGCCACATCTCTCTCCTACCCTTCCTCTCCAAAATACTTGAGCGCACCGTTCACAGTCGCTGCCTTGATTTTCTCTCCTCTCATGCCATCCTCGATCCACTTCAATCCGGTTTTCGCCCTCTACACTTGACAGAAACAGCACTCTCTAAAGTCTGCAACGACCTGCTCCTCGCCAAATCCAGAGGCCACTATTCCATACTCATCCTCCTCGATCTATCCGCGGCGTTTGACACTGTCAATCATGATTTACTTCTTGCCACACTGTCCTCTTTTGGGTTCCAAGGTTCTGTCCTCTCCTAGTTCTCCTCTTATCTCTCCCACCGCACCTTCAAGGTACACTCTCATGGATCTTCCTCCACTCCCATCCCACTATCTGTTGGAGTTCCCCAAGGATCTGTCCTTGGACCCCTTCTCTTCTCAATCTACACCTCTTCCCTAGGCTCACTGATCTCATCTCATGGTTTTCAGTATCATCTTTATGCTGATGACACCCAGCTATATCTCTCCACACCAGATATCACCGCGGAGACCCAGGCCAAGGTATCGGCCTGCTTATCCGACATTGCTGCCTGGATGTCCAACCGCCACCTGAAGCTGAACATGTCCAAAACCGAGCTCCTCATCTTTCCACCTAAACCCACTTCTCCTCTTCCTCCACTCTCTATCTCAGTTGATAACACCCTCATCCTCCCCATCCCTTCTGCCCGCAACCTCGGAGTCATCTTCGACTCCTCCCTCTCCTTCTCTGCGCATATCCAATAGACTGCCAAAACTTGTCGCTTCTTCCTCTTCAACATCAGCAAAATTCGCCCTTTCATTTCTGAGCACACCACACGAACTCTCGTCCACGCTCTCATTACCTCTCGCCTTGACTACTGCAACTTACTCCTCACCGGCCTCCCACTTAGCCATCTATCCCCCCTTCAATCCGTTCAGAACACTGCCGCACATCTTATATTCCGCCAGAACCGATATACTCATATCACCCCTCTCCTCAAGTCACTTCACTGGCTTCCGATCAGTTACCGCATACAATTCAAGCTTCTCCTCCTTACCTACAAATGCACCCGGTCTGCAGCTCCTCACTACCTCTCTACCCTCATCTCCCCCTATGTTCCCGCCCATAACCTCCGCTCACAGGACAAATCCCTCCTTTCAGTACCCTTCTCCACCACTGCCAACTCCAGGCTCCGCTCATTCTGCCTTGCCTCACCCTATGCCTGGAACAATCTTCCTCAACCCCTACGCCAAGCCCCCTCCCTACCCATCTTCAAATCTCTGCTTAAAACTCACCTCTTCAATGCTGCTTTCGGCACCTAACCTTTCGAGAAATATAGTATGCCCTATCAGATCGATTGTACACTTGTCTTTAGATTGTACACCTATCTTTTAGATTGTAAGCTCCTTGAGCAGGGACTGTCCTTCCATGTTAAATTGTACAGCGCTGCGTAACCCTAGTAGCGCTTTAGAAATGTTAAGTAGTAGTAGTAGTAGCTGGCTATATCGTGTGATACAGCAGATTATCTCCTAGATGCTATCTGGTGATATTCAGCGGGGAATAGCCAGTTATCTCCCACTGAATATCACCAGATAGCCAGTTAAGTGCAATTTAACTGGCCAGGTACATTCCTGGACTGTTAAATGGTTTTCATCATCGGGGGACTAGTGCCTAAATCTAAACGCCATTTTGCTTAAGATTATTAAATACTAGCACTTGTGCATGTGACTGTAATATTCATGTGTGTAAGTACCAGTTGGATGTTAATCACGATTCTACAAGTTTAGCATGTAATCTGTCTAGTGTGCAACCACAAGCGGCCATATATGTGGGTAGAGCATGGATGGGTACCACATTTATTTGCATAACTTATAGAATACTATGCAACAGCTGATCTTGGCATAAGTGATAGTGCCTTAATGTTGGCATGAAATTGCTGCCTTGCACTCCATTCTGTAATGGAATTCAGCTGCTCAGATGCCGTTCTAGAATTTTAGCGCCCAAAAATGGGTGACCTTCATAGAATTGAGCCATTGGAGTGTATGGCTGAAGGCCAAGTAGCTAGGGCAGACTGACCATGATCTGGGCCCCAGGACAATGAGGATGATATGGGCCCCCCTAGCCGTTGCCTGCCACCACCTCCAGCCACTGCCTGCGGCCCCCCCCCTACCACCGCAGCTGCCACCCCCACATACCACAGTCCCCCAAGCCTCAGTGAGCCTTTCCCAGTCCTACCTTGAAGGACCCTGGTGGTCTAGTGTCTTCTTCAGGGGCAGGAAAGAACACCACTCTTTCCTGCCCACTATAGCTATTATGCCCAGCACCACCATATTTCAAAATGGCGGCTGAGACTTTCCACGGTAGTCTCATGGGTTTCCACAGTCTCGGCAGGCATTTTTAAAGCATGGTGGGACTGGGCAGAGTAGTGTCAGTGGGCAGGAAATTGTGCACCTGGCAGTAATTCTGATTTTTGGCGTGCACTGAATCCCGCAGTAGAAAATAATTTTATATTTTCTACCATGGGGAGTGTTCTCGGCAGTAACTGGCAGTGCACCCACATTGGCACGCGCTGCATGGTTATCGTATGGGTAGCGCGTGAGCCCTTACCGCTAGGTCAATGGGTGGTGGTAAGGGCTCAGGCCGTAAATAGGCATGCACTAGTTTTAATATTAGCGCAGGTCAATTTCCTGGGCCATTAAAAAATAGGCTTTTCCCAACCATGGTAAAAAATGGCCCAGCGCGGGTCTTAAAGATGGACCCACGCTGCCTCAGGCCACTTTTTACCGCGGCTTTGTAAAAGGAGCCCTAAATGCGATATTCAGCACATAACCAACTAAGTGAAACTGGACAAAGATAGGACTGAGTTTTCTGTGGTCCAATTTGTCCAGTTAACTCAGCCGGTTAAGTGCTGAATATTGGCCCCTTAACCACATAAGTGCTGACTCTGCCCATTGAGTGCCTACAAAATAGCTGACTAGGACTTTAGTGGTTAATGCTGATATTCAGCACATAACCAACTAAGTGAAACTGGACAAAGATAGGACTGAGTTTTCTGTGGTCCAATTTGTCCAGTTAACTCAGCCGGTTAAGTGCTGAATATTGGCCCCTTAACCACATAAGTGCTGACTCTGCCCATTGAGTGCCTACAAAATAGCTGACTAAGACTTTAGTGGTTAATGCTGATATTCAGTGGCACTGACCGATTGAGGAGCCCTTTTACTAAGCTGTAGTAAAATGTGGCCTGCAGCAGTGTATTAGGCATGCGCCGGGTCAGTTTTTACCCTGTCTGCAAAAAAGTTTTTTTTTTAATGTGATGGGAAAAGGGCATGTGGTAAAACTGAAACCAGTATGCATCTAAAACCAGCCTGAGCCCTTAATGCCACCCATTGATCTAGCGGTAAGAGCTCACGCGCTACACGCGCGGTGACCGGTCGGCGCGTGTCAACTGCCGATGATATTATAAAGAATAGAATTATAGAACACATAGACAAACATGGTTTAATGGGACAGATTTAGCATGGGTTCAGCCGAGGGAAGTCTTGCCTCAC
The DNA here is from genome assembly GCF_901765095.1 of Microcaecilia unicolor. Classification (NCBI taxonomy): domain Eukaryota; kingdom Metazoa; phylum Chordata; class Amphibia; order Gymnophiona; family Siphonopidae; genus Microcaecilia; species Microcaecilia unicolor. Next base: position 146,896,236 of record NC_044039.1, on the reverse strand, counting down.
CAATTTGCTTCATTTCTTTGAAGGCATGAATAAACATGTGGATAAGGTGAGTCGGTTGATGTAGTATATCTAGATTTTCAGAAAGCTTTTGATATAGTTCCTCATGAGAGACTCCTGAGAAAATTAAAGAGTCATGGGATAGGAGGCAAGGTTCTGGTGTGGATTAGGAATTGGTTATTGGACAGAAAACAGAGGGTAGGGTTAAATGGTCATTTCTCTCAATGGAGGAGAGTGAACAGTGGAGTGCCGCAGAGATCTGTACTGGGACCGGTACTATTTAACATATTTATAAATGATATGAAAATCGGAACGATGAGTGAGGTGATCAAGTTTGCAGATGATTCAAAACTATTCAAGGTTGTTAAAACACATGCGGACTGTGAAATATTGCAGGAAGACCTTAGGAAATTGGAAGACTGGGTGTCCAATTAGCAGATGAAATTTAATGTGGACAAATGGAAGGTGATGCACATTGGAAAGAATAATTTGAATCACAGTAATCTGATGCTAGGGTCCACCTTGGGGGTCAGCACTCAAGAAAAAGATCTGGGTGTCATTGTAGATAGTTACACTGAAATTTTGTGCTCAGTGTGTGGCTGCAGCCAAAAAAGCAAACAGGATGCTAGGAATTTTCAGACTTAGTTTGATTGGTAACTGAGATTACTTTTTTTTGTTGTTGTTACATTTATACCCCGCGTTTTTCCCACTCATGGCAGGCTCAATGCGGCTTATATGGGGCAATGGAGGGTTAAGTGACTTGCCCAGAGTCACAAGGAGCTGCCTGTGCCTGAAGTGGGAATCGAACTCAGTTCCTCAGTTCCCCAGGACCAAAGTCCACCACCCTAACCACTAGTGTCCTGCTTTTAATATATTTCTTAATACAGTGGCGTACCAAGGGGGGGGGGCGGTCCGCCCTGGGTGCACGCCGCTGGGGGGGTGCCGCGCGCCTGTCGGCTCTTCGTTTTCATGCTCCCTGTTCATGCTCCCTCTGTTCCGGGGCAGAGGGAGCATGAAAACGAAGAGCCGGCAGGCACGCGGCACCCCCCCTCCCCAGTGGCGTGCACCCGGGGGGGTTCTTTCGCCAGGGGATCGGGGGTTCTTTCGCCGGGGGGGCGTCGTGCTGTTCTGGGGGGGGCGGGGCGGGGCGCATCGGCGATCCGCCCCGGGTGTCAGCCCCCCTAGGAACGCCACTGCCTTAATATTTCTTTTTTTTATTTATTTTAATATTTATTAATTTTACATTTATATATACAAAACATAAATGCATTGGTAATCCAGCAAAACTATAAAGAAATATATAAATAAAATATTTTACATATTGTAAATATGTTATTGAAATATTCTATTAATTTTGTCCACAATATCAGGTTGGAATCAAGATACTAAGATTAAAAATAGAGGTAATTAGAAAAAAAATAAGAGCTGGAGAGGACAACGGAAGCTGATAGCCGACTTAAACATCACTTCCTATGGGAGTGTTTCCAAGGGTCTTCTCTCTTTTTCTTTACTTACAATAAATTCCAACAACTTCTTTGGGGTATAAAACACATAATTAACAGATTCAAAAGATATACAACATTTGCAAGGAAATTTTAACACAAAAAAGCCACCTAGATTCAAAATTCTGGATTTATATAAAAGAAATTCCTTCCTCCTTCTTTGTGTATTCCTTGCAATGTCAGGAAAAACCTGGATCTTAGCCCCTAGAAAAGGATCATTCAAGTGACGAAAGTAAGATCGAAATATATTATTTTTATCTGGTTCTAGAGCAAAAGTAACTATCAACGTTGTTCTTTCAGTTATAATTTCGAGAGAATTCTCCAGAAATTCTGTTAAATTGAGATTAGACTTATCTTCAGTTTGACCTTTGGGATTCTTTATCCCTGTTAAATATTGGGCCCTCGTTATGGGCGGAAAGCCCTCCACTGGGATCTCCAAGATTTCTCTGAAGTACTTTTTAAGCATGTCCACTGCAGATATCAATGGACATTTTGGGAAATTTAAGAGTCTCAAATTATTCCTACATCCATAGTTTTCAAGGTATTCAATTTTCCTTTCTTGAATCTCTCTTGTCTCTAATTAGTTCTGAGGTAATATTTTGTAATTTTTCCACTTCACCTTCAGTCTTAACATTTCTTTCACTCTGTTCTTGTAATTTAACAGACAAATTCTGATATCCTTGTTTTAACTCCAAAATGTCACCTTTCATGGATATATTCATCTGTGATAGTATAGTACTCACACCCTGTATGGCGTCCCATAGGGTCTCCATCGTGACTACAGCAGGTCTTCTAATTTCTCCTCCAGCAGCCGGCACCAAACTTCCAGGAGTAGAAGAACGAGGTTGACTCAGCCCCTGTTCCGATGTTACACTTCCTGGAGTTGAGATGCCTCTGGGTCCTCCTTCCACGGAGATAGGAACAATCCCTTCCATTCTACATGGCCCCTGAGGGGAAAACTCGCTGCCGGGTTGCTGGGGTGCTGTAAATGAGGGAGAACAACGTTACTCCCTCTATGCTGCGCTCCGCTCCTGAAACAGCAGGGCTAGTCGAAGCGGAATTCTGTTGTCCCAGGGAAACGACACCAAAGCTCTCAAGTGTTGTCTGGCGGGTAGATGGAGTCGACTGCAGAACCACGGAGGTAGGTGCCGCAGTTTTCCCCTTCCGTTTGCCCATCGTAGGAGAGTAAACAGAGCCTTCGCGCCAGAGCATTTGATAGTCTAAAGAGCGTCGTGTCCACACATCCGCTCAGATCGCCATCTTGATTCCAAAATAATATTTCTTAATATCTTCCTGATAAACTATTGACTCCTTTATTCTATTTCACCCCCCCCCCCCATTTTATTCTATCCTACTAACACAAACAAACCCAAATAAAACAAAAAAAAACCCTGTCCTTTCACTTGCAGAGGGTCTGACCGCTATAAGTTCCTTATCTGTCTCCATCCTTTTGCCTATATTGCACTGTGATATTATATCTTTATGCTGGTATTGTCTTAAAGGGATTTTATAGAACTGTGTTTTGAACATTTTTGCTAGTGATTTTCATCTTTTTATGCTGGAATTGTCTTAAAGGTGTTTTCATTGCAACTGTATTTTAACCTGTGCCAAGTGTTTTAAACCTGTGACTTATCCAATCAATCTTATTACATAGAATCTGGTGACTCTGGTGTCTGTTTTAAAGGTGCATTCTTTAGAATTGTGTGTTGAATCTACATTGCCAGAGACTTAATTCAATCAATTTGGTTACATAGCATCTGGTGACTCATAGCTCTGGAGGAGGGGCAGTTTGTGTAGATCTGTTTGGTAAAAGAAAAAAACCCCAGAACTTCAGTTTACCTTGTGAGCTGTGAACTACACTGGGCATTTTCAGGCTTGGTTTGATTGGTAACTGAGGTTTCACGTGCTCAGTTTCATGTAAAGGAGCGTCAGTGTGCACAGGAGGAGCAAGAAGAAAGAAGAGCAGGGCAGTGAATGCAGCTGCGCCGGAGACCGGCGCTGAAGAAGGCTTCGGCTGGCAGGGGTTGGGGACCCCCGCCAGCAAAGGTACCCGACGGCGGCGGGGGGGAGGGTTGGTGGCGGCGGGAAGAGGGGGTCGAAAGGGTTGGCAGCGGGGGTGGGGGGGGGTTAAAAATGGCGGGGGGTCGGCGGTGCAGGGGGTCTAAAATGTGCCCCCTCACCTCGGGCTCTGGACTCCCCCTCCCGCTGAAGTCTGGCTACGCCCTTGCCCCTCCCATTCACCACTCCATTCTATGATAAATTTTAATGCAGGAATTAATGTTCATTAATTGTAAAGCTGCCATGCTATTAGTGCAGAACTAATTCCCATGTTAAATAGCTTAGTTTATAGGCCCCTCAATGACTTAAACAGCTAAAAGTAATCTGTTTTCTTGGCCATAATTTAAAAAAAAAAAAAAAAAGAGACAGAAATGTGGTTGGCACCCTACCAACCACGTAAGGGGTTTTGATTATTGACCAGCACATGTCCCAGATGCTACGTGATGCAATGGTGTATGGCCTAGACTTTCCATGAACTCATTTTGATCCCTTGGAAACAGAATATATAACCAAGTAACCAAAGCTTCTCTTGTTGAAAAAGGCAGTGTTCTTGCTTTGCACACAGCCCATGTACTTGGAGGCTCTCCAGTACTAAGGTTACGTTCTGGTCATGGAGTTCCGCTCCAAGCACAAACTATAGTGGTACAAAAACACCTCATTCAAAAAATTGTTACAAAAACACAGAGGAGAATACTAATAAAAAAAAAAATAGGACTTCCTTCACTCATGTGAATTCTTCCAAATGATTGTTTGATAATTATAGCCACTTTAATGCATTGCATGTAAAATTCTATTAAATATAACTATTTTATTTGAATCATTTGAACAGGTGAAACTATCTGCACCTAGATTATTCAAGTAAGTGCATAGATTAGCATATTTTAAAAACTATCCTAATTCTGTCAGTTTTACCCAAAATTCTATAAATGGTGCATAAAACTGCATGTGCAAATTTAGGATGTGCACCCAATTTGGACACGCAATTTAATTGAATAATGAGCCAATTAGTGCTGATAATTGGGTGCTAATAATTATCAGCACTAATTGGCCTTAATTGAAATTTATAACCACATTTTCAGTCATGCAGATCCATGCGTAATTTTTACACATGGCTTCAAAAAGAGACATGGTCATGGGAGGGTCGGGGGCATTCCTGGAATTTATATGTGCTGTTATAGAATAAGGAGGATCCATAACTAGTTTAGATACAAGGATTTACACCAGGGTTTATTTGGTGTAAAGAGTGTAGAACCAGTGAGGCCCTGAGAGAAGAGGTCTCCAGGACGAGCCCTGAGCCAGGAATTCTGGCTTGGCTGCAGCATATGAACAGAGTTCCAGGGAAGAGTGGCCCCAGCTCAGACCCTTGCATTCCTGTGTGACAGGAAGTTTTGTCAATTCTCCAAGGATTCCGGGGTTGTGTGATCACAAGTGAGGTAACTGAAGGCTGCCAAGGTAGCTTCACTGTACTGTCTCCATTTCATCCCTGTGGCAATGTTTTCAAAGCCACAGGCTTCCTAGCCCAAGGATGGCATTCCCCAGGAATCCAGGCAGTACATCTAGCCCTAACCACTCTCAAGGATGGGGGAAAAAAGGACAAACCACTCTTCTTTACAAATAATTCTGTACTTTCACAATACATCATAAATCTTCTCACATAAGGCAGGAAAATTTGCATTACCACACCCACCAATTACATAGTGCAAGCAAAGATTGCTAGATATCTGAAGCTACTTGTGGTAAGGGGAGTTTACTGCCCCTTTTACATTGTTTTATGTACAGTATTGTAATTTTTTTTTACATTTTTGTTTTAAAATGTGAAACTCACTCTAGGCTTAATCAACAGAGTAGATCATAAAACTGAAATAAATAAATAAAAATAGAATTTTACAATGCACAATTTCAGATCACTGCTCTTTTGTTTTCTTTATGAGGGTTAAGCAATGGATTCACTAAAGCGTGGTAACCCATGCTACCTTTAATATGGGGTATTGTGTATTCTTGAGTAAATTGGCCTCAATTTCATTGAAAATAATGGGGCTAGAAGAAATTAACGTATGCGGTTAGCCGTGTTACTCTTGCTGTGGTGAATCAGCATCTGCGTGAGAAAGAATTCCTAGAAATCAGAAGCGGAGCTATATTACTAGAATAAAGAATTTATAAAAATGATAGAATGAGAAAGATTGTTTGCAGCTTAACAGCAATGGTGGAGGAGATCCAACAGGGTGTGTATGCGAATGTGTGCATGTGCATATGGGGAGAGGGACTGGGCTATGAGAGGTGCTGAGGAGGAAAATAATAGCACATATATGACAATGAAAAATGAGTCTAGATAATCGCACAGATAGCAAAGACATTTTGAAGGCAGAAAAAGCACACGTGAAATAGTGAGAACCCCATCTGAGAGAATAGCAGGATTTAAGAAGGAAACTAGATAAGCTCCTAAACAGAAAAAAAAAATGGAATTCAACTAAAGCATGCCAGACAGAGATTTTTTTTCAGACAGGAAACTAGCAGGCAGGTTACTGAGTTTTCAAATTCAGAAACAAAAATCCCCTGGGACTATTGCTATGAGATGAAACAAAATGTCATTTATGCATTATTTATCACAATAGAGAACAACCAAAGGTTGATAACTGAGCTAATAAAGTGACAGGGAGATTGTCAAACCTTAATTCATCTCTCCTCTTCAAGGAACAGAGAAACTCTGATGTCAGAAGAGCTCATGGTGACAACACAAACCCATTAAAAACAGCAGGTGTAAGAGTGAGGGAGTTTCCCAGTAGGATGTTTCCTAAAGGCACATAGGTGCAACATACGCACAACATATGAGCCTCTGTATCTTTCTTGCCTGGGAACCCTTTTATAAAATTGCCTCCTTAATGATTAGAAAACCTCTAAAACAGGTCTTAGTTATGCAACTGAAAATAACAGTTTTTCTGCTACAACTCTATGAGGTTCCATGGTCAACTCTGAGTCAATTAATCCTCTTAAGATACAAACTTGCTTGTTTTATTGCCACACCTCTCCCTGCATCCTTAATGAAGGTCTCTGTTTGCGCATTAAAGGTTACCTTAACCAGAGAAGCTCAGTTTTACAAGCATTTTTCGTCAAATAATTCTGAGCCATCCAAGTGGTAATTCTTAAGAAATAGCAATTCAGCTTATTCAGGGCTTAGGCCAAGATGCACTAAAGACTCGTTAAAGCCCTTTCCTTACCAATTCCCTTAGCGAAATAGGTAAGGAACGGGCATGCTTCAAGGAATAGGAATGCATGCTCGTTGTAGCTCACTTGCATTCTCTATTCCATCATTAAACAATCGGCCAATTGGCCGGTCAAGCATGTGTAGAGCAGCCAAGCGTTATGCTGGCTGCTCTGCGCATGCCAAATACGCCTCCTGTGCCGCCCGAAGATGCCGCGTCGCTCACCCCCTCTGATGCAGCTCGATCCAGAGGACAATGCAGTTGAGGACGCCCATCCAAAAAAAATGTCCATTTTGGCTGTGATCCCCCCCCCCCCCCCCCCCCCCGCAATAATAAAAACATCCTTTTTGGCCGTGCTTCACTCAGCTGAGAGACCTGGAAGTCTCTGAGCCAATCACAATGCGTTTAGCTGAGCTAAACGCACTCTGATTGGCTCAGAGACTTCCAGGTCTCTCAGCTGAGTGAAGCATGGCCAAAAGGGACGTTTTTATTATTGGGGTGGAGGGAATGAAGGCCAAAATGGACAGTTTTTCAATCCTGCGCAGTAGTTTTTCAATCCTGCGCAGCCCCAACGAGAGGTACAGACCTCTCGTTAGATTTTCCAGCGTTAAGGCAATAGGAAAAGGTTAGTGCATCTCATTACAATAGAAGCCTTTAGTGCATGTCAGGGTTTACTACTTGCTTGTTAATGGCTCGTGAAGTTTAGTGCCTCTGGCCCTTAGCCATAAATTTGTTGCGGGATGGGGGGTGGGAGGGCAGCTCCACAGATAGGTGTATGTCAAGATTCAAGATTGCTTTCTTGACATGATAGTTTCACTTGTTGCCAAAGTAATACATAGGCTCCTGGATTCTATATAGTGCGCCTAGAGATCGGTGTGGATTCTATAACAATAACACATAACTTAAGCTTAACAAGCTAATAAGCACTGATAACAGCACTTAACAAGCAATGATGAGCACCAATTGGCACTGATTAGAATTTAGGCACACAACTCACTAAGGGCCCTGTTTACTAAGCAGCGTTATAGGTGCATTAACATTTTTAACGCGCGTTAACCATGTATGTGCCTACAATATCCCTATAGATGCCTACATGGATAGCGCGCATGCTAAGTGTAGGCACGCTAAAACACTAACGCACCTTAGTAGACAGGGCCCTAAGCGTATTCTGTATCAATATGCGCCGAACGTCTAACGCAAGCAATCAAAAACAGGCATGGTTATTGGCGGGGAAATGGGAATTTCGTGGTTATTCTGAAATTAGCACATCTAATTATAGAATATGGCCCAGTGCACCTAAATCTACACACTGGGATTTATGCCTCATTTTCATTGGTGTAAATGGATACACGTAGATTTAGGTGCTGAAATATCAACTAAGTGTATTCTATAAACGACGCCTAAATCACCGATTATAGAATATGCTTAGTCGTCACTGATTTCAGTGCCAATTTGTTTAGGCACCATATATAGAATCTCCCCCAGAGGGGGTAATTTTATTTATCTAATCCTATAAAAATTTCAAGAAGCCTACTCTTGAGCATATAAAGGGGTGCCTATGGAACCTATTATATAAAGAAAAGTAAGTGCCTGCTTTTCTATATAGAATAGTAATGTAACAGGTCAAATACATGTCAATATTTGAGTTAGTGTAAATGCTCATGTCTAGACTGAAAAAGAATGTGTGTAAATCATAATATTCTCTAATTTAAGTGCATAAGTGTGTATCCCTCTCTATCTCAAAGTATGCCATCAAAGACTGGTACATACAGAATAGCAAACAGCCAGATTATAGTAATTAATACACATATGTGTCCATGTATGTGCGTGACTAGAGTACAAGCCTTTATGTGTGTTTTTGCAAATTATATCTAGGCAGCTCTTTACTATAAATCACTTTTATAGCGCTACCAGTCGTACGCAGCGCTTTACAATTGAACATGAAGAAGAAAGACAGTCCCTGCTCAAAAGAGCTTACAATCTAAATCAGGACAAACAGACAGGACCAAAAAGGATAAGGGAAGGACAGACAGAAGGACACATAAGGATAAGATAAAAGTTACAAGTCAGGAATCGAAAGCAGCATCAAACAGGTAGGCCTTTAGTCCTGATTTGAAGGCTGCGAGGGATGGAGCTAGACGTAAGGCCTCAACTAATGAGTTTTCTAAAGATAATATAATCACAGGTGTGCAAAAACACAAGTACAATTTTTATTTAAAAAGTAGTAGTTCTCAGTTAACTGACTGCAGTACCAATACCCATATGTGAACAGTCTGGTGGTATCAATTAAATGAGTAATGAACCTGTAACAAAGCGCCCATTTAAACATCCACATATATCCTTGAGCATACTACACATATACCATTTTTAAAAAAAATTTTTAGTTATAGTGAAACAATTTCATTTAAAAATAGTACTGCACACAACAGTGACTTCCACCAATGTTCAATAATACACCAATAGTGTTTCAGCATGATGCCCCCATAAATAATTTCAGTACAAAATGAAAGCAGTCATAATAAATTTTGCAGTTACTTATCTAACCCTGGACAAATTTAATGATGAGATGACTGCAGGAGGCTATTTTTCCTTGCATATACGTCCCGTGCTTCAGCTACAATGGCGACACTGAAAGGAAACTCCCCTAAGTATCCGCAGATAGATATACCCTAAATGATGTTATACAGCAACTTTATTGGCAACAATCAAGCGATAGAGTTCCAGTCAATAAGTTCATTCAAGCCTGCAGGTTGAATCTGTAATTCAAAAATCCAATATTGTTCTCTAAGATGAAGGTGAAACTTTCTATCAGAAAACTGGTGAAAGACTTGCTCTATCACAATCCAGTTTAAATCAGAAAATGTATGTTGCAACCTCAAACAATGAGCAACCATAGGAGCATTCAAAACTTGCTTGTTAGTATAACTCCAATGTTCAACAAGACTTGTCCTAACTGTCCATGTTGTGTGACCCACATAGGATTTGCAACATGGGCATATGACAATGTAAACAACAAAAGTCAAATCACATATGGTTTTGGTGTACAACCAGTAAGATTTCCCTGTAATAGGATTAGTCTATGATGAACTCGTCAGAGTATGTCCACAAACACTGCAATATCCACAGATATTATGTCCCACATGTTCATCCACATTACTTGATGTCTCAAATCATGAACAAGTGATTCTGTACCACATATTCTTAGGTCTAGTGTAGGCAATGCACTGTCCCTGCTTGAAAATATCGTGAGTGGCTAAAATGTGCCAATGTGCATGAATGCTTCTGGCAACTGTGATGGCTCAATTAGAATAGGTAAGAGCACACACCTGTTTATCCATTGGTTCTTTATTCTGTTCTTGTAACAAAAGTTCTGGATGAGCATATCATGCACGAAGATAGGCTTGTTGCAAGATTTTATTAGGATAGCCTCTGAATAATAATCGTTGAAACAATACCATTGCTTATTCTTTGAACATGGTGTCTGATGAACAGATGCGCCATATGCGCAAAGAATTGACTGATAGGGAGCACCTTCCATAACTGATATGGATGACAGCTATCCAATTTCAAATAATTATTCCATTCAATATTTTTTCGATATACTGTAGTCTCCAAAATCAGTATTTTCTTAATCAGCTTTACTGATTTAAATGAAACGCTATATTTGTCACTTTGGGCAGTAAAATGTAAATGACAGTCCAAAGAATTTAACCAACGTACAAATTCTCCCAGTTGGTGTTCATCATAGGACCAAATGAGAAAAATGTTGTCTATAAAGCGCATCTATGTCTTGACATGGATAAACCAAGAAGAATACTAAATTTTTTCTTCAAACTCCGAAACATATAAGTTGGCCACGCTGCAGGCCATGTCCATACCCAACCGATCATTTTAGAATAAAGGTTTGAACTATACCATTGATTGATCTACTCTGTTCTGTTTCCACATAGGATTTTGCGGATTGTCTGCCTTCTTGCTTTTTGGGACCATGCCCAACCTTGTTTCTGAAGAAAAAAATTTCCCATCAAAAGAAAAATAATTTTGCTTGTGGACTATCTTGGCCAGATCTGAAAGAAAACTGGGGGCTACTCTCTGACCCTCCTGATGTCAATAAACAATTTTGTAGAGCTGCCTGTTGAGGGATATTTGAATATACAACTTCCAAATCTAAAGTAACCAAAATCTCCGTACATTCTATGTTTTGAAATTGAAAGATACTTCTTTAAAAATGTGTGGTGTCCTTAATATATGACCTTGCTTGATGTACATGTGGCTTCAAGAAATAATCTACAAACCTGGATGGGAGCACTAAAATGGTTCCTCTCAAAGATTCTATCAGTTGACCTGGAGGCTGATCCACAGATTTATGTATTTTTGGTACAATATAAAATACTGGAATATGTGGTTCAGCTGGAACCAAAAACTTTGACTCAGCTTTAGTGATGACTCCCTGAGAACAAGCTTGAGTGGCCATGGCAGGAAGAGTAGATTTCAATATAGGAGTGGGATCTGATAATAAAGGAACATAAAACTCTCTGTGGTTTCTGTACATCTGTGATACATTATCTTTAGAAAACTCATTACTTGAGGTATATTGTATTGTTTTGTAGCTTGGGGTTTTCATAAGTGAAGTTGGTTCTGTTTTATAAAGGCAACAGACAAGTGTATGTGCCTTCATAAAACAGGCTCCCAGAGCTAGTAGTGTATAATAGCTTTTGTAGAAAGTTATGCCTGCTCTGGGACAGATACAACTATGTATGGGTACTCTGTGCAGGTACATGCATGTTTTATGTGGCACACATGTTCATTGCAGTGACACCCCAGTTCTATCCAATTCTATGCTTCACATGTGGAAAATGGTTCATAAAATTATTACTTTTCTTAGGGAGTACTGAGAGAAGAGGAAGTTTCTCCGGGTAAGTGAATATTACTTTTCTGGAAGACATGCAGGCTTATTTTCGAAAGAGAAGGACGCCCATCTTTCGACACAAATCGGAAGATGGGCGTCCATCTCACAGGGTTGCCCAAATCTGCATAATCGAAAGCCAATTTTGGGCGTCCCCAACTGCTTTCCATCGCGGGGACGACCAAAATTCACAGGGACATGTCGGAGGCGTAGCGAAGGCGGGACTTGGGCGTGCCTAACACATGGGCGTCCTCGACCCATAATGGAAAAAAAGGGCATCCCTGACGAGCACTTGGACGACTTTACCTGGTCCTGTTTTACTTACGACCAAGGCACAAAAAGGTGCCCGAACTGACCAGATGACCACCGGAGAGAATCGGAGATCACCTCTCCTTACTCCCCCAATGGTTACTAACCCCCTCCCACCCTCAAGAAGACATCTTTAAAAATCTTTTGTGCCAGCCTCAAATGTCATACTCAGGTCCATCACAGCAGTATGCAGGTCCCTGGAGCAGTTTTAGCAGGTGCAGTGCACTTCAGGCAGGCGGACCCAGGCCCATCCCCCCTACTTGTTACATGTGGTGGTAAATGTGAGGCCTCCAAAACCCACCAGAAACCCACTGTACCCACATCTAGGTGCCCCCCTTCACCCGTAAGGGCTATGGTAGTAGTGTACAGTGGTGGGTAGTAGGTTTGGGGGGAGGTTTGGGGGGCTCAGCACATAAGGTAAGGGAGCTATGTTCCTGGGAGCAATTTCTGAAGTCCACTGCAGTGCCCCCTAGGGTGCCCAGTTAGTGTCCTGGCATGTCAGGGGGACCAGTGCACTACAAATGCTGGCTCCTCCCACGACCAAAGGGCTTGCATTTGGTTGTTTCTGAGATGGGCGTCCTTAGTTTCCATTATTGCCGAAAATCATAAACGACCAAGTCTAGGGATGACCATCTCTAAGGATGATCTAAATGTCAAGATTTGGGCGTCCCCGACCGTATTATCGACATGAAAGATGGACGTCCATCTTGTTTTGATAATACAGGTTTCCCCACCCCTCCACCGGGACGTTTTGCGAGGACGTCCTCAGCAAAACTTGGGTGTCCCCTTCGATTATGCCCCTCCATGGTGATTTAAGTTAGGGATAGAAGAGAATTTGTAGGTGTTTTTATAAAATCTGTTTCAATTTAATTAAAAAGGCAAACATTACTTTGCCCTTCTTTGGGTTTAATTGTTAGAGCACTGAGCAGTCAAAAATAAGATATTAGATAGCTTATCAGGTCTAACTTTTATTTTAATGCAAAAAAAAAACAACACACTTTGAAATCTCTGTATGCAAATGATAGAAGCCTAAAAAGTAAGATGGAATTTAAAGTATATAGCACTCAGTGAAGAGACAGGTATAGAAACATGACAGCAGATAAAGGCCAAATGGCCCATCCAGTTTGCCCATCCACACTATCCACTATCTCTTCCTCTCCCTGAATTCACAATCAGAGCTTCTCAAATGCACTTTCATATAATAGACTTTCTTGCAGCAGCCCTCAGCATACCCAGGACAGACACATACCAGTTCTCAGACTTTTTCACTCACCGTGTCGCTCACTATTGTCTCTGCTTTTAGAGAGAACACTGCTCATTCGCTCACAACTAAACAAACCAATTTACTACATAAAATTGGTCTCAAACAAGGAGCACACTGTCACACGTCCAGGGCTTTTTTTGAGGGGGTACTTGGGGGTACTGAGTACCGGCACCTTTTCCATTATCTGCTAAAATTGACCCATGGTTCCCAAGTTTCAATGAAAGAGCTCAGGCTCTACACACCAATTCTGCCTTGTCATAGATTCTGTGACTGGTTGCAGGGGGCCTGGCTATTGTGGGGTGGGTCCCTCAGTGATCACCCCACCCATGAAAAGGTCTAACCGAGCTGAAATCTTCAGCTCTTCTGCCCGACTCAGATGCTGTTACTAAGGTAACACTGGCTTGGCTGAGTTATATTTTGTATTGAAATCCAGCCCGAACCTATTTCAAGGTGTTGAGGGGAATATAACATTAACATTAATGTAACATTAACATTTGAGCATAAAGCAGCAGAAGCCCTATGCTCCCTGTTTCTAATTCTCGAAATCCAACTTGTGCCAAAGCTCTCATTTTGTACCGATGCAGTCACTTCGTTTGCATTGTTTCTCATTCTTAGATACACAAATTGCCACTTTCACATGCAGAAATTCCCAAAGATCAGAGAAGGGAAATAGTTAATTCTTTTTATTCAATGCCGAATTCCCTCCCTCTTCTTCCTGACCCCACCCTGTGTGAACAGGAAGTTTAAAAAGGAAAAGCTTTCCGAATCCAGTAGCTGGGAACAGAGGGATCCTGGAAAGCTATACACTGCATAAGTACAGAGTCACAGAGACAACAATATGGTCTCCCCTCCCCCTTCTACAGAGCAAAAATTAAAAAGAACATCACTACCTCTTTAAATAAACAAAACTCATAGAAGCAAAACTTTTGAGTGCCCCAGAGATGCTACTACCAAATTGTACAAGCAATTACATATTCTGCATCCTATGGTGCAGATCTGAAATAATTTAGGGACCCTTTTACTAAGAGGCGGTAAGCCCACCATGGGATTATTGCGTGCCAATCTGGAGCTATTGCCAGCCCAATGCAGGGCACCAGCGGTAGTTCCACCCACAGCATGTGGCATTTCCGGCGCTAGCAAAAATATTCAAAACATATTTCCAAAGGTGGTTACCCAGCAATAATCAGGCAGCACCACACACTACCTGGTTACCGCTGGGTTAGTGCAGAAGCCCTTACCACCAGTAGCGTAGCTATGTGGGGCCACGGGAGCCTGGGCCCCTGTAGATTTGGCCTTGGACCCCCCTGCCGATGACCCTCTTGACCCCCCTCCCGCCGTCAACCCTCTCCCGCCACCGCCATCACCGTCAGCTACCTTTGCTGGCAGGGGACCCCAACCCCCGCCAGCCGAGGTCCTCTTCTTCTGGCGCAAGGCTTCGTTCTGTTTCTGTGAGTCTGACGTCCTGCACATTCTGTTTCTGTGAGTCTGACGTCCTGTACGTACAATGTGCAGGACGTCAGACTCACAGAAACAGAACGAAGCCTTGCGCCGGAAGAAGAGGACCTCGGCTGGCGGGGGTTGGGGTCCCCCACCAGCAAAGGTAGCCGACAGCGGCAGCGGGGGAGGGTTGGCCTGGGGATGGGGGTCGAGAGGGTCGTCGGCAGGGGGAGGGGTCACAGTTGGTGGCGGCGGAGGGGGGCTAAAATGTGCCCGCTCACCTCGGGCTCTGGACCCCCCTCCCACCGAAGTCTGGCTACGCCCCTGCTTACCACCACCTCAATGGGTGGCAGAAAGTGCTCCCCCCCCATATTGCCATGCAATAAGAGCAATCTTACCACATAGCCATGTCTTTTTTCGGTCTTTTTTATCCGCTGTGGTTAAATGGGCCTCAGCATATGGCAAAAACAGTCCCTGTCACTAGCGCAGGGCCCCTTTTACCACAGCTTAGTAAAAGGGCCCCTTAGAGAGTTTTGGGTGATGTTAGCTGTGTCTCAGCTTTTAGATGGAACTGTGGACATGTGGAGAGTAATTCTACAAAAGGGAACCTATATATAGGTGCCAAGAAGGCGCCTGCTTTCCTTTATAGAATACTAGTGTAACAGCACAAATACATTTAGGAACAAGCACTTACACCTGCCATAGGTGCCCAGGGCAGAAATGTGGGAGGAGGCTCCAAACCCACCAGCAGGCTGAATCTCCTGCAGCTTCAGGCAGGCTTGGGGCTCCTTGTACCATGGGGACTCAGGGCAGTTGCCCTGTTTGCACCCCACATCCTACATGTCTATTCATTGTGGATATCCTGAAAACCCAACAGGATGTGTTCTCACTAGGATAAACGTATGCATCCATTTCTACAGTAAGAACATGTATACCTTAGAGGAAAGGAGGAACAGGGGTGACATAACACAGACGTTCAAATATTTGAAAGGTACTAATTCGCAAATGAACCTTTTTTGGGGATGTGAAGGCAGTAGAATTAGAAGACATGAATTGAGGTTGAAGGGGGCAGACTCAAGACTAATGTCAGAAAGTATTTTTTCATGGTGAGGGTGGTGGATATGTGGAATGCCCTCCCGCGGGAGGTGGTGGAGATGAAAACGGTAATGGAATTCAAACATGCGTGGGATAAACACAAAGGAATCCTGTTTAGAAGGAATGGCTCCGCGGAATCTTAGCGGAGATTGGGTGGTGACACCGGTAATTGGGAAACAAAATGGGCGCTGGGCAGACTTCTACAGTCTATGCCCTGATTGTGACTGAATAGATAGAGATGGGCTGGAGTGTAAATTTTAAGGGGCTTCAATGTTAGCTTCAGAACTTAGTACAAGAACAGTACTGGGCAGACTTCTACAGTCTGTGCCCTGAGAAAGGCAAGGACAAATCAAACTCGGGTATACATGTAAAGTATCACATACCATATAAATGAGTTGACCGTACAGGTCTTTATCTGTCGTCATTTACTATGTTACTATCGTAAGAAAAATCAAAGGGCCTGATTTTATAACAAGACACCTATGTAAGAAGTCCAAAAATGCATCTTCTAAAGACATCATCAGTCTCCAATTTATGCAAAATTTATCTAATGCTTATTCTTCATTGATATCTTGAAAACCTAACTGACTATTGGGTCACCAGGACAAGCTTGGGAAGCCCCAACATAAAGCAAAAGTTTATTATTGCATACAAGTGGCACTTAATTATCTAGGTCAAGACAGCTGCTAGAAGGAAAACAGCTTGAGCAGTGTTGAATTAAAGCTGAATGAAAAGATTAATGACATGATGTTGCAGAACATTCTCAGAAAATGTCCACAAAAAAAAGCATGTTAATTTAAACAGGGGAAAACATTCTAGCGAAGATCCTGATTTTCTCAAGATACAATACTCAAGGTGAGGCCTTATCACATATATTAAAGCATGTCAATAAATAGGCCCAGTGAAGATCACAGCAATATATGTGATGAAGTCATTACATTTACCCTCTTGTCTCCTGTATGTTCTGTATCTGGTGCATTGTTTCTTTTCTGCTAAGCTCATACACATTTACATATAAATCTGATTGTATCCCAGCACTTCCTGCTGTGATTAAAACCTTGAAAATGACCTTTCCATAGAGGACTTTAGTTGGCTTTGAGTTGATAAATATTTTAGAAAAGCAATGGAAGATACAATAATGGAGACGTGAAAAGAACTGCAGTAGAGTCCAGAATTAATGTCAGGAGTGCGTTTTCTCTAGCAAAAAGGTGCCGGTGCTCAAATGCCAGGCCACCCTTCAGGGATGAGGTGATCACTGAGAGATCGACCCCACAATAGACAGGCCCCCTGCAACCTGTCACAGAATCTATGACAAGGCAATTTTAGCAGACAATGGAAAAGGTGCCAGTACTCAGTACCCCCAAGTACCCCTCAAAAAAGCCCTGAATGTCAGTAACACAATCTTCTGAGAGGTTTCACATCATTGTTTAAAAATTTTCCTGGCTCATCAATACCCAGTGTACCTGAATGTAACTCACCTTGACCTACTACTGAGAAAAGGTGTGAGCAAAATCCAAATAAATAAATAAATCAAGGAGGAAGACGGCAGTGGAATGCATTCAGGACCTTATAAGGATTCAGAGACTCCCCAAGAGGCTCAGCAGTCCGTGTTTTGTTTTGTTTTTTCAAACTTTAATGTAGCTCAAGTGCAGCCAGCTCTGTGGAAAATAAAAAGGCAGCACCAGTCTTTGTTCTATATAAGCAATACTAGAGAGAAAAAGCAGCAGAAGAGGTTCATTGAGCCACAATGACACCGAAGACTGCCTCCTGTCCGTCGGCATGTATAGGCCAGTGATGCCCCATATTTCCACTCAGTCCAGTGAAATATACTTTTTTTTTTCACTTCAGAACCACTTCTGTAGGACAAAGACAAAGGCTAGTAATTTTTGTTTTGCACTGTCCTTTTTACTCTTCCCTTGCTGCACTGTTGAAATGCATTGACAAGGGAAGGAGACTGTGATCTGCACTATGAGGTCCTTTAACTAAGGTGCGCTGAAAAATGGGCTACGGTAGTGTAGGCGCATGTTTTGGGTGCGAGCAGAAACGTTTTTCAGCGCACCTGTAAAAAATGCCTTTTAAAAATTTTGACTGAAAATGGACGTGTGGCAAACAGGGGCGTAGCTGCTATGGGCCTCCATAGATTTGGCCCTGGACCACCTGCTGGCGACCCTCTCAACCCCTCCCTCCTGCCGCCAACCCGCCGCCTGCTACCTTTGCTGACAGGGGACCCCAACCCCCGCCAGCCGAAGTCTTCTTCCTTCGTTTGGTTTCTCAGTCTGACGTCAGACTGAGAAACCAAACGAAGGAAGAAGACTTTGGCTGGCGGGGGTTGGGGTTCCCCGCCAGCAAAGGTAGGCGACAGCGGGCGGGGGGTCGAGAGGGTCATCGGCAGGGGGGGGTCAAAGTTGTTGGAGGTGTCGGCAATGGCGGGGGGTGCCAGCAATGGCGGGGGGGGGGGTGTCAGCGGTGACGGGAGGGCTAAAATGTGCCCCCTCACCTCGGCTCTGGACCCCCCTACCGCTGATGTCTGGCTATGCCCCTGGTGGCAAAATGAAAATTAGCTTGCGCTCATTTTGGGTTTGAGACCTTACCGTCAGCCATTGACTTAGCGGTAAAGACTCACACGGCAAACTGGGCGGTAATGGTCTACGCGTGCCTAATGCCGATTACTGCCCATGTGCCAGAAAATAAAATATTTTCGGATGCACGGCAAAAATGAAATTACCGCATGGGTCACGCGGTAGCAGGGCTGGGTGCATGTAGGCGCTTACACAGCTTAGTAAAAGGGCCCCTATGTGAGGAGGAGTCACAAGATGGCCTGGTGGCTTTGGACAGTTTCATTTCTGTGGGGACATTGGAACAGTGCATCAGCATCCCCATTTCCTCTTCTGAGTTCATACTGCAACCTGAAATTGTAGAAGGATAATGCTGCCAACCACCAGTGTCCAGCATCCAATTTTGTATAGGTCAGTGAGTCATGGTCTTTTGCATCCTTAAGTTCAACCCTATACAAGTAATCTCTGAATTTGTTCACAACCACCAGTGTAAGGGCTGGGAACTCTAGTTTACAACATAAGAACATAAAAATAGCCATAATGGGTCAGACCAAAGGTCCATCTAGCCCAGTATCCTGTTTCCAGCAATGACCAATCCAGGTCACAGGTACCTGGCAGAAACCCAATTAGTAGCAACATTCCATGCTACCAGTGGCTTCCCCCTTGTTCACCTGTATAACAGACTATAGACTTTTCCTCCAGGAACTTGTCCAAACCTTTTCTAAACCCAGATACACTATCTGCTGTTACCACATCGTCCGGCAACGAGTTCCAGAGCTTAACTATTCTTTGAGTGAAAAAATGTTTCCTCCTATTTGTTTTAAAAGTATTTCCATGTAATTTCATTGGATGTCCCCTAGTCTTTGTTCTTTTTGAAAGAGAGAAAAATCAATTCATTTTACCTGTTCTACACCACTCAGAATTTTGTAGGCCTCAATCATATCCCCCCTCATCCATCTCTTTTCCAAGCTGAAGAGTCCTAACCTCTTCAGCCTTTTCTCATATGGGAAGAGTTCCATTCCCTTTATCATTATGGTCGCTCTTTGAACCTTTTCTAATTCTGCTATATCTTTTTTGAGATATAGTGACCAGAATTGAATGTAATACTCAAGGTGAGGTCGCACCGTGGAGTGATACAGAGGCATTATAATATTCTTGATCTTATTTTGCAACCCTTTCCTAATAATTCCTAGCATCCTGTTTGCTTTTTTGACCCCCGCCACACACTGAGCAGAAGATTTCAGCGTACTGTCTAAAATGATACCTAGATCTTTTTCTTGAGTGCTGACTCCTAAGGTGGACCCTAGCATCAGGTAACTATGATTCGGATTATTCTTCCCAATGTGCATCACTTTGCATTTGTCCACATTAAATTTCAACTGCCATTTGGATGCCCGGTCTTTCAGTTTCCTAAGGTCTTCCTGCAATTTTTCACAATCTGCATCTGTTTTAACAACTTTAAAAAGTTTTGTGCCATCTGCAAATTAAATGGTCATTTAACCCTACCCTCCTCTTTCTGTCAGGAGTCTCTCATGAGGAACGTTTTCAAACGCTTTCTGAAAATCTAATCACACTACATCAACCGTCTCTCTTTTATCCATGTATTTATTCATGCCTTCAAAGAAATGAAGCAAATTTGTTGAGGCAAGACTTCCCTTGGATGAACCCATGTGATTCTGTCCCATTAAACCATGTTTGTCTATGTGTTTCGTAATTTTATTCTTTATAACAGTTTTTACTATTTTACACGGAACTGAAGTTAGGCTTACCAGACTGTAATTTCCTGGATCACCCCTGGAACTCTTTTTAAAAATCGGCGTTACATTGGCCACCCTCCAATATTCAGGTACTATGAACGATTTTAACGACGTTTGAGTTTTTTCAGTACCCTGGGGTGTATACCATCTGGTCCAGGTGATTTATCACTCTTTAACTTGTCGATTTGGCTCAGTACATCTTCCAGGTTCACCAAGATTTCTTTCAGTTCCTCCACATTGTCACCTTTGAAAACCATTTGTACTACAAGTAGATCTCTTACGTCTTCTTTCATAAAGGCCAAAGCAATGAATTCATTCAGGGCCAGATGCACTAAACCTAACGAGCCCACAACTGGTTCCAGCCAGTTTATGTTTAAATCTTGTTTATTAGTAATTGACATGAACAATTAACAAATACTTGTCAGAGAAGTTACAGTACAAAGGAATGTCATCCAAAGTCACGTATTCAACATAGAAAATTACAATATTGCATTTATATTTCTCCCCAACCCCCCCTCCCTCCTTCCCTCCCTGGAAATGATAACTAGTGTTCCTTGGGCATTGTCACTGTGTCCTGTTAATATCAAAGCTACGGATGTAAGTAGTTTAGCCTATGTTGCCCACTGAGTATGACTCTGCGCTCGCCTTCCTCCCAACTAAACCCGCCCTCTACCCTCCCCCTCGTGTTCCTATAGATTCATCAATAGTTAATACTTAGGTCTCTCGTAAACATCAAATATCAAATGTGGTGATGTCTGTCATGTTATGTATATGTCCAGGATAACTGCCTGCATGCCACTGCTCGAACAAGGGCTTTCTCGTCCGGCGTATAATACCATCTTGTCCTCGCCAACAGATTCCCCGTATGATGCAGAGTATAAGAGGGCGCCGGATAATGGTTAGAAATTCAGCAACAAACTTCTCGCTCTAGGCGGGAGAGTGACCCAAAGTGCCTCCCACTGTGCTGTAAATCTAAGGCCCGCTGGACTGTCCAAGTCATGTACCCCGCACCTATCAAGTCTCATCTGCTTCACTAACTGTGAGCGCCATATCTGCAGGGGAGGTGTTTCCTTCACTCTCCAAAATTGCAAGATGGTAGTTATTCCAAAATATATTGCCATCTTTGCAAATGCCTTAAAGCCCTCTGGGGGATCTGTAGTATACCTAAAGATATTAAATAAAATTAGAGGTTCCCACACAAGGGTACAATGCCATAGTTGGTCCATCCCCCCTATAATTTGTTTCCAGAATCGCCCTACGTAAGGACACCTCCAAAACATATGGCCAAGAGAGGCCGCACCTTGATTACATTTAGGGCATGCTCCCATTGTATCAAATCCCGCTTTCTGTGCTCTATGAGGAGATATATGTGTTCTGAGTAACCACCGATATAGCCGTTCCCGTTGTGGAATGGAAAGCCGCTGCTTGTAAATAGATTTCAAATATGACCTATATTCTTCCTCAGTAAGTGTGCAACCCAAGTCTCTAGACCACTCTTGTGCGAGTCGCCGGAAGTCTATCTCTTCTGTAGTGTCTTTGAGTTGTTGGTGATGAAATTTCAATGGTACCCTAAGCTGCGCTCCCAGAGTAAACTCCTCTGTGAGAACCTCTACCACATCTTCTGTAAGATCTGTCCATTCTAGGGAGGCTACATAATGGTGTAATTGATAATATGCAAATTGATGTGTCGGAGGAATCCCATATCGGGACTGTAATTCCGGGTAAGTGAGAATTTGTCCCTCTTCTGTAACTATATGTGCCAAATATATGATCCCCTTTTTTGCCCAACTTTTAAATATACTGGCCCCTTGACCTGGGGGAAATGCTGGGTTATCACAAATTGACATCCAGGGGGACACCCTGGAGGAGAAACGGTGACGCCTACATACCCATCTCCATGTTTCTCTAAGAGATTTCAGTAATGGGTGCCTCTGAAATGCCGCCATGGGTAGTGGAGTCCCGGAGTGGAGCAAGTGACTGAAGTGGGTGCCCGTAAACATCGAGGTCTCCACTGATGTCACAGAGAAATCTGATGTGCCTCTGTACCAATCGTTTATGTGCCTCATAGAGCTCGCTACTGCCAAAAATTTTATGTTTAAAAGTCCCATACCGCCCCCCTCTCTTGGGGCCGCTATCTGGTGGTACGGGATTCTAGGTTTCTTCCCCTGCCACAGATATGCTTGTATTAAGTGTTGCAACTGCTTATCATCTCTCTGCTTCAAAAAGAGTGGCAATTGCTGAAAAACATAGAGCCACTTGGGGGCAATCATCATGTTGAATAATGCTATTCTACCCCAAATAGTAAGTGGTAACTCCCTCCACATCAACAGTTTACTTTTAGTCATTTCTAACAATGGGGTAATGTTTTCCCTATACATGATGGTTCTATCGCATGTAATGTACACCCCCAGGTACTTCATTTTCGCTGTTTCCCATCTAAGAGGGGCCTCTCCCTGCCAACGTAATTCAGTATCCGCGTCCATTGACATTGCGCAGGACTTGGAGAGATTGAGGCTAAACCCCGATATCATCCCATACTCCTCTATCAGCGTCAGGGCTGCCTTAAAGGACTCTTGTGGGTTGGTCAACACCAGGAGGACATCATCGGCATAAGCCAAAGCTCGGACCTCTTGTTCTCCCAACTGCACTCCACTAATTTTGGGGTCAGAATTTAGAAGACGCAGCAATGGTTCCAATGTTAGGTCAAACAAAAGTGGAGACAAGGGACAGCCTTGACGCGTTCCCCTACCTATCTGGAATCTATTCGAGAGCCCCCCGTTCGCTGTTACATGTGCTTCCATACCAGTATATAAAGCCATTATTGCCTGCCTTATTCCATCAGGGATCCCTATCCAATTTAACATATGAAACAAAAAGTCCCACCCCACCCTGTCAAAAGCCTTGGTAGCATCTAAGCTTACCAATATCCCAGGGGTCTTTTCCAATCGGCATCTTGCCATTGTGAGTAAGACTCTCCGAATGTGGAGCACCGAGTGCCTATTGGGGAGGAATCCTACCTGTGCAGGTTCTATTACACTGGGTAAGCATTTATTAAGTCGTGTGGCCAGAATCTTCGCTAGCAGTTTAATATCTACGTTAATTAACGATATGGGCCTGTAAGACTCCGGTTCCTCAGCAGCCTTCCCTGGTTTCAGCAATAATGATATACATGCAGTGTTTTCATGTAAGGGGAATCTCCCTTCTTGGATCACTGCTTGATGATATTCATATAGTGGCCGTACCAATTGGGGTTGTAGCAGTTTATAAAATTCTCCGGAGTACCCATCCATCCCCGGTGCCGAATATGACTTCAACCCTTTTATGGCTTCTGCTAGTTCTTTGGGCATAATGGGGGCCCCCAAGTATGCGATATCGGAGTCTCCGAGCCTTGGCATTTGGGCTTTCTTAAGAAATTCTGTCATATGCGTTTCCCGAATTGGCTGTTCAGCAGTGTATAGCTGTGTGAAGTGCTCCTGAAATATTTGTAGGATCTTATCTGGACTATTTGTAAGGCTTCCCGTCTTTTCTTTCAGAGCCGATATGGTTCTACCTCCTCCCCGTTTTCGAACCACCCGGGCTAGCATACTCCCTGTTCTGTTTCCGAATCTGTGGAGCCTATATTTTAGGAAAGTCCTACTTTTTACCACTCTTTCATGCAACAGTGAATTCACAGCTGCTTGAACAGACAGATAGGCCTCCTTATTTACTGTGGTTCGTCGCTCTAGATAACGACGTCTAGCCTTCTGTAATTGCCTATTCAAATGTAAGAGGCTAGCTGCATTCTTTTTCCGTTTACTCGCCACATAAGCAATCAAGTCTCCTCGAAGCACTGCTTTACCAGTACACCAGTACAATTGTGGATCAGACTTGTGTTCTTTGTTAAATGATTCATACTCTTCCCATTTTTTGACCAGGAACTTTTGAAAAGATTTATCTTTTACTAGATGATTGGGAAATCTCCACTGTCTGTGTATCTGAAAGCTATTTGGCGCCCCCAACTCTAACCAAACAGGACTGTGATCTGATATCAGTATCTCTTCTATCTTAGTATCTCGGACACACTGAAACAAAGCTGTGGAGATAAGCATATAATCTAGTCTTCCCCAAGTCCCGTGTGCCCTAGACTGATGTGTATATTCTCTTGAATTCGGATTTAAATTCCGCCATGCATCTATCACAGAGAGTGAGTTACAAAATTCTTTCAACATCCGAGTCCCCTTCCTGTTCTCAATTCCCTTACATCCTTCCCCTGAATAATCGATTTTGGGATCCATTAGTACATTCATATCTCCTGTAATTATCAAGTGTTTGCTTTCATAGGGGAGCATCTGTCTAGACAGTTCAGGAAAGAAGGAACCATCTGGGGGGGTGGGGGCATACACGTTTAACAGGTATAGTTCCCTTCCCTGTAACCACATTTTAACCAAAATATATCTCCCATGTGGGTCCTGTACAATTGTCTCCACTGTACAGGCAAGGTGTCGGTGAATGCAGATTGCCACTCCTCCCTTCCGCCCTTCCGATGATGCGTGGAACACCTGGCCTACCCAGCCCTGCTTGAGCTTTTCATGCTCTGCGGCCGTCAATTTCGTCTCCTGTAAGCATGCAATATCTGTGTTGAGACGTTTTAAATGTGTTAATATCTTTTTCCTTTTAATGGGAGAAGAAATGCCCCCTACATTCCAGGTGACTACTTTACAATGTGATACTGCCTGTGCATGTTAATCCCGTAATAATATACTTAAAATACCCAGTCCCCGGGGCCCAGCCCTTCCCCAGCAACTGTAATTGTTGTGTGTTCTTTTTCTCTCCATAATTCTGATTTAGACATCTTACCCATGCTTTTTCTTTTTGTATAGCCTGAGCGTGAGACCTAACCTTTGTATTCCAAAACCCCCCCCTCCCTAAATACTGAATCCCATTGGAACCCCACCACCCCCCGCCCATTCCCTTCCTCATATTGAGAACCCCTTCCCTCTTGACTGAAACTTCTCTCCTTCCTAAAGGTGTAATACCGCTACGGGACTCGCTACCCCCCGTTGTCCCCATCCCCCCCATCCTAATGGTGGGAGCCCCCCCACCCCCCCGACAACACAGTTATTCCCAGTCTAGTGCCTCTGCCGGAGAGACCCCTCATTCTGTCACCAACACAACAGTAACTTTTTAACATAGTAACTCTTAATTTACTTTTTCTTTAACAAAAACAACTTAGCTTGTGCGTCTGCAGCACCACCACTTTCGTGGAGAACTGGAAGCAAGGCAGAGTTCTCTACTTCCTGTGCAATCAGCAAAATATTAGGTCATGGCGGTGCCTCAACTGGTGCAAGCAGTTCCAAGTCTATAAACTGTTGGGCCTCTGGGACAGAGTGAAACGCTCGCCATCGATTTTCATGTTGAATCTTCA
Organism: Microcaecilia unicolor; assembly: GCF_901765095.1. Lineage (NCBI taxonomy): Eukaryota > Metazoa > Chordata > Amphibia > Gymnophiona > Siphonopidae > Microcaecilia > Microcaecilia unicolor. The sequence continues at coordinate 146,870,752 of NC_044039.1, read as the reverse complement.
AAACAGCCGGGTAGATCAGCATGAATCTTGCTTTTCTGTTTACCAACGTCGTGCAGAGAGGGTGAAACCTGCGCCTTTGCTCTTGTACACCAGCCGAATAGTCTTGAAAAATTTTTATTGGAGCCCCATCGTATTTTAAGGTGTCTCTTTTCAATCGGAAGCCCCTCATGATTTCCTCCTTATGTAGATAATTGTGTACTTTAATTATCACCAGTCTAGGTCTTTGTTGTCCTTGCTGCCAGCGACCGAGTCTATGGGCCCGTTCTATACACAGTTCTCCATAGCTATCTGACAGGGCTAGTTCTTTTTTGAGCCAGTTTTCCAACAGATGTCCTAGTGATTTCTCAGGAATTGCTTCGGGCAGGCCGACAATTCGCAAATTACACCTCCTCGCTCTGTTCTCCATGTCTTCAATCTTGTCTTGTTGTGCCTTAAGCTGTTCCATCAGGCGGGTGACATCTTGAACATTCTGCGCCCTTGTGTCCTCTATCGCTGAGATTCTACTCTCCGCTTCTCCCACTCGTCTCACCGTGTCAGCCATGGTAGCTTCTAGGCTGCTCATTTGGCGTTCTAGCAAATCAAATCTTGGATTTAGTGCGGCGCTAACTGCCATGGTGATTTGTGCTAGTTGTTTTTCAGAGAAATCACCAAGCTTTTCAAGTTTTCCTTCTGCCATCTTGGTCTCAGTGTGCGGTGGGGAATTCTTCCCTTTATCGTATTTAATGCCGCTTCTAGTTGTTCCTGATGACTTGGGCCTCAAAAATTGCTCCATACAGAGAGTGCTGCGATTTTCACTAGACTCTATGTGTCTGATCTCTTGGTGCTAGTGTTGTTACCTGAGGGTATTGCAATGGTATGTTGAGTCAGGCTTCCAGAGGCTCACTTGTGACACCAGACAGTTTTTAAGTGCCTATTGAACCAGCTCTCCACGCTTATCCAGGCTGTAGATTTAATCTCTTCCCGAATTTTCCCTCAATTAGTTGTTCAGACTGGGTCCACAGATCTTAGTTTACCAACAGGTTCCTGCGTTGATGTACAGCAAAGTTATATAGGCTTTGCTTTGTATCTGCCAAAGCTCAACTTAAACTTGTCTGCTTTATTCTCTGCTGAGATAGAATACTGACACGTATTGCTATGCTCGTCGGTGTAACCGCCACTCGACTATTATAAACGCTGTAACTGCAAACTTTGCCAGAATGTCCGTATTGTCATGTGCGTAGAGCCACTTTGTATTCTGTAGCAGGCGTTGAGGCTTTTGGCTCCTTGTGGTATATGATTAACACATGTTCCCTCCGTGTTTTGGCGTTCCGTTTTATTTCTGTTCGCCAGTAGCAGCGGGGGGGGGGGGTGGAGAATGAAAGCGCCGTCAGATTTTATATACCCCTTCCCACTATCCTGCCGTCCCGTTGGACTCCCCGATAACCAGTTCCGACAGCCTTACTCTGCTCGCCGGTCTTCCGCGCTGTTGGTTCTCTGTTCTTCTTCACTGCGCGCCATTGTCAGCCATCTTAGCTCGGGTCGCGTGTGTCGTTAGCGCCCGCTATTTCCGCACTACGAAGCCGTCAGAAGACTTTCGGAGGAGTCCTCTGATTCCAGGGGACTTATGGCACCTCCAAGATGTTGCGGGGAGAGGTTAGAGAGCGGGGGATTAAAGAACCCGCCAGCGGTGTTGCGGAGCTCCTCTAGACCGCGGCCATCTTGCCGCTCGGCTCCACCGGAAGTCCCGGTTCCAGCCAGTTTAAAACGCAAGTAGTTTACCGGGGGCATGCACTAAGGGCATTTTCCCTGCTACGGTAGCAGGCAACGAAAACGGAATGCAAATTATTCAATAGCTATTATAATGAGCTGCACTACCGTTGCAGCCCATTATAATGAGATGCACTACCGTTTTTCCGATTCCCTTACCGTAGGAACCCTAACGGGAGGTCTGCACCTCTCGTTAGGGCTCCTGTGAGGGAATCGGAAAGGAAAAGGGCCCCCCAAAAAAGGTAAAAAAGAAAAAAAAAGCAGGGAGCGCATGTGAGGGGCGTCATTTATGGACGTACTCTCCCTACGCTTGTGAGAGACGTCTTTTTTTTCGCCGTTTTTTGCTCTGCCGGCGCTCGTGTTTTTTCCCCCTTCTATTTTGTCTTTGCTGCGCCACTTACCCCTCCATAGCAAAATTTTTCTATTTTCCTGGTTGCCGGAGAATCAGGACGTCCCTTTCGATTATGCGCCTCTTCCTGGTCTCTTCAGCCAATCAGAGCGCGTTTCGCTGACAACAGCCAGCTAAACCCACTTTGATTGGCTGAAGAGACCAGGAAGAGGTGCATAATCGAAAGGGACGTCCCTATTCTCTGACTGGTAACCGAGGAAAATAGCGAATGCAAGTGAGCTACAATGAGTAGCTCATTTGCATTCCCTATCGTTGATGCATTCCCGTTCCCTACCGATTTGCTATGGAATCGGTAGGGAACGGGAATTACCAACGACTTTAGTGCATCTGGCTGTCAGTCTCTCTGCTGTGGCTTTGTCCTCCCTAAGTGCCCCTTTTACGCCTTCATGATCTAATGGTCCCACAGACTCCCTCAAAGGCTTTTCAGGTAGGGTAATTCCTTTCAGTGCTACTTAAGTTCTACTTGCATAAAGCGCAGGTAGTCATCTGGATGTGTCTGACATAGAACTACTCCTAAACCAGCCAGGCAAACATCTGTAGACACGGTTACTCACTCATGAATCAGAAGCAAAAGTTAGGGTGGCTGATAGGATAAAATATTACAAGGTGACAGTATTCTTTGGTATGAGAGATTCAAGAAAGAAAGGTTGCCTTTAAAAAATCATACTGTGTTTATGTAAGGTCAGCAAAAGTCAGCATAGGTGTATTACATACATATAGTCCTCTGGATTCTATAAATGGTGTGCAAATTTCCGCATACAAAATTGCATGCTATCCTAAGATGCATGTGCATATCCCACTGACCCAACTTAAGTACCTGAACCCAGCAACACAAAGAAACCTAAACTTGTAATTGAACACCATGATCTTTATATAACTTCCCTCTTTATGATTCCCTAATGTGTTTGTACATATCTATTTCATTGACAATAACATTATTCTGTATTTGTTTCTTCACCGTAGGTGGCTATTGCTTCACGGTACTATGTAAGCCACATTGAGCCTGCAAATAGGTGGGAAAATGTGGGGTACAAATGTAACAAATAAATAAATTGGCTAACAAGCTAATTAGCACCAATAATTGAGTGCTAACAATCAATTATTGGGGTTCATTGGTAACAATTTGGATTTGCATGTAGGAGGGTGTGGCCATAGGAGGGGCATGGGTGGGTCAAGGGCGTTCACTAAAGATGAGTGCAGTATTACTGAATATTGGGGCTTGACATCTAACTTATACACCAGGATTTACACCAGGTTTCAGTTGATGTAAATCCTTATACCCAAAGTTTGGCGCGGAAATGGGCTCTAAGTGCTATCCTGTAATCAGTGTGCAACTCAGAACGCCATTTATAGAATAGCATTCTGTGCAGATTTTTTCAGCACTATGTACTGAACCTAGTCCAGTATGATGTTTTAAAAGGCAACCTCATTTTCTTGAGCCTCTATACCAAAGGATATTGATACCTTGTAATATATGACCCTATCAGAAACCCTAACTTTTGCTTCTGATTCATGAGTGAGTAACCATGCATCTGCCCCAGCAAACTCCTTACAATTTTTGAATAACTCTTCACAAACCATCTATAACAGTAACTAAATTCCCCCCAAAAAACAAAATAGATCTTTGAGATTAGCTAGATGTAACTAGGTAGTTAGTGCATCTATCTTATCAGGGTCTTACATACTTAACATTTACCTGACAGAATTTGCATTTGTACAAAGATAATTTTAAGCCACATTATATTGACAAATCCAGGACCTTTAGCAATCTTTCCTCATTCTCTTCTAGGATCTTCTCAAAGGATATCCAAGTACACTAGGAATACAAGTAGATTCATGGCCCCCACTCTCTTTTCCAGGGGCGTAGCCAGACACCCAATTTTGGGTGGGCCTAGGCCCAAGATGGCTGGGCAGAAGTACTCCGCAAGTGATTTGGTCTCTCGCTCTCACTTTACATGAAGTTCAAGGCAACATCCAAAAGTACAGAGCAAAGAATACAGTTTATACAAAATAAATTCATCCACTAATGTCTTCTGATTCAGCAAGAATCTTCGAGGAGCAATGGGAAAGGACGTGGTTGGGAACATAAGGAAGTATGCAAGGGAGAGTCCTAGGAAAAAGCCTGGCTACCCTGCTCAACATGGACTCCACTATATGACTAATCCTCTCCCAGGCAGTTGCTGGGCAAAATGGCACCCTTTGGCAAGGGTTCCTTTGAGGGCATCCTTTCCCTTTTGGGCTTACATGCTGACAGATTCACAGATGGACAAGGGAAGCATGGTAAACAGGGTTGCCAGCTGGGAAAAATGTTCCCAGCCCCAAACGAGCCGTAAACCTGCCCAAAAACCGCCCGTAGCCAATCCCCGTTTCCTGCGTCACTGAACCCCGCCCCTGCGTCACCAACCCCGCCCCGCATCACATAACCCCACCCCCGCACCACTAACCCCACCTCCCACATCACTAACCCCGCCTCCAATGTCACTAGCCCCGCCTCCTACTTCGCTAGCCCCGCCCCTACGTCATCCCTGACGTCACCCCGTCCCTGAAAGGCTTCTTTTGGTCCAATTTGGACCAATAGAAGCCCCGGAAAAGCTTCTATTGGACCGAATTGGACCAATAGAAGCCCCGGAAAAAACTGCCGAACTCGCACAGTGGCGACGGGAAAACCGCCCAAAAAACCGCATCCCGCAGCCGGCGAAATTTTCCCGCCGCCGCTGGCGAAAAACTGCCCAATTGGGCGGTAAAACCGCCCACCTGGCAACTTTGATGGTAAACTCCCCTCCCCCCCTCCCCCCAAGTCTGGCACTATGGCATTTGGCCTGTTTGCCTACTCTTTGTGGCAACTTTGATGACCGTCTTGTACCATAAGCACTACAGTGGCTGCTACTGCCTCAGAACTTACAGAAATAAGATTTATACCCAAACTAAACAATTTGCCAATTAAAAAAAAAAGCTTTTGAGGTTCAGATTGCAGTTGAGCCTCAAACCTCTGAACACTTTCAGTGTATTTCATTTAGGGCTCCTTTTACAAAATGGTGCTACCAATTAGAGTGCACTGAATGCAAAGAAGCCCATGAAAAATGAATGGGCTACTCTGCGTTCAGCGTGTCGCAAATCAGTAGCGCTGCTTTGTAAAAGGAGCTCTTATTCACTTGATTACACGCTTTGCCAAGTATTCAAAGTGTGGTACAATAAAATGAAAATAAGACCTAACAAATAATGACATTTAATAATCTCCAAATCACTCTCATAAAACAACAATATTAGATATATGTAACTTCCTGTTTCTTCAGAAGCAGGATGCAGTAGAGAGAAGAGGCTGGTGCCAGTGACAGGGCAGCCTATGGGAATTGCTGCTGCTGACAACTCTTGGAAAACAAGAAAAGAAGGTAGATTCAGGGAAGGGGGTTGAGGAAGAAAGGGAGGAGCTGCTAGACCATGGCCGGGGGTGGGGAGAGAGAGTTGGGAGAGAAGAGAGATGGTGAATGGAGAGAGCTTGGGGAGGGGCGGTGGGGGGCCGGGAGCAGCATCTCATCCCTCACCTCAGGTGGCAGATTACCTTGGGCCGCCCCTGCGAGACTGACTTATAGACTACTACTAATAATAATCATTTCTATAGTGCTACTAGATGTACACATTCCCTGGATTCTATATATGGCATGGGGAGTAGTGCGCATTGAATTGTGTGGGCAACCAATTTATGCATGCTACTCAATTGAGTAATGAGCCAATTAGTCATGACAATTGGCTGATAACTAATTAACATCACTAATTGACAATAATTGGAATTTATGCTCACTTATTTTAGGTGTATTCTAAAAAGAGGCGCTTGTAAATTCCAACCTGCATAGCTAAAAAGGAGTGTAGGTGTGTCAGGGTGTCAATCACAATTCCATGCATTGTTATGGAATTTGGGAATGCACAAACATTTAGGTGCAGGCATTTACACCAGTGGTTTAAATGGTTGTGTCTAAATATATGTGTGTTGTCCCAGCTTACGCGCTATTCTTGGAATAGGAAAATGTGGGCGAGAGGTTCTGGAAGCCAAATCTAGGCACCTAGGTAGACAGCTGAAATCCAGATCCTCCAGGGTAGCATTTTCAGAAATGCTTCCCGTTCCACATGCAGGACCCAAGAGACAGACAGAGCTCTGGGGTCTCAATGCATGGATGAGACCATGGTGCAGAGAGGAGGGTTTTAGATTTGTTTAGAAACATTCTGGGGAAGGGGGAGCCTATTCCAAAAGGATGGACTCCACCTTAACTGGGGTGGGACTAGGCTGCTGGCATCAGCATTTTAAAAGGAGATAGAGCAGCTTTTAAACTAGAAACTGGGGGAAGGCCAACAGTCACTCAAAAGTGCATGGTTCGGGATAAGGTATCTTTCAAAGATATCACCAAAACAGGGAAGATAGGGCATCCCGATAGCGAGATTGCAATAGAGAGCATAGTAGATCAGGTATCTTTAAATAAAAAGCAGACAAATTTTCAAGATTGCACATTATCACTGTCAATTGCTTTGCAAGATGTAAATAGGAACAACAAACATAGTTTGACATGTCTATAAGCAAATGCCAGAAGCCTAAGAAATAAAACTGGAGAGTACAAACTGTACTTTTGTGCTTGTATGTAGTTTGGAGGCTTTTGGAAAACTTTTTTTTTTCTTGATATTCAGCGTAGATGGAAGGTCAAGTTTGTTTTGTTGTCAGCATGTTTTGGGGTCCCCTTTTGTGCCTCTTTCTTTGCCACTGCAGGCCAGCTAGTACTGTGATCTCTAGTATATTCACTGCACTATACTTGAGCTTCCAGTCCCCTTACCCCCTGCTCATACCCAGCTGCAACATTGAAAGGGGATCTCTTCTCCTAGGTTGGCCATCTTCAAATATCATTTTTCGAATGTGACCCAAAAATGAAATAAATTTGACACCTGTGTTCTATCAGCTCTCTCAGCTCAGGCAGCCTATCTTATGGCAGTGTACTTTGTAATGCTTGTCTCTATCTCTATTCTTCTAACATGTATCAAGTCTGATGGAGAGGGTTTAGGGAAACCAGGGTTTATTACTTGGCAACACTCAGAGTTCGACCAGAGCTCTGAGCTGCCTGCAGCGCTGATTGCCTTCTGCTGCCCAGTTGGGCTCCGAGTGGTGATGGTTGCCAAATAATAATCTCTAATTTTCCTAACTCTTACTGACATAACATTGTCAGTCCTGCTATGCACTCCACCTGCTTTAGCAAGCAAGCTGAGGCAGAATTAAATCAATCAGTTGTCACCCTTCTTCTTTCTGGATGACAAGTGTCTTTTTTTCTTTGTTTACACAATTGTTATAGAGAGCTTGATTACCACAGCTCCAAATCTAAGAGAGTTTCAATTCTAGTGTCATGGATCTTGAATACATACAGACCAATATATATTTTTTTGCATGACATTTCTCACATTACACATGTACAAAAAACAGCAGAATGCAGACTAACGATATTTTTGTGACACCACTTCAGAAAAGAACACAGTTTTCCCTAAAAAATTACTGGTGTTTATTCATCTAGTACTCTCAAATTCAACAAGGCTTCTGAGAATTCAGAAACAAATTTCAAGCAGATGAGTCATGTTTGAAAATTACAAGGAAACTCTCTGTGTGTCCTATATTTGGCATATTGGAGATCTAAGAGTGTCAACCTCAAAAGCCAGAACAAAGCTCACCCAATCATACTTTGTAAAAATCTACCATTCAGCCTTCTGATAAAGAGTAATATATTTTATGATAGCCCTAGAGAATAAGAAAAGCAGAAGTTAAGTTCCAATAGGGTTTTATGTCTGTAGAATTCTCAAACAGGTAAACTTTTCATATGGGTTATGAAGGACCAGAACACATTTTAGCCAATGAAATCACGAAACCAAGACACACAGATCATATATATTTTTTTAATACAGTGGCACCTTATGCAGTGGAATTGTGGTATCACAGGATACTCTGAGAAGCCTCCATTGTAGTAGTAAAATAAAATTTTGGTTATTTAAATGAATAGCAAATTGATTTTTTAACTGTTTATAGAGATCAGCAGTAAACAGAATATATTAAACGTTATGGTGGTTATTTTAGAACTGGCCCAATAAGTGGATGTGATCAGTATCAGGTCAATTCTGTAAAGTATGTGTACACAGTAATACACTGATTATGCAAACTGTTTATCTTCAAGAACTGATTCAAGAACGTCAAATGTGTGACAAGCCTTCATACTTAAGGCCAGACAAGTAGACTTCTTCTCTAAAGACTGTCAATCCTGTGGACAGTCACCCTAATGTAAAACTTTCCATGGGATGACCAGCAGTCTGTTCAGCAAGAATTGCTACCAGCTTCAGTTTCATCTCCACTTCAAAATGACCCAACTCATCACTGCTCAGTTTGGCTGGAGACCAATAGCCGTTCAACAACCTCAGGCAACTCCACTGTTCTTATACGCTAAATTCACTGGACAGCAAAATCTAAGATGAGATGATTCACTGTTTGTGTGATGAGGTTTGCAATAGCAAAATCCTGTCCCAGTTTTGCTGTTTCATTTGGTTTACTACTATTATAAATACTAATATAAATCATTTCTATAGCGCTACCAGTTGTATGCAGCGCTTCACTGAGGAATTGTCATTTACATTTCACTTCCGCTTTTACTTTTAACTGCAAGCATTAGATATAACTGAGTAAAAGTAGTAAAAACTGGTGAAATTATTACTTTAGTAAAATTACTTACTTTCAAGTAAAAAGTGACAAAACTTTTACGTAAGTATAGTAATAAGTTACATTTACTTACTTACTATACAACACTGGAATTAATAGCATGCAGGGCATAGCACACATCACCTCCTCTTCTCCATCCTGAGTTCATGCCTTTGAGTCCTTCCATTCTCTATTTTATCCCTCATCTGAATGAGATGTGGAGAGCTGAGCATTCCCTTAGCATTGATGTGACTCACTCTGAGTGGTGGGAGCAGCAGTGGTGAAGGAGCAGGCAAGGAAACAAGCCAACTACCTATAATCATCCCTACTTCTCCCTTCTCCAGTGTTTATGCATAGAGCAGGGGTAGTCAACCACGATCTTCAAGGGCCACAATCCAGTTCGGTTTTCAAGATTTCCAAAATGAGTATGCATGAGATTGATTTGCGTGAATTGCTTCCCTTGTATGCAGGTAGATCTCATACCTGTTCACTGTGGAAATCTTGAAAACCCGACTGGGTTGTAGCCCTCAAAGATCGTGCTTGCGCACCCCTGATGTAAAGGAAACTGGTTCACTGTGAGGTGTTTATGTGTGTCTCCGTCCCCTTTCTTCATTTTACAGTTTGGAAGAATTAGTGGCGGGGCCCTTCAGTGCTTCCCTAGTTCTTGTCTCCATTTCTGCACTTCCCACTCTGTTGAGGTTGGCGTGTCTCACAATATTTTGTTAATGTAGTTGTGCTTTGGGCTTGATAAGTTTGAGAAACACTGTTCTAGGACAATAGGTGTTGCTTAAGAGGTTTTAAATGGTAAAATACTAATAGGATGAGATGTACGGTGTCACTTCTACATCGTAGCACCTGTATCCCACATGTTAGGAGTCTGTAGATAGTATTTATATAGTCAGCAAGGAGAATGCTGCAAACACATCCCTGTTTTACCAAAACAAAGCTTGTACAATGAAGCCCTGCAATTAGGATCTTAAACTTCTTAACAGCAGAAAGAATTGTACTTACTGAATTCACAGATGCAGAGCTACCAAGTTCCCAGTTCCCAGTTCCAGGTGGGACACATTTTGGCCAGGCTAGGTTTTGAACTTTACATCCCTAAGCAGTGTGGGATTTGTAGTCCCTGAATCCACACATTAAAATCAGTGCTGCAGATCCCAGAAAGCACTAGGACAGGCCTGAAATGTTCCTCCAGAACCTGGATAACTTGGCAGCTCTGCAGATGGTAAAAGATATGTTCACTGGTTACCAGGCCAGTTAGCAGAGGTTTGATAACCTTTAACACCAAGCCTGTCCTCCTATTTCCTGAATTGTTTTATTTATTACTCATGCCTTGTATCTGTGCCACATGAAAAATGTTGCTGTCTTAAAAATAATGGAATGATTTAACCTAATCTCTAGTAGACTTGATTTATTTAGTACAGTAATCACAAAATCGTAGGTCACACTCTGTAGAAACAATTCCATTCGTTTACTGTGTGAAGCACTTTGGCCCTTTCATTTCAACAAGCTTCTAAAAACAGAGTTTGGTTTAGTTTATTGGAAGTTCTAACATACTGCCTTCAATTTTGGCACAGACTTAGCAAAGCAGTTTACAATAAAAATTACCAAAAGAAAAGAACTTCAATGAAGTAATAGAAAGAACTACAATCAATCAACAGGAAAGGGAAAAAGAAGAGAGAGCTACGGAAGATAGATGAGATTTCAATGCTGTTTTAACGCAAGCTTAATTTTGCTGACTTCTCAGGTAATGGGGGAGTGAATTTCACTCTATGGAGCTGAAGAATGAGCATGCAGTTCTCAAACCTGTCCTGGAGAAACATCAGCCAATCAGGTTTTCAGGATATCCATAAAGAATATGCATGAGACAGATTTGCATGACTGTCACCTCCGTTATATGCAAATTTCTATCATGCGTATTCATTAGGGATATCCTGAAACCGGATTGGCTGTTGGTCCCCCAGGCCATTCTGAGAACCACTGGTCTAGCTGATGGCTGATTGCAGATGGTAAAACCAATTGGTTGATGTAAATACAAAAGAAACAAATCGCCTCGAGAATATACAGTATATAGCAGAAGATAACTCAAGAATCAGTGGATGATACTCCAGGTGATTAAAACTGTTTATTAAAGGATGAACAAGACTCGACACAGCTGTGTTTTGGCCAACTAGGTCTGCATCAGGAGTCTCTTGTACTAAATAAAATCATCCACTTGAAGTATTTGTCGTCATCATTAATGGATAATGGAACCAACTATGAGCTTAATCTCGTAGTTTTCACTGCTTGCGAAAGCCTTTGTTATATTTCGGTGCATGGAGCACATGAAGTGTTTGTTTTTATCCATTAATGATGATGCAGGCCTAGTTGGCCAAAACACAGCTGTGTTGAGTCTTATTCATCCTTTAATAAACAGTTTTAATCATCTGGAGCATCGTCCACTGATTCTTAAGTCGTCTTCACTGTAAAACCAATTGGTTAACATACTGAGGGCCCCTTTTACCTTGCTGTAGCAAAAGGGGACCTATGCTGGCATCGGCTTATGTTTTTGATGCAGGCTGAGGCCCCCTTTTACTGCAGCAGGTAAAAGGTAGGTCTTGCTTTTCTGCAGGAAAAGGCCGTGTGGCAAGTAAAACATTTGCCGTGCAGCCATTTTGGGGGCAGAGTTTTTACTGCCACCCATTAAGGTGGTGGTAAGGGCTCCCATGCTAACCCGACATTAACCAGGCAGCACGCAGCACTGCCCGATTACCGCTGGGTACACACCGGCGCTACAAAAATAAATATATTTTTGTAGCACTGGATATGATGGCATGCTGGGGGTGGGAAGTACCGCCAGGCTGCTGCAGTAGCCCCGTTGTACTTCCTTTTTAGCAAGTGGTAAGCCCACATTGGGCTTACTGCCGCTTTGTAAAAGGAGCCATAAGAGCGAGAAGGGTGACTGGAGTGGTAGGGGATGTGTAGGTCAGAAGGTAGATAAAATGGCTTCCAATCTAAATTCTACATTCTGGTGGCACTTTATCTGCCAAACTTTCAAATCTGAACTGAAATCAACTAAAAAAATCAAACAAAAAAAATTAAAGATATGTGGCAACTAGTAGAGCTACATTTGGCTCAATCTAGTTCCCATTGACCTTACATTTTATCTTTGTTCATTGTATGTTGATGTTATAGCAATATAATTCTTATTCATTTTTTGTGCCATTATCCATCATACTATAGTTAAATTTCATTTCTTTTAAATGCTTCTGTCGCTCTAAACTTATTTTAATTCCATTTAATGTATGCCTCTCTTTTATGACATCTGTCCTTGTTGTATTCTTAATTATATTTTGCTATAATTTCTAAAAGTTAATTAAAAAAAAAGCTTAAACTGAAGAAGAAAAAAAAAAAAAGAATGAGAGAATGAAGTACTTTGTTGATCAAGACTAGAATTTTAAAGAAAATCCTAGGCTAGCCAATGAAATTGTTTGAGGGCTGGGAGTGATATGTTCAAAACTGTGAATGCCAATCTATGAACACATAACCAAGATTTGTGTTCAGTGTAAGAGACGCAAGTGACCACTGTTTCCTTTGAAAAATTGTCCGAGCAGAAGCACAGCTGAACTTTGTATCAAGCCATATTCTAGAGAAACAGCATGCTAGAGCCTGCAGATTCCATTATGTCTGTACTTTCAGAATACAAAATCTCTGTGTTTATTTTTTCAGGCTTAAATAATACAGAAGCCTTATGAACAGCTTGCTATGGTGTATCAGGGGTGTAGCCAGACCTCGGTGGGAGGGGGCACCAGAGCCCAAGGTGGTGGGGGGCACATTTTAGCCCGCCTCCCCCGGCTGCCGACCCTCCCCCGCCACTTTTGACCCCCCCCCCCCCCCCCCCGCCGCAAGGTACCTTTGCTGGTGGGGGTCCCCAACCCCCACCAGCCTTAGTCTTCTTCAGCGCCGGTCTCCGGCGCGTTTGCTGATCTGTGCTGTGAGTCCTGACGTCCAGCATGTCCTGCACGTGGAATCTTTTTAATATCCAGTTCAAAGAAAGAGCCCCTCCCCCTCCACTCACACAGGCTTGCTAAATGCCTGTCTGATCAATATTTCAGTAATGCAGTCCTAAAGAGGAAGTTAAACGCTAAAACAAACAGTCATACAGGCTACGTTCTAGGGTCCTTTATTATTAATCTGCAGATTGCAGGCGGAAAGGCTGTAAACAAAATCAGTTCACATTGCAGATGTCCATATTTTATCTCTATATTAATAAATCATTTCTCACAGGGACAAATTCTCCAAATGGGTTATTTTTGCACATATTGTGACAGGAATAAACCTCACATGCCAGGGTGTGTTGAGTATGATCTCAGCCTCTCAAATTTATTGCTAATGCTCGCTGTAGTACTTGCATTGTAGCAAAGAGCGAACTTCTTTCTGGAAGTCATAAGACGTAACATGCATAGACAACTTATCCAGGTGCACTTAGTAGTTCTTTTTGAGCAAGCTTGTGGCACCCAAAATGATGGGAAATATGAGTCAACCTAAAAAAAAAAAACTGTTTCAGGAATATATTTTCCTAGCTGTCTAGATAAACATAATAGGGATATTAAAGTGGGGGAAGCCACTAATGAGATCACTGTGATCTGTCCCAACCTGTGAACAGGACAACCCTTGAAGAACTCTATTGTGATGGAACAGCAAAGTTGGAATTATTCTAGGAACTTCTGCACAGGATGAAGGATCTACCAGCTTCTAGGACTGCACAGAGAAATAGCTTCTCACCACTCCCTCAAAGAATAAAACCACATAACAGATGGTTCACAGTAGGCTCAGGCAGACTTCGTCATGTGACACAGAAGCATCCACCCGCACAAGTGTTGCCACTAAAGAATTCTTTTGCTCCATTAAGCACTGTAATGCTCCTGAAAATAGAACTGAAGCAGAGGAAAAAGCAAAGTTGGAACAAAAAGACATGAAGGTACCCAAAGTGAAAAGACACCCCCAAATCACTAATGTTAAAACACATACCAAGAAATATAGGTGGAAAGCAATGGCCACAAATGCTCGTAGTCTAAGCAATAAAGTTCATGACCTTCAAGCCCTGATGGTGGAAGCAGACTTAGATGTTGTTGCAATCACAGAGACGTGGCTCAACAGTTCCCACGAATGGGATACAAGCATACCAGGCTATAATCTATTTAGGAAGGATAGAGAGGGTCGTAAAGGTGGAGGAGTAGCTGTGTATGTGAGAAATGATATCATGGCGACTGAAATGACAGGGACCTGGGGAAAAGAAGAAGCGATATGGATCACCTTAAAAAGAGAGGATAGAACTACTGTCCACTTGGGTGTTGTCTACAGACCCCCCACACAATTAGAGGAACTAGATAAAGATCTGATTGCAGATATTCAAAAATTAGGAAAGAAAAAAGAGGTTCTATTGATGGGAGATTTCAATCTGCCGGATGTAGATTGGAAGGTTCCATCTGCCAAATCGGAAAGAAGTAGAGAGATCGTTAATGCTTTCCAAAGTGCTCTACTCAGACAGATGGTGACGGAACCCACGAGGGAGGGAGCGATGCTGGATCTGGTGCTCACAAATGGGGATAGTGTGTCAAATGTGCAAGTGTGTGCACATCTGGGAAACAGTGACCATCAAACGGTTTGGTTTGATATAACGGCTGAAGTGGAGGGCGGCCACTCTAAACTCAAAGTCCTGGATTTCAAGCGTGCTGACTTTAGTAAAATGGGGGAATACCTGAGGAAGGAGATGATGGGCTGGGAGGACAAACAGGAAGTGGAAGGGCAGTGGTCCAGGCTGAAAGAAGCAATAAATAGGGCCACAGACCTTTATGTAAGGAGAGTAAATAAAAGCAAGAGGAAAAGGAAACCGATATGGTTCTCCAAGCAAGTGGCTGAGAAAATAAAGGCTAAAGAGTTGGCGTTCCAGAAATATAGACAATCTCAAGAAGAGGAACACAGGGAGGAATACCGGATGAAACTGAAAGAAGCCAAGAGAGAGGTACGTCTGGCGAAGGCGCAAGCGGAAGAACAAATGGCTAGAAATGTAAGGAGGGGCGACAAAAATTTCTTCAGATATATTAGTGAAAGAAGAAGGACTAAAAAGGGAATTGTGAGACTAAAAGATACAGCGAACCGCTATGTAGATAATGATGAAGAAAAAGCCAATTTACTAAATAGCTATTTTTGTTCGGTTTTCACTGAAGAAAATCCTGGAGAAGGACCGCGAGGGACTGGCAAAAGTACACCTGAGAATGGAATGGATATAGCACCGTTCACGGAAGAGAGTGTGTATCAACAACTTGGAAAGCTAAAGGTGGACAAAGCCATGGGACCGGATGGGATCCACCCCAGAATATTGAGGGAGCTCAGAGAGGTCCTGGCAAGTCCTCTTAAAGATTTGTTTAATAAATCCTTGGAGACGGGAGAGGTTCCGAGGGATTGGAGAACGGCGGAGGTGGTACCTCTTCACAAAAGTGGGGATAGGGAAGAAGCTGGAAACTACAGGCCGGTAAGCCTCACTTCGGTTATTGGAAAAGTAATGGAAACCATGCTGAAAGAAAGGATAGTGAATTTCCTGGAAGCCAATAAGTTGCAAGATCCGAAACAACATGGTTTCACCAAAGGGAAATCGTGCCAAACGAATCTCATTGAATTCTTTGACTGGGTGACGGGAGAATTAAATCAAGGACGTGCTATGGACGTCATCTACTTAGATTTCAGCAAGGCTTTTGACACGGTTCCCCACAGGAGGCTCTTAAATAAACTAGACGGCCTGAAGATAGGACCCGAAGTGGTGAACTGGATTAGAAACTGGTTGACGGACAGACGCCAGAGGGTGGTGGTCAATGGAGTTCGCTCGGAGGAGGGAAAGGTGAGTAGTGGAGTGCCTCAGGGATCGGTGCTGGGGCCGATTCTGTTCAATATATTTGTGAGTGACATTGCCGAAGGGTTACAAGGTAAAGTTTGCCTTTTTGCGGATGACACCAAGATTTCCAACAGAGTGGACACCCCGGAGGGTGTGGAAAACATGAAAAAAGATCTGAAGAAGCTAGAAGAATGGTCTAACGTTTGGCAATTAAAATTCAATGCGAAGAAATGCAAAGTGATGCACTTAGGGAGTAGAAATCCAAGGGAGACGTATGTGTTAGGCGGAGAGAGTCTGATAGGCACGGACGGGGAGAGGGATCTTGGGGTGATAGTATCTGAGGACCTGAAGGTGACGAAACAGTGCGACAAGGCGGTGGCGGTAGCTAGAAGATTGCTAGGCTGTATAGAGAGAGGAGTGATCAGCAGAAGAAAGGAGGTTTTAATGCCCCTGTATAAGACGTTGGTGAGGCCCCACCTGGAGTATTGTGTTCAGTTTTGGAGGCCGTATCTTGCAAAGGATGTTAAAAAAATGGAAGCGGTGCAAAGGAAAGCTACGAGGATGGTATGGGATTTACGTTCCAAGACTTATGAAGAGAGGCTTGCCGACCTGAACATGTACACCCTGGAGGAAAGGAGGAACAGGGGTGATATGATACAGACGTTCAAATATCTGAAAGGTATTAATCCGCAAACGAATCTTTTCTGGAGATGGGAAGGCGGTAGAACGAGAGGACATGAAATGAGATTGAAGGGGGGCAGACTCAGGAAAGATGTCAGGAAGTATTTTTTCACGGAGAGGGTGGTGGACGCTTGGAATGCCCTCCCGCGGGGGGTGGTGGAGATGAAAACGGTAACGGAGTTCAAACATGCGTGGGATATGCATAGAGGAATCCTGTGCAGAAGGAATGGATCCTCAGAAGCTTAGCTGAAATTGGGTGGTGGAGCAGTTGGGGGGAAGAGGGGGGTGGTTGGGAGGCGAGGATAGGGGAGGGCAGACTTATACGGTCTGTACCAGAGCCAGTGATGGGAGGCGGGACTGGTGGTTGGGAGGCGGGTAATACTGCGGGGCAGACTTATATGGTCTGTGCCCTGAAAAGGACAGGTACAAATTCAAGGTAATGTATACACATATGAGTTTGTCTTGGGCAGACTGGATGGACCATGCAGGTCTTTTTCTGCCGTCATCTACTATGTTACTATGTTACTAAGTGGAATAACTTCTATGTGATGTCTTAATGGAACCACAGTTCAATTAAATTTTTCTGTCAAAGTTCCATTCCATCTCTAAAAAGGAGATATAATGTTGCTTTGTAGTTCTGAATCAGAAACAAATAATCACGTAGCCCAATGCATTTCACTACATGCTAAAAAGAAATGAACAAGGAAGCACTGACAAAAAGGAAGAAATACCAATCCATTCTGTGAATCATCAGGGTGGTAAAACCTTCCCTATCTGTCATAGTCTAAAATTAATAAGAAAATCACCATTTGCAAAACTTAGATTTAAGATGTTTTTCTCTGCAGTGCATCCAAATCACAAGGGGGCATGTTGGGGATGGATTTGGGCGTTTGTAAAATTTGAATGTTTTTCTACCATAATGGAACAAAGCGAAAAAAACGTCCAGGGCTAAAAGTTAGACGTTTTGGTCTAGACCTGTTTCAATCACTCCTAAGTCACAAAAAGTTACCTTAAATGACCAGGTAACCACGGGAGGGATTAAGGAATGACCCCCTTACTCCCCCAGTGGTCACTGACCCCCTCCCACCCCAAAGATGTGAAAGAAACAGTACATACCAGCCTCTATGACAGCTTCAGATGTTATGGCCAGTTCTATTAGAGCAGCAAACAGGTCCCTGGAGTAGCCTAGTGGTCGATGAAGTGGACTATAGAGAAAAGGCCCCGGGTCCAAATCCCATTCTAATTGATACACTTGTGGTGGGACATGTGAGCCCTCCAAAACCCACCAAAAACTTACTGTACCTACATATAGGTGACACCTGCAGGTATAAGGGCTATTATAGTGGTGTACAGTTGGGTACTGTAGGTTTAGCGTGGGTTTTGGAGGGCTCACCATACAATATAAGGGGGTAACGGTGAGATGAGTACCTGAGACCTTTTATGTCAAGTCCACTGCAGTGCCCCCTAGGGTGCCCCACTACTCTGCTGGGATGTCTGTATGGTCAGTCTACTAAGAATGCTAGATCTCCAATGCATCCCAATGTCTTGTTTTTGTGTGTACTTCCCTTGCACATTTTTTTATTTAGAAAATGGTCCTGAAAAATAGATGCACTGAGCACAAAAACATCTAGCAAATGGCCATTTTTGAAACAAAAAGTTGGATGTTTTTCTGATTTGAAAATGGCCATGCTCACTACTGGAATTTTGGATGTTTTTCACAAAATGTCCAAAATTAGATTTAGATGTCATATTGAAAATGCCTCTCCACATGTCTTAAGAAATGCAAAAATGTATAGGAGAAAGAAATATTGGGGCTGATTTGATTTAGGACAGACTCTACAACTAGTTTTCAAATGTAATGAGTCACTCCTAAATCTACAGGCAGTAGAACACCTTTTAGGGTGCAAGAGCCAAGGAAGCCAACCTCTGACTCTACTCTCATCCACCTTAGTTGTTGATGCTCCATGGGACAAGTTCGGTAGGACCATGATCCTGGTGGTCCACTCCATTCCACTGCCAATGGCTAAATTATTTGCTCATATATCTGCCTACCTATACTTCAAAGAAGCTGCTTAAAGTCCACATTAGAAGGTAAAACTGTGATGCAACATTCCAATACTGTGTGAATAACTACCTTAGCGGTTGTATATGTTGTGTTAGTTAACTTTCTAATATATTTAATCATATGTTGCAAGAAGAGTTTAAATTTAAAACAGCATGTACCAACTTGCATTGTTTCAAAAACATGGACTTGACCACAGCAGCCATCATGCCATAAGAAAGTAATAATGTGAACAGGCAAATTGGAGAGAAAGAAGTTAAGTGACAGAGTAGGTGGAAGTGTAATGGAGGCAGTGATGATTTTCTGCCAGGTCATGCCAGGTTAACAAAGTGAATAGTATTTCTGACCTCGAAATAAAAATTGCTTACCTGTAACGATAGTTCTCTGTGGATAGAAGATCTGCTAGCCACACAGCTGAATGACGTCACAGTGACATGACCGACCTGGTCGTCTGAAAAACTAAAGAAATTATTTTAACGATTATGTGCATGTCCCTTCTTTCCCACTCCATATGTCCACATACCACGCCCCCTTGTCAGTTAAATGGAAAAAGCTATACAACAACTAAGGGCAGGGAGGGAGGGTCTATGTGGCTAGCAGATCTTTTATCCACGGAGAACTATCGTTACAGGTAAGCAACTTTTATTTCTCCATGGATGAGAAAATCTGGTAGCCACACAGCTGAAGACTCCCAAGCTGAAATATATAACAGGTAACAATTATGAGTGAGAATCAGTGGCGTACGAAGGGGGGGCGGTGGGGGCGGGCCGCCCCGGGTGCACGCCGCTGGGGGGGGTGCCGCAGCGCGCGCCTGTCTGCTCCCAGTTCACTACGCTTGCTAAATTCTCTCATTCGCTGCAGCTCCCTCCTTCTGCCCCGGAACAGGTTACTTCCTGTTCTGGGGCAGAGGGAGGGAGCTGCAGCAAACAAGAGAATTTAGCGAGCGTAGCGAACTGGGAGCAGACAGACGCATGCTGCGGCCCCCCCAGCGGCATGCACCTAGGGGGTGTCATTTCACAGGGGGTGCGCTGCACCCGGGGGGGCGCATCGGCGATCCGCCCCGGGTGCCGTCGAGGCTAGGAACGCCACTGGTGAGAATAACAGCAATTGTTAATCTATGTTAGAGTCTTTACCTATGTCTGGAGGAGGAGGCAATAATTGTCAGTCTACACAGAAGAGTACAAGACTACAGTACCAAATCTTGTATCAGCCCAAGATGTAGTATCCAAACAGTAATATCTGGTAAACGTATGTATGGATGTCCAGGTTGCAGCTCGGCATATGAGAAGCTTCATGGAGGGGTGCTGTTGTAGTTGCCATGGCTCGGAGTCTGTGAGCTGTAACTCACTTTGGAGACTGTGATTGAGTAGGAAGTGTAGCGCTGTAGCAAAAATAAACACACTTTGCAACCCATAAAGCAGGGGTGTAGCCAGACCTCAAGGTGGGAGGGGGCCAGAGCCCAAATTGAGGGGACACATTCTGGTCGCCGCCACCCCCTCCCCTCCCCCGTTGCCCACTGCTGCCACTGTACATCTTGGCTGGCAGGGGTCCCCAACCCCCACCAGCTCAAGACTTCATCCAGTGCTGGTCTCCGGTGCCGCCGCATTGCCTGCCCTGCTCTCTCTTTCCCTCACGCCCGCTATGCTCCTTTTAGTGAAACTGCTCAATTTCACTAAAAGGAGCATGCCCGACGTGAGGGGAAGAGAGAGCAGGGCAGGCAATGTGGCGGCACCACCGCAGACCAGCGCTGGACAAAGTCTTCAGCTGGCAGGGGTTGGGGACCCCGCCAGCCAACCAGGGGCCCAGAGCAAATTTGCCCCACCTAGCTACGCCACTGCCATAAAGAAAAGGTTCTTTTAGTAACTGGACGTGGACTATTCTTCCTCAAGAAGGATGTCCAGCTTAGAATGTGAATGTCCATTTCTCATGTATTTTAGAACAGGATTTGCCAACATACTGCCTGTTCTAACACAGATGAGAGATTGACATCCATGTACTGGTGACGTCTGTCATGAACATCCATTTTACAAACTGAAACCTCCAAATTATGAATGGGCAAAACAAGGGACATGGACATCTTTGTGGCAGCATAGGAACATCATGTTATAAAATGGCCACATAGATGTACATGCAGAGCAGAGGGGTAGCCTAATGGTTAGTGCAATGGGCAGAGAACCAGGGGACCCAGGTTCAAATCTTGCTTCAGCTGTTTGTGGTTTTTGTTTTTTAATTATGAGCCTCCAGGGACTGAAAGATACCTACTGTACCTGAATGTACACCGCCTCAATATCCTTCAGGCTCGTAGGTTTCTTCTATATTAAGGGACAATAGGTATTTTTCTATCCCTGGAGGACTCACAATTTAAATTAAAAAAAATCACAGAGCACTGAAGTGGGACTTGAACCTGAGTCCCCTGGTTCTCAGCCCACCGTACTAATGATAGCCAGGAGGGAATTGTCCACGGGGGGAATTGGTGGGTTGGGACTGTCCGGTGGGAACTTGACGGATACCCTTCTATCTATAGGTTCAGTTGGTATTTTATGGATTTTGGAAGGCTCACAATTTCCACCACAATTGTACTAGTTAGAGTGGTATATGGACCTTTTCTCTACTGTCTACTGTGCTGACCACTAGACTCTTCCTGGGACCAGCTTGCTGCTCTAATAGGAATGGCTATAATATATGAAGCTGTCTCAGAGCCTGGTATGTACTGTCACTATCACATCTAAGGGGGTGAGAGGGGGTCAGTGATCACTGAGGGATTAAGGGGGGGTCATGCCTTAATCCCTCCAGAGGTCAACCAGTCAGGGCACCTTTTTGTAACTTAGTCATGACTGAAACAGGTCCAGTTTTCTTTTTTCAAAAGTCCCAATTTTTGCCCCAGACATTTTTATCTTGTTCCATTGTCCTGAAAAACATCTAGGTTCTGGACCCTCTCAAATCCCATCTAGAACATGCCCCCAACACGCCCCCTTGCGATGCAGATGCACTGCAGAGAAAACCATCTCAAATCTGAGTTTTGAAAATCACAACTTGGACATTTTCCTGTGAAAAAATGTCCATCTGCCTCTTGGTGCTGCTTTTGAGAAGTTTTTCTCTTTTGAAAATGAGCACCTAAGCCTTTTTCACACGCTAAATGCACTTACCCCCCAGATTCTGTATAGCGTGACTTAAGTTGTGTGGCAAATCCAGTCATGTTCTGGATTTGTGTATACAACTTAATTAGTTATCAAGCCAATAAGCCTGATAATTGCCAATTAACAAACAATTATTGACACTAATTGGCATGAATTAGAATTTATGCACACAACTGATACGCATAAAAAGTCGCATAGTTGAAAAGGGGCACGGCCATGGGCATTTCACAAATCTATGCACGTTGTTATAGAATACACCCAGTCCGCACCTAATTTAGGCGTTGGGATTCACACCGTTTTACTTGGCGTAACTGCCCGCAACTAGATTTAGTCATGCGGATGGGTGCTTGGCATATTCTATAATCCACACAGAAATTTAGGCTTATTCTATAAAGTATGCCTAGATTTAGGCATATTTCATAGAATAGGCCTAGGTGTATTTTTTTCCACATGGATTTTTCAGCCGTCATATATAGAATCTAGTCCTTTAGGACTTAACACGCTATAGTAAAAGTCCCCGTGAGTTATCAACATGGTCAGCCATTAAGATGTGTTATTTTACCATTAAATCCTGCTCTTTTAGCACAGGTCCCATTTTATACAAGAGACCTAGGGGCCCTTTAACTAAAGCGTGTTAAGCCCTAACGTGTGCTTAACGTGTGAGAAGATGCTTACCGCAAAACTTGTTAAAACCTTTTTGCAATAATTTCCCCTTTCTGTTCACTAACTACATATTATTTAAAAATATTTTGGGAGGGGTGTGTCATGAGCAGGGAATATGCTTGGAAACATTATTCAGCTAACACATTCTGATTAACATGGGATCACTTACCACATCCTATTTGGAACTGCTAAGTGCACCTGCATTAACTTTTTGCAAGTCTTGTGCGCTAATGGAAAAATCAGCATGTGACCTTCAAAAAAACAAAATAATAGTAACAATATTTAAAAAGCCCTAAACACTACTATGTTAAATCTGGGCTTAGAGCGCAGGATATTCGTGCGTTAAAATACTGTTAAGCCCAGATTTTAACATGTTTGAGTAAAAGGGTCCCCTAGTTACTAATAACTGGTGTTTAGCAGTAAAATAAACCATCTTTATAGCAGCCTGCATTGATAACTTCCCTCATAAATTGTGCCCTAAACAACAAATGAAACATTTTTGCTCTACACCCAAGGCAATTTTTCAAGTGAAAGCACATGTATGTTTTCACTTACAAAATTAGGTGCATGGCTCAGGGTTAAGGAGCCCTTTTACAACACTGCAGTAAAGCTGCCGCAGTGTTGTCATCCGCCAAATCGGGACTACTGCCGGGCTACTCCCACCCCCAGCATGTGCCATTTCCAAAGCGACAAAAATATTTTAATTTTTGTACTGCCGTGTTAGCGCAGGAGCCCTTATATTCAACTAAATAGGTGGCAGTAAGAACTCCCTCTGGAAATGGCCTCACGCCAATCCCTGTGATTAGCGTGGGTCCATTTCTTTCTTTTTGGCTGAAAACAACCTTTTATCCACTGTGGTAAAAGGGGCCAGGGCACACAGCAAATCCATGCTCCAGTGCCATCACAGGCCCCCTTTTACTACTACTACTATTACTACTACTACTACTACTACTATAAATCACTTCTATAGCGCTACCAGTTGTACGCAGTGCTTTACAATTGAACATGAAGAAGACAGTCCCTGCTCAAAAGAGCTTACAATCTAAATCAGGACAAACAGACAGGACCAAAAAGGAGAAGGGAAGGACAGACAGAAGGACACATAAGGATAAGATAAAAGTTACAAGTCAGGAGTCAAAAGCAGCATCAAACAGGTAGGCCTTTAGCCCGTATTTAAAGGCAGCCAGGGATGGAGCTAGACGTAATGGCACAGGAAGCCTATTCCAGGCATAAGGTGCGACAAGATAGAAAGAGCGGAGTCTTGAGTTAGCGATGGAGGAGAAGGGTGCAATTAGGAGAGATTTTACCACAGCTTCGTAAAAGGGGCCCTAAGTTTAAGAATCGCCTCTATGAAGTTGCTGAGCGGATCAAGCAACTTTTATCTATCACATCATTTTTAATATGGAAATTCAAAACAAAAACATTCTCTTTATGCTGAAACCCTGAAACGCTACTAGATTCTCCCTCATTTCAGCTAGGTGGAAATCAGCAGTCTGGACTCAGGACATTCTGAACAATAAATACAATATTTTTATTTTGATGGTTTAATGCTTTCAGTAAACAGGAAACTGGGTAAAGGTGTACACCTTAAGGGCTGAGATGCCCTGCTCTATTAACTTGGCCAACATCCACAGTGAATCAGGTGTCTTGGACCTGGGAAGAGAGAGAGGCCTCTGTTTCTTTTCTACTGAGTTCAGCCCAGCCAGGGGAAGGCTCCAGTCTCTGCTGGCATGAGCTCACCAGACTGAAAGCCCCAGCCATGGAAAGTTTTAAATAAAAATGACATGTTTTGTAAACAGTGATTCTAACAGAAGGACTGGTGTATGCTTATTTCCTGGTTCTGAAGCACTGGAGGAGGATGGGATTCACGCTATTGCAAAACGCTTGTCAGATGTTTGGATAATGCATACACGATGATTGGAAATGAGATCCACCGGAAGGGTCTCGGATAAGCTCAGATCTGGAAATTACCAAGACGTCTTCTGATAATCTGAAGTATCCCTATACTACTTCCCCCTCCTCTTTCTTTGCCCTCGGCAGTTTGTGGGTGAGACTATGTACAGTATTACACAACCGTTTGAGACAGTCAAACAGTGTGTTCTGTGTTTATTTCTGATGTGTAATATATATTTTGAAATTGATAAATATTTTCCCTGCTTTATGTATGAGAAAAAATTTTTTAAACACACACACACACAACTACTACTACTATAAATCATTTCTATAGCGCTACCAGTCGTACTCAGCGCTTCACAATTTAACATGTAGAAAAGACAGTCCCTGAGATTACAATCTAATAAGGAGAGCAAATGTGAGCAGACTGGTGAAGAGGCTGGGCATGACTTCTCCCTAAAGAGCAGGGCATCTGTGATCTTATTACCTGCGGTCGGATGTATATCAGCAATTAGAGATCATTCATATTACCGGTTAAAGATAGGTAAATGGTGTTTTTTGATTCTGAGCATATGCATTGTGAACCATTACTGCAGTGTTTTTATTTATTTTTTGAAATAGCGAAACATGTGATTTAAAAAGTTTCCTCTATGGCACAGTTTTTGTTGGTGACACATGTGGACGAGCCCACACTGCAAGTATGGCCTGCTTTCCAAAATTAGGTACGTGAACCAAGAAAAAGAAAAGTCAAGGCTCCCAAATCCTGAACAGCGAACTGGGTCAGACAAATAATCAACCCAGATACTAGTGATGTTTTTTACAGATAGATTGCAGTCTGTACTCAGCACTGTTGTAAAACACTGTCCTCTCCCAACTCCCCAGCATGATTACAGCCTCTCAAGTCCCACAGCAGTTAGACCTAGGGAGGAGTCTGTTATGAAAGCACACATCCCTGAAATAGAAGAGAAGACAGGGTGTGTGTGTTTTCATTACCTGTGCACACAGGTAGTGACACAAACCCAGCAGTGCTGTTTACACACACACACACACACACACACACACACACACACACACACACACATTCATTCTACTCTGATAAATGCTTGTGTTCAAGCAAATACAACACTTTGAATTATTTGAAGAGTTGAAAACTGAGGGGCCCTTTTACTAAGGTGTGGGAGTGCTAATGTGCGGGCAGCGCCCGCCAAATCAGCACTACCGCCAGGCTAGCGCATGCGCCTGGTGGTATTTTCGCATGCGCCGAATTCCATGGGAGAAAATAATTTTCTATTTTGTAATGCGGGGGGGGGGGGGGGGGAGCGTTCCCGGTAGTAATCAGCAGTTGGCGCGCACTACGTGGTTACCACACAGGTAGCACGTGAGCCCTTACCGCTAAGTCAGTGGGTGGCGGTAAGGGCTCGGGCCATACTTAGATACGTGCTAGTTTTAATTTCAGCACACAGCCATTTCCTGGCCCATTAAAAAAAAGCCCTTTTTCCCAGCCATGGTAAAACATGGCCCAGTGCGCGCCCACATAATCCCACTGTATAGGACCCTGATGTCACTGCAACTTTAATACAGTGTGCTACATCCTTCTGGAAAAGGATGTAGCACAGCTAGGAACAGTTCAGAGAAGGGCTGTAAAAATGATAGAAGGGAAAGAACGGCTCCCTTTTGAAGAAAGGCTAGACAGCCTAGGGCTCTTCAGCTTGTAGAAAAAGGTGACTGACAGGGGATATGATTATGATAGAAGTTTATTAAATCATCAGTAAGAAAATATACATTTAAATTCAAATTTTTATAAATGATGAGTGGGGGTGAAACAATTAAATAGGGAACAGCTGTTTAACCTGTCAAACAACACAAAAACAAGAGGACACTCCATGAAACTGACGACCAGCTGAATGAAAACAAATTATAGAAAGCATTTTTTTCATGCAGTGCATAATTAAGCTGTGGAATTTGTTACTGGAGGATGTGGTCAAGGCGACTAACATATTGGGATTTAAAATGAAGTTTGAACAAGTTTCTGGAGGAAAAATCTATAAAAAGTTATTAGCTAGACCTACTTGGGAGAGCCATCACTTGAAATAAGCTATACAAAATACTAACAGAGGCCCCAATGTTCAAAACTCCGACACTATTCTGAAGAGCGCCATAAAAATACTGCCCTACCACTGCCATACTAGAGCAGAACAGCAGTGTCGTCATGATGAAAGGTAATGATATGCAGATATAAGCGCACTGTAGCAGTGCTATCCCCCCTCCAAACAGCTCAAATCAATATGCAAAGCACCCAGGATGCACGCGCTCTTATTTGACATGCTGAAAGAAGTCCAGTACAACGCAGTCATTTCGTGCATGTGCATAGGTGGTACACATTATCGTGTACGTTATTGTGCATACAACGCGTCAGTGTGCAGTAGAGTGCACCAATACAGTCGTAAAGCACGTCAATACAGCCTGAAAATTGCAGTAAAATATAGAGGCTATTTTTAGGCCTGTAGTTCTGTATGCAGGCCTAGTCTTTGCGTTCTTTGCATTGGCTTTGTACATGGTTCAATTGTGCTTGTAGTGCTTTCCCTTGTGCTTCTTTGTTCGCTGACCAGGTTGAGGTGAGTGGATAGACATGTATGTTTGTGAGTAAACCCAGAACTTGTGATGAAGGCTTTAAAGCAATAATTCTTTTTTTCTTTTTCAGGTTTTCGTCCTTGCTTGCATTGGCATTTCCCTTGGCCTACCTGTGCTTTTTAGAGCTTGTAGAGGGCAGTGTAAAGAGTGGCCAGCTTCCAAAGATATACTGTTATTGTAACGATATGTGAACATTGTAATACCTTTCGTTTCTTTTCTTTTTTTTAGGATCGCTTGCCTGCTTGCATAGCCAGTTGTTGTTTGTTCCTCAAATAGCCCGTGGTTTTTCAATCTTATACAGGTAAGTGTAAGGGATGGCCCAGTGGCGTTCCTAGGGTGGCTGACACCCGGGGCGGATCGCCGATGCGCCCCCCCCCGGGTGCATTTTTACCTGCTGGGGGGGTGCCGCGCGCCTGTCGGCTTCGCTCGTTCCATGCTCCCTCTGCCCCGGCACAGGAAGCAACCTGTTCCGGGGCAGAGGGAGCACGGAACTAGCGGAGCCGACAGGTGTGCGGCACCCCCCCCAGCGGCGTGCACCCGTGGCGGACCGCCCCCACCGCCCCCCCCCCCTTGGTAAGCCACTGGGATGGCCTCCACAAAAGCAAAAAAAAAAAATAGCTTGGTGGTGTGATCGTCCTTGGAAAATGTTTCAGATTGTAGTCACTGTTTTCTTTCTCTCGCTCTCTCTCTCTACTACAGTGTTAGGCAGCTATTTTGTCTTCTTCCTCATGCTACGGTTTCAGCATCAAGGCGGTATTTACAACGTCCAGATGTTTCTGCTTTTTTTTCCCTGTGTGTTTTCCTAACCCATTTCTTTCTTTATGTCTAAGTAGGCATGGAGGGTAGCAGCCAGCAGGATTCTATGCCACTGTCCAGTGGGTGAGTTAAAGAACAATGCAGGCTGCTCACTTCACAGAAGAAAATTACCTTCACCTCAGGCGCATGACTGAGGAGTTTGCCTGGTTGAACCCCCTAATCCCACTCCCGGGCACAGAACACTATTGGTACCAAAACTAAAGTGTGGGATCAGATAGTGGAGGAAGTGAGTGCGCTGGAAGTGGCAAGACGCAGCAAGGAGCAGGTGAAACCCGTTGGCATGATATGCACAGTAGGATCAAAGACAAAGTGTCTTGGATCAGGGTTTCACACTGGCAGACAGGTGGTGGTCCACCGAGCAACATCCAGCTGACATCCACAGAAGAGCTAGTTAATACCACTCTGCTCCTAGAGACAGTGATCAGAGTGCTGGGATGATTTGACACATTTGAGGAGCCAGAACATGGTAAGTCATCTGTTTGCATGATGTCTTAATGTAGTGATATGGGCGGGATACATATAGGGGTATGATATTTAAATATACACGTTCATTCCTCAGTTTTCTTGCCAGTGCCATGTCCAGAGTAGGAAGACCCAACATGTCCCATCCAGTCTACCCAGAAAGGTTGCTAGAGTTATACCTGCTGCTTCTTGCAGGTTATCTCCCCATTTTGTTTTTAGGGGTGTAACTGCCATTGTGTCCAGGTTATATCCCTCTCTACGGCTTTTTTTTTTTTAACGTGTGAAAGTCATTTGAGTTTTGCTTTGAGTGGAAATGCTGTATGCTTGTATTATCCTCTTTCTATAAAAGGATCCACTGTGTATACCCCTTGCCTTTTTGAATTCAATTTTCATTTCACCACCACCCATGGAAGGGAATTTCAGGCATCCACCGCCCTCTCTGTGAAAAGGCATTTCCTGATGTTGCTTTTAAGTTTCCTTCCTAGCAGCTTCATTTCATGTCCTCTAGTTCCACAGCCTCTCCATTTTTGGAAAAGGTTTGCTCATTAAAATCTTTCAAGTAATTATACATCTATATCAAATATCTCTTGTCCCTCTTCTCATCCTGGGTATACATATTCAAGCCTTCTTCTCATATGTCTTTGGGTGGAGACCGCATACCATTGTGGTTGCTTTTATTTGTACAGCTTCAAGTCTTTTATGTCCTTGGTAAGTTACAGCCTCCAAAAACTAAATTAACATATGCATCCAGTTTCCCCTACATTAGCACGAAACTATGGAATGCATTACCACTTGCCGTGAGAAAAATCTGCGACCTAACTAACTTTCGGAGACCATTGAAGAGCAGCCTGTTCAAAAAGGCATACCACAACGATACACCCTAACTACCAGATAAAGAAACTCAAGCCAGAACTAGATAAAACCCAACTCTCTACACTTGACTACCAAAGTCTACCCTACCATGAACGACTTTAACATAATACCACCCTATCTCCTACTCCGAATATGAACTCTTTATACCTGACTGTTTAATCTACTATGCCAATCATGATCTCTAATGTAATACCACTGTATCTCTCACTGTGGAAATAACAATCGCCGTGACGGAACAATGTAAGCCACATTGAGCCTGCAAATAGGTGGGAAAATGTGGGATACAAATGCAACAAATAAATAAATACATTTCTTCTACAGGGACATTATCACTGCCTTCCTTCTGCTGGTTATGCCTCTCTATGCAGTCAAGTGTGCCTTGGTCACATTGTTTCACCTTCTTGAGATCCTCAGAAACTGCTGTCTGTATCACCTTGAAGTACCTTTCCTGGTCCATGCACATCAGCCTCTTGCCTCCTAACATATACAGTTCCTTTGAATTTCTGCACCCCAAATGCATCAATCTACATTTCTTCACATTAAAACTTAACTGCCAACCATTGGCCCAAGCTTCTAATTTTTGTAGATCACTTATCATACTTTCCACTCCTTCCAGAATCTGCCAGATACTTGTGACCTGGACTGGCCACTGTGGGAGACAGGATGCTGGGCTCAATGGGCCTTGCTCTGACTTAACATAGCTCATTTCATTTTTTTATTAATCCAGGAGTAACAAATGTCACCCACCCAAGCAGTTGAATTAGTTGCTGCAGAATTTCCTAAACTGGTGCTGGACTAAAGGGATGTGAATGGAATCTTGGTGTCAATTTCTGCATTAGATTTGAATACAAACTGAAACTGTTCCACATTTCAGCCTATATTGGTTCCACAGTACAAAATGAACAGAGAGAGGAGCCAGACGTATTAATCCAAAATTGAATATTGCCTTAACCAATCCAGGATTAAAAGGATCATTATGTGAAAACCATAATAGTCTGCCCAGGTCTGTAAAAGGAGAGGGGATAAATCAATGTCCCCTTTCCTACAGACTAGCTTTGTGGTTGGATTATAGATTGTTGTTGTTGTTGTTTTTTTTTAATATGCATCTGATAAACTGAGTTTAGCTCTAACAGGTAGAGAATCCAAGATGGTTGACATTGTAGCAGCGCTCTGGATACTATAACCTGAAAAATTTGCCCCATAGGTAATATTTTCCTCTAAGATACCAAAACGGAGGAGAAAGGTAAATTACCCCAACCTACCTCCACCCCTGGCACAGGTCAGCGGTCAATCTGGCGGTTTGCCAGTGTTGCTCAACCACTTCAGGGCATACCTGCTTCATGAAGCTTCACTGTGCCATGTTTCTTCCATACCCTCATCAGCATTCCATGGATTAGAAACTCCTCAGCTGTGATATCAGCTCCCATGGCAAGGGAGGGGTGCACTGAGAAGAGACCTTGGAAGAAAAGGTTCATAGCCTTTCCACTAATTGTTTTACAGTATTTTCTTTAGCAGAGTTGTTCATGTTATGTGTTGGTGAGTATTGTATGCATGTTCCTCTTTGTATCTCACTTAGGATAGTGCAGGCTAAAATGTTTTAAATAGATAAGAAGGCCCAGGAACGGAGAAAGCAGTTTCTTGCCATGAGGCAGGAGGTTCTCGCCCTGAGTGTGAAGTTGTTTCTTCAATTTCCCTATAAATGCATGATACCATTGAGAGATGCCTTTTTTTTTTTAGCCTTCTCAATTGTGATCTTTCATTCAGAGCCGTACATCTGGCAATGTGATTGCAAGCATTGTAACCTAAGTTTAGGGAGGTTTGATACAATATGTTTGAGATTTAACAGCTGATTTCCTTATTCGTCTTCAGTTCCTGCTCCCTGAGGTTTCTTTCTCTTGGATTGTCTCCCACTTGTGGTCTGATTTCCTTTATTTCTGTTTAGTGTTAGAATTTTTTTTTCTTGGGAAAATTTTCCTTTTCAAGATTGGATTGTCTTGATTTTAATTTGTAAAATTCAATAAAAGATAAAGGGCCCTGTTTACTAAGGTGCGCTAGTGCGCACTAAATGCTAGAGATTTATTTTGGTGCATTTTTACCCCACATTTTCCCACAAGAGCAGGCACAATGTGGCTTACATTAATTTTTTTTTGTTCATTTGTACCCTGCACTTTCCCACTCATGGCAGGCTCAATGCGGAGGGTTAAGTGACTTGCCCAGAGTCACAAGGAGCTGCCTGTGTCTGAAGTGGGAATTGAACTCAGTTCCTCAAGACCAAAGTCCACCACTCTAACCACTAGGCTACTCCTCCACTGTTGCTACTATTTGAGATTCTACATGGAATGTTGCTATTCCACTAGCAACATTCCATGTAGAAGTCGGTCCTTGCAGATCACCAATGTGGCCGCGCAGGCTTCTGCTTCTATGAGTGTACGCGCAGGACGTCACAGAAACAGAAGCCTGCGCAGCTTTCTATATGGAATGTTGCTATGGAATAGCAACATTCCATGTAGAATCTCCAATAGTATCTATTTTATTTTTGTTACATTTGTACCCCGCGCTTTCCCACTCATGGTCCCATTATTGAGACAGATCATTAAGCCCATCAAGCCCTGCATTGGCATATGTACTGCAGACACCTTCCTGGAGGCAAAAAAGGACTATGAAGGCATGGCATAGCTACTGGGATAAGATGGAGGAAAGCAAGTTTACGTTTTGGAGTACTCAAGACATCAGCTTGTGGCTTACTCGGATGATGAACAAAATAGGGACAGCAGGTCAGATCATTGCAGTCAGATGGTGTGTAAGAGCAGTTAGGTTATCAGGATCCACTTCCTTTCAGGGATCCAGGGTGACACAAGGTTCCATTGATATGTCTCTACTGGATGTATGATATTGGTGTGACAGTTCCCAGTCCCCATTCCGGACTACAAGTTTCAGCACGTTTGCTTTCAGTGCACAGTAGGCTTATATCGATCCAATGGGATACACTTATCTGATGCGGGTCAGGATTTGCTAATCAACAGTTACAGTTATAGTTGATTAAACTTGCTATACTGCTTAACTTAAAAAATAAAATCACAGCAGTGTACAATATTAAAATCACACAAAATGTAAAAACATCAACAAAGAATTACAATAATCCAATAGGAAAGAAAAACACACACAAACCACTAATAGCAAAAATACAGCAATAAAATCAGGTACCCAAAGTTTCAATCCCCTGAACCCTCAAGGAGAGAAGCTTTCACTAGTCGCTTACATTTTCTCCCCACGAACTTCCAAAGGAAGAGCATTCCATAAAGATGGCACTAGATTAAAAAATAAGTACTTTTCCTGGTTATTACCAGGCGGGTCCGTGCTACCAGAAGAATATCCAGTAATAATCGACCACAAAGGCCTTAATGGAGTATAAGTTTGAGTAAGACTTACCAGTGGCAGAGGAACCTTTTAAGAAGACTTTGTAGAATATATTTACCCAGACTCTCAGGACACATCTTTTGGGTAGCAGAGAGGTCACAGGTCTAGTTTTTGATTTGCCCATTCCTGAAGCAGGATACCTGAACAGGGGACAAGCAGAGCAGCACTGATGAACCAACAGCTGTCAGATGACCAATGTAAGCTGATTCTGGAGTGTGTGGGGTATGATTACATTCAGTCATAGCTAGTATGAGGATGCCTGCTCGGGTGAGGCTGAGGTCCACATGATGTCCAGGGGACAGGAAATCTTGCTGAGATAAAGGTCAATAGCTTATGGTGAAAGGGGTTTGGATTTGTTAAGGCTCAGGTATGTTTCTGTTGAATTTAAAGCTGTGGCCTTGAATTCCCAAACTTTGTCTCTTGTCTTTCTTTGCTTGTATGGGGGTTAGCTATGTAATACTGTCAAATCAGGAGATAGGCTGGGAGACTATTGTGGATGGGTTACTCCTCTGGGAATGACTAGTAGAGACAGGGTTACATCAGATTAAAGATATTAAATGATTGGTGGGGTTGGCTTTTATGAGATGAGGTTTGTTGTTTTTATTATCTTTTTTGATGCCTTATGATATTTTTACTGGTTTTATGATGTATTTATGTTGTAACAGTCTTTAGGCACATTTTTGAATGAAGATGTGAAATAAAAGGAAAGATAAGATAAGAGTTCAGACTGCCTAGGAATGTCAGAAGCTGAATGCATCACTGAAACCAATCCAGCAACTCTGCATAAGAGTCAAAGAGCAATTTACTAGCATTCATGTATTAACTAATGTGCAGCCCAGAAATAAATCTCTTCTGGCTCTCTATTACAAGATTTTCCTACTTCATAAATCTCATCAAAATGGAATGGGTGGAAAAACTCAATCTGGGCTTCCAGTGCTGTGCTCTTGGTTCCAGGCTGTACCACACACAATGCAAAGCTGTAAAATTATATTAGTTACAATATATAAGTAAGCCTTTTAGTGTCTGGTTCCTTCTAATATCTCCCGGTGATTTCCAGGAGAACAATGACATGTGATGGACTGAAGTGCTATTTCTTTGATTCTGTCATCACATTTCATAAACCACCACCAACAAAGTGCCTTTGTGTTTCAGTTCAATAAGATGTCTAAACTCAGGAATCCTATGACCATTCTTTCACCACAGAATAACTTCTTTCACCACAGAATAACTACTTTCCTTAGTCTTGGGATTCCCAGATTTGTCCTACTGCATCTCCCCTGAATGTAGATTTATTACATGCATATTCTTTGTGGATATGCTGAAGACTAGGGATGGGCAGCCACACAGGCACCCCGTATAAGAGGTTTGGGGAGACTAACCTGCTTATTTTCGAAAGAGAAGGCTGGCCATTTTCCGACATAAATCGGGAGATGGCCAGCCATCTCTCAAGTCCGGCGAAATCGGCATAATCGAAAGCCGATTTTGGCCGGCCTCAACTGCAGTCCGTCGCAGGAGCGGCTAAAGTTTAAGGGGGCGTGTTGGAGGCGTAGCGAAGGCGGGATGGGGCGTGGTTAACATATGGCCGCCCTCGGCCGATAATGGAAAAAAGAAGGCCGGCCCTGACGAGCATTTGGCCGGTTTTACTTGGTCCATTTATTTTTAGGACCAAGCCTCAAAAAGGTGCACCAACTCACCAGATGACCACCGGAGGGAATCGGGGATGACCTCCCCATACTCCTCCAGTGGTCACCAACCCCCTCCCACCCTAAAAAAAAAACCCAAAAAACATTTTTTGCCAGCCTCTATGCCAGCCTCAAATGTCATACCCAGCTCCATTACAGCAGTATGCAGGTCCCTGGAGCAGTTTTAGGGGGTAGTGCAGTGCATTTCAGGCAGGCGGACCCAGGCCCATGCCTCCTACCTGTTACACTTGTGGTGGTAAATGGGAGCCCTCTAAAACCCACCTGAAACCCACTGTACCCACATGTAGGTGCTCCCCTTCACCCATAAGAGCTATGGTAGTGATGTATAGTTGTGGGGAGTGGGTTTTGGGGGGGATTTGGGGGACTCAGCACCCACGGTAAGGGAGCTATGTACCTGGGAGCTATTAATGAAGTCCACTGCAGTGCCCCCTAGGGTGCCCGGTTGGTGTCCTGGCATGTCAGGGGGACCAGTGCACTATGAATGCTGGCCCCTACCACGACCAAATGCCTTGGATTTGGCCAGGTTTGAGATGGTCGGCATCGGTTTCCATTATCGGCCAAAACCTGATGCCGGCCATCTCAAACCCGGCCATCTCTGACATTTGGCCGGCCCCAACCGTATTATCGAAACGAAAGATGGCCAGCCGTCTTGTTTCGATAATACGGTTCGGAACATCTCTTTACGGCACCAGCCTTAGAGATGGCCGCCCATATAGATGGCTGGCGCCGTCGATTATGCCCCTCTAAGCCACCTCAGGTTAGAGGCAGCAGTAAAAGGAATGCAAAGACGCGTGGGACCATTTCCTCCGCATGCCGCCATTAGCTATCGGTCATGCCCCCTCTGATGTAAACTTCCTGTGTCAGAAGGATGTGACCAGCAGAGCTTGCAGCAGCACACGGAGAAAGCTGGTCATATGCTTCTTCGCATTTTCTTGTAACACTGACTACTTCTGGCTTGCACCTACAAGGCAAGATGGGTAATGCTGGATTAAGATGTGGGGGTGGGGGGGAGCAGAGAAAGAGAGAGATGAGGTAATGATGAAGAAGAAGAGGCAGAGAAAGAGAATGGGTAATACTGGACAGAACAGGTAATGCCAATGAGTGAGAAGAGAAAGAGAGAGAGGGGGTAATGCTGAATGCGGGAGAAGGAACAGAGAGAGACAGGGTAATGTTGGATGGGAGAGAAGAGGCAGACAAAGGCAGGGTAATACTGGATCAGGGAGAAAAGACAGAGAGAAAGAGAGACACGGTAATGCTGGATGGGGGAGAAGAGGCAGAGAGAGAGAGAAAGAGAACAGTTGGATGGGGTAGAGAGATGGGGCAATAAGGAGAAGAGAGAGAAACAAATGGGGTGATGCTGAATGAAGAGAAGACTAACAATGAATAGTCAATCCCTGAATATACTGGTGAAAAATAATGGGTTAAAACAGGATGTCTGCAGAGAACTTGTATAGGTATATATTTCACTTGTATTTAATTTTTATATATTTTCTAGTTATTGGGGGTTGAAAGGGGATTCAGTACAGGCTGTACATAGAGCAACATGTCAGAGAGTCACACCGCTAAAAAGCGTCTCAACTGAACAGCTCTACACATCATGAAATATCCTCCAAAATCAACCCTCCAACTATATTTGTATATAAAGTGAATGCTTAAACCCTGGTGATGAAAAATCAAATATCAATCTATAACATATTTAAGTTCTCCCCAAGCATACTGTGTCCCCAATGTCCACCTGGAAGAAAAAAGCAAGATATCACTATAAAGTAATAGAGCCCAGTCTTGACTGTTAGCAAGACCTAATTTAACTCCAAAGAAGGCACTGGAATGAAGGTACCCCGCAGGAGTCAACTTATCTGATCTGTAGTTTACGCTGCTTATTCACTGAGGGGTTCTAGATGTGGAAACAAATCTTTCCTGAATAAGTCCCCTATTTTTGGTCAGCGTGAACTGTTGCAAGTAACTAAATAAGAAGCCAAAATGCATTTCTATTTTAAACTACCATTACATTTTCCTTCACATCAACTCCTGTCCAGGGAACGGGGCCTGGAGGAATGCTCAGTGTGTTCTAATCAGGTCTTCGGACATGACTCCCCCCCCCCCCCCCCCAACTCCTCTCCCTCAGGGGAGCATCAGACTTATTCCACCTGATTCCAAGTAGCAAACTATTTCATGTAGTCTAAATCCTCTAACAGTTAAAGAACAAGCAAAAGCAAAGGATGTGAATAAAGCCACATATGCTTCAATTAAATGTTCCGGTTAATTGTATCATGTACAGCAGTGTTGCGAAAAGCCACTTCACTGCCATCTGTAAGGAAAGCCCCCAAATTCCAGAGATTCCAATAAAGGATGGACGTGATTGAGATCCAGTGATTTGTCAGGATTCTGGTAAAAAGTTAAATTGCTGACCATATTGGCAGTTTATTCCTGTTTAGTTTGTTTAAGCAGTAAGTTAGCAATTTTGTTTGTATACTGTGCTTGTTGACAATGTATTTGATTGAGTCGTCAATAAAAAATTGTTGAAATACAAAAAGTTAAATTGCAATTTTCTTTAAGTCCCAGAGAGCAGTGACCCAGTACAAAATAAGCAGTGCCTTAAGACAAGCTTGAGAACTCAACAGTTAATATTCTGCAACACCAAGTCAGGAATGTATCCACTTGACACTGCTGCTCTGTGGTATGGTTACCACTGGAAATGCCACTGGATTCACATCTATTCTGATTGTTTTGGATCAGGGCTGAATGTCTCTCTATTGTAATCTGTATACCTTCATGACTGATTTTGACAAATGTTAAAAGATAATATGCAACCCACTGCTAGGTTAAGGTGGTCCATAGGCGCCCGGTATAAGAGGCTTGGACAGGCTAAGCCTCCCCTGCTGTGCTCAGAGAGGTTTCAATTGTTGATTTACCTCCATCCTCACAGCAGGAGCTGCAGTGAAAGCCCTCTAGCCTTGTGTAACCAAGGGGGGGGGGGGGGGGGTCCTGGTTTGCCAGGGAGATATTTAAAGAGAATGACTTCCTGACCTGCACTGAGGACAGATAGCAGCAGAATTGGATACTGGACCAGCATGATCAGAAAACGTCACCAGACAACAAAGGTAGAAAAGATTATTTTATTTTCATTATAGTGTTTGGAATATGTCCACTTTGAGAATCAGGTGCTCAGCATTAAAAGTTTATATTTATTTACTTATTTATGGCATTTTATCCCACATTAAACATGAATTAGGGTGTTTTGTGGCTCTACATGAGAATTGTGATGATATGATCCCTTGTTTCATATTGTTGACGGTCTGCATTTTCCGTATGGGTGGTATATTGGTGTATTAGGTTCTGCCCAGTATAATATTTATGGTACAGTAAGGTTCTGAGTGTGTTTTTGCACAAAGTTGTGCATAGTGTTTTGCAGTTGAGCGATTGTGCTTAGAATATGCTTTGAGCAACCACTTTATTCTTTGACGTATGATACATATCTAATATCTAAATTTAATAAAAGGTATTAATTGTGACTTTTGTTTTTATTTTTTCTGTGTGTTATCAGACAATTATGGATTTAAGCTCTTGTAAAATTACCCCCCATAAGAAGAGTTTCCATAAGTCATTTATCCAGGCCCTCCCTGCTGGTAAAAGTGTGTTGTGATGATTCTTTGAGTTTGTCTGCCTGTCGGGCCTATTGTTGGTTCTGACAGTAGCTGCTTTTTGCTGCCTTCCCCCCCCCCCCCCAAAAAAAAAAGCTGCCTCCCTGAGTGACTCCCTAATCTGCCTGATAATTAAGCCAGCCTTGGCTGGGAAAGAGCATGCTCTTACTAAATCAGCCTTCTGACACCCTCTGCCTACTGCTCGCTTTCCCCATGGATGTAGTTCAAGCACTAAAACTCACCGCTCTCAGGGGCAGAACCAAGTAGGAAAGAATATATAGACTGAGGCCATCCCAGTCTCATGGCCAAAGTGTTTTCACCTAGGCATGCCAACCTTTATGCAAAGTTCTGTGGGTGTCCAAGTGCACATTTCTGGCTTGTAACTGAAAGGATTTATTAAGAAATACTATAGGAAGCCGCTACAGGCTTCTTATCCCTTCATTGTTCTTCAGAACATGGAACATTGCAACCTGTCAAGGAATTCCTAATTGCAGCCGGCACAAATGCATTGTTATAGCACTGCTGAATGTGTGCTGTGTTATACAATGTTAATATGCTTTTTGGCACAATAAGTCCCTGCTTTAAAGAGCTATGGTAAACATTTTGTGGCAGCTTTGCAATCGACTCTTTGAAGTAATGCATCTTCATACCAAAACTGCTATAAACTAATTTGGATGACAAAAAGGTCCCTGAATGGAATTGTTAAATTCTATATAGTATTCATCGTTCCCTGTTGGAACAAGCCCTCTTCATGGTACAAACATCTGTTGATCTCTACACTCCATCCCCCAGCTTGTTTATCGGGGGGGGGGGGGGGGGGATATAATAATGCTGTGCAGTTTGCCAGCTGCCCCATTATAATTTGACTTTAAATGATGTGTGAAGCAGTTGGCGTCCCTCCTGCTCTGATCTCCCCTGAGCACTGACCACCGATATGATCCCCTTGACATACTGAGTCTGAGCAGACGTCCTTGTGCATCTCTCCCATCACTTCTGCATTCAGCACAGCCCTATTCTTGAAGCTCAGTGGGATGTGTGTGTGGGTTTTTTTTTTCCTTTAATGCCAGAAAAATGGCTTGCTTTCAGAGCCCTGAGGTCAGCAGGTCTGCTACCCTAACAAACTGCTGGTGATTAGGATGCTTTGTGAGGGACAGGATGTGCTCCTCTCTCTCTCCTCCTCCCTTCCCAGTGTAGTGGGTTATCCCCCTAATAAATGAGGGGTTGGGCTGCAGAAGCTCTTTACCAAGCTTGGTCTAATCCTCCAGGGGTTAGGAAGATGCTGGCAGCACCAGCTGATAGAAGGGTAAATAATTCAAGCAGTGAAATTCTATGTGGTTGAGAAGTGGATGGTCAGGATGCCAAGAACATATGGGGAAAGCAGTGGAGCTTCCGTACAGAAGGACTTCATCTAAACAATGAACTTGTCACTGTTCATAACCTTACAGCCCATGTGCTGGAGGATGCATCTGGGAAGTACTGTAGAGAGCACCTTTGCTAAAATGGAGAAAATCTCTTTCAAGGCATGGCGTGTGTTAAAAAAAAAAAACACTTTCTGGATAGAATCATGTGCGCACATAGGTTTTAGACTTGTGCTAATTCAACCACGTTTTGTGATTTTGTAGACTGAAATATTATACAGCATATCTGTCATGAATACAAACAAGACAAAGCCTTGAAGCTCTATAAGAGGGTATTTTACTAAAGATTAGCTCAAGTTATCTGCAGCAGGGCCCATAGGAATAAAATGGGACCTGCTGCAGATAACTGGAGCTAAACTTTAGTAAAAGGGGGTCTAAATGAGTATAGTCATTCTCAGGGGCGTAGCCAGACTTCGGCAGGAGGGGGGTCCAGAGCCTGAGGTGAGGGGGCACATTTTAGCCCCCCCCCCCGGCATTGCTGCCCCCCCCCCCCACTGGTGCCGCCGCCCCTCCCCTGTCCCTTTCGACCCCCCCTCCTGCCGCCACCAACCCTCCCCCACCACCACCAGGTACCTTTGCTGGCGGGGGTCCCCAACCCCCGCCAGCCGAAGTCCCCTTCAGCGCCGGTCTCCGAGTCTGGCGCATTCGCTGATCTGGATTCTGTTTCTGTGAGTCCTGACGTCCTGCACGTTCTGTCCTGCTGTAGCTCCTTATGACCTTGGGCAAGTCACTTAACCCTCCATTGTCCCGGGTACAAAAAACTTAGATTGTGAGCCCACTAGGGGCAGAGAAAGTACCTGTATATGTGTACAGTGCTGTGTATGCCTAGTAGCGCTACAGAAATGATTAGTAGTAGCACTATCCAGTGGCTCTGTAATGAAAGGATTTCATACACCATTCCTTGATTAAAGTAAACTCTTTCCTCAGTTCATGCAACATAAGCCACCTGTGTCTAGCTGTTCCCCATCAGACCTTTCTTCACTTAACCTCAGGAGCATAGCCAGATCTGCCATTTCAGGTGGGCCCCCGAGTTAAACTGGGTGGGCCCTTCCCATCCTCATACATATATACATTTTTTTAACCTTTCCCTCTGACCCTGCAGCCCATCTCTCCCTCTTTCTTCCCATCCGTCCCCCTGCCCCTACTCACACCCATTCTTGCCTCGGGCCCACCCAGCTTGGATGTAGGCCGTTGAAGGGGCTGTTCAGAGAGAGAAAGTGAGAGAGAGTGACAGGTAGATGCTGAATGTGTGTGTGGGGGGAAGGGGCAGATGCGTTGCCGCCAGCGGAGAAGAGAAAGAGAGAGGATGAGGTACTGCCAATGAGGTTTTTTTAGGGGCTACTAGACTGGTTGGGCCTGAGGCAAGAATGGGTGGGCCTGTGCCCACCTGTAGCTACGCCACTGCTTTACCTAAAACCTCTTGTTTGTTTTCTCTGTGCATGTCTTGATTAGATTGTAAGCTCCATGGAGCAGGGACTGTCCCATGTACATCCATACAGTACTCTGGGGCCGATGTTCAAAGCTGTAAACAGATGGGCCCACAGTGCAACAACAATGTGAAAAAATAGCATTACATGGAAAGTAGGGGGAGGCATGTGCCTGAGATATGCACACAAACGTTTTACAGTATGCACGGCTCTTCTGTGCACGTCCAGACAAAAACGGAAGTGTCTGCACACATACGAACTTATTCTTCAGCATCTCACTAATATTGCTAGCACATGGAATTTTGCAAAGCTCATATTTAGGCGCAGAAAATGTAGATGTGTGCTTTTACTTTCGGTTTTGCTCTGACATGCACACGTTTGTTCCTTCCCATCTGTCTTTAAAGCTTGCAGGAGCCTCCTTCCACTTGTGAAAGAAGACAAAACTGGCAGTTCAATGTGAAAAATTAACAGGAAATCCTCTCCTTGTAACCTTCTACGCTGCCCCTGACCTGGCAAAAGCTTTTCGGTGTTATAGGCCATCATTTCCTTCTGGGCATTCCAGGAATACTTACTGACTTCATTAACATCCATTTCAATACATTGCAATACAATTTGCAGCCATCTGTACCCCCATGTTAACACTTGCACTCGAACCCTCCGATCATTCAGCACACAATAATGTGCATGCACACCCAGCATTAACCGCATGTTTATGCTCGTGGTAGTTTTGAGCATCCAACCAGCACTGCAGAAACATTTCATAGTAAATGACGGCAGATAAAGACCTGTACGGTCCATCCAGTCTGCCCAATAAGATAAACTCATTTTGCATAGTATGTGATACTTTATACCCGAGTTTGATTTGTCCTTGCCATTCTCAGGGCACAGACCGTAGAAGTCTGCCCAGCACTCTTCTTATACTAAGTTCTGAAGCTAACGTCGAAGCCCCTTAAAATTTACACTCCAGCCCATCCCTATCTATTCAGTCACGATCAGGGCGTAGACCGTAGAAGACTGCCCAGCACCGGTTTTGTTTCCCAATTACCGGAGTCGCCACCTAATCTCTGCTAAGATTCCGTGGATCCATTCCTCCAAAACAGGATTCCATTGCGTTTATCCCACGCATGTTTGAATTCCATTACCGTTTTCATCTCCACCACCTCCCACGGGAGGGCATTCCATATATCCACCACCCTCTCCGTGAAAAAATACTTCCTGACATTACTCCTGAGTCTGCCCCCCTTCAACCTCAATTCATGTCCTCTAGTTCTACCGCCTTCCCATCTTCAGAAAAGGTTTGTTTGCAGATTAATACCTTTCAAATATTTGAACATCTGTATCATGTCACCCCTGTTTCTTCTTACTTCCAAGGTATACATGTTCAGGTCGGCAAGTTTCTCCTTGTACGGTTTGCAATGCAAATCCCATACCATTTTTGTAGCTTTTCTTTGCACCGCTTCCGGTCTTTTTACATCTTCAGCAAGATGTTAGTAGTCATAGTTCTTGGAGATGCATAACTAGGATTTTAACAGCTTTTATATATTTATAACAGTAGTGTTCCCAGACAGGTAAAAGAGATATTGTAAGAGGCTAATATGTGATAGAGCTGTGGCTCTGTAGAGATTTAAATGCTACACAGTGATTGCTCATTAGAAAAAAAGTTGTATTTTTATTGATTTACAAGTCACATGCAGAGAACAGATGAGTTAGGTATAAAAAAATGTTCTATCCATGGGAAAACTTTGAGAATAATCTACAGCTAATAAGAAATCATTGTGTTTATACCATGTGATGGAGCTATTAGACCACAGCATCTACCCTTTTCCTGTAAATTAAATTAAATTAACTTTATAAAATTACACAGCCTGAGACTATTAACATAGGAAATGAAATCTTTGTAGCTTCTCCATCAAATTGCGACACTTGCTTGCTCTCCATAAGTTGCACATGATTTACAGTTTATTCAGCTTGATGGTTAACATTGTATTGAGTCCTAGGCAAATACATTTATGGGCCCTTACCTTGAATCCCGGGCCCAGGAAACTTTGCCCCCCTGCCCCCTTCTCCTCTGCGGCCCTGGCTGCAGCAAACTGGTTTACGCCTCCTCACTACAATAAGACAGTATGGTCCTGCTGCCAGAAACATACTGGGACAGTGAGAATCCTAAAGGCCCCTTACAGTTGCATGATTTGAAGAGGAAAAGATTTTGCCAGCTGGGTGGTAAGAGTGTGGATAACACACTTGTTCACTACAACAATCGCATTAGCCCAAAGATCTCCCTTTTTTGTTTAGATGACTTACCCAGGAAAGAACAAATGGAGTAATTATTTTGGAAAACTGGATCACTTCCTGTTTTATAAACACACCACCATTTAACTGTATATATAATAACAGTAAAGTGCACATGGACATCCCACCAGCAATAAGCTGACATGTGGCAGAAGGAGCACCAGCTTGGGAACAGATGAGTTGTGGGAAGCGAGGAGGAAAAAGGAAGGAAGGAAAACCACAGAAAAATAGAGTGCCAGGGGGCAGGAAGAACAAATAAGTATGAGGGGGAAAAGGGAGATACTAAGGGTAAACCATCTCAAAGAGTGAGTCACATCAAAGAGTGAGATTTTTTGGCTTGACCCCCAGCAGTAGTCCACTAGAGCAGTCAGAAGTGCCGTGTGAATACAGGCACTGACAAGGCAGGCTCATCCGGGGATCATTTCAGCCCTATTATACACCAAAGAAACAAAAGAGCCAGAAGAGATTCGGGAAAGGGAGGAGGTGTGTGATCAAAGTCAGCCTTGTTCCAGCCTTGCTCCAGTCAGGCCCTTGGGCCTTCCTGACTCCAGATTTCTATAGCCTCCGGCCTTGACTCTGTCGGGCCGTGCCCAGGGGCTCTTCTTAGAGCCGGCCTTGCCTCCATCAGGCCACCCCCAAGGTCTCTTCTGATAGCCACACTCATTCTTGACCCAATCAAGCCACCCCAAAGGGCTCTTCTAGAGCTACCCTCTGGACTTTGCCCTCCAACTCCAGCAACTTTCTGGTT
The DNA here is from genome assembly GCF_901765095.1 of Microcaecilia unicolor. NCBI lineage: Eukaryota > Metazoa > Chordata > Amphibia > Gymnophiona > Siphonopidae > Microcaecilia > Microcaecilia unicolor. Next base: position 146,827,153 of record NC_044039.1, on the reverse strand, counting down.
CTGTTCAAGACCTGACTACCCACATGTATATGTATATAATTCAACTCAGATCTAATAAATACAGGAAGAGCATTCCAAATAGTGAGTGCTCAAAAAGAAAACAAAGCCTCAAAGTGACATTTTAATCAGACACCATTGAATGCAGGAGGTCTCAATAAAAAACTATCATGCAACATGAAAGAGGAAAAATAAAAATCAGAAAACATTTGAATAAGTTTTTCAGAACTATTACCATGCAATACCTGAAATATTATACAAACGGATTTAAAATCAATATGTTCCTTGAGCAGAAGCCAATGAAGTTTCTTAACATAATGAGACACACTGTCATATTTTTTTCAATCGAAAAATTAAACATACTGCTGTATTCTGAATTAATTGCAATTGATAAAGAAGTTTTGCATTTAATCCAACGTATAGAGAATTACAATAATCCAGATGAGACATCACCAACATCTGGACTAATACTTGAAAATGAGATTTAAAGGGATATACTGCCCTTTTATAACTACATTCAAAGCAGTTTGCATTGTATATACAGGTACTTATTTATACCTGTGGCAATAGAGGGTTAAGTAACTTGCCCAGAGTCGCAAAGAGCAGTAGTAGGAATCAAACCCAGTTCCCCAGGATCACAGTATGTTGCACTAACCACTAGGCTACTCCTCCACATGAAAGACCTGTGCAGACAAAATTGTCTCATATGAAAAGAAAGTTCTTTTCCATAAATTCTTAACCTGAGACTCATAAGTAAGAGAGGAATCAAATATAAATCCTAAGACTCTTAACTCTCTCTCCACCTTTAAACATTCACCTCCTGCCAAAGGTATCATGTCAGGAATGATCTGTAGAGAATTAGCAAACCACAAACCCTTGGTTTTAGTCAGGTTTCGTTTAAGCATATTTTCCAAGGCCCAATGCTGAATTTTATCTGGAACACACACACAAAAAATTATCTGGAACACAAAAATACCTACTATACCACCTGTAAGCATGATGGCTATTTTAGTGGTAGTACAGTAGGTTTTTATCTGTTCCTGGAGGGCTCACAATAGCATATAAAGGAATTAAGGTGGGATTTGTACCTGAATGCCATTGTTTAAAATCCACTGCACTGAACACTAGGCTGCCCCTCTGCTCTGCAGAGATATCTTTGTGGCCATGTTTGTACAAATAATGCCAGACAGACATTTTTGTGTCTGACTTTTTTTTTGGGGGGGGGGGGGGCATTCATATTTTGGACATTTCATTTTGGAATGGCTGTTCATTTGGGATGTTTTCAGTGCAAGAACATCCTTCTCATGTATGTTTTTCCTGTTCAAAAATGTGAGATGAATGTTTTTTTTTTTTACATTATGAGCAAAATATCCCAATTCTGACATGGATGTTCCTTCAAAAATGCCCCTCTATGTGTCTTTATAAAATGTTAGGGGCAGAGTGGCTGAAGTCATGGCTAGATTGAAGCTGCAGACATTTTTGCCCGCTCAGGAACTATCTTAAATGTTTGTATATGTTTTATAAACAACACACCTAAGTCATGATTCTCCACACACTCTGCCCAAACCTTGCCCCTGAACATGCCTACAAGTGAGTCGCATAACAGTCCATATCATCTTATTCCAATGCCGTCCTATCATTGTGCATATATTTACATACATAACCCTTGAGATCATTTTAGAAAAGCTCTTTTGTGAATGAAAATCCTTTATAAAATTCCTCCCCTAGTAAATAAGCCCCAAATGTATTTAACGGCTGTAACTTGCTTTGCAACCATTTGTGCATGTATATATACATTGCCTATATTATTATTATTAGCATTTGTATAGCGCTACCAGATGCACGCAGCGCTGAACAACTGACACAGAGAGACAGTCCCTGCTCAATAGAGCTTACAATCTAAAAATACAGACAGACAAGACAATTAAAGGCGAGGGAAGTACTGGGTGAGAAAGGAACAAGGGGAGGGCAATTGAGTAGTGGCTAGGAGCCAAAAGCAGTGGTGAAAAGGTGGGTTTTCTCTGCATAGATTTGAAAACAGGTAGAGATGAAGCTAGACGTATAGGTCCAGGAAGTCTATTCCAGGCATAAGGTGCCGCGAGGGAAAAGGAACGAAGTCTGGAGTTAGCAGTGGAGGAGAAGGGGGACAACAGCTATATACATGCACCATAAGTAGACATTTCTGGAGACAAATATGAAAACGATAAAGGGGATGAATGACTTCTCTATGAGGAAAGGCTAAAGGGGAGATATGAACTGTGCTTTTATTTATTTAATAATTTATGGATTAGCCCAAAATTATATGCAGCTACTCGTAGACTTTCCCTTGCATAAAGCAATCTCTGGAGCAAGAGATTATCTTACATTACATTTCCCCAATTGCAGAAAGATTGTTTCTAAATCTGTTCTATCAAGGGACTTTACCTACCTAAGCACAAAATGGTGAAATTCATTACCAAAGTCAATTAAACATCAATGTAATTATCTATATTTCCACAAATCTTTGAAATCACATCTCTTTAACAAATTCTTGTCAACAGAAAACTAACTTTTCTGTCCAATTTCTATACAATGTCAATTTATATGAAGTGTATACATAATGTAACTTCTGTATTCAATTCGATCGATTCATGATTACTTCAATTGTATTGTACTTATAATTATAATCCTTGCACTAATTTAAATTATATGATGCTTATAATTATAATAATTTTAATGCACTGTTGTTCCTATCTCACCTTCCATTGTTATAATAATTGTTCTTTGCAGTACATTGTAGTCAACTTTTGCCTCCACATCCTTATTATAATCCTCCCAATTTTTCAGCTTATACACTGGTACTACTTTGTTTCTTTCAACTGCTATATTGATTATTTGCTGTAAACCACATTGAATTCAAGATTCCTTGGGATAATGTGGGATATAAACGACACAAATAAATAAATATGATAGAGATCAATAGTTTATTGTACTTCTGTATTATGTACTAGACTTCTACAAATCTAAATTTTGTAACCGCCTTTTTAACAATATGTAAGCCACGTTGAACCTGCCATACGGTGGGAAAATGTGAGATAATAATTGTCACAAATAAATATGATAGAGATCTATAAAATACTGAGTAGAGTGGAATGGGTAGATGTGAATTGCTTGTTTACTCTTTCCAGAAAGGCATGTTTTCTGCTTTTTCTGGTCTCCATTGCTCAAATCCAGTTACTAAATTTCACCACTGTAGGATGACAGAGTCGTTTTCCCTCTCCCCTACCCAGTGCTGTGTGCACCACCTCCACAGCGCACCCTGCTGGCCGAGGGAGCAGATGCCTGACCTGAGAATCAAACCCAGGTTCCCTGTGTGACAGCATACAGCACTGCCACTGAGTCCCCACAGCAGACCCAGGATGAAGCTTTAATGGCACTTCCTGGAGGATTTCCTCCGTAAGTTTGGGTATATTTGTTTTAAATGCATGAAGACCTCCAGTCTCCAGGACTCCAGTCATCCTCCGATTCTTTCATTTGTCCTGTGAATCAGGTTGGATTTTTGTCTCTTTTCCCACCTCTCTAAAATTAACATTATTTTGCTTAAAGTAGCTGAATAGATTACATTAAACAGTACCATTGCAGAACTGCTTTTGGACCAATTTCATGAGATTATTTTATGTTATTTTGGACCAATTTCAATGCGATTATTTTATGTTATTGACAAGATAAGTTAAAAGGAGGCAATTCTATAACTTGGTGCCTTGATGTAGATATCTATAAAGGTTATGCTCCTAAATTTACACTCCTAAAACTTATGCTCCTAAATTTATGCTTGTAATTTCAGAGCATAAATTTAGGAGCGTAGATTTAGGAGCATACCCCCGGATTCTATATAGTGTGCTTAGATTTAGGTGCCAAAATCAGCATGGATTCTATAATACTGTGCATAACTTAATTGTCTTAACAAACTAATGAGCACTGATAACAGCACTCAACAAGCAATTATGAGGACTAATTGGCACTGATTAGAATTTAGGCACACAACTTGCTAAGCGTATTCTGTAACGATGTGCGCTGAACTTCTAACATGTGGAGGCAAAAAGGGGCATAAGGTGAAAGCTGTACATAAGTATTGCCATACTGGGAAAGACCAAAGGTCCATCAAGCCCAGCATCCTGTTTCCAACAGTGGCCAATCCAGATCACAACTACCTGGCAAGATCCCAAAAAAGTACAAAACAATTTATACTGCTTATCCCAGAAATAGTGGATTTTCCCCAAGTCCATTTAATAACGGTCTATGGACTTTTCCTTTAGGAAGCCATCCAAACCTTTTTTAAACTCCGCTAAGCTAACCGCCTTTACCACATTCTCTGGCAACGAATTCCAGAATTTAATTACACGTTGAGTGAAGAAATATTTTCTCAGATTCGTTTTAAATTTACTACATTGTAGCTTCATTGCATGCCCCCTAGTCCTAGTATTTTTGGAAAGCGTGAACAGACGCTTCACATCTACCCGTTCAACTCCACTCATTATTTTATAGAACTCTATCATATCTCCCCTCAGCTGCCTTTTCTCCAAGCTGAAGAGCCCTAGCCACTTTAACCTTTCCTCATAGGGAAGTCGTCCCATTCCCTTTATCATTTTCATCGCCCTTCTCTGCACCTTTTCTAATTCCACTATATCTTTTTTGAGATACAGCGACCAGAATTGAACACAATATTCGAGGTGCGGTCGCACCATGGAGCAATACAAAGGCATTATAACATCCTCATTTTTGTTTTCCATTCCTTTCCTAATAATACCTAACATTCTATTTGCTTTCTTAGCCACAGCAGCACACTGAGCAGAAGGTTTCAACGTATCATCAACAACGACACCTAGATCCCTTTCTTGGTCCGTGACTCCTAACGTGGAACCTTGCATGACATAGCTATAATTCGGGTTCCTCTTTCCCACATGCATCACTTTGCACTTGCTCACATTAAACGTCATCAGCCATTTAGACGCCCAAGTCTCCCAGTCTTGTAAGGTCCTCTTGTAATTTTTCACAATTCTCCCGCGATTTAACGACTTTGAATAACTTTGTGTCATCAGCACATTTAATTACCTCACTAGTTACTCCCATCTCTAGGTCATTTATAAATATGTTAAAAAGCAGCGGTCCCAGCACAGACCCCTGGGGAACCCCACTAACTACCCTTCTCCATTGAGAATAATGACCATTTAACCCTACTCTCTGTTTTCTATCTTTTAACCAGTTTTTAATCCACAAAAGAATACTATCTCCTATCCCACGACTCTCCAATTTCCTCTGGAGTCTTTCATGAGGTACTTTGCCAAACGCCTTCTGAAAATCCAGATACACAATATCAACCGGCTCACCTTTATCCACATGTTTGTTCACCCCTTCAAAGAAATGTAATAGATTGGTGAGGCAAGATTTCCCTTCACTAAATCCATGTTGACTTTGTCTCATTAATCCATGCTTTTGAATATGCTCTGTAATTTTGTTCTGAATAATAGTCTCTATCATTTTGCCCGGCACCGACGTCAGACTCACCGGTCTATAATTTCCCGGATCTCCTCTGGAACCTTTTTTAAAAATCGGCGTTACATTGGCCACCCTCCAGTCTTCCGGTACCACACTCGATTTTAAGGATAAATTACATATTTCTAACAATAGCTCTGCAAGCTCATTTTTCAGTTCTATCAGTACTCTGGGATGAATACCATCCAGTCCAGGAGATTTGCTACTCTTCAGTTTGTAGAACTGTCCCATTACATTCATAGGAGTCAACTTTTCAAAATTATTGGGGGTGCTAAGCCCAATGGAAATAACCCTCCCTGGACACATACAAGGAATTTTCTCAGTATTGGGGGTGCTCAAGCACACACAGCACCCACAGAGTCCGCTCCAATGATTACATCCTCCAGGTTTACAGAGAATTCATTACGTTTCTCCGATTCGTCAGCTTCAAATACCATTTCCAGCACCGGTATCACTCCCAAATCTTCCTCGGTGAAGACCGAAGCAAAGGATTCATTTAATCTCTCCGCTACAGCTTTGTCTTCCCTGATCCCCTCTTTTACTCCTCGGTCATCTAGCTGTCCAACCGATTCTTTTGCCGGCTTCCTGCTTTTAATATACCTAAAAAAAAATTTACTATGTGTTTTTGCCTCCAACGCAATCTTTTTTCGAAGTGCCTCTTAGCCTTCCTTATCAGCGCTTTGCATTTGACTTGACATTCCTTATGCCGTTTCTTATTATTTTCAGTCAGTTCCTTCTTCCATTTTCTGACGGATTTTCTTTTTCTTTTTTTTTTTTAACATTTGTACCCCGCGCTTTCCCACTCATGGCAGGCTCAATGCGGCTTACATGGGGCAATGGAGGGCTTCCTTCACCTCACTTTTTAACCACGCCGGCTGTCGTTTGGTCTTCCGTCCTCCTTTTTTAATATGCGGAATATATTTGGCCTGGGCTTCCAGAATGGTGTTTTTGAACAGCATCCATGCCTGATGTAAATTTTTGACCCTCGCAGTCGCTCCTCTAAGATTTCTTTTCACCGTTCTTCTCATTTTATCATTGTCTCCTTTTTGAGAGTTAAACGCTAATGTATTTGATTTCCTATGTATACCTTTTTCAAAGCTAATATCAAATCCGATCATATTATGATCACTGTTATCAAGTGGCCCCAGCACCATTACCTCCCGTACCAGATCATGCGCTCCACTAAGGACTAGGTCTAGAATTTTTCCTTCTCTCGTCGGCTCCTGTACCAGCTGCTCCATAAAGCTGTCCTTGATTTCATCAAGGAATTTTACCTCCCTAGTGTGTGTCCCAATGTTTCATTTACCCAGTCAATATCGGGGTAATTGAAATCACCCATTATTATTGTGTTGCCCAGTTTGTTTGCGTCCCTAATTCCCTTTAACATTTCTGCATTTGTCTGTTCATCCTGGCCAGGCGGACGGTAGTACTCTCCTATCACTATCCTTTTCCCCTTTACACATGGAATTTCAATCCACAGTGATTCTAAGACGTGTTTTGTTTCCTGCAGAATTTTCAATCAAAGCTTTACCTCAGGACTACCAGGTTTGGAGGCAGACTTCCACTGGAACACAGCATAAGGAGAATGGCCTAAGTCTTGTTGAGGTAGGGACCTAAAAATAACCCAGGTTTCAGGGCAAAGAAAAAAGTGATATAACTGTAAAAGAGGAGGATGAGAAATCCCAAATTCCTGCCCAATGGGCATCTTGGCGTTTACTGCCAGCTGATTTCTACCACGAGCTAAAAATGCTACCGCAGCTTAGTAAAACACCCCCTTATTCAATTTTATAGCCCATCCTATCAATTATGCCCAGAACAGGTTGCATAACTTATATTCATAATAAAAACACAATACACAAATACATAAAATCAATTAAATCAATCTGCCAACGTAACAAATAAAACAGTCCATCTGTTCCCATTAAAACAAATAGGTTTTTACAACCTTATGGAAACTTAGATCATTAATAGATCTTACAGCAAGAGACAGCTTACCAATGAATACGAGAAAGCCCGTATACAAGCACATTCCAGCTGGAAAAACCTTGCAGAGAGAAAAAGAAAATGTCTCTCACACTGAGAACATAACAACCAATTCAGTATATAAATTGGTAGCTTCTTAGAAATATAGGGGGTCTTTTACTAAAGCTTAGCTCAAGTTATCGGCAGAAGGGCCATAGGAATAAAATGGGCCATGCTGCAGATAACTCGAGCTAAGCTTTAGTAAAAGACCCCCATAAATTGGAACCATACCATGAAAAATCTTAAAAGCTAACACCAATATTTTACTAATAGGAAGCCAATGCATCGATAGAAGGGAAGGTGAAACATGATCACACAATGCCAGGTTTTTCAAGAGCTGAATCGCCAAATTCTGAACATGCAAAGCCTCTTCAAACTCTTATTAGGCAACCCCACAAACAGCTCATTGCAGTAGTCTATGCATGAGATTACATAAGCATACAACTGGGCAAAATCAGACTCAGAGACATAATCTTGAATCTTACACAACTGGTGCAAATAATAAAAGGAAGAAGAAACCAGTTGAGAAATATGATTATCAACAGTTAGTCCCGCATCCAAAACCTGATCTTTAGCTACTATAGTAGCCCCTTCCCACAACAGAGCTGGGTGGGAAAACTTACAGTTATCTCTCTGAATCTAGATAAATTCTGCTTTAGATGCATTCAATTGTAGCTTATTTCCCATCATTCAACTTTTGATTTCAAACAACTTCTCAACTTCTCCAACTGAGTCGCTCGAGCAGATCCTAATGCAGCATACAATTGAATATCATTAGCAAATGAACAAACATGAATTCCATACTTCAAAGCAATATCAATCACTGGACGTACATACAGATTAAAAAGCAAAGGAGACAGTAATGCATCTTGTGGTACACCATACTTCAAAAATGTAGGATTTGAAAGTTCTGATTCTATTAACACCCTCTGTGACCTATTTTCTAGTTGTCTTTTAGAAAATGTTGGTTTTCTTGGGGTAAAACAGTACTGGGGGAAAGCATTCCAATATCCAGTAGGCCTCAACTTACCAGAAAGTAGATTTTCTATAGAAATGGAAGCTTGAGGACAGGAAGTCATTATATAAAGTTGAGGGCAAGGAGACTCAAAAAGAATATGAGAAAACACTTGGTGCCATAGATACTTTTAAAAACTTACAACGAAAGAGTTAACGTGATTCAAGTATTCTTAGGGCAGACACTAAGGAACCTTGGTAGGACAAGGGACAAAGAAGAGCAAATATTTGAAAGGTATTAATGTACACACATCTTTTCCAAAGACGAGAAGGCGATAGGACGTGCATTTAGGTTTCAGGGGAGCCGACTCAGGAATAATGTCAGGAAATATTTTTTCACAGAGAGAGTGGTAGATACCTGGAATGCCCTCCTGCAGGAAGAGGTGGAGATGAAAATGGTAATGGAATTCAAAAATATGTGGGATAAATACAAAGGAATCCTGTATGGAAAGAATGGAACCAAACAAACTTAGTTGTGCTTAGATGGTAACTCCAGTAACTGCCTGTGCCCATGTAGATTTTACAGTCTATGCCCTGATCATGGCTGGACAGATTTGGATGGGCTGGAGTGGGACTTCGATGACAGCTTCAGTAGTTGGGGAACAAGGCCAGTGCCGAGCAGACTTCTATGGTCTGTGCCCTGAAGATGGCAAGGACAAATCAAGATCAAGTATGCATATGTAGTATCGCATCATACCTTATGTTATGAGTTTATATTGTTGGGCAGACTGCACAGGTCTTTATGTGCCATCATCTACTATGTCACTGAGGGACCCTTTTACAAAGACGTGGAAGGACTAATGCGCAAGTAACGTGTGTCCAATCAACACTACTACTGGGTTAGTGTATGTGCCTGGCGGTAATTCTGATTTTGGCGTGCACCAACTCCCATGGTAGAAAATAATTTTCTATTTTATTTATTTTATTTTTATTTATTTGTTACATTTGTATCCCACATTTCCCACCTATTTGCAGGTTCAATGTGGCTTACATAGTACCATAAAGGCGTTCGCCAATTCCAGTATGAACAAATACAGTAATGTTGTGGTAGAATAAGGTTAATGTGTAACAGACACATTAGGGAACCGTAGAGAGGAAGAGTTCTTATATGTCCACTACGAGCTTTGGTTTTGTTGTGTTGCAAGGTACAGGCATTTAAGCTGGGTCGGTAGGGTTTGCCTTTTGAACAGGTTGGTTTTTAATGATTTCTGGAAGTTTAGGTGATCATAAGTTGTTTTCACTGCTTTTGGTAATGCATTCCATAGTTGTGTGCTTATTTAGGAAAAGCTGGATGCATAAGTTGATTTGTATTTGAGTCCTTTGCAGTTTGGGTAGTGGAGATGTAGGTGTGTTCATGTTGATCCTGTTGTGTTTCTGGTTGGTAGGTCTATGAAGTTTGTCATGTATCCCGGGGCTTCGCCGTAGATGATTTTATGAACCAGGGTGCAGATTTTGAAAGCAATACGTTCTTTGATTGGAAGCCAGTGCAGTTTTTCATGGAGGGGTTTGGCACTTTCGAATCGCGCTTTTCCAAATATAAGCCTGGCTGCCGTGTTTTGAGCAGTCTGAAGTTTCTTTATAATTTGTTCTATATAATTGTTCTTTATAATTTTCTACTGCAGGGGGTGTTCCCGATGGTAACCGGCAGCAAACCCACATTGGCATGCGCTGCATGGTTACCATGTGGGTAGCACGTAAGCCCTTACTGCTAGGTGAATGGGTGGTGGTAAGGGCTCAGGCCATAAAGAGGCACGCACTAGTTTTAATATTAGCTCAGGCCCATTTCCCAACCCATAAAAAAATTGCCTTTTTCCCAGCCACGGTAAAAAAAATGACCCAGCACAGCCTAAAAGACGCACCCACACTACCTCAGGCCACTTTTTACCACAGCTTTGTAAAAGGACCCCTATGT